>NC_080676.1:161675432-162925432 GCF_030445035.2 Dasypus novemcinctus | reverse complement strand
TGCGCAGTGCTGATGCGCGCAAGGAGTGCTCCGCCACGCAGGGCTGTCCTCCGTGTAGGGGAGCCCCACACTCAAGGAGTGGACCCCGTAAGGAGAGCCACCCAGCACGAAGGAAAGTGCAGCCTGCCCAGGAATGGTGCCACACATATGGAGAGCTAACACAACAAGATGACACAATAAAAAGAAACGAAGATTCAACAAAAAGAAACACAGACTCCCGTGCCGCTGACAACAACAGAAGCGGACAAAGATGCAGCAAATAGACACAGAGAACAGACAACTGGGGTGGGAGGGTAAGGGAAGAGAAATAAATAAATAAATAAAATCTTGAAAAAAAAAATACTGTTTAAGAGGAAGGCCTGAAACGGACACAGCGCACGTCAGCACTGGTGGTGACTTTCAGGTAACTTACCTTTTCCAGCCTTTTCTTCTCCAGTACGCACTCATCATCCGCATTTCCGTTTATTAAAGGAAGATTTTTGGATGAGTCAGGTCTTGCTTCTTCCACTTCAGAATAAACCATCTTCTTCCTTTATCAGTTAAGCCTAAAATCGAGCAGCTGGATCTTAGCAAACATCGAAAGCTGGACACATCCAATCAAGGAGCCAAAGCCACCACTAGAAGGGAAGCTCCAATGGGCAGCCCCTGGATGATTTTTCACTGCCTCCACCCCAGGGCCTCAAAGAGTGCTGGGAACACAGTGTGAGCGCCCTAACTCTTGACTGGCTGAAAGAGAAACTACAGGATGACCACGGAAGGAGGAAATGTAAGATGGAAAAAAAAATGCTGCATCCCAGCTCCCATGCCCCAAAAGATTGTGAAAAAAAAGTTAAGTAGTTTCTCTCACAATTTTATGTTGAACCTTAAATGTTTTTCATTATCAGTTTACATAGTTGCAGCGGATGTAATTTCTGATGCATTTTAAGAATCTACACTTAAAAATAAAATGGTCATAAAACTCCTTCAAATGGAGCCAAATAAGGGAATCAAAATATTATGGCAATTTGATATCCAAATTAAAAATATACGAACTTCCTCGACAGTACCAAACACACCACACCAGCACAAGGGGTTAATAAGAAGGCTGGATGTAGGAATCTTGTCTCTTATGCCTGAATAGTCTGTAAACTTCTCTAATTCAAATATATCTGAACTCGAAGTTGTTTTCACTGTTCTTTTGATCCTCAAATTCCTATTTCCATTTTACTTCTCCCTTATGAGCGTATCAATGGTATACATTTCATTCTTAAAAGATTTAACTGACCACTTTGTCGTGCTTGTCAGCAATGAAAAAAACATGTGGGCATACATTTGAAATTCATTTTTTTAAAAATTTCTGGGACCAAAGGCTCTAGATGTTAAGTTTTACAGCATATAGTAATCTTTGCATAAAAGTAAGTGAAAACATCTCTCTCATGAATTGAAAGAAAAATTATTAAAAACAAGGCACTGACTTACCTCCAACACACGCTTCTTTTACTGGAAGATGGAACGTTGACTGGTCAGGTAGAAACAGAGAACTGTTCTGCACCTCTATGAAATCATGCAAAAAATACAGATTAGAACACGAGCCAGGCAAATAATCCCCAAGGTATTCACTGCTGAGAAAGTTGTCAGGAAAGTCTCGAAGCCCTGCTCTGGTTGACACTACCTGGTTTTAAGGACAATGCACCTTACTAGGGACAGCAGTATTTAAAACTGCCCCTGTGCTGCACGCTGAGGTTTACCTGCCTCTAGGGCAGCCCCTGCTGATCTGGAATGGGAGAGGAGGCTGCACTTCTTTTATTAAGTGGGGAAAGGGCAATTATGAACGGCCATCCATTTTGAAGGGTACTTGTGGAAATGGCGATCTGGAAAATTATTCCCTAAAACCCCCCATGCCTTTGGGAAGACCTCTAGTGCCAGGGGTCCCAGGCCCCTTGCTGAAGACCTCAGCTTCACCTGCCTCTCTGGAGGGCCACAGCACGGTGGCCTCACTGGGGGATGACATCACCAGGTCACCAGGGCTCAACTTGACCAGGTAAAGCAGGACTTTATTAGCAAATCGCCTCCCCTATTGGTTTCATAAAGTGAGGGTCCCTGAAAGCAACATCTTGTCTAAAACTTAAATGTTGGGTTTTGTCTTAAACTTAAATGTTGGCCCCTTTCTTGGACATCTTGGGAAATGAGTTTGGATTGCAGGGGGCGGGCGATCTCCGCTTCTTACTCATTCAGTGCACGCGGCATCCAGCCGGGCGGGACTCTCACTGTGAGACTGAACTGAGGGGACTCGTCCACTTGGCCTGGGCAGGGGCAGCCCCTCCTGAGCCCCAAACTGCCCCAAAAAGGGCACAGGGCCCACTGCAGGGGAATCCCGCCCGCCCCATGCCTCTCTCTAGCTCTCGGCCTCCCTCACGGCTGCACCCCCACCCCCAAACCCTTTGGTCAGGGCCTTGGTCATTAGTGGGTCACATGTTTCCCACGGGCGGGATTACTGTGCCTCAAGGACAGGACCTGGCTCTTCTCTCACTGCTAGGATTAGGGTCAGGGTTAGGGTCAGGGTTTGCCCAGGGGCAGGTCGGTGCCACTCAGGTCCCCACTGTCCATGGGGACGGGGTGGGGGAGGGAGCTTGCTGGCTGCCCCTGGGTGTCCAGATTCCTGAGCTGAGCGTGGCTTCCAGACCAGACCCCACCGAGGGGCACAGGCAGGATTCAGAGATTCCCCTTCAGAATCCATCAAATAAGGACCGCCTACTTCCTAAGCAGACCCTACAAAATGCCCAAGGCGCTGAGACTCTGCAACTTCTCCGACAGAAAGGATTCGTAGAGCATCCCTGCAGAACTGGCGGCGGGCCGGGCGGCGAGTCCACGCGCGGAGGGGGCGGAGGGCGGGCGCGCCGCGCGACCCCCGCGGCTGACCATCAGGGGTCGGCATCATTTCATCCTGCTTCCCATACAACACGATTTCAAAGCTATTCAAAGCTTCCCAGGGACCCCCGTGCACAGGTCGGGCCAGCCGTGCCGCGGTGGCGAGGGTGCGGTTCCCGGCTAGGCTCCCGCATCAGTTCCCCAGGACTGGCCCCTCCCTCCATCCCCACACCCACACCACGGGGTCTCCGCAAACCCCAGCGGCCCCGGAGGCTGAGGCCGCCCCCACCCCCTCGCACATGCTGCCCGAGCTACCGGGAAGCGGGTCCCCGGCTCTGTCTCCAGCCCCTGGGGACCCCCTCCTGCTCCTGCGCGGGCCTCGTCGCCCCGCCCCGCGCAGCCCCGCATCCTCACCCAGACATCCGTAGCCCGGAGCTCCTGGCCGGGACGCCCGGCTCCAGCCTCCCTTAATTCAGCAGCGTCACCCAGGGCGCCTTGTGTTTGCGCCCCCAAGCGACCCTGTGACGGCCGGAGCCCTCGTTAAAGGAAATCTACACTGATTTTTATACCCACGGTCAGCGAGGGTCTGAAACTTTCTCAGTGCGCGCCCCCCTAGCCTGAGTCCCTCGGCCACCCCTCCTGACCGCCCGCCCCCTCCAGCAGAAAGGCCGTCTGTCTTAAGGGGGGGGCGGAGGGATGCAGTTTGGGATGGGACACCACGGAGCCGCAGCAGCGGGGTGGTCTTGCAGTCGGAGACCCCCCCATCGCCGCCGCTGCCGTTGCTATTATTACTATTACTATTACTATTGTTATTGTCACCGGAGGAAACGCCCCACCCGGGCATGCCCGCACCCAGGGCGCGGGTCTCCGCAGCCTGCCGGCCCAACGCCCCTCTCGGGGCTCCCCGCGCCCGGGCTGCCGGGGGGAACCTGCGGACCCCACAGAGCACGACACTCACCGGTCCCTGCGCTGCAGCCGCGCCGCCGCCGTCCCCGCTGCGCTGCGCCTTTTAAAGCACAGCCCCGCGCCGCCCCGTGCTCGGCCCGCCCCCGGCCCCGAGAAAACGAAACTTCCAGAAAGGAGCCGGCCGGCGCAGAAACGAAACCCAGCCGGCGTCGGCGCGCGAGGTGCACCCTGTCCCCGCTCGCTGCCCCGCGCGTGGGGGCTGCACCCTCGGCCTCTGGGGCCCCTCCCAGCCCAGGAAGGCCGCGCGCGCCCAGGGGCAGCAGCAGCCGGCGCGGGGAGCCTGCGGGAGAGGCAGGGCTTGCGCCGCTCGCCGCGGCGGCTGCACCCGGAGCTCTGGGGCCTGGCTCAGCAATTGTTTTCTTTTTGTGCGCGTGTTTGTGTGTGTGTATATATGCACACTATATATACACTGTATATCATAAAATTTTCAATTTTAACCATTTGTAAGTATTCCATTCAGTGGCACTCATTACATCAACAATGCGGGGCTACCACCATCACCTTCCATTACTGAAACTTTTCCAGCACCCCAAACACCCATTCGGCAATAACTCCCCATTCCTCTCTGCAGACGCTGGCAACCTCTAAATCTACTTTCTGTGTCAATGAATTTGCTTATTCTGGATAGTCCATGTAAGAGGAATCAGAATACCTGTCTTCTGTGGCTGGCTTATTTCACTTAGCGTAATGTTTCCAAGTTCCATCCAGGTTGCAGCATCTATCAGAACTTCCTTACTTCTGACAGCGGAGTAATACTCCATTGCGTTTGCATGCCACATTTTGTTTCTTCGTGGTTGGAGGCTTGAGTTTTCCCTCCTCTTGGTCATTGTGAAGGATGCTGTGGTGCCCACTGCTGACGAGTATCCAAGTCCCTGCTTTCAATTCTTTGGGGGCATATGTACACTAGTGGGGGGCTTGCGGGGTCAAGGGGTAGTTCTGTGTTGAACTTGAACTGCTGCCGCAGCGGCCTGGAGTTGGCCCCACCAGGACCCCCAAACCTAGCCTTGAGCTTTGGATTTCTCATGAGCCCCTGGTCTTCAGAATAGATGCCCTTGTAATTGGGTGACTTAAGTTCCTGCTGATGGCCCCCTGGGGGCGTTCCAGGGCCAGCAGGGATTCTCCGACATTCTTGGTGTGAAGACGCTTTAATGGCAGCCGCCATCCTCATGCCCTGCACATACATGTAGTCCCCTCATCTTCCCCTTTCCCATGGCCCCTCATCTACCTCAAGGCTTCACCTGAGTCTCCAGGACTGAAATGGGCTGAAGTGGACAAGCAGACCCAAAGACACCTGCCCATTGGGGGCTCTCGGTCCCCGGTGACCTGCTTTGTGGGTGCTGAGTAACATTTTCCTTTGGAAGGGGCTGGCGCCGAACCTCCATTCCCTTCGCTCAGCTCAGAACCCCCGACACAAGCCCCGGTGCCCCCCAGACTTGGGAAAGGCCACCTCCCCTACCCTCAGGCCCAGAACCTGCTGCAGCGCCAAGTCCTGGGGTGGGGAAAGCCTGGGCAGGGAAGGAAGCAGGCCCTCTGCACGGCCCCCTGGACCGAGGTCCTCGCTCTGCGGGTCCACCCTTGAGGGCTGGGCAACCCCGTCAAGGGTGGCCAGTGGGAGAATACAAGTCTCCCAGGAATTAGCCCCTTCCCTGGCCACTCAGCACCCCCGGACTTGAGCTGCTTCCTAGTCGAGGTGAAGAGAGACGCCCTTTCCTCCGGGGCTCTGAGCACAGGGGCATGTGCTCTCCAATGAGGCCAGGGTGCCATGGACATGCGGGGAGACGTGTGAGGCAAGGGGCCGGCACGCAGCAGCCACCGGAGTTCAGGGCGAGCTAAAACACTGCTTCTCGACCCCAGCAGGTGCTCCCTGCAGGAATGAGGGAATCAGAGAGAGCAGGGCGCCAAAATGAAAACCCAGCATTGCCACCGCCTTCACCTGCGCCAAGACGAGGCGCAGACAAGCGCCTGAGCTCCAGGCCGTCCAAGGACCAAAGCTGGGCACGTAATACGACAACGTCTTCCCTCACAGTTCCGGAGGCCAGAGGTCTGGAATCAAACCTCCAAAGACTCCAGGAGGGCCCTTCCGGCCTCTTCCAGCTCCTGGGGCCAGCTCATGAGGGCAGCACTCGTCCTCCTGTGGCTTCTTCCCAGTGTGTCCCCTCCAGGTGTCTCCCTCTCCTTTTTCTTATAAACAGACCCGTCCTCTTCTTCCGGCTCCACCCTTGCCCAGCATGCCTGAATCTCAACTTGACTCCATTGGCAAAAACTCGTGTCCAAATAAGGCCCCTTGCACAGGTGTCCACGGTTAGGGCTTCAGCGTATCTTTTCGGGAGACACAATTCAACCCACCACCGCAAGGAGGCGCCCAAGGCACAAGATGTAAGGAGCCCCTCACTCCGAGTTCCTGCACATGCCTTCTAAAGATTTGCACCCTGGCGCCTCATTCACTGAGCCCCGTCCTAGCCCTGGACTTCAGTTTGGGTCCTTGTTTTGGGGTGTAATTCAGCAATAACACATTATAGCTGATATGCACGGGTCACCTAGGATGTGACAGGACAAGCGACCCACGGGCAGGGACCCATTCTCCTTCTTGCCTCCCCCCCCCCACCACGAGGTGGGTTATACTGTCACCTGCCTTTCCCACGCAGGAAAGTGAAGCCCTAGGGATGAGGCCACTGCAGGACCCCGCCGCTAGGAAGTGGCTGAGCCACCATCCCGGGCCAGGTTTTTACCCCCAAGCCAGCGCCCTTCTTCCCCCGCTGGGATGGAGAGGCAGGCTGTGCTCCCCAGAGGCTCCCAGCCTTCCCCTGAACCGCAGCCGTGCCGCCTCCCTGCAGAAGCGCCCATGGCGCCGTTTGTAGCGAGCAAAGGAGGTATGATGAAGTCAAGAGTTCACGTTCCCTGTTAGGAGCCTGCACGCGGGTCGAAACAAGACCGGAAATGCAAGCAATTCCATGAACTACATTCTTGGCTGAAGTGACTACTCTTGCTTATAAGGATGTTCATCTGGTTAATTAAAAGAGGGCGTGTTCTTGGAGGTAGAATTAAAGACATCTGCTGTTTTCATAAAATTCTAAAAAATAACTTCGTATATAAACACCACTGGACTCATATGAAATAAAAGCACGGAGCTGACTCTTTTGCTCAATGCCTGAGCGAGCTTCAGTCCTCCTTATTACCAAGTATCCTGACTGCTGACTCTTTTCTCCGTCTCCGTTCCATCAAATTTTCAGCAACACCTGTTTTCTGCCTGAAAGTCTGTAGCCCTTTGAGACTCTCTCCTCTTCCTCCCGACCGCCCGAGTGTGCGTTCAGCATGCAGTCCACACCCCCACGCCCTTATTCACCTGCCCGCCACCTAGGCCCTGAGAGCACCTGCTCTCCTGTCTGCGCAGCCGTCCTGAGAGCTCCCACCAAGCCTGGGTTCCCATGGGCCTGAGCTCGGGCCACTGCTGTGCATGGCCCTCAGCCTGCATGGTGCGGGTGGCTGTGGCCACCGCCTCGGCAGCGGCCAGCTCGTGCCACACTGGCGCTCCTCCAGCGCCGCCTGGGGGCCCAGCACGCCTGCACCAAGAAAGTGTCTTGAATATGACTTCACGGAGGCGCCCGGCTCCCTCTGCCTGCCGGGACCTTCCACGGAGGCCACACCCTGGTCCTGTGCTCTTGGTCATTTTTCCTGCCTCCATCAAGGTGTATCTGGCAAAGCCCAACATGCAGAGGGTTCCAACAGGCCAACTCTCAAGCCCTGCTGCCTGCGCCCATGGGTGCCCAGGGGTCTCCGGGACCCATCTCGGCCCTGGTCCAGCCTCTCGCTGCCCATGTGGACTGGCCAACCTGGCCTGGACTTGCTGGTGACGGCCCTGCTGGTGTGAACAGGAAGCCATCCCCCGCAGCTGCATGGCGTCTGCTCACCACCTCCATGGCACCCACGGCCACGCCACACATTTCCTCAAAAACCTGCGGGAACCTGACATTGCTCTGTTGAACCCTGCAGGGTGTCCACGCTGGGGGTGGGGTGGGCGAGTTTCCAAACCCTCAGCGGGGTGTACAGGTCCTGCCTGCACCCAGCCCTGCCTCACGCCTCCCCCTTTCTTTTTTTCTTTTTTTTTTAAAGATTTATTTATTTATTTAATTCCCCCGGTGGTCTGTTCTCTGTGTCTATTTGCTGCGCCTTGTTTCTTTGTCCACTTCTGTTGGCGTCAGCGGCACGGGAAGTGTGGGTGGCGCCATTCCTGGGCGGGCTGCACTCTCTTTCGTGCCAGGCGGCTCTCCTTACGGGCGCACTCCTTGCGCGTGGGGCTCCCCTACGCGGGGGACACCCCTGGGTGGCGCGGCACTCCTTGCTTGCATCAGCACTGCGCATGGGCCAGCTCCACACGGGTCAAGGAGGCCCGGGGTTTGAACCGCGGACCTCCCATGTGGTAGACGGACGCCCTAACCACTGGGCCAAGTCCGTTTCCCTCCCCTTTCTTGACCTTAGCACCCTCCTCACTGAATGAAGAACTTCGTCCCTCTCACTCTCCAAGGCTTCTGCCCGTGGCTTTCTTCCTGGAACACAGTCTCCATCCGCCCATGGGAGAGCTGGCACCTCCTCCTCCAGATCTCAGTGGGAGGTGCTCCCTGGGAGCCTCCTCGACATCCCCATCCCCACACACTTGTGGCCTGCCCTGTCTGCCCTCCCCTCCGTGGAGCATGGCCTTATCACCCTGGCCTGTGAATGGGCATCTCTGCCACCAGGCTGTCCTCTGAGCTGACAGGTCCATGGGCTTGCCGTGGCACTTGGATGTAGCTCCGTTCCTGCCACACAAATGTTTCAATCAATGTTTCCAGAATGGATGGATGGGTGGTGAGTCTGGAATGCTGGTTCAGCCCTGCCTGTGTGCTTCACAAGGGACCTCCATGGGATCACCCAAAGCCACTTGGTTTTATTTTTATTTTTTCTTTTTAACAGACTTTAAGGTTTTGAGAACCAAAAACTACACAAACACCACCTCCTATTAGCAAACAGCATGGAAGTGTACAGGGCGAAAAGTTAGTCCCAGCTCACAGCATTCCTTCCTCACTTTAGTGATCATGACACTGTTCGGTTGCTGTGACGGAGTTGTGGGCTTGAAGAGATCTAGCACCACGTTTCTCTCTTTCTTTTTAAATTCTCCATTTATTTATTTTTAGTTTTTAGATTTACCTAAGTGACGACATCCTGGATGCATTATTCTCATTTAAAAAAAGATATATATATATTTTTTTTGAAGAAGTATAAGTCTACCAAAATAGCATAATACCATGCAGAAAAGACAGATACCGTATTAACTCCCATCCCCCACCACATGCACATTGCTAACACCTTGCATCCTTGCACTCGTGAGCTGCTTCTGTTACAGTTGATGAGAGAATATGATATTGTACTATTTATAGTCCATACTTTACATTAGGGTTCGCAGGTGTTTCCTTTATTTCCACTTTTATTCTAGTAACGTAAATGCCTCCTAAAATTTCCCCTTCTGACCGAGTTCAAAAACAGAATCCCCACTTGGTTTTCTTAAGTCTGCTCTCCCAGCCCCCTCGCCCCACCCCCGTTTCTCACGCTTTCCCCAGTGATCTCAGGTTCGGTTTCAGTTTCTTTTCTCCTCCCGAATTTGGAAAAAGGAAAGTCGGGCAGCCAACCCAGGCGCAGTACCCCGCGGGCAGGGACCGGGGAAGGAAGGGGCGGCGCCAGAGGAGGGGGCGGCGCCGGGAGCCGCGCGGGTGGCAGGAGCCCGCTCTGGGTGCGCATGCGCACTGTGCTCCGTGATGGCGCTGCCGCTCGGCCTCCTGCAGTCCTGGGCACTGTCCTGCCGCAGCCCGGCCGAGCGTGCGGGTCACGGAGTAGCCCAGAAACCCCTCCCGGGCAACGCGCCCACGGCTTTCACCCCGAGGAAGGGTCCGAGCAGCGCGGCTCGTCGTCTGCCCAGCGCGTGCTCCTCTTACACCTTCCCCCAGCCCGGCCCGGGGAGCAAGTCCAGAGGGCGGCTTCATTGGAGTCATAGTTTGTCTTCTCCTCTACGCAGGTGGCATCAACCTGGGCTTTTCACAGGGTATTCCCTGGGCCAGTAGCACCGGTTACAACGGAGAGCCCGTTAAAACGGTGGGGTCTGAGTACTGACACTGAAACATCATTTTTAGGGGATCCTCCAGGCAACTTGATTTATAGTGGGAGAAGTGGGAGAAGGCTGGCACCTCGGGGACTTGCTATTTATAACCTATTCCAGGGCAGCCCTGTCTTTGCCTTCTTGTCCGGCCCGGGCCCTGCAGGAGATAAATGCTGAAAGCGCATCAGGCTTGCACAACTGCTGCAAGCTGCAAAGAGCTCATAGCCACCAGCTCTTCGTGTTCACGCGGCCCAACGCGGGGTCATTGGGAAAGGGCCTATAGCTGTTTTAAAATCACTTTTCCTGGAAAGGGCAAGCCATACTCTTGGCATTTGGTTGGTGACCTGTTGGGAAACCAGCACTTTGTGAAAAATTCTCTTTCAGATGGGAGAGAGCAGTACTCCTAGGACCTTTTCCCTAGGGTTTGTGGGAGTTAGCCCAGCCTGTTCTTTTCACCTTTTCTTCAAAGAGCTCCTCAACCCTCTTAGCCAAATTTCCTTCCTGGGTTTCATTCCTCCTTGCTTGCACATAAGATGAGAGACTCCAAATGCAACATCTCTTTATTAAAATGCCATGTCTTGGTTATGGAGCACCCATGGACTGGGCCAAATGCTTTATACATATGGCCCTTAATATGACCAAAATCATGCAAAGAGGAAATTGAGACTCAGAGAGGTGGGCTTTATTGTCCAAAGTCCCATAGCTGGTAGGAAGTGGAAGCTGGACTCTTTCTGCACTTTCACAAGCCTCTTGTTCTCTCTACAGTTATTGCAGTTAACCTTCTAGCCATAACTTATTGCTCCAAAAATATTTAAAAGTACCTGCTTTATGCTAGACACCCCTAAGGAGCAATGACTTGGGCCTTGAAGAGAAGTTCCCACACCTGTCTGTCATCAGAATCACTGGGCAGCTTAAAAATTAAATCAATTTTATTTACAAAATACCATCTGACAAGTCTGTAACACTATCATTTGGGGTGTCACGGGGTGGAAAGGGTTGCATGGCAGGGAACCGATGTCTTTGGCCAACAACCAGCAAGGACCTGAGGCCTGTCAACAGCCCAGTGAGGGGGCTTGGAAGTTGTATGAATTTCTGGTGGCTGCTGTAACAAACGAGCTAAAACTTGGTAGCTTAAAACATCAGAAATTTATTCTCTCATAGTTCTGGAAACCAGAAGTCCAAAATTGTTTCACTGGCCAAAACCAAGGTGTTGGCAGGGGTACACTTCCTCCAGAGGCCCTACAGGAGAGTTGTTTCCTTGCCTTTTCCAGCTTCTAGAACTACATTTCTTGGCTCAAGGCTTCTTCCTCCATCTTCAGAGCCAACAGTGTAGCATCTTTCAATCCGTCTCTACTCCTTCTTCACATGGCCTTTTCCTCTGTATCAAATCTCCCTCTATTTCCCTCTTACAGGGACTCTTGTGATAGCATTTAGGAGCCACTCAGATAATCCAGGACAATCTCTCCATCTCAAGACCCTTAACTTAATCACATGTGTCAAGACCCTTTTTCCATATAATGCGGCACAGTCACAGACTCCAGAGGCGGGAGCTTAGATATTCTGGGAGTCCCTTACTCTGCCTAGCGCAGAAGCAGATCCTCCCCAGCTGAGTCATGGGCTAAGGCTGCAGACCCTTGGCTGACACATCACCTGCAATTTTATGAAAGACTCTGAGCCAAGGACAACCAGCCAAGGCATGTCTGAATTCTCCACCCACAGAAACTGTGAGAAAGTATATGTTTGGGGTAATGAGTTAGGCAACCATAGATGACTGATATACCATGCCACTACACTGATGAAAGGGGAATTTTAGGGTCTGAAGTGGAAAAAACAAGATGTGAAGTTCAAATGCATTTTTTTTTCTATGTAGTGATACTTTTTTCTTTTTTTAAATACTATCCAGTCTCCTCACTGCACCATGTAGGTACTTCTGCTTATTGAAGAGATCCCACCTTCCCCACCATACTATGCCAACCTCAAGGAGCAGTTTCTGTGGGGAATCTCAGGAGAGTATAAATACGTATCTGTGATCTATATGCAAGCAGGCAGATTGCAAGACACCCTGATGCAGATTTCACCATCAATAGTCAGTCTGCAGTACGCAAACTACAGAGAAGAGAGGAAAGTCCCAAAGGACTGTGGGTAAGAATGTTGGTAACCCCAGGGGAGGCAACAGTTGTGTGGGAGTGTGTGTTTGTGTGTGTAAGATGGGTGTGAGAGTGAATGAATGAGCCTGGGTAAGATGGCGGAGCAGGGAACACATGTGCTTCTTATCTCTCATGTTTAGTTCAAGGAGCGATTCCCATGGATCCAGTAAGGATGGGATGTGGCCGAGACCAAACTTTGTTTCCTCTTCCTTCTGTACACATAGCTTGAACACATTTCCCAGCCTCCCTTGCTTTCAGATGTGGCTGTGGGTCTGCATTCTGTCAATGGATGTGGGCAGAGTGGTGTATACCACTTCCAGCCTAATTCTTAAAAGCTTCCCGTGCAATCCTCCATAGGCTCTCCCCTCGCCTGCTGGTCAAACACTGACCAAGGCCCCTGGAGCCACCAGGGGAAGGAGACTGATACCTTGAATGATGCGTGGTTCAGAGCCCTGCCAATCCACAGTGGACCAGGTTGTGTATTGTGTTAAAATGTGTGTTAAAGCTGTCAGCCTATTCTAACCAACACATGAGCCATCCACCAGCTCCATACTCTGGCCTGCTGGAAACAAGGCCCCAAACATCTTCCCTGGGTAACTCTCCCCAGGTCTGGGGCTAGCACTCCAGCAACGACTGAGGAGCGCTGATGAAGCTTCTGTGTGTGAGTGCTCACATGTGCATATACATATGTGCAAAATGCATAGGCAACCGTGGGGAGCACTGACATAAATGAGGGCGCACGGCGGACAGCGGGCGGTGTCAAGGGCGGACGCACAGCGGTGCGAAGAATGCTGCGGAGATGGAGAGTGGTGGCAACGCGTCTGCTTTATTGAGGAAGACAAGCGCTTATATAGGCTAGGGCGCTGGCGGTAACAAGGCTAAACCAAATAAGGCAATGTATGTGAGGGGAGGCCGCTAATTGGCTGGGGGACGGTTGGGGGTGAGGTACGAGGGTAAGGGGCGACGTGTGGGGTGCGGATTGGCTTAAGCTGAAGGCGACCTCCGATTGGTTGTTGGAGGCTGTTGCTAGGTAAAGGGGCAGAGGTGAGGTTATCATTCTGGTGGGGGGTATATGGGGGCTGGGGCAGAAGATAAGGGGAAGTTGTGGGTTGGGTTCTGGTGAGGCGCGGGAGAGGCAGGCCGATTACCCTAGGGCGGCCCCTATGGAGACCGGATGCTGGGTGGAGATAGAGGAGGCAGCCCTTACGGGCAAGAGTAGCAGGGGGGCGACAATCTACCCGCGCCAAGCACTCACCCAGCAGGAGACGAGGCCTCATCTCAACGTGCTGGGCCTGCCCAACGATGGTAGCATGCTTGTTACCTCACATAAAATGTGTTGAACAGATAGTAAATGTCAGCAGCATTTGTAATTTGAAGAGAGAGCAAGGAAATGGGGCAGTGGGCGGTTTGGTTCTCTTCAGCTCTGTTGGTGAATAGTTTTATATGTAACCAACTCATAGAATGAGGAAGAGAACCAAATTTAAGAAAAAAGGGGTTAAGAACAACCCAACAAGAACCGTGTCTTATCTTTTAAATTTTCTTCTCAGTCTTCTGCCTCAATATTACAAAGTTTCTATAAAACCAGGCTAACTTTGGGGTGAAGTGGGGCTGGGGAGAGAAGCATCATATTTTCGTTAGTTGATGCATTCATGCTTCATATTGAATGATTTCATATTTCATCAGTTAAGCCATTCTCCTGTTGGCATGAGTTATAAGCCAACAGTGATTTTCACATTTTCAGACATGCAAAACAGAAAAATCACATTGTGGTAAATCTCTTTATTTAGGGAGAACCCACTGAGCGAAAGCACTTCTTCCCTTCTGTTCCCCCCTCCTTCTTTCTCTCCTTGAACAAACTTTTATTGACCACCATCTATGTGCTAGGTGCCATGCCGGAACTTGGGATATACAATAAACAAGACTAAAGTCGCCATGCATAAGGAGATAGATTAGCAAACAAGAAGTAACTAGAATGCACAAATGTCTGCTTATAAGGCTCATTCAAGGTCCCCTGCTCACCATGAGAGGGCTTTTGGAACGTGGCGGGCATGGGTAGAGAGAGGAAACTTTCCAAGAAAGCAATAATGGAAGAAGTAAATGACTCACTTTCACTTCCAAATTTCAGTTTCAATTTCACAATACTGAGGAGAAGTGATGCAAAGTACTGCATATTAATGTTTCCCTTGATCCTATTTGTGTCACAGACCTGAGCAGAAGCTGAGCACCTGCAAGGCCCGGGCTTCCTGCTATAGGTTTCTGCTCCCCACAGCATCAGACTCAAGACAGGCACTCCACACCTGCTTGGTGGGTGGACAGGGGGAGAACAAGTGCAAGAATGGCAGCTGGTATCATTGTGACAATAGATCGACCACGAGCCAGGCTCTTGCCCCTAGGGCATTCTTTTCCATTCTGGCGATCCGTAATTGACGTTTCACGCTGTGGCTCCCTCTCTTTATTTTCACTCCTTCAACATGAAACACAAGTGCCTACAAGTGCCAGCCGCCTTCCATAAGAAAACCCATGTACTGTGGGTTGGATTGTACCCCTGGCCCTGTGAATGTGGCCTCATCTGGAAATAGGGTCTTTGCAGATGTAAATACTTAAGAAGTCCCAAAATCCAATATAACAGGTATCCTTATAAAAAGAGGGAAATTAGGACACAGAAATGGAGACACACATTAATCAGCCTCAAGCAGCCACCGTAAGTATTGCCGTGATGTGGATAGCTGGTAGGGTTTCTCCATCGAATTTTTTTTTTCTTTCTTACACTTTTCATTTTGAAATAATTTCAACCTTACAGGACAGTTGCAAAAATAATACAAAACGCATGCAGAGAACTCCAATATACCCTCCCCCTATTACTTAGATTTACAATTTTTAACATTTGCCACTTTTGCTGTATCTGTCTCAACTATCTATCCATCCATCCTGCCATCATCTATTTTCTTAACATCTATTTTCTAAACATTTGAGAGTAGGTTGTATACATCATGACCTTCTAACATTCCTCCAACAAGGATATTTACTTATGAAACCACTTGAAGCACAGGTATCAAGTTCAAGAAAGTTTCATTGATAAAAAGCTACTGTCAATAGTCCATTTTTTCATATGTCCTAATTATGTTCTTTTGACCCTTTTCTCCTCTGTGATTTGATCCAGTCCAGGACCATGTATTGCCTATATGCCATTGTTCTTTAGTTGCTTTTTTAAAAAATTATGTAGACATAAACTTTCCCATCTCAGCCACTCCTGAGCATGCAGACTGTTAAGTGAGATTAATCACACTCACAAGGCTGTGCTAGCCTCACCACCGTCCATTACCAGAACTTCCCCATCACCTCAAATACAGATCCTGTACCCATTATGTATCCACTCCCCATTCTCTCTCCCTACTCTTGGTAACATATACTCTACTTTCTGTTCCTATGACTTTGCATATACTGTTTCATATAAACGGGGTCATATTATACCTGCCCTTTTGTGTCTGACTTATTTCACTCAACATGATGTTTTCAGGGTACATCCATATAGTGGCATGTATCAGAACGTCATTACTTTTAAGGCTGAGTAATCTTCCATTGTGTGTATATATCACATTTTGTTTATCCATTCATCTCTTGATGGACACTTGGGTTACTCCTACTTATTGGCTATTGTAAATAATACTACTATGAACATTAGTGTTCTGATATCTGTTTGAGTCCCTGATTTCAATTACTTTGAGTATATACTTGAGTGGGATACCAAGTCATGTGGGAGTTCTGTATTTAACCTTGCAAAACCAACAAACTTTTCCATGGCAGCTGCACTGCTTTACCTGATTTCTCCACATCCTTGCTCAACACTTGCTATTTTCAGTTTTTCTTATTAATAATTGCCATCCTAATGGGTATGAGATGGTATTTCATTGTGGTTTTGATTTGCATTCACCTAATGACTTACGTTTTGCATCGTTTCATGTGCTTTTTGGCTATTTGCATATCTTTTTTGTAGAAATATCTATTCAAATCCTTTGCCCATTTTTTATTTGGGTTATTTGTCCTTTTGTTATTGAGTTGAGGACTTCTTTATATATTCTGAATATTAAACCTTTGTTGGATACATGATTTCCAAATATTTTCTTCCACTCTGTTGGTTATCTTTTCATTCTCTTGATAATATCCATAGACGGACAAAAATTTAAATTTCATATGAAATCCATTTTGTCTACTTTTTTCTTTTGTTGCTTGTGCTTTTGGTGCAAAGTCTAAGAAATCATTGACTAATACAAGGCCTTGAAGGTAGTTCCCTATATTTTATACTAAGATTTTTATATTTAGGTTGTTGAACTATTTTTTAGTTAATCTTTGTGTATGTTGTGAGGTAGGAGTCTACATTTGCTCTTTTGATATCCAGTTTTCCAAGCATAATTTATGGAAGAGATTTTCTTCCCATTGAATGGACTTGACTTCCATGTCAAATATCAATTGGCCATGAATGTGTGGGTTTATTTCTGCACTCTCAACTCTATTCTTTTGGTCTATATTTCTGTTCTTCTGCAAATACCACACTGCTTTGATTATTCTAGCTTTGTAATAAATTTTGAAATTGGAAAGTGTGAGTCCTCCACCTTTGTTCTTCTTTTTCAAGATGTTTCTGGCTATTTGAGGTCTCTTGCTCTTCCAGATAAATTTGATAATTACCTTTTCTATTTCTGCAAGGAATAGGGATGGAATGTTGATTGGGATTGGTTGAATCTTTAAGTAGCTTTGGGTGGCATTGACCTCTTAATATTGTATTTCAGTCTATGAGCACTGACTATATTTCCATTTATCTAGGTCTTCTTTAATTTCTTTCAGTAATGATTTGTACTTTTCTGTGCACAAGACCTTTACATCCTTGGTTAAATTTATTCCTAGATATTTTATCCTTTTAGTTGCTTTTGTCAATAGAATTGTTTTCTTGATTTTCTTTTCTGATAGTTCATTGCTGGTGCATAGAAACGCCACTGAGTTTTGCATAATGATAATGTACTCTTCCACTTTGCTGAAATCGTTTATTTTCTCTAGTAGCTTTCTTGCAGAATCTCAAGGATTTTATATAAATACAATTATGTCATCTGTGAGTAGGGATAGCTTTACTTCTTCATCTTCAATTTGGATGCCTTTTATTTCTTTTTCTTGTCTTTGGCTAGAACTTCCAGTATGGTGTTGAATAACAGTGATGACAGTGGGCATTCTTGCCTTGTTCCAGATCTTAGAGGGAAAGCTTTTAGTCTTTCACCGTTGAGTATGATGTTAGTAGTGGGTTTTCATGTTGAAGAACTTTTCTTCTATTCCCATTTTTCTAAGTCTTTTTATCAAGAAAGGATGCTGGATTTTGTCAAATGTCTTTTCTGCAACAATTGAGATGATCATGTGTTTTTTCCCTTTTAGTGTGATGTCTTACATTAATTGATTTTCTTATATTGCACCACCCTTGAATACCTAGGATAAATCCTACCTGATCATGTTGTATACTTCTTTTTTTAAAAAAGATTTATTTTATTTCTTTTTAATTTATTTCTCTCCCCTTCCTCCCCATCCCCAGTTGTCTGCTCTCTGTGTCCATTCACTGTGTGTTCTTCTGTGTCCACTTTTATTCTTGTCAGCGACAATGTGCTATTGGATTCAATTTTCCAATATTTTGTTGAGGATTTTTGCATCTATATTCATAAGGGAAATTGGCCTGTAATTTTATTTACTTGTAGTATCTTTATATAGTTATGGTATTAAGGTGATTTTGGCTTCATAGAATGAATTAGGTAGTGTTCCCTCCTCTTCAATTTTTTGGAAGAGTTTGAGTCAGGTTGGTATTGATCCTTCTTAGAAAGTTTGTTAGAATTCCCCTGTGCCATCTGACCTTGCGCTTTCCTTTGTTGGGAGGTGTTTTGTTTTTCCTTTTTTTTAAGGAAGGTACCATGGATTGAACCCAGGACCTCATACATGGGAAGCAGGTGCTCAACCACTTGAGCTACATCCGTTTCTGTTGGGAGGTATCTGATGACAGATTCAATCTCTTTACTTGTAATTGGTCTATTGAGGTATTTTATTTCTTCTACAGTCAATGTAGGTTGGTAATGTGCTTCTAGGAATTTGTCCATTTCATGTTGGTTGTTTAATTTGTTGGTACAGTTTTTCATAGTATTCTGTTATGATCATTTTTATTTCAGTGGGGAGAGTAATAATGCCCCCCTTTATTTCTGATTTTATTTATTTGTATCTTCTCCTTTTTTCTTTGTCAGACTAGCTTAAGGTTTGTCAATTTTACTGATCTGTTCAGAGAGCCAATTTTTGGTTCTCTATTATTATTAGTAGTAGTAATAATAATTTTTTCTCTATTTTTTTAAATGTTACATTAAAAACATATAAAAGGTCCCTATATATCCCCCACCCCCCTCAACCCACTCCTCCCCATCAACGACCTCTTTCATCATCGTGGCATATTATTTTTTATTCTCTATTTCATTTATTTCTACTCTGATCTTTGACCTTTTTTTTCCTGCTTACTTTTTTCCTGCTTACTTGGATGTGCTTTTTTCTAGTTCCTCCAGGTGTGCAGTTAGGCTTTTGATTTTCTCTTTCTTCTTTTTTAATGTAAGCACTGATGAAAGCATTTCTCTCTCAGCACTGCCTTTTCTGCACTCTATAAATTTTGATATGTTGTGTCCTCATTTTCATTTATTTCAAGATATTTACTGCTCTCCCTCATAATTTGTTCTTTGACCCTTTGATGGTATAAGAGTATGTTGTTTAACGTCCATATATTTGTTGATTCTCTGGTCCTCTGTGTGTTATTGATTTCCAGTTTGATTCCATTGTGGTCAGAGAAGATGCTTTGTGTAATTTCAATCCTTTTAAATTTATTGAGACTTGTTTTGTGACCCAGCTTGTGGTCTGTCCTGGAGAATGACCCATGTGTATTTGAGAAGAATTTATATCCTGCTATTTGTGGGTGCAATGTTCTATATATGTTGGTTAGTTAGGTATAGTTCATTTATCATTTTATTCAAATTCTCTGTTTCCT
Organism: Dasypus novemcinctus; assembly: GCF_030445035.2. Classification (NCBI taxonomy): domain Eukaryota; kingdom Metazoa; phylum Chordata; class Mammalia; order Cingulata; family Dasypodidae; genus Dasypus; species Dasypus novemcinctus. The sequence continues at coordinate 162,906,303 of NC_080676.1, read as the reverse complement.
TATTGACCTCTGTTTAGATGTTCTACCTGTTGGTGAGAGTGGTGTATTGAAATCTTCAGCAGTTATTGTAGAGGTTCCTATTTCTCCCTTCAGTTTTGCCAGTGTTTGCCGCTTGTGTTTTGCTGCACCATGGTTGGGTGCATAAATATTTATGATTGCTATTTCTTCTTGGTGGAGTGCCTTTTTTATTAATATATAGTGTCCTTCTTCAACTCTTGTAATACCTTTTGACTTAAAGTCTATTTGGTCTGATATTAGTATGGCTACTATAACTCCTTTTTTATTACTATTTGCATGGGATATCTTTTTTCCATCCTTTCACTTTTAACCTATGTGTCTTTGGCTCTAAGGTGAGTTTCTTGTAAACAAATATAGTTGGATCATGTTTTTTTTATCCTTTCTGCCAATCTGTGTCTTTGTCTGGGGAGTTTAATCCATTAATAGTCAGTGTTATTACTGTAAAAGCACTATTTACTTCAGCCATTTTGTCCTTTGGTTTTTATATTTCATTTTTTTTTTTTTTTTGCCTCTCTCGCAGCCTCCTTTTCTGTATTGTTGATCTTTTGCAATAAATCTGTCTGATCCCATTCTCATTTCTGTTACTGTATGTTTTAAAAATACTTTCTTTGTGGCTACCCTGGGGATTGCATTACATGACCTACTTCTATTAACCTACTAATTTGAAAAGATACCAACTTAGCTTCAGTACCAAACACTTTACTGCTCCTGTATCCCTCCATTTCCCCCCTTTATATTGCTTTTGTTCCACATTACTTCTTTATATTTTTTCATGTCTATTATCAGGAAATATGACTTTTTCCTGGTCAATTATATCTTGACTCTTACCAGAATTAAAGAGTTAAGTTACATATAAAAGGTACAATACTATTTGGTTTTGCATGTACTACTTTAGTTACCTTTACTGAAAATCTTCATTTCTTCACACTACTCCAAGCCAGTCTCTTCTGTCTTTTCCTTTCAACCTGAAAAACTCCCTTTAGTAATTCTTGTAGGTCAGGTCTTCTGATGACAAATTCTCTCAGTTTCTGTTTATCTGTGAAAAAATTTAAATCCTCCATCATTTTCTTCCTTGGAATGTAAATTTATTGTTATAGTTATTATCATATGGTAATAATGGAAGAACTTGTAACATTGATACAAAGCTGGTGGTTACCAGAGGTGCAGAAGGGAAGGGGAGGGTAAATAGGTAAAAAATAGGGCATTTTTAAGGCATTGGAATTGTTCCATATGGTACTGCAATGACAGATACATTATACATTTGATAAAAGCCTATAAAACTGTGCAAAACAAGGTATAAGCCATAAACTATAGACCTTGATTAGCAGCAGCATTTCAATATCAGGTCATTGGTTGTAACAAATGTACCACACTAATGTAAGATATTAATAATAGGAAAAACTATGTGGGGAATGGGTGTTATATATGAATCCCCTATAGTGTTTTTTTAATTAGCAAAATACTTTTTAAAAATATATTTTTTATTTATTTTTAAAATATTAGATTACATAACCTGTTACCAAAAAAAATGTATAAGGGATTCCCATATGCCCCACTCCCACACCTCCCACTTTTCCCCACATTAACAACTTCTTTCATTAGCATGATACATTCATTGCAATTGATAAACACATGTTGGAGCATTTCCACTAAGCATGGATTATAGTTTACATTGTAGTTTACACTCTCTCCCACTCAATTCTGTAGGTTATTGCAGGATATATAATGGTCAGTATCTGCTATTGCAATGTCATTCGGGACAATTCCAAGTCCTGAAAATGCCCCCATATTACACAAATTTTTCCCTCACCCTGACTTCAGCACCTCCAGCAGCCACTGTCTCCACATCAATGATACAATTTCTCCCATTACTAGAATCATACTGTCTATTTTTTTAAATGTTACATTAAAAACAAATAAAAGGTCCCTATACACCCCCCACCCCCCTCAACCCACTTCTCCCCATCAACGACCTCTTTCATGGAGTGAAAGTCCACTCTAGTCCATATTTTATTACCCAATCCTAAGGATTCTCGGATGGTGATGCCCACTCCACCTCTAACTGAGAGGGGCTGATATAATATCAGCCATTTGGCTGATGGATGGGAATCTCTTGCTTGCAGTTGTAGACTCTCTCGGTTCCTTGGTGTTGTCCATCCTCACCTCCTTGTTGGTTGTCCTGGGTAAGTCCAATAAACTGGGGGGTAGTTGTTGCAACTCCAATGAGGCTCAGGGCCCAGCTGGCACATGGACAGGCCAGAGACTCAAGTCTCTTGGATGTATACCTACCAATACCCTATAGCTTTGATGTAACTTTTCTGCGATTTAAAATTTTTAGAGAACTAAAAATAAAGTTTATTATGAATTCAAAAAAGAAAAAAATATGAATAGCCTAATGAATTATAAGACCAACACAACCCAGAAAAAGAAACAGAGCTTCACAATCCACCCCAGAAACCTTTTGCATCATAGCCCATTCTTCCTGCCATAATTAGCTACTATCCAGACTTTCTTCTTGTTGTTTTGTGTGTGTGACTTTTTTCTTGTTGTTTTGTGTGTGTGATTTTTTGTGCCTAGATGCTTTGGTGTATTCTTGACCATTTAAAAAATGATATGACTTTTTTTCTTTATTTTCTTTTAAATGTTACATTCAAAACATACGGGGCCCCCATATACCCCCTACCCCACTCCTCCCACATCAAGAACCTCTTCCGTCTTCGTGGCACATCCACTGCATCCGGTGAGTACGTTCTGGAGCACTGCTGCACCACATGGACAGTGGTCTACATTGTAGTCTACACTCTTCCCCAGTCCACCCAGTGGGCCACGGCAGCACAATGTCCAGCCTCTGTCCCTGCAGCACCACCCAGGACAACATGATGTGGGGGCATTTACAGGATTTGATATGTGTAGCGAGCAAAGGAGGTCATGGTGAAGTCAAGAGTTCATGTTCCCTGTTACGAGCCTGCATGCAGGTCGAAACAGGACAGGAAATGCAAACAATTCCATGAACTACATTCTTGGCTGAAGTGACTATTCTTGCTTATAAGGATGATTAAAAAGGGCCCTGGGTGTGGGGCAGCTCCGGGGTTGGGGATGGTGGGGGCCGCGGAGGCAGCAGCTCTGGGACAAGCAGGAGGACCCTGGGGAGCGCTGTGAGATGGGCCGGTTCCCAAGCCAGCCAGGAGGAGACTGCTTCTTACTACAGCAGCTCAGAAGCTCTGCTGGAAGCTCAGATGTGGCCACCCCAGCCAGCAGCAATAAGGGGTGCAGGAAAGCCACAGAGAAGCTGCTTCTGTTGCCCCAAGAGCAAGCCGACCCATTCTAGGCTCCAGGAACACCACAAAGCAATATGAAACCTGTTCATGAGAGGAGTCAGGAGTGCCTTCCACCAAAGAAACAAGACCTCCCTGTGACCAGCGAGGATATGGGGAGGACTACCAGCTGCTCAACTAACCACACACCCTCCAGTGATGCCTCTGAACGGTCCCGAGGGGTTGTGGTAGCCGGGCAGAGTCAGGCTGAATGCCTGAGAGAGCTTCAGTCCTCCTTACTACCAATTATCCTGACTGCTGACTCTTCTCTCCATCTCCGTTCCATGAAATTTAACACAACAGATATGTCTTTTTTAAAAAGATTTATTTATTCTCCTCCCCCCCACTCCATTGTCTGCTCCCTATGTCCATTTGCTGTGTGTTCTGTGTCTGCTTGTATTCTCATCAGGTGGCTCCAGGAACTGATTCTGGGACCTTCTACATTGGGAGAGAGGAAATCATTCTCTTGCGCCTCCACAGCTCTCTGGTCTGTTGCATGTATTATTGTCTCTCCTCTGTGTCTCTTTTTGTTGAGTCATCTTGCTGTGTCAGCTCTCCACGTGGGCCAGCACTGCTGCTGCATGCAGTAGCACCCCTGAGCAGGGCAGCACTCCTGCACGAGGCAGCACTCTGTGTGGGCCAGCTCGCCACACGGGCCAGCTAGCCTTCACCAGGAGGCCCTGGGTATCAAACCCTCGACCTCCTTTATGATAGATGGGAGCCCGATTGCTTGAGCCATATCCACTTCCCTGAAACGACTTTTTAATTTTCTTATAAACTACAGGTTCCTTCTCCATGCCTTTTGTTTAATTATAATTTATTTGTTGAAGAACCTGATCTATTTGATCTATAGAGTTTACCAGTGTCGATTTTGTTGATTACATAATCAGCTGAGTACAGTTTACCATGTTCCTCTGTCCTCTGTATTTCCTGCTAAGTGATCATTGGATTATTCCAATGGTTCGTGATCTGAAAGACTCAGGTTCAATTGATTTGGCATCGCACCAGGTCTGGTTGTGTCTCTTTTAGTGATCTTAGTGGCCATTGGTGCTTACTGCCAATATCTCTTCATTCACTGGGAGTTTCAGAATGATAATATTCCAAGTTTATCATTTATTTTTCAATTACTGGTTTGAATATTTTTTATAAAAGGACAATTTCCCTCATCTAATATTTAATTACCCAGTGATACAATTTATATAGCAACAGCAAGATAAATGATTGTTCTTTCCCTTTATCAGTTTTTAATATAATGAATTGGTTCCCTAGCATCTTCCAAAGTCACATTTCTTTTTTTTCCAATATTATCATGAACATGTAGATATAAGCATATTTAATAAGTATCAGTCTATTGAAATTATTATCATTATCGGCTATCTCAACTTTGGTCACAGAGATCTTCCGCAAGCTGGTGCCTGAGTACTTTTTCACATGACCCTGGATGTCTTTGATAGTTCCCTTGCTATCTGATATTATAAGATGTCTCAGACCCATCTTCTATTATAGCTCTTGCCTGTGGCCATTTGAAAGTATTTTTATGAATCCAAAAAAAAGAAAGATTATATTTGTGAACTAATCCATTCCTGTGGGCGTGAGACCATTTCAATTGGACTATGTTGGTGAGGTGTGACTCAGGTTCAATCTCTGCCCTTTTACCTGGTCTGATAAAATGTAGATATATAGAGAGAGACAAACACAGATAAACAGGAAAAGGAAGCCACCAGTTTTGACATTGCCATGTGAGAGAGGTCTAGAGGATTGCTTAAGCACAAATCCCCCAAGGGGCTGGGCCCATGGAGCAGTTCAGGAGGAGATGAACCCTGCTTTATGCCTGATAGCTGACAGCTGAGCTTTGGGAGCTGGGCTCCAAGAGATGGTAAATTCTGGAGGTGAAGGCAGAGATCCGGGGCCATCTTCACCATGTGTCAGCTGACTTCGGTGAGCAAGCATTTCTGATGGTGCCTTGGTTTGGATAGTTCATGGCCTTGGAACTGTAAGCTTTCCTCCCCAAGGGTTTACATAACTTTTCATTCCATTTTTTTATTAGAGAAGTTGTGAACTTACAAAACAATCATACACATGTGTGGAATTCCCATACAACACCCCTCCACCAACACACTACATTGTTGTGGAACATTTGCTACAAGTTATGAGATAACATTATCAGACTATTACCACTCACTATGATCTACAGCATACATTTGGTATATTTTTTCCATACCCCATGTATTAGTCAGCCAAAGGGGTGCTGATGTAAAGTACCAGAAGTATGTTGGATTTTATAAAGGATATTTATTTGGAATAAAAGCTTACAGTTACTAGGCCCTAAAGAATCCAACTCAAGGTACCATAAGAGGTACTTCTTCACCAAATGTCAGTTGCCATGTGTTGAAGCAAGATGGCGGGCGACGCATGTGAGAATTCAGCTTTTCTCTTCCCTCTTAAGACTCCATGGGTCCAGATTCTTCCAATCTCAGCTGGCATAGGACTCATCTCTCTTCCCAGGGCTCAGCTGCTCTGTCTCTTCACAAGGTCAGCTGTAAACTATCAGGCAAATGGCTCATTTCTCTCCCTAGGGCCTCTGCCATGTCTATGGAGCTATCTCTCTTTTCTCACATATCTGCTTCTTTGTATTTATCTCTGTGTTCTTGACTGATAACCGTGTATATAGCCCACCAAAAGGATGAGGACTCAACCCTGCATGCCCTTATGATGTCAAATCAAAGCCCTAATCTTGATTTAATAAAGTGAATGTAAAACCTTTGAATTTAATACAAAGAGGTACCATGCCTAGAGGAATAGACCAGTTTACAGACATAATCAATATCTCTTTTTGAAATTCATAAATAATATCAAACTGCCACGCATCCCCTACTACAAAGATTACAGTACATCTTTGGCATTGATGCATGAATATTACAGTATTGCTTTTAACTATAGTCCTTAGGTTATATTAATAGTATTTTTCCCATGTTTCTCCACATTCTTACCACATTGCAAAAGTGATGTACATTTGTTGTAGTTCATAGGACAATCTTGAATTTGAAATTGACCACACTTCTTATCCACCTCTGACTTCACTGTTTTATTCAGTTCCTAGATTATTCTCTATCATTAGTTCAATTGACAGTTACATTCCTATACTACCCTTATCAGCCACCATAGCAGTTTGATATAATTGATGAATTCCAAAAAGAAATATTGGATTATGCTTATAATCTGATCTGTACCTGGGCATGATTGAGTTATGATTAGGGTGTTGACTCCCCACCCTTTGGTGGGTGGGGATTCACAGATAAAAGGCATGGCGAAGAACAGAGTTGAGTGCTTTTAATGTTGGAGTTTTGATTTTGGAGTTTGATGCTGAAGACTTAAACTGGAGCCCTGGGAAGTCAGCACGCAGAAGAGAAGCCAGCCCGAGGAAGGAAGGAAACTTGAAGCCAGAGTAAAGCAAGCCCCAGGAACGTAGGAACCCAGGAAGCCTGAACCTTTGCAGACGTCAGCAGCCATCTTGCTCCAAATAGACTTTGGTGAGGGAACTAACTTATGCTTTGTAACCTGGTATCTGTAAGCTCCTGCGCCAAATAAATACCCTTTACAAAAACCAACCAATTTTGGTATTTTGCATCAACACCCCTTTGGTTGACTAATACAGCCTCAATCCCATTTATAAACCAAACTGCCTTAGTTCTAGTCACGATAAAGTGTTACCATCAAATCTATCCATTTCCACACTTTTACAGTCAAGGTAATTAGAATTTTTACATACGTTAAGCATGTAATGTTATTACACTACGTAACATTACATAGCATAATGTCATTACACTATTAGGGACATGAAAATCAAAACGACAATGAGATACCATCTCACACTACATAGACTGGCCATTACTTAAAAACCAGAAAACAGTAAGTGCTGGAGAGGATGTGGAGAATAGGAACACTCCTTCACTGTTGGTGGGAATGTAGAGTGGTACAGCCTCTTTACAACCCTCCTCTTAGCTCCTAATAGCTATACTCTAGATTTTAACTCCATGCATTTTTTAAAAAAATTAGTTCATATTAGTGAGACCATGCACTAGTTTGATGTTTGTGTCCACCATATTTCACTCAGCATAATGTCTTCAAGGTTTATCCATGCTATTATATGTGTCCCAATTTCATTTCTTCTTACAGCAGCCTAGTATTCCATCGTATGTATAGACCACATTTTGTTTATCCATTCATCAGTTGATGGACACTTGGTTGTTTCCATCTTTTGGCAATTGTGAATAGTGCCACTATGAATTTCACTGTGCAAATGTATGTTTGCGTGACAGTTTTCAGTGGGTATATTCCTAGTAGGGAATCACTGGATCATATAGGGCAGTTCTATATTTAACATCCTGCAGGACCAAACTGTCTTCCATGGAGGCTGTACCACTTCACATTCCCACCAACAGTGAAGGAGTGTTCCTATTCTCCACATCCTCTCTAGCACTTATTGTTTTCTGATTTTTAAATAATGGCCATTCTATGTAGTGTGAGATGGTATCTCATTGTCCTTTTGATTTTCATGTCCCTAATAGCGAGTAATAGTGAATGTGTTTTCATGTGCTTTTTGGCCATTTGTATTTCTTCTTTGGAGAAATGTCTATTTAAGTCTTTTGCCCATTTTTCAATTGGACTGCTTGTTCTTTTACTGTTGAGTTGTATGAGCTGGAGCTCAGAAAGTAAACACATGATAGAGAGCAGAGCAGCTGCGCCTGGAGAAAAAACAGCCCTGGGAGTGAGACAAGACTTGCTCCAGCCTAGAACTGATCTTGGAAGAAGCTGGGACCATGGAGCCTTAAGAGGAAGAGGAAGGCTGAACGTCGGCAGCCATCTTGCTCCAACACGTGGCAACAGACTTTGGTGAGGGAAGTAACTTATGCCAAATAAATACCCTTTGGGAAAGCCAACAGATACCTGGTATTTTGCATCAGCACCCCTTTGGCTGACTAATATATCAGGCCTCCAGCTGACCAAATGGGGTTAAAGCACCATTCAACGTCCCCAGGCACACAGGACTGGAGCAAGCAGTTGTAAATATTTCTAAGGCTATGAAACAGAGCTTCAGCACCACGCTGAAAGCCCTCCAGACTGAAGTTGACAGCTTACAAAAGAGACAGGCTCTGTGTACCCTGACTGCCACAAACAATGCTGCATTCATTTTAACAAGTCTGCATTAGTGCCAAATAACCTGAACACATCAAAGGACCAAGTGAAGGTGATTCATGATATCAGGTTCATCCATTTCAATGTGGAGCCATGTAGATTGCACCTCTTAGTAGTTCCCTCTGAAATTTATAACAAAACTGAAGCTTCATGCTGGACTGCCTCACTTAATTTACACTTCCAAGCCAAACGCAAGTAGCCCAGGGATGTCACTGGTGCTTGAATGGGCCTCTTCCATGAGACCTTTATTTCTTTGGTGAGGAGTCAACATAAAGAAAAATACGATCAGAAACTTATCTATGATAGGATTACTGAGGACACTGCAGGAGCTATTACCGCACAACAAAAATCCTTGGATTCTTTAGCTAGAATTATTTTAGATAATAGAGTTGCTCTTACTGCTTGCTGGTGGAGCAGTGAGTTTGTGCTGTCAGTAGCAACACCTACTGTACCTGGATAGATGCTGCTAGGAAAGTCAAAACACAGTTACATGAAGGAGTCAAACAAGTCATGTGGCTCAGGCAAGTAATTTCTTCTGGATCTTTCTTCGATCTCTTTGACTTCAGCAGGTTTGGGTCCTGGGTCCTTGGCTCAGAAGCATATTCCAGACATTGGATGCTTTCCTACTCATAGGCAGTATAATAAGCTCCCTGGTGCACTGTTTCCTCTCTGAAGTTGTTTTTGCTGGTTTGTTGGTTTGTTTTGTTTTAGGCGTACTGGGGATGGAGGCCAGACACCTCACCAAATGAGGTCTATCTGCCTAGAACGAAAGAAGCATGAAGAGAACAAAAACAACCACCCCCACAAAAATTTTAAAAAATAAATAAAAATCCCACAGCCACCCCCTCGACATCTGTAACCTAGAGTTAATCACCTATGACAGCATCTAAAGCCAGCAGATGGTGAGAGAGGTGTTAATGCTTTAAATTTTGGTCTTGGGCTTGGTCTCGGCCAAGACGATCAAAAGGGAGGAAATGATATAAATCAAATCTAGGAGGCCCAACCCGGAGGCAGCCATGCTAAGCTCCATGCTAGCAAAACCAGAAACAGACGCTGGTTTCTATTTCCTGTAAGCTGCTGGCCTCACGGTTTCCAAGGCCGCGGGCAGCTGTGGGGCCACGGAGGACATGGCATTGTGCAGTCCTAACAGAGGGAGTGGGCACCACTTAGGAGGAAGGGTCCGCTCTTCAGCTGCTGTTGATTCCTGCCTGCCCTGCACCCCTGTCCCCGCCTTGCCCTAACAAAACTGGAACCCGCCCTGCCAAGCCCATCTCCAGTGAAACACTGTTTCAGCAGCGTCATCGTCATCAGAGGGAACAGCCTCAGGCCAGGACTGGCCCTGCCGCCGGCGGCAGGAAGACTATCCTTCAAGATCAGGAGGCTGCAGAAGGGGAAACGACCCAGAGGTCGTGTCAGTTATCAGACACAGAGTCTTTGCTGGGCCTGGGAGTCTCAGAACCTTCCGGCCAGCTGCCAAATGTTGGGACTGCCTGAGGTCACTAATTTTGGCCCCTGGAGTTTCTTACCCTCAAACACCACGGGGTCTGACAAGGCAAGAAGCGTTAGGATGGGCTATGGAAACGGCCTATTCCTCAAAAGTGCCCCAAGGGGGCAGTGTTCCCCTGCCGTTCTTTGGTGGAATCTTCCAGTGTGTCATTGCGTCAAATGACGGCAAGAGTGGGGTGGCCAGGTGAGGGCGGGGTGAGAGGCCTCGAGCTCTTCCTCTGCGCTACGGAAATGGTGACGCCCAGTCCACCTTACAACACGGCAATGCACGGGGAAAGGCATCTGCAAGTCATCAGGTGCTCAACAAACTGAGCGCCCACGTGTGTACACAGGCATGCCCTTGTAAAGGGCCAGTGAGAGCTGGCCATGGTTCTGAAGAAGGAAGGGCAAGGGGCTCAAGCAGGATGGGCTGCAGTGGGAGGAGGGTGATTTTAGTGGTAAGTAAAGGAGGAGAATCCTCCCACCCTGGATTCATACTGCTGGGAGGCAGGCACCCCTGCCTCTAGTCAAATATTTTGACTAGGGCATTTCATTTTTCCTTCTCTCCTTTTCCTTTCTGTTCTTTTTGTTTGTTTCTCTCTTCCTTCATAACTTCTCTCCCTCCAAATCCCTCCCTCCCCCCTCCCTCCGCCCCTGCCCTCTCCCTTCCTTATCCTCTCCTCTCCTCTCCTCTCCTCTCCTCGCCTCTCTTTCCTTCCTGCTTTCCTTCCTTCCTTTTTTGCAGCACTGAAGAACGACCTTGTTTTTTCCTACTTCACGGGTAAAATCACGTCAGTCACCAGTGGAAACTCCATTCTGTAAAGTTCCTATAAAATAATTTAAGGGGTAGCCTCTGGATGCACCTTCTACATGTTGTCTTTCTCCTTTACTCAAGGACTGTGGCTGACTTCTCCAGCATATCCACACAGTACATCCATACAGTGAAGGGGGGTTACTTTGGGGATGTTCTGCCTGTTGGGGGGGTTCAGTATAACTGGAAGCACGATGGGAGTGAGTGCTGAGCTACGGACCTAGTGGGGAAAGGGAATGGAGCTGGACGATGGAGGGGAGAAGTGCTGACATTTGGCTTGTAGAAATGGCCTCGCTTAATCCTCATATAAGTCCTGTGAGGTAGGTAGGGTTTATCCTGCTTGCGAGTTTGGGAAACTGAGGCTCAGCAAGGTTCTGGGCTGAATTTGAAGCCACATGTGGTGGTCTGAAGCAATACGAAGACCAGAAAACCATGTTCTTAAATACGACCCACTCCTGTGGGTGTGGGTCCTTGTAAGACCTTATGATGGGGCTACTTCAGTTGAGGTGTGGCCCAGTGCAGTCAGGATGGGTCTTCATCCTGTTACTGGAGTCCTTTAGAAGAGAATGAATTTCAAACATAGAGAGAGAGAAAGTCATGGAAGCAAGAAACTGAAATTCAGCCCTACCTGGAAGAGAACAGAGAGGCCGGGAGAGGCGCCATGTTCTTGCTGTGCGACAGAGGAGCCAAGGACCAAGGATCACCTGCACCCAGCCCAGAACACCTGTCCTAGGGAAGAAAGCATGGCCTTGATGATACTTTGGTTTGGACTTTCTTTTAGCCTCAAGATGGTGAGTGAATAAATTCCCATTGTGTTACCCAACCCATCTCACATTGTTTGCTGGAGTAGCCTAGGAAACTAAAACACCTGCTTCCACATGCAACAGTCTCTGCTGCTCCTCTTTGCAAGGGCAAAGGGCCTTACCCTGGCTGCACATCAGAATCACCAGGTGACGGAAAACTCCTGCGACCACATCCCAGCGGTTCCGATGGAATGGGTTAGAGGCAAGGCCTGGGCATTGGATTTTTAAAGCTCTCCAAGCAATCTAATGTGTCACCAAGGTTCAGAAACCTGGCTGCAGGGCTCCATGGTTTCACAAGGCAAAAAATATGTTTTTAATAGGAGATTGGTATTAATCTCCTTAATAGGAGATTGGTATTAAGTGCTTTAAAAGGGATATTTGTCACATCATCTTTTTAATTAAATGATCCAAGTCCATGGTCTGGAAAATCCAGAAGAGTCTGAGGAAGAAAATAAAAGCACCCACAATCCTACAAACTAGAGATGATCATTGTTGAAAAACCCTCTATTTCAAAAAGGTAATTTTCTTTATTAAATTTCTATTCAAGACTTCACATAGTAAAGGGAGCTTGCCATGGGCAGGGGAGCAGTACAGGGAAAGAAAGGGCTCACCCCGATGTCTTTCTCTTGAGGGCTGAGGAGCGCGATTACAGCAAAGGCATGGCTTGATTCATCTGGAAGTGGCCACCTAAAGGACCCTGTTCCAAACAACCAAAGTTTGGGTTGAAGCGACGACCTCAGGGAGTCTCCTTGAATGTGGTTACCAAGCTCACTCATTCACTGAGAAATCATGGATGCCAGGCAAGAGTCTGGAAATGAAGCAGAAAAGAGTGAATCATGAAAGGAATCTGGTTGGTAAGACGGTGGTCGTTTCCTGGAAGAGGCAATTGGGAAGGGTTAGCCAGAGGGGTCTCAGGCTAAAGCTTGTGGTTGCAGAGCCTTGGGTGTGTACCTGGACACTTTGCTAAGCCCCCACAGACCTGTCCTAACCCCATTCCAGGGCCCAATATCAAGCCACGTGGAGGGTCTCCCTGGGTTGCCCACACCCCTCCCCCATCTTTAAGTGTACAATTTAGTGGTACTAATTACATTCATAATGTAGTGCTACCATCACCTCCATCCAGTACCAAAACTTTGTCCTTATCCCAAATAGAAACTTCATATCCATTGAGCATTTACTCCCCATCACCTCCTCCCTTTAGCCCCTAGAATCCTGTAATCTACTATCTCTATTAATTTGCATATTCTACATATTTCATGTAAGTGGAATAATACAATACTTGTCTTTTTGCAGCTTCCCTATTTCACTCAACATGCTGTCTTCAAGTTTCATCCAGGTTGTAGCATGTATCAGAACTTCATACGTTTTTTCATGGCTGAATAACATTCCACCTTATCTATATACTACATTTTGTTTATCCATTCATCTATTTAGGACCTTTGAATTGCTTCCACCATTGGGCTATTGTGAATAACTATTTCCAAAGCAAATAGAAGGAATGAAATAGATCAGAGCAGAAATAAATGAAATTGAGAAAAAATACATTAGAGAGAAATAACAAAACCAAAATTTGGTTCTTTGAGAAGATTAACAAAATTGATAAACCCTTAACTAGACTGGCAAAGAAAAAAAGAGAGAAGGTGAAAATAAATAAAATAAAAAATGAAAATGGGGACATTACTACTGACCCCACAGAAAGAAAAGAGATAATAAGAGAATACTATGAACAACTGTGTACCAACAAAAATAGACAGTGTAGATGAAATGGAAAAATTCCTAAGGATGTACGAACAACCTACACTGACCTAGAAGAAACAGAAGACCTCAACAAACCAATCACAAGCAAAGACATTGAAAACTTCTTCAAGTAACTCTCCAAAATGAAAAGCCCAGGACCAGACGGCTTCACAGTTGAATTCTATCAAGCATTCAGAGAAGATTTAATATTAATCTTACTCAAGCCCTTCCAAAAATTTTAACAAGAAGGAATGTCACCAAACCTATTCTATGAAGCCAATATCACCCTAATAACAAACCCAGATAATGATGTTATGAAAAAAGAAATCATTATCTTAATGAATATGGATGCAAAAGTCCTCAATAAAATACTTGCTAATCGAATCCAACAACATATTAAACGAATTATTCATCATGATCAAGTTGGTTTTATACCAGGCCTGCAAGGGTGGTTCAACACAAGAAAATCAATCAACATAATACACAGCACTAATAAATCAAAGAAGAAAAATCACATGGTTCTATCGATTGATGCAGAAAAGGCATTTGACAAAAAACAGCAAACTTTCTTGATAAAAATCACTACAAAATATAGGAATTGAGGGAAACTTTCTCAACATGATAAAGGCCGTATATGAAAAACCCACAGCTAACTTTGTACTCAGTGGTGAAACACTGAAAGCTTTCCTGTTGTTGTTGTTATTATTGCATCCATGGAATATCTTTTTCCAGCCTTTCACTTTCAATCTCTTTATAAATTTGGGTCCAAGGTTAGTCTCTATATGCTCCTATATCAGCATATAGATGGCTTATATTTTCTTACCCATTCCTCCAGTATGTGTCTTTTGATTGGGGAGTTTAATACATTAACATTCAATGTTATTATTGTACCAGCAGTTCTTTCTTCATCCATTTTGACCTTTGGGTTTTATCTGTCATATTTTGTTTTCACCACTATTTTTACACTCATAGTTACTTTTACTGATATAATCTTCATTTCTAGACTCCCTTCCAAGCTTCTCTCTCCTGTCTTTTTGTTGTTGTTGTTCCAGGCTGTAGCACTCCCTTTATTATTTCTTGCAATGCCTTTCTCTTGGCTACAGACTCTCTCCGTTTCTGTTGATCTGTGAATATTCTAAACTCCCCTCATTTTTGAAAGACAATCTTGCTGGATATAAGATTCTTGGCTGATAGTTTCTCTCTTGCAATATCTTAAATGTATCGTACCACTGCCTTCTTGCCTCCATGGTTTCTGATGACAAATCAGTACTCAGTCTTATTGGGTGTGGCTTGTATGTGATGCATCACTTTTGTCTTGCTGCTTCAGAACTCTCTCCTTGGCATTTGACATTCTGATTAATATGCGTCTTGGAGTAGGTCTATTCAGATTTATTCAGATGGGTATGCATTGTGTTTCTTGGACTTGGATATCTATGCCCTTCAATAGGGTTGGGAAATTTTCTACCATTATTTCTTCAACTATGCCCCAAAATATGCCCAAAAATCTATTATGTGTGGGCTGAAAGTGCCTGTAGTTGCCCAAGTGGCTGAGGGAGTACTGTCTCTTTTCCCTTTTAAGGGATGAGTATGAAACCACAGGCACCCAACACACTAGTCTGTGTGGGCAGAAAGCACCTGCTGTTACCCAGACAGTCTGAAGAAACACCAGCCCCTTCCTATCCTATGGAGGCATAGTTGTAGAACCTCAGTCACTCAACAAACCAGTCTGTGTGGGCTGAAAGCATTTGTAGTTGCCCAGAGAGGCTCAGGAAACATGGCTCCCCTCTTGTCCTTTCAGGGGTGAGAGTGAAGCCACAGGCACTGAAAGCCCAGTTTTTGCAGGCCAAAAGCACCTGCTGTTGCCCAGAGAGACTGAGGAAATACCAGCTCCCTCCTATCTTATGTGCGGTGGGGGTAGAGCCCCAGATGCTCAATACACCAGTCTGTGTGGGTTAAAGCACCTGCAGTTGCCCAGGATAATACTCAGAAGGTATTATAAATAAAACTTCTTATAATCTCTTACTAGGAGCAGACAATAATCCCAGAAAATATTGTCATTTTTACAGAGAAAAAAACAAATTTCAAATTTGCATGACTATACTGTTTTTAAAAATCTTATAGAATACCCTGTTATATCTTATACAGTTTTGACCATGGAAAATAATTTTTTTTTTTTGCAAAAAAAAAGGGGGGGGGGAGGCTGAGGAAATACCTGCCCCCTTCTACCTATCCCATGCAGGGGGTAGAAGGGATGGGAAGATGGATGGAATCAAAGAT
This sequence comes from Dasypus novemcinctus, assembly GCF_030445035.2. Taxonomy (NCBI): domain Eukaryota; kingdom Metazoa; phylum Chordata; class Mammalia; order Cingulata; family Dasypodidae; genus Dasypus; species Dasypus novemcinctus. Next base: position 162,890,662 of record NC_080676.1, on the reverse strand, counting down.
GCTCAACAAATCAGTCCATATGGGCCAAAAGCACTTGCAGTTGCCCAAAGTTGAGGAATCACAGTCCCCCTCCTATCCTATTGGGGGGTGGTGATGGAGCCCCAGGTGTCTGACTATCCTGTCTGTGCTTGCCAAAAGCACCTGCAGTTGCCCAGATAGGCTGATGCAGTTTCCTCCCTGCAGTTTCCTCCCGGCAGGAGGTGGGGCTGGGACCTAGGCTAGAGGTGCAATCCAATCTGGGGAGAAAGAAGCCAGTCCTTACCATCACTATACTTTTCTTCTTCCTATCACGCTGGGGGTGGAGCTAAAATGGCAGTGACTAGTCTCTTTCTGACTTGGACAGTTCCAAACTTTAACTGTCCTTAGGATTACATGCTAGACAAACAATTTACTAATCAGTAGTTGGAATAGGTGCTGGCTCTCTCTTCTTCCCCCATTTTTGGGAAATGAAGCTTCCAACTCCAGCCATGGAATAACTCCCAAGGTGGAGGATGGGCACCAGACTCCATGTCATGGAGTGCTCTACTCATAAATCTTCACTAAAGACAAGCACTCTACTTCCATTCTTTCAAGAATGTTGCAGGATGCTCTTCTGTTCTCCTGGGGTCCCCAAACAGGTGCTTTAGATAGCTCTGGGTGATTACTAACTGCCCTGTAGCACAAGCTGACTCTTGGAGCTCCTTACTCTGCTGCCATCTTGGTTGCTTCTAATCAAGAAATACTGGTTTTTAAGAAAAAAGTCTTATTCTATGAAAATGTGTGTCAGTTGAGTACTATCACCTCAAGAGAGAAGTTTGGTGTTTATAATTGGTAGCAAAGAATCTGATGAGCTAAGTGAAAGCAGAAATTAAAAATTGTTGGAGCAGTTTCAGACCTCCCAAGAATAAATCCTTAAACTATGTTGAATGGATCCTAGCCCAAGTTTAGTTTTCATGGAAGTAAGTAGTGCTGCTTTTATCAAGTTCCAAAACAACCAAACACACACACACACACACACCCTACTGGTACATGGGCTGGAGCAGACTGCAAGTTGGAATTGTGCCCAGCAAAGCCAGGCACCTCTTTTCAAACCCTTATGCAGAGAAGTCAGGCACAAAGAGAAGGGGGAGTGTGGTGTGTGGAATTATCTGGTCGACTGGGCACACTGCAGGAGGTTGACAAAGGACACTGCCTCTTCCCCTAGTCTTGCTCTGCTTATGGATAAAACCAGATCATGGCCTTCTAGACCTTCTGCAGACAGAGGTTTGAGTGACTTCATGTGGCTTTCCCTCTTCCACAGCCAGCTGCTCTCCATTCCAAGTACCATTCAAATGGACACCATCCCAACTGGCATTTTCTTCTAGGTCAAACTCAAAGCCACTCCTAGTCGCATCTGTGTGTGGTGGCACATGACCAAAACAAGCATCCCAATGACCACTATGGCCAGGATGCCTGCACTGGATATGACAGAGCCTGGAGAGCCTCAGCATCAGGTGGGCTTCCAGGACTCCTACCATTGGTGCAACTACCCTACAAGGGCTGCTCTGAACATCTCTCCAGTGGGAACCAAATGACACTTACCTCAAGACCGAGAAGCAGGGAGAAAGTCAGAGGTGGTGGAAGGGGCCTTTTGTTGTGTGGTTGAGGGCCTTGCTCTCCAGAGAAGGGTCTTGATGGCCAGGAAGCACTCAGATTGCTCTTGAGTGGGTATGCCCAGTGCTTGGCACACCTTTTATGTGTCAGAGTAGTTTCTGGAGTTGGTAAATATGATGCCAATTTTAGGGCAGCCAAGCTGCAGGACTTACCTTTATGGGACTTGGTTGTAAGGATGAGAGCCCAGTTTTTAAACTCCTCTCTGATTTTGTTAAAGCACCAGGTCTCGTTCTCCTCTAGAGTTCCTTCTCCCATGAATTTTTCAGTGTTCTGATTAAACGTCTTACTTATCAGTCTGTGCCGCAATCATACTGAAGATGCAGGACTACAGGCAGCGGAGTGTGGTGATGGGCGCGGGGGTTGCAAGGAGTGCTCCCACCCACCCACCCACCCACCTCATTTCACAGTTGAGACACATAAAGGGCACTGAAGACAGAGCAGAGCTCCTTGCACCACTGTCTCATAGACGAGCTGACTCCCAGAGACAGTGGATCCAAAGGGACCTGGTGGCCAGAAGGCAATTCTGTGCATGAGTGTTGCTTGGGGGTCCACAGGTAATTCTTACTTTCATCAGAAAGAACATTCTATGGGTCTCCTTGGTGGGGTTGTTAGCATTGCAGTGGCACAGCTCCTCTATTGCCCTCTGGTGGTTCTCCTTGACTTGCTTTTCTACAGTGGGGGTGATTTCTTGGTGAAATAATAGCCATCAGTTCAACTCTGCAGCTTAGTGAAATTAACTCACAGATTTCCTAGAGACATGGGTAGCTTCCCACTTTGAAGCATTCAAGAAGATTAAGACTCTCTCGCATTGTGTGCAAATGTGTTAAATTGGAAAGCTGTTCAAGGGCCCAAGGAAGGCATGGCATGCAGCCAGTATGTTATACAGCTTGATCTGGTTTGGAATTTTGCAAATTCTATTATATATAAAGCAAATCTATTATGCAATTGAACTGGCGAGGAATCAGATGGTGGCTAGTTTTTGTTTTGGGTCTTTTTGTTTGATTTGCTTTGGTGCTTTGCATTTACTAAGATGTCTTTAGTAAAATGTTGAGGATCAGTGGGGTTTCATAAACCGATATAGGGAGCTTTGGTGCATCTTGGGTGTTGGTCATGCTGGGTACAGTCCTGACCAGTCAATGCTGCTGCTGGTGGTAACAAAACTGAAAGACAACAGAGGGCAGCATGGAGGATCTCCTTTGGGCCAAGCCCTGAACCTAGACTTCCACATCTCATTTAATCCTCACACTCATTATAAACTGGACATTTTTACTGCCTCCTTTTCTACAAGAGAGGAAACTAAGACCAGGAGAGATCAAGTGATTTGCTGTCATCCCTTAGCTAGTGAGTAAGCAGCAGGATCCAGATTCATGCCCCATGCATTCCCTCCAGACTCCTCGAAGGTCAACACTGCAGGACAGGACACCTTGAAGGTAGTGGTCCCATGTCCCTGCTCCCGTGAACAGGGCCTCTGAGGCTGAGTGGGCAGGATGATTTCACTGGGACTTAGAGGAGCCAAGCTGAGGGCTTTGTGGATTAGCACACAGAGGTTATATAGTGGTGGTTCACATCAATAAATTACTTAGGTTTCACAGGCTTTTTAAAATTCACTTTTGGAAACAGTTTGTATCTATAGGCAGAAATGTATTAAAAATTGTTACTGAAATTTCAGAATATCATGATCATAATTGAGTCTTGGTATAAACTTTAAAATTAATTAAAAACATTACAAGGGTTAAGTGCAATGTTAAATACAAAATGTTTTAATGTTCAAAAACAAGTTATCAGAAAGCAACATGTCTTCATCAAAAGGGGGCTATTCAAATTAGGGCCCTCTTCTAAAAAATGAAGGAATTTGACTGGAATCAGTGCTACTCAAAGTGTGTTCCTGGGATCACTTGGAAACTTGTTAGAAATACAAGTTCACAAGCCCCATCCTAGGTCTACAAAGTGAGAAACTCTGAGGAGGTGGCCCAGGAATTCATTTCCACAAATTTTCCATGTAATTCTTGTGTACACTAAAGCTTGAAACCCCTGGCCCCTTCCAATTAGATCATCATTATGTATGTGCTTCCCAGCTCAAAAGAATTCATTGCTTTTTGTCTGAAAAACAATTTAGCATGGAGTAAGGGCACATCTCATTGTGTAGAACACTGCTCTAAAAGGGATAAAACTATAAATCTTCCATGGTATTCAACTTATTTTCAAAGGTTTAGGCACTCATTAAAATACCCTATTTTTCAATAAGCACAAAGTCACAGTTCTCCCCTATTTAATGATAATATATCATGAGAACTTTGTCTGTGGTTGTATATTTCTGAGAATCTATAAAAACAGAACACTTATTTCTTGCCATTTTGAAGCTGGGGAAATATTTCTCATACTGTGAAATATTAACAACTTATTGAAAAGAGAAAATTTTACATGCTTAGAGGATGTCATAGTTTTCCTCCCTTGCTTTTTGCTTCCCCAAAATGGTCTTATTCAACTCTGTTTCAACACTATTGCTTTTCAAAACCTCTTCCAAGAGCCTTTGACCAGGAGCAACTTTGTTTCCAGAATTTGCTTGCTTGGACCATTCAGCCAATACATGACTGAGCAAGTTGGCTTGGGTGATATAGCAGTTTGATATTGTTTATGAATTCCAAAAATAGATATTGGGTTATGTTTGTGAACTGGTCTGCTCCTCTGGGCGTATTAGATTGTATTAGATTCAGAGGCTTCACTTTTACTCGATTAAATTATGATTAAGGCTTTGATTGGGCCATGTCAGTAGGACATGGAGTTCCCACCTCCTTGGTAGGCAGGGACTCACAGAGAAACCACTTTGCATAGAAGAGATGTTGGAGTTTTGGAGCTGGAGCCCTGGGAAGTAAATGCACAGAGAAGCAGATATGTGAGGAAAGAGAGAAAGTGCCCTTAGACATGGCAGAAGCCCCAGGTAGAGAGACTATTTGCCTAACGGTTTATAGGTGGCCCTGTGGAGAGCAGCTGAGCCCAGAGAGAAACAAGCCCTGGGAAGAGAGACAAAAGTTATCCCAGCCTATAGCTGATATTGGAAGAAACTGGGACCATGGAACCTTGAGAGGAAGAGGAAGGCTGAACCCTTGCAGACATCGCCCGCCATCTTGCTTCAACACGTGGCAACAGATTTTGGGTGAGAATGTACCTCTTATGGTACCTTGAGTTGGACTCTTTAGGGCCTGGTGACTGTAAGCTTCTACCCCAAATAAATACCCTTTATAGAAGCCAAAAGAGTCCTGGTACTCTGCATCAGCACCCCTTTGGCTGACTAGCAGAGGTGGCTACATCCTTAGAAGCTGCAGGGTGGCCCTTGGGCTCACACTGATGCACATGATGAGTTGAGGCTAGTCTTCCTGCCAGATGGGGCCCTGTGACCTTCCCTTCCTCCAGCAGATCCCTGAAACAGGACAGAGCGGATGTGAATTCCGGAAGTACCTGGTACAATCATTTTGTGGTACGGAGCTTTGTGAGGGGGTAGGCGAGCTCAGCTCCCTGCAGCAATTCCTGGCATCGGGCTTGCCAGGCCATGTGTGAGAAAGGCAGCCCCTCATTCCCGAGCAAGCCCTTCCCTTCCAAGTGTGGCACCAGGGAAGTCCTGCTCATTTTCACTTTAATTGGTACTGCAGACTCACGAGGTAGGCAGTCTCCTTATCTTTAAGGAAGCAGAGCAAACCCAACAGAGACTCACAGAGGTTTTAAGTGACTTGCCCAAATTAGTACTCTATTTCTTGTAACAAATGTTCTATGGTCCTTATTAAGTGCCAGGCACTGTTTTCCAAATTTTAACTGACCTATTCAACAACGCATTTTGGAGATTTAAAATAGTCCAAGGCACAGAGAAGTGAATAGCTCGCCCAGGGCCACACCTGAGGCAGAGTGGACCCAGAGGGCCATGAAATCAGGGTGGGAATGAGCCGCTCTGGTTTCTAATACTGCACAGGCCTCCTCGCACTGCTGGTGCTGACTCTCAGCAGGTAGGGATTTGGGATTCACACTCAGGTGTTCAACAACACAGCACCGCAATGTGGGTTCATACCTAAGATTCGGCAGTGATTGGCCAAAATGTTGTCTCTGGACTAGCAGCATTAGCTGCGACCAGGAACGTGTTAGAAAAGCAAGTACTTGGGTCCCTCCTCAGACCTCAGCTGTCCTGGGGACAGGGCCCAGCCACCTGGATTTTAACAAACTCTCCAGGGGCTTGTGCTGCTCGCTCGGGTTGAGAACCACCGGGCTAATTACCATGGAACCTTCTCCCTGCGTTTCACCATGACCCCCGGCGCTGTTGACAATGAACTGGTTCTCCCATCAGGGCAGGAGCAGAAGGGAGGAAAGTAGGAACTAGGATGGCATTCACTGAGTGCTGATGATTGCGGCTCCAGGACCTGCGCATGTGACGTATTGTTTAATCCTAACTACAAATGTGTGCAGCAGTTGTAGACTCCTCCTCAAGCAGATCACAAAGCAAAGGCCCAGAGATGGTGATGCCGTTTCCCACGGCCACGTGGTTAACAAGGAGTTAGCCAGGTCAGTCCAGAGATCACTGTTTCCCACAGTATTCCAAAGCAGGAGTGACCTCTCTGTCCTGTCTTTGTGATCCCATGCCATTCAGCAAGATCCTGAACAAAATGAAGGAAAAAGTGACCGATGCATTGGGAAAAAATCCCAGAGTCCTACAAACTGTGGAGTTTCTATAGCATTGTTTACATGAAACCAGACCAGTTGGTTTGCCTCTCTATGAAGGTGGAGAGCACACAGAGCAGGTTTCACTGGGTACCACTGATGATGGTAGATGCAGGTTTCTGGAAAGCAGGAGTCCTGCTTCTATTCACTACTGATGTGTTCAACTTTATTATTCTTACCTGCCCAAAGGGAAGAACCTCACCTGCCTTACATATTTCTTAAGATTTTGTGGGACTCAGGTGAGAAAGCAGGTGAAAACTTTTGGGACACCAAAGTGCCCTCTATGCATGGAATGATGCATTATAATTGTTCATCATCGCCATAGTTAAAGCCCAAGAAACAGTAATCTGTGAACCAATAAATTCAAAGCTCCAGTAAATACAAGGATAGGTTGTGCTGCATCTTGTGAGTTTTATAAATACTTTGGCTGCGATCTTGGCCAGTTCTAGGAGGTGAGGCTGACTTCCACTGAGGCCAGTTCCAGGCCCCCCTAAGTCTCACCTGGGGACGGAATGTCTTTGACAGAACTTCATTCCTTCCTTGGTGACCTCTGCCAGGCTCAGCTTGTTGGGGACGTCCTGCTGGCCCCCGTCACTTGCCCATCAGGTAGCCCTTCCTCAGGTGGTAGGCCAGGTTTGCACCACATCCAGGACAACTTTTTCTGTTCCCGTGTCCACTAGGTCTACCTTGGTCAGGATGCTTGTGGGATGTTTGAGAAGGGCAGTAGAAAGGTGAGCTCTCCCCTTTCTTCTAAATATATTTGAAACCTGCTAGGCTCTGGGACTTTTGGGATCTTTTTTTGGCCAGAACCAACATGGTCTTCTGCAACTTTGATCCCCCAGGGCCAGGGCCTGTTCATCCATTCCAGCCCACCCCATCTGCGTTTTTACTCACCCACCCGCTCACCCCTCACTCAGGTTCATCACCACCTTCTATCATTTACTTAACAAGTGTCTCCTGGGTGTCTGCTGTGTGCCAGGCACCAGGGCATGCATCGTCAGAACGGTCTGGTGCCATCTACATGTCCTCAAGGATGACTCACTCCCCAGTGTCCCCGCCCCCCCTCCAGTGATAGACTCTCTCTGCCCCCACTCCGCGGACACTTCCTTTGCTTTAATCCCTGCCTTCGCCTTCCTCCCTGCCCCACACCTTCCTCTCCTCATTGGATTGAAGTCTTTCAATTCAGAGTATTTACTTTTCCCTATGTTCTTTGAGTGTAAAATTCCCACTGCATTTTTCTTTGTTATGTTGGAAACGTGAACGTTGGCTTCCGCTCTTTCATCCCTGTTTTTAATTTGCGGCTGAGCCTTCCCACCTAGTCTGACATTTCCAGAAACTTTTCCACCACCCCCGGAAAGCAGTTGCCTCTCTTTCTCTGTGAGTCCTCCTATTACCAAAAGTTGTCATTTAAAAGCACATCTTTTGGGAAGTGGACTTGGCCCAGTGGATAGGGCATCTGTCTACCACATGGGAGGTCCGCGGTTCAAAGCCCGGGCCTCCTTGACCCATGTGGAGCTGGCCCATGCGCAGTGCTGATGCGCGCAAGGAGTGCCCTGCCACGCAAGGGTGTCCCCGCGTAGGGAAGCCCCATGTGCAAGGAGTGCGCCCCATAAGGAGAGCTGCCCAGCATGAAAGAAAGTGCAGCTTGCTCAGGAGTGGCGCTGCACACATGGAGAGCTGACACAACAAGATGACGCAACAAAAAGAGACACAGATTCCCATGCTGCTGACAACAGCAGAAGCGGACAAAGAAGAACACGCAGTGAATGGACACAGAGAGCAGACAACGGGGGGGGGGGGGGATAAATAAATAAAAAATAAATCTTTTTTAAAAAAGCCCATCTTTATACTCATTAGAAGGTTCATACGAGCACATCTCTCCATGTTACTAACTGAACATCTCTGAATCCGTCTTTTACTTTGCAGTGGAAAAGGTGTGGTCCTTCCACTGAAAAGGAAGAAAGATGAGAAGACTTCCCTGGAACCTGTGATTGCTCACAAAAGCCTTGATGGTTGTTCTTTATTTGGAAAAAGGGTGGTAAGATAATAAAAACCGAGGCTTACAAGTAGGACTTACCGTAACTGGGAAGAGCCTTCGCATACTGTTCCTCCGTACGAAACAGGGAATTCAGGTTCAAAAATACACAGGCCTCAGTCTCCAGCACCAGCTCATAAGCGTCTTCCCTGACCAGCTTGGTATTGGGCCACAGAGAAGGGTTCTCTCAGCAATTTTTAGATGCTTCAATTTTGTCCTCTTTCTAACATCAATTAATTCACATACTTAATAAGTATGCATTCAGCACTCCACTGGAGGTATCAGAGGGGTGACAGGCAATGAGTACACAAAGGTCCTGGTCTCCTTAGGAGCCTCCTGCACCACCATTTCCAGTGAAACAAGCCAGATAAATTAATCTAGTAGTGTGGACAATAGAGAAAAAAATCTGATATGGGTAAGTGCTGTGCAGCAAATGAAAATAGGGGCAATGTGCTAGCAAATGACTGCAGGTGGGGCTGGACAGTGCAGTTTTAGGGTGCACAGAGAGAGCCTCTCTGAGAAGGCAACATCCGGGATGTGACCCGAATGAAGAGGCAGCCTCACGAAAAGGGGGCAAGTGTCCCAGGGTCTCACACCGGGTGAGTTGGAAAGCTAAGCCATGCCGGGTGAGGGCGAGCAGTGGGAACCGTGGCCAGGGAGGTGGGCAGAGGCCTGGTCAGCAGGGCTTTGTGGTCCAGGTAAGGAGCTGGAACCTCTACAGAGGGGCCAGCATCAGCGCCTGTGAGCAGAGGAGTGGCATGACCCAGTTCACGTTTTACTGGGCAAGAATGAACGCTGGAGACCAGCAGGAGGATGCTTCAGTAGTCCAGGCAAGAGAGGATGGCGGCTTGGTGGAGGCAGAGGGGTGGAGCTGGATAGGTGAGGATGGATTTGGTATTAATTTTGGAGGAGGAATCCTCAGGACTTGGGGTGAATTAGATATCGAGTTGAGGGGAAGGAGGAACCCAGTGTGATTCTAAGATCTGCTGTAGAACTGGAAAGGTGGATGTGGTGCTGGGAATGAGAGGGGGAAGGCTAAGGGAAGGAGCACTTGTGTTATGTGGGAATCAAGGCATCATTTTGGGCATATTAAATAGAGATGTTCAATCAAATCCAATTAGAGGAGTCAAGGTGAAGGACAGGCAGGGTTACAGATACAGATTGGGGTGTCACCGGCATGTAGGTGGGATTTAAAATCATGGACAGGGAAGTGGATTTGGCCCAATGGATAGGGCATCTGCCTACCACATGGGAGGTCCAAGGTTCAAACCAGGGCCTCCTTGACCCGTGTGGAGCTGGCCCATGCGCAGTGCTGATGCGTGCAAGGAGTGCCGTGCCATGAAGGGGTGTCCCCCACATAGGGGAGCAAGGAGTGTGTCCCGTAAGGACAGTAACCCTGTGTGGAAAAAGCGCAGCCTGCCCAAGAATGGCACCGCGCACACGGAGAGCTGACGCAGCAAGATGACATAACAAAAAGAGACACAGATTCCTAGTGCTGCTGACAGGAATACAAGTGGACACAGAAGAACACACAGCGAGTGGACACTGGGAGATGGGGGACGGGGAAGGGGAGAGAAATACTAAATAAATAAATAAATCTAAAAAATATATAAAAAATAAAATCATGGACAACTTGTGATGACTTAGGAAGAATGTCAGTAGAGGAGAGAGCCCAGAACCAAGGTCTAGGCTTTCAATATTTGTAGGCCAGAGAATTCAAGAAGCAACTAGACCTCCCACTGCTCAGTGAGGGGGAAGGAATGGTGGCCCAGAAGCCAGCAGGCTGTGGTGTTGCCTCAGCAAGGAAGGAGGGGCTTCCAGAAGAAGCAGTGGTCAGCCATGTAGAATGCTACCAAGAGATGGAGAAAGACTAGGACAGAGAGGAGTCTCTATGTTAATCAACATGGAAGACATTGGTGTCCTTGACAAGAGCAGACCCTGCCAAGTGGTGGGGGCAGGTGCTGAACAGCAGCTGCTCGAGTAGACGTGAGCACCCAGGAATGTGCTGATGAGAAACCAGCTGAGTGTGCAAAGATTTTAACTCGCTGCTCTTTTTGAAACTTCGTGTTATGCACACTCTGACCATACTATTCATCAGACTTGTTCTGTGTTCACCTTTTGGAAGTACTAAATAGATAGCCATTCAATTTCCTTTTTAAGTCAGCACATTTTCTCTGGTTTTATACTGGTTTAGAATGCATAGACATTTGGCACTCGTAACATTGTTCTGTGCTCTCTGAGTGATGCCTGTGTATATACCTATTACTCGGTGCTTAGTCGAGTTCATAGTAATAAAAGCTAATATGGATTGAGCGCTTTTGGTTATGTGAGTTTGTGGCTAATAAGAGGACCAGAACGCTGGCAATTAAATAAGAGGTGTTACCAAGTGTCTATAGAGATATTAGTATTCAAATAGATTTATCTACTGGCCAGATAATAAACCCACTTTGGCCATCAATATGACACCTCTAATGTCTTATGACTGTGAGGGTAGAAGGAGTTTAGCCTTAACAAGACGGGGGTCCCAAAGCCTGAGTTTCCTCTCAGGTTCAAAGTGTTTAAGCTGCTTATAGAAGGCAGCAGCTCGCAGGGGCAGGTGCAGTATGGCACAGAGTAAAACACTATAGCTGAGGCGTAGAGACACTCATAGTGATTTCTATTATTCCTGGAAACCAGGCACTTTGGGGGAAGAAATGGAAAACACAGTTATTTACTGAGCATCCATTTAGTCACCTGAAATCGACCTCCAAGTTTCTGGGAAGATGATCTCTACGGGTAGATAAGGCTGAAAGATTAGCAGGGTGATATTGAATAATAATATTAAAAAATAAAACACATCAGCTCTCTTTGGTGAGTACCCACTTGCGACACCTTGTAAGCACCATCACATACACCACCACTTCACGCAAAGCTCCCAACAGCCTGAGCAGGTAGGTATTAGTACCAGTCCCATTTTACAGATGAAGAAACTGAGGCCAGGAGAGGTTACATATATTGCCCAAGGACATGTAACTAGCAAGTGGCAAAACAAGGACTCAAACCCAGACAGTCTCGCTCTGTGCTCTGAAGCCAAGTCCCCTGCAGGACCTTCCAGGACGACCTTTTAGGAATTTAAGAGAACCCCGTTCCCCAAGACGGGCTCTGCCTGCCGCCACGCTCCAACGTGGTCTGCTCCCTGAGAACACTTACGAGGGTCTTCTCCATGCACCAAGGGCTCCCAGAGACTTGCTTCCTTTACTAAAGAGTGGGCCAGTCGTTTCTCCTTTCCTCCCCGTTCTTGGGAGAGCAAATAAGGCACTTCTTACCTCCCCCACCCAGAAAGGTTCATGAATGCACGTGAGGGGTGGGAGAGAGGAGGATAAAGACCCTCCAAATTCTGACGGCTCATGGGACCCTGACTGTGAACGAAGATGCCTTATCGGGTGCACGGGGGCCCAGGATTTAGAGTGAGCACGGGAAGTCGGCCTCACGAGGAGTGCGGTATCTCTTCCAGGACCTTCTAGATCTATGACATCTATAACAGCCGCTCTCTCCCATGCTGTCCTCGGGGGGCCGGGTCCTTTCCTCTCGCCTCCATCGGGGCCCACCTCCCGGGCCACGCTCAGCGCCTCCGTGGCGGCGACGGCCACGTCACAGGGCACCACCGCTAAAGCCACGGCCTCCTGCCTTTGGGTGCACTTCTCGATGAGGCACTGGATCTGACGCGAAGTCCCGTGAAGGAAGAGCACGCTTCTGGCCCTCCAGGCTTGTGTGATTATTAGCACGTAGTCCTCCCGCGCTTTCCACCCCGGGGTGCGCTTCTCTGCTCTCCTCCTTCCTGCATGCAGCCCCTGCTCTGCCCTCTGCTCATTCCCTGCTGCTCCTTCGAAGCCCAGCTTGGCTACTTCTGCCTTCCCAAAGACGCTGCTGGCTGCAGCTATGAGCGCCCTCTCCTTCCTCTCCGTAGCACAGATGTTCCAGATGTTTCTATTAGGACGATTTACATTCATGTTGTATCTGCCCCTACGGCAGTGGGTGACACAATATCCCCACCCAGAGCCCAGCGCCATGCTCCACGCCACAGGGCTTGATGCAAAGATGGGCCCACCCTCCGCCGGGTTCTCTAGAGGAGCCCTCCAGGCTCTGAGACCTGTACCACTACCTGGGTTTACACCCAATCCCAGGGCTTTTTACATGCTGCTGGTGCTTGGAAAGGGATTACCTGACTCAAAGTAGAGAAACCCCCCCAAATGTAGCACAATTTGTAGGCAAGGAGAAATGTGGGCAACCAAGGCCTTGAAATACCAGTTTTCCATGTTCCGTTTTCCATAGACAACACAAGCAAATGGGGAAATGGCTGAAACCCTGTGATGGAGTTCCTTGTGTATTGGTATTAATACAATTTACACCGAGTTAGGTTTATAGGAGGTCCCATCAAATCATTTTAAGTTGCGCTCAGAAGATAATGCTGCATAGCCAGAAAAGAGAAATTTTGTACCACGTAAGCACAAAACGGCACTGTTGCATCATAACCTGAAATCTGCCCACTTCCCTAGCAACAGCTAACAGCACAAAACCACAAGTCCGCCCACAAGTTTCTGCCAATCCCCAGCCGCCCCGTAGCCCTCACTCCTCCTGCTCTACCCCGCCCTCCTCATTCTCTATATAACCCACTGCACTTCCTTAATAAACCGGACTTGCGTACCAGACCTGGTCTCCGCGGCATTCTTCCTCCCCTCGCCGCGCGTCCTCCACGCCTGAGAGCCCCTCTGAGGCTGTCTGCCGCAGCCTCAGACGCCTTTGCAGCCAGCTGACCCCTCCAAACCCCCCCGTCAGCGTCGGGGTGCAAGCCGCCCCAGCCGCAACTGGCGCCCGAACAGGGACCGGGGCCAGTCCGACGTGACCGCTGCCTCACCCCCGTGGGACCTCGCTCCCACCCCTTCGCCGCGCTCTCAAGGTAAGGACCCCCGTTATCAGCCCCCGGCAGAAAAATGGGCGGGCGTCTATCTTCCCGCCAAGCGCCGCAAGTCAGAGCGCTTGCTGGCCTCCTAGACACTAATGGCGTTAGGGTTTCCCTCCGCCACCTGCAAAAGTACTGGGATCTCCTCCTGCCTTTCAATCCGTGGCTGGCCACCTGCCACCTTTGGAGCCCAGACACTTACTCGCGTCTCATTGACCGCGTCACCTCCTCTATGGAGCATGAGGGCAGGTCGTTTCCCCCTGGCCTCCTGCCCACGCTTGTGGCCATCCGTGCCTGCCTCCTTGGCGCACCTGCCCCAAAAGACGCTTACCAGGTTTCCGCCGGGGCTGCTGCGCGGCCGCTCGACTGCGACCCTGATAAGGGGGACACTCCCGACTTAGATACTGAGTCCTTATCTAGTCAGCTCAATGCCGACCTTGAGCTCCATCCTCTTTGGGAGGACCATTATCAGGATGGCGAACTTCCTCTTTCCTCTCCGCCTGAGGGGGGGAGGTCCCTGCCTGGTCGCCAAGATGGCGAACTTCCTCCTTCTTCTTCGCTTGAAAGGGGGAAGTTCCCGCCTGGCCACCAAGATGGCACACTTCCTCCTTCTTCTTCGCCTGAAGGGAGGAAGTATGGGCCCTCAGGCGGAAATCCTGCCTCTCTTTACCCGCCTCTTCCAGTCACTCTGCCATCTTGGCGCAGACCGGAAGGAGAGCGTCCGCCATCTTGGCGCAGACTGGAAGGAGAGCGTCCGCCATCTTGGCGCAAACCGGAAGGGGAGCCTCCGCCATCTTGGCGCAAACCGGAAGGGGAGCCTCCGCCATCTTGGTGCAAACCGGAAGGGGAGCCTCCGCCATCTAGGCGCAGGGCGGAAGGAGAGCCTCCGCCATCTTGGCGCAGGGTGGAAGGAGAGCCTCCGCCATCTTATAAATCACCGGAAGCCTTGCCGCGGACATTTTGTCCGCCGGAAACTGCTCCGCAGCCATCTTGTTTGCAACCGGAAGGAGAGCCCCCACCATCTTGTTTGCAACCAGAAACTCCTCTGCGTCCATCTTGTCCCCCCTCTCAGACAACATGGCCGCCACCTCCTCCTCCATTGGCCGCTCCGCCGGCACCAGCGTCCAGGCCTTGGACCAGTTCAGACACATGACTGGGCCACTCCGGCCCACCCATGACAGGGGCCACCCCTCACCTCTTCCCTTTGAACCCGGCGCCCTCTCAAGCGCGCCCCCAGCAATGGCTCCCTTTCACCACTGATGAAATTAAAAACCTTAGACGCGCAGTTAAGGAGGATGGCATCGGGAGTCCGTACGCCCAACAGCTGCTCGAGGAACTTGGGGCACAACTTGTTCTCCCCTATGATTGGATTTCACTTGCCCGGGCCATTCTGGCCCCAGGACAGTTCGTGGAATGGAGATGCCACTTCCAGGCAGAGGCTGAGAGGCGCATCGCCGAGAATGCCAGTGCGGGTATCCAGGACCCCCCAGAGGCGTACACAGGCATTGGTACTTTCACCGATCCTGTGCAGTACCGCAATGCGCCCCCCGGTTTTTGGCTCCGGCTTAGAGAACTAGCCCTGCGATCCTTCCGCAATGTCTCCGCCACGAGACCTCAAAAGCTCGCCCAGATGACCCAGGGCAAAGACGAAGATTTCGCTACCTTTGTCGCCCGCGTCATCGAGGCCTGCCAGCGTAAGGTCCGCGGAGAGGAGGCCCAGGTCGCTCTCGCCAAAGATCTCATCGTTGAAGGATGCCTCGATGCTTGCCGGCAGATTATCCTCACCATGCGGGATAAGGGCGTCCATGACTGGGTCTTGGCTTGCCGCAACCTTGACCCGCAGGCCACTAGTCTCGCCAAAGCCATCGCCACGGCCCTAGCCGTTTCTTCCGGATGCTTCAGATGCGGTGAGACGGGCCACTTCGCCCGAGACTGCCCACAATTGCAGACCGAGAGACCACCCCTCCCAGCATCTGGCAGCTGCCCTCCATCCCGCCCGAGAGGGCCTTCCACCCCATGCCCTCGATGCAGAAAAGGATATCATTGGGCCCGCGACTGCCGCTCCACTCAAAGCCCTCGCCAACCTTTAAACTCCCAGCGGGGCAAGCCTCAGCCCCGCCCCAAAGAGGCCACCCACCAGAGAGCCCCCAAGCCTTGATGTGGACGGTTCCCATCAGAAGCTCCTCCAAGCCTGTCATGGAGCTCAAAATCGAAGGGCAATGGTTAGAGGGACTGCTCGACTCCGGTGCAGAGGTCTCCTGCATCCCGTTTGAAATCGCCGCCTTCAACCACTGGGCTCTTGAGCAGGGGCCTCAGGTAATTGGGGCCACAGGCTCCGCCGAGTCCTGGAGATGCGCCACTCCTATCAAATGGGAGGACCGAGAGGGCCGGCACGGTCGCTTCTGCCCCCTCATCCTCTCCACTGTTGGTGGTATTCTCTGGGGAAGAGATATCCTCAGCCAAACGGGAGCCATCCTCACTACTGAGGCCCTCTTGCTCAGCCTGCCCCCCCCCTAGCGGGGGCCACTGCTCCCATCACAACGCCTGACCCTATCCCTCTGGAATGGGACACAGAGGAGCCCATCTGGGTCGAGCAGTGGCCCTTGCCATCTTACAAACTGCAAGCCCTCTCCACTCTCGTCGAAGAGCAGTTACGGGCAGGACACATTGAACCTTCCACTAGTCCCTACAATTCACCTGTCTTTGTTATTACCAAGAAAAGCAGTGGCAAATATCGCCTTCTCCATGACCTACGTGAGGTCAACAAGCACATCAAGCCAATGGGATCGCCGCAGCCAGGGTGCCCGCACCCCACCGCTGTCCCTCAGCACATGCACGCGGCCATCATCGACATCAAGGACTGCTTCTTCTCCATTCCTCTCCATCCACGAGACTGCCCACGGTTCGCCTTCACGGTGCCTCAAACAAACCATCGAGGTGCAGCCCAGCATTACCAATGGAGAGTCCTCCCTCAAGGAATGCGCAACAGCCCAGCCATCTGCCAACTCTTTGTCGATCGCGCAGTCGATCCACTCCGCAAGAAGGCCCACAGGTGCGCCCACATCATCCACTACATGGACGATCTGCTCATTGCCGCTAAGGATCCTCGTGAGCTGGAAACTCTCGTCTCGGAGCTTCTCCACAATCTCTCACAGATCGGACTTACTGTTCAGCCTGACAAGATTCGCCTTCAATCCCCCTTTCAATTTTTGGGGTTTCACTTTCACCACCATGTTAAGCCAGTAGCACCAAAGCTACAGGTGTCGCCCAAGATGTCTCTAACGGAGCTACAGCAGCTCTGCGGCCAAATCAATGGGCTTCGGTCAGCGCTCCCCATCACCACGGCTCAACTTCAGCCTCTTTTCGAGCTCCTCCAGACTAAGGATCTTCCAGCCGACGCAGTCACCCGCCCCATCGTCATCACTCCAGCAGCCCGAGCGGCTGTGCAGGATGTCAACGAGGCCCTTCAGGCCTGCTGCCTTGAGCGCTACGCCCCAGGACTGCCAATCCTCGCATTGGTTCTTCCCACGCCAGTAACGCCCACTGGACTCCTCTGGCAAGATGGGCCACTGCTCTGGCTACACACTTCCAAGAGTAAGCTCCCAAAAATCTGCCCCTTCACAAGGGCATGGATCGCCCTCACCTCCGACCTTGTAGGGCTATGTGTGCATACCTACGGAGTTCCTCCTTCCACAATCGTCTGGCCCTTTGACGCCAAGGCTACTACCAACCTGCTCATCCACGACGTGGACATGCAAGTGCTCGCTGAAACTTTCAGAGGCTCTTTTGACAACCACTATCCTCATCACCGACTTCTCCAAGGCCTCTCGCGACTCGCATTCTCCACTCCGTTCCATCCATTGCCGGCCAGGAAACCTCTTCCACATGCAGTAACGGCCTTTACAGATGCCTCAAAGACCTCCTATGCTGCGGTCATCTATTCACCTGGTTCCCCAACGCCACGAACCCTTGTGTTTTCGAACGCGTTCTCCGTCCAAGTCGGAGAACTGCTCGCAGTCGCTGTTGCTCTGCACACCTGCCCCAACCAGCCGCTCAATATCTTCACAGTTTATACACCCTGCAGGTGTGCCATGCCTTGCCTCTTGCCACCTTCTTCCCTACGGATACAGCCATCGATAGGGCGCTTCAGTTCCTCCAGCACCAATTAGAAGCCAGAGACCACCCTTGGTTCATCACTCACATCAGAAGTCACAGCGGCCTCCCTGGCCCGCTAACCGCTGGAAATCAAGCCGCCGACCGCGCTGTCCAGCCATCACCAGCTCAGGCGTCACCAGCACAGCACGCTGCGCTTGCCTGCCACAGCATGCCTTGCACATGCCAACCACGGCACACCACACTTGCCAACCACAGCGTGCCCTGGCCGCTTTATCTTGGGGACGTTGTCAACCAGGCCAAGCTACTGCATGCGCAGTTCCACTTCTCAGCGCGCTCAATTCATAAGCTCTTTCCCAATCTGCCCATGGAAACCTGTAAGCACCTCGTGCGCTCTTGCCGCACCTGCGCGCCTCTCTTACCCCTCGACCCATTACAGCCACAGGGCATCAACCCGCGAGGTCTTCGCCCAAACTCCCGATGGCAAATGGACGTTACTCATGTCAACTTTTTTGGAAGACTCAAGTTCCTGCATGTTGCCGTCGACACCTTCTCGCACATGTGCTACGCCCTGCCCCTTCCAGGAGAAACAGCCAAACACGCCATCCGTGCGCTACGCCAAGCCATCCTTTTTATGGGCGTTCCATGGGACCTCAAAACAGACAATGGCCCCGCTTATCGGAGCTCCGCCTTTGCTGCCTTCCTACAAATGTACAAGATCACACATCATTTCAGGGTTCCCTACAACCCACAAGGACAAGGCATCGTCGAGCGCATTAACCAACAGCTCAAGCTCCTTATTCACAAAGAGCAAAACGAAGCTCCTCTAAAGCCACCAGGAGACGTTGTTACCGCCTGCTTAATTCACTTGAACTTGCTCACATTTGACAAGAAAGGCCTTTCTCCCACCCACAAGCATTGGGGCCCCATGTGGCATCCCACCCAAGCCCCTCTTGTCCATTGGAAAGACCCCCAAACTAACCGCTGGCAACGACCAGCCCCCCTCCTTGCCCAAGGGCGAGGTTTTGCTTGTGTCTTTCCAGATTCTGAGCCGCAGCCCCTGTGGATCCCAGCTCGTCTGATCCGTCCTGCCACAGTGCCTGCAACGGACCACACCCCTTCACCCAACGATCTGGCACCCTTCACCGCCATCCGACGCACGCTGGTGCCAGCACCTCCAGAGAACGCTGCGCCTGCGCCATCAAGCAACGGTCCACCACCGAGCACCCCCTCTTCGTTCGCCCCCCGAGACGACTACGCCAATGGAGCAGAGGACTGAAGCTCGTCTGTACCCAGTCCTTCTCCTCCTCCTTCCTCTTCTCCCGCCTATCTTCTCCAACCCCTCACACCAACCCTTCAACTGGACGCTCACCCTTTGGCAGCAGGAAAAGCTCCTCGCTGTAAATGTCACTGCAAGTGCTCCTTCCTTCGCCGTGCACATCTGTAATCTCACCAACCTAGCTTACACGTCCAGTTATAGCAGTGCCTTCGATAGCTGCTCCCTTCATTGCTATACTTCACCCCCATCGCGCCGCAGCAGGCGTACCCCTGCAGCCACGTACGGTGCGGGCCTCCCCAAAAAGTGCCGTGGCCCCAATGATAACCATTTCTCAGGTTTCTACATCTGTCCATCCACCGCCAGAGGATGCCATGACCCTGCACACTATTACTGCCCTTCCTGGGGGTGCGAGACCATCGCCTACGGATGGTCTAGTGCCCCTAACAAAGACCCCTATATTAAGCTCATCCACAGCAGCACAAACTGGTGCTCCGTCACCCTATGAGTCAAAAATCCCCTAGATCCAGTCTGGCTGTCTGGCCGCACGTGGGGAGTCCGCCTGTATGCAACCGGCTACGACTATGGTGCCTTTATCATTATAAAAAAAGAGCCGATTCCCACACGTTCCATCCCAGTGGGCCCAAATCAGGTTCTCAATCCTCCACAGGCACAGCCTCCCTCTCCCCCCCACTCCGCCTCACCCTCTCCCTCGCCCAGCACCCCCCTCGCTACTGCCCCCCTTACCTCCCACAACCCCAAGTCTCGCTTACCCCCTACTCAGTATTCTAGCCCTCTCATTAACCTAATTAGAGCCTCCTACATCTCTCTGAATATCTCCCACCCCAACCTAACTGCAAACTGCTGGCTTTGTCTCTCTCCCTCTCTTCCTCTATATGAGCCCGTTGCCACTAACCTCGCCTTCACTGAATCCTCTGAACATAATCCTGCTGAATGCAATTGGAACGCCTCTTCTATCCCCTTAACCTTTCAATCTGTTTCCTCCACAGGGCGCTGTGTTCATTCTCGCCAAGGTCCCCATCCCCTCCTAAATGCCTGCTCCAACTACTCCTCTCCCAACATTTCCGCCAAATTCTTAATCCCCCTTAACATCTCCCAATGGCTTTGCACCTCCACCGGACTAACCCCCTGCCTCAATGTCGCCACCCTCAACGCCACCAATGAAACCTGTCTACTCATTCTCCTAGCCCCTCGAGTCCTTTTCCACAGTGACGAAGAGTTCTTCTCCGCCCTTCAGAGTCACAAACTCCCTGCTCACCTCCAGAAGAGAGAACCCTTCACCATCCTCACAGTTGCTACCCTTCTAGGTCTCCCCGGGGCAGGCACGGGAATCGCCGCTCTTACCACACAATCCTCTTCCCTTTCCTCCCTCAGGCAAGCTGTCAGACAGTGATATCTCCCACCTCCAAGTCGCTATCTCCCATCTTAAAAACTCTCTCAGTTCCCTTTCTGAGGTAGTTCTCCAAAACCGCCGGGACCTTGACCTTCTCCTCCTCAAGGAGGGAGGCCTTTGTGCCGCCCTTGGAGAAGAGTGCTGTATATACGCCAACTCTACTGGCCTTGCCGAGGACAGCCTAAGAAAGGTCCGAGAAGGACTAGAGCGGCGCCAAAAAGAGCGTGAAGCCGCTAACTATTTTTCCGGAGTCTTCCATACCCTCCTCCCATACCTCCTCCCTCTCCTAGGCCCGCTAATAATAATTCTCCTAGCTCTTACCATAGGGCCCTGGGCTGTCAAGAAGATCATCCAGCTCGCCAAGGACCAAACCAACGCAATCCTCACGTCCTTCGTGCGCATCCAGTACCATCAGCTCGCCACTGAAGACAGCCCCCCCAACGAGCCCTGCTCAGCCCGCCCCAAGAAGAAATCAAGAACAACCCAACACCTAAAAACCCCGCAACGCATCCCATTGCTCCCCCAGCCCGCACGTTCCCCACCTTAACAGCCAACTTCGCTCCCCTCCCCAGCCGCCGCCACCCTAGAACTGCTTAACAATCAATAGGGAGCAGGGGGCGGGGCAGGCCCGAGTCTGGATGGCAAGCGTAGCCGCACCTAGTGGGGGAAGTGCGCAGCCCACCACCCGCGTGTAGCACAGCTGGTCTGTTCTGCTTGCCTGCCACTCTTTGGACCTGCCACTCGCCCCCTGTTAGCGGCCAATATAGCCAGCACACGTCCATAAGTACACACCCAAGCAAACCTCTCACCTATACCCCCCCTAATAAAAAAGAGAAAAAGGGGCAAATGTTGCATCATAACCTGAAATCTGCCCACTTCCCTAGCAACAGCTAACAGCACAAAACCACAAGTCCGCCCACAAGTTTCTGCCAATCCCCAGCCGCCCCGTAGCCCTCACTCCTCCTGCTCTACCCCGCCCTCCTCATTCTCTATATAACCCACTGCACTTCCTTAATAAACCGGACTTGCGTACCAGACCTGGTCTCCGCGGCATTCTTCCTCCCCTCGCCGTGCGTCCTCCACTCCTGAGAGCCCCTCTGATGCTGTCTGCCGTAGCATCAGACGCCACTGCGGTCTAGTCTGACCCCTCCAAACCCCGCCGTCAGCATCGGGGTGCAAGCCGCCCCAGCCGCACGGCACCACAGAAGCAACTGAGTATTAAGTGCTGGGGTCAAATACAATTGGTAAATATAAAGAGGCCTGATTAGGCCTTGGCAGTGGGAAAAACTAACTGGTTAAAGTTAGGTTTGGCTGTGTTAAGTTCAAAGTTCTCTCCTTTTCTGTGCTTCATCTCTCTGCCACTCTCATCTGGCATTACTTACTGTTTGGGCAGGGTGTTCTTTGCTGGGGGGGCTGGGGGCTGTCCTGTGCTTTGTGGGGGGCTTAGCAGGCTCTCTGGACTCCCCCCACCAGGTGGCCGTAGCACCCTCCACCCAAGTTGTGAGAAACAACCGTGTCTCCAGGCCCTGCCAACGTGTCCCCTGAATGGGGCAAAAGAGCTTCTGAGTTGGGGAGCTCGGTAAACCGCACACACATGCGCATTTCTCCACGGTTTCAGGGAATGACAGCTGCTCATGAGAACACTCTGCTGGGAGACAGAAGCTACACAAAATTCTCGTGCAGCCCTGCCACCAACAGGTGCTGGGTGGCTGCCGCAGGGGCCGTCCTTTCTGGGATGCAGAGGCGCAGCATCGAGTGGGCAGTGTCCTGCCCTCAGGACCTTCCGTCCTGGTGGAGAGCCAGGCAAGGGAACACTCGACATGGAGAAAGCTTAAGGAAGGTAAATGGAATGGGAAGGGCCAGACATGGGGTGCAAAGGGAGACACCTGTGACAGGTGGCATTTGAGCAGAAACCTGAAGGAGAGAAGGAAATGCACCACGTGGCACTTGGCTGGAGAAGAGTAAGGGCAAAGGTCCAGGGACAAGAGCGGAGTGGAGTGTTGAAGGGTCAGCCAGGGTGGCTGGAGCGAGCGCGTGAGGGCACAATGAGAGGGCAAGTTCAAGATCTTGCCGGACCCCGGAAACTCTTATGCTGATTGACACAAGGGCCCCTGGAGAACCTGGGGGAGTGATACCAACTGATGTGCCGCATAAAACACAGCAGCTGCGCTGGGAACTGAGTTGGGGTGGGGGTGCTGCCATGAAGGGAGAAGCAGGTAAAGCCAGCAGGGTCGAGTGTCGTAATCCAGGGGACAGAGGGCGGTGGCTTGGGCCAGGATGCTGGTAGTGGGTGGGGTGACAAGTGACTGGACTCAGGATGTAGTTGAAAGTTGAGCCGGGAGGGTTCACAGAGGGCTGGGAAGGTACCGTGGGAGCAAAACAGAGGTGGCAGGGCTGGCCCCTGAGAGCTTGGCCTGAGCCACTGTGACCCTGGAGGAGCCACCTTCTGAGCCGAGAGGGACTGTGGGAGGGCAGGGTGGGTGGACACCACTGATTGGCTTTGGAGCACTTGATTCCTCTGCCTATTAGACATTCGAGGGGACATGGCGGGTCGCCGGCTGGAATAGGAACCTGGAATTCAAGAGAGAAGTTTGGGCCGGGAGTAGAGCTTTGGAAGTGGCAGTAAAGCTGCGAGGCTGGATGACCACACCAGCGGGGAGACTTCTGGGGCACTGCCCCATCTGGAGGCAGGACAGTCAAGAACGACCTGGGCCAGGGCAGGGAGGAGGAGAGCCAGGGCGGCTCTGCCCAGGGGCTGGTGAAGTTTATCGAGAAGGGATGACTGCATCTGGAAACCAGCACCCCTGGTGGGGGAACACGCACAGGCGCAGTGCCCGGTGGCCGTGAGCACACAAAGTCCTTCAACGGGGCAAGTGGGGGGTCACACCAGGCGAAGAGCAGGGCATGCTCCCTCTTTCGGGGCATGAATCAGCCCTCAAGTGAGGCCACTGGCACAGCCAATAGCTCTGAAAGACAAGCTTGTTCTCGCTGGGGGAGCTTAGATTTCCCTGGGGTGGGGGTAACTCCTGGGAAGACAGGGCACGGGGAACCCGCGGTCCGACCTCAGCTAGGAGCCAGCACTGTCTCTGGGCAGAATCAGAGAAGAATTCCTCAGACAGGCTGGGGTTCCTGAGAAAGACCAGGGGCCAAAGTTCTAGAACAATGGGAGGGAGCAGAACCGTCTCACACTGAGGGCCTTCTGAGAAGGCAACTGCCAAAGAACTGGGGAATTTCCAAGAGCAAGTTCCGGGCTCAGAGAGGTGGGGCTTAGGGTGCAGGGGCTCTCGGCGGCTGATGGGCAGCAAATGGGCAGCTGGTGGGCACAGTGGGGTCCAGGCAGCCCAGGGGCCGAGGAAGGAGGGTGGGAAAGGGGATGGCAGAAGGCAGGTGTCGGGGAATGGATTTCCAGGGCAGGGTGGGCTCGACTCGACTCCCTTTCCCCTCAGTCGGTCTTTATCCTCCTTTTCTCTACTCCCTCTCGCAGCCACAGACAATGGCATTTGTTCTTTCCCAGGAGGTCCTAGCTCTACCCTTCCTCCCCTGCAATTGCTAGAGAGGGACATGATTGTTTTCTCCTCCTGAAGGCAGCGCTGGTCCTGGGGGAGCATCCAGTGGGCAGGAGAGCACAGAATTTGGTCAAAATTGGAAAAGTAAAACAAATCCGTGCAAATGACGCTGGTGGAGAAGTCAGTCACTGAGAAGACTATTTGGTCAAAATGAGGGGTGGCTAGGCCTTTGTTTTTAGGGCTATTCTAATTCTGGTGACTAGCAAAGGTGTTTTGGCACATGTATCCTATGTTCCTTTCCCCCAGAAGTTCCTGGGTTTCTCCTGCTCTTTTCTTATGTATCCCTGCTTCCTTTTTAGTGCTGCAGACACAACTAAACGGCTAAACAAAAACGATCCGAAGTGAGTCATAAAGCAACCAGTTTAGTTATTATGATGACTTACCAAACAGCATATGCTGGACACACACACACACACACACATTCATAGAAAACACCGGAACAGACAGCCCGTGTTAACAGGGTATGCCACGAGCCTATGCTTTGGGTGTTAGCTTGTTAATTTCAATAACAAAACCAGGAATTCAATAAAGAGAAGAAAAGGGCTATGGAAATTGGATCAGATTTTGTTCCTGAAAAAATTTTTAAAAAACAAACTTCTTTTAGTCCGTTATTTAACCACGTTGTCACCTTCTGCACCTTTGTCGGATACGACTCCTCTACTCACCAGCTCAAGCTTTGAGGAGTTTAACTCGCCTACACCCTGTGTCATAACTTGCTCTTAGTTATTAACCAGTCCCACATTGTGCATGGCAGGGATAATGAATGTCAGGGGGAAATAAGTCCTTAAGAATTCTGAAAAATGCATGAAACGTTTACAGACACGGTGCACAAATTTCCCAACGACTTAAAGCACCGGTGATATTTTGCCATCTCAACCCCCTTGTTTTTCACAAAATTGTTTCAGATCACAGGATTTTTGACCAAATCACCTGGAGTCCACTAGAGGAATAGGATGGCGTGGCAGCGGGACGCCGCGTGCCCTGCCTTCATCCCGGCGTCTTTCTCCTGCAGGGAATTCCTCCCATCAGAAGGATGAAAGCGCCCGCTTGTCTTTCTCCTGCAGGGAATTCCTCCCATCAGAAGGATGAAAGCACCCGCATCCCACGAGGGGTGGGATCGGTCACTGAACTTGGTAAGGGGATGAGCTCCTCACCCTCTCCTCTTTAGACAGGGGAGAATGGGGACTTGGCTGTTGAGGAAAGGTGGATAATTTAACCGCCCAAGGCTCTGTTCAGAACAGCAGAGCCTGAGGGCCCCCACCCGGGAAGCGCTTGTGGCTGCCACTCCCTGGCGAGTACACTCTGTGCAGGCACCTTGTAAGGGTCTCCACATACACCAGCACTCCATGCCAAGCTCCCGACAGCCTGAGCGGGTAGGTAGTACGATCAGTCCCATTTTACAGGTGGGGAAACTGAGGCCAGCAGAGGTGACATGTATTGCCCAAGGATACGTAACTAGTAAGTGGCAAAACAAGGACTGACACCCAGACACTCTCGCTCTGTGCTCGTAAGCCAAGTCCCCTGCAGGGCCTTCCAGGACGACTTATTAGGAATTTAAGAGAACCCCGTTCCCCAAGACGGGCTCTGCCTGACACCACGCTCCACCTTTAGCCTGGTGGCTTCCCTCCTGGGGCCAGCCTGCAGGGAACACACCCCCCAGGGAAACTTCCAGCTTCAACCACCCTCATCGACAGGGTCTACAGGGGGGGCCACAGAGAAGCGCAGGGCAGGGCCCCTGGGCTGAACAAGACAGTGCAAGCAAATGTGCCATGCCAGTAGTAGGTGCTGTTGAGTACTTGGCAGTAATCCTAGCAAGCTGTCTCAGGGGAAAGGGTGGGGGCAAGAGGCAGTTGAAGGAAGGGAGGGAACCAGCAAGGGAGAAGCACTTCCAGGAAGCATAAAGAAAAGGAAGACATTATTACCCTTATGTCCTATGTGAAAAATGGAGTTTTCTCTCTCCACAGCCTTCACAAGGAGTTAAAAGTGGTTTCTGAGAACTATATACAATGTATTAGCTAACAGCCCTCAAACGACACATAAATAACAGGGTGGGGATTTTTCTCTGTGTCTCGTGTTTCCTGTGACTGAGGCACTAGAGAGCCTTTGGCCACGATGGGGGCCAGTCCTGGTCTTTCTGTTCACTTCATGTAGTAAAACCTTTAAACACAATGAACTTGAATGTTTTATGTAGTAGATAAGATAGAAACAATCTGCAGCTGAGTTCAAAGGCAAAGGAGAATCGTCCTTTTGAGCAGGACTTGAACTCTACTGGTGGCAGGACCATTTGTCAGAGGGTGACAAATGGACAGCAGCCCCCGGGCCGGAAACCAGAACACATGGACATGCAAACTGCAGCACAGATGGCTTCTCGGTGCCATCGACGGAGAGTTTCCTTCACAGCCACAACCACATTCCAGCTGGTGGGAAAGGACAGTCGTGAGTGGACGTGGAGAGACCCGGGGCAGTGCGCTCTGCAGACCCCAGGCCCTTTGCAGACCACATCCAGGAAAGGAAGAGGTGGCCGTGAAGCTCAGAAGGTCTTCCTGTTCCCGCCCCCATCGTTTCTGAATCACCCCCCTCTCCGTGCTTGTGTACCACGGACTAAGGGTGACGTCCAAAGGCAGCTGGGTGGCAGAGGGCTCAGGCCCCGCTGGGCTGCCGCGCTCCTTCCCAGCAGCGGGCGGATGGCAGGGCTGGAGCACACCCCAGCCTTCCCGGCTGCGGTTCTGTTTCAAGGGGACCGACCGAGAGAGTCTGGGCAGGCACCCCCTGCAGCTGCACACGGTTCGGTTTGCTGCTCTGCTGTCCCCATCTGGCAGCTCAGCATAATTTTTACACAAGGGGCCTGAATTGCCATTTTGCACCGGGCCCCTCAAAGGATGCGACTGGTCCTGCTCAAAGCAGTTTCTCAAATTTAAGCTTTGGATTCTCCTGGGCTGTCACATCTGCCCCGTCCCAAAGCTGTCATCAGGCAGAACTGGTCAAAAACCAACGTGCAGAGGCCTGGCCAGGGGCAGGTTCTCACTCACCAGGGGTGGGGTGTGGCCGGAGAGGCTGCAGTTGCACAAGCTCCCAGCTGAGGGCAGCACCCCTGGTCCAGGAAGCACACGCTGAGCAGCCAGAACCCAGAGGACCCGTGAGAATCTGGCAACAAGCCGCAGCCTGCGATGGTCTGGTGAGGAGGAGGTGCCACAGCTCAACTCGGATGTCAGTTCCTACAGAAGATACACGTGCCCAGGACAAGGAGGACACAGAGGTCACTGGTGACCGACCCAAGGAGAGGCACGAGCAACGCCCGTCCTGGCGGTTCCCTGGGCCTCGGTACCTCGCCTGGTCTCCGGGCGCCCCCAGCACCCAGGGCGACCCCTCTGCCGTCTCAGCACGCGCCGTCGGACCCGCCTTTCTTGTAGACTCCCCAGGACTGCCGCCTGCAGCTGAGGCCCGGGCGCTCTCAGGCTGTGTGTCCTTCCTTCACGCCCACCGTTAAAGCCGCGCTGGCCCGGGCCGCTGTGGACGGACGCCTGGGGAGACTGCGGGCGGGGGCTGTGACGCAGCGCTGGGGCGCACGTTCCGGCTGCAGGTGCACCTACGAGCGGAAGGGGCTCCGGGCCCCGGGTGGTTTGCCCGCCGCCCTGCGGGAAAGGGCCAGGCGGCCTCGGCCTCCTGGTGCGGCAGGGGGCGGGTGGGGCAGGGGGCGCGGCCGCCCTCCTCCACGCCTCGCTGGACCCGGGAGGCGGGGCTGCGGCCCTGCGTGGGGGCCTCCCCTCCCCGGTCCTGGAGCGCGGGTGGAGCAGGCAGGAGCGGGAAGGACGCGCAGGGCGCCCTCTGCTGGCGGCCACGGCTCCCGCTCCGTCCTGCTCGCTCTCGGGCTTCTGGGACCTGCTTCCACTGCTGCCAGCGCCAGGGTGCTGCACCCCTCCCTGTCGGCTCCCTGCCCCGTTGTCCAGTGTTCTTTATTACACTCCCCTCCGTTACCTGGTGTGCGGGTGCACCCTCTTCCCGGCTGGGGCCTTGGCTGATCCAGGGGTGGCGATGGCTACCGGAAAGGGATTGTGGGTTGTCCTGAATGATATTGCAGGGTCAGATGCTGGACTTTATATATCCTGCCATAGCCCACTGAATGTACTGGGGGAGAGTGTGAACTACAGGGTAAACTATTATCTGTGTAGTGCAGCAGTGCCCCCAAATGTGCTCACTGAGTGCGATGAGTGTGCCACAAGGACCGGGGAGGTGGTTAGTGTGGGAGGAGTGGGGGGGAGTATACGGGAACCTCTTCCTTCTTTTTTTTTTGCATTTACATTTTTATTAAAGTTAATAGATCACATAGGATGTTACATTTTAAAAAAAGAGGTTCCCATATAACCCAACCCCCAACCCCCACCCCCATCATTTTTGTAAATCGTAATTTTTTGAAGATACAGACATCACAAAAAAGGTTACATTATAAAAAACATAAGAGGTTCCCGTATACCCCCCACCCCCCACCCCATTCCTCCCACACCAACCACCTCCTCCATCCTTGTGGCACACTCATCACACTCCGTGAGCACATTTTGGACCTTTCAATATAACATTTTATATGTGTCATGTATATATCTTCAGAAAAATACAATTTACAAAAATGATGAGGTGGGGCGTGGGGAGTGGGTTATATGGGAACCTCTTATGTTTTTTGTTTTTTTAAATTTTTTTAATGTAATGCTCCTTGTGATCTATTAACTTTAATTTTAAAAAAAAAGTCTAAAGAAGACAAAAAAGAAAACCAGAAAGCAGACAGGACACCAAGCCGCCCGGACCCCTCCGAGTGCTGCCTCTAGGAGAGAGACCCCTGGCGGAGCCTCCGCCCTGGGCTTCTGCCCCAGCCCGGGGCCCGCTGACCCGGTGGCCAGGGCCCGCGGGAGCTGTGCGTCACCCTCTCCTCAAACTGGCTGCCCACGTGTTCTCAGCCCCCGGAGGAGCAGAGCAGACGCCACGGCCTTGGCCTTGGCTTTTATGCCGGGGTGGAACGCTTGGATTTAGGGTCTGCTGAGGTCGGTTTGCAGACAAGGCAAGCAGGACGTGGGTCAGGCGTGGCCGAGGGAGGTCCCTGGGCTCTGCTCGCTTGGCAGGCGCCCTCGAGGGAGGGGGCACTTCTAGTTTCTGTTCTGTTTGTCTGGGGGTGCAGGTGGAAGTGCCTCCCCGAGGAGGGGCTGGGGGGCAGGTCCTTGCTCCCGGGGGGAGACCTGGGAGTGGGAAGAGGTGACAAGGGCTGAAAGCTCCTGTCAGAGGGCACGGGTGCAGGGGAGGTGGGCGCAGAAGAGGAGGGGGGGGAGGGGTGGGCTGGCAGCGGGCGGCAGCAGCAGGACAACTTTCCAGGAAGGAGCTCCCAGCTCGAGCCCCCACCCACATCTCAGAGTCGGGTGCTGCCGCAGAGACTGTGTCCCCGACCCGGCTGGGAGTGACCCAGAGAGCAGGGACGACAGCGACGCTGCGGGGGCTGGGCCAGACTTGCTCGTTTGATCTCCGTGGCCGGCTTTCCCCACGCCGCTCACCGGCGCCCCCCAGCGGCGGCTAGAAGATGCCCTCCCTGAGGGCGCCTCCATCCGACCCACCCCTGCCACCGTGGGCTGCCGCGCCCCCTGGGCTGCGGATGGCTCGGCGTGGACGCGGGGACGTTCTTGGCAAACAGGTTGGCAGCGCCCTCCTCCCCTGCCTGCAGGTGTGGGGGGAAAGAGCACTTGTTTCTGCACCATGCCCAATGGTGGCGGCTGACGTTGGCGGAAATCCATTTCTCTCTTCAGCGGTGTTGGGAGGAAAATGGATCTTGCCTCTGGTGTGGCTTCAACGTGTGGACCTTAGGCATTAGATTTCACCTGGGCAGGGCCAGTGGGCACGTTTCTCTGTTGCTCTAGACCTCAGTCTTCTGGGACAGCTCTGCGGAGACACGACGTGGGAGAGTGGCCCAATGTTACCAAAAAGTCCTTCCTCGGTTTCCCCTCCTGGCTTGAACCCAATGCAACCCAACCTCTGCTGCAGGGACAGAGGGGCTTTCTGCAGGAGGAGCTCACGGTGGCAGTCACAGGGCACATGAGGGTCTCCACGGACCCCAGGGCATGGGGACAAGGGGCAGCCGGACTCCACTTTGCCACACGAGCACTTCAGTGTCCTTCTGTCACTTCCGATGGCTTCAGGCTTCCTCCAGCTCAGTCCTGGGCACCTGTCGCACCTGTCCTGTTGCACCCGCTGGAGGCCACACCCAGCCCTGCTGTGAGCAGCTCACAGTCCAACTCGGTCCAGCTGCTGGCAAGTCCCTGGGGGAAAGGGGCGCCCTGTCTCCCGCGTCTCAGTATCTGCCACCCACCTGCAGATGATGTCAGCACTGTTGAAAACAGCTGGCGGCCCCGCGCACGTGCTCATGCAGCCCTGAGACCCTCATTCGGCCTCACAGCCACCCTCGGAGGCAGGGGCTGCCCCACCTTTTCCAGGTCAAGCAGCCAAAGGTCGGGGAGGTCCAGTTCCTGGCTTCGGCTGCCACTCGGACCCCAGCCGGGCGATGCTCCAGCACTGCCCAGCCTCACGCTGCGTCTCTAATAATAACTGGACGTGTATGGCGGGTCGACATGTCCACCATGACCCTAATTTGGAAGTAGGGTCTCTGCAGATATTAGGGCGAGGACCTCAAGATGAGCTCATCTTGGATTTAGGAAGGATCCTGAGTCCACTGACTGCTGTCGTTACAGAGAAAGCCGGGGGAGATTTGAGACACTGAGTCACAGAGGGGAGGACCAAGTAAGACGGAGGGATGCAGCCACAAGCCAAGGACCGCCAAGGGCGGCCAGAGCCACCAGAGGCTGCAGAGGCAGGCAGGACTGGTTCCAAGCCCTCCGCAGGGCACGGCCCACCGACAGCGCATTGCGGGCTTGTAGCATCAGAACCGTGAGGGAGTAAACCTCTGTTGTGTTAAGCCCCCCAGTTCAAGGCATTTGGTTCTGGCAGCCCCGAGACATTGAGACGGTGAGAAGGGGTGCTGACTCAGTTCTGGTTCCTCTGGCTTAGAATCCTTAGTCCAGCCCCTTCCTGCCCAATTCTTTTTTTTTAAAAAATAGTGGTTTATTTATTTTTTTATTTATTATTATTTCTCTCCCCTTCTCCCCCTCCCCGCCCCAGTTGTCTGTTTTCTGTGTCTATTTCCTGCGTGTTCTGTTGTCAGCAGCCGGGAATCTGTGTCTTTTTTTGTTGTGTCATCTTGCTGTGTCAGCTCTCCGCGCTTGCGGTGCCATTCCTGGGTAGGCTGCACTTTCTTTCGCACTGGGCGGCTCTCCTTATGGGGCGCACTCCTTGCGCGTGGGGCTCCCGTGTGCGGGGACACCCCTGCGTGGCAGGGCACTCCTTGTGCGCATCAGCACTGCGCATGGGCCAGCTCCACACGGGTCAAGGAGGCCCGGGGTTTGAACCGCAGACCTCCCATGTGGTAGACGGATGCCCTAACCACTGGGCCAAGTCTGGTTCCCCCTGACCAATTCTTGTCATGGCCATTTGTGGATGGTGCCTGCTTCCTTTATTATTGTACCACAACACTTTCTAAAATGCTGGGAGTTTGTTTCAAGACAAAGCCCCTAAAACTGTGGTCCCTACTGACCTTTGCATCTTGAGCTCCCATCTGAATGCTGTGCCAAATGTTTTGCCTGTCCTCAAATGGGACACGCACATTCCCAGCTGAGTGAGCCACGGGCTACTTACAGGTATAGTTCATTCACTTCTCATTCGCTCAACAAGCATGGACTGGGAAGCAGATTTGGCCCAGTGGTTAGGGCATTCGCCTACCACATGGGAGGTCCACGGTTCAAACTCCGGGCCTCCTTGACCCGTGTGGAGCTGGCCCATGTGCAGTGCTGATGCGCCCAAGGAGTGCCGTGCCGCAGGGGTGTCCCCCGCATAAGGGAGCCCCACGCACAAGGAGTGTGCCCTGTAAGGTGAGCCGCCCAGCGTGAAAGAAAGCGCAGCCTGCCCAGGAATGGCACCGCACACACGGAGAGCTGATGCAGCAAGATGACACAACAAAAAGAGACACAGATTCCCATGCCGCTGACAAGAATACAAGCGGACACAGAGGAACACACAGCGAATGGACACAGAGAGCAGACAACTGGGATGGGGTGGGGGGGAAGGGGAAGGGGAGAGAAATAAACAAAAAATAAATAAATCTAACAAGCACGGATTGAAGAACGCCCAGGTGATGGGCCCTTCCTGCCAACGAGCCCAGTGGTGACCGAGATGCCGTCCCTGCTTCCGGCACATTTATTCTAGCAGGGCAGATCTAAAAACAAATGTGTGGAGAAAGAACTCTGGTCATCCACTGCCACGTGATGCTACAGGGCCGGAAGTGGGCAGAAGGCGGTGGGCTGGGGGCGTTACTTTCGAAGGACCCTCCAGGAGAGGCCCGCGTGAGGGCGCGTGCGTGAGCAGGAAAGGAATGAGCAGCGGCAGTGGAGGCTCCGAGGCAGTGGAGGAGCCTTCCAGGCAGGCACCGCCCTGCACAGGCCCCGCGGGCAGCCCACTCTCAGGGAGCAGGAGGCAGGCCGGGTGGTGCCGGGGAGGAGGGCGGGGACAGGGACGGGGCCCTGGCCTGGCAGGTGTGGGCAGAGATGGCTGTGGGGTGCCGGGAATGGCGGGCTTGGATCCTGGAGGACAGTGGGCTGGGGAGCGGTGGTTTTTCCTGTATGGAAGGACACGGCCATGGATGATGGGCGAGCGCGGGAGGACGCCCTTTCTCCCCGCAACCCGGGTCCCGGGGACTTGGGGCCGACAGCCGGGTCCCGGGCATGTGCTCTTAGGATTGCGTCAGGGACTGGTCAAGCCCTTGGCGCTGCTCTGGCCCCCGGGGCGGATTTCATCAGCGCCCTGTGTGCGCAGGTACAGGGGGAGGAAGGGCAGGGACGTTAGGACCCGCCAAGGTCAAGGCCACGCTCTGTCCTTGGTGCTGCGTCCATCCAGGAGTTAGGAGACACCTCCCCGGGGGGAGAAGGGTGGAAGCGGGAGGGGGGTGGCCTCACACAGTCCGCAGGTGAGGCACGTGCGGGGGTCCCCTGGGCTCGGTGGTCACTGCGACTTCCCTGAAGCGGCAGGGGTCACCTGGCACCCCTGCCTGCCGCCCACATGGGCACCACCTGGATGAGCGGGAAGCTGACGCCTTGGCGCGGGAGCCGGGGATGGCCACCTCGAGAGGGACACGTCCGTTGGTCCGGCCACACTGCTCACGTCTGCCTAGAAGGTGGCTGGGAGCCCTGTGCGCTCCCCCCTGCTTTCACCAGCCCAGCCCCTGCTTCTGCTCCCCCAGGTGGCCACTGCCCCTACAAGCCACGTGGGCAGGAGCCCCGTGTCTCAGGCTCTCCTTAGGTGGCCCCAGCTCAGGCAGAGCTCGGCCACAGGCGAGCGGCAGCTCCGTCCCTTCAGCGGGAGACGCGTGGCCCGACTTTGACATAGGAAGGCAGAAGCCAGGGTTCGTTGTGATGTCTTTGGGTGATGGCCGTCCAGCCCAGGGGTTTTGGGGCCAGAGCAGCCATCACTTAGCAGCAGTGTCGCCCTGGGCAAGTGCCCGAATCTCTCTGGGTGTCAGTCCCTATGTCGATAAAATGGGACAGTGCTGCCTCGTGAGGCTGCTGGGAGGGTGGCAGACGATACTGATTTGAAAGCTGAGCACCTGCCAGGCACAAGGCTCCAAGGACGGGAAGCCGGCGCCGGGGCGGGCGCCGCAGCCTTGGGCTCGGGGGTGCACAGGCTCAGCTCCACCCCCGGCCCCGGCCAGCGGCCAGGAGCCTCTTCCCTGCTGGCCCGCGTCTGCGAGGCTCTGGGCATGGAGTGGCACCTGGGAGGACACGTGCCCACGTCTGTCTTGCTTTATCCCTCTTCAAATCCGTTATTATTATTATTACTATCCTTAAAGTCTGGAGACGCAAAGGATGACTGGAGAGCAGCCAGGCCCCTCTCTCCTGGGGGGCTCCCTCCGGCCGAGCCCCTCCTTCCTGAGCAAAGCCCGGGCCTGCTCCTCTCTGGGCTGGGGAGGGGGCAGGCCTGCCAGCTCCGGTCTCCCTGGCTCATCTGGCTCAGCCCTGCCCTTCCTGGGTTTGAACCCTGGACCTCCCATGTGGTAGGTGGATGCCCTATCCACTGAGCCACATCCACTTCCCTCTTTCATCTTTTAGAACAGTACAGCCTTGAGGCAGAGCTATGAGGATTCTGCAATGTGGTGCTTTTGATGGCTGCATGACAGTGTGTCCCGCACTGGAAGTACTTCTGTCACTTCTGAAAGAAGAACCATCCATGTAACATGCCAAGTATCATTGCCTAAAGTGTTGGCTGCAATACTGCATATTTAGCTCATAAGTTACTGTTAAGTGACCTCATGTGACCCTTCAACTGTACGAGAGAGTGGAGGTGCTGGCTTAGGATCTGACCACAGTAAAAGGCAAAATGAATCAAAAAAGCTTATGTCAGCGGCAGGTGATGGGAGATGCCGTGTTGCCTAGAAGTGGCCAGGATGGCACACGTGTGAGAACGACAGAGCTAATGGGAAAGCGAGCACTGTGTGGAGGGAAACCAGGGCTAATGTAGCTGCTTCCGCCTTTGCCAGCAGGCAGACAGCTGAGCCTCGGCTTCTGGCTGGACATCAGGTCGCTGGCACGCACGCTGTGTGGGTTTGCACTCCTGTCGCACGACGTGGTCTTCCACGGCCGTGGGTTTGGCAGAGTTGGTTCTGTTATAAGTCGGCAGGCCAAGGAAGTGGGTCAGCATCAGCTGGGATGGCAGTGGTTTGGGGGTTGGAGAAGGCAGTGGGGGTGGTGAGAGCAGCTGGATCCTGGGCACGCTTGGAAGGCAGCGCCAAGAGCTTGGAAGGCAGCGCCAACAGCTTGCGAGCGGCGGGATATGGGGCTGACAAGGAGAGGAGTCAGGGAGGACTGAAGATTTTGGTTCAGAGTTGCTAGAAGGTTAGAGTTGGAATTAACTGAGGTGGGGATGATGCCAGTGTGTTTCTAAGAGGGACCCCAGGCTACCTAAACTCTGCCCAGAACAGCGGCCTTCTGTGGGGCAGGAAAGGTAACCATTGTTCATCTGCTCATACAGCAAATACTTCTGTGTGCTGCCATGCACCAGGTGCGCTGGAGACACTGGGCGCTTGGCATAGAATAAAACCCGAAGGACCTGCTCTGGCGGGGTGATAGGTGACAGGGAGACAGAGCAATGGCAGATCAGGTGCATAGGCCAAGGAGAAGTGGCTCTGAGTGCAGAGCTCTCGGGCGAACTGGCCGCACCTGGCCCACGTGCAGTGCTGATGCGTGCAAGGAATGCCATGCCATGTAGGGGTGTCCCCCGCATAGGGGAGGCCCATGAGCAAGGAATGTGCCCCATAAGGAGAGCTACCCAGTGTGAAAGAAATTCTGGCCTGCCCAGAAGTGGTGCTGCACACACGGAGAGCTGATGCAGCAAGATGATACAACAAAAAGAGTCACAGATTCCCGGTGCCACTGATAAGAATACAAGCAGACACAGAAGCACACACAGCGAATTGATACAGAGAGCAGACAACTAGGGTGGGGGTGGGGTGGGGGAAAAAATAAATAAAAAAATAAATCTTAAAAAAAATAAAAATAAAAATAAAAGGTGAAAGAGTCAACATTCACATGACAGTAGATGAGATAGACATTTGGAGTTGTTTATGATCTTGTGATGCTATAGAAACAGGATTTATGATACCTATAGGCACCCATCCAAAATGACTAAGAGGTCAATAACATATTAGAAGCTATCCAATATGTAAAGGAAATATTAGTTCTTAATGTACAGACCACCCCAGAAGTCAAGGGCAAAGGTCCCGGAGGACTTCAGGCTAAGAAAATGAGCTCTTCCTACTAAATTAAAGTTCTACCCTAAGAGCTGATACCTACTCACCAAACTCCCAGAGGGGCCACTGGATTGATTTATAAGGGACTCAAAACAATCAGCGCAACCTTCTGAAAACTAGACTGGCCATCACAGGACGCTCTCCCTGTGTGATGGACTACGGCCATCTGGGCTCAGCTGCCCAACGGGGCTGTGATCCTTCCACAGAGGCACAATCGTTCCATCATGGTTTGCGTCACAGAAGAGACAAATCACGTTGGACACCAATCGCATATTGTTGGGGAATTTTCCAAATTGGCCTGGAAAATGGTAGAGTCATGTCTCACCTATAACCAATTCAACGCAGGTATACCTGCAAGGGTGAGAGAAAATGCAGAGTCCCTCTCCAATGTCCTTTTGAACCTTTTCAAGTGAATTTCGAAGGCAGGTCAAATGTTTAGGCTATAAGCAGGCATTCGTACTTGACCTTGAATTTGCCTCTTGCTAGACTTTCTTTTCCCAACAGGGATAATACCTACCTTTCTGTCAAGATATTGACCCGTTTTCCTGGAGGGTCCTTCTAACATATAAACCTCACTGTCTGAATCACCCCCAAGCAAGTATAGAAGAAGTCAGACGCTGAAGCTAAACTGCAAACTGGGGCCTCAAGCTTTGCCACTAGCTTTGCTGGACATGCAAGAGAGATGAGCTGTTCCCCTGATGGTCTACAGCTGGCCCTGTGGAGAGAGCAGAGCAGCTGAGCCCAGAGAGAAGCCAGCCCCGGGAAGAGAGGAACCCAGGAAGCCTGGACCCTCACAGGTATTGGCAGCCATCTTGCCCCAACATGTGGCAACAGATTCGGGTGGGGGAAGTAACTTACGCTTTATGGCCTGCTAACTGTCAGCTTCTACCCCAAATGAATACCCTTTATAAAAGCCAACCGATTTCTGGTATTTTGCATCAGCACCCCTTTGGCTGACTAACACACCCTTCCTCTCAGCAAGTGTCTAGAGAAGATAGGATCCCATTTAAAAGGCCTCTGCTTTTAAAAAATTAAATAAAATTGCCCTCAAGATCCTATCCATTGATGAACTTAATCTATTTACTATAAGGAGGCAATATTAAGATTGTATTAGTCTCTTTAATATAAAAACAAAACAAATTACTTTGCAGATGTCCAAGTGATGAAGTTGGCTCTCCTAGTGGATCAAGCTGCTCTCTTTAGTTAGAGTGAGCAAGTGTAAGAGCAAGCACGAGAGAGAGTGAGAGAGAAAGAAAGGGAGAGGGGATCTGTCATACGCCCCTTTTCACCTTGGCCACAAGGAGGCTCAGAAGCAAATCCTCTGGTTCATTGTGACTGCCCTCAGCTCTCTCAGGCATTGTAACGCTCCTCGATGTCCTGTTTCCTGACCCTTGCTGGGTTTTATCCCTGTTTCCTAGTTACAATGCGTGTGCTTTTAAAACCATTTAGAGCAGGTTTTAGGGCCAGTCTTCAGGATTCAGTGTGTTTTGTTTACTTTCTGGCAGTGTGCAAGCAGACAGGCAGGTGGGAGACATCAGTCACCCTTCCACATAAATTTGGTGATTGGCTTTTCCATTTCTGCAAAGGAGGTCGTTGAAATTTTTAGTGGGATTGTGTTAAACTTCTAAATCCTTTTGGGTAGAATTGACTTTAAGATTTACTTCTTCCTTTCAATTTGGATGCCTTTATTTTTATTGCCTAATTTTTCTGACTACAACAACATGAATAACAGTGGTGACACTGGGCGTCCTCACCTTGCTCCTGAGTTTAGAGGGAAAGCGTTCAGTCTTTTACCATCGAGTATGACCTCGTTTTTACATATATGCCCTTTCTCATGTTGAGGGAATTTTCTCTGCCTTATTTTCTAAGTTTTTTTTTAATCAATAAGATGTGCTAGATTTTGTCAAATGCTTTTTCTGTGTCCATTGAGATTATGAGATTCCCTACCCCGCTCATTCTGTTAATGTAGTGTATAACAATCATTGCTTTTATGTTGAACCACCCTTGTATGCCTGGCATAAATCCCACTTGTGTATACATCTCTGGATTCAGTTTGCTAGTATTTTTGCATGTATATCTATAAGGATATTGGTCTGTAATTTTCTTTTTTTGTGGTATCTTTGTCTGGCTTTGGTAGTAGAGTGATGTTGGTCTCAGAATGAGTTAGGTATTGTTCCCTCTTTTTCAATTTTTTAGAAACCTTTGAGCAGGATTAGTGTTGATTCTTCCTTAAATGTTCAGAAAAGTTCATCTGTGACACTGGATGGTCCTGGGCTTTTATTTCTAGGGAGATTTTTGATGACTAATTCAATCTACTAGTTATTAGGCTGTTGAGATCTTTCATTTCTTCTTGAGTCAGTGTTGTTTGTGTGTTTCTAGGAATTTGTCTGTTTCATATAGGTTATCTAATTTGAGAGTGTGCAGCTGTTCACAGTATCTTTTTATAGTCCTTTTTATTTTGGTGGGGTCAGCAGTAATGTCTGTCATTTAACTTCTGATTTTAGTTATTTGCATCCTCTCTTTTTTGTCAGTTTAGCTAAAATTTGTCAATTTTATCAACCTTTTCAAAGAATCAATTTTGGTTTTGTTGATTCTATTGTTTGTTTTTTAAAAATTTTCTATTTCCTTTATCTCCACTCTAATCTTTATATCTTTCTTTCTACTTGCTTTAGGTTGCTCTCCTCCTTCTTCTAGATTCTCCAGTTGTGAGGTTAGGTCTCTGATATTTTTCTTCTTTTTTAATGTAAACATTTACAGGTATATAAAATTCCCCTCTCAGCTTGCCTTTGCTAGACCCCGTAAGTTTTGGTGTGTTGTGTTTTCATTTTCATTCACTTCAAGATGTTTCTTAATTTCCCTTGTGATTTCTTTAACCCATTGGTTGTTTAAGAATGTATTGTTTAATTTCCACATATTTATGAGTTTTCCAATTCTCCCTCTGTTATTGATTTCTAGTTTCATTCCATTGTTTTTTGGAAAAGATACATTGTATGATTTCAATCTATTTTGAATGTATTGAGATTATCCTGGAGAATGATCCATGTGCAGTAGAGAATATGTATCATATTGCTATTGAGTGAAATGTACTATATATGTCTGTTAGCTCTAGTTAATCATTCAAGTCTTCTATTCCTTCCTTGATCTTCTGTCTAGAAGTTCTATCCAGTATTGAAAGTGGTGTATTGAAATCTCCTGCTATTAATGTAGAACTGTCTATTTCTCAGTCCAAATCTCTAAATATCTGCTTCATATATTTTGAAGCTCTGCCATTAGGTGCTTATATATTTGTAATTGTCTTGTCTTCTTGTTGAATTGACCCCTTTATCAGTATATTGTGACCTTCTTTTTCCCTCATAACAGTTTTAACCTTAAAGTCTATTTTATATGATATTTAGTATAGCTATCCCAGCTCTCTTTGGATTACTATTTCATGGTAAATATTTTTTTCCCCATCCTTTTACTTCCAACCTACCTGTGTCTTTGAATTTAAGGTGAGTCTGTTGTAAGCAGAACATAGTTTGGTCAGCTTTTTAGAATTTTTAATCTAATCTGCCAATCTCTGCCTTTTGACTGAAGAGTTTAATCCATTTACATTTCAAGTTACCATTGGTAATGCTCAAATTTCTTTTGTCATTTTTTTATCTGGTCTTTATAAGTCTTAAATCTTTTTTGTTCCTCAATTTTTCAACTAATGCTACTTCCATATTTATTTGATTTTTGTATTGTGCTATTTTAGGCCCCTTTTCAGTTCTTTCTGTATATACTTCTCATGTTTTATTTGTGGCTACTATGGGGCTTAAATTTAGTGTGAATTTTTTTAGGAGGTACTGGGGATTGAACCTAAGACCTTGTACATGTGAAGCAAGTGCTCAACCACTGAGCTATACCTGCTCCAGGGGCTTACATTTAACATCCTAAATCTGTAACATCACATTTTAATACTAACTGCAATTACATACAAAGCACTGTTTCTATATCATTTCAACACTACTTTTTGTTGTACTTGTTAGAAATTATATCTTTATATGGTGTCTATACAAAACCATAGATTTATCATTATTTTTTATGCATTTGCCTTTTAGAACCTGTAAGGAGAAAAAAATGAGAGTTACATACCAAAAAATGCAATATAATAGTTCTGGCTTTTATAATTACCCAAATGGTTGTTTTTACCAGAGATCTTTATTTCTTAATAGCCACTTTGACCCACTGTCCTTTCATTCCTGAAGAACTCCCTTTAGCTCTGATTATAGGGCATATCTAGTGGTGACAAACTCAGTGAACCTTGTTTATCTGGGAATGTCCTGCTCTCCCTCTCATTTTTGAAAGACAGTCTTACTGGGTACAAAATTCTTGGTTGGCAATTGCTTTCTTTCAGTATTTTAAAATTTTCATTCCACTGCCTTCTTGTCTCCATAGTTTCTAGTGAGAGATCATCACAATCTTTTTGGGACTCTCATGTATATGACACATTTTCTCTTGCAGCTTTAGGTACACTCCCCTATTCCTTGCCATTTGGCAGTTTAATTACTATGTGTCTAGGTGTATTTCTCTTCAAGTTTATCCTATTTCAGAGTTCAATATGTTCTTGAATGAGTATATCTTTTGTTACATTTTGGAATTTTTCTGTCATTAATTCTTTGAATATCCCTTCTGCTCCTTTCTCTCTTTCTGGGACTCCCGTAATGCCTACATTGTTATGCTTGATGGTGTCCCATAGGTCTCTTAGGCTCTGTTATTATTATTATTTTTTAATTTTTTCTTTCTGCTCCTCAGTCTGAATCATTTCAATTTTCTTGTCTTTGAGTTCTCTGATTCTTTCTTTTGTCAGCTCCAATCTTCTATTGCAACCCTCTTGGGAAATTTTCATTTTAGTCAATTCCAGTATTTCTTTGGTTTCTTTTTAGAATTTCTATCTCTTTATTGAGATTCTTGTATTGTTCATTCATTGTTTTACTGATCTCCTTTAGTTTTTTTCTCTTCATTTTCCTTTATCTCCTTGAGTATATTGAAGATCATTTTTTAAGTCTTTGTCTAGTATATACAAAGTCTGGTTCTCTTTATTTTTGGTTTATGGACTTATATCTTTGTTTGGATAGGACATCATTTCCTGTTCATTTGTCTTGTAATATTTTCTTCCACATTGTACACCTTAACATTTTAAAGTGTTAATTCTTGGATTTATTCCCTGAGCTGTATGTTCCTTAAGTTTATATCCAGCTAGTGATATGATGGAGATTTCCATGAGTGCCAGGCACGACCAAAAACAAACAAAAATGCAAAAGACACCTTTCATAGACTTTGAAAATTGCCTCAGTTTTGACTAGTGCTTTCCTTCAGAATTTAGCCATCCTATCAAGATCAGACTGAGGTGTGTGAGAAATGCAAGGTTCTCTCCTTATTTGAGCTGAGTCTTGTCCTAGGCATGTGCTGGCTTTGTGGCCTTAG
The DNA here is from genome assembly GCF_030445035.2 of Dasypus novemcinctus. Taxonomy (NCBI): domain Eukaryota; kingdom Metazoa; phylum Chordata; class Mammalia; order Cingulata; family Dasypodidae; genus Dasypus; species Dasypus novemcinctus. The sequence goes on along the minus strand of NC_080676.1, from coordinate 162,849,660 downwards.
GAATTCCCCCATTTTCCCCCTTATTTCCCATGATACAGACGTTCTCTCATTCCTGGGTGCTGTATTATATGACTTAATGTAGGCAATCCTTTACCCAGGCCTCTTTGATTTAATTGTTTCTTACATTGCTTTGGCTGTCTGCAAGGCATTTCTGCCTGAAGTGCAAGTTCTGGGAGGATGAGCCCAGACAAGATTCCCAGTTCAGTCTTTCAGGCTTCCACCTGTTGGACTGGCACCAACTTATAGGTATCTCACTATGCACACAGGGTTTAAACTGGTCCCTCCAGAGCAGGTCCAGGGATCCATATGGAAGCAAGGCTGGCTGCACACTAGGGAGGGATGAGTAAGTGTACCATGAGATTTGCCTAACACTTTTTTAACAATGGCTTTTATTTTTATTTTATTTCTCCCCCCCCCCCAACACCCCACCTCTATTATCAGTTCTCTGTGTACATTTGCTATGCATTCTTCTGTCTCTTGTGTCCTTATTAGGTGGCTCCAGGAACCCATCCTGGGACCTGCTGGAGTGAGAGAAAGGTGATCATTCTCTTGTGCCATCTCAGCTCCCCAGTTCACTGCACCTCTTTTTGTCTCTTCTCTGTGTCTCTTTTTGTTGCATCAGCTCTCTGTGTGGGTGGCACTCCTGGGCAGGCTGCACTACTGTGTAGGGTGGCACTCCTTGTGCAGAGGGCAGTCCTTGTGCAGGGGGCACCCCTGCACAGGGCAGCACTCCTTGTGCTCGGCAGCACTCTGCATGGTCCAGCTTGCCACACAGGCCAGGAGGCCCTGGTTATCAAACCCTGGACCTCCCATATGGTAGGCAGAAGCTCTATCAGTTGAGCCACATCCACTTCCCTGCCTAACACTTTTAAGCTGAGTTTCTTGATTTGGCATTTTCTCAGTTACTGCAACCCCTTAACTACTTTCTGGAGTTTTGAGGAAGATGGCTTTACCAATTTTTACTAGTTGTTCAAACATTCTGGAAGGCGATGGCTCCCTGGAGCATCTCATGTTGCCATCTTTATCAATCAGAAGTCTCTATACTATGGTGTTTTTAAAAGGAGTCCTGATGATAACAATGTTTGGAAATGATTCATCTCTTCTGATCCTTCCATCTTACAGATGAGAGACTGGAGACTCCAGGAGGTAACATTCATTGGCATCAAAATCCAATAGCCTTTCTGGTGTATAACCACTTCCTTGTGGCAGCTGCTTGGCAGTTAATTTTTTCACCAATGACTTTCTTTTCTTTACCCCTAATCAGGCACATCATCTGTCACACTGTCTCACTGAGTATGAGGTATCTTGGATAACTGGACCTAAGGGTGTGGCTCCTAGAAAGTCTAAGATGTATGTCACTGTCCTCAGAGCAGACCTCACCCAGCCAGTCAAAACTCCTCCCTCCCCACTCGATACTTGAAGGCTGGTCACTAGAGTGACGTCCAGGCACAAGGGCAGGGATTGTGCCTTGCTCCACCACTATACTCCTGGTGCCAGAAGTTAGGCGACCCCCAGTTTTGTGGAATAAATTCATGGAGCCATAGGAAGAACTCAAGAGCTCAGCTTGAGGGAAGTGGATGTGGCTCAAGGGATAGGGCATCCGCCTACCACATGGGAGATCCAGGGTTCAAACCCAGGGCCTCCTGACCCATGTGGTAAGCCAGCCCACATGCAGTGCTGTTGTGCACAAGGAGTGTTGTGTCATGCACAGGTGGCCCCCACATAGGGTAGCCCCACACGCAAGGAGTGCACCCCTCAAGGAGAGCTGTCCCACATGAAAAAAGCGCAGGCTGCCCAGGAGTGGTGCTGTACACACAGAGAGCTGACGCAGCAAGATGATGCAACAAGATGATGTAACAAAAAGAGACAAAGATTCCTGGTGCCGCTGACAAGACTGCAAGCAGACACAGAAGAATACACAGCAAATGGACACAGAGAGCAGACAATGGTTGGGGTGGGGGGAAGGAAGAGAAATAAAAAAAAAAAGCTCAACTTGAGTTGGCCAAGAAGGTTCTAAGTCCTTCCTACTCTTACACGTTCTTCTCTGAAGTGGCTGTCTGGAACTATAGTGTGTTTAGGTATAAGAGAATAAAGTTTTTGTTCTTTGGAACTGCCTGGGCCACAAAGAGGTCAAACTTTTTTTTGATAACAAAATAACTCCATACCTAGATAAAGAGTAGTTGCTTTCTTTCCATAAATCGCTTCATGTCCTTTACCAATTCCCATTCCTTTCAGTTCTCCTGCTTATCAGTACATATTATCACATATATATTTACACTCACACCTACACACGTACATAAAGTACCAAGATTTCATACAATTAGCACATGTTGGTTAGTGTTAAGATAAACCTAAAATAGATGTCAACTATCTCTGTAGGGCTTAAAGTGATAAGATTGGTCTGTGTCACATGACATTTTTCCATACAAAACACATTTATTAAGGAAGTGAAACCCTAGCTTGGTTCTCGTGGTAGACAGCCTTCTATCTGTACTTCGGCAGGCCAGCCATCATACGGGGTCTTCCTGTTATCAGAGTGGTTGATCTGTGTAGAGGAAAGAAGAGATGTTTATTTTTCACTCTGCTAAGCAACAAATATTGAATCTGCGTCAACCGTGAGCTAAGTCACACATACAAAACCACTTCCTAGAATGGGATTTGCTCCGTGCACTGGGCACTCGATTTCCTCCCAATGTGTTTTGCAATGATCCTTGAACCAAGGTGTTAACGCGGAGCTGCGCAGCAGAACCTCTGCAGTGATGGGCATCGTCCCTACCTGTGCTGCCCACGGCAGTGGCCACGATCCACACCTGGCGGCTGAGTACTTGAAATGTGACTTCTGTGATGGATGGCCTGAATTTTTAACTCTGTTTACTTTTAGTTTTAAATAATTTACATGTAAACAGTCACTTTTGACTGGTGGCTGCTGCACTGGAAGCAAAGCTCTAATGTATGGTTTTCATTTCTCTGGAGGTAAGAACTCTATTTTTTCCAGAGTATACCTGGAGTTCCTTGCTCAGTAAATACACATTCATATTAGGTCAGGCTTTAGTCCTCTATCCTTCATTCTTTCACAGATAATAGAACGCAGTAAGTAAAATGACAAACATGAACTTCAGAATTCTAGTTATACAGCCCTTCTTTTTTATATAACAGCTTTACTGAGATACAAATCACGTCATAAAACTCACACTTTGAGAGTGTTACAATTAAGCATATTTTAGTATATCCACAGAGTTGTGCAAACCTTACCCTATTCAACTGTGAACATTTTCATCACCCAACCAAGAAACCCTATACAGTTAGTGGTCACTCATCTCCTCCCTCCCCAACCCATGTTCTCCACGCCTCAGCAACCACTAGTCAGCTTTGTCTCTATGGATTTGCCTATTCTGATCATTTCATAGAAATGGACTCCTACAATATATGCCTTTTGTGTTTGTCTTCTTTCACGTAGTTTAACATTTTCAAGGCTCATCCACATTGTAGCATGCATTATTCCTTTTTAAGGCTGAATAATCGTCTATTGTTCCATAAAATGTCACATTTTATTTATCCATTCATCAGGTCATGGGCATTTGACTTGTTTCCACTTTTTGGCTATTATGAATAAAAGCTACTATGAACATTCATGTAGAATTTTTGTGTGGACTTTTGTTTTCATTTCTCCTGGATATGTACCTAGGAGTGGAACTGCTGGGTTGCATAGTAATTGTATGTTTAACATTAGGATCTGCCGGACTGCCCTCCAGAGCGGCGGCACCATACCATTTTACATTGTTTGAGGGTTTTTTCTCCGTATCCTCGTCTACACTTGGTATTATCTGCCTTGTTTATTATAGCCATATTGATGAGTTTGAAATGCGGTTTTGGTTGTATTTGCCTCATGGCTGACAGTGTTAAACATCTTTTCATGTGTTTATTGGCCATTTGTATATGTTCTTTGGAGAAATATGTTACAATTCTTTTCCCATTTTAAAATTTGGTTATATTTCTTTTTTTATTGAATTATAAGAATTCATTATATATTCTGGATATAATTCTATTATCATATATATGACTTGCAAATATTTTCTCCCATTCTATGGATTGTCTTTTCACTTTGTTAATGGTGTCCTTTGAAGCACAAGAGTTTTTCATTTTGATAGTGTCCAATTTACCTATTTTTTCTTTTGTTGCTTGTGCTTTTGATGTCATATCCAAGAAACCACTGCCTAATATAAGGTCATAAAGTTTACACCCATGTCTTCGAAGAGTTTAACAGTACTAGCTCTTACATTTAGGTATTTGATCAATTTTCAGTTAATTTTTGCATATGGTATGAGGTAGGAATTCAGATTATTTCTTTTGCTTGGGGATATCCAGTTGTTCCAACACCATTTGTTGAAAAGACTCTTTTTCCCCTTTGATTGGTCTTGGCATGTTTGTTAAATGTCTAATAATGTGAGGACTTATTTCTGGACTCTTAAGCTAGCCCACTGATCTATATGCTTTTTCCTTATGCCAGCACACACTGTTTTGATTATTATAGTTTGTAGTAAGTCTTGAAATTGGGAAGTCTCCAAGACTTCAAGTTTGCTCTTCTTTTTCAAGATTGTTAGGCTATTCTGAGTTCCTGCAATTCCATAAGAATTTTAGGATCAGCTTATTAATTTTTACAGAAAAGCCAGCTGGGACTCTGATAAGGACTGAAGTGAACCCACAGATCACTTTGGAGAGCACTGCTCTCGACAATATTAAAGCCTTTGATCCATGAACACAGGCTATCTTTCTACTTATTTAGTCTTAATAATTTCTTTCAACAATATTTTGTAGCTTTCAGAGTTTAGATGTGTGCTTTCTCTGTTAGATTTATTGCTAAATATACTATTCTTTTTGATGCTATTGCCAATGGAACTATTTTTTTATTTAATTTTTGGATTGTTCGAGGAAAGTAAATAGAAATATGACTGGTGTTTCTACATTGAAACCTTGTTAATTTGTTCATTAGTTCTACTAGCCTTTTAGTGGACTCCTTAGAATTACCTATATATAACATCATTTCATTTGTGAAGAGTTTTACTTTGTCATTTCCAGTCTGGATGCCTTTTGTTTCATCTTCTTGCTTAACTGCCTTTGATAAAACCTTCAGTACAATGTTGTATAGAAACAAGGTGAGCATCCTTGTCTCTTGTTTCTGAGATCTTGTTTCTGATCTTAGAGTGAAATCATCCAGTCTTTTGCCATCAAGTATGATGTTAGCTGCACGGTGTAGGTACCTTTCATGAGCCTGCGGAAGTTCCCTTCTATTCCAAGGTTGCTGAGAGTTTTTATCAGCAATGGATGTTGGAATTTTGTCAATTGCTTTTTCTGCATCAACTGAAATAATTATGTGGCTTTTGTCCTTTATTCTACTGATATGGTTATTGCATTAATTGACTTTTGGATGTTAAACCCTGCATTTCTGGGATAAATCCTACTTAGTTATACATCCCTTATTACACTTATAATATACCTATTGTTGAGACTCTGGGGATCACAAAATTGAAGAAAATATGGTCCCTGCTTTCAAAAGGTTACAATCAAGATGTAATAAGACATACAACACGAATGCAAAGCACCTGTGCCCCATCAAGGACAATACAAAGCACAACGAGAGCTCATAGGTAGGGGAAAGAGGGGCCAGTAAAGCTTCACAAAGAAGCAGTACTGAGCTGGACTGTCAAGGAGACTGGGAAAAGCTTACTGTAGATGGAGGGAAACCCGCACAAAGGTCCAATCATGGGGAATCCTTTTGTGGAGAAGAGAAAGAAATGGTAGTTGTCTAGAATGCTGAACAATCAGTGTCACCTGGAAATAGAGTGGGAAGGGAATCCACCCACAGCCTGGGGCACCTTCAAAGAGCTTGGCTGAAGAGGAGGTACTGAGCTCTAGTCCTGAATCACCAGGGACCAAGATGAAGAACACACTGGAGGGATGATAAGGAAGGCATCCTGCCGAGTGTGTGCACATCGGGCTCCACTTCGCCACGCAGGGGAAGTGAAAGAGGCTCAGGGATATGAGGTCGCATTCCTTAGGTCACAGAGCTGGCAATGACAGATCTGGATCTAAATCCAAGTTACACTCACTCCAAAGACCTTTATCCTCACTTTTTCCCCTCTTACAAATCAAGGAGGTTGTATGTCTCGTAGATTGAATCATGCCCCCCAGAAAAGACATGTTCTTTTTTTTTTTTTATTCACGAGTCATACAATTCATCCAAAGTGTACAATTAGTGGATCTCAGTATAATCATGGAGATGTGTATTCACCACCCCAATCAATTTTAGTACATTTTCATTCCTCCAAAAAGAAAAACCCTATAATCCTTATACTCCCTTTTACTTCTACTTAGCAATAGTGAAGTGCCTTTGTTACAACTAATTAAAGAATATTAAAATATTACTGTTAATTATATTCCATAATTTGTATTAGGTGTATTTTTGGTTATATACCACCCTAACATTATTATTTTTTTAAATTTATTTTTTATTTCTCTCCCCTTCCCCCCGCCCCATGCCCCGTTGTCTGCTCTGTGTGTCCATTTGCTGTGTGTTCTTCTGTGTCCATTTGCATTCTTGTTAGTGGCACTGAGAATCTGTGTCTCTTTTTTGTTGTGTCATCTTGCTGCATCAACTCTGTGTGTGTGTGTGGTGCCACTCCCGGGCAGGCTGCACTGTTTTCGCATGGGGTGGCTCTCCTGCGCGTTAGACTCCCCTACGCAGGGGACACCCCTGTGTGGCACGGCACTCCTTGCATGCATCAGCACGGCATGTGGGTCAGCTCACCATATCAGCCAGGAGGCATTGGGTTTGAACCCTGGACCTCCCATGTAGTAGGCGGATGCTCTATCAGTTGAGCCAAATCCACTTCCCCCACCCTATTATTAACACCGTGTAACAGTGAAGTACATTTGTTCTATTTCATGGAAGAACATTCTTAAATTTGTACTATTAACCATATCATCATCTACAACAGGACTCATTATGTTATATGGTCCCATGTTTCATCCTCTAGCTTTTCTTCTAGTGACATATACAACCCCAAACTTCCCTTTAAAAGACATGCTCTTCATGTTAATCCACATTCCCGTGGGTTAGAACCCATTGTAAATAGTCTCTTTTGCTATGTTAAGGAGAGTCAGAGTGTGGACTCATTTGTGAACAGGCTCTTGAAGGTCCTAATTAGGTGTGGCCAACTGGACCAGGGTGGCCTTCAGTGTGGACTGCTGAAAGCCTTCTAAAGAGAACCCAGAAGTCAAAGAAACCAGTGAGAGGACATCGCCCTGTGACAGGAGGCAGACAGGCAAACAAGGAACCCAAGGACTGCCGGCAGCCAGCATCACGATGCTACAGATGCTGGGAGAAGCCAGCATTGCTGCTTTCTTGACTTTGGACTTCTTATCACCTCAAAAACTGCTGGTAAGTTCTCATTGTTTTAGGTGACCCACTGTGTAGTATCTGTCATTGCAGTGTGACAAACTAAGATAGATGGAATCGTTTTTAAAGGCTCATATTTTGTGGTCTCTCTCTAAGTCAAACTCAGAATATAAACTTACTACCATCCCCCTGGTATGGGACATGACTCCTGGGGACGAGCCTCCATGGCATTGAGGGATTATTGTCAAATACCAAGTAGTGATGCCTTTGGAAAAAGACCTTGATCAAAAAGGGGAAATATTAAATACAAACGAGTTTTTATGGCTAAGAGATTTAAAAGCAAGTCAGGAGGTCATTCCACAGGTTATGCTTATGCATATCTCAGGAGGATCTCACTGACTGCCACAGTAAATAGTGCCTCAAGTAGGGGAGCTCCTGAGGTCTCAAGAGACATATGAATGTGCCACAATGATGAAAGAGGTTGTTGATGTGGGAGGAGTGGGGTGGGGTGTGGGGTATATGGGAACCTCTTAAATTTTTTTAATGTAATATTTTTTGTGATCTACGTATCTGTTTTAAAAAAGGCAATTAACTTAAAAATTTTATTTTTAAAAAGAGACATATGGACACTACAGGCAGGGCAGACAACCCCAGAAATTTGGCACTCTGTCAGTAGCTCTTATCCTGGAAAATATGATAACCTATCCACCCAATGTATCAGAGTTGGACTCATTTATAATTTTCCTACACATAATTCTTCTGCCCCTTTTATTTGATCCTATAATTAGGACTATACCTATTAAATATGTGTACCAAAGACTTAAATCATCCAGCTGTTCATATGCCAGTTGAGCCCTGAATCTCAGCAGAGTTGCAGCCAACACCTACCCTCCAATTCATTGGACTCACTGAGGACAATTAACAAAAGGATAATGACGGACCATGCCCATCCCCAAAAAACAGACTATCTACAACTGCAAGCAAGACAGTTCCATTCATCTGCCCCATGGATCTAAGCCCCCTCTCAATTGGAAGCAGAGTGGGCATCACCATCCCCAAATCCTCAAGATAGAGGAATGAACAAACATAAGAGGGGAGTGCAACTACGAACTAAAGTAGACTTATTATAATTCTAACAATGGAAGAACTTGTAACACTGACATAAAGACAGTGGTCACCAGAGGTTCTGAGGGGAGAGAGAGGGAAGAATAGGATTAACAGGGGCATTTTAGGGACACTGAAATTGTTCTGCATGACACTGCAATGACAGATACAGGCCACTACACATCTTGTCAAAACCTATAAAATTGTGTGGTGCAAAGGGCAAACTATAAGGTCAACTATAGACCATAGTTAGTAGCAATATTTCAATGGGTTCATCAATTGCAACAAATGTACCACACTAGTGAAAGATGTTGTAAATGGGGAAACGTGTGGGGAGAGGAGGGGCTGGGGTTCATGGGAATTCCCTATATTTTTAGTGTAACATTTATGTAATCTAAAGCTCCTTTAAAAATAAAAACAATAAATAAAGGTTTCATTTTCAAATTCAACTCATTTGGTAGTGGGGCCATTAGAAGCTTCTGAGCATGGCAAGGACACATGTAGAACTCTGACTTAAATAGAAGGCAGAATGGATGTCAGGAAGTGGTTGGGGAAACCATGGCAGCAGACTCAGGGGTCATCCCAACACAGGTACACACCCCCATTAGGGATATCTACGGCCTGAAAGTCTGAGTATCCACAAGAATAAAGACAGTGGTTCTTCCAGTGGCACTGACTCAAGCTCAGTAAGAGGAGCTGACACCTGGCTGCCAGGTCAGGCCTCGTGGAGAGCTGCATACACCCTGTATGCCCGCCCCCACCACGCGAACTCTTACGAGGCGTATGTAAACTGCCCGTACTCAAGTCCAGTCTTAGTCTTCTCACAACAACGTGCGCGGTGTTCTCGACTAACACATTGGGCAGGACTTGTACTGGAATCCATGTAGGGCCACTGTTTCAACTTATCTTTTCTGCAAACTCCCTGCAGTGATTCTGTAAAATCAGTCCTTTCCGCAATTCCTCTTATGCCAGGAACTGTATTTTCTTTTCAAATTAATCGGAAAGCAAAGGCTGCTGCTACCCCTTTTGTACTTGAAATGAGGTTTTCTGTATGTTTTAGCTAAACATTAACAGAGAACCTGTTGGTTAAGACTTTTCAGCAAGCTTTATGCCTCATCCCTAGCTGCTGCAAGCCAGCTCTTCACTAGAACAGGTGTAACATTTACAATAAGGAACAGGTAAGCTAGTCTCCCACAACACCTAGCTCTCCTGATCCAGTCTGGACACCCTCCGAAGGTGGACAGGGAAGACATCGTAATGATAAAAACAGCAGGTGCTAACAGGCTCATGCTTCCCTGTAGGGTGCAATTCCTCTGACCACCAGAGGGGGTCCCCACTGCCCCCCACCACACTTGCCAGGTTAAGTGACTGGAAGGAGCTAGAAGGGGGTACAGCACGTTACCTGGAGGTGCCAGGGGAGCCTGTGGAGGAGGGAAGGAGGGAAAGAAGCAGGCAGGATGTAAAACAAGGAAAATGGCCTCCAGGAAGAAGTCTGGGCCTTGCTGGCTCCTGGGAGGTAACCTCGACATCGTGAAATTTCCATGACAGGAGTCTTTGTTATACACACACACACACACACACACACACACACACACCCATGGACATGACGAGGATGGGCTCTGGAGACTAGGGGCTTGGGGCTTTGAGCCTGAGCTCTGGGGGGGTGGGAGGGGGCGCGGCTGGAGCGCTCTCCCTGGCCTGTGATGCACCTCTCACCCACGTAATGAAGCCTGAATAAAAAGCTGGCACTGGGAAGTGGCTGTGGCTCAACCCACTGGGCTCCCGCCTGCCATACGGGAGGCCCTGGGTTCACGTCCCGGGGCCTCCTTGTGAAGGCAGGCTGGCCCGCACCTGCAGAGAGCTGGCGAGCAAGATGACACAACGAAGGGAGACAAGCAGACACAGAAGAACACACAGCGAATGGACAGAGGACAGACAGCAAGCATGTGGCAAGGGGGGATAAATAAAAATTTAAAAAGCATAAAATTTAAAATAAGAGAATGTTTGGAAAAAAAAAAAGCTGGCACGATGCTCCGATGAGCTTGCCTGGCCGGCGGAACACACGGACCTGCGGACGGGTAACGTGCCCATGTCCCTCCTCTCATGGTCCTGATTCGCATCCTTTCGGCTGTGATGCACCTGCAATCCTGAGTCTAGCAGGTCCCAAGTTCTGGCAGTTACCAAACTGGAGGAGGTGGTAGGAACCCCCGAATCTGTAGCCACTTGGTCAGAAGTGAGGCGGGCCCCGGGAGCCCCTGAACTTGCAGCTGACGTGGGGGGGCCCTGTGGAGGACTGTGCCCCTGCCCTGTGAGACGCGGCCTGCTCCTGGGGCGGAGCGGGAACTGCGTGGCAGCGGGTAGCGGGCAGGGGCTGGCGAAGAGCAGAGCTGTGGGAAGGGGCCGCTGGGGGACGTCACCAGGGCTGCACTGCCTCTGCCTGCACGTTCTGATTCGGGGGCCTGGGTGGGGCCGGGGCATCCGTGGTTTTTAGCGAGAGACAGGCTGGGAACCAGTGTCTGCAATGCCTGCGCAGAGCTGCGTATTGGGTGGGCTGGGGGAAAGAATAGGGGAAGCTCCAGAAAAGCCCTGGCCCTCCAGAGCCATGACCCCATGCCCAGCACCCTACGATAAGCCCATGTGCTCCTCGCCCTTAATCCTCGGGGAACCCTGCAGGGTAGGGACCATCTTTACCCCTTTCTCACAGTGATGGCCCTGGGGCACAGAGAGGTTAAGCAACTTGTCCAAGACCACACAGCTTGGTGGATAAAGCCCAGAGGTCTGTAAGACTCCAAAGCTCCAAGGGATGGAGGAGAAGGGGGGGCCTGAGCCCCCTAAGCTGTGCTGGTCTGGGGGCTCTTTGCTGGAGGAAAGCCAGGGGCACGTGGGGTCCCCCTACAGGGCAGCCCCTGGGTTCTGGAGGGTTAACTAGACGGAACCTTCCTCAGTGCTGTTGGGAAGCTGAAGCCAGAGAGCGGAAGTGGTGTGTTCGAGATGGCGCATGCACCACGGCAAACCTCAGCCAGCTCCAAGCTTCCTGCCACCCAGACACGTGCCTGCCTCCCTCCCGTCTCCCGTGTGCGGTTCCAGGTGGCGGCCCAGGAATCCTCACGGAGCAGAGTTCAGGGACTCCCGCACCCGCCAGGACAAACGTGAGGTCCTGACTGCACAGTGGAGCATCGAGGCAGAACGATGAGCAACGAGCGGCCTGGGCTAGCGCCCCGGGAGGGGAATGCACCTAGCACTTCCTGCAGGGCTGGCCTCCTGGGCGTGAAAGAAGAGGGTGGGGGGCCAGGGTGGAAAAGCCACATGCTGTGTGAGTCCAAGATTAAGACATTCTGGAAAAGACAAAACTATAGAGTCAGTAAAGAGAACAGTGTAGCTGGGGGCTTGGGGTTGGGGGCCGGGGGAGCCCAGGGCAGGTTTCAGACAGTGGAGCTTTTCTGTATGATGCTGTAACAATGGCTGCATGGGACCACGCATTTGTCAAAACCCACAGAACGGTGAAACTCAAAGTGAACCCTCGTTGCCAGCTACAGACTTTAGTTAATAGCTGTGCATCAATATCAATATTCCACTTGAGGGGGCAGAGGGAGTTTATGGAACTCTCTGTACCTTCTGTGCAATTTTTCTGTAAATCTGAAACTGCACTAAAAAGACTCATTGGCATTACAAGCAAAAAACATGCTTTTCAAGATGTGAGGCTGGATCCTGCAACGAAGCTAAATAATAATTCCCAAGCCTCCTGAGGACTAGGCCAGCGGGTATCGGAGAAGTTCTAGGGTTTCTCTTGGGGCCAGCCACAAGTAGCTGGCTGTTTGGCCAGTCCTGCCCTTACCCAACCGTCTCCTCCATCCCGGGTTATTAGTGATAAAAACATGCTGTTTGCTGCCTCCCTTCCTGGATCTGTAAGCATCCCCGAGCCCATGGGCATCTGCGGCAAAATGTTCAGCTTGAAACTGGAAGCTCTTGACCCTGCAGACGTGCCCAGCTCTGTCTTCTGTGAGCTCCTCGCTGTGAGGAGAGGGGCCCTTACCCTCCTAAGGTAGGCAGGGCTGGCCCCTTGGCAGAGCTGCCCACTGTCTGCCCTTTTGGACCATGACAGATCCTGGAGGGTGCCGCTCTCTGGAAGAGGCTGGTGGGGCCCTCCCCGTAAGCATAGCTGAGAACTTGTATGCCGAAACACCAACACTCGGCAGAAGTTTCTCATACAATTTTGTGGTCTCTAAGTTCACACCTCATTCTGTTGCTTTTCATTTTTCTTTGATGCATCAAGACCATACAGGGAGGTTCAACAATGGCAGGGGAGGAATACCGGTGTGGGATGTTATTGACAGGGGACACATGGTTGGCAGGGAGTTCTCCAGGGCATATATCCAGGGTACATAAAAATGTTTGGATATTTTCATAGTGGTTACAATTAAAAACAACAACTGAGGGAGTGCTAAGTTCCTAGCCAGGAGAGCTCTATAACATTCCCTAAAGGAACAGCAACAATCGCCCAAGTGCAATAGCAAAGACCAAAAAAGAAGGAAGGTCCAACAATGAGCCCCTGATACTAATGACTATGCTTGTAAGCCTGTGCACCTGAAATAAGAACAAGGCCTAGAGTTGCAGGGTGCCTAAAAGCCTCCATGTTGCTCAAATGTGGCCAGTCTCTAAGCCAAACTCAGCATGTAAATGTGTTGCCTTCCCCCCAGCGTGGGACATGACTCCCGGGGATGAGCCTCCCTGGCACCGAAGGATTACTACCAAGTACCAGCTGATGATGTAACTAGAAAATGACCTTGAATAAAAGGGTCAACTCGGACCAGCAGAATATCTCAGTCTTCATATAATACCAGGAGTTAAAAATGCTTTTTGACCTGAATAAAAGGGGGAAATGGAAAGGACAAATGAGTTTATATGGCTATGAGTCTCCAAAAAGAAAAGAGCCGGGAGGTTATCAGAGGGGTCGCCCTTATGCACACCTCAGCAGAGTTCCAGAAACAGATAAAGTAGATACAACCTCAGGTATTGGTTCTTCTGAGGGCTAGAGGAGACCCACAGGTTCTATGGTCATGGCAGATGGAGTTCAGCGCCATGTTAGTTGGCTCTACTTTGGAGTTTGTGTTTCTGTGTGATGGAGCTGGACTCAGATGTGATCTTTGTTCACAAGCCTCTCATGTTACTTTTACCAGATCTGTAGTTGGCGCTGGGGTTTAGTGTATACCCAGGGGACCTGAATCTCTGGACTATCCATGTGATAGCCAGGCCCTGAGCCTCAACAGACTTGCAACTCCTACACTCTGGTTTATTGGACTTACCCCACTCAGTTAACATGGAGGTGAAGAAGGTCAACCACCACACCAGGGAGCCAAGAGTGCCTATAACTGAAAGCAGGAGAACTGCATCCAGCATCCATGTGGAATCTAAGCACCCTCTTGATATAGATGTGGAGTGGACACAACCACATTCTAAGGTCCACAGGATGGTAGAATAGAGTATGGATTAGAGTGGACTTACTGATATGCTATTCATGAACTATTGTAATTAGTAATCGAAGAAAATGTGGCATGGTTGTGGAGAAAGTGGCCATGGTGGCTGCTGGGGGTAGGGAGTGGGAGGAAGAGATGATATGTGGGGGCATTTTCAGGACTTGGAGTTGTCCTGGGTGGTGCTGCAGGAACAGTTACCAGACATTGTATGTCCTCCCATGGCCCACTGGGTGGAACATGGGAGAGTGTGGGCTATGGTGTGGACCATTGACCATGAGGTACAGCGGTGCTCAGAGATGTATTCATCAAGTGCAAGGAATGTCTCATGATGATGGAGGAGGTTGTTGTTATGGGGGGAGGAGTGGGGTGAGGGGGGTGGAGGGTATATGGGGACCTTATATTTTTTAATGTAACATTAAAAAAAAAAAGACAAAAAAAAAAAAAGACAGTAAGGGAGGGGGATTTGTAAGAGCTGCGCAACATATTGCAGCGAGGACATCAAGAGTTGACACTGAACTCTTACTGGTGCCAGCCCTGATCACTCCTCCAGCTCTGCCTCAGCTGATTCTGTTAACCACCGTGAGTGGTTAGCACGACTTCTTCTCCAGGAACAGAAGTGGTGCCCTCTGAACTGGCAGGTCCCTCCGGGCCCCCTCGTGCACGCAGCCCAGCCCATTCAGGAAGGAGCACGCATCGAGACAGAAGCCACAACCACTCGGCAACTTTTTCCAATCACAGCACATACCATATCAACTATTTGTGGGAAGGAACATTTGAAAACTCCACTCACCTTTTCTCTCTGAATGCCTGAGGGAAGTTCAATGCCTTTTGCTGCAAGAAATACCCAGCTGGACCCGAAGTTGATGTTCCTGATTTCTTTACTCCCCAGAGCTTCTATAGCATTCTTGGCATCATCATTCAACCTGAGGGCAAAGGCAGAAAGTGTGTGACACCTCACAGAAGAGGCTCCGACGGGTGAGTGCCTGTCATTTGTGTGCGTGTCATCTCCTCTGTAGACAGCAGGAGGTAAAGAAGCACACGCACTGGGTACGCAGAATTTCTAGGTAACTGTATGACAACATCCAGGACCCTGTTAGACCTCAATTTGGGGCGTACAATTTTAATTCTCAATTCTGAGGGATCCTTGTGGGTTAGTGTTTAATCATATCCTCATACCCAGCCAATAAAATGCTCTGTCCTTGCTGCCCCTTTATTTATGAAGCACAAAACAAAAATAGCAAAACGAAAGAATACTGCGTTCCCATCCTAGGGAGCTCTGCCACATTCTCTGGTGGAATGGCAATAATACCCCAAGTACAGGGCAAAGACTGGTGAAAAAGAATGGCCCTTGGATGGGCCCTTGATATTGATAACTATGCTGAGAGCCTTTTGCTCTTGAGGTTGCAACTTGGCCTAGAGTTGTAGGGTGCCTAGGAGTTGCCTCCTGAGAGCCTCCATGTTGCTCAAAAGTGGCCACTGTCTAAATCAAACTCATATGAATGCATTGCCTTCTTCCCAGTGTAGGACATGACTCCTGGGGATGAGCCTCCCTGGCACTAAGGGATTACTACCAAACACCGGCTGGTGGTGTAACTGGAAGAAAACCTTGAACAAAAGGGGGAAAAGGTAAAAAAGGAGTTTATATGGCCAAGAGACTTCAAAGTGAGTTACTTCATCAGAGAGGTACCACTTATGCATGTCCAGCAAGATCTCATAGATAACCAAAGTAGACACTGCCCCAAGCAGTGGGGTTCCTGCAGGCTCTGGAGACACCCAGGTCCTACGGTCATGACAGATAGTTCAGGAATTTGGTGCCTTGCCAGTGGGCCCTACTTTGGAGTTGGTGCTCCCAAGTGTGACAGAGTTGGACTTGAATCTCTGGGCTGCCCATGTGCCAGCTGGGACCTGAGACGCAGTGGAGTTGCAACACCTACTGTCCAGTTCATTGGACTCACCCAAGACAGCTAACAAGGAGGTGAGGATAGACAACCACCACACCAAGGAACTGAGAGTCTACCACTGCAAGCAAGAGAGTCCCAACCATCAGCCATATGGTATCGAAGCCCCTTCTCATTTAGAGGTGGAGTGGGCATCACCATCCCAGAACCCTCAGGATTGGGGAATAAAATATGAACTAGAATGGACTTTCTGGTATTCTACTATAGACTTATTGTGATTCTAGCAATGGAAAAAATTATATCATTGATGTGGAGATGGTGGCCATTGGAGTTGCTGAAGGCAGGGAGGAGGAAAAAGAAGTGTAATATGAGGGCATTTTCAGGACTTGGAATTGTCCTGAATGACACTGCAAAGACAGATACAGGACATTATATATCCTGTCATAACCTACAGAATTGAGTGGGAGAGTATAAACTACAATGTAAACTATAATCCATGCTGTGTGGCAATGCTCCAGAATGTGTTCATCAATTGCAATGAATGTATCACACTAATTAAAGAAGTTGTTAATGTGGGGAAAAGTGGGAGGTATGGGGAGTAGGAGTGGGGCATATGGGAATTCCTTATTTTTTTACTGTAACATTTTATGACATCTACGGATTTTTAAAAATAAATAAAAACTTTTTTTTTAAAAAAAAAAAAAAAACAAGGTTGACAGAATTCACTGAAAGACCAAAGCAGGTATCAAAATCTCTCCTTTATATTTGAAGAAGTTAGTGTCACAAAGAAAATCAAACAATGTCATAGTAGAATGTTGCAATTTAGAGTGAGCAGAGAAAGGAGGGCAGAAAGGGAAAAGAGAAAAAAAACAAACTAAGAATTTCCTGAAGGAGTTAAGGGAGAGTTTTTCCAAGAGAATTTCAAGGCCCCACAGTGTAAGAATGCTTCGTGAAAAAAGGGCTGTGAAGTGAATTAAGTGAAATCAGTCAGGGCAGTGCTGTGAGCCGTGGCACCACCCAGGGCTCCGTCATGCTGCAAAGCTTTTTGAGGCTCTGAGAAGTCACGGCAGATGTGGGTGTTTGCCTGGCAGAACACGTGGAGACATGCTAGCCGAGTGCTGTGCTCGTGTGTGAGCCTCTGCGCAGGCTGTGTGCACGTCGGTGTGGTGCCTTCGTCCTGCTCCTCAATGTCCTTCCCTGGTAATGTAAGTCCCACCCTATGTGTGGCTTTTCTGTCCGTCTGAATTCTCCCCCAATTAGGGTCCGCTGCGGCTTCATCCTGCTACCTGGAGAAACTCTCTAATTCTATTTCCATGCTCTAGTGTGTGGTTTTTGGATTCTTCCTTGTTATGGACTGACATTGTGTTCCCCAAAAAGACATGTTCAAGGCTTGGAAATAGGATCTTTAGGCTGTAAGTAGTTAAGGCAAGGAGAAACTGGATTGGGAGCAGGGGGCTCAATCCTGTATGACCGGGGTCCCTTACAAACACGGGAAATCTGGATGCAGTTGGGGAGAGAGAAAAGGCAGCAGCTAAGGGATAGAGGAGGAGACTGAGTGATGCCACCAGAAGGCAGGCGAGTGGCATGGACTGGACCGTCCCCTTTAGGAGCAAGCCTGCCCGTCCTGTGCTTTCATTCCCTCCCCTTAAAGAAGCCCCCAGCTCCTTGGGCTCCCTGCTCTTCCCCCGAGAAGGTTACTGCAGGAGTCTGGAAGTCTGGTCTCTCTGCCCTGCCCAGCCTGCTCTGCCGCCCTCTGCTGTGACCCGTCCAGCCCCCTCTGCCCCTGCCCAGCTGGCCATCTGCCCTCTGCTGTGACACCTCCGGCCCTCTGCTCATCTGGCTCCATCTGCCCTCTGCGGTGACTCATCTGCAGATGCTCACCTGCTCCCGTCGTGGATCACCATGAAGAGCAGGGACTTCTCAGGAGCACTCTGAATAAAGTTGATCACTGGTCCAGAGTTATCTGCTGGGTCGATGCAAATCAGCGTTAGGATTTTCTCTGTGGCCTGGGATCTCAGCCCAGATGCTGTGCTTCCTGCTTCCCTCCTGGTCCAGAGCCACCGGGAATCCTTGGATCCCTGGACCTTCTCTTGGCCATGCCAGGGCACCGGGAGTCTGTGCTGGTGAATAGTTACTGGGGTTCAGTGTGGGACCAGGGGGACAGGGCACACGGTACAGGACAGAAAGCTCTCTCCTGAAACCTGAAGTAGGAAGTTCATGGTAATAGTTCAAAGGGGTCAAGACAGGGAGCTTTGGGGGCTAAAAACAGGGCAACTGGAGCTCCTGGAGGAAAGAACCGCCTTAGAAATCAGGTCACGAAGAGTCCATCAATAGGCTGAACTGGCCCTGCCAGGGTGCTCCCTGAAATCAATAATAAAGAAACTGGCCCCAAACAGTGGCCACTCCAGAAGAGAGCAGTCACGAGAACCAACACGGACAGAACAAAGACCTGCAGAAGTGAGGACGAGGTGAGTCCAGGCAAAGCAGAGCATGGGCTGGTCTTTGCTAAGAGACGCTGGCTATACCTCGGGGAAGAGAGCCCGTGATCGCCACTTGGGGCTTACCACTTGTAACTCTGCTTACGTTGACCGCAGAGGACAAGCGGACACAGCTCTCGTGGAGAATTCAGGCATTTCTACTGCTCGTCTCCACTGTCTTTATAAAGACTTGTTTTCAATAACCCCAAGTGTTGGATATAAACAAGAGGAATCGGCACATCCAGGCTGACAGTGGCAGCCCAGAGGGGACGCCCATGGAAGGAGAATGGGCTCCTTATGGATTCCAGAAATAGGGCACCGAGCCTGCAGCAATCCAGCCATAGCCATCAGGTCTGAGGCCCATGCCATTATTTTACATTTGGTAAAAAAAAAAAAAAAGGAGATTTTCCCTTTCCTGGATGATGGCACAGAAGGAATGAGAAAAGATATTTTCTAGACAATGCCTTCAAGCTTTGTGATTTGAACTCAAATAAAACCTGAGAGGATTTATAAAAGACCATCCTAGAAAACTCACCTAAGTGGCTAGCCATTTCTTTTTCGTAGAAAAGATGAAAAGGTTTGACATTTTTGCTTGTGGTTTTAATCTTAATTTTATGATTTTAATCCATTTTAATTTTAACAGGAAAATAATTTTCTTACCACCTTTGTTTCTATCAAAATATCTTGTTTCGGTCACTTTCCCAGTTTTATCTGAAAATGAGAGAAATGGTTTTTAGAAAGAAGGTTCATATGAACCCAGGAGGCATTTGTGGCACCACAGCCCTCAAACTGATGTATTTTGGGGTCTCTCCAGGAACATGGCGGAGGGGGTGGCCCGACCTGCAGAAGAGGGGCTGCCTTCCCCAGAGGGTGCTGTCAGCATGGGTGAGAGACAGAGGACCGTGGCTCTAGACCTCCCGCAATGTTTCATCTTCACATGCTTTCCTTCTCCACCCAGTCGGCCGCCCCCTCCTCCACCAGGACCCCCACTGCGGGGCCACTCCCCCCAGAGCCCTGGTCCCAGCAAGGGAGGCTTCTGAGCTGGGCCTCCTTTGGCCCTGGGTGAGGACAGGTGCCGGGGGACTGAGCAGAGGGGCTTGCTCTAAAAACGTTGTGAAGGCTGAAACCCCTCGCCACGGCGTCCTTCCCTGGTTGCTGTGTGTGTGTACACGCACGTGTGTGTGGCAGGGGCACTGGGGCGTGCCAAGGACCAGGAGCAACCGCCGAGCCTTGTGCAGGCAGCAGGCGAGCGCCTTCCCTGGACCGAGGGCAGCTGCTCCATTCCACGCCATCCCTTTCAACTCAACCTGACCGCACCTTCAGACCCTGCAGCGGGACGGCCACTGGCCAATGGGAGGAACCACGGAGATGAGTGGAGGGTGTTCCGGGAGGAAGCAGTGGAGTAACAAGTGTCCTCCATGTACGCAGAAGCAGAAGAGCCCAGGAGAAGGGAGAGGCCAACTGGGCACCTTAAAGTTTATTAACAGCAACTTACAATAAATTAAAAAAATAAAAATAAAGTCTAAAAAAAAAATACACAAAAAACCCCAGAAACTTACGGCATCAAATCAGCAGGCCTGCTCTGCTGCTGGGTTTTTAAGAGCACAGCTGCCCAGTCGGCTGAGCCTTTATGGCTCCAGTCTTAATCCAGAGCAGAGTTCCCGCCCTCCAGGTCCATGCCAGGAAATAGAAAGAACCTCGGGGTGTCTGCTGTGTACCCTGGAGCTCGGCCTGCTGGAGATGAGTTGCATTTTCGGGAGGTTTGAAAAAAAGACAAAGGATGACCCCTATCTCTTCATATTTTAGGTTTCTTCTCTGGATCACCAACATGAACTTCTTTTTTTTTTTTTTTTTTTATTGACTTTGTAATAATATTACATTAAAAATATATATGTGAGGTCCCATTCAACCCCACCCCCCCACCCCCCCCTCTCCCCCCCCCCAACAACACTCGTTCCCATCATCATGACACATCCATTGGATTTGGTAAGTACATCTTTGGGCACCTCTGCACCTCATATACATTGGTTCACATCATGGCCCATACTCTCCTCTATTCCATCATGTAGGCCCTGTGAGGATTTACAATGTCCGGTGATTACCTCTGAAGCACCATCCAGGGCAGCTCCATGTCCCGAAGACGCCTCCACCTCTCATCTCTTCCTGCCTTTCCCCATACCCTTTGTCCATTATGTCCACTTTTCCCAATCCAATGCCACCTCTTCTATGTGGACACTGGATTGGTTGTGTCCATTGCACCTTTATGTCAAGAGGAGGCTCAGATTCCACCTGGATGCTGGATGCAATCCTCCCATTTTCAGTTGTAATCACTCTAGGCTCCATGGTGTGGTGGTTGTCCTTCACCTCCATCTTAGCTGAGTGTGGTAAGTCCAATAAATCAGATTGTAGGTGCTGGAGTCTGTTGAGGCTCAGGATCTGGCTATCACATTGTCAGTCCAGAGATTCAAATCCCCTAAATATATCTTAAACCCCAACATTAACTGCACCTCCAGCACATTAGCATGAAAGTCTTATGAAGGGAGATCCCATCTGAGTCCAGATTCATCACACATAAACTCCATTTCCAAAGAGGGGCCATCTGCCCTGGTAGTTAACCCCATCGGCCATGACCATAACTCCCATGGGTCTCTTTAGCCCTCAAAGGAACCAATATCTGGGGGTTGTATCTGCTTTATCTGTCTCTCTGACTCTGCTCAGTTGTGCATGAGGGCAAACCTTCTGCCAGCCTCCAGACTCTTTTTTAGAAACTCGTAGCCATATAAACTCATTTCTCCTATAACATGAACTTCTTATGAAACCCTTCCCCCAAAACTCTACGGCATTTACTGTCAAGGACCCCCTAGTGGCAGCTGTGATCATTTTTTCCAGTTTCAAGTCCAGAGATAATCAGCCTCCCATGGCTATTTATCTGTTTTAAAGTCTGCCATCTGCTTTTTTTTTTTTTTAAGTCTATTTTCAAAAATCTGTATTTGTCTTGTGGACATGATCCTAATTAACTTATTGTTTTTCAGTAGTTACCAGGGATTGAACCCAGCCCCGCATACATGGGAAGTAGGCACTCAAGCCACTGAGCTCCCCCTGCTCCCCTGATGAACTTACTTCTCATAATAAACCATAATCAGCAAGATGAAGCCCTGTAACATTAATTAAATATATAATTTTAATTTAAAAAGCATTAAAATATAAACTTAGACAAGATGGCGTGGAAAAATCACTCCATTGAATGTCACACTGTCTTTGAAGATCTGAGTAGAGAGCTTTAAAAGAAAACAAAAACTTACAGTTGACAATGGCGATGTTTATTCCTCTTGCAACGTTACCAGTCTTTCCCCCAATGAGCCTGAAATTTAATGTGTCATTCAGAGAAGGTCTTTGTCACGGAGTTGCCCACCTCCGCCCCCTGCCCCACCACATCCGCTCCCGTGCCCTCCACCCACCGTCCCCTCTTGGGCGTGCACTGCCCTGGCGCAGCTCCCTAGAGCCTCCCCTTCCTCTTGGTCCACACACATTGGTCCCCAGGTCCCAACAGTCTCAGTCCCTCTGGGCACCCAGACGCCAACTTTAATCACATAATCTAACAAGTGGAAAGCAAGAGGAGAAATTAATTTGTCTATCCCAGACTCTTCACAAATGTCCACTCCCTCCATCCTCAACCATCTCATGAATGCTTGCTCGCCCATTTTATAAATATGTAGTACTAGGCGGTGGATCCCGCCTGGCCTCTGACCTTTCCCATCAGCACACTGATGGAGGCATGGCTCCACCCTCAGAGGGCCTTTGTCCAACCATAAAACTGAATCTGGTTATCTCCTTAAAAAAATACCTTCTAGTACTTCACGGAATTTCCACTTTTAAGTTGGCGATGAGGAAGTGTCAAATTCAAGAGGACTGTTCCCTAAAACGGTCATTTAGAAGACTCAACAATTCTCCTGGAGGTGGGAATTCCAACGGCAGAGCTTAGGGTATCTGTGGATGCCACGCATTGTCAGACTTAGAGGCCATGCAATGCTAGTCTCATGAAATGAGCTTGGGAGCTCTCCTCCTCTTCCCATCCCTTGGAATAGTGAAGATGGCATTGTAATATTTTGCTCCTTACATGTGTAACTGAATTCTCTGTGAGCTTTCTAGGCTCTTAGACAATTTTAGAAAACATTCTGTAAGAACTTGAAAGGAGAACATTCTGTAAGAACTTGAAAGGAAAACTTTCATTTCTACTCTTGGAAAACTGGGTAACCTGAACCTATCCTCTCACAGAGGAAAACAGAAGGATGGGAGAAATTATTTTTAAAGATCTGCTTGAATGGACTGATGACCTTGATTTCTCAGGCAGTGATCCTGGTGGTTAAACTACTGTCCTGATGGAAGCACTCACTGGTTCTGACACGGTACCTAAGACGCTGAGTGGTGCTTCTGGAAAAAGACCTCATGGGACCAGGGGCAAGAGGTGGATGCTGGGCCCACCAAGGGTGGGGCTGGATGAATTCCCCCACGTCTTACTTGGGTTGGGACCACAAAGGGTTGGACCCTTCTGAAATGGACAGATTCCTAGAGAAATATAACTTAACAAAATGGATACAGTAAGAAATAGAAATTCTGAACAGTCATTTTAAATAAAGAATCTCACAAATAAGACTCCAGGCTCAGATGGACTCACCAGCAAATTCTTTCAAGCATTTAAGGAAGAAAGTCAGTTTAAAAGAGATTCTCATCCCCGGGAGTCATGTCCCATGCTGGGTGGAAGGTAATGCATTTACATGCTGAGTTTGGCTTAGAGAGTGGCCACATTTGAGCAAGATGGAGGCTCTCAGGAGGTAACTCTTAAGGCACCCTGCAGCTCTAGGCCTAGTTCATATTTCAGGCATACAGGCTCACAAGCATAGTCATCAGTATCAAGGGTTCATCACTGGACCATCCTTCTTTGTTGGTTTTTGCTGTTGAACTTGGGGGATTGTTGCTGTTCCACTGGGGAATGTGACAGAGCTCCCCTGACTAGGAACTCAGCACTCCCTCAGTTGTTGTTTGTAACTGTAATTACTATGAAAATACCCAACGTATATCCTAATATTTTATGTACCCTATATGTTACCCCCCAGCATGGGACATGACTCTCAGGGATGAGCCACCCTGGTGCTGAGGGATTACTACCAATCGCTAACTGGCGATGCAACTAGAAAGAGACCTTGAATAAAAGGGTCTACTCAGACCAGCAGAATATCTCAGTCTACATGTAGGATCATGTGTTAAAAACTGCTTTTTGACCTTGAATAAAAAGGGGAAATGGCAAAGACAAATGAGTTTATATGGCTAAGAGTCTTCGAAAAAGAGTCGGGAGGTCATCAGAAGGGTTGCACTTACACACATCTCAGTAGGACCCCAGAGACAGCCAAAGTAGATACAAACCTAGGTACTGGTTCTCTTGAGGACTATGGAAACACACAAATTCTATGGTCATGGCAGATGGATCTGGAGTGCAGTGCCATGTCAGTGGGCCCTACTTTGGAATTTGTGTTCCTGAGTGTGATGGAGTTGAACTCAGATGTGACCTTTCTACACATACCTTTTCTGTCACTTTTACTAAATCTGTGGTTGGCACTAGGGTTGGAGTATGCTCAGGAGATTTGAATCTCTGAACTGTCCATGTGGCAGCTGGGCCCTGACACTCAGTAGAGTTGCAACTCTTACTCTCTGGTTCACTGGACTTACCCAGGTCAGCCAATAGGGAGGTGAAGATGGTCAACCACCACACCAGGGAACTGGGAGTGCCTATAACTGCAAGCAGGAGAATTGCATCCATCATCCATGTGGGATCTAAGCCCCTTCTCGAAATATAGAGGTGGAGTGGAATCACCATCCCAGGGTCCCAAAGGATGGAGGAATAAAATATGGATTAGAGAGAACTTACTGATATTCTACTATAGAACTCTTGTGACTAGTAATGAAATAAATTGTAGCATTGATGTGGAGAAAGTGGCCATGGCAGTTGCTGAGGGCAGGGAGAGGGAAGAAGCGATGTAATGTGGGGGCATTTTTGGGACTTTGAGTTGTCTGAACTGATATTGCAGAGACAGATGCTGAACATTATATATCCTGCCATATACTGGGGGAGAATGTAAACTACAGAGTAAATTATTATCCATGTGGTGCAGTGGTGCTCCAAAATGTATTCACCAAATGCAATGAATATGCCACAATGATGAAAGAGGTTGTTGATGTGGGAGGATTAGGGTGGGGGGGATGGAGGTATATGGGAACCTCTTATATATTTTAATGTAAAATTTTTTGTGATCTATGTCTCTTCAAAAAATAATAATTTTTTAAAATGATGGGGGTCGGGAGGTGGGGAGTGGTTATATGGGAACATCTTATGTTTTTTAATGTAACATTTTGTGTGATCTATTAGCTTTTAAAGAAGATAATTAAGAAATAAAATTAAATTAAAAAGAAGAAAAGAGATTCTACAGAACAGAGTGAGCACTTCCCAAATTGTAGAATGAAGCTAGAATATTTCAAATCCAAATAAGAAAAAATGTTACAGGTCAAATTCATTCATGAGCTTAAATGTAGAAATCTAAAACCAAATAGGAGCAAACCAAGTCCAGCAACATATAAAAGGTATAGAACATTATGACCAAATTGCGATCATTCCAGGAATGTCAGACTGGTTAAACATTAGAAAACCAATCTATACAGTTTTCCATATTAAGAGAAAAAAGGAGAAATATTATATGATCATTCTGATAGACACAGAAAAAGATCTTGTATTATATATCTATTCATGGCTTTAGAAACCACAAGAAAGCAAGTAACTCTGAACAAACTAGGAAGAGGAAATTTCTTTTACTCTATAAAAGATATCATAAAAAACTCATACAAACATTATACTTAGTGGTAAAAGTTTTCCCAATGATATCAGAAACAAGCCTCCCATTACACTGCTTATTTCCAGCATTGTACTAAAGGTTCTAGTCAATACAGTAAGGCAAGAGAAAGAAATAATATAAAAAGGTTACAGTTGCACAGAGAAAATAAAAAAGTCTAGAGACAAATGATCAAAATCAATGTTAGCTGAGAAAGACTACGATCAGAAATCAATACAAAAAATTGTATATATCTCAGAAAAAATAGAACATGAATATTTAAAAAGATGTCATTTAAAATAGCATAAATTATCAAATACCTAGTTTATTAGTCAGCAAAGGGATACTGATGCAAAGTACCATAAATTTGTGGTTTTTGTAAAGGGTATTTATTTGGGGTAGAAGCTTACAGTTACAAGGCCCTAAAGAGTCCAGCTCAAGGTACCATAAGAGGTACTTTCTTACCCAGAGTCATTTGCTACATCTTGAAACAAGATGGCGGGCGATGTCTGCGAGAGTTCAGCCTTCCTTCTTCCTCTTAAGGCTCTATGGTCCCAGCTTCTTCCCATCTCAGCTGTAGGCTCCAAAGGGCTCAGCTCTCGGGGCTAATCAGCTGCTCTGTTCTCTTCAGCTGTAAACGCTCAGGCTCGTGTATTTTCCTGGGGCCTCTGCTGGGTCTATGGGGCTGTCTCACTTCCTCTGTGGTCTTCTTCTCTGTGTATCTACTTGAGTGACTGTCCCTTTATATAGTTCACAAAGGGGGCAGGGACTCAAACTGAGTTGCCTAATGACGTGGTTGAATCAAAGCTCTAATCTTGATTTAATAAAGTCAAAGTGAAACCTCTGAATTTTTTTTAGATTTATTTATTTATTTCTCTCCCAGCCTCCCTTGTTTTTTGTGCTTACTGTCTGCTCTCTGCATCCATTCACTGTGTGTTCTTCTGTCTTTTTTTTTTTAAAGATTTATTTATTTATTTAATTCCCCCCTCCCCCGGTTGTCTGTTCTCTGTGTCTATTTGCTGCATCTTGTTTCTTTGTCCGCTTCTGTTGTTGTCAGCGGCAGGGGAAGTATGGGCGGCACCATTCCTGGGCAGGCTGCACTTTCTTTCGCGCTGGGCGGCTCTCCTTATGGGCACACTCCTTGCGCGTGGGGCTCCCCTACGTGGGGGACACCCCTGCGTGGCATGGCACTCCTTGCACGCATCAGCACTGCGCATGGGCCTGCTCCACACGGGTCAAGGAGGCCCGGGGTTTGAACCGCGGACCTCCCATGTGGTAGACGGACGCCCTAACCACTGAGCCAAGTCCGTTTGCTCTTCTGTGTCTTTTTGTCTTCTCTTTAGGCAGCACCAGGAATCAATCCTGGGACCCTCTGGAGTGGGAGAGAGGTGCTCAATCTTTTGCGCCTCAGCTCCTTGGTCTGCTGCATCTCAGACTGTCTCTCCTTTGTGTCTCTTTTTGTTGCATCATCGTGCTGTACCAGCTTTCTGCACACTCTCCATGAAAGCCAGGACTCCTGCACGGGTCAGCACTCTGCATGGGCCAGCTCACCACACAGGCCAGCTTGCCTTCACCAGGAGGCCCCAGGAATCGAATCCTAGACTTGAGTCCTATCACTTGAACCATATCCACTTTCCAAAACCACTGAGCTTAATACAATCAAAGGGGTATCACGCCCAGAGGAACAGTCAAGTTTATAAACATAATCAATTTCTCTTTTTGGAACTCATAGATAATCTCAAACTGCCACACTCTACCTACTGAATTCCAAAAAGACATTACAATATTTTAAAAACCTTAAATCCTTTCAGTTAGCAATGCTATCTACAAAATCATATCACAATCAGTTTATGGAAATACAGTGTGTCTTGGGGCAAAGTCCTATCTGGCTCTAGACCTCTGAAACTTACAAAACAATTTATCTGCTTCCAACACACAAATGGACAGAAAATGGATAAATATTTGCATTATCCTAAGGATAAACTGGGAGGGAAACAAGAGTCATGGGTCCCCTACAATTCCATAAAGCTGCAGGACATACTTCATTATGTTTCAAAGTCTGAGAGTCATCCTCAAGACAATAGTTTCTTCTCATCCTCGGGGGCCTCGTGGGCACCCTTTCCACAGGCTTGCCCAATGGACATCTTCTTGGTTCTACCCTCATCAAGTGTCTTGGTGGTGACTGAGCTCCAGTCCTCACACTCCAAGAACACTGGGGGTGATGGCCGCACTTTGCCCAATCTCTGGGGTAGTCTCAACCCCCTTAGTAGAGCAAGGTGAAAGAAACATTTCTCCTAATCTCGGGCATACAGACCCAACCCTCTCAGAACAGTGAGTTGGAGACCTGGCCTTCCCTAAACTATGGGGGACAGGCCCACCCCTCTCAGACTTATGGGGTGTTGACCTCGCTCTCCCCAACCCTTGGGGAATGTGCTCCACACTCTGTAGCAAAACTTTCCCCAAACAGTGGGCTGGAACATCCACTCTCTTTAGCTGTCAGGGCAAACTCACCCTCTCCGTACTCATGGGTGAGGTTCCTCTCTTGGCCCAAGGAAATGTCTTAATTCCAGATCTCAGCTTCTATGGGTTTCCTCTTAAAGCTGTTTTCCCTTCCATCTTTCCCCTCCATGTCCCTTTTAGTCCAGGCTAGCAGTGGTTTTGTTCATACAGCTCTCTCAAAAAGTTTGTTGGTTTAGTATGCAGGAAGCAGCAGTCCAAGCCATCAGACAGTAAGACTTTCCATGAGTCTTTCCTAGATAACTGCATTTTCAATTCTGACTTAGAAACTCCAAGTTTAGTTAATTCCTCAAATGGGGCGCTATCATCTGGGAACTTGATTTCCAGAGGCTTGGAATTTCCAGAATTGGTTACTATTTTCTTTGTGCCCAACAATTCAGTTATCAGCTTATCTCTTTTCTCTAGCATTTTGCTATAAGCCGCAAGGAGAAGCCAGCCTGCATTTTCCACATTTAGTCTGGCAATCTCCTGGGCTAAATATCCAAGCTCATAGTTTTCAAATTCTGTCTTCCATACAACATCAGGAATCAATCTTGCTAATTTCTCTGCAACTTTTAAAACACAGATCACCTTTCCTCCAGTTTCCAATAATAGTTTTATCATTTACTTCTAAAACCTCATCAAAAGACTCTTTAGTGGGAAGCGGATGGGTCTCAATTGATAGACTATCCACCTACCATATAGGAAGTCCAGGGTTCGATACCCAGGGCCTCATGGCCTGTGTGGTGAGCTGGCCCAAGTGCAGTGCAGCAACACACAAGGAGTGCTGTGCCACGCAGGGGCACCCCTGCATAGAGGTGCCCCATGCAAAAGGAGTGCGGCCCCACAAGGAGAGCCACCCTGTGTGAAAAAAGTGCAGCCCACCCAGGAGTGGCACCACACACACACAGAGCAGATGCAGCAAGATGGCACAACAAAAAGAGACACAGATTCCCAGTGTCACTGACAAGAATTCAAGGAGACGCAGAAGAACACACAGCAAATGGACAGAGAGAGCAGATAATGGGGGCGGGGAGGGGGAAAGGGCAGGGGAGGGAAGAGAAATAAATAAAAATAAACCTTAAAAAAAACCCAAGTCTCTTCCGTGTCCATATTCCTACCAACAGTCTCTTCAAAGCACTCTAGGCATTTTCTATCAGTCATCTCACAATTCCTCCAAAAATACCCTTTACCCATTTATAAAACCATTCCAGTATTTTCATAATTACAAAAGCACCACCACTTCTCGGTACCAAATTCGGTATTAGTCAGGCAAAGGGGTGCTGGTGCAAAATACAAGAAATCTGTGGTTTTTATAAAGGGTAGCAGCTTAGTTACCAGGCCCTAAAGTGTCTAACTCAAGGTACCATAAGAGGTACTTTCTCACCCAAAGTCATCTGTCACGTGTTAAAGCAAGATGGCGGGCGACGTCTGCGAGGGTTCAGCCTTCCTTCTTCCTATTAAGGCTCCGTGGCCCCAGCTTCTTCCCATCTCAGCTGTAGGCTCCATAGGGTTCGGCTCTGGGGCTCCTCACCTGCTCTCTTCTCTTCAGCTGCAAACTCTCAGGCTCGTGTATTTTCCTGGGGCCTCTGCTGGGTCTATGGAGCTGTCTCTCTTCCTCTGTGTTCTTCTCTGTGCACCTACTTGAGTGACTGTCCCTTTATATGGTCCACAAAGGGGGCAGGGACTCAAACTGGGTTGCCCTAATGACGTGGTTGAAGCAAAGCTCTAATCTTGATTTAATAAAGTCAAAGTGAAACCTCTGAATTTAATATCATCAAAGGGGTATCACACCCAGAGGAACAGACCAGCTTACAAACATAACCGATATCTCTTTTTTGGGATTCATAAATAATATCAAATTACCACACCTAGGAATAAATCTAACAAAGGATATGCAATATCTTTACAAACAAAACCATACAACATTACAGAGGGACCTTATAGCCCTATATAAATGAAGAAATACACCATATTCTTCGGGGTGTAGAGGATTCAACATTGTAAATAGGACAGTTCCTCTCCAATTAATCTATAGGTGCAATGCAATCTCTGCCCCATCCCACACCTAAAAAAATCCAGGATACTCTCTTAGAAGAAAATGACAAGTTGACTCCAAACTTCATAGGGAAATAACAGGGGCCAAGGGTAATGCAGACCTCCAAGAAGAAAAACAAGCGGGAAACTTGACACTACCTTGTATCAAGACCTATCACAACTTTTATTAACTAAAGCAGTGTGACACTGGCATAAGGATATATGGATAGATCAAAGGAGCAGAAGAAAGAGTTCAGAAACAGATTCATGCAAATACAAATTCTTAATTGTGCAAAGGTGATGTTGAAAAATAGTGGGGGAAAGAACCTTTTTTTTTTTTTGGCTGTTGTTGTTAAATAAATGGTTCTGAGAAGTGATGTGAAAAAGAAATAGAATTAACTTCTACCTCACAGCATACACAGAAATTTATTCCAGTTATGGTAGAGTTCTGAATGTGAAAGGTAATACAATCATACTTTTAGAAGATAATATAGGAAAATATCTTCATCACCCAAGGAAAAGGCAAAAATTTTAAAACCAGAATGCAGTAATCCTAAAAGAAAAAAAATAGAAATGCAATCACATTTGTTTCATCCTAAATCCTTAAGCACAATAGTTTTTGTATCACAAGTAACAAACAATGGCTTCCTTTCCAGAATATATAAAGAACTCCTTTAAATCAACAAGAAAAAGACATAATGCAACAGAAAAATGCACAAACATTTTGATCAGGTATAGACCCTTCCCCAAAGAGTCTATTCAATTGCTGGTTAACTGATGAAAAGATGCTCAATCTCATTTATTATCTTGGAATGCAAATTAAAACTAAAATGAAGTATCATACCTACAAGAATGGCTAAAATTTAAAACACCAAAAATAGCAATCTCTGGAAAGGATTTAGAACAAAGGGAAATTTAATAAATTGTTGGTAGACAGTAAATTGATAAAAGCACTTGGAAGGGAGCAGATGTTACGCAAGTGGTTGAGAGCCTGCATCTCATGTATGAGGTTCTGGGTTCAAACCCCAGTACCTCCAAAAAAAAGAAGCTCTTTGGAGAGGCTTGGCATTATCCACAAAATTGGAGATGTGCATTTCTTGTGACTTGGCGGTCACACGCCCAAGTGCGTGAAGAAAGGGCACAGCAGGTCTGGCCTCTCAGTCCTTGCCTGTCTCTCTGGAAGTCGGGAGCTGTGCCTGACACTTGGCCCAGCCCTGGGAGTGTGGCACGGAGAATGGGACCTGCCAAACCAGCTGGCCAGCACCGCCTCGTGCGAGCGTCGACACCGACGGTGCGATGGCCTCACCGCTGGCACCCTGAGTTTCGGTTACCGCAGCTAGCGCATAGCAGGATGTGCCTTCATGCCCAGCTCTCCCGACAACCTCACACCCAGATTAATGCCAACCTCCCCCTAAAGATACCCGTGTCCTGGGCCCCAGAGCCTGCGACGACATCACCTCCCGTGTAAGAGGGCCTCTGCAGATGTGATGGAGTTAAGGATCTTGAGATGGGGAGATGATTCTGGATTATGGGGCAGATCCCACGAAATCACCAGGCAGGAGAGTCAAGTGTTTGAGACGGCGACGTGATGCTGGGGGCAGAGGTGGGCGTGAGGCATGGCCAGAAGCCAAGGAATGTGGCAGCCTCTAGACGCTGGAGAAGGCAGGGAAACAGGCTTTCCCCAGAGCCTCCAGAAGGAGCGCCACCCTCCCACCCGTGTCGTACTTCTGACCTCCCGAAACGGGAGATTAGAAAGGTAAGGTCTCTAAGTTTGTGGAACGTCTTACAGCAGCAATAGAATATTGCCCTTGCAGACCCGCAGGCTTCCTGCAACAGACACCCTGTCCCGAGAGCGCAGTGCTGGAGATGCACGTGTACCCCGGCGGCCCCGGCAGGGGGAAGATGTGAAAGCTGCACCCAGCCTCTCTGGGCTCTGACCGACACGTTTCCTTCCTGCTGCTTCGCTCGGCTTCACTGTTCTCATAGCCTCAGCCATGAACACAGCCTGTCATCGAGGCTGACGGGTCCTTACAGCCATTCACTGAACCCGAGGATGGTCGTGGAGCTCCAAAGCAACACCCGACCAACATGTAAGCACATGTGTACCGGGAGACACGGATAGGAGTAGGCAAAGCGCAATTGCCCAGCACGGCCCTAACTGGAAACGACACAAATGTCCTTTAAGAGGAGAATGGACAAATAAACTGTCGTAGAGGCACGTAATACAGTGGTACAAAGCAATGCAAACAACTGCCATAGCTATATCCAACATCAAGGATAAATCTCAGAAATATAATTTTGAGCAAAAGAAGTCAGATACTAAAGAGTATATGGTTCACAATCACATTTACATAAAGTCCCCAATAGACAAAATTAAATAACAGTGCTTTGCAGTACATACTTAGGTAGTAAAACTATCAAGAAAAGCAAGGAAATGATGGCCAAAAAAGATAGAACGGAGGTTACTCTGGGGTGGGAAGGAAGGAGGGAATCATAGAGTGGAGGGAAGGCTTGTAGAGTGATGGTGACAGTCTACCCATTAACCTGAATAGTTCGCTGTATTATATTCACTGCAAAGCAACGAGTTTATTCACTGCAGCGTTATGTGTAAGACCAGGAGAGCTGTAACTTTACAAGCTTCCACCACCGGCTGGTTTAAGAGCCTCTGATCCACTGATGGCATGGAGTCCTGTGCCCCAAATGAAGGAAGCAGGGTCATCTCCATGGATATAAAGTCATCTCTACTCTGCTGTTAAGTGAAAAACCACAGCGCAGAACTGTATCGTTTCCCTTTTATGTAAAAAAGGATTCACACATATGCACATGGATTCTTTATAATGCACATACATAGGTACGTATTAATACATATTACGAATATATTACCTGAGTTAGTTTAGTTATGCCACAAAAATAAACAATGAAGGGATAAATCAGGAACTAATAAGAAATTAATGGAGATTGGGACAGGGATTCGGGGAGGACAGACTGGAGGCATTAAAAAATATTTCTGTGAGTATACTAATTTTGGACACATAATGTTGATTTTGAGCCAGCAATGTATTTCACATTCAAAACTTCTATAAAATAAAGAATAAAATGTTAAATATAAAAAACAGAACTCTAATATTGGAAACAAACTGAAATAAATCCATTTGTACATCAAATACGTAACAAGAAACCATAGGAAAATAATTATTTCATGTGACTTGAATGACAGTACCCTGACTATACACCCATATTGGGTATTTTTAAGACAAAAAGAACTGCAAAAAAATCTTAAACTGCACTTAGTAGTTTTATTGTTAGTAGTTATATTGGTATTATAATTTGAAGGCAAACTCTAATGGCGTTAGGAACCAAGATATTTCATTTACCTATGAGGAAAGACTTTCCACAACAGGTATGTGTTAAAAATATAAAAGCAATGCACTTAAAGGGGATGCTAAACCTGAATTGGAAATACCA
Organism: Dasypus novemcinctus; assembly: GCF_030445035.2. Classification (NCBI taxonomy): domain Eukaryota; kingdom Metazoa; phylum Chordata; class Mammalia; order Cingulata; family Dasypodidae; genus Dasypus; species Dasypus novemcinctus. Next base: position 162,816,435 of record NC_080676.1, on the reverse strand, counting down.
ATAAAATTCATGGCTTGAAAATAACCTTATTTTCCAGTTTTTGTCACTGAAAGGTATTAGAAGGAATGACACCCTGTGGCTATAAAGCACACCTGGTGTCCACATCTAGGCTTCTTAACAACATGCCCACACTAACAGGAATATTTCTTTACAGAAATGGCTGATTTCAGGTCTGGACAAAGAAAGACTAAGGTGAGCTTAGTTGTCCTATAAATCAAGTACTCAAAACGTAATGGGGCTTATTCAAGAAGAAACAGATAACTCGAGTAGTCCTGCATGTATTAGAGAAATTGAATTTTTAGTTGAAAGCCTTCTCACACATAAAACTCTAGGCCCAGATGACTTTACTGAAGAATTATATGAAATATTTAAGGAAGAAATAATACCAGTTCTACACAAACTTTTTCAGGATTCTGAAGAAGTGGAGCACAGTCCAACTCATTGTATGAGGCCAGTATTACCCTGATATCAAACCCAGAGAAAAAATTATAAGAAAACTATAGACCAACATCCCTTATGAGCAAGGATGCAAAAAACCCTTAAAAATTTTAGCAAAAAATATATAATGACCAAGAGGAGTTTGTCTTCAGAATGCAAGGTTGGTTTAAATTTAAAAATCAATGTAATTTACCTTATTCTCAGACATACATATGTAAAATCACCTCAAGGAATGCAGAGAAAGCATCTGACAAATCCTGTCATCCATTGCAGATAAAAACTCTCAACAACCTCAAAATAGAAGATAACTGCCTCAACCTAAGAAAGGGCATCTCTGAAAAATCTAGCTAATATCACCCTTCATGGTACAAGATAGAATATTTTTTCTCTATGATAAGGTAAAAGGCAACAATGTCTGCTCATCATTTCTACACAACTTTGTAATGGAAGTTCTTGTCAGAGCAATTAGGCAAGAAAAAGAAATTAACAGCATGCAGATCAGAAAGAATGTGCTAAAACTGATTTTTTCATATATGCCATGATCACCTATGTAGAAAATCCAATGGAATCTACAAAATAGCTACTTGAACTAAGAAGTAACTTTAGCAAAATTGCAGGATACAAGATCATTATACAAAAATCAATTAAATTTCTGTAGGCCAGCTGTGAATGATAGGAAATTGAAATTTCAAAAATACAATTTACAATAACATCAAAATATGACATATTTAGGGTTAAATATGACAAACGATTTGTATAACCTGTACACTAAAAACTACTAAACACTGCTGAGAGAAATTAAAGATGACTTAAATAAATGGAGAGATATACTATGTTTATTGATCAGAAGTCTCAATATTGGGGAGCGGATGTAGCTTAAGCAGTTGGGTGCCTGCCTCCCATTATGGGAGGTCCCAGGTTGGTTCCCAGTACCTCCTAAAGACAACAAGCAGATGCAACAAGCAGACACAACAAGCTGGCACAATGAGCAGGGAACAGGTGTGGTTCAAGCAGTTGAGTATCTGCCTCCCACATGGGAGGTCCTGAGTTTGGTTCCTGGTGCCTCCTAAAGAAGATAAGCAGACATAAGGAGCAAACATAGAGAGCAGACAATGAGCAGATAGACGAGGGAGCCATCTCAGACGGGGGGAGGAAAAAAAAGAAGACTCAGTATTTTTAAGACAGTTAAGACATCAATTTTCCCAAATAGATCTAAAGATTCAACGCACTCCCAATCAAAATCCCAGCTGGCTCTTTTTTGTAAAAATTGATAAGCTGATTTAAAAATTCATATGGAAATGAAAAAGGTCTAGAATAGCCCAAGTAATTTTGAAAAAGAATAAAACTGGGTAACTTATATTTCTGAACTTCAAGACTTACAAGATTACAGTTATCATGACAATGTGTCTAGTGTAAAGACAAAATAGAGAATCCAGAATTAGATACACACATATACGATCAATTATTTCCACCAGTGGAGCAAAGGCAATTCAGGGGAGAGAAGTAATCTTTTGAACAAATGGCGTTGGAACAATTAGATAGCCATATTTTAAAAATGATTTTGATCCATAGCTCATACCACATAAAAAGTGAACTCAAAGTGGATCATATTGTATTCAATAAAACATAAACCTAAAGCTGGAAAACTTCTAGAAGAAAACGCAGGAGAAAATCTTGTCACGTTGATCAGGAAAAGAGTTCTTCAATACAAGTGCCCAAAAAATGATCCATAAAATAATAAAACATCAATAAGCTGGACTCATCAGAATTAAGAGCTTCTTCTCTTTGATAAACACTGTTAAGAAATGGAAAAGACAGCCTCACAAGGAGATAAGAGTTGAAAAATCACGTATTTGATAAAGGAAGCTTATACAGAATATACAAAGAAACTGCAAAGTCAGGAAGAAATCAAACAACCCAATAAAAAAAGGACAAAAGGTCTGAACAGACATTTTACCAAAGATATACATATGGCAACTAAACAAATGAGAAGCTGCTCAACATCATGAGTCATTAGGAAATGCAAAATAAAACCTCAGTCACATACTACTATATACCAAACATGATATCTAACATTAGAAAGACTGACCATGCAAGTCTGGTGGTGGGGCAGCTCAAGTTCTCATACTCTGCTGATAGGAATGTAAAATGGTATGACCACTCTGGAAAAGTTTTGCAGTTTCTTAAAATGTTAAACATGGGAAGCGGATGTGGCTCAAGCAGTTGGGCGCCCGCCTACCACATGAGAGGTCCGAGGTTCAGTCCCCAGTGCCTCCTAAACAAGATGAGCAAAACAGTGAGCTGAAGTGATGGGCCGGCTTGGCAAGTTGATGCAACAAAGAGACACAATGAGGAAACACAATGAGAGGTACAACAAGTAGGAGTGGAGTTGGCTCAAGCCATTGGGCGCCTCCCTCCCACATGGAAGGTCCCGGGCTCCTGGTGCTTCCTAAAAAAAAGATGAGCACACAACAAACAGCACAGAGGGCAGGCGGGGGGGGGGGGGGGGGGGGGAGAAATAAATACAGAAAGTAAGTCTTTTAAAAAAAAAAAGGCAAACACACCTACCATATGACCCAGCCATTCCACCCCCTGGACATTTACCCCCCCAAAAAAGAAAGAATATGTCCATGTCCACGGAGGCTCTGTTTGAAATAGCCACAAACTGGAAACAGCCCTCAATCAAGAGATGAGCAGATAAACAAACTGGAGCACAAAGGGATCAATAAAAAAGAATGGATATTGACACACATGACAGCTTAGGAGAAAATCAAAATTACAGTGAGTGAAAGAAGTCAAAGAATAGTTTCACATATATAAAATTCTAGAAAACACAAACCAATCTATAGTAATGAGGGCCTGGCACACTCATGATGCCAGTGGGAGGGTAATTTGGTCCCAGGCAATGACTTTAATATTTTGGGTGGAAATTATTTGTAAGGTAGATGAAGGCATTTAATTGCAAGCCCAGCTTTGGATCAGCGGGTGTCAGGAGAGATTCCCATTCCTTGTTAGGGACCGCCCACATTCTCTCCCATTTATATTTATTATTGAATTGCGAGGCGGCCCTAAGCACCTGGATGTATTCGGGCTGTCGTGAATGAAACTGGCTGAACAGGAAGTGTGGGTGGCAAAAATGAGGGAACCCCCCTTTAATCCAGGGGAGCGGGGATCATCAAACCAAATGGAAGAAAAACTGCCAGCTGAATTGTGGTGTTTCTACGGCTTTGAAGGGCTACACAACAAACTTACAGAGAAATACAAAAGATAAACAAAGTGAGGTTCGATCCCACTGCTGTCAAATGAAATGGGAACGCAGCTGACCTTGGAGACACATAAGATCACAGGAGGCCACTGACCCTCCGCCGTAACGAGCAAAGGGCGGCCTACTCGGTTCCACGCGACCCCAGGCCCTTGGCCCGCGCTGAAGGGCGGACACTTTTCTCCTGTGGGCAGCCCGCCACCTGTGGAGCCCCAGAGGATGCGAAAGAATCCAAGAGAACGCTTCCTAGAGACGGATACTCACAGCTCGTCCTCAAAGCAGATTTTGGCGCTCTTGTCTCTTCCACCCCTGCTCAGGAGCCGGTAGGCATAGGTGTCGGGGGGACAGGGTGCCCAGTGGTCACATTTTGGTCTTTTGGGGACTGGGGCTGTGACAAACGAGAATATAAGTTAGCGTCACACGGTAACTGGCCAGTGGTCCCCGCCGCTTGCCCACCAACGCCGGCTGTTTTATTCTGGCAGCCACAGCAGTGCCTTCCACTGGTGTGTGAGCGGGAAATGGGGGGGGGGCACCGCCAGTCTTCAAGAGGGGCCCTGAAAATCCCTCGAAAGAGATGGAGTCACTTTAATCTGATTTTGTTTTAAAATAACAAATACAGGAGGGGGGTGCTGAGGAGGCGTGAGGCTTTCCAAAGGGCGGGGAACTGACCGCCTTCCCTGGCTCCTGGGGTGGGGTCTCAGAGTGCTGGGGACAAAGACAGTGACCCAGAGCACTTCTACAGCTGCAGCCCTGGCAGCCCCACCCTCACTGCCCACCACTCTGACCCACTCCCGTCACTGGCGCACAAGGGACTGAGCTGTACAGCCGCGGAGTCCCCCGAGGTCAGCACTGCGGAGTCAGCCCTGGCGTATCAGTGAGCCCAAGGGGTGCCGATGAAAAGTACTGGAAACCTGTTGGCTTTTATAAACGTATTTATTGGGGGTAGAAGCTTACAGTCACGAGGCAATAAAGCGTATGATACTTCCCTCACCAAAGTCTGTTGCCACGTCTGCAGGTTCAGCCTTCCTCTTCCTCTTAAGGCTCTGTGGTCCCAGCTCCTGCCAATCTCAGCCCTAGGCTGGGGTAAGTCTTGTCTCTCTCCGTGGGCTCAGCTGCTCTGCTCTCTCCACAAGGCCAGTTGTAAACTATCAGGCATGTGGTTCCTCTCTCTTCCGGGGCTTCTGCCGTGTCTGCTGGAGCCTTCTCTCTTTGCCCGTGTATCTGCTTCTCCGGGTATTTTCTTCCTGGGGCTCCAGCATTAAAACTCCACAACTGTCTCCTCTGTCATGTTGCTTTCTCTGAGTCCCCACGCACCAGGGGGTTGGTGACGAAACACCCTACTGCCAATCCAAGCCTTAATTATAAATTAATCAGGTAAGAGTGAAACCTCTGAATTCAATACAATCTAATATACCCAGAGGAACAGGCCAATTTACAAACATCTTTCAATATTTTTGGAATTCATAAATAAAACCAAACTACGACACCCAGACACCTCCACCTCCCACCAAAGCTCCGTGCATCTTCCCGTGCTGGGCATTGCCCTTCCATCGCCATGCCACACGCAGGTCACAGGTCTAACTGTCTGCTGTCACCCACACAGCTGCCAGAGGTTCCGACTCAAATCCCAAGGTCCAGGGAAAAATTCAGCAGCCCCCACCCCTTAGGTCTGACCAGTGCCTGGCTCGCTAAAGGATCATTGCATTTCTCCAATTTAGTACACACAAGTAGCAAGTACAGCCGGCCAAGAAGGAAACATAAGTAAGATAAGATTTCACAACCAGGGCAAACAGCGTCCCTCCTGCAGATACGGTGGGAGCAACTCGGGGTGCAGAGAAGTAGCAGAACATCCGAGCTGCTGCTGGGGCTGCGGTGAAGCTGACCCAGGCCCGTCCTCGGTAGCCAGGGGGAGAGAATTTCATTCCTGGGGTCGTTGTCACCAGTAAGACATGGCTGCCTCCTTCACCTCTTCACTTGATTTCTAATCTCAGCTTCCAGCCCACCCAGCACTGCCCAGCTCCACCTGTATTACTTCATTTTCTTAGCGCTTTTCACACTCTAAGACTGTAAGTTTACTTTAACTTTTTTTTTCCTCCACAACAAGGATAGGAATTTGTCTGTTCCCACCCTCCCACGCAGCCCTTTGTATCCCTAGCACAGCTCACAGAGCTGCTCTGTAAATAACTGTTGAACTCAGGAATGAAAACCTGGACCTTCGCTACTGCAGAACCCTGCACATACAGGAGCAGACAGACAGACAACTGAAGAGAAACCGGGCCTGCCCTCAGTGTAAAAGCCACCAAGGGACCATGATTTATATATTCCAAAAGCACACTACAGTGACTCGTTCAATTGACCAATTTTATTCCTATCAACTCCACTTTATTTTAGTGAGAGATGGCCATGGGATTTTATCTGTCCTTATTTAATTTCTGCCAGAAAAAAAAGAAGGGAAAAATGTTTGCCAGTAGGAAGACAGGGGAAAAAAACCTCACCTATTTCCACAGTCAGGGATCTTCGTTTTACCTTTTGGTATATTTCCTTCCAGACTTTTCCTATGTGTGCAGAGGGTATCGGCAAAGTGGAAAGCATAGGTCAAATTTATTACTTGGATTTTGAAGTAATATACTCAATATGCTTTTTTCTCAACATCTGGACACTTTTTTTAGGTGATACACCTTTAGAGCAAGGGTCCAACTGTTAATATGAAAAAGTATAATACATTTAATATTTCCCCAGTGTATCCAGACATTTTAGACACTTCCCCTGGGTTTTATTTTTTTCAATTTAATACTTGGACCCATTATATTAGATTTAGAAGTCCTTCACCTAAAAACATATTGAACGTATTATCTGAATTATACCTAAGATACTATTCAAAAATATAAGCGGCCTATTTCCCAAGCTTGCAACCATCTTGTGCATGCACACACACACTCAGAGAGAAGTAGTGTTAAAAGGGGTCACACGGGAAACGGAATTTGGTCCAGTGGTTAGGGCGTCCATCTACCATACGGCAGGTCCGCGGTTCAAACCCCGGGCCTCCTTGACCCGTGTGGAGCTGGCGATGCGCAGTGCTGATGCACACAAGGAGTGCCGTGCCACGCAGGGGTGTCCCCCGGGTAGGGGACCCCACGTGCAAGGAGTGCGCCCCATAAGGAGAGCCGCCCAGCGCGAAAGAAAGTGCAGCCTGCCCAGGGATGGCGCCGCCCACACTTCCCGTGCTGCTGACGACAACAGAAGCGGACAAAGAAACAAGACACAGCAAATAGACACCAAGAACAGACAACCAGGGGAGGGGGGGGGCAATTAAATAAATAAATAAATCTTTAAAAATAAATAAATAAATAAATAAATAAAAGGGGTCACACGTCATCTTCCGCGAACCTGCACACCCCTTTAACATGCATCTCAGTTTCCTGCAGCCGCCCTAGCAAAGCACAACGAACTGGGGGTATTCATTGCATTTGGCGACGATGTAAGTCTTTCTTTAATCATTCTAAATAAGACCTCACTTTTATAGCCTCACCCAAAAGCAAAGCAAAGCCAAGCCAAGCAAAACAAAAAGCAAGCCTCCTGTTTCCTGACCAGGAGCCTGGCTGTTATTTTTCCTACGAGGCAAATCACATGTTCTGGTCAGTAAGGACCAAAGGCAATACAGAAAAGGAGAGAGAAGCTAAATATAAATTAGAAATTACACCTTAAGTAATAGGGAAGAAGAAGGGAAGAGGGCAAAGAGTATTTCCTTATAAAAATGCCTTGAAAGCTTCATAAAATGAGCATTTTCAGGGTATACCTAAGGGTTCTGCCTGTAAACTTACAAGTTTTGACCTTAAAAATATTTTTCATTGTAAAATTAGAGGAAGGGAGCGAATGGTTTCCTGGTCACGTTTTTTTCCGATTCGTTAAACTTATAAATAAGTAAAAGCCCTGGGCCCTGGGAGGCTCCCTCCCCCCGGCCTTGCACACTCGTCCTCACCCTTCTTTGGCTCTGACACGCAGTCATCCTGAGCCCCAAGTCTTGATTTCAAAGAGCACCCAGGCCCCTGGCCAGGTCCCAGGACAGAGCCCCGGGCAGGCTGCAGATTCCAAAGCCAGAGTGGAGGGAGGAAGGGAGCAGGGCTGGGGTTCTAGGGAGATGAACCCCAACTTTATCCTAAGGCGCATCTCTTGAAAGATGAAGGAGGCAAAGCAGGGAGGAGCGGCCGGGAGCTGGGGTCCTTGCCTGCCGCTGCCCGTCAGGAACAGTGGGCTCAGGAGGCGCGGCCAGCCGGGACTTCGGAACGGGGTGACTGGTTGAGGCGAGCCAACGCAGCCCCCCAAGGGCTCCGCCGCCCAGCACAGCCACCCTCTCACCCCAGCAGACTCACGCACAGGCCTCGGGGGTGACTCCCACCGCTGTCACCCATGGGGGTGCTGGAGGGACCCTCTCCCCCCCACCCCTCCTCTCCAGCCATCCCACACGGCCACCAGCTCCCCTGGGTGCTGGGGATGGGCGGGCAGTGGGTGAGGAGCCCCTGCCTTGCTGGGAGAAAGTGCTGTGCTCGGAAGCTCTGCAGAGTGTGTATGTTGTTTCCTGTGGATGGGTGCCGGTGCACTTTCTAGAAGGGAGCCCTCAATTCCCACCAGTTCTCCAAGGACCACAGGGTGCTTGAGACAACAGGGGAGGTGGGACATGACACAGAGATGGGATATATATTTTTTCTCCACGCCTGGTTTGGGTAGCCTGCAGGGCATTTTTCTTTTTTAATAATATTTTATTTTATTTCTGCGCATGCCCCTTCCTTGCCCCCGTTCCCTCTGTTGTCTGTTCTCTGTGTCTATTCGCTGTGTCTTCTGTATCTGCTTGTATTCTCATTAAGCAGCTCCGGGAACCGATCCTGGGACCTTCCGGCGTGGGAGAGAGGCGATTACTCTCTTGTGCCACCTCAACTCCCTGTTCTGCAACATCTTCTTCTCTCTCCTCTGTGTCTCTTGTTGGGTCATCTTGCTGCACCAGCTCTCTGCGTCGGCCAGCACTCCTGCGTGGGGCAGCTTTCCCGCAATGGGTAGCATTCCCACACAGGGCAGCACTCCTGCGCAGGGAGACATTCCCACGTGGGCAGGCACTCTGCGTGGGTCAGCTCTGCACATGTGCCAGCTTGCCCTCACCAGGAGGCCCTGGGCATGGAACCCTGGACCTCCTATATGGTAGACGGGAGCCCAATTGGTTGAGCCACATGTTTCCCTCTTTTTTTTTTTCTAATGGTCAGGGGCTCTTAGTCTTCCCTCCCTTTTCTGGAAGCACAAAATGCCCATGTGAATGGAGATGGCAGTGTACTCCTCGGGCAGGTGGGGGTGTGGAGTAGTAAGACACCGTCTGAGCAGAAAGGTCTGTCGTGGGTTGAACCGGGCAACCCTCCCCCCAAAACGCGAATATCCTCATCCCCAGGACCCGAGAGTGGGACCGTGGTTGGACGTGGAGCCACAGCCCACGGCAGTGGTTACAGTAAGACGAGAGCAGGACTTTCTTTGGACGTGGAGCCACTGCAGAGGGCAGCGGTTATGGTGGATGAGGGCAGATGGGAAAGGGTGGGCCCTGGCTCCAGTATGACCCGTGTCCTTAAAAGAAGGGGAAATTCAGACACAGGCCCAGGCTGACCAGAGGAGACACTGCATGCAGATGGAGATGAGAGGAGGTCATGGGGTGACAGTGGCTGAGAGTGAAGAGGCTGCCCCAAGTCCAGGAATGCTGAGACGGCTGGCCACCGCCAGAAGCCAGGAGAGTCATGGACTGGACCCTTCCTGGGATGGGCTGAAGCTGTACGGACCCCATAAGAGTACGCTCTTAAGGGTAATCCATTCCTGTGGGTATGGAACCAGTGAAACTAGGTTTTGGAGAGGAGGATCTTAACTGAAGATGTGACCCACCTCAATCAGGACAGGTCTTAATCCTCTTACTAGAGTCCTTTCTAAGAGAATGAAATTCAGACAGAGAGAGAAAGCCACAGAAGCAGGAAGCTGGAAGCAACAAAACCCAGAAGAGAAGGGAGAGACCAGCAGACACCGCCATGTGCCTTGCCATGTGGCAGAGCCAAGGATCGCCAGCAACCAGTCTTCAGCAAGAAGGCATCGTCTTGATGATGCCTTGGTTTGGACATTTTCACAGCCTCACAACTGTAAGCCTGTAAGCTGGTGGATCCCCATGGGGCAGACTGATGGAACTATCTTCCTTGCAGTTGCGGACTCTGTTCCTTGGGAGGGGCATTGTCCATCATCATCACCTTGTGAGTTGTCCTGGATGAGTCCAATCAACTGGAGAGTAGGTGTTACAACTCTGCTAAGATTCAGGGCCCAAAAATTTGGACAGACCAAAGATTTAAGTCTCTTGGACATACAACTATTAAGTATAGTACTAACTATAGGTCCAAATAGAAGAGGCAGAAGAGTCATGTGTAGGGAAACCACAAGTGAGTCCAACTTTGTCACAACAAGGAGCATAAATTTCAAGTAAGACCCACTGGCAAGGTGTCAAACTCCTGAGCTGTCTGCCTACCTACAGTGTCTGGATGTCTCTAGAGCTTTCAGGAGCCCCACTGTTTGAGGCACTATTCACTGTGGCAGTCAATGAGATCCTGCTGAGACATGCATAAGCATAACATCTGGAATGATGTCCCGATGCACTTTGAAATCTCTTAGCTAAAAACACTCATTTGTATTTACCATTTCCCCCTTATGGTCAAGGTCTTTTTCCAGGTGCATTGCTGGTTGGCACTTGGTAATAATCCCTTGGTGCCAGGGAGGCTCATCCCCAAGAGTCATGTCCCACACTAGTGGTGAGGGAAGGTAGTGCATTTATATGCTGAGTATGGCTTAGAAAGATGCCACATTTAAGTAACAAGGAAGCCTTCAGGAGGTAACCCTTAGGCAATATATAATATTAGGCTAAGTTTCAATTTCAAAAAGAACAGGTTCATTAGTACAATCATCAATGTCAAGGGCCTGTCAATGGTGTGTCCTCCTTCACTAGGTGCCATCTCTGAACTTGGAGAATTCTTGCTGTTCCATTAGAGAATGTAGAACTCCCCAGAATAGGAATTCAAAATTCTTTTGATTATTGTGTGGATCTCCACCCACCATGACAATGCCCATGAACACTTGAATACATTCATAAGCCTTAGAGGTTTGCCCCAGATGAACCCCCTCCCATACATCCCCCCCATCACTGACATCCCACACCAATGATCCTCCTCTGCCATAGTTGTGACCCTTCTGCCTTCCAAAACCTCTCCAAAGATGAAGCCAAGAAAATACCCAAATAAAAATAATAAAATGAAATGATAGTTTTGTTTTAAAAGTAACATAAAATACAAAAATTTTAAAAAAATTTTTAGGCATTATGTCTTTCATCACTGTAACATCTGTTGTCTAGTATGTACAGACATTTTCTTCCATATATTCTTCCAGTGTCTTTTTTTCATTTTACCTTCTTTACATTACAGGAAAGTCACATAGAGAATATAGGGCTTTTCCATATACCCAATGCCCTCCCCCATTAATAACATTTTACATACAGATAGTACAATTGTCAGAATGTACAAATATTGAAGCATGGTCAATGGTTTACATTATTATTTACATTTTGGACCATACACTTTTATAAATTTTGATGAAATTTTAAATGGCCTGTAGCCATTATTGCAAGATCATGCAGAACAATTTCAATGCCCCCAAAATGTCCTATGTTCCATCTATTCTATTCTTCCCTCCTCCTCCCTTTGGGACCTATGGAAACCACTAAGTTTCACTTTTTGAAGAATAAGATTCATAGATATTTGCAATAATATTGAGGGCTTGGCATATTAGTCTGTTTGTTTTTATTAGGCACAACCTATGTTCTTGAGAGACTCCTGCCCCTCTATTTGAGAACACAGCATAATTACCCAGGATGGGAGTTCAGTATTTTTCCTGTTTATTGTGTCGGTATCCACATACTGATATAACACACTATGACAAGATGAACACTTACATATTCCATAAGAGCCTGGCTGAGATGGACCGTGTCCTGTATGCCCCAACACCCATATCCAACACCCTACACCAGTAATCCTCCCCTGCTATATCTGTCAAAAGAACATTCCCAACATTGTAGTTTTAACTGCAGACCTGCAAATCCCCAGAGTTCACCTGTTCCTTCCCCCAACCCATTCCCCAGTTTCATGGACAGTCCAACCCAACCCCTGCACACACTACCCTCCTCCTAGACCAGCACCACCAAACCCAGTGGTATCACTGTACCATTGTCACATCCATCCACTGCACAACTACACCCTTCCACCTTACCATAGATTTTTCCCATATGGGCATTGGTTCACAACCCTCTATTTCCTTTCTGTTCCATAAACCTATCTTCCAGACTCTACCTCTGTGAGTCTGCTCAATTTGCTTAATTCATATTGGTGAGGTCACGTAGTATTTGTCCTTCAGTGCTCGGCTTACTTCACTTAACATAAGGCCTTCAAGATTCATCCAATGTTGTCCCATGTGCTAATACTGCATTCCTTCTATAGCTGAGTAATACTCCATTGCTTATCCATTCATCTGTTGATGGACATTTGGGTTGCTTTCAACTTTTGGCAATAGTGAATAATGCGTTATGAACATTGGTGTGCATATATGTCTGTGCATTTATCTGCTTTCAATTCTTCTGGATATATGCCCAGCAGTGGGATTGTTGGGTCATATAGCAGTTCTATGTTAGCTTCCTGAGGAACCATTAAATTGTCTTCCATAATGGTTGCACCATTCTACATTCCTACCAACAGTGGATAAGGGTTCCCATTCCTCCACATCCTCTCCAACACTTGTAGTTCTCTGCTGTTTTAACAGCTGCCAGTCTAATGGGTGTAAGATGATATCTCATTATAGTTTTAATTTGCATTTCTCTAATAGCTAGTAATGCTGAGCATCTTCTCATGTGCTTTTTAGCCATTTGTATTTCTTTGGAGAAGTGTCTATTCACATCACTTGCCCATTTTTAAAATGGGTTGTCTGTCTTTTTATTTTCAAGGTGTAGGATTTCTTTATATATGCTGGATATTAGGCCCTTATTGGATAGATGTTTATGAAATATTTTCTTCCATTGAGTAGGCTGCCTTTTCACTTTCTTGACTAACTCCTTAGAAGTGCAAAAGTTTTTGATTTTGAGGAGGCCCCATTTATCTATTTTTTCTTTTGTTGCTCATGCTTTAGGGGGAAAGTTTAGGAAATCACTTCCTACTACCAGATCTTATAGATGCTTCCCTACATTATCTTCCAGGAGATTTATGGTCTTGGCTCTTATATTTAGACCTTTGATACATCTTGAATTAATTTTTGTATAGGGCAAGAGATAGCAATCCTCTTCCATTCTTTTAGATATGGATATCCAGTTCTTCAAGCACCATTTTTTGAAGATGCCATTCTTTCCCAGTTGAGTGGGCTTGGTGGCCTTGTTGAATAACAATTGACTATATATGCGAGGATCTATATCAGTACTCTCAGTTTTATTCCATTGGTCAGTGTATCTATCCTTGTGCCAATTCCATGCAGGTTGACCACTGTTTTGTAGTATGTTTGAAGTCAGGTAGCATGATTCTTCCAATTTCATTTTTCTATTTCAATATGTCTTTGGCTATTCAGGGCCCCTTGCCCTTCCAAATAAATTTCATACTTAACTTTTCCAATTCAGTAAAATATGCTGTGATAGTTTTTATTGGAATTGCATTAAATCTGTAAATCAGTTTGGGTAGGCTAGACATCTTAATGATGTTTAATCTTCCTATATGAACAGGGGATATTTCCCCATTTATTTAAGTCTTCTTTAACGATTTCCTTTAACAATGCTGTGTATTTTTCTGCATACAAGTCCATCTTTAGTTAAGTTTATTCCTAGGGTACTTGATTCTTTTATTATTGTTGCTATTGTAAATGGAATTTTTTTCTTAATTTCCTCCTTGGATTGTTCATTATTGGCTACGATTTTTGCCAAATGATCTTATATTCTGCCACTTTACTGAACTCGTTTATAAGTTCTAGAAGCTTCGTTGTAGATTTCTCAGGGCTTTATATGTATAGGATCATGTCATCTGAAAATAATGAAATTTTTACTTCTTCCTTTCCAATTTGGATGCCTTTTATAACTTTTTCTTGCCTAAGTGCTCAATCAAGTACTTCTAACACAATGTTAAATAAGAGCAGTGACAGTGGGCATCCTTGTCTTGTTCCAGATCTTAGAGGGAAAGCTGTGAGCATTTCACCATGCTAAATTCTAGGAATCTGTCCATTTCCTCTAAGTTATTCATCTTGTTGGCATACAATTTTTCAAAGTATCCTCTTATGACATCTTTTTTTTCTGTGGGGTCAATGGTGATATCCCCTTTGTCATTTCTTGTTTTATATTTACATCTTCTCTCTTTTTTTTCTTTGTCAGTCTAGCCAAGGGTTTGTGAATTTTATTAATCTTCTCAAAGAACCAGCTTTTGGTTTTGTTAATTTTTTCCAGTGTTTTCTTATTTTCAATTTCATTTATCTCTGCTCTAATCTTTGTTTTTTCCTCCTTTCTACTTGTTGGGATTAGTTTGCTGTTCTTTTTCTAATTCTTCCAGGTGTGTAATTAGGTCTTTGATTTTAGCTCTTTCTTCTTTTTTAATCTAGACATTTATGGCTACAAACTTCCCCCGCACCACTGCTTTTGCTGCATCCCATAGGTTTTGATATATTGTGCATAATTTTCCCTCATTTCAAGGCAGGATAACTTGTCTCTGACAGCTTAGGACCTACTGCCCCTGGCTGGTAACACCAGTCCCCCGGACATGGGCTGCCTCCTGCCAGGAACTCCACACTTTCAGAAACTATTCCCTTATTGAGGAAAGTCAGGCTCATTTTCTTATCCTAACAGATGACTAATAGTTTATATTACAATAGCTACTTAAAAAGAAAACAAAAACAAACAGACTAGTTTTGGAAACATTGTGATGAACAAGAACCTAACTGCCACCCTCATAGAATCATGAGGTCTCCAATCACGCGCAGTGGCATTTAGTTGATTTACTGTAACAGCATGAACGTGATGACTGAGGCTCTGACTGGAGAGAGGGAAGAAGAGGGTTTACAAAATTTATATCCCAATCCAACAAAGATCCCAAGATTTAAAAGAAACCTCAGCGCTCACCTAATTGGAGTTTGATCAAATTTGGCTGTGCATCAAGCCAAGCGTAAAACAAACTAAGCTAAACCAGTATGGGTTTGTGGACCCCACCTTAGAACTTGTGTGGGATCTAGTAATCTATCTTTCTTAAATGCTTCCTGATTTGGGAACTATGATCTCCTTAGCCACCCCCCCCCTTTTTTTTAAATTCATTTTTAAAAAATATTACATTCAAAAAATATAAAGTCCCATTCAACCCCACCACCCCCACCCCCCACTCCCCCCACAGCAACACTCTCTCCCATCATCATGACACATCCATTGCATTTGTAAGTACATCTCTGGGCATCGCTGCGCCTCATGGTCAATGGTCCACATCAGAGCCCATACTCTCCCACGTTCCATCCAGTGGGCCCTGGGCAGATCTACAATGTCCCGTAATTGTCCGTGAAGCACCACCCAGGACAACTCCAAGTCCCGAAAACGCCTCCACATCTCATCTCTTCCTCCCATTCCCCACACCCAGCAGCCACCATGGACACGTTTCCCACACCAATGCCACATTTTCTCTGTGGACATTGGATTGGTCGTGTCCATTGCACATCTATGTCAAGAGGAGGCTTAGATTCCACATGGATACTGGATGCAATCCTCCTGCTTTCAGTTGTAGGCACTCTAGGCTCCATGGTGTAGTGGTTGACCTTCTTCACCTCCATGTTAGCTGAGTGGGGTAAGTCCAATAAATCAGAGTGTAGGAGTTGAAGTCTGTTGAGGTTCAGGACGTGGCTATCATTCCTTAGCCCTTTTAAGTGAGGTTTCAGAGACCCACTTGTGGTGGGTTGAAATAACGTATCCCAACGAAGACCTGTTCTTTTTTTTTCAAAAGATTTATTTATTTCTCCCCACCCCCCAGTTGTCTGTTCTCTGTGTCTATTTTGCTGTGTGTTCTTGTTTTTTTGTCCTCTTCTGTTGTTGTCAGCAGCATGGGAATCTGTGTTTCTTTTTGTTGCTTGCTCATCTTTTTGTCATCTTGCTGCGTCAGCTCTCCGTGTGTGTGGTGCCATTCCTGGGCAGGCTGCACTTTCATCATGCTGGCTGGCTCTCCTTACAATACACACTCCTTGCACGTGGGGCTCCCCTATGCAGGGGACACCCCCACGTGGCACCGCACTCCTTGCACCCATCAGCACAGTACTTGGGCCAGCTTCACACAGGTCAAGGAGGCCCAGGGTTTGAACCACGGACCTCCCATGTGGTAGACAGACGCCTTATCCACTGGGCCAAGTCTGCTTCCCAAGACCTCTTCTTAATCTCAATCCATATCCCTGTGGGCGTGAACCCACTGTGAAGAGGACGGTGTGAAGACCATTGTTGGGTAAGGTATGGCCGAAATGATTCAGGGTGGCCTTGATTCGTGTAACTGAAGTCCTTTGAAAGCAGAAGAAATCGGATGCAGTGAGGCAGAGGAGCCAGGAGCCAGAAAGACCACACAGGGTGAGAGACGGCCATGTGACAGGAGGCAGAGATGCCAGCCACGGACCCCATGGACTGTGACAAGCCAGGGCCAGAATGCTGCAGACTTCAGGGAGAGAGAGCTGCCTTGCCACGGCCTCGATGTTGAACTTCTAGCCTTCAACATCACGAGACAACAAAGGTTTGTTTAAAACAACCCATTGTGCTGTATTTGTCAGAGCAACTCGGCAAACCGCGCCACCACTCGAAGCCAAAGGAAATCTTAAATGAACGAGGTATGACCTTGCCCACGTATGCAAGGCAAACAAAAATGATGTCTATCAATTTGCATGCTGAAAGCACTGCAGAAGCTTCAAATCACCTCATTGTTCTCTCCGAGATACAAGTACAGCCCAGAAACAGGAAAGGGCAGAAGGCATCCAAAGGAGGTGCTGAGTGGTGGGGGGACGGTTTAGATGACAAGAGCTGGTTTCCTTGTTATCGATGGCAATTATTTATTAGGTGCCTCTGAGTGCAGGGAACATAGTGGGGCCAAGGTAGAAAGACTCTGAGGTCTCCAAAGGGCATTGGGTGAGTGGGTAGCCGTTTGCAGACAGAGTAGGAGTTTGACATTACGTGGATGCAGCATACCCTGTCATGCTTGTGAGACCTCTGGGTGACAGAGTGGCATTATTCCTTATATATGAGGCAGGGCACTGAAATGAATACCACGCAATTCAGTTAAGAGCATAATACTGGGCTTCCACTGTGTGCATATAGTCACATTAGGGATTTAACTGTGCTCCTGAAAGGATTCACTGAAATCTAAAGACTCTAACACTGGCCCTCAGCGCCCGCGCAGGTGACCTTCTTTGGAAATGGGGTCTTCACAAAAGTAATCATGTGAAGCTGAGGTCATGCTGGAGTGGGTGGCCCTCCTCCAAGGCCTCGAGGAGGAGACAGATGCACACGGAGGAAGGCCATGTGACGACGGAGGCAGAGGCTGGCGAGCTGCGTCGAAGTCAAGGAACACCCAGGACAGTCTCCACCAGACGCTGGGGAGGGGCCGGGGACGGCACTTAATTACAGCTCTGGGACACCTGCCAACACCTGGATTTCAGACTTCTGGCCGCCAGACCTGTGAGAGAATGCATTTCCGGGGTTTGAAGTCCCTCCGTTTGTGGCCCTCTGTTACAGCGCTCTAGGAAGCCGAGACAAGTCGCATTTCAGAGGACAGGAGTCGCAGAAGGCAGAATTTGTTCTGGAACTGGAAATGGCCACCCCCTACAGTGCTCCTTCACTTTCAGATAAGGACCGACTCGTTGATGCTAACAGTTAGTTACCGGTAGAATTAGGGTTAAAAATTAGTTTTCTCGACTTGCCCTTCAGTGTTCTCTCAACAACAGCTATGTAACATTTATTTATTATTTTTATCTTGGTTCACAGTATAGGCAGGTGCTAAACTAGCCCATCTGTTTGGCTTAGTTCTTTCTTATAGATATTCTAGGAAAATGATTTGGATGGCCTTTTATCTGAAGTACTGAAAAACAAATGCAACAGGGCTCTCTAGTTACCCTTAATGGGAAACTTACCTCTACAGCTTGGTACTGTCAGGTGTGTGTGTGGGTACAAGTGGCTTCCAAACCAGATTCAGGCACTCACTTACTCAACAATATTATTAAAACCTAGACTTTATCCTAGACTTTACAGGTACAGCGGAGAATAGAACAGCTTCATACAAACAGAGAAGATAGAAAGTAAGTAAAAAAGGTCATGACAGAATATGAGTGCTATGGAGGCAATAGGCCTCAAAAGCTAATATGTATAAGAAACTCCCTGAAAATCAACAAGAAAAAGAGAGCAGCCCAATAGAAAAATGGGCAAGGGCATGAGCAGGCGATTTACAGAAGAGGCCACGGCCCACTGTATTACAAGAGTATATATGTTTTCTAGAATAATTTTTTAACATGTCTTTATAGAACTTCATAAACTTACAACCAAGAAAGCACTGTAATATAGACTCCCTTGGTTGTTTTCAGCAAGTTTTGTTTTGCCCACCAGTGTCTACTGCGTGCTTTCTTGGGGCAGACACTTAGGGACCCTTGGATATCAACAGGCTGTGAATACACCAGAGCAATAGACGCATCTTAATTTCTGGGGCTGCCATAACAAAGTGCCACAGACTGGGGGGCTTAAACCAACAGAAATGTATTGTTCCCCAGTTCTGGAGGCCAGATGTCCGAAAGCGAGGTGTCAACGGGCTGTGCTCCCCCCTGGAGTCTGGAGGGAAGAAGCCTCTCTGGCCTCTCCCAGCAGCTCCCTTCTGTAGAGTCATCTGTTTCTGAGCACACACAGTCTCTTTCTTGCCTCTGCCTTCACGTGACTTTCTCCCACGTCTGTCTCTTCTTCCCCTCTCATTTGGACCCCGGTCTTATCGGAGAAGGATTCCCACCCTACGCCAGCTTGGCCTCGTCTCCAATAATCACACCTTCCAGGAGCCTATTTCCAATACGGTCCCATGGGTGGGCCTGGGAGGGAGGACGTCAAGGTGTCTTTCAAGGGGGACACAACTCAACCACAACATCATTAAAGGAGTTATTCTGAGATAAAGAATTGAGTCTGGTGTTGCCAGGGGTGGAAACTCTTTGCTTAGGCGGCTTGGCAGAGAGGACGAGAGACCAGCTGAAGGGGTGGCCCAGTCCTCGTGAGCTCCCGGACAGCCCATTCGACTCCTGGAAACCCAATTATTAGCTGTGCCAGACCCCTGTCTGTCCCGAGGGCGCCCCTCCCCCCAAACAGTCGCTAGGACAGGTGGGCTCAGCTCTCTTCTTAGGACAAAGGAAACCTGTCTCGTTCGTCTCTGCTGTGACACACATTCAAACTTGTAAAGGCCAGATAGTATCACCCTTCAGTTTTTTCTTGTTCTGCCTAACACACTTGTTTCTGCCACAGTCCCACTGGGTAATTCCCTCTAACCATTATACTTGGATTAATGTCTCAACGTGCATTCAAGAGAGCCTGGGGCAGTACCAAGGAGCATTCAAGAGAGCCTGCGGGTATCAACTCGAATTCACGAGAGCCTAGGGCAATCTCCCAGCCGCCTCTCCAGGAGCCTGAGAAACATGCATCTGTCAGGGGCATTCGCTCCCACGGGAGCCATTTCTGCAGCAATCTTGCTGGGGCCCATCTTTGTTGCCTTGTATGCACTCACATCCACCTGTGCACTCACGTCACCCTCACTTTGGAACCGTCTGTCTGTCCAGCTGCGCCGGCTGCCGTCTCGCAGGAAGGAGGGCCGGGGACGTCGGAGCTTCCTATGTCCCAGGCGATGGTGTAAAGCTGGAGTTGTATGTGAAATCCCTGATTTTTAAACACTAGCTCATGTCTTAAGTAAGTGTTTGCCTTTTAAATAAATGTTGTCTGCAGACCAGGTCTGTCCCATCCCCTCGGACTTTCAATTTGCAGCCTGAGTTTTAAATCAACCTTGTGGAGGAACGTGTGTGGCCTGGCGCTGGCCTTATCGGGATCTCTTCTCAGAAAGAAACTTCTCAGCTGTTCCCTGACCTGCCTCTTGAAAATGGCACCCCACGCCTCTCTCCCCGGTCCTGCTGTCCTCCCTAACAGATCAGCCCTGCTGTATTTATTTGTTCACTGAAAAACTGTTGCCCCCACAAACCTACTTTGAAATGCTTAGAGAATCGATAGGCAAATGGATAGAATAATATGGCACATGTGGCAGCATGTGAAAAGCCGGTGGACTAGGTTTGTTGGCATTCTATGGATTTGATATTATTTTGAAATTATTGCAAAATAAAAAGTTAAGAAAAATTACCATCTCCACCAACCAGATTATAGGTCATGTTTGTTGCCCCTCTGCAGATGTTTTGCTTCCCCTCAGCTCCTGGAACTGTGCCTGGGGACAGTGTGCAGGCTGCAGCACACGAGGGAATGAAATATTCATGCTACAAAGCGGCCGCCACCCAGCGTGGAAACCCTTCCGCGCTGACGTCTGAACCAAGCAGCTCTCTCCACCAGCACAAATTCCCCTCTCAGCAGCTGCGTTTCTTGCAGGTCTATTCCACTGCTTGCTTTTGCCTCCTGCAATAGCACCTAATAAATATGGCTTTTTAAGAAGCTATTCAGTCCTTTAGAAAATCTCAAAATGTTCCTCGAACTTAGCACACGGGCCCTTCCAGGTATTTCACACCTGAGGACGTCAGGCCTGGAGGGAGAGCCGCAGGTGAGGTGGCTCTCAGGTCACAGCTGGGCCAGCTGAGGGTCTCCTTTCTGGTCCCCAAGATCCAGCAGGGGGTGCCTGGAGGTGCCTCCCAGCAGGTGTGGGAATCGGGTGAGAGAGGGTCTGCGCACACGTGCCTCCTCCTCCTTCTCAACAGGACATGGCGGTGGGGGATGGGCTTGGGCGCAGCCCACCCCTCCGGGCGCCGCAGAGCTGCCCTGCACCCCACCCTGCCTTACCTCTGAGGACAGGCTTGGCCCCCAGGCTCCGGATGCTGTAGACGGCTTGTGACAGGGACGTGTCTGGGATCAGCTCTGTGAGCAGGTACCCCGAATACCAGGCACAGACGGAGGCGAAGCTAAGGAGCACGGCCTTCAGAGCACCTGTGGAGGGCAAGGGGCGCCGCTGAGGGGCTGGCACGACACGTGCCTTGGGTACCTGCCACCCCAAGT
The DNA here is from genome assembly GCF_030445035.2 of Dasypus novemcinctus. Lineage (NCBI taxonomy): Eukaryota > Metazoa > Chordata > Mammalia > Cingulata > Dasypodidae > Dasypus > Dasypus novemcinctus. The sequence goes on along the minus strand of NC_080676.1, from coordinate 162,795,427 downwards.
CTCACCCTGGGGGCCACACACCAGCCCTGGCAGGACTGCTCTAGAGGAGCGCTGGTCCTGGGAGAGGAACCGTGACGGTCCGTCGGTGTCGCTGTGGGCAGCACGTGAAGGACACAGCGGCAGAGGGGACAAGCAGAGTGGGAAGGTTTCCCAGATCTGGTTTTCGTCCCTGCTGCGGATTTGGGTCTTAGAGCTTCCTCGAGTGCTAATGTCCACCAGTCACCCAATGGCCTGGAGAACACGGACCTCCAAACAGGTCATGGCTCCCCTGCCTGCGAGGCACAATCAAATCTGAGCACTCCCCAGGGCCAGCCAGTATCTCCAGGGCCACCTGGCCCCCAGGGAGGGGGTCCCAATTGCTTGTGGAATGCCCCCAAGGCTGTCACTAGAATCCCAGCCAAGCAGAGGGGAACCCTGGAGTTCCCGCTGCAGAAAGTCCCTTTCAAGCAGCTAAACTTCAATCTCAGCTCTCCCACCCATGCCACCATTGGCGGCGGCCAAAAGTCTTTAGGGTTCCTAAGGAAGGGGCTCCACCTTCTCCTTGGTGACCAGATACCTTGCAGGCAGCCCCCATCCCCTCAGGGACGGTCCACCACCGAGGCTTTGGGAGCTGACCCCCTAACATCTCGCTGCTCGGGGTGCATTTGGCAGTTCATTTACCAAAACTGGGACAAAGCAGTGAGGCCCACAAGCCCTGGACAAAAAGGCAGCACGGCTTTGTCTGCTAGCGTTTAGAGGCGTGCTAGCTCCAGTCTTAGAGAAAAGGAAAAAGAAGGCAGGGAGGGAGAGGAGAGGAAAGAGGAAAGAAGAAAGGAAGGGGAAAAAAAAAGGTGAAGGCAGGAAAGTGGCTGTGGCTAAATCAGTTGAGCTCCTGTCTACCACATGGGAGGCCCTGGGTTCGCGGCCCAGGGCCTCCTTGTGAAGGCAGGCTCGCCCACACACCGCAGAGAGCCACCGGCCCACAAGCACCACGGAGAACTGACTCAGCAAGGTGACGCAACAAAGAGGGAGACAAGTAAAAACCCAGAAGTGTGCACAACGAATGGACACAGAGAGCAGATAACAAGCAAGCTGCAAGGGGGGGGGAATAAAAATAAATAAATACAGACACACAGAAGAACGCACGGTGAATGGACACAGAGGGGGGATTTAAAAAAAGGGTGAAGGTGAAGGGAGAGAAGGGAAAAGGGAAATGAAGAGGGAAAATAAAGGAAAGTGCCCCCACACCCCTCCTGCAGCCCTATTTCTATTCCCTCTCATGCCAAATGTCACATCCTGTCCAGAAGCTTCCACGCCTCACTCCTGCCGCCTGGCTCTAGGCAGCTGTTCTGGTCAAGGCCTCTGGACGATGGCCGTGTCCTTGCCCTCCTGAGGTGACCCCTCTCTGCTGAGGGAGCATCGGCACGGGGGCAGGCTGGCCCCCTGGCGTGTCTTGACCCCAGGATTGGCCGTTCCTCTGAGCTCCCGACTCCAGTCAATTACCTCGAGAGGACCCTTGCATGCTCACAAGGTTTCAGACTTACTACATCCAAGATTAATCTCTTGATGCTCCAACATGTGTCACCACCTCTGTAGACAGACACGGTCCACCACCGGGTGCCTGGGAATCTCCCGTGATTCCACAGTCAAGCTTCCTCCCAACCCAGGCGGAGCCCACGGCCAGCCCTGCGGGGTCGCCCCTGCAGCCCCCTCTTCGTCTCCCCTGCTGCCATCCCCTGCCAGGCCACCTCCATCTTAGCCACTGCCTCCCAACTCTCCTCTGGCTGGGAGGGACAACCTGGACCCCAGGGGTTTCCACTGAGCAGAGATGCGCTTGCTCACCACGTCTCGGGCAGTGGACAGTTTGCAGGGGACGCCCTGCCCCGAGTCGGCAGCCCTTTAGGCAGAGGTACAATCCCAGCTCCCAGCCCACCTGCCCGGGCTTCATGCCCCTCCCCAGCGGGTGATGGCACCCAAGCTTCCACCTGTTGGCCGGGCGCTGGGACCTCCCTTTAGCCCACCTGAGCTCAGCTCTGGATTTCTGCTCCTGCTCTGTTCCTGCACCTAAACATGTCCCTGCGTTGTTGTGAACACAGCTGATCATCAGCCCATGCACAGGCTGTCTCTCTCTTCATCAGTGGGTGCAGCTGCGGGGAGGGGCGGCAGGTGAGCTGGGCCTGCCAGGTCAGCTGAACCTGGAGTCTTTTCCCTTGGGCCTTTAGTTTAGTGCCTCTTTCAACATCACTTTCTTTTTCTATTTCATAAGCCACAAAATCTGTAAGAGCACGGGACCACCTTGTCGCGACGGCTTCCTGGGCCAAATGCCTGAGAAAGTGTGGCCGGTGCAGCTTCCCGGAGCGAGTGGACTTCTCAAGGCCCATCAGCCTGCCCCAGGAAACGAAATCCCTCCTGCAGCACCTACCTCCCTTTGCTCCTTTGCTGTGGGCCTTTAGAGGAGCGCCGTCTTCCATGCCTCTCTCCAGGCCCATTCCCCCCCCCACCCCGGGAAGAAGAATGATCCAGAAAATTCTATCGGAGGAACCCGAAGAGAACAGTGTAATGCTGCCCCTCTAAAGCACAGAGTCAGCTTCCCAGAGTCTCAAAGGCAGCAACAGTCTACTACATCCTGTGCGTGGAGCATTTTAAGTGATTCCAAGTGAAAAGGATGGACAAGGACTATTGAAAGAACATTCTAGAAGCCATATCACAGATGAGATCTGTGAGCCAAGTTGCTGTTTAGTTTGGAGAAGACAGAAGGAAAATATGATGCCAACTTTCAAATGTCTAAAGAACAGATGCATGGGGAAGATAAGATTGTCTTGCCAGTTGAACAAAGAAGTGACAGGGAATAAAATGAAGAAGCAATGAAAAGCAGAAGCATCCATGCGAGGAGAATAATAAACCACACAATGGCATGGCCTGTGCGGCAATGAGCTCCCCATCCCTGGCCATTTTTTAGGCTCCAAGGAAGGCTATAGATCATTGATACTTGGGGTGAGGGGTGCGGCTCGGTGACCTCCAGGCAGGGGCTGCCTGGATCCCGTGGGAATATGCAGCAGATGGGGAGAAGCCAAGATCAAGAGGGCCGATCCGGCAGCTGGCACCGGCACCAGTCCATCACCAGAGATGGTGGCACGCATTGGTGGTGAGCTACATGGCAACCACTGCAGGGCTAAGTCACAGAAGTTGTCCAGCAGCCAGTGGGAGGGCAGGGCGTGGGAGTAGGAGGTAGGGGCCAAAGTCCACGCAGGCAGGCTCAGGCGAGAGGGGGCTCAGCCTGGCCATGGGCTGGGCACCTGCATCAGGAGGTCAGACCCTGGGGACAAAAGTCCAGGGGGCAGGTTACGAGGCAGCCTGTTGAAATAAGGTCTCAGGTGCTGGCTGCAGAGGAGGAGCCAGCACAGGTGAGGTTTCTCTATCTGCAAAGGTCCAAAGCTGCAGCAGAGCTCAGAGCTGTCCCCCTCCTACCCTCTGGAGTTTCAGGATTCACATAAGGGAAGAAGAGAGCAATCTCATAGCCAGTTTATGCTAAAGCAGGCCACAGGTGCAGGCTTGTAGGCTGCTCCCCGCCCCTCTAATCCAGGGACCACCTGGAGAGGGCAATTTTGAACACGTAAGAACACCCTCCGTCAGCCTAAACTTGGACAAGGCGGCTGTTGTTTTTGGCACTGCCAACACAAACCCAGGGTGGCTCACCGTGCAAGTGCACACACCCTATGCTTGTTGTACCTGGAAGCCCAGGAGGGCTGGGGTGGTGGTGAGCAGTCTACACTGGGTGACTTGGCTTCTTTGTGGTGTCCAGGCTCTGCTGGCCATCAGCGTCCACTGTCACTGCTGTCCTGTCCATGGGGGCTTGTTGGCAGGAGGGCTGGGAGGCACCCCTCTTAAACAGCAGGGCAGGGTTGCCATGGAAGGGAGCGCACCTTGAAGGGCCAGCGCCCATTTTGAGGGATCAGGGTGATGACTGCCTCATGACCAGGTGGGTGGCTCAATTTAGCTCAGTTTGATTGTCCTTCCCTGTGAACTTCCCGACTGCAATTACACCAGTGTTTGAATGAAGCATCAAGGAACATGTCACATCAAGAGTGCGCCAAGCCTTTTGCAGGAGATCCGGCTCACAAAATCAAAAGTCAGCCGTGAGCGTACTCCAGCAACTTCTCTCACAATTACACATATCCAGGTAAGACCCAGTGGCCTTACCTGGAAGCATTAGGTGAAAGTGCCACACGGGCCATGAGTGACACACAAGATTGGTGTGTGAGAGGCTGTAGTTGGGGGAAGCAATATGACAATACTCAGAAATTTTCACTGAGCGATCAGTAAAATGATGTTGTTGCAAGGATATAACATGGAATATTTTTTTAAAGTTCTCCCAAAAAAGCAATGATAGAAAATCAATGCTCTGAGTGACGTATTCTCTCTTTCTCTCAAAAAATATCTTTTTTTGAAGGAGGATTTCTACACGTTTATCCTATAATTAACACGAATTGAAAAAATAAAATAAAATAGTGTTGATTGTAAATAAACAGTTTTAAAGAAAATATGAATATTTTACACAAGGCAAAAATATTACAACTTGGCTTCACTACACCTTGGGAAGGAGCTGAAAGGACAGCATTTGGGAGAACGTTCTAGAATGTGACCTGCCATATCACTAGAATATTAGTGCTGGGAGGAGACCCAGGGATCTCTCACTACAAAGAAGCCGAGGTCCAGAGAGGAGGAAGTGGCTTACTAACAAGCCAGGAGAAGTTTCCAGTTAAAAGAAAGACGAGGTGCAGGAAGAAACCAGATTCCTCAAATAGAGGAAGAAAACAGCAAAACCAACTAGAAAGGGCACAGGCGACAGAGACTGGGCAGTTAGCAGGAAACCCCAGACTGTCCTGTAATCAAGTGACAGAACAGAAACCCCGACCAAGTCACAGTTAGAGTCAGGGCCTTGAAGGCTGAAGACCTTTGAACGGTGGCTGAAGGACGTTGAACTCATTGTCGTCTTCCTCCCCTCGCCTCTTTCCTACTTTTCCTAAATCTCCTGTAGTCACAAAAAATTGACAAATGGCGGGGGGAGGGGAAGATGCCGCGGGATCTGGAACCAAAGGCATTGGCTCTGAATTAGTCCCACTTCTCGACCATCCCCACCTCGGAGGGGCGTGGACTGTCTCCTTGGCTTTTCCTCCTTTCCTGGGCTGGTCAGCTGGAAAAGTGGCGGCAGACCCCCGACCCCGCTGCAGCCCCGGCAGTGGGTGGAGCGCAGGGCACCCCACCCCACGCCCCAGTAGCACCTGAGCCACGCGGTCCCCGCAGTCCAGGCAGCGGATGCAGCAGGCCCTGGCTCGCCCCTTGGGAAGCACCTGCCGCTTCTGGGCGCCGGGCAGGGGCGCCTCGGCCTGCCTCACCCGCCGACGCTGCCCCTCAGCCCGGCAGGCAGGATGAGCGAGCACCCCGGCCCGCTCCCGCCTCGCGCAGGCTCGCCACCTCCGCCTCGCTCGCCCAGCCCGGCCCGGGCTCCTCCCTTCACCCTCCCCTGCCACGCGAGGGGGCGCACTCACCCGCAGCCACCGGGCGCATCTTCCCGGTGCTGTCCCTGTCCGGCTCGTGCGGTGCGGGCACCCCCGCCTCGCTCCCTCAGCAGCAGCTCGGAGCACCCGTGGGAGCCTCGTGGGGACCGGGCTGCCCCGCCCAGACACGCCTTCGGGGCAGGCGGCGGGGAGGAGCCGCAGAGGAACCGCGCGGGGCCGGGCAGGGGCGGGACAGGAGCACCAGCCCCGCCGGCTGGAGGCAGCGGGCGCTTGTGTGCGCACGAAGGGCGGCCGGGGGGTGCGCGGGACGACGGGGACGGGGCAGGTGGTGGGCAGCGAGCAGGCGCGCTGGAGAGGTGTGGGAACTAGGTGGGCAAAGGGCGAGTGCGGGCCAGGCAGGGGCGAGGGGCAGAGGGCGGGCCCGGCGGGCCGGTGAACCGGTTGGGTGCGCAGGGCGGCGGGCCAGGCAGGGGTGCGCGGCGGCGCCCAGGAGCGGGCTGGTCAGAGGCCGGGGCGAGCCGCGCTCTTGGCCTAGCTAACCAGGTCCCGGGGCGGACGTGCCGGTGACCTGAGCCGCCGCGAAGAGTCTGATGAGTAGCGAGAACAGCGTGCACCTCTTCACCTTGCACCGTTCCCGCCCCCGCGACTTCCTGTGGCACAGGAGGAGACGGCCCGAACCTCGACACGCCAGGCCGCGCGGCTGCGGGGCCCTCGCTCCCGAGCCCGCGGCCACCGCCGCCGCCGGCGCCCTGCGAGGCTGGGCCTCACCCGCCGACCGCGCGGCCCCGCCGCGGGCACGCATTACTGCCGGGGTCGACAGGGGGCCATGGAGCCCACGGTCAGGTCCACGGCGGACGCCAACCGCTTACCCCGAGACCGAGACCTCCAAGGGGGGGAGGGGGTCAAGACAGGTGGTTGAAGGCGACTTCCCCCAAGATCCCAAACTGGAGTCGTTTCTCTGCACCCCGACACATGTGCACCGACCTTCCAAAACCGCAACGGGATTCAAAGCGCTTTTTAATCGCTTTTAACATTTTAAAATCACATGGCCTTAGGCTACCGGGGCAAGCCACGCCTCCCACAACAGTCAGCCTGTTGGGGAAGAGAGAGCTCCGGAGAGGCAGGGTCTGCAAAAGACCCCCGGCCGCGTCCAGGGTCCCGCAGGCTCTCAGAAGTTCTGCTCTGCCCCCATTCTCCCCTCCCCAAAAGCCCAGAGGCACCAGGATGCAACGCTAGGGGTCCTCAGCCTAGCCCCGGGACATCCATCTGCTGCTGGGTTACCTGGGGGCTCGAAGGCGACCCCCGCCCCCATCCCCGCTCTCTGCCTCCTGAGAAACTCCCATGTGGTGCCATCCAGGGAGCCCCCAGACCCTCGCCTGCTGTCTCCCCCAGGGATCTGCAGTTAGGAGCCCTCCCACAGCCCCAGCACCTTTGGGCGGGGCAACCACACTGCAAGGTGCGCCTGCAAGCTGGGTGGGAGGTGCCGCCAGGCTCTGCAGCCCTCTCCAGCCGCCTCCAACTCTGGACGGGAGGCGGCTCACCACAGCTGGTCTTGGTTTCCCCCACTTACTGCTGCGGTTTTGTCTCTGGATTTGTTTTCATCGTGCTTTATTTGCCCTGTCCCCAGACGCCCTTCCTCATTCCCCCAACCCCAAGGGCTGAAACAAACATTCCTACTAAGTCTTCCTCAGCACTCCCCATGGCCTTTAGAAGACAGAGTTCCATTTCTGGGGATCCAGCCTGAGAAAATTATTAAAGGGGAAATGCTATGTATACTCATGTAACAGGGAAAAACGGGAAGAAACTTCCAAGGCCAACCAAAGGAGGACTATTTAAATCAATTACTGTTTAATCACTGGAAATATACTCCAATGTTGGAGTATATGGATGAATGAAATAAAAAATTACTAGAACTGGAATTACTGGTTTTAAATATTTGTAATTTTGATAGATGTGGCAGTAATTGATACTTTTTTAAATATATATTAAGGGCTTTTCAAAGGTAATTTACTATTCCCCATTTCACCTTGCTGAACAGGTACGACCATATAAATGGGGCTCCGTTTAAAATGCATTCAAATCTACTCTGAGAGAAGGCAAATAATGGAAACTGCAAGGGCCAAGGAAGGAGGAGGCAATCTTGCACATATAGACACATCCTTCAGCCCACCTTTTAGAAATGGAAGCCTACTACACACATTTAATACTGCAGCTCTTACAATTCTATATTAATTAGCCCCTTACCATATGTAATGAAAAAGGTTTTCCCAGTTTGTTTTTTACTTTGTATATCAAATTTTTTTCGCCTGGGCAAATTAGAAAAAGTTACCTGACTTTTCTTTTCACAACTTTATGAGTTTGTCTTGCTTAGAAATTTTGTCCCCCTTCTCACATATTTTCTTTCTTTTTTATGATTCAAATCTTTGTATACTCCATAGGAAATTTCGATGGAAATGCAAACATTATTTTTTCTTCCTTCTTCTTACTTTTGCATGTTGAATGACGTGGCTTCCTAGCTTTATTCTCTATCTCACAAGCTAAGAGTATATTATTTGTTTTGTTTCTTGTTTTTTTATTTAAAGAATTAGACCTGCTTCTTATCAATTGTTTTAGTTTTCCTGGCTGCAATGCAAATACCATGCAACGGGTTGCTTAGACAGTGGGAATGTATTGGCTCACAGCTTTGAGGCTAGGAGAAGTCCAAATAGAAGCAACATCAAGGCAATGCTTTCCTCGTAGAGACTAGGGTTCTGGGGTTGGCTGCCAGGGACCTTTGGTCCTTGGCTCCTCTGTCACATGGCAATGCACATGGGAGCCATTCCTGGCATCTTCTTTCTCCTCTGGGTTCTGTTGAAGTTCAGCTTCTGGCTGCTCCCTGTGGCTTTCTATCTGTCTGAATTTCATTCTGTTTATAAAGGACTCCAGTAAGAGAATTAAGACCCATCCTTAACTGAAGTCACCTCATCCAAAGGTCCTACTTACAATGGGCTCACACAGACCGGAATGAATTAAGTTTAAGAACATGCTTTTGTGGGATACATAGCTCCAAACCACGACATTGATTAAACTAATTCTGTTTTTTATGTCTATCATCCAGCTGGAAACTAAATGTGCTGGGATCCCTATAAATGCTGGAAACTGACTGTTCTTCTGTGCATGTTTCACCTCACCACTGTTTCCTCAACCTCACTCACCCTTTCTTCTTTGCTCTCCATTTTTTTGACTCCTTGTACTGCACCAGGTTTAGCTTTTTCTGACTTTAGCCCCCAGTTCACTAATTACATATTCAGCTGTCTCATCTGCTGTTAAATCTGTTCACTGAGTTTTCTTCTTATCACTGTCATTGTATTTTTAATTTCCACAGGTTCTGTTAAGTTCTTTTTCACAAATGCTATGTTGCTTTTTATAATCCTGTGTCCTGGAGGTATTTTGAAGTATACTTTTATTTCCTTAAACATAACCACTAGTATTCTAATATATCTGAAATCTTTGCAAGGTGTTTTTCTAGTTCTAGCCCAAAGAGCTTTCTTGCATGACTGAATGTGTGCCGGACACTGCATTTTAAAATAATATGTATGAGGGAATAGCTTGAAGCCAGTGAAAATAACTTACTCCAGAATAAATTTGTGTTTGCTGCTGCTAGGTGTCTGAGTTGATACCCATCTGGGACAATCTTTTTTTTAAATCAGTTTTATTGAAATGTATTCATAAACCATATAATCCATCCAAAGTGTACAATCAAGGGTATTTGACATAATAGCAGAGCAAAGGTGCTTTGTATAATTTAAATATTTTTATATTTATTGAGACTTGCTTTGTGAACCAATCCTGGAGAAAGATCCATGAGCACTAGAGAAGAATGTATATCCTGCTTACTTGGGATATACATTCCAAATATGATTCTGTATATGTCTGTTATGTCCAGCTTGTTTGATCAAGTTCTCTTTTTCCTTGTTGATCTTCTGTCTATATGTTCTATCTATTTATGTACTGGTGTGTTAAAGTCTCCTACTATTATGGTAGAGAGGTCTAATTCCCTTTTCAGTTTTGCCAAATTTTGCTTCATGTATTGCGACGGTTTGCTCGGTCGGTAGAGGTGGGGTCTGGCTGCGGACGAGGGGTCGGTCCAGCTCTGGATGAGGGGTCGGTCCCGCTTGGGACGAGGGGTCGGTCCCGCTTGGGACGAGGGGTCGGTCCGGCAGCAGACAAGGGATCGGTCTCACAAGGGGTTGCGCGGTTCGGCTGACGGGGTCACCTGGCGAAGCCGGCAACGAGGGGGTCGCCCAGAGAAGCAGGCGACGAACTGGGGACAAGGGAGGCCAGGCCCTTGTTGGGGGCTCTCAGGACTGGAGGGCGCACGGCAGAAGAACTACCGCGGAGACAAGGTAAACACGCAAGTCCACTTTACTGAGGGAGAGGCAACAGTTTTACAGGGGCTGGGGAAGGCTGATTGGTCGAAGCCACGCCCTGTTCTGATTGGTTGCCGGCGAAAGGTCAGTGGGCGGTACTGGACGGGGGAGGGGTGGTGGTTAGGGATTGGCTGTTGCTGTTGCTGGGGGAAGGGGCAGGGTTTAGGGATTGGTGGCTGCTGTAGCTGGGGTGGAGGGCAGACTTGAGTTTCCCGCCCACACCTGGCTGTTGCTGCTGTCGGGGGAAAGGAAAAGGGCAGACTGGATTTTTCCGCCCACGCCTGGCTGTTGCTGCTGCTGGGGGAGGGGAAAGGGGCAGACTGGAATTTTCCGCCCTGCGCCTGGCTGTTGCTGCTGTCGGGGGAGGGGAAAAGGGCAGACTGGAATTTTCCGCCCTGCGCCTGCGCAGGGAGAAAGAAGAAGAAGGGTGCCGCCCCACAGGCATCGTGTGGCGCCATCCGGGAGGAGGGGCGGCCGCGGAAGCATGGCTGCCGAGAAGGGGAGACCCGAGGGCACTCTGCGCCCATGCCGAGCTCCCTTCAGGGGTGGCGGTGAGTCCGACCAACCACCCTATTATGGGGGCAGCGGAATTAGGCCTACTGTGGCCGCTCCCCCGCCAGGCCAGCAAACCACACTTCAGCCCGAGGGGTGACCGCATTTCCCCCTTCTTTTCAAATAAGGGCCAGGATGGCAGCAGCAACGAGTAGCCGAGGCCCAAGAGGCAGCAAGCAATGAGGGAAGCAGGGCTGAAGAGGGAGGTGAGTATGACGGGGATATAAATGTACAATTTAGGGGGTGGTATCTTGCCGTTGCAAGCAAGGGTGGCCAATGTCCAATTCTTGTTGATCTTGGCGGCTATAAGATCCATCTGTTGTTAAAAGTCCAGGATGACAGCGCGTTGCAGGTAGTTGATCTCTCCTTGGCAGCGAAGACATTGTAGGAGAGGATTACTTTTTCCTGCCAGAGGCTTACTGTCCAATTAAAAGGCTGATGGCTGGGGTTGGTGAGTGCAATGGGGAGTGTGAGGAAAAGAAGGGTGACGGTTTTGGACAAGAGGAGGCTTGGTGAAGTCATTATGGGAGGAAGATAAGGAGTAAAGCATAAAAGAGGATAATAAACAGACAGGCGATGGAGAGTAGAATTCGTTGGCCGAGGTTCCAATCTTCTGGGGCGGTAGCGGCTAGACAGATGGCGGAAAATATTATCAAGAAAGCAAAGGTTATGAGGAAGAAATAAAGTATTAAAGGCTGTGGGGGAAGTGAGAAGATCATTTAGAGGATAGGGTTGAGAATGGTATGTTTAAGACAGAAGCTTTGTGGTTTGTAGGAGACTGCTTTATAAACGAAGGAGAATGAGGGCAGTAATTATAGTAACGATAGATAGGAAGATGACAGTGAGGAGGAGTCTTTGTTTAAGGTTCCAATCGTCCGGCGCAACAGTGGCTAGGCCGATAGCGAGGGGTGTTGCTAAATAGACAATGGCTGCAAAGACAAAATCATCTTCTGTTTCCTTAAGAATAACTTTTCTTTAAATACTTAGTAGCATGCAATATTAGAAACCACTTCTCAAAAGCAAGTTGGCAGGGGAGCCTGGTTGCTGTTAATCTTTCCTGTTATAAAATTACCCTTTATTACCATTATCATCAATTCAGTTTTATATATATATATTTAAGAATGACCTTTTGGAATTAGCCACTTAATACCTTAATGTAAACTATTGAAGATAAATTTTATCTTTACAGAACACATTCCCCCACGTAAAGTTATCACAATACCTTTTACACTTGCCGCATGCAAATTAAGTTTCAAGAGTTTATGAAAAATTAGCCATCCTACTTTAGGACAAAATACGTCTTTTTGCAAAACTTATTACATTTCCGTTAGCATTTTTACAAACTTTTAACCTTTTTAATATTCATATAAGTTTTACATTCTTTATATTATCCTGTGAAGAAAAGTAAGTTATTCATTTTAATCTAGGCAAGAACTTTTTATGAAGATGTACAGTTAATTTTGTTAATTAAGACTTACAATTTTTTTCTAATTGTAGATATCTTATTAACATTTAAACTTATGTATTAATAAAACTTAAGTATTAATATAAGCGCTTATTTAATTTTTGGCCATTTGAATAGAGCTCTTTTAAAGATTTCTAGTAATTTATATTTACCATCCAGAGGTATCACAATATACGTTGACATTGAACGAACAGACAGACAAACACAGAACAATTACAACACATTAACAGAAATATATAATTTATTTACAGTTGACTCATAATTCTTACTTTCTTGGTATAGCTGCTTTTAAATCCTTTTTTATATAGCATATCATAGATTATACCCTTCAAGATTTCTTCTGGACTTCATGTTGCCTGTAATAAGCCAGGAGGGAATCTTTTACCTTCCTGCTCCACAGCAAAAGTGACCCTATCTATAAGGCGAGTATAGGTGTCCGGGTCCCAAAGCTGACACGTGGTAAGCCACGGATTAAAGGGGAGAAGAAGGCCCCAATATACTTGAAGCTGTTTGAAAGAGATCTTACACCGGTGAGTGTCTAGGAGACCGGCGAGGGCCCGAACTTGCGGGGCTTGCTTAGCAGATAGGATGTTACCCATTGCTAATGGCCTTTTGGAGCCGATAAGAAAAGGGGCCCTTACCTTGAGAGCGCGGCGATGGGAGCCGAGGTGCGCGGTGAGACGAGGGGTCGGAGCCGGTGGGGCTCTGATGGTGGTCGCGGGCCAAGAGAAGGCCCCGACGAGGGGAGGGCGGGACGACGAGCAGTGGAGCAAGGCAAAGGGGAGCAAGCACAGAGGGGAGGAGGCAGAGGTGAAGGCAGGGGTGGAGGTGCTCAGGCACGCGCTCCTGAGAGTTTTATTGGCACCTCTTAATCATAGCAGGTTGGTATAAACCCCCGACATGGAAGGAGAAAGCCATCCAGCGATTCTCCCAGACCGCCGTGGATCGTATGAGGTCACCAAGGTTCAGGAGCAGCAATGCAGAGTGAAAAGATAGGGGTGAGAAAAGAGGAGAGAGTAGGGCTATGGTAGGGTTACTTCAGACGTGCAAACGCACACTCCCGAGAAATCCAAGGCTCCTCTTAATCATAGCGGGTCGGTATAAGCCCCCGACATGGAAGGAGAAAGCCATCCAGTGATTCTCCCAGACCGCCGTGGATCATATGAGGTAGCCAAGGCTCAGGTAGCAGCAATGTTGCACGAGAGAAGTCCCAAGGTGAGAAGAGAGGGGGGGGGGTCGCCAGGTTATGGAGTGAGGCTGTGGTGGAGTTGCCTTGCCCCACGTTGGGCGCCAACTGCGACGGTTTGCTCGGTCGGTAGAGGTGGGGTCTGGCTGCGGACGAGGGGTCGGTCCAGCTCTGGACGAGGGGTCAGTCCCGCTTGGGATGAGGGGTCAGTCCCGCTTGGGATGAGGGGTCGGTCCGGCAGCAGACAAGGGATCGGTCTCACAAGGGGTTGCGCGGTTCAGCTGACGGGGTCACCTGGCGAAGCCGGCAACGAGGGGGTCGCCCAGAGAAGCAGGCGACGAACTGGGGACAAGGGAGGCCAGGCCCTTGTCGGGGGCTCTCAGGACTGGAGGGCGCATGGCAGAAGAACTACCGTGGAGACAAGGTAAACACGCAAGTCCACTTTATTGAGGGAGAGGCAACAGTTTTATTGGGGCTGGGGAAGGCTGATTGGTCGAAGCCACGCCCTGTTCTGATTGGTTGCCGGCGAAAGGTCAGTGGGCGGTACTGGACGGGGGAGGGGTGGTGGTTAGGGATTGGCTGTTGCTGTTGCTGGGGGAAGGGGCAGGGTTTAGGGATTGGTGGCTGCTGTTGCTGGGGTGGAGGGCAGACTTGAGTTTCCCGCCCACGCCTGGCTGTTGCTGCTGTCGGGGGAAGGGAAAAGGGCAGACTGGATTTTTCCGCCCACGCCTGGCTGTTGCTGCTGTTGGGGGAGGGGAAAAGGGCAGACTGGAATTTTCCGCCCTGCGCCTGGCTGTTGCTGCTGTCGGGGGAGGGGAAAAGGGCAGACTGGAATTTTCCGCCCTGCGCCTGCGCAGGGAGAAAGAAGAAGAAGGGTGCCGCCCCACAGGCATCGTGTGGCGCCATCCGGGAGGAGGGGCGGCCGCGGAAGCATGGCTGCCGAGAAGGGGAGACCCGAGGGCACTCTGCGCCCATGCCGAGCTCCCTTCAGGGGTGGCGGTGAGTCCGACCAACCACCCTATTATGGGGGCAGCGGAATTAGGCCTACTGTGGCCGCTCCCCCGCCAGGCCAGCAAACCACACTTCAGCCTGAGGGGTGACCGCAATGTATTTCAGGGTACCCTGGTTACATGCATTGCTATTTATGATTATTACTTACTCCTAGTGGATTGTCCCTTTCATTAATATATAATGGTCTTCTGTATGTCTTATAACTTTTTTGCATTTAAAATCTATTTTGCCTGATATTAGAATAGGTACCCCTGATCATTTTCGGTTACTGTTTGTGAGGAGACTCTTTTTCCAACCTTTCACTTTCAGCCTATTTGTATCCCTGGATCTAAGATGAGTCTCTTGTAGGCAGTATATTGATGGCTCATTGTTTTTTCATCCATTCTGTCAGCCTATATCTTTTGATTGGGGAGTTTAACCTATTCACATTCAATGTTATTACTGAAATGCATTATTCCACCATTTTATACTTTCACTTTCATATGTCATACCTTATTTTTGTCTGTCTTTTTACCCTTTTGCTTACCCTTTCTGATAATGTTCATTTCTATTAATATATTCTCTCTCCTGCCTTTTCCTTTCAGGATGCAGAACTCCCTTTACTGCATCCTGCAGAGCCAGATTCTTGTTTACAAATTCTCTTAGTTTCTGTTTATCTGTGAATATATTAAACTGAACTTCATATTTGAAGGATGATTTTGCCAGATAAAGAATTTTCAGCTGGCAGCTTTTCTCTTGCAGTATCTTAATTATATTTTACCACTGTTTTCTCACCTACATGGTTCCTAATGAGAAATATGCACTAAATCTTACTAGGTGTTCCTTCCATGTGACTACTTGTTTCTCTCTTGCTGCTTTCAGAATATTCCCTTTATCTTTGGCATTTGGCATTCTGAATAGTATGTATCTTGGAGTAAGTCTATTTGAATTTATTCTGATTGGAGTATGTGGCACTCCTTGTACATGTAAATTCCTGTCTTTCATGAAAGTTGGGAAATTTTCAGCCATTTTTTCTCCAAATACTCTTTCTGCCCCTTTTCCATTCTCTTCTCTTTCTGCAACTCCCATAACACATGTGTTGGTGTGCGTCATGCTATCACTTATCTCCCTGAGTCCCTGCTCAATTTTTCCCATTTTCTCTGTTTTCTTTTCCAATTTCCACTGTTCAATCCTCTACACCACTAATTCTTTCTTCTATGATTTAGAATCTGCTGCTCTATGCGTCTGTGTTTTTAATCTCATCTATTGTGCCTTTCATTTCCATAAGTTCTGTTGTTTCCATATTCAAGTTTTCACATTCTTCTTTGTGCTTGCCCAGTATCTTCTTGATGTCCTCTACCTCTTCAGCCATACCTACCTTCAATTCTTTGATTTGATTTAGGAGATTTGTTTGAGCATCACTGATTAGTTGTTTCAAATCCTGTGTTTCATCTGGGGCTTTCATTTGTTCTTTTACCTGAGCCATCTTCTTCTTTGTTAGTATAGCTTGTAATTTTTTGCTCATGTCTAGGTAACCTGGTTCTGATGGTTGACTTTATGCAGATGCTCAGTTTCTCTCTCTTGCATAGAGATTTAGTGGTGGGTGGCTGTGTGTTACTGCTATTCTTTGAGTGATGGTTCAACTTGTTCTAGGACTTTAGGATTGCCCATTTAGCTGCTCAAATCAGGGCCATGGACCCAGTAATGGGGTACAGACCAGTTTCCAAGAGCCTTGGGGAGGGAGATTGTACAGGCCCCAAAAAAGCTCTTTTATTTATTTTTATCTTCTTTGCCTGTACTTTATTGGTATGCCAGCAAATGGCATGCATCAGCAGACCTCTCCACTCAACCCTGGTGGGGATATGTCTCCCAGAACACTGACTAGGAGAGCAGTGTAGAAAAAATATGAAGGGGGAATCCTCCCTCAGAGCCAAGCCTTGCAAATCCAACTTGCTCAGAAGCTATTGTTCTCCCTTGGCTGGCTGCCCCCTTCCTTTCTGCATCATTAGCACCCAGTCCAAGTCAGCAGGGAGGGTGTTTGAGAAGGTAGGAGTTCTTTCATCCCTGCTGGCTCCCAGAGAAAACAATGGCTTGGTACCACCTGGCCCAGAAGGGCTCATGGGACATAGCAGACCAAATTTGTTGGCCAAAACCTGAACTGGCCATAGGCTGTGTCCCTCTCTCCCCTTTCCTGGGGAAGTGGACCCCTGAGACCTCCATCTGTAACTGGCAGCCAGGGGCCAGAGGACTCAATGCTGTTTGCTCCAAGGGTGGGGGGATGGACACCAGCAGCTGCAGCTTTTACTCAAAGACCTTCCCCATCAAGCCTTCTTTTCTTCACCTCTTCTCTTCTTGGTGGTATCCAGCCTTGCTCTGGTATCCTAAGTCCTAGAACAATTTCTGGACAGTTTTTGCCTGTCCTCTATTTTTCTGGGAGAGAAGTAAGTCCTGTTTCTCTCTAATCTTCCATCTTCCCAGAAGTCCCCTGGGACCATCTTTAAAAAAAGCCCAAAGTTTAAAATTCCTGGATGGCCCAGTCATTTCAAAATTGGCTATAATTCCACATGGAATGTTTACTTGCAGTTAATTGGGGTCCCACAATATGTGTGTGGAGGGTCTCTTGTCAGACACTCCACCTCCAATTTAGAGAATTAACAAATGCCCTTCTTTTTGGAGTTTCAAATTTCCTTGGTATTTGGCCAAATAATTCTCAATTGTGTTCTTAATTATTTAAAGTGATATCTCAAATTATTATTTTCCTGTTAATTTTTTATGTTACTTTTGGAGTACAAGCTGACAGAATAATTTAGCCCACAATGACAGGGTAGAGTGAAAATAAACTGACTCTCTTCAGCTTATTTTGGGGAGAATGAATAAAGATAGCTATAAGCCACAGCTTTCTGCTTTGCAGGAATTCCTGATCATCTAACTAGGTTGTTTAGCTAGTAAGGAGAAATAAGTTATAATCTGGGTACCTTAGGATATTGGATAGCTGTCCTGGATTATTGTGGAGGCTGAGATAGCAGGGAGGATAGGAGTGCCACAGTACAACAAACACATCATTCAATAAGCACTTCCTAAGCCAAGAGACATGCTAAACACTGTGCTACGAAATTTCCATTTGTGCTTTCTAAATCTTATGAGGTACTATTAACTACCTATTATAAGTGGGGAAACTGAGGAAGATGAAAGTTACATAATTTATTCAGGCTTTCACCAGAGCCCACAGGACCCATGGTTCAGTTTTCAGATTCTTCTAGATATTCTCTACTAATTATTGTCTCTCTGATAAGTAATGCTGTGTGTCATATTAACTTAAGTGAATTAGTTATAATATGACTTTAACATTATGAAAACAAGAGACATTGTATTTCTAAAAACTTTTCATTTTGCATTTTTCTCCAGATTTTCATTTGACACAGATATCATCTCTTGCAAGAGATACAGATTAAATAAAATAAAATTAACAAACATTTATTAAGCACCTGCCATTACACAAAATATAAGTTAAAGGAGAAAGTAAACTAACTTTACTCAGTTAATAAACAGCCATGAAAATAATTTCTTTGAATGTCAAGGAAAAATCAACAAATCACTTTAAAACCCCTTGTAGTCCTGAAAATATCTGGTTTTTCTGTCCCTTTTGACTTCTGACCCCCCACCACTCAGGCCCCACTCTCTGGTCTCATAAAAGCAGGCAGGAATGAGGCCAGAGAGGTTGCCAGGCCCTAAGAAGGCATGAGGCTCCCAAAGAAAGGATAACAAGGACCACAGCACAAAGTCAGAGAGTACTGGGTTTCCGTAATAGTTCAACCACTCTTGAGCAATTAATCTCGCCAAGGCTCCATTTCCTCGCTGATAAAATGGGGATACTGATGCCTACCGTGCAGTGTTGTTCTGAAATAATGTATGTAAAGAACCTACCTAATACCATATGTGCTACAAGGTAGACACTCAATTTAATTCCCTGAAAAGTTTTTATGATTTATTCTCCTTTAAAAGAAAAATTTTCAGTGATCAGGAGTGATATCTGTAGATGCTTAAAAACAAAACATCTTTTAACTCAATTAAGAAAAAAGCCCCTATTATTATTCCCAATTTACAGATGCAGAATTAAGGTACAAAAAGCTTACCTTCCCTGCAGAGATCCTTTTAGGCACACGTCTAGAATAACATAAGGAAAAATGATCAGATAGAGAACCTCTCCGTCCAGTTCTAAGGTATCCTTTTCTGCTCTAGCACTCACATGCCCAGAGTCACCAGAAGTGATAAAATGAGGATTTGCCTTTTAAAGGTGCTGCCTGGGTCTGACCAAATGTGGAACAATACTAGAATATATGTGAGATTTGGTCTGCCACCTTGAAATCAACATAATGGATGGAAGTGTCCAGTTGAGCCAATCTCCCACATGCGCACATGGTATGGTCTGCAGTACACCTACACTGGTTTATTTCACTGTCTCCTCCAGTCAACCCACACCAGGCACTCAACAATTTTTAGTTGAATTTAAATCTGCGTAATACAACTGATTAAGGTAGAGGCTCAGTCTAAAGAAGGTCTTAAGTGCCAGATGATGATATAAAATAGTAATAATAAAAGTTAGCATTTTACTGAGTACTTGCTTTGTGCCAGGCTCTGGACTTGGCCCTTGATGTCAACTATCCATACTCTTCACTTGGAGGTCGGTCCTACCAGTGCCATCTTAATGATGGGGAAGCTGAGGCTTGACGAGTCTAATCACCAAGCTAATTAGGTGGTGGCTTTAAAACCAGGTGTGACTCCAAAGTACATGCTAATGAGTTCTTGCCTTTACCCAAAGATAAGGAGCATCTCTGCACAACTTGCAGGGAGATAGTGAAATCAGAGCAGATAGAATGGATTAGAGTGGAGAGCAAAAAGAAGGCTGGGATGTGAGGAGGAGATTATGACAAAGGATGAATGATGCATTTTCAACTGGGGTGGCATCAAATGTAATGGAAAAGAGTAAGAGATGTAAGAGGGGAGGGGAAGAAAACACGGAAGGCCCTGAGTACCGATGAGGTGCACAAGGCAGGAAGGCAGCTGTGACTTTCTCCCAGAGAAGCTGGGAGAATGACTGGCATTCCAGTTTCCATACAAAAGGGGCTCCTCTGGGAGGCCTTCTAGATACCCAGGAGAATAACCCCACCCCTCACTCTTACCATCCTTCCCTGCACTTATCACCAATTTACTTTCCTTGTTTACTGTTATGTGTCCCTTAGCAGAATGTAAGTTCCATCGAGGCAAGCCTCATCTTGTAATTGCTGGGACCCCAGTTCCAAGAACAGTGCCTTGACACGGTAGGGCTTATCAGTAGATCTCTGGTGAACAAAAGAATAAATGATTTAATGAGTGAATTAAGGACTCGATTGAAAGAGGCAGGAAATTAGGAAGAGGCAACAGGTTGCAAGGGGAGGCGACAATTGAGTCCAATTTACCTATTCTGAGTGAGAGAGCAGAAGGCTAGCCAAGAGGCAAAGCCCCAAAAACAGCAGGAGTTATGGGATGGGACTTGGAAAGAGAGATCAGAGAGGTAGAAGGGGTCATCTGATTAAAGGTCATGAAGACCAACCATGTTTGTTTCTTATAACAATTTAGTGACAAAGAACATTCAGATTAGATGATGATTACAAATACAACTTAATGTCTTAGGATCAAAACATATCCTAGGTGTCTTTAATTCCCTGGAATGTTATTAGGATTTATTCTCCTTTAAAGGAAAAACTTTCAGTGATCAGGAGTGATATCTGTAGATGCTTATAAACAAAACATCTTTTAACTAAATCCTTGTAAGGGTCCCTCACCTCTCATTTCAATATTATAGGCTGTCAGAAATAGCTTATAGAATAACCTATAGCAAAATGAATTACAGCACATTCTATGACAAAAAAGAGAAAAATGAAAAGACAACAATGAGATACCAACATATAACATGCAAGAACGGCTAAGATCTGAAAGACTGACAGCAAGTGTCGGCAAGGATGTCGAGCAACTGAAGCCATCACACACAATTTGTGAACGTGTACAATGGAACCACCACCACGACTGGACAGTTTCTAATAAAGCTCAACATACACTTGCCATACAACCCAGCAATTCTACTCATACCCTAGAGAAACAGTGCACGGCTGTTCACAGCAGCCTCATTGATAATAGCCAAAAACCAGATGTAACTTGAAAGCCCAGCAATAAGAGAGTGGCTAAACCAATGTGGTCCACCCATGCAATGAAATACTACTCAGCAAGAAGAAATTACTGCTGATAAACATAACAACATGGATGACCCTCGAAAGCAATGTGCACGCATACTGCACGGTTACCTTTAGGTGCAGTTCAAGAGTGGACAACCTGTGGTGGCAGAAGGTAGAAGAGTGGTTCCTTTGAGTACAGGGCAAGGGGGGTGGGGGAAAAAGGTAATATTCAGAAGCAAAGGAGAAGTTCTATATCTTGATCTGGGTGGTGAGTGCACAAAAACCACATGTCAAAAGTTATAGAACTATATAAGTTTATATGTGTGTATTTTACTGCACATAAACGTTACTTCCAAAAAGTATGAGAACATAAAAATGTTAATGAGTCAAAAATGAGCGAGCCAACAGGTGTGTGGACCTTCGCAGGCCACCGCCCCGTGCAAGTGCATTTACAGCTTAGTCTGCCACTCCGGTGCCCACAAGCCTCCCAACTGAGGGCTTTCAGACACTGGGGGGCTCCTGCGAAGCCCCCTCCCCTGGCTCTGGTCTGTCCCACATATGCCACGCTGTCTCTGTCCCTCCTCCACCTGGATTAACATGTCCCCCCACCCTGTCCTGCCCTTCCTAGAAGGCCTGCCCTCAGCCGCTCCTCTTCCCTGGCCCCTCCTCATCTATCTGGCCATCTCAACCTCTCCAACAGCCCCCGGGGCACGGGAGGCATTTCTAGAGTCACGGCACAGTATGCCTGGGGGACGTGGGGACCTGAGTAGTTCCCAGGACAGTCCAACCTAGATGTGTAATACACATATGTGTATATGCACACACATGCACATACGAGATCAGAATGACTGTTTACTGTTTTACAACATGTGCTCAGGTCCTCCTTTGCTTTTTCCCAGTTTCGCATATTGAATTTGCTATTCTTATCTTTCATTTTTAAATGTTAAGGTCACGGGACTTAATTGCTTATCTTTTTTTGTACCCTCCCATGAGGCCTTGCATTCAATGACCATTTAATTTATACTTTGGACCAGCAGTTCTCAAAGTGTGGTCCGGGGGATGAGCCTCCCTGGCAACGAGGGACCACTATCAACTACCAACTGATGATGCAACTGGAAAATGACCTTATATGGAAGGTTCAATGCGGATCAGCAGAATATCCATGTCTACATAAAATACCATGACTTTAAAATGCTGTTTGACCTAAAGTAAGGGGGAAATGGAAAGGAGAAATGAGTTTATATGGCTACGAGTTTCTAAAAAAGAGTCTGGAGGCTGGCAGAAGGTTTGCCCTCATGCACAACTGAGCAGAGTCAGAGAGACAGATAAAGCAGATACAACCCCCAGATATTGGTTCCTTTGAGGGCTAAAGAGACCCATGGGAGTTATGGTCATGGCCGATGGGGTTAACTACCAGGGCAGATGGCCCCTCTTTGGAAATGGTGTTTATGTGTGATGAATCTGGACTCAGATGGGATCTCCCTTCATAAGACTTTCATGCTAATGTGCTGGAGGTGCAGTTAATGTTGGGGTTTAAGATATATTTAGGGGATTTGAATCTCTGGACTGACAATGTGATAGCCAGATCCTGAGCCTCAACAGACTCCAGCACCTACAATCTGATTTATTGGACTTACCACACTCAGCTAAGATGGAGGTGAAGAAGGACAACCACCACACCATGGAGCCTAGAGTGATTACAACTGAAAATGGGAGGATTGCATCCAGCATCCAGGTGGAATCTGAGCCTCCTCTTGACATAAAGGTGCAATGGACACAACCAATCCAGTGTCCACATAGAAGAGGTGGCATTGGATTGGGAAAAGTGGACATAATGGACAAAGGGTATGGGGAAAGGCAGGAAGAGATGAGAGGTGGAGGCGTCTTAGGGACATGGAGCTGCCCTGGATGGTGCTTCAGAGGTAATCACCGGACATTGTAAATCCTCACAGGGCCTACATGATGGAATAGAGGAGAGTATGGGCCATGATGTGAACCAATGTATATGAGGTGCAGAGGTGCCCAAAGATGTACTTACCAAATCCAATGGATGTGTCATGATGATGGGAACGAGTGTTGTTGGGGGGGGGGTGGGGGGTGGGGGGGTGGGGTTGAATGGGACCTCACATATATATTTTTAATGTAATATTATTACAAAGTCAATAAAAAATAAAAAAAAAAAAAGATAAAAAAAAAAAATAAATAAATCTTTTACCCATTTTTTAAAAAAAAAAAAAAAAAAAAAAAAGTGTGGTCCGGGGACCCCTGGGGTCCTTGAGGCACTTGGGTGATTTTGTGAGGTCAAAACTGTTTTCCTAATAACACTAAGATGTTAGTGCCTTTTCCATTCTCATCTCTCAGGAGTGTAGCGTGGACTTTCCCACTGTAGAAAGGGAAGGCCTGCAAGAGCCAGGGAACCACTACTTTCCAAATGACTGCTGTATGAACAATACAAAGTCTCACAGGGGTAAAGGATCCACCTAAAGTTCAAGACAGACCAGTGCATTTCAATGTAAGAGAGAAAAATTCATTTTCAATTCCGCAGGGCAACTAATCCTCAAGAAGCTACTGCTGACTGAGTTTGGGTATAATATAGAAGCAGACCCACACTTTTCAGAAAAGGCTATTAAATATTTCTCTGTTCCCACTTCCTATCTGTGCGAAGCCAGATTTTCTTCGTGTCCTTCAAACCAAACAACACATGGTAATAGACTGAATACAAAAGGAGTTATGAGACTCCAGCTGTCTTCTTCTAAGGATATTAAAGGAATTTGCAAAAATGTAAAACAATGCCATTTTTCTCACTAGATGTTTTGTTCTGGAAAATATAATTACTTATCACAAAACACGTTAACCTGTAAAGGGTATGTTGTTATTTTTAAATGAGTCTATAAATAAGTAATTTTAAAATGTCTAATAAAGTAAGTATTGATGCTTATAACCTGTATAAATAAAAGCATTTCAGGGCCCTCAGTCATTTTTAAAAGTATTCAGGTTTCTGAGACCAAAAAGTTTGAGAACCACTGCTTTAGACTGGCTGACCGAAATAGTGAGCAGAGTCACTTGAAACTCGCAGGACAAATAACCCAAATCTGGAGTCAGACTGACCTGGGATTCAGTTGAGTTTCCACGCCATACAAATGGAAGCAACTTATTAAATGCCCTTGAACCTCAGTTTTCTATTTTGCGAAGCACAAAGAAGCTATCTTTTTAGGACAGTTGAGAAGATGAAATGGGGTGACAGTGAAAAGGAGACGCACAGACAGCCTGCAGCCTGGAGGCCCTCCCTACAATCCACCATGGGTGCAGGCTGCACTGCCACCCCCAAGGGAGCGGAGGGAGCCAGAGACTCGGCCGAGTCAGGGTGAAGTGACGCAGCATCTGGGCCAGCCGACCAACTACAAGGAAGGCAAAGGACTTTCTGCACCCTGGGAAGGGTACCCAACAGTGGAAGGGCCACGGCTGCAGAGCTTCCAGCCTGGGGGAAGGAAGTGCCCATTGTTCCAGAAACCAGAAGCCCAGGCAGAGCAGCTCTGGGGAAGGCACAGGTGCTCAGTCCCTTCAAGGTCAATAAGACAGATATTTTTTGAGCACCTACTATTTATAAGATGCCAGGCGGTGTTTAATTCCCAGAGACACATCCGTGAATGAAAGAGACCAAGACCACTGGATTGTATGCAAACTCACACTTTGGTTCAAAGTTACGGAAAGCAAGCCAGGAATACACGTGAGCCCTGTGCGGCTCTGCAGATGGAACACTGACCCATGGCAAACCAGCAGCGCAGATGGGTGGGGTCCCGCAGCACTCCCCAAAGGCTTCAGTGCGTGTGCACCATCCAGGGCCACAGCACAAGAGATTCTGGGGGGCCAGGAATGAGGCTCCCTCTGTAAACGCAGCTGTCAAGGTGGGAAGCAGATTTGGCTCAATGGATAGAGCACCTGCCTACCACATGGGGGGTCCAGGGTTCAAACCCCGGGCCTCCTGACCAGTGTGGAGCTGGCCCATGCGCAGTGCTGATGCGCGCAAGGAGTGCCCTGCCATGCAGGGGTGTCCCCCACATAGGGGAGCCCCATATGCAAGGAGTGCGCCCCGTAAGGAGAGCTGCCCGGCATGAAAGACACACACACGGAGAGCTGACGCAGTTAAGATGATGCAACAAAAAGAGATACAGATTCCCGGTGCTGCTGACAAGAATGCAAGTGGACACAAGAACATACAGCAAATGGACACAGAGAGCAGACAACTGGGGGGGGGTGGGGCGCAGGGAAGGGGAGAGAAATAAATAAAAAATAAATCTTAAAAAAAAAAAAGTTAGGGATGATGACCAGCCAAGCAGGGGAAAAACCTCAGGCTGCGTGGCGCAAGATGCGGGTAGGCGAAGGGAAGAAGCCTGAGGCTGCCGAAGGCACGCTCTGGGTGAAAACCTCCAGTCCTCCTTCCTAAGTAGTACCTGGCAGCAGCTCCTTGGCGCAATGCGTGGAGAGGCGGACAGCCAGGGGCCTGTGAGCTCTGGCTTGGCAGGAGGCCCGCAGTGAGTCTGGCCATCTCTGTGGCTCAACGGGGTCAGAAGAACCTGGGAAAGGTGAACCGAAAAGGGAAACTGAGGAGCCGTTCTGCCCATCTTTAAAGCGGGAACCAGCCAGCCGCCAGCCTGGGGGTCTGTGTCCCTTCGGTTCTGGGGAGCAGCCTGGGTGGGCAGATGGTAACGCAAATAAGATGACACGCCTGACCATTCCTGCGAGACACAGCCACTGCCCGCGTGGGAACGACGGGGGCGGTCAGCGTGGCGTGCCTGCACTTCTCAACTGCTCTTGGTTTTGCCTGTCCAGGTGCCGCTTACAGACTGCTTCCCTGAAGGGCTCCTGTAGGTGCCACACGTGCTTGCACAAATAATCCTTGGTGACCGATGGTTTGAGGCTGTAGGGATGCCCGAAAGTGTGTTCTTAAAGTTAATCCAGTCCCGTGAGTGTGGGCCCATTGCAAGCAGGAGCTTTTGGAGAGGAGGAGCTTGACCTAAGACGTCGCTCACCTCATGCAGGGTGGGTTTTCATCCTCTTACTGGAATCCTTTACAAGAGAATGAAATTCAGGCAAAGAGAAAGCCAAGGAAGCAGGAAACTGCAAGCGATGAAATCTGGAAGAGAAGGGGAAGACCCGCAGATGCCACCATGTGCCTTGCCATGTGGCAGGAGTCCAGGATGGCCAGCAGCTGGTCTTCAGGAAGATGGTATCGTCTTACTGATGCCTTGGTTTGGACATTTTCACGGCCTCAGAACCATAAGCTTGAAAGCTAGTAAATCCTCCTTGTAAAAGCCGATCCATTTCTGGCATATTACTTTCAGCAAACCAGAACAGTGACCTTCGTTTTTCATTTGGAAAAATGTTGTTTGCACAAACCAAGAGCTGAGTCATACCCACGGCTACAGAAGCCACCCTGGAACTTGACACTTGGGGTTGGGAAGAAGGTTCACATTTTTGGACTGTTTTTGACTCCTGTGATTGGGGAGGCTGATATCCTACAGTTCACAATATTTCTTCTATGTTTTCAGCATTATCACCTTGTTCCTAGCCAGCATCGAAGGTCAGGAAAAAACTGAAAAAGAATTTGAGTTTTGCGTAGAAAAGGCCATTACATGTGGGCATGACACATTGGTGTTGAGAAAGGCACCCAGTTCTGGTGAACATGAGTGATTCAGAACCGAAATTCAAAACCAAGTGATTCAGCTCCAAGGGCAGGCTAGAGCAACTTGTCCATCTGTCTGCAAGGGAGGGTCCCCAGAGAATAAACTCTGGTTTGGAGAATGACCAAAAGTGTAACATAAATCAATCCTAGAATTTCAAGGACCATGTAACTGCGGGTGCCAGCTGGTGGATGAGGCCATATGCTCCCTTTAGCAGGGCAAACCCCGTGCTCCTTGCAAAAGCACAGGTCACCCCTTTCACCAGTGAGACAAATGAAGTGCACAGTACTGCATTGGCAGCCTGTATTAGTCAGCCAAAGGGGTGCTGATGCAGAGTACCAGAAATCTGTCGGCTTTTATAAAGGGTATTTATTTGAGATAGAAGCTTACAGTCACAAGGCCATAAAGTGTAAGTTACTTCTCTCACCAAAGTCTGTTGCCACATGATGGAGCAAGATGGCTGCTGGTCTCTGCGAGGGTTCAGCCTTACTCTTCCGCCTAAAGCTTTGTAGTCCCAGCTTCTTCCGATATCAGCTGTAGGCTGGGAGAGTCTCATCTCTCTACCAAGGCTTGTTTCTCTCCAGGCTCAGCTGGAGCCTTCACAGGGTCAGCTGTAAACTATCAGGCTCTCTCTCTCTTCCCGGGGCCTCTGCTGTGTCCATGGAGCCATCTCTATTCCTGTCTTCTTCTCCTGTGTGTTTCCTTCCCAGGGCTCCAGCACCCAAACTCCAAACTCTCCCCCCTGCCACGTAGTCTTCTCTGTTGAGTCTCCGCCCACCAGTGGAGCAGGGATGCTCCATCCTACTGGCATGGCCCAATCAAAGCCCTAATCATAATTCAATCAAGTAAAAGTGAAATCTTTGAATTTAATACAATCTAATATGCTCAGAGGAACAGGCCAGTTCACAAACACAACCCAATATCTGTTTTTGGAATTCATAAATGATATCAAACTGCTACACAGCCCAAGGTCAGGCAGCCAGACCCACCTCCCCCAGGCCCAGCCTCTGAGCCCTGCGGTGAATTCCATCCTTCCTCTTGTGAAGATGAATCCAAACCAAGAGGCACATGGCCCTCAAGAGCCGCAGGAAATGCGCTCATGCTCACATGACCTCCAGACATTGCACCCAGACCCCCTTTCTCTTCCCCTTCCCTGGGCCTCCCCACTGTGACCGATGATTGGTTGATTCTCTGTTCGTTCACACCTCGCCTGGGAGGTAAGATGTGTGCAAAGGTAGCAGAAACCAAATGAATTTCCTTAACCGCTGGATTTCCCACTTTATGCAGCACTTCTGTTGGCTGTGGTGACTGAAATGTTTAGGAGGAAGAACATGAAATGTGGATCTGACTAGTCCAGACTTGCTAAATCTGCCCTTAGCAGCTGGGTCGTGGGGGCAAGACGTTTAACATCCGTGCGCTTTGGCTCTTCATCTATAAAACCGGAGAGCAGCGCCTACATCATGGGGTTGGAGTGGGGGTAAAGCGAGAGCTAGAGGGAACTTAGCTGCAATGATGCTGGAGGCAAAAGGCCGTATAGAAAGGGCTACGTAAACGGCCCTATTATTACTGTTTTCCTGGGTTACTTTGTCTCTCACTGCCAGAAGCAATGGAGAGAAAAACTAGCTGACTTTGAGTTTTGATTTAGAAAAAGGTTCCCTAAGAACTTAACAAAGAGAAACAACATGGCAGCGGTCTGGTTCCAAGAAGAAAAGCTGTTTCTTAAAGTTAACCCTTTGGAAAAGAACAAAACAAAACACCTCAAAAGCTTATGGACATAAAACTCCAAAAACGCTAAATGGAAGAAATGGAAACTGTTTCTGAAACTCAGTGATTCCTAAACTGGCCTGAGCTGCAGGATTTTCGCGGGGCCAGGCTTGTGATGGGGAGGCAGGCTAGTTTAGGGAATGAAAAGATGAGCCTGGGACCCGGAGGGAAACGCAGCTGTGAGACACGTGGCAGTGGGCACGGGCCCCACAGAGGGCTGCTGGGAGAACCTCGGAGAATTCCCCATCTGGAACAGGATTTCATCCAAGATCAAGGAGAAGCCCGGGACACCATCAAGGGGCCTTGTCATTGCCCCCTCCCCAGTTGACTGAGGGGTAACCAATCAAAACTGCAAACAACTGGGATTCCTTTTACATTAGCAAAGGGGCGGAATAATAATTAATGATTTAAGAAGCAAGCGTGGAAGCTAAATCACCCATAACACCCTCTCTCTCCCTGCCTGAGTTAGCATGCCAGTCCACCCGGGAACTTGTCATTTGTAACGGGGACCTCTAAGTCTGTAAACCAGCCCTTTTGCTACCCTTTTTAGTCCTTTTCCTCTCTCTGCCTGGACCAACCCCACAAGCTTACCTGCGACCCATAACCTGCTATTTTCTCCCATCTTTCTTTTCTCAGTTCTTTAATAAATTACTGGCCTAACTAAACTGGCGTATACTTTAAATTCTTTTTCTGTAACATAGCGAGAACCTAGAGGAAATCGGGCAAGAGTAGGACTAAGCCTGCCAGCCTACCCTGTACCCCAGACCTGCCCACACAACAAGAACCCGCACCCACCATGCTCCTTTCCTGTCTCCCAGTCAGGTTCCTGAGAGATCACCGCCTCGGGTTCTGCTCCCATGACATCTACTCAAGACAGGAGGCGAAAGCCTGGACACTGATTATTTTGAACACGTTTCCTTTCAGAGTTTGCAGAACTGAAAATATGCATGGTGAAAAGGAGGAGGAAAGAAGTATTGAAGCCACCGCCTTCCCTGCGCCGGATTCCTTCCCCCAAAACATGCAGATTTCACCTGGAGCCCCGCCTCACCTGGCCTGCCTTCACCTGCTGCAGGTCCTGCCCCTTCCTTCAGAGCTCTCAATGGCTGTCTCCCCTCTCCCGCTGAGCACCGCTGCCCTGGCCTGGCTGACCTTTAAGCCACCCAACTGGCCTCCCCACCTACCCCGCTCCCTCTTGTGCTCCCAGGGACCCTTTCTTTTTTTTTATTTTTTTTTCCTCTACTTTTTAAAAAAAATGTTACATTAAAAAAATATGAGGTCCCCATATATCCCCCATCCCAATGCTCCCACATCAACAACCTCTTTCATCATCGTGGCACATTCATTGCATTTGGTGAATACATTTTGGAGCACTGCTGCACCACACGGATAGTGGTTTACACTGTAGTTTACACTCTCCCCCAGTCCACCCAGTGGGCCCTGGCAGGACATACAATGTCCAGCATCTGTCCCTGCAGCACCACCCAGGACAAGCCCAAGTCCTGAAAATGCCCCCACATCACATCTCTTCTTCCTCTCCCTACCCTCAGCAGCTACCGTGGCCACTTTCTCCACATCAATGCTACAATTTTCTTCCAAGGCTAGTCACAAGAGTTCCATAGTAGAATACCAGTAAGTCCAGTCTAATCCATACTCTATTCCTCCATCCTGTGGACCCTGGGATGGTGATGTCCACTCCCCCTCTGTATCGAGAGGGGGCTCAGATCCCACATGGATGATGGATGTGGTTCTCCTGCTTGCAGTTGTAGGCACTCTTGGCTCTGAAATGAAGGTTTGCCCCTGTCTGCCCCCAGCTGAAAACCTCCAATGCCGCCCCTTGTTTTCAGGGATCGGATGGCAAGTCGCTAGATAAAACATTCTGGAACCCTCCGCAGGTCACGCATTCCCAGATAGGGTGATGGGGGATGCACAGAGGGGCCTCCCACTCCCAGCGTGGCCACAGTGGATCTCTAGCCGGTGCGCGTTAGAAAGGCCCCGGGAGCCCCGGACAGCCCCGACGCCACGCGCGTCCCTCCCCGAAAAACTGCGCTGGCACCCCTTGACCCGCCGGACGCCTCCCCGGCTAAAGCCTGCACGACCCGGCCCCTGAGGCCTCACCGCAGGCCTGGCGCCCTCCTCTCGGCGCCCCTGGAGGGGTCTGCGTCGCCCGCCCCGCGCCAACCCCGCGGCCCTGGGGGCGGCCTCACCGGGACCAGCCTTGGGGGGGCGCCCCGAGGGTCTGCACCGCCTCTCCCGCCGCGTGGGGTCCCTGGGAAGGAAGGGCACGGGGGTGGGGGAGGTGGGGCTACACGGCCTCGCCGACTCCGCCAGGACCCCGGGGCGTCTGTGCGGCCCCTGCCGCCACACGCCCACCCTCGCCCCGTCCCCACGACTCTCGCCCTGTGGTCCCGCCGGGGCTGCACGGCCTCTGCCTCCTCGCGGAGCTCGGGGCTAGGCGGGCCCCTCCCAACCTCTGGCCCCCTCCGCCTGCGGACCCGATCCTTCCGGGTGGCAGTGGGGGCACGCCGCGGGCGCGCGCTGGCTGTGGAGTGCGCGCACCTTAGCCCCGCGGTTAAGGCGCCTGCCCTGGGAAGCGCTTTTGGAGAGAGGGAGGTGCGCAGCTTCAAACTTAACTGCCATATTAAAATATAGCTGCGAGGATGCTTCCGGCCTCCGTTCCTGGCCCCGACACCCCTCGGGAGGTTCGCCCACGTGGCCTCGAGAGGGGGCCCCGGACTTGTTCACCTGCTAGGCTCTTCCTGGATGGCGGGGGCTGGTCGGTTGCTTGTGCCCCAGGCCCCACAGGGCGGGCTCAGGAAGCCCTGGATGATGTGGGTTGTGGGTGGGAGGCTCTTTGTCTCTTCAGAGATAACCTTAACCTAAGCTGTCTGTCCTGACTGGTAGGGGTGGGATAGTGAGAGGTGCAGTCCTGCCCTTGGTGACCATGGCAACAACTCCAGTCCCAGAAAAGAGTTTAACAACGCAAAGTCTATAAACTTTAGATATTTGGGGGAAATGCAAACCAAATGTGCTAAAAGCTTATCTAGAATGTATGAGGTCCATGCTAAAAGTGTAGCTAGGATGAGGAAGATATATGCTAATTCAAGCCTATTGAGCACTGAAACAAAAGGACCATTTGGCCTTTTCTCTCTGTATAAAAGGGACTCAAAAAATCTTTTTGAGTTTGGGCTCCGGTTTGCAACAGAAAGCTCCCGAGTCTGGCCGGCCGTCAGTAAACCATTTTTTCCTTCTCAAAATCATTCCCAAGTCCTGGCCTTTCTATACGCAAATAATTGAACCTCTCTCAAAGTCTACAACATGGGGCGTTCCCGGGAGTGCACAAAGCCCAGGCTTCATTTGCATCAAAGCCCTGGCCGGGTTGTCCTTCCATTCCCGTGATTACCCAGACTAACAATCACAGAACCTTCGCCGAGCCGCCAGGAGGCCCAGAGGAGGCCGACTCTGAGATCTTTCTATTTTGCAGATGAGGAGACTGAGGCCCCAGTGGCTCCTTGGCGTGGCTGCTCGCATGCCTCTGCTTTACACAGAACTCTTGTCTCTTGGAAGACCTGACCTTCCAAGGCCTCAAACTGGACTCAATCTGGAGTGAAAATGAGCTGGGATTTCTGTAACAACTCCTTGTTGCGTAAAACCATGCTTCTGGCTCCTGTCTGTAATTGTAATTTGAGTTCGGCCCAGGAGAATCAGGAAGAGAGCGTGGAGTCATTCCAGTGATGCTAATCGAATCCTCCCCCTCGGCAGCTAGGGCTGTGGCTTATTTGTAGAGTACAGGCTTCGACCAGAGAAAAGCCGCTTTCTGCAAGAAACAAAAACAGGAATGCCTGGGCTCCCCTGAGCCGGTTCTTGATCCTATTATGCAGAACAGAAATGAGAGCAGCAGGCAGGAATGCCAAGCCGGCTCCTCGCCTCGCCTTACAAAAGTCCTGCCAGTCCACCTGACTTATTTGGTTCTTAACCATGGAAACCTTAGCAGACAGGAGCCAAAAACCACGTCTCCTTCTCAAAGCAAAGCAGGAATCAGTAGCGTGCCAGTTACACACTTTTTTTTTTGGTAAGGAAGCTGAAAAGAAAATCTGTTCCATGAAAATGTCTCCCTTCTCTCACTTTTTCATCCAGTCAAGTTCACCTGGTCACTGCCTTCCTCTGCCCCTCCTCCGTCCCTCCAAAACCTTAACTAGGCTGATGAATAAATGGGTGAACATTTACCGTAGACCTGCTGCTGTGGGGACTTTTGTTTCTTAGAAACCAAGTGGGATTATACTCACTTTACAGATGAGGCAGCCCAGGATCTAAGTGTGGGGAACTCTTCAAGGTCATGCAGCTGGGGAGACAGCTGGCCCTGGCTCTGACCTCACTGTGAGGTCTCTTCTCGTCATCTCTTCCTCCCAAGACCCAAGAGCTACTTGGGGGAGAGGGAGGGCTCTCTTTATCCAACTCCTTAGGCAATGCCTGGCACACAGCGAACTTTCAGTGCATTGTGAATGAATGAATGAACTCCACGGAATACAGTGAGGGCATCATTTGATTTGAATTCATAAACTCTGGCTTCGAAGCTCAGCTCTGCCATTTTCCTGGCTAGTTCACCTAACTCGTAGCCCTTAGGTTTCTCACCTGTGAATGGGGAGGTTAGGGTTACTTTTATTAACCGCCCCACCATCATTTTGATCAAGATCAAATGGAAAATCTCACGGACTCCCTGTGCTGTTCGAAGGCAATGAAGGCGAATATGGAGGAGAAATGATTTCCCAGAAAGGTCGCAGAAGGCGATGCCTGCCTTCGTACCAGAGCTGAGTTGGAATCACCAGGCATCCAGCGAGAGGCCTCCAGATTCGGGGGTTCTGGGCGAGCAGTGCTCCCCGGCAGCCAGCGTCAAGGAAGCCCCCACACCTATTACACAGCCAGCGCCCAGCCCTCACCTTCCACCACCTCCTTTTCTGAGAAAGTCCTCAAGACATACTGGCGGCCGTCCTCCAGCCTTCTGTTCCTGGATTCTGACCAGGTTCTCGGCTGTGCTGCAGAAATGACTTTCAAGAGCACGTCGGGTGAGTTAGGCCAGTAGTTTATTCAGGCAGAGAGGGACAAGAAATGGAAGAAAGTAACAGATCAGGGATCCCAGGGAGAGAGGAAGGGGCTGAAAAGTGGTAAAGAGGGCTGATTTACAGGCTGCAGTTCCCCATGATAGGTTATAAATGCCCAGGTTTACTTGGTAGTGATCCAAGTGGGGGATAAGGCAGCCAGAGTCGGGGTCCAGAGAGAGAGAGCTCAGGCCTCCTGCCGCTTTTCAAACTGTTAATTATCCCACCCCTTTGCTAATGGCAGGGGAGGAGTTCCAGCTGTTCCCTGCTTTGATTGCTTATTTCCCCCACCCATCTCCCAGGAGGGCCCAATGATCAAGTCTTCTCCCAAGGGAAGCGGCGTGTGGAGTTGCCATCGGCCACCCTGACCCACAGCAGGTTGGGGTCACCATGAGAGACGGGCCGGGATGGGATTCTTTGCCTGAGCTTCTGGACTCCTTGTGCTGTGTAAGTAACAGATTACTTGCCTTTCAGGACTCTTTCTGCTCTGCAGGTAACAAAGAGATCATTTGCTGGGAGCGTCTGCTGTGCCCTGACCCTGTTCCCACGGCTCCGCCAGGGGGGCTGGCAAAGCTTTGTGCTGAACCCTTGTAGGGATCACGAAAGGGCCCCAGGTACCACCCCTCTCACCCAGCCCGTAATTTCCACCGTCAGGGTCAATGCTGGCTGAGGCCAGTGGTTCTGTACATCAGAGCCCCAAGGAGCAGCTAAAACATACGGAACCAAGGCCCTGCTCTCTCCCAGTGGTCCTGATGTCATCATCCAGGAGGCCCTGGGAATTGTGGTCTTGAAAAAGAACTCCAGGAGTGGATGTGGGTCAAGCAGTTGAGTGCCTGCCTCCCACACCGGAGGTCCCAGGTTCAGTTCCTGGTGCCTCCTAAAGAAGACAAAACAAACAAAGAGCAGACAATAAGCAAAAACAAGAGCAGACAATGAGTAAAAACAATAAGCAGACAACGAGCAAAAGACCAACAATCGAGTGGATGTGGCTCGTGTAGTTGAGCACCTGCCTCCCATATGGGAGGTCTCTTTCCAGTGCCTCCTAAAGAAGACAAAACAAACAACGAGCAGACATTGAGCAGACAAGGAGCAAAAACAAGCAGCCAATGAGAACAAAAAAATCAAGCAGACAACCAGCAAAAAAATGATACAGCAGATGTGGCTCAAGTAGTTGAGTGCCTGCCTCCCACATGGGAGGTCCTGGGTTTGGTTCCTGGTACCTCCTAAAGAAAAAAAGAAAAAAAAAAACAGACAATGAACAGACAATGAGCGAAAAAACTCGACAAGCAGACGAGTGCAATTTGCAAGCAAAGAAACAACGAGCAAACAGATGAGAGAACCATGGTGGGGGATCGGGGAACAAAAATTAAAATAATAAAAAAAGAACTGCACATGACTCAAGCAAACAGAATTAGACCTCACAGGGGTGGAACGCAGGATTTCTCAACCTGGCCCCTTCTTTTTGGGGGGGCAGCTAATTCTCTGTGGTGGGGCCGTCCTGCCCGTGGGAGGACTTTCAGCAGCACTCCTGACCTCTGCAGGACTGCCAGGAGCAAGCAGTTCTCCCCCTGACAGCCACGAGTGCCTCCAGACATTGCTCAGTGTTCCTTGGGGCAAAATTCCCCCCAGCTGAGAACCTCTGAATTTGGTAATGTAAAATAAACACTTGTGCAAAATGTAGTTCGAGCTCAGAGTTTAAATCAGTTCCTCAATTGGGGAGAGAGGAATTTCCCTAAGCAGAGGAAACAGGCTTTTATGGACAGCAAGTGGGAGCCCACTGGGAGGAAATGGTCACTGGTTACCGCAGACTCATGGAGTACCATGGTTAGCGCAGGTGGTCGTGATGTGGGTTGTGGGTGGCAGGCTGTTCCTCTCTTCGTAGGTAACCTAAGCTGATGTGTCCTGAGCTGTGGGTGTGGGACCCTGAGAGGCTGCAGTCCTGTCTGTGGTGACCATGGCAATGACTCCAGTCCCGGGAGGCCATTTAGCAATGCAAACTCTATGCACAGAGCAGTCACTCCAGGAGACTGAGGGTGGTGATGCGAACGCAAGGGGACTAGGACTTGGCCCGGAAAGGGAAAGATAATATAGCCTGTGTGTGAATTCAAAAGTACCTAATTCTGTGTCCAAGTGTGCCTAGAAATCCAATTAATTAATATAGGCCCTCTAGACTTTCAAGGTTGCATCCAGACGGAATGTGGGCGATATGTTAATTCAAAACCTATCTGGTACTCAGGCAAACACTTAACTACCAAAGAAAGTCATTTTTCTTTCATAAAAGCGCCATTCGACTCCCCACCTTGTATAAAAGGAACTTGAAAATTTTGTCCAAGGCTCGGACAGAAAGCTCCTGAGTCCGGCCGGCCGTAAAAAAATCTTTTTTCCTTCCCAAAATTATTCCTGAGTCCTGGCCTTTCTATACTCAAATAATTGGACGTCTCTCAACTTCTACAACAGTTTCCTAGCAATGAGGAAGGTAACTGGTGTAGATTAGGGAGTTAGCCGTAGCTGGTGGGCTGGTGGAAATTCTGTTTCCTGGGCGAGTCAGGCACTTACGGTGAATGAGAAACTTGCTTAGATTTTTGGTTTTGCTGATGCGGGGCTTGGCACCAGCTCCTTTATATTGGGGCTATTACATTGTATTTTATCCGTGATCAAAAGACGGGAGGAGATAGGCTACCCTGGCTGTTGATACCCGATGCGTCACCTGAGAGCCAGCAGCCCCTGGGAGCTTGCTAGGTCTGCCGGAGCCCTCCCTACTTCTCCCCTGCTGCCCCCCCCCACCCCCATGGAATCTTCATTTTAACAAGATTCCTAGGTAATCTGCACGTGCAAGCTTGAGGAGCACTGCCAGGCTGCCTTCCCCACCCCCCAGGCCCTGGAAGCACTTATTACCAGGGTTAGTTTGTTAAAATAGTAATTCACCCTTTGATTCTAGACGACATAGGACCAGAGTCACAAGATGTCACCAGGAAAAGGACCTTGGAGGTATCATCTAGCTTCCCCCCACAAGGACAGTGAAGGTACTTTGGATCCGTGGAGGAGAGCTTGCTGGTGTGAGTGGCAGGGAGCGGCAGGTGGCACCGTGGTGGTGTACCTAAGGCGGGGGCACGACAGCCCAATCAGGAGAGAACAGTGGTGGGTGAGTGGTGACGGGGCGACTGGGTGAGTCTGCAGCTGTGGCAATCTGTTCTTGTACCCCTCCCTTCTGGACACCTTGCAAATGACACTGGCGCCTGACCAGTGCTTCCTGGGGTGGGCACAAAGGGCTGCCCCCTGCTGAGGAAGTGTGGGTGGCCATGGCCCTGGGACACCTGCCTGGCACACCCAATGTGCAGTCCACTGTATTTCCTGGGTGGGACCCAGTGCTGGAATTTCCTCTCTCCTCCCCAAACATTGGTGCTGCTCCTAGCTGGCTGGAATAGAAATGTCCAAGTTAAGCTTGAAGGGCAGTGGGATTCAGCAAAGGGTGGGCCATGGTGATGGGGGGGGGGCAGAAGGAAGACCCCGTGCTATTTATCCAAATGCCACCTGCCCCCATCATGCTCCCCCCTTCCCTGCCTTTTTCCTTTAGCCTCTCCAGCACTCAGTACTGCCAGCCGCCTTCGAGAGATTTGCTCGTGTTTTTTATCAGTAGTGTAATCCCCTCATTCTCCCCTGGGGCCCAGGACAGGGCCCAAACCAGCCAGGTCTCCCCAATACGTGTTCAGTGACAACACGTGCCTGAGCAAAGAGGGTGGTGTGCGGCAGGTTCATTCACATAGTAACCCAAGAAACCACCTCCTCCTCCTTCCCCTCTCTAATACCTGCACTTACTGCATTTACCTGCTTTTCAAAAGGCTACTTGGGATTGCCCTAATAAAGGGCCGAGATGAGTACCTCAATTTTACTGTTCTTTCGGGATAGCTCTACTGCTTGAGTTCATTCTTCTCGAAGACATTAAAAACTGCTTATATTAACCCCTCCCATTTATTCTAAGAGGGTGGCTTAGCAATTGTTTTCATTCATTCACTCATTTGTTACTGGATTTTATCTAGGTTCTTGACTGTGCTGCAGAAAATGTTGTAGAATTTGAGAGAGGTTCAATTATTTGCGTATAGAGAGGCCGGGACTCAGGAATGATTTTGAGAAGGAAAAATGGTTTATTGACGTCTGGCGGGACTTGGGAGCTTTCTGTTTCAATCCCCAGCCCGGAACAAGATTTTTGAATCCCTTTTATACAGAGAGGAAAGGCCAAATGGTCCCTTTATTTCAGTTCTCAATAGGCTTGAATTAGCATATATATCTTCCACATCCTAGGTAAGCCTTTAGCATGGACTTTATACATTCTAGATAAGCTTTTAGCACATTTTGTTTGCATTTCCCCTAAATACTTAAAGTTTATAGACCTTGCATTGTTAAACTGTTTCCTGGGACTGGAGTCGTTGCCATGGTCACCAAGGGCAGGACTGCAGCCTCTTACCCTTTCATACCCTCAAGTCAGACAGCTTAGGTTATCTCTGAAGAGACAAAGAGCCTCCCCCCCATAGCCCACATCAAAATGAATTTCACGAGCAAGTCGGGTGAGTTAGTCCAGTAATTTATTCAGGCAGGGAGGGAAGAGAAATGGGAGAAAGTAACAGATCAGGGGCCCCAGGGAGAGAGGAAGGGGGTGAAAAGGGATAGAGGGCTGATTTACAGGCTGCAATTCCCCATTATAGGTTATAAATCCCCAGGTTTACTTGCGTGGCCCGTGGCAGAGGAAAAATGGCAAGGGTGGTGCACAGAGGGCAGGAACAGGTCCAGAGGCAAGAGAGCAGGGCGAGGGTGCTCAGGCCTCACCATCTGCTTTATAAACTGTTAATTATTCCGCGCCTTTGCTAATGGCAGGGGAGGGGCTCCAGCTGTTTGCTGTTTTGATTGATCACCCCACCCATCAATCCCTTAGTGAGGACCCAATGATAAAGTCCCTAGGGAACCTCCGGGGCTTTTCTTTGCATCCAGAAGAAGTCTTCGTTCTGGGTAGTAGAATCCGGGGGCGGGGGTCCTCCAGCAGCCGCCCTGGGGGTTCCTGATGCCCACGTGGACTCTCTGCCAGGTTCCAGCTCCGTCCATGAGTTCCCCATCTTACTAGCCTGCTTCAGGCCAGCCTTTATTTAGCCTTTATTGAATACCTACTATCTGCCAGGTAGCATGCTACATGCTGGGTCAGAAAGGTGAGCAAAAGCATGCCTGGGACACGTAAACCCGCACCGTCACAGTGCGGAGAGCATTCGTCCTCCCATTTTACTGGAATGACCCCTGCCTTACCTGGAGAGTGGCTCCAGGCAGGCTTGTGAAGAGCAGGTATGAGGGTCAGTACTTCCTAGAACACGGGAGATGAACCCGCAGTGGAAAAACAGCTTACCAAGGCCACCAGGAATCCTGAGACGAGGCAGCCCCGGGCCCCAGCACTGAGCACCCACGGGCCAGGGGCGGGGGCCCACGGGGACCTTGCCTTCCCTCCTGGGGGCTTAGAGAGGCTCAAAGCACTCTTTCGGTCAGTAGTCAGTTCCCTGCTCAGTACCCAGATGGGTGCGAGGGGCGCGGGGGCTTGGGCAAGGGGCTGGAGGTCAGGGTAGATGGATGAGGCGAGTCACCCCAGACCTGCAAAAATGAAACCAACACATGCTTACTGCGGGCGTGGCACGGAAACAGATCTCAAGACACATGCGCTCCCGGAACACTGGAACATTTTACCAGCTGGGAATGAAATTCTAACTTTTAATGAGACTATAGGAAATGGAGAGAAATACCAACAAGCACCCACCCACCCATTGATTCAGAAATAGTTGTTGATTATCTTCTGACTCAGAAAATAGTTGATTATCTTCTAAGCGCCAGGCACCGTGCTAAGATCCAGGTGGAAAATGCGGCCACACCCACTGCCCGCCTTCCAGGAATTGACTGTCACGTGGGAACACGGGCCAACCTCAGGCAACACGATGAGGAAATCGTGCTGGGTGGAATTTCTGTCCCACCCCGGGGAGGGCTTCTGGGGAGGGGAGCCCTGCTGGTCTGCAGGATGAGAGGCAGGAACCAGGGGGTGTTTCCTGAAGGTGGGTAGGGGAAAAGGGTATAATCCAGACTTTGCTACTTGCAGGGGTCCATGGACCAGAGCGTCTACCCAATGGGGGATGGTTAGCAAGACCCCAGCCCAGACCTGCAGTGCAATCAGAACGTGCACTGTAACAAGACCCCCAGGTGGCGCGTGCACATTCTCACCTGAGAAACCCCGATCTAGAGAGCTTTATGCAAAGGGAGTCAAGTATAGCACAGCTTGGGGACAAGAGAGGACCCCAGCCCCATTTGGAAAAATGTAAGTGAGCAGGTGAGTGGGGAGGAGAGAGGGAGGTTTGCAAATTAGTCCCTTCTCTCTCTTCCATAAGTGAGGCCGGCAAGACCTGGGATTTAAGTTTCTTGACTCATCCAGTTCAATGTTTCATTTTATTTTTCCTCCATTGCAGTATTTCCCTATTTTTCAAATGAATGAAAAGTGCTATCCATGTTGTAGAATTTGATACTAGGTTCAATTATTTGCATATAGAAAGGCCAGGACTCAGGAATGATTTTGAGAAGGAAAAATGGTTTATTGATGGCCGGCCAGACTCCGGAGCTTTCTATTTCAAACCCGAGCCCTGAACAAGATTTTTGAGTCCCTTTTATACAGAGAGGAAGGGCCAAATGGTCCTTTTGTTTCAGTTCTCAATAGGCTTGAATTAGCATATATCTTCCACATCCTAGGTAAGCGTTTAGCATGGACTTCATACATTCTAGATAAGCTTTTAGCACATTTGGTTTGCATTTTCCCTGAATATTTAAAGTTTATAGACTTTGCACTGCTAAACTGTTTCCTGGGACTGGAGTATTTGCCATGGTCAGCACGGGCAGGACTGCAGCCTCTCACCATCCCACACCCACAAGTCAGGACAGACAGCTTAGGTTAAGGTTATCTCCGAAGAAACAAAGAGCCTCCCACCCACAGCCCACATCATCCATAAACACATTGATTCAGAGGATCTCAGGAGAAAACACAGCTTGCTTTCAGTGGGTGATTTAGTGTTTTGTGCTAAGGAGGTTGTGATGGTTTGAAGCTGTATGGACCCCAGAAAAGCACATTCTTTAAATTAACTCATTCCTATGGGTGTGGATCTATTTTAAGTAGGATCTTTTGATGAGTAGGATCTTAAGTTAAAATGTGACCCACCTCATTCAGGGCAGGTCTTAATCCTCATAAGAGAATGAAATTCAGACAAAGAGAAAGCCTAGGAAGCTGGAAACTGAAAGTAACAAAACCCAGAAGGGAAGGGAGAGACCAGCAGATGCCACCATGTGCCTGGCCATGGGACAAAGGAGTCCAAAATCACTGGCAGGGAGACTTCAGGAAGAAAGCATCACCTTGACGGCGCCTTGATTTGGACATTTTTCTCAGCCTCCAAACTGTAAGCTTGTAAGATAAGAAGTTCCCGTTGTTAAATGCAACCCATTTTATGGTCTCTGCCTGAGCAGCTTTAGCAAACTAGGACAGATGTCAATTTCTATTTCAATGTTCTTTCCTTACACATGCACAGAGTGATGTGAATGTTACATGACCGTCAATGCCCGTTAACATACAAGAGTTTACCTAAATGATAGGGCAGAGCAAACTGGGAAACCTAAACGACAAGTGGACCAGAAAGGTGAGGAAACAGCGCACAAAATAGGTGATGCACAGAGGAAGGAAAATCAGTTTTACAAATAAAACAAAGAGATGCCCTCCAAACTAGCAAGGATCCCAGGGATGCAACCTCGGTGGTGCTGAGGCTTCTCTGTCTCGAGTCCCTGGTCTAGGTTTTTAATAGGAATTGGCAGTTTTATAAAAAGGGAGTGTCAAGGTGTAGAACCCCTGGCATCTGATATGCCACTAGCAGTGTGGGGGAAGGGATGTGACTCACAGTTGGGTAAGGCAGAGAGATGTGGGTACTGATATGCTGACACTGGATGAGAGTGTGGAGAATCGTAGCCAGGGACACTGCTGTGGCAAAAATGACTGCACTCCTGCATGCTAGGAGAGGGAAGGTGTGTTGCCCGCTAACTTTGGGGGCTTTTGAACATCACCTGCACGCTCAGTCCACTCTTGGCTCTGAGCAGTGGCAGGAGGAAGTGACGAAGGCAGTGTTAAGGCAGCTCTAGATAGTTTTTATTCTCACACCAGCCAGGCTGCCAAATGAGTCTTCAAAATAAAAGTACAGTTAACAGCAACACAATATTTTCTTTGTAGTACAAAGAAAACATTTTGCTTTTGAAAAAAAAAACTAGCAAGGACTTAATTATATCAATATGTCAAGTGACCAATCTCTCCCATTGGTGAGTGGGGTGTGAATTTGCACAGCCTCTCTGAAAACCTGTCCATTAGAACTGCCCAACAGAACCCCTCTTTCCTGTGACACAGGGATGCTGTCTGCTCTAGCTACCGAAAGTAACTGTTGGGAAGATGGAAAGAAAGTGAAAGTGTGAAACAAGTATAGAGAGAACATAAAAGAAGAATATTTCCTAAGCCTATTCCAATAATCAAAACATTAGTTGGTTATTGTAACGGTTGTCCTGCAGGTATCCGGGGCTTCTAGTTTTTAACATCTCTGTGCTAGGACAAGTCATCGTTTCTATAGCATTTCTTAGAACTGGTTCTGTGTGGAAAGAGGCACTGACTTCATCACCTCCCTCCAGGCTTTATGCCTTTCCTAGGCAGGGCAGATTCAGCCAGTTCATCAAGTTGGCAGGGTGGGCGCCTGTTCTGATGGTTTGGAGCCTGTCGCATGCCAGTTATTACATAATTTTATGATCATTTCTGACTCCAGTTACAGTGTCAGAATTCAGGCTTCCTAAAGACTGGAGTGTGGCAGGTGTACGGTGGAAGAGAGAGATGTGGGTTAGCTTGGACAGGGAGCCACTGGAAGTGTTCAGGGTGGCTGTGGCACAGTCCATGGAGAAGGCAGCTTTTAGGGACCTGTGATGCCTGTTTCCCTCCCAAATTCTCCTTATGCTAATGCAAATGTTTATCCTATGCATGTCCGTCCTTTTGGAAGCAGATAACATGTTTTCTAAGTTTCACAGGTCAACAGCCAGATGAGAACTTTGCCCCAAGACAAATTATATTCCTATAACTGATTTTGATGTAATTTTGTATTTAGATTGCTACTGAATTGATAAGGTTTTTGGAATATGGATATTTAATGAATGTATTTCACATATGGAAAGACATTTTTGGGATTCAGAGAGTGGAATGTGGCAGTTTGATACTATTTTATGAATCCCACAAAGATGAAGAATTTGTTTTTAAACTACTCTATTCCTGTGGCTGTGATACCCTTTGATTGCATTAAATTCAGTAGAGAGGTCTTTGATTAGAGTACTCGATAATATTGCCTTAGTGCTTTTGCTTAGACTGTGTCATTGAGGTTTAACTCAGGTTGAGTCTCTACCCTCTTGCTGGGTCTGATATAAATGGAGGCACAGAGAGACAGACAGAGGAAAAGAGGGCCAGCATATTCAATTCTGCCATGTGAGTGAGAGGACTGCAGGAAAACAGAAGCTCCCGAGAGGCTCATAGAGGCTGGGACCACAGAGAAGCTCAAGGGAAGATGGTGAGCCCGGAGGGGAAAACTGAGAGCTCTGCAGATATCGGTAGCCATCTTGCTTTGCCACATGCCTGCACAACAGAATCAATAGCAGCTGACTTTGGTGAGAAAGCACCTCTTATGGTGCTCTGATTTGGACTTTTCATGGCCTTGGAACTGTAAGCTTTTACCCCAAATAAATCCCCTTTATAAAGCCAACACATTTTCTGTTACTTTGCATCAGCAGCTGTTTGGCAAACTAAAACAGAAGAATATTTAAAACCACCTGTAATTCTTTTAGAAGTAACTTCAACTTTTTGGTGTATTTCTTTCTAGTCTTTGTTCTCTTTTTTTGTATGTGTATATGTATGTTTTGGGTGGGTGCATGTTCCAAATTTTGAGGAGATAGTCTGTCTTTGTGGCAGCAGGAAGGAATATAAGAATTTGGAACCGAGAAAGCTACCTAGACCTCCATCCCACTAGACCCTCCTGCAAATACGTGGCCCATTTCATTCCATAATAAGTGATTTTTAAAAGGAACTCAGGCAGATTTGGTATACAGATGTTATAAGAGGAAAAAATGCACAAAAGTAGCAAAACTTGCCATCTAATGAAGACCACTCACATAAAAAATGTTTTCAGATAGCAGACGAAAAAAATAAGCATTTTACTCAGAAATTAAAAACAAAAACAACTTAATTAAGCAATTATTTCAAAGAGAGGCACACATAATGAAGAATTGCAAAAATTTTAGGAAAAAAGTGACAAGTTATTGGGAGGAGATGAAATTTAAGCTGATTAAACTCAAGAAAGACAGAAGGAAAACAAATATCATGACAGGTATAGAGAAAAAGCACTAGAGAAAA
This sequence comes from Dasypus novemcinctus, assembly GCF_030445035.2. Taxonomy (NCBI): domain Eukaryota; kingdom Metazoa; phylum Chordata; class Mammalia; order Cingulata; family Dasypodidae; genus Dasypus; species Dasypus novemcinctus. The sequence goes on along the minus strand of NC_080676.1, from coordinate 162,752,100 downwards.
CAATTACTAATAAAAACATAGTTAAAAAAACACAGTGGACACAAATGAAGAAAGTAAAAAAGATACATGGAAATAAGGGAATAGTTTTAAAAGTATAAAAATGGTAGAAATAGACTTTAGGCAAAGAAGATGCAACATATGTATAATTGAAGTTTCCATTAAAAGGAAGAGGGACTAAAACAATGGATCAGAAGAAATTTTTAACTTTCCTTTTACCAGGAAATTTGTCCCTAGATGGCTAGCATGAGACATATCATAGTAAAGTTATTTGGCCTGAAAGACAAGAAAGGTTCTTTTGGGCGGCCAGGAAAGAATGTCAAGTCACTTAGCAAGGTGGGGAGGGGAAGTAGGAGGATGAAGCCTGGCCTCAAATTCTCACAAAGCCATGTTTAAAGTCAAAAGACAATAATGCAAAGACTATAAGATACTCAAGAAAAGAAAAGGCAAAACAAGTATTTAATATCCAGCCAATTTTTTAAAGTATAAAGACTATGAGCAGTTTTACCAAGCAAGAAATGTTGTTTCTAAAAGTTATTTTTGAGGAAACTACTAGAGAAAAACTTTAGCCAACTAAGAGTTGATGGGGGAAACCATGGCAAAAGGAAATGGTGAACACCCAGAGATGGGGTATTAGGGAGCTAGAACAGAAAGTAAATGTTACCTGTCCTGGGCAATGTATAAATGCTACAACTAACAAAAACTTAGAAGGGAAGTAGGGAGGAAGGTAGGAGATAGAATAAATTCATTGTCTCATATCTAATGACTAGGAGCCAACAGAAACAAATTAAGCTAATAGCTCAAACAAGAGACATCAATGAATAAATAATGGTACAAAGATTGTTTTTTCCCAAACAAACATCACCCATTCCCCTTCCTCTCATCTCCTGGTAACCTCTAATCTGCTTTTTATCTATGTAAATTTGCTATTTCTAGTCATCTAAGTGATTTCCTATAATATTTCTCTTCATGTGCTTTGCTTATTTCACTGAGCATAATGTTTTCAAGGTTCTTCCATGTTGCAGTATGTCCACTACCCCAATCTTTCTAATGGCTGAGTACTATTCCATTGTATAGATGTACCACATTTTGTTTATCTATTCATCTGTTGGTAGACACTTAGGTTTTTCTACCTTTTGGCTATAGTGAATAGTGCTGCTATGAATACTGGTGCATAAGTATATGTTTGACACCCTTTTTTCACTTTCTTTGGGTATCTACCTGGAAGTGGAATTACAAGATCATATGGTAATCCTATATTTAACTTTTTGAGGAAATACCATGTTGCTTTCAAAAGTGGCTGCACCATCAAAGATAAGTATCAAGACAGACTGAAATCAGGGGATGGCAGGAATAGATTATCTAAAAATATAAGACTAATGGATTCTCTCTCTGCCATTAATAGAGCTCTAGTTATGTCACTTCTATACTAAAAGTGCAACCATTCCTGGATAAAAGAACTATACATGAAACGCAAAGATCCTGTAGTGAAAGAAAGCCAATATGAATAAATGTAAACATAATACAGTAGGATAGAAGCAAGACGTTCTGGCCACATCCGTGAATGTAAATGGATTTTAACTCAAATGTTTTTTAATGGTAGCAAAATATATATAACATAAAATTTATCATATTATCCATTTTGAAGCATATAATTCAGTGGTATTGAGAACATTCACAATACTGTGCAACCATCACCTCTATCAAGTTCCATGGCATTTTCATCAGCCCAAAAGGAAGCTCTGTACCAATTAAGCAGCCACTCCCCATTCCATCTTCTCCACAGCCATTGGCATCAAAGAATCTGCCTTCTGTTTCTAGGAGTTACCTATTCTGGATATGTCATAAAAAAGGAATCATAAAATATATGGCCTTTTGTGTCTGGCTTCTTTCACTTAGCAACATGTTTTAAGCCTCATCCATGTTGTACCTTGCATCAGTACTTCCTTCCTTTTATGGCTGAATAATATTCCATTGTATGAAATACCACATTCTGTTCATTTATTTGTCTGCTCATAGACATTTGGGTTGTTTCCACATTTGGGCTATGGTGAAGAACACTGCTATGAAGATTTGCATACAAGTTTCTGTTTTAATAACTCACCTATTTAAAACAAATCTCTGGATTATATATAAAAAGATTGGCTTGAACTATGTGGATGATTCAGAACGTTGAAAATAAAAGGATGGATATGGCGCAGCAAGCTGAGACACACAAGAATAAAGCAGAGTCTGGGCGTCTTCTCACCTGTCGAGGAAGATTTTAAGCCAGAAGGCATTAAACGAAACACAGGACACGTCGCCTTAGTTTCTAATGGAGTGCTTTTATTGAATGTTTAATACATAATGTAATATACATGATCAAGTAATATCATAACATCACTCATAAAACGGAGATGAAGTGAGTGCTATAGAAACAGACAGAGGCACATTAATAGATTTCAATTTACTTCCCCCAATCCATGACAGATTATGTTCAGGTGCAATGATGTAGAAAGCCTATACAGAGTAATAAAGTAGAATTGATGGACATATTCTAAATGGGTCAAATATTTAAATGTAAAAACTGAAACCATAAATATACTGGAAGAAAACATGGGAGAATTTCTGGAGTTAAGAAAAAGTCTGAAATCCAGAAGACATATTAGAAAATATTTAGTAAATTTGAATATGTGTGTGTATACACATTCTGAAAGGTGAAGACAAAGTGAAAAATGCAAAGCAGCATGAGAAAAATAAAAAGGCCTGATAAACTGGGTGTATTAGTCAGCTAAAGGGGTGCTGATGCAAAATACCAGAAATGGGTTGGTTTTTATATTTATTTGGGGTAGGAGCTTACAGAGACCAGGCCATAAAGCATAAGTTACTTCTCTCACCAAAGTCTATTTGGAGCAAGATGGCCGCAGACATCTGTGAGGGTTCAGGCTTCCTGGGTTCCCACGTTCCTGGGGCTTGCTTTTCTCTGGGTTCAAGTTTCCTTTCTTCCTGGGGCTGGCTTCTCTTCCTCTGTGTGCTGACTTCCTGGGGCTCCAGCTTAAGTCTTTAGCATCAAAATCCAACATCAAAACTCCAACATCAGAAACCCTCAACTCTGTTCTCCACCATGACTTTTATCTGTGAGTCCCAACCCCGTGGTGGGTGGGGACTCAACGCCCTAATCATAACTCAATCATTCCCAGGTACAGATCAGATTACAAGCATAATCCAATATTTCTTTTTGGAATTCATCAATAATATCAAACTGCTACACTGGGTAAAATATTTGCAACTGATAATCTCCTTATTTTTTAAAAATTTAGCCATCACATACTGTAGAGCCTATGTGCAGGCCCTTTACTGAACACTTTACCAATATTAGCTCAGTTAAACACTACAACAACCCTGTGAGGCAGTACTGTTATTAGCCCCGTTTCACTGGAAAATCAAAGCAGGGAGCGGTTAACTCTCTACAGTTGCCCAGCTAGTATGAGGCTATAATGTAGAGAGACCTTGAAAGATATAAGACTGTAAAATATAAGGTGATTCCCTAGAAAATGATAATAAAAAGACCAACAGCCCATTAGGTAAATGGGAAAAAGATTTGAATGGTTCATGGAAAAAACTACAGTTGGCTCTTAAATGTCTAAAAAGATGCTCATCCTCACTTATAATTAATGCCGCACAAATAAGCACTACTCTCAGACATCATTTCCCACCTATCAACTTGGCAAAAACTTGAAGGTTGAATAACACAGCTCTGATGTGAGAACAAGGAATCAGGCACGGCCATCATTCCTTGGAGGAGAGTGAACTGGAATAACCCCAAAGAGAGCAGTTGGATAGCCCTTGTCAAAAATATAAACACAGGTGTTTTTTGACCCAGCAGTTCCCTTCCGAGAAGTGTATCAAGAGATGGCCTTGCCATCATGATGTTTATATACGGTTGTTCATTGCAGCAGTGTTTGCGGGAGCAGCAAGGGAAACCATGCAACACCTGGCAACATGGGACTGGATACGTAAAGCCTGGCACATCCATACAATGAAATGACGCATCTGCGAAAAATAGGATGTGGCGCAATCTCCAAGGTAAACCATAGGAACCAAAGGAAGAACGCAGAGCAGTGTGTATAGTTTGTTACCTTCTGTGTCAGAGAAAGGGAAGATAAGAATATCTGTTAATCAATGCATGCAGATAATTGTGATGGCTACACAGCAAACCAGTAACGAAGGTTACCTTGCCAGGGGTACAGGGGTACTGTTAAAAGAAAGAAAACAAAATAGAGTTACTACGGCTAAGAGATTTCACATGGAGGCGGGAGGCCATTCTGGAGGTGACTCTCAGGTGGTCTCAGCAGATGTCACAAATGCCAGGGTCTGCAAAGCCTCCAGCAACAGTGTCCCTAAAACCCGAGGACATCAGGACACCATAAACAAACCAGATGATAAAGAACTAGGGTAACTAACCTGAAGGATGATTAGAGCACCTCAAATAGCCCCAACCACAACTTTCTAATCTTTTCCTTTAAAACCCCTTGCCCAGATCAACCAGCAAGATGGCGGTGGAGTAAGGAGCTCCTAGAGGCAGCTCCTGCTACAGGGCAGTTAGCAAACACCCAGAGCTCTCTGGAGCTAGCTGAAGCACCTGTTTGGGGGCTCCAGGAGGCCAGAAGAGCATCCTGCAACATCCTTGGGGAGTGGAAGGAGGAGGCTGCCCGTCTGCAGAGAAGACTTGTAAGTGGAGGCTCCACACCCCGGAGGCCAGTGCCCATCCTCCACTGGAGGCGCAAGCCGCCTCAGGAGCTGTTCTGCGGCTGGAATCGAAAGCTCCACTTCCCCAAAATGGGGGAGGAAGAGATGGTTGGGCACCAATTTCAGCTATGATGAGGAAATTCAGCGGGCTGAAGTATAATCCTGAGAACAACTAAAGCTTGAGACTGTCCAGGTCAGAAAGAGGCTGGGAGCCCCCATCTGAACTCCGTGCCTGGCACAAGGGGAAGTGGGGCAGACTGAGGATCCCAGTGCTGGGGGGAGACTGGCTTCTTCCCATCCAGATCAGATTGCAGCTCTAGCCTAGGCCCCAGTGCCAACTCTAGCAGGGAGGAAGCTGTGGAGATCTCTGCCAGCCTCTCCAGGAAATTGTTGGCCAAGCCGCAGAGGCTGGTGATTGTCCTGCTCTTCCCCAGGAGCTGTTCTGTGATGGGAACTGGAAGCTCCGTTTCCCAGAAACAGGGGAGGAGGAGACAGATGGCTGCCGATTTTGGCTATTGATTGGTAGACTTGGCTGGCTAAGAGATAGCCCTGGGAACAGGTGGGGAGAGAACCAGCCCAAGTCAGAAAGAGGCCAGTCACCGCCATTCTGACCCCACCCCCAGCCTGAGGGGAAGCCGCTTGACTAAAACTCTCAGTGCCAGCAGGAACCAGTTTCTTTCACACAGATCAGCCTGCAGCCCACCTAGGCTTCAGCCTTGCCTCTGGCAGGGAGGAGGATGAGGAGCCCTGCACCAGCCTATATAGGTAACTGCAGATATCTTTGGCTGGCTCAGACTGAAAATCGTAAGTCTACCAGGGCAACTGTGGTCATCTTAGGACCAGCAGTGCATAGAGTGCTGCCTATACCTGCAGCTCCATCCCTGCCCCAGGTAGGGGAGAAAGGGATGTGAAGCTTCATCAATCTCTCTGGGCAACTACAGTCTAGGCCTGCACTTGGAGTATTCCCCATAGCTGTGATGCTGTCCCTACCCCTGGCAAAGAAGAAAGTTGGAAGAAGCTTCATTGGTCCCTGGCATAGGGTAAGTAGAGCCTCCATGCCATGGAGGCCGGTGCCATCCTCCATTGGAGGCACAAGCCGCCTCGGGAGCTGTTCCACAACTTTTGCTATACACTTAATTGTTTATATATGTTCATATATAAATGATATAAAGATAATAACAATCAGATTGGTTAGGGGAAAAATGGTTTAGTAGTAGTATTTTGACAATGCTCTTTAATCATTAGTTAAAAAGGATAAAAACAATGCAAGTTATTGGTGGTAGGGTGAGATGTTACATGTTTGATGTTACATATGTTTGTTTTGTAAGTTCACAACTATTATACACTTATTGCTTATGTATGTTTATGTATGAGTGATATAGTTCAATAAATTTAAAACAAAACAAAACAAAAAAACCCTTGCCCAGAAATGCCGAGATGGGACACGGTTTGGGTTGCTACCTGAATCTGTGCTCCCCAAATTGCAATTCTGATTGCAAATAGATGCCTTTATTGCCTCCCAGCTTAGTTTGTTATTTCTTGGTTGACATTACCTGGTGTCAGAATGGGATCTGAAGAGACCACCCACCTGACTCCGTAGCCACTGCTGGATTCAAGCATGGTGCCACAAGACCCCCTGCAGCTCTGCCTTGTCCCCGACAGCCCCAGGGTCCTGCTGCAAGGACCCTCAGCTCTGAACCTCCCTCTTCCTGGTTGAGGACCTAGCCTTTCTTTGGGTGTCTTCTGGTAAAGGGCGATTTGAACTTCAGTTCTTTTGGTTCGAGCTGGTACTGGGCTTGGGCAGAAGCCCATTTGTGTTTGCCCTTCAGGGTACAGAGGAAAATTTCCTTGTCTGGTGAGCACTCAAATGGGACTTCAGAAATTCACACTTTGGTGATGAACCCCTTTCAGTGGAGGGAGACCTCCCTAACAATCGACTTGACCTCTGTCCTGGCTTTGTGAGCAATCAAATCGCTATTTCGGTGGGCATGGGACAGGCATTTAAAAGCTCTTCTAGTACCCGCCACCTTTTGATGAGAAGCCTTGGCTTCCAAAGAACCAAACTCCAGGGAAAGGATAAGGTGGCCAGGGATGGGCTGGATTGACACGAGGTCACCCCCCACCCTCAAGACAATTCACCTGCAACCAGGGCCCCCTGGTCATGGATGGGGCAACTAGAGCACAGGCTGCCACCGGGTAATACAAGTATCCTGTGAAAGGCACGTTGTCAAACATGACGCTTGCCCAAAACCCAGGCAATTCCCTCAGGCGTGTCTCTAGGATTGCTCACAAGCAGAACTAACTCTTCATAGAAGAATGGGCTCCATATGATTAGTAGCGCACATAGAAGAATGTTTTTCACTGAAACAGAATATATGGTAATGTTACAAGATGTTAATAATAGGGTGATATTTGGGCAAAAATATAGCCAAAGCAAACTATGGACTGTAGTGTATGGTAATATATTACTAATCTTTCATCAATGATTTAAAAAAGGAAGTATGCTAACTGAAAGAAATTAGACAACAAGGACTACATATTGTTTGACTCCATCTATACAAAATGTAATTACAAATACATTTTAGAAATGGAAATATATTTGGATTTTTAAAATTTTTATTTATATTTCTTTATTTTTTCCTCTCCCCATCCCCCCACCCCGACCCCAGTTGTCTGTTCTCTGCGTCCATTCGCTGTGTGTTCTTCTGCACCCACTTCTAGTCAGTGGCACCGAGAATCCGTGTCTCTTTTTGTTGCGTCATCTTGCTGAATCAGCTTCTCCATGTGTGCGGCGCCATTCCTGGGCAGGCTGGACTTTCCTTCATGCTGGGCGGCTCTCCTTACGGGGCACACTCCTTGCGCGGGGGGCTCCCCTACGCAGGCAACACCCCTGCAGCACGGCACTCTTTGCACTCATCAGCACTGTGCATGGGCCAGCTCACCACATGGGTCAAGGAGGCCCTGGGTTTGAACCATGGATCTCTCATGTGGTAGGCGGATGCTTTATCCATTGAGCCATGTCTGATTCCCAGAAATGGAAATATATTTGAATAAGCAGTTATATATGGCAGGGTAAGGATAGAGATTGAGAGGTGACCACTAAGGGGTAGGGTGTTTAAATTTAAATTTTTTGGAGTAATGAAAATACTCTAATTTTGACTGAAGTGATGAATGCACAACTCTGTGGTTATGCTAAATGCCACTGACTGTACAGTTTGGATGAATTGTATGATTTATGAATATGTTTCAATAAAATTTATTATTTAAAAAAAGGGTTTCAATCCATCTAAGAAATCTAATGGTGCACTGTCATCTAACACAACAGATGCTTTCATGTACAAAAATGGTGGTCATGCCTCATGTAAAATCTAATCCTGCTGGATCTGGCACACTAGAGAAAATCTTCAATTCTAATGGACACAGAGGGGATCTTTTGATGTGCCTAAATTGGTATGTGTGCACATTCAACTAGAGAACAGAGGCTTGAAAACTAACAAAGATTTACCTAAACGCATTATCAGGCTTGAAAAATTATCGGAAATGTCTGATTCTGACTATTTTAAGCTCCTTTAAACCCCTCTTGCTCTCCTCCTCTATATTCTAGCTTAGCCAAACTGCCCTTCTATTGTGAGATTTCCCAAGTCCTACTGAACGCCCAGTAGGTTTTGCAAAATAATTCAATTTTATCATTCAGATTTATGAGCTTGGAAACTCAGATCTTTACCAATTAATTTATATAACTGTTGGTGAAGGTCATGCCAAAATTTGGATCGACAAAACTAGTTGGAAAAATCTCTCAAAAGACTTTTCAAAATGGACAGCCACTGACAAATAGAAGCTTTTAAGCTAGTTAGGGAACTTCTGAAGGTCAAAAGGTCACACCTTAATTTTTCCCAAATTATTGATTGGAGAAGAATTCAACAATGTATCCAGAAATCCGATGAGCCCCGTGTATGAATATTACAATAGCTGGGAAAAAAAACCTTTAAGCCATTCTCAGGTGACCATAACTCCGAAATCTCTATCCTATTTAATTCTACTTTTGTTAACGGCCTTTCGGAAAAACCAAGCACCACTCTAAAATATAAACGACTAAATTAGGTCACCACGGAACTTAATGATTTGATAAATCTTCAGAGCAATTGGGTCACGCCTTTTAAAAGGCTGAGGAAAATATCTCCTCCCAAGCTAAAACAGCGGTGAATAGCCGCCACGAACCCTCCAGGCACCAGGTGCAGGGCAGGTGCTTGTGATTACTGTAAACAACCTGGACACGGGGAAAGAGACTGCTCCAAACTCCCCCAAATAGCAGCACCCCCACCCCCCATGCTCCTTGACCTCTAAGAAAGCAAAGTGATTTTCAGCGGGACTGCCAGCGCTGAGGCGCGGAGGCTGTGCTGGCGCCACACCACATCTTCAGGCAAGCTGAATCTGATCATTGAAGACAGCTGGGAGCGGTGCTTCCGGGCTCCAGCAGACACGAGCGCCACCTTCTCTGCCTTCAATCCCACCGCTCTCCTTGACCCTCCTCCCTGGAGCCCAAGAAACAGCTCAAACCTGACTATTTTTAATTCCCCAACTCCCTTTCAATTAGGATCTTCACAAGGCACTCATCAAGTTTCTCTTCTTTATTGGAGAAGTTGTAGGTTAACTGAACAATTGTGCACAAAACTCAGGATTTCCATATATCGCCCCACTACCAACAACTTGCAGTGGTGTGAATGTTTGTTAAAACTGATGATAGCAAATTTTACAATTGTGCTATTAACTATAGTCCATGGTTTAACTTGGGGGTCACTGTTTGTGTAGTAGAGTCCCATGGATTTAAAAAAATGTTCTTCTGTTACTGTATATATAATCCAACATTTCCCCTTTTAATCACATTCTGATACATATTTCAGTGCTGTTAATCGCATTCATAATGTTGTGCAGCCATCACCAACATCCATTATCAAAACATTTCCATCATTCCAAATAAGAACTTTGTACATTTTAAGCCTTAGCTTCCCATTCCCTATCCCCACACTATCACCTGTTAACTTATATTCCAGATTCTAACTCTATGACTTTGCTTATACTAACTGATTTAATCAGTGAGGTCATACAAAATGTGTTCTTTTGTGTATGACTTATTTCACTGAATATAATGCCTTCAAGATTCGTCCATGTTGTCGCATATATCAAGACTTCGTTCCTTTTTATGGCTGAATAATATTCCATTGTGTGCATATACTACATTTTATTTACTTATTAATCAGTTGATGGACACTTGGGTTGCTTCCATCTTTTGGCAATTGTGAATAAGGCCACTGTGACAATTTTTTTAAAAAGATTTTATTTATTTTTTATTTCTCTCCTCTTCCCTGCCCCCACCCCCAGTTGTCTCCTCTCTATGTCCATTGCTGTGTGTTCTTCTGTTTCTGCTTGTATTCTTGTCAGCAGCACCGGGAATCTGTGCTTCTTTTTGTTGTGTCATCTTTCTGTGTGTGTAGTGCCAGTCCTGGCCATGCTGCACTTTTTTTGTGCTGGGCGGCTCTCCTTACAGGGTGCACTCCTTGTGAGTGGGGCTCCCCTACGTGGGGGACACCCCTGCGGGGCACAGCACTCCTTGCGCGCATCAGCACTGAGCATGGGCAGCTCATCACACAGGGTCAGGAGGCCCTGGGTTTGAACCCTGGACCTCCCAAGTGGTGGTGGATGCCCTATCCATTGAGCCAAATCTGCTTCCCCCGCTGTGACAATTTGAAATACTTTTGTGAATCCCAGATCATGTCCACTGGTCTACATGTTTGTCCTTGTGCCAGTACCATGCCATTTTGATTACTTAATTTGTAATAAGTTTTAAGATTGGAAAGTGAGTCCTTCAAACTCATTCTTCTTTGTCAGGATAGCCTTTTAGCTCTTCAGGGCCCTAACCCTTCCATATAAATTTGATGATTGCCTTTTCCATTTCTGCAAAGAAGGTTGTTGGAATTTTGATTGGGATTGCATTGCATCTATAAATTGCTTTGTGTAGTATTGACACCTTAATGATATTTATCTTCATCCATGAACAGAGAATATCCTTCCATTTATTTGGGTCTTCTTTAATTTCTTTTAGCAATGTTTTGTAATATTCTGTGTAAAAGCCCTTTACATCCTTGGTTAGACTTATTCCTAGATGTTTGATTCTTTTAGTTGCTATTGTGAATGGAAATTTTTTTGTTAATTACTTGTGTATAGAAACACTACTAATTTGTGGGTGTTGATCTTGTACCCTGCCACTTTGCTTAATTAATTTAATAGCTCTAGGAGCTTTGTTGTGGATTTTTCAGGATTTTCTGTATATAGGATGATATCAACTGCAAATAGGGAAAGTTTTACTTTCTTTCCACTTTGGATGCCTTTTATTTTTATCTCTTGCTTAGTTACTCTGGCAAGAACTTCCAGTACAGTGTTGAATAACAGTGGTGACAGTGGGCATCCTTGTCTTTTTCCTAATCTTAAGAGGGAAAACTTTCAGTCTTTCACCTTTAAGCATAATATGAGTGGTGGATTTTTCATATATGCCCTTTATTATGTTGAGGATGTTTCCTTCTATTCACAGTTTTCTAAGTATTTCTATCAAAATGAGGTGCTGGGCTTTGTCAAATGCCTTTTCTTCTTCAATAATAATCATATTTGGTTTGATACCAACTTTAGCAGCATGCCCCTATACTTTTCCTTTACCTCTCTGTCCTCCCACCAATATTTTTGTACTTGTTACCACTTACATCTTTTACATTGTATGTCCAAAACATAGATTTATTAGTTTTTATGCATTTGCATTTCAGCACCTGTAGGAAATAAGACGTGGAGTTCATGCCAAACAATATAATAAAATAATACTGGCATTTACAATTACCCAATTATTTCCTTTCATTGTAGGTCTTTATTTCCTTATGCTGCTGTGGACCACTGTCTAGTGTCCTTTCCTTTCCGTTTGAAGAACTCCCTTTAGCACTGCTTGTTAGGCAGGTCTAGTGGTGATGAATGTCTTTAGCTTTTATTTATCTGAGTATGTTTTAACCTCTCCCTCATTTTTGAAAGACAGTCTTGCCCAATATAAAACAGTAGGCAGTTGTTTTTTTCCAGGACTTTAAGTATTTCAACCCACTGCCTTCTTGCCTCCATGGTTTCTGATGAGAAACAGGAACTCAATCTAATTGGGACTCCTTTGATAATACTTTGCTTTTTTCTTGCAGCTTTCAGAACTCTCTCCTTGTCCTTTGCATTGGAGAATGTAATCCATATGTAACAAGTTGAACTTTTATTCATGTTTACCCTGTTTGGTGTTCTCTGAGCTTCTCGAATGTGTATATTCACATCTTTTTCTAAGTTTGGGAAGTTCTCTGTCATTATTTCTTCAACGAATCCTTCTATCCCTTTCTCTCTTTCTTCTCCTTCTGGGACTCCCATAATGGGAATATTGGTGTCCTTGATGGTGTCCCATAGCTGTCATAGGCTGTTGTCTCTTTTAATATTTCTTTCTACTTTCACAGCTTGACTCATTTCAAGTGTCTTGTCTTCAGATTCACTGTTTCTCTCTTCTGCCAGCTCTGATCTGCTCTTGAAATTCTCTCGGGCATTTTTCATTTCAGTTATTGTGTTCTCACCTCCAGTAATTCTGTTTGGTTCCTTTTTAAAATTTCTATCTCCTTCCTCAGACTCTCATATTGTTAATTCACTGTTTTCCTGATATCCTGTAGTTCTTCCTCTATACATTCCTTCATCTCCTTGAGCATTTCTCAGATCATTTTTTTAAGCTTTATTCAATATGTCTACATTCTCATCTTTTTCACTGGTGTTTTCTTTATTTTTAGCCTCTGCCTTAGGATAGGCCATCATTCCTGTTTCTTTGTCCTGTACTCTTTTGTTGCATACTGTACATTTTAATATTTTAAAATGTTAACTCTGGGACTTATCCCTTGGGATGTCTGTTTCTTGGTTTTGTAGCCAGCTGGTGATAAGACAGAGTTGCTCTGAGCCTCAGCCCTCCTCTGGAAGGTCTGTCCAGGACAAATGCACTGTGCAGGGCTTTCCCTGCTTCTGGGCCCGTGTCTTGTCCTGGACTTTTGTTTGATTGGTGTAGCAGCTGGATAGAATTGATGAATTCCAAAGAGAAATACTGGATTATGCTTGTAATCTGATCTGTACCTTGGCTTCTCATTCAAAATCTGAACCCCGAACAAGAATTTTGAGTTCCTTTTATACAGAGGAAGGGCTAAATCGTTCTTTGTTTCAGTGCTTAATAGGCTTGAATTAGCATATATCTTCCACAACCTAGGTAAGCTTTTAGTATGGACTTCATACATCCTAGGTAAGCTTTTCGCACCTTTGGTTTGCATTTTCCCTGAATATTTAAAGTTTACAGAGTTTGCCTTGCTAAACTGGTTTTCCGGGACTGGAGTTGTTGTCATGGTTACCAAGGGCAGGGCTGCAGTTCTCACTGCCCCACACGCACAGCTCAGGACACGCACAGCTCAGGTTATCTACGAAGAGATGAACAGGCTCCCCGCCCCCCCATTAGCCTACATCAAAACCTGGACCTCCCTGCTCAGCCATCTTCCCCAGAAGATTCCCCTACAGCTCATCAGTTTTATTTAGTTCCCTCCACCCCAATCTACCTCTGGGAAGCACACGTATCTTTCTCCCAAAAGGGAGAAATTACTTTGGAACTCTTAGAAGCACATTCAACAGACTGGGATAAGGAATCGCGTCCCATACATATTCCTGTCCTTTCAGCCAAGAAATAAAATTTAAGGTCAACCCTCTTTTCCATACTATTCCAACCCATTTAGCTGAATTCTTTCTGCCTCACCTCCCTGCCCCCAGGGCCTCCTCTTAGACCCTGAACCGAATCCAAAGCATTTTAAGTCTCCCTTTTCTCAAGACTGAACATCCATTAAGAAAAAGTTTTAGGTCTTGCAGGATATTATACAAATTGTATTCCTATTTTTCCTTTGATTACTCAACCTTTATATGCCTTGTTTAAAGCTAAACAAATTGAGCTCCTTATTTCCTTTAAGGAAATAAAGCATCGTTTGTTCCGCACGGCCACTCTGAGACAGCCTAATTAAAATGACCCTTTTATCTTCTTGACCATGAATGAGAAGGAGAGGTCTTAGGTTTCCTTCCCTCAAAGCACAGAGACCAATACAGACCTCTGTGATATGAGAGTCAGCAAGTGGACCATAGCGTGGCGGCCTCCCCCTTGCATAAGGCCCAGTGCGGCAACGGCAAAACTTTTAGAATCAATTGAAGAATTAAGTATGGAAATTAATGAATAGCATAAATTAACTATTTATGTCCTTCTGTTGAAGCCCTCTCTACCAACAAATTAACCCCTTAGAAAATTCTCTTACTTTCCATTCATTGTCACAACCTGAATTTGCTACTTCACTTCTTCCTATTTCTGATGAAACTCCCCATGACTGCAGAGCTTCTGATGTGCGCTATGGGTGGGAGGCTCTTTGTCTCTTCAGAGATAACCTTAACCTAAGCTGTCTGTCCTGACTTGTGGGTGTAGGATGGTAAGAGGCTGCAGTCCTGCCCTTTGTGACCATGGTAACGACTCCAGCCCCAGGAAACAGTTTAACAATACAAAGTCTAAAAACTTTAAATATTCAGGGAAAATGCAAACCAAATGTGCTAAAAGCTTATTTAGAATGTATGAAGTCCATGCTAAAGGCTTACCTAGGATGTGGAAGATATATATGCTAATTCAAGCCTATTGAGAACTGAAACAAAAGGACCATTTGGCCTTTCCTCTCTGTATAAAAGGGACTCAAAAATCTTGTTTGGGGCTCAGGTTTACAACAGAAAGCTCCTGAGTCTGGCTGGCCAACAATAAACCATTTTTCCTTCTCAAAATCATCCCTGAGCCCTGGCCTTTCTATATGCAAATAATTGAACCTAGTATCAAATTCTACAACATTTTTGGGGGCTCTCCCAGGATTGCAAACAAAGGCCAGAGACAGTAGCATTTTGCTGCCCCTTCCAAGTCCCCAAGGAAGCTGGGAGGACTCAGGTGAACCCCAAATCTGGGCACCCCTGGATTAAGTTTAATCCAGAAAAGATGTGGGCTCCACCAGAATCTTCCCGATGAAAATTGAGGGCAATGGAAGGTCTGAAGAGAAAGATTCTGGGAATGAAAAAGAACTCCAAACATGGAAGAAGGTAAGACTCCCCAGGTGAGCACAGTCTGGAGAACCCTAGCTTTAATTGCTAGGAAGGGAGGCTCATCACCTCCCAAGAGAACCCTAGTAGCCCCAGAAAATTAGGGGGAAGCCGTTCTCTCTAGTCTGGAAAAAGGAAAAAAACTGGGAAAAAGCCTGGTGTTTTGGGTTTGTCTAACTGCATGTTGGAATCTGGTACTGGTCTTATATCCACTGAAGGAGTGGAGGCTTGATTATAATAGGAAGGGCTGTTTATAGATTCGAGTCCTAATGTCCTGGAAATTGGTCTGGATTTTTTAAAAACTTGGTTACAGGAAAATGGATTGGCTTTTCTAGTGAAGCTTGGTCTGGGTGTAAAGTTGAACAGTGAAAAAGGTCTAGCTGGAATCTTTTGTTATGGTGCTGAATTGCGAACGAATTGTGCGGCGGCTTGCTTGGTCGGTAGAGGTGGGGTCTGGCTGTGGACGAGGGGTCGGTCCAGCTTTGGACGAGGGGTCGGTCCCGCTTGGGACGAGGGGTCGGTCCCACTTGGGACGAGGGGTCGGTCCGGCAGCAGACGAGGGGTCGGTCTCACAGGGGTTGCGCGGTTCGGCTGATGGGGTCGCCCGGCGAAGCTGGCGACGAAGGGGCCGCCCGGAGAAGCAGGCGACGAACTGGGGACAAGGGAGGCCAGGCCCTTGTCGGGGGCTCTCAGGACTGGAGGGCGCACGGCAGAAAAACTACCGCGGAGACAAGGTAAACACGCAAGTCCACTTTATTGAGGGAGAGGCAACAGTTTTATAGGGGCTGGGGAAGGCTGATTGGTCGAAGCCATGCCCTGTTCTGACTGGTTGCCGGCGAAAGGTCAGTGGGCGGTACTAGACGGGGGAGGGGTGGTGGTTAGGGATTGGCTGTTGCTGTTGCTGGGGGAAGGGGCAGGGTTTAGGGATTGGTGGCTGCTGTTGCTGGGGTGGAGGGCAGACTTGAGTTTCCCGCCCACGCCTGGCTGTTGCTGCTGTCGGGGGAAGGGAAAAGGGCAGCCTGGAGAATTGTCTTTATACCAGATGTTAATGTTAAGTGTTCTCGCTAAGGTTTGTGATGGCTGCGTGGGCAGCCATGCTGAAAAATATATATATATAAAACTTGTGGGTCAGATTAGTGACCTTTGTGCTTCTGTCTGTGTCAGCTCAATGCTAGTGTTGGAGTTGTGTGGTTATGTAAAGTAGAATTTAGTTGAGCTGGAACCCTCCCTTGCCATTGGCAAGGGGGTGAATTGATTATGGGGCAAGACTGAGGAGTCTGGATGTTTGCGGAGCCTGGATATTTGCACATGCTTTGCTGCCTCATCTCTGGTCTGCCCCTTTGCCGGGGCTTGGAGGCCATTTGTGTCCACGCCATGCACCCAGGTTTGTTGGGGCTGCCCCAGTCAAGGTGGCTGGGTCCCCAAGAGGGGTGCCGAATTTGGGGGGTTCTGTCTGCCCATTTTGGCAAAAAGCTGGAAAGGGGGGAGCGGCTTGCCCCTTTCCAGTGAGTCCACACCTTCTATTCATAAGCCGCATTCCTATTTGATTGTTGTGCACCCGACTACCTGGAGGGGGGGCGGGAAGTGAAGGTGATGAAAAGCAGAATCAAAATAAATGCAGTAAAGTTCCCTCCCTAGGGTATTGAAAGCCAAGATACATTTGCATTCTGCCCAGGTTCTTTACTTTTTGGAATCTCTCTCTCTGTAAGACTGAAGAAATACTTTGAAATGTTTTAGAACTGCAAACTTGTCTGAAGAAAGGAGGTTATCATTTGAAACAATAAACCTCTAATCACTTGCTAGCCTTTTCAATGGTCTGGCTGGGAACTTCCAGGTTGTGAGACTACCGAGGAAAAAGAAAAAAGGAATGAAGTGCCACTTTGATATCTATGTTTGGCTTTTTTCAGTTGCTTGCGCCTAAGAATTCACGGTAAAAAGGTAAAAACGTAGTTTAAAATAAATCTTTAAATGCCAATACTCTCTTGCTGGTGAATTAAATGCATAACTTGCAGACGAAAATTTGTTCCATTACTAAGAAAAGGCAGAACTTCACAGAATTGTTACTAATAAAATTCTTGTAGCTTAATTAATAAAGGTATCCAATTCACCTTAAGGTTAAAAATTAATAAAAACTGTAACTAAGAGTTAAGATCATTTATAGATGCATTTATACAGCAGAAAGACAATAATTGAAATAACTGGGTAAATTTAGCCTGAAACTATTAATATAAGTGTAAATTCTAAACTAACCTTTCCATCGTTTATGGTCACTTCAAGCCTAACCTCACCCCTTGCCTTTGCCTATGGTTATTTCATAATAGCATAATAGCATAATAGAAGAGCTGGGATATCCCTATCTCCTGTCCTAGAATTAATAACCCTGCTTTCTCTCATGAATCCAAGTATAAAGTAAATTGCTGCCTGGTGGAATTCTTAGCCCTTAGGGTTAAACGACCACTGGAGTTTTATTATCTCCAAGGACTAGGGGGAATAAAGGAAGTCTCTTGCTTTAACTGTCAGTGTTCCTAAGAGTGGCAATTCATGAGAGAAACCAGGCTTTCTCCCTGAGGCTTCTAATAGCCTCAGTAAAAATACATAGAATTAATCTTGTTGCTTATCCAAAATTCTGCTAAATTCAAGGTAAAATATAAAGTTCTGAAACAAAAGAAAATTATGTTAAACATTGGGAACATTTTGGTTACAAGCCATTAGTTAAGAAACAAACTTCTTGTGTAAAACTGCATGGTCATAGAGTAAAACTGCACAGTCATAGTGCAAATTAAGAAAAGTTTCAGAAGTTTTTGAAATGTTTTGCAGTCGCAGTTATTTTGTAAAAAATGGAAGTTTTAAGTAACTAAAGTTATGTTTTTGTGTCAAACTATCCATGTCTGCCTATTTGTTCAAATTGTTGACATTAAATATGCAGTTATATAAGTAATATATATTTCTGGACCCCAAATTAAGCTAAACAGTATATAAAATAATGAAAATTGTAAGTAACATCAATGATTTGTGTTTCTGTGTCTAACTCTATTTGTGTCTGTCCATTTGCTCAGTATATGTCTTCATACATCAGGATGATAATATCAAATTAACAAGTAAAAATTCCTAAAAGAGCTCTATTCAAATTGTTAAAATTTAAATATGCAGTTATATATGTGAATAAATATTCTTGGAGCCCAAATTAGACTAAGCAGGATGAAAAAGTTATATAGAAATCTGATTATAGCAACTATTGGGAAAGGCCCTCTTCTTTGCAAGAGCTTTGAAGGCAAGACTAGGTGTGGCAGATTAAACCTATCTACTAGGCCAGGGAAATAAGAATCAGTTTGCCTGGTAATTTCCCAGTTTAAACCTTTTGTCAGCCATAAAATAAGGGTAGTTAGTGGGTCTATTGACAAATTTCAGTAAGTAAGGAAAAGTCCATAAAAACTAGAGAGAGATCTTTCTGGGATTATGATTAAACAAATTAAGTAATCGTGTAATGTGTTTTGAAACCTGGTAGTCAATGTGCTTTTAAAAAAACTATTCATTTTCAAAACTTAAACAAAGAAAAGTTTTTAGCTTCCTGTAAAGAAAAAAAAAGAACATTCCTAGCATAAGCTAAAATGGTTTCAATTTTATTTGGCTTGGGTGTAATCGCCCTTAGTTTATAAAATGCCCATTAAATAAATTAACATTATATGTACAAAATCTTTAGAGTAATAAAATTGTAAGTTCACATTAATGAAATTCAGCTAAAGAAGAAAGATTGTAGATATGCTCTCTTAAATAAAATAAATTTCTTTGGTAATTGTAATTTAATAAGTTTATTTAAACGTAGGGTAACTAGTCAATGTGGCTGTAGTCAATTATAAAAAGTTTGTAAAACATCTTCCAAACTGAAAATGTTTAAATAGTTCTAGTTCTAGAAGTCATTGTTAACTAAAAACTTGAATTGGTATTAGTGGCAAAGAATAACTTCGTGATAATAAAACCTGTCTGAAGGCCACTGCAAGGTGCATATTTATGTAAATGATAATAAAAAGTTATCTTGATTCTATTGGGAATCTTCTGTTTTCAAATTAGCAATGAAATATAGTTTTTTCCCCTCTATTACTAAAGTAAAATACCTACTATTATCTTCATGGTAAAATTATATAAGTAAACAGTCATTTGATATATGATGTGTTGCATTAAATTGTTTAAAATATATATAAAAACAAGGAATAAACTTTAACATTGTCACACTCTTTTGTGCATTCAAACCAGGCCTTGAATACATTACAGGTGGCCTCTCCATGTGAGTTATTGGCTAGGCTGGTCACTGACCCCTCAATTAGAAATATTTGCTATATCAGCCTCTGGTTCTGCTCCTGAAGTCAATGGAAACTACGTTACAGTTTCAAGCTCCTGCAGCAGCCAATGATGATTCTGTACAGCCAAGCGTACAATGGATATCGCCTCCAGACTGGCACTGTTCCATAGTGTCAGAGAGCACTATGCACCAGGCTGGTAAAATACTGGAAACTCTCTAAGATCAACGATGCTGCAACTTGCTCACTGTGAAGAACATGCTAAGTGGAGCCATGATACCAGGATACTGTAAGTAAAACTTAAACACAATTGGCATTATGGCCTGCTCCCATGGAGAGATAACATGTAAAGTATTACAAACCTGAAATTTAAAACTATGAATTGCAACTCAGAATCCTAATACATTAATTAATATTAAAGTGCTGTACTTTTATTCTGTACTAAATATATGCCTAATAATTATAACATTATCTTTTCTATTCTGGATCAGGTACAAAAGTATATTAGACAAGTTAAATTCCTTGTAACTTTATTTTCTAAATAATTAATAAACATGTCTATAAAATAAAGCAACGGTCTTAGCCAGGCTCAGCCAACTTACTATTCTAGTGTACTCTACTGTGTAGGAAAAATGAAGCTTACTTGCTTGCTAATAATGGGTCACCTATTAAACAGTCAAAAAATTACCAGAAATTGTACAATTAAAACTGAAATGTAAAAAAAACCTTTATTCTATAGTTCTGATCCACTCCCACAGCTAAAAACTAAGAAAATTTCCATCTTAGTGCACTAATCCTGAATGAAACTAACAGTCCAAAAGGTGCCAGTTCATCAGGAGCATTTAATAGAACACATGAGTGCCAATTATTAAAAAGCCTGAAATGTGTCTTCAAAACAAAGCTAAGTATCCAGTGCAATTTCTCTCTAAAAATACCTTAGAGAAAAAAAAAAATATATATATATATATATATATTGTTCCCACCAGCTTTTAAAAAGGGGTGCCATCTTTATAAGCACCTAACCTTGTCTAACTCTGTAATCCAATGTCCTCTTTTAAAAACAGGTATTCCAAATTTTTAATTAAGTTTGTTTTTCTCAGAGTGAACATCTTATTAACCACATGAAAACTTCATCCAACTTCATACAGAATGCCAGATCCATCTTCCTCCAGTTAAAATAAAATAAGAGTTTTACACCTTGTTAGGTAATGACTACAGCCCATGGCCAGCAGGAAGCAGTTACAGAAAAGAGATCATCTCCCTTCACCACCCCTTTAAGATTAAAGGTGTAAACTCTTTAAGGGTAAAACAAAATTAATAGATGGATCTGGAGCTTGGCTGGAGATCTACATGGACGCCGGTGGCCCCAGGATGACTGCGGGGGTGGGGGTGGGGGGCCCTGCCCCAGGATTCTGCTGTCCAGAGTGAAAACTTCTAAACTTCTAAGAACAGGCTCCTGGATGCTACACTGAAAATTGATGTAAAGTAATCAATCAAAACAACAAACAGCCATCCACCTCATAGCTCCAATAATAATTATGCCAAAGCTTAGCAAGTTAAACTTTGGCATAAGGGGGGAATGATGTGGGCTATGGGTGGGAGGCTCTTTGTCTCTTCAGAGATAACCTTAACCTAAGCTGTCTGTCCTGACTTGTGGGTGTGGAACTTTAAGAGGCTGCAGTCCTGCCCTTGGTGACCATGGCAACGACTCCAGCCCCAGGAAACAGTTTAACAATGCAAAGTCTATAAACTTTAAATATTCAGGGAAAATGCAAACCAAATGTGCTAAAAGCTTATTTAGAATGTATGAAGTCCATGCTAAAAGCTTACTTAGGATGTGGAAGATATATGCTAATTAAAGCCTATTGAGAACTGAAACAAAAGGACCATTTGGCCTTTCCTCTCTGTATAAAAGGGACTCAAAAATCTTGTTAGGGGCTCGGGTTTGCAACAGAAAGTTCCCGAGTCCAGCCAGCCATCAATAAACCATTTTTCCTTCTCAAAATCATTCCTGAATCCTGGCCTTTCTATATGCAAATAATTGAATCTAGTATCAAATTCTACAACAGTTCCACTGACTAATTATTAACCCCCTTAACTAGATTTACAAGAAACCCCAAATATAATGCATGTGTTTTTTATACTGATGGTTCCATCTTCAAGATATTCAGGAATCAGTCAGGTTGGATATGCTATTACCTCTAACTATGAAACCATAGAAGTAAATTCCTTACCACATCCCACGTCAGCCCGGCAAGCAGGACTTTTTGCCCTCACAAAAACCTGAATATCTGCAGAAGGCAAAATAGCAAATATATACCCTGGTAGTTGGTATGCCCTTGGGGTCATGATTTTGATATGTAATGATAACAAAGAGGTTTTTCAACATCCAATGGAGAAAAAGAATAATAATAAAAAACCAGTTATATGTTACAGAATTGCTGGGCCCTATACTATTACCAAAGACTTTGGCTATATATCAAAATCCCTCATTATCCTCAGGCAAATACGGAGGAGAGCACCGGCACCCTCATGGCAAATACAGCTGCAAAAAATGCAGCTGCAAATTCTAGTCCTATTCCGGGTCCTATAATGACTTTTGAACCAAACAACTTTATAAGAAACATGAAAAAGGGTAAAAAAAAAAAAAAAGGGGGGGGGGGCGATGCTAGCTGCTTTAATAAGCCTGCTAGTAAATCATAATTTGACACTAATGGTAAAATTAGTCCTCTTGCCTTATTGCCACTAGGAAACTGTTTTGAAAATTATTCCTAATATGTCTCACTGGAATACTGATAAAATGGTAAACTGAGGAAACTGATATTTCTGAAAATTATTCCTAATGTGTCTCACTGGAATACTGATAAAATAGTAAAGTAAGGAAAGCAATATTTCTGAAAACCATCCCCTAAAATAGCTTCGAAAATATATCACAATTGTTTAATTTATTCCAAGCATATTCCAGGAAAACCTTTCCATAGCTCTCAAGGACATTTTCCCTTATCTACTGGACCTTTTGAAATTTGGCAGTTGGACTTTATTCAATTACCCCCATCCCAAGGATATAAATATGCTTTAATAATGATTTGAACACGCTCACATTGGGCTGAACCCTTTCCCTGTAGATAAGCTACTGTGGCTACCATGGCAAAGGTATTTTTAGACACAAACTCCAAATTCAGAGATTCCCTCAGAACCCATTTTTTCAGGTCATATTATGAAAACAATATGCAAAATAGGCCTAGTTTGCAACATGTTCATTGTGCCTATAATCCCCAATCCTCAGGCTTAATAGAAAGAACAAATGGTGTAGTTAAAACTCAATGAGTGGCGGCAGACTTGGCCCAGTTGCTAGTGCGTCCACCAACCACATGGGAGGTCCGCAGTTCAAACCCCGGGCCTCCTTGACCTGTGTGGAGCTGGCCCATGCACAGTGCTGATGCGTGCAAGGAGTGCCGTGCCATGCAGGGGTGTCCCCCACATAGGGGAGCCCCACGCACAAGGTGTGCACCCCGTAAGGAGAGCCACCCAGTGCCAAAGAAAGTGTAGCCTGCCCAGGAAGGGCACCGCCCACAAGGAGAAATGACACAACACGATGACGCAGCAAAAAGAAACACAGATTCCCGTGCCGCTGACAAAGAAGATGACGCAGCAAATAGACACAGAGAACAGACAACTGGGGTGGGGGGGAAGGGGAAATAAATAATTCTTCAAAAACAACAAACCTCAATGAGCTAAATTCATGGAATCCCTCAATCTATCATGGCCAACCCTTTTGGAAAACATAAGTTATTTCCATTTGAAATTATAACAGGGAAACCTATGAAAATAACCTCTGGAATATATGAGCCTTGCCTCATATAAGGAAATATCCTACCTAATTATCAGGAGCTAATCAAAATCTTAAAGAAAAGTAAAACCTTGTTAGAAGAATCCTTTTACAGCACACTCCCAGAAGATGAAGATTCAGAATCACAATCTTCAGCCTGGTAACTCTGTATATTGGAAAAGACACCTCCATTAAGACGCATCCAACCTCACTGGAAAGAACCCTATCATGTACGTTTGACTTGCCCATGTGCAGCTAAATTAGGAGGTATTGATTCTTGGACTCATATTTCTTACTTTAAAAAAGGTCCCAGGCCTGCCTGGAAATCCATTCCTACTGGGAACTTAAAGCTCAGTTATTACCAAAAATTAGAAGTAGACAGTATCTGATGTAGACAACTATCCCGAGACCCAGGACCAGGCTTGTATAATCAACACTTACTGGTGATTTTAGGATGAAATCACCCAGAAGTGGACAGCATCTGGCACCATCAGTTAACCTACAAGTGGGATCAGACTCAGTTTTCATCAGATTGAAATGAACTCAATAACACCTGCTATAATCTTCATTATTATCCCATTAGCTCTCTTATTTGCATATTTATTCCTTCTTCACTCCTTTGTACCTCAATTCATCTATTTCCATCTGCAATGAAACCTACTACCCCTTTTCTGAAAAGTATTACTATTTTTTAAAAATACTTTATTCCTCTCCCTGCTTCCCCCCATTGTCTGCTCTGTGTCTATTTGCTGTGTATTTTTCTGTGTTCACTTGCATTATCCTGCAGCACTGGGAAGCTGTCTCTTTTTTGTTGTGTCATCTTGCCACTTCAGTTCTCCTGGGCAGGCTGTGCTTTTTTTCATGTGGGGTGGCTCTCCTTTGTGGGGTGCACTCCTTGCATGTGGGGGACACCTACATGGGGATGCCCCTGTGTGACAGGGCACTCCTTGTGCATAGCAGCAGCACTGTGCATGGGCCAGCTTACCATATGGATCAGGAGGTCCTGGGTATCGAACCCTGAACCTTCCATATGGTAGACGGATGCTCTATCAGTTGAGCCATGTCTGCTTCCTGAACCCTATACTTTTTAAACTTATTTCACTCTTACCCTTTCTTTCTAGTCCCTTGCCACTCACCATCCTTTATCCCAGTCATACAAAAAGCCACTGACCTAGGCAATTTATCAAATTGCTGAGTCTATGCTAATTCAGGCTCTACAGAAGGGTCCCAATTATTGGCTGCACCCATAGACACTTATTTAATTGACTAAATCTTAGATCTTGGAGAGACTAGATTCATAACATATTTCAAACCTTGCTAATCCTTTTTTTTAAATAGTCACTACAATGTCTCTTATTTGTCATCTCATCTCCAGAAAAACTGCCACAACCACCTCCCAAATTATGCTAATGAGCCAAATATTTGCTCTTGAAGCTTGCACATATAAAACTTATTTCTGTAATGATGAAACTAAGCCTAATTATAATTAAGGCCTAAGAGTCACTCCCTGAAACCTCCTTTTTGCTCAAATGTGGTCTCTCTCTAAGCCTAACTCTTCAAAGAAGCTCATTATTTCCCTCTATATGGGACATGATTCCCAGGGATGAGCCTCCCTGGTGCCAAGGGATTACTAGGAAATGTTGATCAATGATGCTTTCAGAGAAAGACCTTGATCAAAAGGGGGAGTTGTTAAAAGAAATAAAGCAAAATAAAGTTACAACAGCTAAGAGATGTAAAATGGAGTTGGGAGTTCATTCCAGAGGTTATGCAGGTCTCAACCAGATATCATAAACTACCAAACTATGCAAACTATGCAAAACCTTAACCAACAATGTTCCTAAAATCCCCAAGGACATCTGGACCACAAAACAAACCACAAAATAAAGAACTCAGTTAACTATCTAGAATGAAGGACACAGTACTTCAAATATTCACCAACCACAAACAAGTTGTCTCATTTTTTTCTTTTCCTTTAAAAACCCTTGCCTGGAAATGCCAAGATGAGACAAGATTTCGGTTACTACTTGAATCTGTGTTCCCTGAATTGCAATTCTAAGACCCCCAAATAAATGACTTTATTGCCTTGCAGCTTAGTTCTCTTATTTTTTGGTTGACATTACAGTGGGGAGAGGAGTTGAAATTAGGCAGGTGAGGGGCCAGAATAGGGAAAGAAATTTTCCACCAAATGTTGCTTTGAGTCTTGAACCTTGTGAATGTACTACCTATTTAAAAATTAAGTGAAAAAATGATGGCACAAATATAAATAAGGCAGAAAAAAGAAAATGAAACAAAAAGCACAGATATTAGGGGGAAATATTACCATCATTTGCAGATGATTTGATATTCCTTCTGGAAAACCCCAGAAACTCAAAGCCAAAAAGAACTTGTTAGAAACAATAACTTTATTAATGTGGTAAATTACATGATGAAAATATGAAAAATAGTTATGTTAAGATACACAGGCAGGGGGCTTGGCCCAGTGGTTAGGGCGTCCATCTACCACATGGGAGGTCCGCAGTTCAAACCCCGGGCCTCCTTGACCCGTGTGGAGCTGGCCCATGTGCAGTGCTGATGTGTGCAAGGAGTGCCGTGCCATGCGGGGGTGTCCCCAGTGTAGGGGAGCCCCATGTGCAAGGAGTGCATCCCATAAGGAGAACTGCCCACTGTGAAAGAAAGTGCAGCCTGCCCAGGAATGGCACTGCCCACACGGAGAGCTGACACAACAAGATGATGCAACAAAAAGAAACACAGATTCCCGTGCTGCTGACAACAACAGAAATGGACAAAGAAGGTGTAGCAAATGGACACAGATAACAGACAACTGGGGGAGGGGGAGAAGGGGAGAGAAATAAATAAATAAATAAAATTAAAAAAAAAAAAGATACACAAGCAATAACCAATTAAAAATGTAATAGAAAAAATACCCTTTAACAATGACAACAGTAAATCCAAAACCATTGGGAATTAAGTTACCAAAACATAGGCATGGATCTATATGAATTAAATGTTCTGAGAGACACAGAAGATAAACTAAACACAGATGTACTCAGTTCAATTGAATTAGAAGGCTCAAGAGTTAAAGTGTAAGTTTTCCTTACATTCATCTATAAATATAGCTTGATTCCAAAACAAATCTCAATAGGAAAATCTTAGAAATGTTATTGAATATTTCTAAAGGCTATCTAGTAGAATAAATATGTAAAATATTGTGCGGTAAGACTACCAGGGGCACTGCTCATCTATATATTAAAATAACATTAATAAGCAATAGTGAGAAGCAGATGTGGCTCAAGTGACTGGGCCCCCCTCTACCACATGGAAGGTCCAGAGTTCAATTCCTGGGGCCTCCTGGTGAAGGCAAGCTGGCCTGCACGGCAAGCTGGTCCACGTGGAGTGCCGGCCTGTGTGGAGTGCTGGCCCACGCAGGAGTGCTGGCGCGGCAAGATGACACAACAAAAAGAGACACAGAGGAGAGACAATAAGAGAAGCAGCAGATCAGGGAGCTGAGGTGGCGCAAGTGATTGAGCACCTCTTACCTACTCTGGAAAGTCCCAGGAACGGTTTCTGGTGCCGCCTATAGAAAGAAGACAAGCAGGCACAGAAGAACATGCAGTGAGTAGACACAGAGCAGAAGTGAGCACGAAACGTTGTTGGGGGGAGGGAATAAATAAATAAATCTTAAAAAAAAAAAAAAAGCAATGGTAACTCAAGCAGTGGATGCAGATACAAAAACAGATGCATGGATGGGGCCAAAGACCAAAATGGCCCCAAGAAAGGCAGGAACTTAAAACATGTTCAAGTTCACAAATACTCAATAAACAGAATTAAGGGTATTGGCTGACCATTAGGCAAGCACAGCCTGCACACGTTTCTTGGAAATATGGATGCATCCCAGCAAACAGAAGATTTGGAGGTGGCTACTTTTTCCCAGAAGAATCTAAAAGTTGGGAGGGGTGAGACAGGGAACTGCTTTTCTTGGGAGAAGCCTCTGGGAACTATATAAAAAAAATATATATATATATAAATGTATTACCTTAATAAAAACAAGAATTAATTTAGAAATCTCTCAACCATCCCCCTTGTATTAGTCTTCCAAAGGGGTGCTGGTGCCAAGTCCCAGAAATCTGTTGGCTTTATAAAGGGTATTTTTTTTTTTAATATTACATTCATTCAAAAAAAATATGAGGTCCCCATATACCCCCCAACCCCCCTATAAAGGGTATTTATTTGGGGTAAAAGTTTATAGTTCCAAGGCCCTAAAGAGTCCGTCTTAAGGTTACTTCCTTACCAAACTGTTGCCACGTGTTGATGCAAGATGGCAGATGATATGTGCAAGGGTTCAGCCTTCCCCTTTCTTCTCTTTTTAAAAATTTATTTCTCTCCCCTTCCCCCCCCAGTTGTCTGCTCTGTGTGTCCATTCACTGCATGTTCTTCTGTGACCGCTTCTATCTTATCAGTGGCATCAGAAATCGGTGTTTCTTTTTTTGTTGTTGCATCATCTTGTTGTGTCAGCTCTCTGTGTGTGTAGAGCTGTTCTTGGACAGGCTGCACTTTCTTTTGCACTGGGCAGCTCTCCTTACGGGGTGCACTCCTTGTGTGTGAGGCTCCCCTATGCGGGGGACACCCCTGCGCTGCACGGCACTCCTTGCGCGTATCAGCACTGTGCATGGGCCAGCTCCACACGGGTCAAGGAGGCCTGAGATTTGAACCTTGGACCTCCCATGTGGCAGGCGGATGCCCTAACCACTGGGCCAAGTCTGCTTCCCCCTCTTTCTTCTTAAGGCTCCGTGGGCCCAGCTTCTTCCAATCTCAGCTGTAGGCTGGCATAGGGCCCAGCTGTTCTATTCTCTTCAGCTGCAAACCGTCAGGCAAATGGCTCATTTCTCTTCCAGGACCTCTGGATCCTCTTCTGTGTCTATGGAGCTCTTCTTTTCTCATGTATCTGCTTCTGTGTTCTCCCTGCATTAATGTCCTCTTATATAGCTCATCAAGGGGGCAGGGACTCAACCCTGCATGTCATAATGATGTGTCAAATCAAAGCCCTAATCTTAACATAATCAAGCATCCATGTGGAATCTAAGCCCCCTCTTGATATAGATGTGGAGTAGACACAACCATTCTAAGGTCCACAGGATGGAGGAATAGAGTATGGATTAGAGTGGACTTACTGATATTCTATTCATGAACTATTGTGATTAGTAATAGAAGAAAATGGGGCATTGATGTGGAGAAAGTGGCCATGGTGGCTGTTGGGGGTAGGGAGTGGGAGGAAGAGATGTGATGTGGGGGCATTTTTGGGACTTGGAGTTGTCCTGGGTGGTGCTGCAGGGACAGTTACTGGACACTGTATGTCCCCCCATGGCCCACTGGGTGGACTGTGGGAGAGTGTGGGCTATGATGTGGACCATTGACCATGAGGTGCAGCGGTGCTCAGAGATGTATTCACCAAGTGCAATGGATGTCTCATGATGATGGAGGAGATTGTTATGGGGGTAGGAGTGGGGTGAGGGGGTGGGGGGTATATGGGGACCTCATATTTTTTTGAATGTAACATTAAAAAATAAATAAAGACAAAAACAATAAATAAATGTTACATTACAAAAAAAAAAAAGTAAAACCTTTGAATTTAATACATTTGGGGTAAACAAATGTAAAACCAGAGGAGCAGACCAGTTCATAAACACAGTCAATATCTCTGTTTGGAATTCAGAAATATCATTCCTAAATGTAAAATTCATAAATGTGAAAACAGAGGAACAGATCTGTTTACAAACATAATCAATATCTCTTTGAAATTCTTAAATAATATCAAACTGCCATAGTCCTCATCCACGATTCTCACTTCTTGGGGGTAAGAGGATATTGTGAATTTCATTCTCAGTATGCTCTTAAATTCTATGCTCTCACATTCATATTCAAATATAATACTTCTCTTTAAAATGGATATATAAAAGGTAATTGCTGCTTTTTCCCTCTGCACTATATCACGGTTTGCCCACGTTTCTATTACTTAAGGATAGATTTCTAAAAAGAAGTATTGATGGAAAGATGACTTGGATAATTATAGGGCTTTCTGGAAATATTGGTCCAATATATACCTTCTATCAGTGAGGAAGGCGATTCCTCACTTCCTGCAGGCAGCTATTACTCATTACAGCGTTCTTCATTTGCAATGTAACTATTTAAAATTTTTGCATACGTTTTCAAGAAAATTGAGCACTTTTCATGTTTGTTGACCATTTGTGTTCCTACTCTTTTTAACTGTTGGTTCATGTCCTTGTGTGTTTTTCTGCTGGGCTGCCATGTTCCTCTCCCCTGGCTTATTTGTATGCGCTTTTGAAATGGTAAAGAGCGAGTTTTTGTTTTTGTTGTTTTCATACCTCAACAATTTAAGACCTTGGGCTCTGGAGTCTCATCCCTTGGGCATTCAGATCCTCTCTATGCCCCTGACTTCTCTGAGCCTGTTCTCCTTGGGCCACCTGTCTTCCACGCCAGGGTTTAAAGAACATTTTTAGTGCTAGGTGTACGTGTCAGGGTTGAGCTGATGATGAGGTGTCATGCCATGTCTAAAATGCACAGCTGCAATCTGCTGTTAGCTGTTTTCCTTATATTTATTACTAATATTATCCCCTATATTTTTTCCCTTTTACTATTTTGAGTTTTAACAAATTTTTAAATTTAAAAAGTAGTTTTCCTTTCAATTTCTAATTTTGTTTCTTTCAAAGCTGCGTAATAGTTGAGATCACAGGTCTAATGAGCAGCTGTTTTTCGAATCTGGACCCATCTGGCCTTACAGTGAGAAGCCGAAGACTTTGCCTCACCTCTCTGACCCTCAGTTTCCTTTTCCGTGCAAGCCAAGAAGACACGCGCTGAGCATATTTGGAGATGGGGCTGCCTCTAACAGCCAGCTGGCACAGTCTTCAGAGTCTGCAAAGAGAAGGCGGGACCCGCCGACCTCCCCGGGATCTACAGTGTGTTAATTACTTACACACTCTATAAGAAATACAAAGAACGAAATAAATAAATAAATAAATAAAAATCAAAGCCCAAATGTTTACCAAAAGTTTCCCAAGGGCACCACCTAGTGACAGGCACGCGGACCCACATCTGCGATTCGGCTGCACCTGGAGGAGGGGGAACCCGCCGGTCGGGGCCCCGCGCAGAAGACACACTTACAGGGGACATCAGATTAGCGACTTCAAAACTGTAAACATCCTATTCCCTTTCTCCACTCAGCCCACAGCGTCATCTCCTGACGGCTGTCGTTTTCCCGTCTGGTCCTGGAGAGGAGCCAATGTTCAAAGGGTTGGTGCGGCAGGGGCGCCCCACCTCCGGGTGACGTTCCCCTCGCTGTGCAGGGAGAACAGGTAAACCGAGGCCGGGCCCGCGCAGGTGGCACCCGCGCCCTGGGGGCGGGCCCCAGACCCCCGCGGGTGAGAGGGCCCCGAGAGAGCGCCGGCTCCCGGGGGTACGACGCTGGCTCCAGGCCGAGGGCCGCCCCCTTCCGGCCGTGCCTCCGGGGAGCGCCCCGAGCTGGCTCCTCCTGCAAACCGCTTCCCGTCGACGCGTGCCCAGCGCTGCGGGGGCGCCCCAGCCTGTCCTGTGCGTGCCCGGCCCGCGCTGCAGCCCCAGCCCCTTGGCCCGCTTCCGGGCTCTTTCCTACCTGCGGGTTTTCTCCACCAACAACCTCCCCCACCCCCAGGCTTCCCAGATTCTGAAGCTCTTTATTCTTCTCGCGTTTTCAGCATGGTTTGTATCCTAGAGATTGGGTTTACATCCTTCCCCCGTTCGATTTAATCTTTGATACTTTCCAGGAACCCGCAGTAAAGTAGCAGAGGTAAGCGGATGGTGACACGCCACCCACCGGGAATTCAGAAGCGTGACGTGAGAACAGTAAGGATTTTTAAAAAATTCCAAACCCAACAAATTGGAAGCATTATTTATTCAGTAATTCAAAGTGTTCTATGCCATTTTCAATGATATACATCTTAAATTGGTGGAACATACAAGTAGAAAAATAAGATTATTTTAGAAAACTCCACTTTGAAATCTGTGAAGTGCGTAACAATCCAAACATTTGCCAGTCACCGGAGACCACTTCAGAAATGGAATGGATATCATTTTACTCCAACCTGTGGTCCTATCATAACCATTCATTTTAAATCCCATGGCAACTAGGAAATAGAGGAAAGTTCCAAAAGGGAATGTAAAATAGTTTTAAGCATTTTCTGAAATACAAGTTATGCCAAAGAATATCAAAGGAAGTCGATCTGAGAAATACACAAAATAGGTTTTGTGAAGCATTGCTTTTGGCATTGGTGTAAGAATACAGTTCTCAGCCCTTGAAGCACAAAATCCAACCTCTGTAATGAAAAATGATGGGCTCTTTCAAGATCTGTATGCAGGAAGTTTAAACTTCAAGTACATTTAACTGTGCAAATCAGAATTACTAAGAAAACATCATTAGCTTTTATTGGAACAAGACAAGTCTAATTCATTCTGTCTCGTATTAATTCCAACAATAGAATTTCAAACCTCATTGATAAAAATGTTTAGCATTACATCTACAATTAAAATCAGGAAAAAAAATTTCCATTTTTTTACCACTAACAATAGAGAACACAAATTGCACAAGAAGTTGGACTTAAGGAATTTTGTTTTTTAAAATTTTCATTATAGACAGTGAGAGCTGCTTAATTAGTTTTGTTCATGTTCTTCATCTCAAAAAGACAATCTTAGTGTTTTCTTAACATTTCATTCAAGAGAATTAGCCTAACATGTTAATGTCATGTAAAATTTTATTTCTATAGCTAAAATTAGCAACCTGAAACCTTAGTCATGTCAGGAAATTTCCAACAACCTCCACATATAGCATTTAACAGAGAAAAAAAAAAGGCATGCCTTTGGAGACACTTGCCTTCTCGTGATACTCTGATCCATGCCTGCATCATAAATAAAATACATATTCTGGCCTAAATGAAAACTCTGGAAAGAATAGGCATCAGAGTAAGTTCAAGGTTTCTAGCCTCCTTTTAGTGATACCAACTTCTTTGAAATCTAAGTCTATAATTTATGATTAGGTAATATGAGTTTTAAATCTATCCGTGAAATAGTCCACTCAGACTGATTTGTTTAGGGTACGTGTGTGTGATATACAATTTAGAGTTTAGCCAGTTCATTCCATACAAAGAATTCTCCAGCTGTAAAGGGAACCGCCACCATCTCGTGGAAGCTCTGCGGGCCTGGGCAAACCCTGCCTAGCAGACTTCCAGTAGTGAGACTGATATTTTACATCACACCCTCTCCAATATCCTGAGATGCTAACTGGAAATATCCACAGCCATTGCTTTGACAATGATGTCCAAATAATATCCGGAGGTTTTATGGAGCACCCAGAATTTGGCCTGCATCCCATGGAGGCCCCTGAGCTACCAGTTGTCCTTGAGTCGCTCTTCGCATGGGCTGGACTTGAATTTCTGAGAACTCTGTGATGGTGCTGATGGCCCAGCTTTGCGCTGCGGTGCACTCTTTAAGAGCCAGCATGCTGTAACCTTACACAGAGCAATTTAATATGGAACCAGTGGGCAGCTGTATGTGGCACCTGATTGTAAGAAACCCACAGCAAGCTCAGAAGGAGGGGAGGAAACGTTTTATTCATTGGTTGAAGTCGTGTGTCCTCATGACACCTGTAATTATGTCCAATAAATAATACAACTAGAAGGTTTTCAAATACCCCACCTCACTCAGAGTCTTGACTTTGTTCTCACCTTCACATTCCATAAATATGGCCAATGGCCACATCAGGCCATCTTCACCTGTTCCCAGTTTAACATCATCACCGACCCAGGGCCCTTGCCCAATTCGGAAAGCAGAGGTTTGTGTGTGTAAGCCTTAACTAGGGGAGCTTATTAAGAATTCGGATTGCTGCCTATCTCCTCTCCCCTTGCCATCACTGATTCTGAATAGGTCAGTGTGAGATCCGGGAACGCAGGTGGTCCAAAATTGGAGGTTTGGGGTAGCACCAGGAGGATGACTTCTGGTCTCCCTCAAGCTCTTCTTTCTGGAAATGTCTCTGACAGATGATGTTTCTGAAGAAGAGGTCTGGGGTCAGAAACTTCTGGAAACAGTGTGCTGACCCAGTGGGGTTGGGCCAAAATGGCGAGTCTGAGCGCTCTGGCTTTCAGTGCGATTGTCAGCGCAACTGCCCAGGAGCTTTTCCCAGGTGCTCGCACCCCAAAGGTAGCCTGGCCAGCCGTCCTTTGACTTTGGCCTCTGGAGCCCACCCTGCAAACTTCCTTGCCCTCCCAGGCCGAGGACTGCACCCTCCGCTCTGCCCTGCTTGGGTGTTGAGGCAGCTCCGGGTTTTTCGGGATAGATGTATTCTGAAGATGGCCACAAGGCGAGTTTCTCTTTGTCTAATTATTTCTCCTTGACAAATTGCAAAATCAGAGCGGCTCCTTCAGAAAATCCCCCTAAAATAGGCTGCCCTACACACTGGTGGGGAGATGAGTTGCCGTTGGTGTCCTGAGGAAATACTCAGTCTGTCCCAACCTTAGTATCCATCTGCTCACAGAGGGCTATGACCTGTCTTCTGGCAACTTCTCACCTCACTCTCTTCCCAGGGTCTAGAATTGCCAAGACACAACCAGCCTCTCCTCCCTGCTCCTTATGCAGTCCTCACGTGGCTGGGACAACATGAAGCGTAGGGGGGCCACATTTTCTCACCTTGTCAATGCTGACATGCAGCTCGACTATGCTTTCAGGTTTGGGGGCCGGGGTTCTGTGAAAACAAGTCACATCCCTGATTGATTCAGCAACTTGGAAGCTAAAAAACTTGAGGATGCCCAGACTTAAAGGTACTTTACCAAAGAGCTAATTTTGCTTATTTTCCCAGGACACATTTAATTGCATTTTATTTTTCTTCCCCACTCTCAAAATGTAATTCTTCAGCTTGCAATTTAATTGGTAAACTTCCATGCAGTCAAATATGAACTTTTTAAAACTCACTAGAAATGTACACGCTACGTTTTGTTGTGTCGAGTTTTCTTGGCACAGAAAACCTAGTCTCTCTCTTGGCAAAAAACAAAATTTTACTTTTTTTTTTTTTTTTTTGATGTTTGGTTGTTTTAAAAAAATTCTTAGTGGCAAGTTTTCCCTCTGAACAGCTCTCTAACCAATTCTAATTCTAAGTTTATGCAAGAGAAAACACACTGGGATTCTACCCAATCATTTGGTTTCCACTAATAAGGTTAATGTCTATGAAATGCAATTACTGCTTTTCATCGAACAGGTTGTGGGGCAGTGATTTATTTGCAGTGACAGTAAGTGGCACAAGGCCAGAAGGTACTTGGAGACCCCCAAAAATGGGAAAACAACAAGAGTAATTTAACAAATTTTCATTCAAGCATGGAAACTATTAAATAATTAAATAATCCCTCTTCACCTCTTAAAAGGGAGGTGAACCATAACTGACCCCCAATTTATTACCAACTGATGCATCTGCATTTCACAATGAATCAGGTAGTCCTTCCAAGTGTTTGGGAGTAGAACCTGTTCAAGAAAACACTATTGCTTACCACCATTTGTTTCTTTAATGCCAGGTGCTTTGTTTCAGGCTCAGAAGAAGAAATACAAAATATACACTGAATGTCCATGCCAAATGAACTGACACCAGTCGCTTGTGGTTCCCAAGAAAAATAAGAGAATCAATGCCCAGCTCATTTCTTGTTATTTCTTAGGAACCGTTTCAATTACTGAGGCAGAATTTCATTTCAGACTATGAAGAATATAAAGCAACATTCTACTTAAAATAATATTTTCAACATGGGAACATCTATTTCCTATCAAAAAGTTAACAAGGTTTCTGACAACAACCTAATGTTTAGCTACATCTTTACAGAATGGACAGGTTCTGGCATTTTCCATAGTGCATCACAAGGCAAAACTGACATCTCAAAGGCCTGCTACTTCCTTTCTTGTTCAGAGCAAGTCTCTTTGAATGTTTGCCAAGCTAAGTATCAATTTACCTAACTTGAGGAGGTGGGTGTCACTTACAGGATTTTGACTCAAAATGCAATTTTTAGAGGCAAGGCATGCCAGAAAAATGTCCCCTATTCAATTGTCTATTTCATTCTGGTTGCTAAGTTATGCTTTTGTAATTTAACTATTTCCATTAAAATGTCACATTCAATGACATCCATGATGAAAAGGTAGAGAAATTTGATATGAAATACAAGGCATTATAGCAAATTTCATTCAAACAGTCTAACTTGAAACCTAACTTGTTATTATCATGTATCCTGGGAACAGTGCCTGCAAATCTGCTGCGATAGAAATGTTCCCATTTCAGGAACCTAACGTGATAAAATGAAACAGAAGACTTTTAACTCTATGAGGAACGAGGTGGCCAAACTAGCCCAGCCACACCTTCGGTTTCCTCCTTGCACGCCAGGGTTCAGGTTTTCCACGGCAAGGGCAGAGCACAGTCTAAGGCGTTGGCTGCCCTTCTATACAAAGTGACCCACAAAATGTGAATCGATGCAACAGCCAAGAGGACAGGAAGAGAGTTCCACTCTCAGAGATCTTGAACTTTGAAATGCATTTTGAAATGATGAGCTCTTGTCCAGCTGAGACCAGAAATGATCTTGAACGCCTGGTAACGGAGTCACCCCAACACATCATTCTGGGAAGGCACTGCCCGATCCATGCTCAAACTGTCCTGAAGGCCACGTAGAAGATTCATCTTCCTGCCAAGATGCAAATCAAATCTCCTCTCACAAGAATTCCACAGAAGATTGCCTCTGGCTGCTGGTGAGTCAGTGGGGACCCCGTGACATGCTTTTGTGGCCTCCACGTCTCTCTGGCACCTTTTATTTCTTGATACGGAGGTGATCTGGGGACCTAGTGAGCAGAGCAGGAGGCGGAAGCACGACGGACACACCAGCCAGAGAAGACAGTCTGCACTGAGCCCTTTTGGGGGAATTTTATTACATATCCAGGCCACCCCCAGAGCATCCCACTAGGGACGGAGCATCCAAGTTGGCGCATGGACAGGAGAGGAGGGAGGCTGGCTTTGATCACTCTCCCACCCATGTCAGGTCAGGTTAGATTGGCCACGTCAGGTGAAAGGCTTATGTCCTACTTTGCAAAGGTCTCAAATAAATGATAGTGAGTGGGGCTCTTCCCCACATAAGGATACCACTGCACACCCTATGTGTCACCAAAGTCAATCATGCCAAAGCGTGTAGGTTGACCCCTAAGCAGATCTGTCTACGGTGACCCAGGGGCTATGCCTGAGCTCCTGTGTTCACTAATGGAAAAGTCATGGCTTCAGGGCATGGGGTAGCGGGAGTTCCCTCTGCTTCCACTGCATGCCTCTCCTCTTCCTCTCCCTGGTCAGAAAATGGGAATTCGGCTATTTCCCTTTTTCCCAATAGGATAATAACCACGCTACCTCCAGAGAAGGGAAAGAAAACTAGTGACACGCACTTTCTTTTTCTCATTAGGACATGTTTCTTAACTTTCAGCAGGTGTAAGCGTAGGCGAGAGGGAGCGGCTTGGCGCCAGGACGCCCCTGGGTGGAGTTGTGGCTGGAGCCTGGTAGCGCTCACCTGCTGGAAGGAGGATTCTTTCAGGTGAGGGCAGCGCCTGGAGCCAGGCTGCCTGCACCCCACCCAGGCACCGCACTCCGGGGGCCACCACGGAGGTAGTTTTTTTGTTTTACACCAATGACACCCAGGTGTCTTTTGGGTGCAAAAGAATAGGCTTTCTTCCCACGCTATCGTGAAGGGCAGAGGCCTTTCATCTCCAGGCGACGTGCTGAGGACTGGCTCCCACGCCGAGAGGGGCCCCGGACAGGCTGCCGCTGCTTCTGCCCATGCCGCTTCTGCCGTCACACCGAGTGCCTCCGTGTCCCACTGGGACCCAGGCCCAGGGTCCGAGAAACCACTAGATGCGATTAGTACGTACAGCTTCCCGTAAGCTACGAGAGGCGACAGCTCTCCATACGCCACGTCTCCGGATTCGTGGGCGAGAAGAGAACCGGCAAGGCTTGCTTATTTGGGGGCACACCCAGCCCTTTTTGGCATAACTAGTCCCAGAAAGCCTGAAGCCTAATTCACTCGGGTTTGGTTTAGAATGAGGCGCTTTTATTATCTTTTTTTTTTTTTTTCTCTTGGAAATCGGGGAAGAAGGAAGAGGCTTTAAAGTCAGGAATCAAAATACAGTGACTCTGGAAGGCACTGGGAGCAGGACAGACGTTGAAGCGCAGGGCCCCGGCCGCCTGCCTGGTGCACCTGCAGCTCAAGCCTCCCACGGGGTGGGGTCGGGGCCGGCCTTCACTTCCAGCGATGCCGCACCAGAGAGGACGCGTCGTCCACCACCCGGGCGTCGCGCGGCCCGTGGCGGAAGCGGAAGGGAAGGAGCAGCAGGATGATTAAGAGAAGAAGGATGAGTCCACACACACTCATGAGTGCGTAGGAGGCGATCCACAGGACGGGCTGGTTCAGGGGCAGCGGCGGCACGCAGGAGCCGGCCACGTCCTCCGTGGAGAAGGGCCCCGAGATTTCCGACACCGGAGCCCCGGCCATTTCTGAGGAGACAGAAGGGGGAAAGTCCAGAGGTATGACACCTGCAGGCCATGCCCCTCGAATCCCAGATGGAACGCCGAGCTCGGTGCACCCACGGGCAGATCAGCGAGAGGCTCGGGGGCTCGTGAGCTCGCCTGTGCCTGAGTTTATACCGATGTTAATACCTGCTCTATTTTAAAAGAAAAAAAAGGGGGGGAACCCAACAAGACCAGTATTTCCTCAGTTTGCATGTATCACTTTGAAAGCCAGAAAAATAGGTATTTTTTTAAGCTTTTGAAAAAGTGGGGAAACAGACTTGGCCTAGCGGTTAGGGCGACCGTCTGCCACATGGGAGGTCCGCAGTTCAAACCCCAGGCCTCCTTGACCCGTGCGGAGCTGGCGCACCGTGCAAGGAGTGCCCTGCCATGCAGGGGTGTCCCCCATGTAAGGGACTCCCACGCACAAGGAGTGCGCCCCATAAGGAGAGCCGCCCAGCGTGAAAGAAAGTGCAACCTGCCCAGAAATGGTGCCACACACATGGAGAGTGGCACAGAAAGATGACGCAACAAAGAGGCACAGATTCCCATGCCGCTGACAACAACAGAAGCGGACAAAGAAGAACATGCAGCAAATAGACACAGAGAACAGACAACTGGCGGGGGAAGGGGAGAGAAATAAAATAAATAAATCTTTGAAAAAAAAAAAAAACAAAAAAAAGAAAAAGTGCACCAACTTGGGTCATCAGCCATGCTTTACAGGAAGCATTTGCTAACAAGCTGCTCAGATCTCAAAGGAAAGCGGAATTAAAAGGACTTCCAGAGTTGGTCTTTGAGGAACGCCGTTCGCTGATGGTCTGATCATTTATTAGACACGCAATGAGAGCTATGGCCATAGCGGACGGCATTTGTTTATCGTGGGTTTATTTATGGCAGGTCTAAGGATGCAGTGATTGAGACCATGCACCCTGGTGCCAGACTTTCGGGGCTCAAATCCTGGCTTTCCCCACTTACGGGGGGAGGTCTTGGTCAGGTACTTAACATCCTTGGGCCTCAATTTGTCTCCTCACCTGTAAAATGGGCCTAAGGACAGCAGGACCAAGTCACAGACCCATGAGGATGCCTGAGCGGAGGGTTAAGAGATGCTGAGTGTTGCATGGTGCCTGGGGGTACAGGTCCGTGCTCCCCAAGTGGCATGTGCTACTACACCAGTTATTATCCTTGCTTCTTAATTCAATGCCATAGGTTAGACTTTTTATTTTGCTTTTTCTCCTTCTTACTTGTTGTATTTAGGCTGATGTGTCAACTGGGCCAGGAAATGGTGCCCAGGTGTTTGGTCAAAGCGAGCACTGACCTAATCTTACCGTGAGGACGCTCATGGACTACAACCCTCAGTAAGTGGACTGCATTTATGGCTGATGACTTCTACCATCAACTGAGGGGACTGCATCATTCATTCAAGTGATTGAATGGCGTCTCATCCAATCAGCTAGAGGCCTTAAAAGGAGCAGTGATTTCAGCACTGAGGGAGAGAACCCCCGTCTCTCCTTCAACAGCCCCAGTGTCTCCAGGGACCTCACCGAGCACCTGCATCGGAGGCCCTGGCCTCCAGCCTGCCTGCGGAAGTTGGACGCGTGCATCCCTACAGGCGTGTGGGAGAATCTCACACACTCTCATGCTCTTTGCAGATTCCTCCCGTCGGTTCTGTGTCCCTAGAGAAGCCTGACAAATACACTCCTCTGTTGGGGTCTGAACTGTGCCCCCCAAAAGAGACATGTTCAAATCTTTACCCCGGTCCCTGATGTGGCCTTACTTGGAAATAGGGTCTTGGAAGATGTGATTAGTTAAGACGAGGCCACACGGGGTGAGGATGGGCCTAAAGCCAACATGACCGGTGTCCTGCTGAGAAGGGGAGAGTTGGACGCGGACAGATGGACAGACACAGGGGAGAGGCCGTGTGACACCTGAGGCTGAGCCTGAAGCCCCAGGACTGCTGGAAACCCCCAGCAGCGGGGAGGGCGGTGCTTCAGCCGGCGCCTGGCCCGCGGCACCAGGCTTTAGACTTCTGGGCTCCAGAGCTGGGAGAATCCTGTTGTTTTAAGCCGCCCAGTCTGCGGTACTTTGTCCTGACAGCCCTGGGACACCAAGATCACCACGCTGACAAAGAACGAGGCTGACGGGCTGCACCGCCCGTGTGTGAGGTGCAGGAAGAAATACCACTTGACCCAGTAGAAACATTACGGTGGCCGCGCCCTGGCCCCATCGCATTGTCCCTCCATGCTGATGTGGAGGTGCCCGAGGTGGCTTCTGGGGACACCGGGTAGACTCAGGAGAGTGGTATCCCATGGTCAGAGGACACGGGCCCTGGGCCCAGCCACCGCCACTTTGCTCCGCAACCGTGTGCAAGCTGCTGGGGGCCTCGGCGCTCTCTGCTACGAACGGAGGGCGTGGGGCGGGCTGCGTGTGCCTCTGCCCTCCGGCCTTGTCATTCTAAGCGGATGGCAGAGGCATCTCTCTGAAGCCCTGTTCTTAGCAGCTAACTCTCCTATTTTTAAACCTGAACATGCTCAGAGGATCCACTTTCCACCTGCGCAGAGAAATGACTGCTGTAATCGATGGCGAATGCTATCGTGCTCCGGGGTGCTAACTGTCTAGATCTATAAAAAGGCTTGGGAGGTATTTCGGAGGCTTTACCTACTGTGAGATAACACAGCGTTGTCAATTTTATCACTCTATCATTTCCCCCGCTGGAGGATGCTTAGCCCAGGAAACCCAGAGCAGCTGAAAGTGCTCCAGGCCCTGCTACCCAGTCCAGGTGTGTGAGGCCACCTGTGGGAAGCCCCAGCTTGGGGCCACGACACACTGACTTCCACCTGACCTGCCTGCCTCTGCTCCGAGCCTGGCACAGGGGTTCTCAGCAGGTGGGGGCATGAGGTGAAAGGGGCAGGGGCAGCGGAACAGAAGCACCCGGGAAACTGGTTTCAAAGCACCCACCTTCCTCCTACTCCCATTTTGATAGGTCCTGGCTGAAGAAGCGGGGTGGACGCCGGTCATGTGCAGTTTGGAAAAGCTCCCCAGCGGACTCTAGTCAAGGAGATCCTACTCACTGCCCCCTCTCACCCACCCCGAGAACGTCCTTCTATTGTGATACACAGAAATAAGGCTAAACTATAACCCCGATTTTAAATAGGTAGCTGAGCTCAGACCCAAGAGACATTCCTCGACCAGAAACAGGTCTAGGTCTGGGGTTCCAGTGACCAGGTGGGGAGAAGAGAGTTGGCCCCGAGCACCAGGGAGGTGGGTGCTGACCCTGTGAGGCCCGGGAACTGGCCCTGAAACGGCTGCTTCACCGGCAGAAGGGGCCGGAAAACTCTGGCAACAAGGACACCTGACTCTTCCTGAGGTCTGA
The DNA here is from genome assembly GCF_030445035.2 of Dasypus novemcinctus. Lineage (NCBI taxonomy): Eukaryota > Metazoa > Chordata > Mammalia > Cingulata > Dasypodidae > Dasypus > Dasypus novemcinctus. The sequence goes on along the minus strand of NC_080676.1, from coordinate 162,711,082 downwards.
GAAAGAGTGGGACACGGGAGAGGGCAACTCTAAGCCCCCAAATCTCCACCTCAAGCATGGCTTTACACAACGTGGTGCAGAAGTCCCCAAGTTCTCATGGTCTGATGTGACGTAGCACAAAATGCAAAATTGCTAGATAGCAACATGTTGAAAATGGAAAGTGCCCTGAAATCCCTTAGAAGGGAAAAGAACTCCCACTAAGGAAAAGCTCACAGCCAACAATTACAGTCCACCATGAGAAAATGGAAAGAAATTTGCCATGAGAAAACAGTAGATAAAAACAAGGAGACTAGCTCTCCAGAAATGATGGAAAATAGGGCAATCTGTAAGAGATTATACATTGACTGTTTAAAGTGATTAAAAACTCACTAAAACACCAATAGGGCTTTTTTCCCAAATAAATGCTCTGATTCAAAAGTTCCCAGAGGAAAAGAAAATTAAGAAAGAGTAGCAGGGAAGTTCTGAAAAAAGAAGGAAAGGGACAAATACTACAAGACATATCCATAGAAGAGAAAACCCAAAAATAGATCTATACCTCCCAAATGGTTACCGGAATTTGTTATGTAATTACAGTGGGATTTCAAATTTGTGAGGAAAAGATGGATTATTTAACATATAGGAACGATGGGGTCATTTCCTTGGGAGTAAAAGTTTAATCCATGCATCCTGTGCCAAGGTAAATCCAATATAAAAAGATTTAAAAAGAATTTTAGTATGAGAAAGGCCATTTAGAATGAGACACTAAACCCGAGAGCCATAAAGCAATCAACAAAAACGAAACAAAACATAAAATTAGTATTTTGACACTAAAACTCAGAAGCAGAGTTTAAAAGTAATTCACAACAGAATTATGAATAAGTCCCCCCCCACAGAAATGGTTATAATTATTCCCAACATAACGACTGCTTCCAAATCAATATACAAAGCCAAAAGCCAAGAGGAAAAATGGGCAAGAGGTACGAACGGATAGTTCACAGAAAAGGAAAAACAAATGCCATATGAAAAAGAAAGTCAACCTCACTGAAGTCCACTCTTCAGCTGGAAGGAAACTGCTGTGTAGTCATCCACTGAATGGAGAGTCCACAATTTATCTATTCTCCTTTGGTGGATTTTTGTGCTGTTTCTAGTTTGGGGTCATTATCAATAAAGCTCCTGTGACCCTCTGGCCAAGTCCACATGTAGACGTACACACTCATTTCTCTTTTGCAAAAAGAAAGTAGTGGAAACTGACCATTTTTCCTTTCATACTAAACACCTATAGCAAACTGGAAAAAATTCCTTGCCTGAGGCTTAGGAGGGAATCCCACACACAGAGCCCAGGCATGACGCTCAGCGGCAAAACTCGATGAGCATTCCATTTAGAGGAAGGAACAAGACAACGATGTCCACCACTACCATTGCCCTGAAATACTGTCTCAGAAGGTACCATGAAAGGGCAAAAATAAATAAAAGAAAGATTGGAAATGGCAGCAAATGCATCACTTGCAGATGACATGACTGTATGTATAGCAAATCCAAGTAATTCTAAAACTATTAAAATACAAGAATTCAGCAAAGTGCTTGGCTAGAAGATCAAGGCACCAAAAGAGTCTGCATGCCTAGGTACCAAACGACCCATCAGACAATGCATATTTTAAAAGAATCCCCTTTACATTATAGCAAGAACTAAAGGAGTCACACCTCTGGCTAGGACCTTTTTAGAGAAAACTGCAAAACACTTCTGTGGGACAGAAAAGAAGACCCAAACAAATCACAAAATCTATAAGCCATAGGAAATGATTGATAAATTCGATTTACTAAATTAAAAACATGTAGATAAAATTCACCAAAAACTAGTAAAAAGAAAAGCCAGAAGGATTAGGAGAAGATATTTGCCATGCTCATAACCCAGAGAAAATAATGTCTCAGATAGATGAGGAAGTCCTGGGTATCAATTATAAAAGGTAGGTGGCTTCTAAGGTGACCTTCAGTAATCCCTGCCTGCTGGTGTCCCCCCTCATACTGTACTAGGGTGGGTCTGTGTGACCAACAGAATAAGGCAAAAGTGCTAGCACTTCCAAGATTAGGGTATAAAAAGACTGCAGCTTCTGTGTTGGGTGCTCTGTTGCACTCTTGGATCACTGTCCCTGGGGACACCAAGTGCCTGCCTTGAGGACTTTCAGCAGCCCAGTGAGGAGGTCCACATGGCAAGAACGGAGTGCTCCAGACAACCACATGAGTGAGCTTGCAAGCGGAGCCTCCAGCCTTCGGGTGACTGCTGCCTGGAGGGAGTCCCTGGGCCAGGGCTACCATATTAAGCGGCTTCTCGATTCCTGGTCCTCAGGAACTGTATGAGATAATAAATAACTGGTAAAGGTTTGGAGCACATTGTTACACAGCAATGGCTAGCTAATACAAAGTGTTCATACCTATGTTGTAAAATTATAAATGTACGGTGATAACTATGAGAAGAATATATTTCAGCTTCATTAAAACGTTTAACTCTGGGAAAGAGGATGGGGTGAGGCTTTAGCAAAACTTGTTATTTTTTTACTTCTATGAAAAACTATTGAAGAAAATATGACATAATGCTACAGTTGGTTAAATGAAACTATTTGTTATTCTGCAGGTATGCACCTAGTAAAGGTGCTGATCCTTGTTGTTCATGGTATTTATGTTCTATAATGTCACTGCAAACACTGAAATATTGAATCCTGAACCATTGCTCCTGAGGGATATACTGGGTGAGGTTCGTACGAGCCTCTAGTCACAACATTTTTGCCAACCAAGCAATACATAACCTCTTTCTTTGTGTGTTTCTGCTTAAAGAGACCATATTTAATATATAGTGTGGCTCCATCAACATTGAACTCATGGCCAGTAGCACTAGAGCGCATGCTTGAATGAAGCCACTCTAACTCACATGCTTGCTCCATAAGGCACAACACAGCCTACACACTTAGGAACACTAGACAGCACTTCAGCACTAGGCTTGGGGGTGCTTTAAGCCATAAAACCATCAAGAAAAGGCACAAAAATAAAAAAAACATGGTGTTAAACATACTGTAAAAAGGATACCTATTTACAGCCTGACAACTGAAACAAGAAGACAGTGTGCTGCCTTGCTCAACCGTAGCAGGGAATGTGCACGTCAGGTGACTCAAAATATTCACTGCTCTACACATGTCCATGAATGACAGTTCTAGGGTACGAGAATTGATTTGGGGGTCATAAATGAATTTTAGTAAGTTGGCAAATTTGCAAATATGGAACCTGTGAAGAATGAGGATCAACTGCATAGGGTTTGGGTTGTAATTTTTAAAACATTTTATAAAAAATAAAATTAAAAAATTTTTTGCATTGGGTTTTCCATCACTTTAAGATCTTTTACGTATTTTGACAGTTTCTTCTATATGTTCTTCCAGTGTCTTATTTTTTTTTCACTTTGTTTTTGGGGAGGGTTTGGGTTGCAGAAAGGTCACATGGAAAGTGTGCGGGATGCCCATAAGCCCCACCCTCCCTCACATTTTCCCCGATGGAAAACATCTTGCATGGGTGTAGTGCATTTGTTGCAGTTAATGAATAAGTGTAGAGGCATGGCTGCTAGCCATGGTTGATGGTTTACATGATGGTTTACGTTTAAAATTCATATAATTTTAAAAATTAATTCTTTTATTTTCTATTAAAATGTTGTAATAAATACACTACTATTTAAAGAACACAAACAACATTTTATAGTTAAAAAATAAACACATTTTAAAAAGATGAAAAAGCATGTATATAGGGCATTGGTTATGAGTGCTATAGAGCACTGCCTGACTCCTTTAATTGCAGCCTCGAGGGAGGTAATTACTTTAATGGCTAAACAATTTGCCCTGGAGAAGAGACATTCATCAGCATTTAGGCCCACAGTTGGTAAAATCAAATGTTTAAGTACCAAAAGCTTAAATATATTTGGGAAAAAAAGTGCAAAGAATTCATGATGAAAAGACGTAAAAAGTGCCACCCTGCTTAGAAATGCTTCATATGAAACTACTTCCAACAGCAATTCACCGAGGACACGTATGGTCATTATGCTCTCCGTGGGATCAAGTGGATGGAATGACGCTGTTGCCATAGTAGCCTCTACTTTAATGGTATTTAACGAGAGAACAGAAATTGTGGGAAAAATTGCTTTGGTTTTTCTTTGCTCGGGGCTACAAAGAATTAAATATTCATCTGGGAAACACGGTAGCGTTGCAGGTGGCAAGGTTACAGCTAATGCCTCGGAGAAGGGTCTCGCTCACTAGGTAGCCACGTGGGCTGGCAGAGTCAATGGACCACGAAAAGGTAAGCATTTGCTCATGACCAAGATAAGAAAATGACAAACCGCAAATTCACTCTATAAAGTCAAATCAATCTGCACGGATATTTAAGAAGATAGATTGCAACATGTCAAATACATGCTCTATTTATGTACAGTACAAGTTTACCAAAGATTCCAGATTCAGCTTTTCCTTTTAATGCTCTGTTCGGCAATTCTCCAAATTGTTACTTGACTTTTTGGGAATGGCTGTGTGTTGAAACAAAGCTGAAAGCATTACTTTACATGCTTCATTTCAAGACCATGATTGGAGAATTAAAAAATACCGAATTCTTTCCTTCCCTAATCAATGACTATGGTCATTGGACCCTCATCTCTGTGGCTGTCCCCTAAACAATTCTGTGGTTTTAGATGAGGGTGAAGGTCTGGTCAGAGCTGAGGATACCATGAAGTCTAGTTCAGCGATCCCGCCTGTCCTATAACTCTGATGTTTAAGGTTTTCCTTCTGTCAAATTCCTATTTCTTTTCTTTCAGTGACACTGCCATCTTGTCTTTTCTACCTCATATTTGCTTAATTTTGTTCCACTTTTAGCATGCTATCAGCACAACTTACGGGATTTCATTCTGTTCCTGACTCTGAATCGAATGTACCAAAATTATTTCTGCCCTTTAAAATCCTATTTCAAAATGCTGCATGCTCTCCTTGGCCACTTTCCTAATGCACTGTCTTCTTCCACTTGTCCTTGGCAAATTCGATCTCATGCCCACTTCTGTGACTTGCTCTTCCTTGCTAAGCGGGCCTATCAGTCAGGAGTATCGAATCCTCTATTTATACCATGCGCTGTGTGAAACTCTCCATTTCTAACAAACTCACATCTGAAGTTTTCAAGCCAACAGGGTTGAACCATCCTATCAACTGTACTGTACTTTCCTGGTTTCTCTAAAGCCTTCTCAAGCCTCCAGCTAGATTTCAGAGAACACACTGCTGGGTCACCCTCATACCACTCCTGCCAAGGAGGAAAATGGCTCCTGGATCTCTTCATTTGAGGATTCCAAGAGCAATGGTAGGCGTTAACTTCTCATTTCATAACGAGGATTTCTTGAACAATAATGGCGGCCATGGGTGACACAATTCAATGGCAGTTCACTTGTCACCAAGAATTGTTTCCAAGTTAGAAAATTTACATACAGTCCTCCTTTAAAAGGGCTTCCTGGACAAAGCAAGAATGGCTTACCTGCACAGGAACTTGCTGCGAAGCCCACCCTCTTCCGCGCTCTGTCAAAGATGACGTAGAAGCCCTCCATCACTGTCGCGCCAATCAGCAGTGCGTTCGTGGAGGGCGAGATGCCGAACCGGTAGCATTCATAATTCAGGCCAGCCCCCATCATGGGCTGAATGTAGAGCTGTGGGTGTAGAAACACAGGACAAAGAAGCGAGAAAAATCATGGACCAGGTAATAGCACAAAATTGTTGCAGTCACAAATAAGCTTAGAACCCTCCTAGGGGCTTTGGGGAACAGAGAAAGAAAGGGGATGATATCGTTCCCGCATCCAGGAGTTGAGAAGACCATAAGCCTGGCAACAAATATTACTGAAATGGTAGAAACGTGACAACACATACACTGGTAACTGTGCACAGGTGCACACATACAGAAGATGTCCATCCCTCCCTCCATCTGCCTGTCCTTCTAGTAATATATTGAGCACTTAATATGGCCCAGATACTGTCGTTGGTTCTAGAGATATAATGAATAAGAGCTGTCCCTGCCCTCTAGAAGCTTCCCATCTATGAAGGAGGCAGGCAAGTAAACATAGCCTGCTAAGTGCCTCCTCCTGGAAGCTCTTTCTTCACTTGGCCTCTAAGAGAGGGGTCCCTCTTCTTCCTCAGATGTCACCCTTGCTTCTTCTTGGGCATCTCTACTGGATTTGCTTTACTATCCTCACCTGTGAGCATCCGACAGCTCCAGCCCCTGGCCTCTTCTTAACCTTCCCTCCCTAGGTCTCGGACAGGATGCTGGAACAAAGTCCCACAGATGAACTGCCTCCAAACAACAGGGATTTATTGTTTCACAGAGGCCAGAAGTCCAAAGTCAAGGTGTCAGCAGGGCCCTGCTTCCTCTTAAAGGTGAGAATCCCTTCCGTGCCTCTCCCCTGGCCGCTGATGGGCGGCCAGCAGGCCATGCCATTCTCTGGTTTATGGCAGCACAACTCAAGCTCTGCCTCCATCTCCTACTGACCCTGCTCAAATTTCCTCTCCTTCGGATACCAGTCATTTGGATCAGTCCATTTTGGCATCCTCTTAACTGATAACATCTTCAAAGATCCTATTTCAAATAGGATCCCATTCCTAGGCCTGGGGGTTAGGACTTGAAGATATCTTTTTGGGGGACACAGTGACCCACCCATCTAGTCCCATGGCTTTCACTATATCCCCTATGCTGAGACTTGACAATTTTTAACTCCAGCCCAGACCTCTGATGCCACTGCCACACTCATATATACCCACCTATCGCCTCTCAAATGGCATCTTAACTGTAATGTTTAAGAGTTTACAAACTGAACTGGACATCCGCCCAAGCCCGCTCTTCTTTCAAGGTTCTCTGTCTCAGTGGTTCCACGATGGGTGCCACTGAGCAGACCCTCAAGTGCTGGAACAAACCCGACGGCCTCTTTTTCCCTTACCCGACGTGAAACCATGAGCAGAGCCCGCTGGGTCTTCCTTCACAATCAGGTCGACATCTCACTGCTTCTGCCCACCCCCTCACTATCGTCCCAGTCCAAGCCATGGCTCTCCCATCTTTCATGATTCCTGCAGTGGCCTCCTAAAGGCTCGGGCTCCTGCTGTCTCCAAAGCGATCCTGTCACCCTCTACTGAAGGGACCTTCAACAGGAGGGACCCTGGCTGAGGCAGGATGCTTTCCTTCGTTAAAGAGGAAACAGTGACAACGGGAGAGAAGAGCAGCATTAAGAGCTAAGAGGTCCTGACGTGCAGGAGAGACGTGCCCTGCATTCTTTCCACTCTCTTAGGTGTTAAAGAAATATAAACCACCCCCTGGGCCCCCCAAGCCAAGAACCTGGTGGGGAAACAAGTCAAAAAGAAAAATAATCAGTGAGCAAAATAATATAGCAGCTATCCCAATCTCTTTGCTTTTCTTTTTTTATAGCAAAGTGTTCAAATGCAGGCAATTAGAGTGTAGAGTGACTTAATATGACAAAATACCAAGTGTTTGGGAAAAAAGCAAGACAGTACAAAATGAGTAAGAAAAAATGCCTTCCTGTGGAGTAGTGATTAGTTCTAAAAGGCAAAGGCAGGAAGAAAGACTTGGAAGAAGCCGAAACTTGCTGAGACACCAAGAGTCCCAGGGCTCTCATTGGAGGGAGGCTTTGGGAGCTGGTTATTTTGGAAGGAGCAGTGTAGCAGCTTGATATGGTTATGAATTCCAAAAATAGACACTGGATTATGTTTGTAATCTAATCTGTACCTGGGCATGATTGAGTTATGATTGGGGTTTTGATTGGGCCACGTCATTAGGGAGTTGAGTCCCCGCTCCTTGGTGGGTGGGGACTCACAGATGAAAGGCATGGCGAAGGGCAGAGCTGAGGGTTTCTGATGTTGGAGTTCTGATGTTGGAGACAGAGCTGTTCGCCTGATAGTCTACAGCTGACCTGTGGAGAGGTCTATGCACAGTGCTGGGCACAGAGAACAGCCTTGATAAATGTGTGTTAAATGAATGAGTGGTGCTAGGCTTGGTCATCGTTGAAAGGAACAGACAACTTGTCATGGCAGGAGGATCAACTGCAGTTAGGAAATGGTGGGTGACGCTCAGATGCCACTGATCCATTTTAGGTTTCCATCAGTATGGGTATGGCCACAAACACACACATGCCCACACACACCTTTGAATGAACTAATTAAAAAATAACTCCCTCCCCAAAAAATTAGTTACACAATTTGATGCAAATTGAGTGCGTATGTCTTATTCTGCCCTGTCTGGTTGACCTCCTATAGAATTCTGGACTGCAGATTTTCTAATATACTGGGGAAGTTCCAGTATTGCTGGATCTCAGAAGAAACTGACTCAAATGAAAACAGCACAAACAGATCAACGAGTGGTATTTGGATGGAAAATATTTACATTTTTAGGATTATGTGAAAAAAAAATCAGAATTTGCCCATGGGAGGCTGCTTTGTTAAAAGGCCAAATATGATTCAGCCCATGTGGTTTTGGAAAATAATCCCAGGGAGAGACAAATTTTTAGGGTAATTGCCTTTGACTTGACTCTTCTCTCACTAGGGATGATTTGCCCATCCATCATTGCTGGCACACGGGAGGTCCTAGGAAAGGATTGTTTCAAAACTTTGGCGACTGTCCCAGATGCCAGGGAGGGGCCGGGCAGGCAGAGCCGTGCTGCTAGGAGGGGAGCCCCTAGCTGTCCCTGAGGGGCACCAGGGGCCTGGGGCTTGTGGGGGTCTCAGCAGGTGGGCTGGAGCAAGTTCCTACGAAAGTCCTCTCGGGCAAGGCAGCGGAAGGCAACAGGGATGAGATGCGGGGTGGGAGATCAAGACCACAGGGGGAACAGCAGGTTTGAACAGTCGAATATGGGAACTGGCCAAGTCAACCGAAACCTACCTACAGCTTCCTAAGTGAGGCAGATACTGTGTTCTCAGGTAGAGAGATGCAGCTGAAGCAAAATGCTCTCCAAGAGGCCCTCACTGTGTCCCTGAGTTCAGCCAGGGCTCAGTCCTAAAAAGGGTGATGGTCCCCAGGTGACCGTCAGCGCCGATGGTTACAGCCAGTCCTAGATGTGCCAGATTTTCTCCCGAACGCCTATTTTTTCCCTTCTTGTTTCTTACGAATCCCCAGCTCTGCCACCCCGCCCCATGACATTTATTTACTAGGAACCTTTCATGTCTACCTTGGTCCTGAAGCTGGATTTCAACGGCAGCTCTAAACCACACGGGTGAAATAGTGCTCATGTTCTGCCATTAGAAGGACCAAAACTTAATCATAAGGAGCATAGTATTTTAAAGATGCAGAAAACACATTCTGACATCACTCCATGCAGTGCCAGTCATCCCCGGATGTTGCCGTCTGTTGAAGATGTCTTTCTTTGGCAAGCATTATTATTTCTCCTGTACAGTTAAAGACACAGACCTCGAAAGGACTAAGTGAGTCATGGGCAGTGCTGCGACCAACTCGAGCCCCTGCGTCCAGCTGTGTGCTTCCCCTGTGGGACAGTATTTCTTTAGAAGCTTTCAATCCTTTCTCCAAAAGCTCTCCATTTCTGGAATGCACGTTCCCTTGCATAAAGTTGAAAACAGGGAAAAGGCAATATTGTCATTTACTTTGTTCTTCTGAAATCATTCCTCGTGCCTAAGCCCCCAATTCTAACCCCTTTGTCCCCAGGTCCATCAACTGACAACAGAGACAAGCTCACGCCTCGGCTCCAAAAACGCTCATTGTGGACCCACCCCTTGACTGCACAGCAGGGTTTGGTGGCGGGAAGGAAGGATGATTTTAAAACGCATGGTTCTCTTCTCTGAGGAATTAATAATTCATTTGAGGAAGAAATAAAAGTTCTTTTTAAAAAAGACACAGAAGTCCAATAAAAAAGACAACAGCATAAAATATAAAGTAAATGTGACTCCATGCCTGATGGGCGGACAAGAAAATACGCATCAGGAGTCTGAAGGGTCGGTTCACAAACGGGTTGCTCTGCTCAGCAAAGGGTTCCCAAAAGAGAGGTTTTTCGTTAACAAAACCTTAGCGTGTGGCCTTGGCATCCGTTTTACTTTGGCCTGCTAATAAGCGACTTTCCAGTCCTGGGGCAATCAACTCCCCCTCTGCAGCCACCCCCCTCCCCCAAAGCCCACAGCCGGCCCTAAATGATAGACCAACCGTCCCCACCGTCCTCAGGCCCCAGACCCTTCCCCGTCACATGCGTTTCTGCTTTGGGCTAACACAGGAAATCCACGCACCTCCACCCCTGGGTCCAGGAGAAGACCACGGGCCCCTCTCGTGCTCCTGGTTGAGCCACCCAGGCTGATGGCACTTCCCGTGGACCCCGCAGGGCGCCCCTCGTGCCCTGTGACCTGTGAGGACCCTGCTATCTTTTCTTACGCATTAAGGCCGCGGTTTCTCATTGTGTCGCACTGACCTCCGTCTGGACCCAAATTTCAAATCCAACGCAACGAATTCAAAACAGGGCTTGTGTTGGGCTTTCCTGAAAGGATGGGAGGATGGGGGCCCTGCAGATGGAGGGGGAAGAAGGGGCATTTCAGGCAGGGGGCGGGAGCCTGGAGAGCAGCGGAGGGACTCGGGCACAGAGACCCCCAGCAGAGGCACGACGGGGCGGCAGGAAGCAGGCTGGAGGACCAGTGCGCCCCGGGTGGAGGCCTGGGGCTTTAAACCACGGGGACGCAGCTGGTGGCTCACAGCAGCCTGGCCTGGGACCGAAGCCCAGGTGGAGGATGATTCATCTGGCAAAGGCACTGAAAAGAAGGGAGGGTGGGCCTGGGGTGCCCAGAGCACTCTAGAGGCCCCCGAGTGGGGCGAGGGCTATGGGAATGGAGGGGAGGGAAGGAGGAAAAACCTGGCTAGAGGGGAAGCGGACTTGGCCCAGTGGTTAGGGCGTCCGTCTACCACATGGGAGGTCCGCGGTTCAAACCCCGGGCCTCCTTGACCCGTGTGGAGCTGGCCCACGCGCAGTGCTGATTTGCGCAAGGAGTGCCCTGCCACGCAGGGGTGTCCCCGCGTAGGGGAGCCCCACGCGCAAGGAGTGCACCCCGTAAGGAGAGCTGCCCAGCGCGAAAGAAAGTGCAGCCTGCCCAGGAATGGCGCCGCCCACACGGAGAGCTGACACAGCAAGATGACGCAACAAAAAGAGACACAGATTCCCATGCTGCTGATAATGACAGAAGCAATCACAGAAGAACACACAGCAAATGAACACAGAGATAAGACAAGTGTGTGGGGGGGTTGAAATAAATAAATAAATCTTAAAAATAACAAAACAAAACAAAAAACCCTGGCTAGGGGAGGCAGACATGGGCATTGAAGGAGATGCTTAGGCTGAAGGTGGCACCGATGGCAACTCGAATCATAGAAAAAACCATCTTATCTTCATTTCGGACACTTCACTTTTGGACTCTATTTATAAACAAGCAGGACACATATCTACAAGGGTGTGTGGTAGACTGAGCAATAACGCCCCAGGTCTCCGCTCTCCTCCCACCCTCTGCAGTAGGGCTCGCAGCTTCCCTCGTGCAGAGGGGGAGTCCGTTCGCCCACCCAGGAATCTGGGCCGCCCAGGGCTTGTTGGGTTGTGCCCGCAAAGATGGTGGCCGGTTCCGAGTGTAGACCTTGGGAGTCCACGGAGTTTCCCTTCTCTCTCGGGGCCCTGCCACCACCCTGTGAACCAGCCACTGCTGGTGAGATGTGGCCCACCTGCCCCACCGTCCCAGCTGCCGATCCACGAAGGAGGCCACGCAGGTCACCCGGCCCCAGCAAGAGCACGGGCTGACCATGGTGCATGAGCGCGCCCAGAGGAGCACAGATCTGCCCCACTGACCCAGGCTCGCGAGCAATAGAAAATGCTCGTCACTTTGTTACGCGGCATCGTCGTGGCGCTGGCTATCCAACGCAGGCATGGTACCCAGCACGTGCTTGGCTCTCGCGGTCATGTCAAAAAGAGGAAAGTGCCAATTCAAGTTCATACCTGAGGCAGGATGGTTATACGGAACGATTGGCTGGCGTTCTCGTCTCTCAGGTAAATGGAGATTTTAGGAAAGTAAGACCAAAGGGTTTCAGAATTAGTCAAGCAGGCCAGCTGGGACCCCGTCCAGAAGCCGTCAGAGAATTCCGGAATCTAGACAAAACAAGAGCATGTGAAACACAACGACGTCTGGCACGCCGGCAGGAAACAGTTTTCCAAGTCGTCTCGCTAGAAGCCCACAGCACCATGACACATTTGGACAGAGTGGCAGGGACATCAGCTTCTGGAGGAGCTGTGGTGACAGGAAAATAACAACTAGCCAAATTGGTAATATTATCTGTGGAGCACTGACAAAGATTAATCAGCACCTCAGATGTAGTAATTAATCCTCACGATGCTCCATCAGTTAGGTAGCATTCCATCTCCACTTTCACGTTGGAGGAAACCGAAGCACAGAGAGGTGAAGTAACTCGCCCCAAGTCACACGGCAGAGCTAGAAGAATATGGGGTGGGGGCAGAGCTGGAAGAGGATGCGGCAGGGAGGCGGGGGGGTTCTTGCTCAAGAGGGGCGTGGCAGGAGCATGGCCATTTCTAGGGGACCTCAGGGCTCAGCAGGAAGCCTGGGTGCGGCGGCCTGAAGGTGTCCAGGTGGCCCTGTGTGCAGGTCACCTGGCCTGGTGTCCAGGTCAAATGCAGAGGATGGTCTGGACTCGACACACAGCTGAGGGCCCTGACACGGACAGGGTCAATACTATGGCCAGGAAAGCGTCAGCTCAGGAGAGGGGGCAGGGGGCGGGAGGGGCCAGCAGCCATCAGGGAGACCCGGGTGCAGCGGGCACAGGGCTCGGGAGGCTGGGGGGGAAGGTGCTGGGGAAGCCAAGGGGAAGTTGGGAAGGAAGACAGGGAGACTGGGCGCCATGCTGCCGAGCCAAGCGGGAGGAGAGCGGACGGGGGAGGCGCATGTCTTGGATAGCACCAGGGCCGCGTGCTACCCCACCAAGCGCCGCCCTACTACGTGCTGCCCTACCATGTGCTGCCCTACTATGTGCTGGCCCTACCATGTGCCACCCTACTCTGTGCTGCCCTACTGCATGCTGCCCCACCGTGCGCTGCCCTACCTGGTGCTGCCTGCACCTGCCATCTGAGGGCAGACAACCCGGGGACAGCCTGCCCTGGGGTCTGTTCTTCCATCTCAGAGATGCAGTGGTTCCTTTCGTCAAATCTCTAACTCTGGCGCTCATCTAGTTTTGCTTCTAGAGGAGTCGATGTGCACTAGGGGCTGCAGGGAGACGCTCCCCGCAGGGGGGACGGGTGGGAGCGGCCGTGTGCTGGTCCGCAGGTGCTCGGGGGGCCTGGGCCTGCACCGAGGCCACGGGGTGGGGGTGGGGGTGACGCTCTGCGGTGCGCCTCCATGGCCAGAGGCGGCGCTGGAAATGAGAGGCGTGGAGGGGCCGCGACCCTCGCCTGGTGGCCCAGCGGGAAGCCGCCCGAGAGCTAAGCCGTGTGTCCTCAAGACACGGCTTCCAAGCTGAGGTCGCAGTTTTGAAGCTGGGCATCATCTTAAAGCAGACACCATCCCGCTTCTTTTATTTTTTTATTTTTTGTCTTTATTTTTTTAATGCTACATTAAAAAAATATGCAGTCCCCATATATCCCCCACCCCCTCCCCCTACTCCTCCCCCCATAACCACAACCTCCTCCACCATCATGAGACATTCATTGCACTTGGTGAATGCATCTCTGAGTGCCGCGGCACCTCATGGTCAATGGTCCACATCATAGCCTCCCCGAGGAGGGCAGCGGGGCCCGGGGCCCACGTCTCCGGCTCGGCCCCCTGCGGTGCCCTGCCCGTGCACCCCACAAGCCCTGGGGAGATGTCAAACAGAGCCAGATGGGCCCTTCATTTCTAAAACCCCGTCTGAGCAGTCCCTGCCACGAGATGGGACCCGGCATTTTCCCTGTCCTTAATTCTCTGCAGCCTGCCCTGGCCCAAACTAAAAATACCCAACCCGAGAGAGAAAGCCCTGATAAACCCAGCAGATGAAAAGAACAAACCCTTAAAGAGAGTCACACAATGCACGCTTGTCGCGCTTTCCCTGCCCAAAACAAACAACCACCCCGTGTTCCTGTGTTCTCCTTCCTGGTGCAGGCACTGAAATCAGAGGATAATTTTAGACAAGGCAAACAAATTTCGTAATCGCGTTCCTGCTACCTCGTGGTGCTCTTACAGAGTCAGAGTCACGGTTGGCCCTCAGGTGGCGATGAGCTCAGGAGAGCCAGAGGTGGGCAGCCCCCTGCTGCTCCGAGGTTCTAGAAGGACTAGGGCAGGCGCCTGCGGGGGGGGGGGGGGGGGGGGTGGCAGCGCCTCATGTGATTCCCATGCCGGCACTTCAAACGTCTCCTCGGGACAGTCAAAAACAAATCATGTCAGAGAGGTCATGTAGTATTTGTCCTTCAATGCCTGGGTTGCTTCACTCAACATAAGGTCCTCAAGATTCATCCATGTTATCCCATGTGTTTGTACTGTATTCCTTCTCATAGCTGAGTAGTAGCTGCTGAGGGTAGGGAGAGGAAAGAAGAGATATGTGGGGCATTTTCAGGACTTGGAGTTGTCCTGGGTGGTGCTGCAGGGACAGATGCTGGACATTGTATGTCCTGCCATGGCCCACTGGGTGGACTGGGGGAGAGCGTAAACTACAATGTAAACCACTAACCAGTGCTCTAAAATGTATTCACCAAATGCAATGAATGTGCCACAATGATGAAAGAGGTTGTTGATGTGGGAGGAGTGGGGTAAGGGGGTATATGGGGACCTCCTATTTTTTTAATGTAACATTAAAAAAAAAAAGCAAAGAGAGAAAAAAAAATCATAATAATTCAGAATACTAGCTGTCAGGACGCTCATGCTGATATTGCCAAGGACATTTTACTCCTTGAGAAACCAGGGCTCCCGATTTGAAGGGTGGCCTGATTTGCAGCCAGCGTTCTCACTTGAAGGCACCGAATCCTCTGCCTGCCATTCCTTCCTGATCCGCCGGATATGGGAGTGGACCGGGCCTTTGCTAGGGTTTTGGCTACCGCCCTGCCAGGCCGCCGCCCGGTGGCCCTTTCATTTCCACGGGGTCTCGTGTCCTTCCTTGTCTACTTTCCCTCCATGTTCCTTAGATCGGCTTCTGTTCTTTCCATGGCAGAGTTTGGAGTTTGAAGTGTGGGCTTAACCGAAGCCCCCTCTGGCTCCCCGGGTTCCTGGCCTCCCTGCCATGGCCCGGAACAGAGCGGCGGCATGACATTTCGCCACCAGCCGTCTGCTGAACGTGGCCGTCCAGTGGAGGAGGGAGTCCCCAGCCCCACGCTGGCCTCAGGACAGAGGCTTTGTGCAGCCAGCGCTTATTTTGGTGACCTTGCAGGGACGGCGCTGGGGAGAGAGCTGCCCCTGAAAGCGTCCAGGATGCCCGAAGCAGCCCTGACTGTGCGCTGTGGCGTGGACGTCACGCAGAAGCACCTCTCTTCCTAAGTGTTGGCCCAAACCCTCACGAAACCCTGCAGCTGGAAGGCGGAGCTTCTCGGGGGGCAGGGGACCCCTCCTCGGGCGTCCAGTCGAGCCCCAGAGCTGTGCTCTCCCCCATGCCTGGGCCCACCCTGTTGTCCTGAACAGCCTGGAAGGTCGGTCCACCCTGGGAAGGGCACTGCCGAGGTCTCCAGGGTATTAAATTGTACTTTAGGAAAAAGGCCATAGAATCATCATCCAACGGGCTGATGGACCTTTCTCGTCCGTGACCCCATCACGTTCTCCTACAGAAATAAGAATCTAGCTCGGCATAGACGAAGGCCGGAGAGGAGGGCGATTTGGGGGCTGTTTTAAAAGCACTACCCTTATTTTTTATTTACTGTTGACTTTAATATAGTTAGATACCCACGTCTTTTTTCCTTAGCTAAAATAAAAATACTATGCCAGCTACACTGCAGGTTTAAATGAAGGGATTATTTGCAGATTAACATCAAAGAAGAAGATCCCAGATGTAATAAGGCATTGCTCTTTAAAATGCCCTCACCCCGCACCATCCTCAGCCAGAGAGGATTCGAGGGCACGGGGCAGCGTTGGAGTGGGGACCGTCCCCCCGTCCTCAGGGGACACCGTAGAAGGAACCGTCCCCCATGCCCTCGGGGACATCATAGTGGGGACCGTCCCCCGTGCCCTCGGGGACATCATAGTGGGGACCGTCCCCTGTGCCCTCAGGGACATCATAGTGGGGACCATCCCCCGTGCCCTCGGGGACATCATAGTGGGGACCGTCCCCCGTGCCCTTGGGGACGTCGTAGCAGGGACCGTCCCCCGTGCCCTTGGGGACACATCAGCGCCGCACAGACTCACCAGAGAGGTGCGGGCCACGGCCTCAACCACGGCGTCAAACACCTTCTGGGGCAGGCGCAGGAGCGTGGTGCCGCTGTCCACGATGGCCTTGTCCATGTTGTACTGGGGGAGAGAGGTGGGAGGGGCCGTGAGCGCGCGCCCACCACCGCGCAGCCGCGAGACGCGGGCCGGACGGCACCTCGTGGAGGCCACCGCTCATCGCGTGACCCCAGCTCTTCTGGCCCAACACTCGTTTAACGGGGAAGGAAACCGAGGCCACATCAACAGCCCTCCCAGCGCAGAGCTCTTCCTTACTCAGGGGTGCCCAATTCCTTCCTCAAGGAAGAGGGAGAGGAGTCACCCCTTTCCAGGTTGAAATGGCACATTCAGTATCATTCACCCAAGTCGCACTCAACGCTGTCACTGCACCCGTGCACAAGGAGGAGAAGGGCCGGCAATCTTACAAGACACCCCGTATCTACATCAGGAAAGAACCCGGAGCCACATCTAGCCAGGAAGGAGACAGCCCTGCCCCACCTCTAACGTGCTGTTTGTGACAGAATGAGGCAGCCCCACCCCAGCCACCCCAAGCACCGGGGACACGGCTGCACGGCGGGTCTGCCCAGGCGTGGAACAAGGCGTGGGTGGCTCGACCCTCCTGCTCTCGAGGCAAATCCCCCCGTGGCAGGGCCACACATACCAACCAGGTCACCAGAAATAAGGACCTGTCTTGGCTGTGGGTGGGAGGCGTTAATTATAAGAAAATGAAACCTGCCCATGTGTGAGTATTCTTTCCATACATTAAGTTACTTTCCATTTAGAAACAAACTTGTTTTATAAAAGGATTTCTGTAACAAGCTGAAACGTGGTGGGGGGCAGTCTGGGTTTTGTTGCTCGTCCTTTTATGGGGTGAGCAGCACGTTGGGTGGGCAGGATAGAACCACGAGAACCGATCTGAAAATCAAACCCTGACTATGCAGTTGCACACTCACACGTATGATACGCACACACTGTACACACAGGCTCTGCCCTTTCTCAAGCCCTCACAGGTGATCCTTCTACCGCTGGATTCTTTAATGGCAAATAAGTGCACTGTGACAGTATATGTATCTATGGCTTGGAGGAGACGCCATCACCATGGAACAGACCACCACGTCTTCACCCTCCCTGCTGCTGGCTCTCGGGGGGATCTGGGTGGGCGAGGAGGGAGGGAAGCATGTGGGTGACCATGGGGAGACGTGCCGCCAGGTGGGTGTCACCTCTGCACCCTTCACAGAAGCCTCCGAGGTGATGTCATTACACACCACCAATAAGCCAAGATGCTGCAAGAGTGTGCGGCGCGAGAGACGGACGATTCTTTTGATTCATTTTGCTGGTTTTCAGCCTCTTTCTGTCCCTCCCACGCTGATGGAACATTCGTTCATTTCATACCCCTACACAGTTTAGGGACCATTCGGCCAAGAGAAGGTGAGAGAGGTGAAGCTCCAAATCACCTTCCTCATGAGCAGGCATATGCTAATTTCTCTTATTAGGTCGAGGGGTTGGAAGAAAGCAACTTCCTTTTTGGGTGGGAGTGTTTTCATAGTTTCAAACTGACCACGTAAAAAGGGGTTTTATCTCTTCATGCATGCACCTGCGATAGGACATCTGATTTCAGGTACAAGGGCTCAGCTGTCAGATTTAAAGGACCAGGCACACACGGACGGACAGACAGACACAACAGAAGTCAGAGGGCACCTACTTCTCTGCAGTCCAGATTCAGGCTCTGCCCTCCGATTTCCAATTTCAGAATCTCTATCTGATAATACCACTCCTCCTTGACTGGGGTATACCAGATGTCCCCTGTATACAAACTTGGCTCAATTCCACCCAGGACCTGGGAAGGGAAACATTGACCCGAGTGAGGAGAAGGAACACCGAGGCCACACAGCTTTCAGAGGGTGGGCACTCCAGGGTGAAGCCCCTGGAGCCAGCACTTCCAGTTCCTTGTGAAGTTACAAAGCAAACACACACGCTTTACAATTCAACAGGGAACACTTTGGGAACATGAATCCCAGAGCCAAACACTATGCCCTGGTATAACTGAGCAGCTTTGGTGGTTGCCCTTATCTAAAGAAACTACAAAGGACTTCAGCTTCACAATAAAGCTGAAAGGCAATAAAAGTAGTTAACTGGGGAGGCTGATGATGGTTTAGTTGTCCAGAAGTCAAAGAGGGAAGCAGGACAGGAGAGCTTCCCTAGGCAAAGCTCCCTTTTGCAAAGCCAGAAACCAGAGCCCCACAAACCCCAGGCTGCTCTCCCCTGTAAGCACGGGCACTGTGAGCAAGGAAAGAGCCCGGGAGGGGTGCTGGGCCTGCCTCTCAGCACCCAGGGGCAAAGGCGGGGGCGGCACGCAGCTCCAGGGGCCTTCGTGAACATTCTCCCCGTCACCCGCTTCCTCCGACCTGTGCGAGCAGGTCCACAGGGGGCACACCAGGTCCAGTGAACTCTGGGGCTCTGTGGGTGGGTGCACGCGTGTGTGGCTGTGTGTTGAGAGAGAGGAGGCACAGGTGTCCCTGCTCCTAATGGGCTGTGGAAGGCCCCCCTTCAGCACCCTCGCTGCCCCTCACACACCTTCCCCGCACCCACAGACAACAGCCCTTTGCAAGGACAATCAAGAAAAGCTCTGGTCGAATCTGGGGGCAGAATGTGCATTGTCTTTGCAGATGACAGGGTGATTAGGAAGGACAGACCACTACCTAATTGTGCCCACTTTTTCTCCGGTTCCGCAAGGCTATCGGTGTTTTACGGTGTGGACGCACGCCTACGTGTCGAACCTTTCTGATCGGGTTCTTAATAAGGCAGAAGAAACGGCCCCACCAACTGAGATTTTTCTCCCGTTTAAGACTAAAAGATACCCACAAGACTACCTCCGTTGGTCCCAGGTCCAGCCACCGGCAATCCTGCCCCACACATCTGCATGGAGAAGACGTTGGGGATCTTGGCTTGCGTCACCAGGGAGTCAAAGAACGTCTCCAGGGAACTTGACGGCTGCAGGAGGATGGAAAAGAAGGGTAAGTGCTTCGGAATGGAGGGGCGCCCCACGCCTGAGAGGCAGTGCTCTTTTCCTCTGTGTTTCTCTGTCCAAGGCTGAACAGCAGACACAGTTGGGATAAGGAACCTGATCTGCGGCCCCCAGCAGAACTTCCTGCCACTTGGGGTTTCTCCTTCTGGCTTGTAAATTAGGTGATGTTTTTTGGAAGCTACTAAGACACTGCCCCATTTATCCTCAGGACTGCCTCGTGAGGCAGGCGTGGGGAGATGTAGAAGTGGGTTACCAAGGCAGGCGCTGGAGGCTAATCTTAGACACCTCATGCTAAGGAGAGCATGGTTTCTCTGGGAGCAGCCGAGGCTATTGCTTGCCTCTGTCGGCCAAAGTCGTCCACCAGGCAGATGAGAGAGGACTGACCCGGGCTGACGGTTCCCCCCAGACCTGAGCCCTGGGAAGCGGGGGCTTTATATCTGAGAGCTCTAAGCCCTCGGCTCAGATTTCCAGATTTCTTGGAATCTTGGTGAGAGTTCTGAGTGATGGACCAGGGCTGGGGGAGGCCTCCCAGGAAGGTTTCACACTCTGGTTTAGACTCTGGCTTCGAGAGGCAGTGGAGTTAGCCACCGAACTGTTCGTTTTTATTGTGAACTGCCCAGAGGACTGTAGGAACACAGCTGCTGTATGCCTGCTCCAGTCACCTGCGGTGACCATGAGCAATTCTTATTTATTATGGGTAGGGCTGAAAACCACGATGCCAGAGGGAGTCAGAGGAGAGATCCATTACCCAGCACACAGACACCTCCCTTGCTTCGTCCCTTTGTATTTAGCCTCCTGGCGCCGACAGGATTCTAAGGCAGAAGTTGGCCCAATCTCTCCCTGCGATCTCTGTTGAAACACTTTGTGTTTGTGTCACCGAATAAGGAAAAGTCCCCTCCCGGGATGGGGTGGGTCTGGGGCCTCTTCTCGGGGCAGCAAAGTAAACGTGGCCTGGCACTGAACGCCCGCTCGCAGCGTGTTTACCACACTTGCTCCTTTGTTTCTTGTCTGTAAAATGGGGGTAAATAAAAACCTCCTGGATGCATTCACCAAGTGCAGTGAATGTCTCATGATGATGGAGGAGGCTGTTGTTATGGGGGGAGGAGTGGGGGGAGGGGGTGGGGGGTATATGATGGGGGCCTCATATTTTTTGAATGTAACATTAAAAATATAAATAAAGACAAAAAAACCCCAAAAAACCTCCTGGAGCTGTTCTGGGGTGTACATGGGAGATACACCTGAAGTGTGAGGAGCGGTACCTGACGCACCAAAAGCTTCCACTACTGGTCTGTCAGGCGGCCCTTCACTAGGCGTGAGCTTACAAAACACGGCGGCCCGGGACCAAGCCCCCCGAGGGGCTGGTTCCATCGTCTGCAGTGGGACAGGCATGCTGTGGTGTGAGGAGCCACAGGTTGTGCCAACACACAGCATTGGTGGGAAGCAGCTGGCACCGACCAAGGGATTCCTTTCTCCGTGACCACCACCTAGCATTTGGCACAACTGTTCCAGAAACACCTTTGGACCCCCAACCCAGACCACCCTGGCTCTCACGCCAGGCCTGTTTCAGGCCGTACTCCTGGGAAGAAACCCCATTTTTAATCTTAATTCATTCCTGTGGGTGTGACCCCTTTTGAAGACCGTAAGCGGGACCTTTGGAAGGTGTTCTTTTTCATTAAGGGTCGGTCTAGCTGAAGGAGGCTGGCATTCACTCCGCTGTTGGAGGCTTTACGAAGAGAAAGCCCCATGGAGGAGCAGAAGCTGGAGTTAATGGAGCCCAGGGGAGACAGGAGAGGACATCCCGAGGGACAAGAACGCGAAGGAACCCAAGAACCACCCCCCAGCTTGAGCGCCGTCAGCTCCGGGAGGAAGCCAGCCTCCTAGCCTCCGAAACCAGGAACCGGCCAGGTCCTGTGGTTAAGCCTACCCTCTGGGAGGTATTAGAGCAGCCGAGAGAGTCCGGACGCCCAAAACACCCCCAAAGCAGTTTGTTTTCACCAAAGTCTTATGTGTTCTTAATGCCGGACTGTTCAGGTTTACTCCAGCATCTTCCAAATAATCAGCATAAAATCGGTCACACATCTTAACTTCCACGTAGTCACATAAAAAAGCATTTTTCCCAAAGTCCCGTTGCCAGTGAAAATGCATTTAGGACAGTAAATTATTACCAGTCTGCCAATCCCAGACTCAGCTCACGCACGGCGCTGAGAAATAGGGGCTCTTGGCCCGCCTGGGCTCCGCAGGCCCCGTCCCCGTATTTCTCGAATGGGTTAATATGGCCTCCCAAAGCCCCCTCGTGGGATGGTCGTGAGAACTGAGGGGTCGACACCTTGTCAGGTCCGCGGCCCGTGTCCAGAAGGCTCTCGGTAACTGCTCTTTCTCCTTGTGAAGCCACGGAGGGGCCTCCCTCCCCTGGACCATTTGCCAAGATACTCAAACTGGAACAAATGTTCCCACAGGGCAGCCAGACAGGCCTTTCTGGATCCTCAGGGGCCAGCGGCCGCTTGCCCCGCCCGGGCCCGTGTGCCCCCATCTCACTTCTCTCTCCTTCCACGCTTAGCTCTGGCTCCAAGTCTAACCCTGAGCAACGCTGGGCCGAGGTGTGGCGTCCAGGGTCAGGAGAGGCCCCCTGGGGCCCCCCTCGAGCAGTCACAAACCCTCTCTGGCCTCCAGGAGCCCAGGGGGCCCTCGTCAGGGTCTAGTCCTGGTTCTGGCAACACTTCACTTCCCGGTGGGAATTTCTCCAGCGTCCCGCCCACTGCACACAACGCTACTTCCTTCAGATGGGCCCCAAGGAACAAATATTTGGAGAACATCGGACTCTGCCCTTCCCTGATTTGTGAAGGTCCTTATGCGGCTTGGAGGATGGGTTCCAAACTTCCTCCTGGGCTCATCATGACGTCCAGGGGCCAGCAATCCCCAGGGAAGGCTTTCAGGTCTCCAAGGGTCTCCTCGGAGGGGCCCAGAGGGCAGGGAAGGCAGCGGGAGGCCCCGCCAGCCCGGCCGGGGACGTCTCTACCTCCTGCAGGACCAGCCCCACTGTGCGCTCCACCTCCACGCACGGGTACAAGTTTTTTAATAAGTGTGTGTTTTCTTTCAGTCCTACTCTAATGAAAACTCCTAAGCTAACACCACAATCAAAATGACTCCGTCCGTTACTCTTCTTAACTAAACGGCTAAAACTCACGTCAAAGCACAAAAAGCGAAGGCCAGTAGTATATCTTGCCAGGGGGGTTACAGAATTAGTGCTCTTTGCCTGAACTTTTAAAGAGGCCTAGAAATACCACTCATTCTGTGAACACCGGCCTATTCCAACCCTGGGACCCTCGCCGGCTATTAAGCTTACATGCGTCCCCAGCGGCAGCCCGGGCCCCCGCGCCACCCCTTTCCTGACCAGTTTTCAGCATCCCGTCCCCGGTACGTGGCTGACTTAAAGCATCACCTTGGCCAGGGCAGCGTAAGCAAGCCCAAGGATTCCATTCCACCTGATCCCAGGCAGAAAGAAATTCTCTGATTCAAGGATGGTGGCGACGTTGACCAGGAAAGTCCCGTTGAAGGCCTTCGGCATGGCGACCAGGTCCTCACCCACGAGGCCGGTCCAGCTGCCCTGCGTGTACTTGACCGTGACACCGAGGCCCTTGGTGCGGTACGTGCTGGACCTGGAGCGACAAGAGGAGAGACCGTCAGGACCGACGCCCTCTACGGAGCCACGTTCCCCGCAGCACGGAGACCAGACGGCCGGTCCCTGCAGCCGTGGTCCCGAACGAGGATGTCGCTGCAAACGAGCCCTGAGAACGAGCTGACTTTGCTCACTGCGTCTCCCCCTAGGGCCGGAGGAGTCTGGACGCAGCTCTCCCCTGTGCCCAGGTTCAACGCCGCGAGGTCGGGAGCTTGACGTACCTGCGCCAGCCTCTGGGGGCACAGCCGACTGGCCCGTGGCTCTGCAGGGACCCTGCTCTGCTGCTCCGGGACACGGGCCGGGGGCCAGCAGGCTCGAAGGGGGTCCACCGGCTCGCGCCAGAGCCGCCTGCGGTTCAGGGATGGTGGGAGCAAGGCGAGGAGTCGTGATCGAGCCGTGCCTGCTTCCAGAGGGCAGGCTTTTCATCAGTCCGGCCCAGGGCCCTGAGATAAGCCCTTGGCGGAGGGAGCCCTTGATTCGTATTCACTGGATGAATTTTAAAAATGAATGAACATGCTCACTTTCCACCTGGGTGCTGAGTTCAGCACCACCCCAGACAGACGCGGCTGCTGTCCTCCCATGCTCTGATATTGGTGCGTGGATTTGCGGTCTTTTCAGAGGTGGGTGAAAATGTCCATTTCCGGGCTCCCTCGCCAGTGTGGAGTGTCCTGGTATCTTTGCGGATAGGACACTGCCCAACCTCGTGTGCTACTCTTTCTATAACTTACCGTAGGGCTTTTGGGGTGTCCCGGTGTCTCGCGCCCCAGCGTGTCGTTAGCTTCGACCTCATGGCTTGGGTGGGAGCTCCCCCAGCTTCTCCTGAACATGGGGAGAGCCTGGACAAGGAGCCAGGGACCTCAGGAGGCAGCAGTGTTTCCCCGAAATCCAAGTCTAGGGGAGCAGGTATAGCTCAGTTGGTTGAGTGCCTGCTTCCAGGTATGAGGTCCCAGGTTCAATACCTGGGGTCTCCTTAAAAAATACGTATATAATAATAATCCACGTCTACCCAGAACCTTATTTGGAAATAGGGTCTTTGTTGATACAATAGTTAAATTAAGACAAGGGCATAGTAGATTAGAGGGCGCCCTCAGTCCAATGACCAGTGCCCATCTAAGAGAAAGGCGAGGGAGAGTGGGGGACACAGAGACACGCACGTGCAGGTGGCAGGCCCTGGGCAAGGCAGCTGCAAGCCAAGGAAGCCTCCTCCCCCTGAGCCTGCAGGGGAAGCGGGGCCCTGCTTTGGGACCTCGGACCTCCAAAATGGCGAGAGAATAAACTCCTCTTGTTTTAAACTGCCCAGTTTGTATTAATTTGCTACAGCTGCCCCAGGAAACTAAGCCATGTAGGATTACATGAACTAAGGGAATCTGGTTTGGGGTCAAGGAGTAAGTTAATTTGCAGTGACACAGAAAAAAATTTAAGTTAAGAGAAAAAAAATTGTATACATGGCAGAATCTTGAAAACAATTTATTACACTAAAACATTAGTGGTGGTTGCATTTGAGAGGGACTCTTATTTCATGGGTAAGACCGACCATATTTTCTGCACATGTAATTTTTTTTTTTATATTCAGGAAAAATAAGATGTTATTTTTAAAATGTCTGGAAAACAAAACTTATAGAAATTTATTTTACTCTAACTTCACGATGGGATTATAAAATGTTCAATAACTCTGACATTAATTGCAAATACTTGAATAACTCAATTACCCAGGTTGAGGTCAGACTCTGTAGATGAAGGCTCCATGGCACGGCCCCACTCAAGAGTCCAGCCGTGAGTTTGGGGCTCCCCAGGGCCACCCTCACCTCTGAGAAAGTGGCTACAAATTCAGGAGTGCCACCCACACCCTGGAGTTAGATAATTCCAAGAACAACTCACAAGAACTCACTGAAAGTACTCTATAGGTATACCTCGGAGATATTGCAGGTTCAGCTCCAGACCACTGCACTAAAGCAAATGTCACAATAAAGCAAACATTGCAAGAAAGCAAATATCCCAAGAAAGTGAATCATGTGAATTTTTTGGTTTCCCAGTGCATATAAGGGTTTTGTGTACACAATAATGTAGTTTACAAACCGTGCAATAGCATCATGTCTAAAAACAATGTACATACCTTCATTAAAAAATACTTTATTGGTTAAAAATGCCAGTTATCATCTGTACCTTAAGCGGGTCATAATCTTTTTGCTGGTGGAGGGTCTTGCCTTGGTGTTGATGGCCGCTGACTAATCAGGGTGATGGTTGCTGAAGGTGGGTGGCTGTGGCAATTTCTTAAAATAGAACAACAGTGAAGTTTGCTGCATGGATTGACTCTTCCTTTCATGAAAGATTCCTCTGTAACATTCAGTGCTGTTTGATAACATTTTACCCACGTAGAATGCCTTTCAAAATTGGAGTCAATCCTCTCAAACACTGCTGCTGCTTTATCAACCAAGTTGATGTAACAGTCTGAATACTTTACTATCATTTAAATAATATTAACAGCCTCTTCACCAAGAGTAGATGCTATCTCAAGACACCACATTCTTGGCCTCTCTCTAAGCCAAACTCAGCATATAAATGCACTACCTTCCTCCCTGGCATGGGACATGACTCCTGGGATGAGCTTCTCTGGCACCAAGGGATTATTACCAAATGCCAACTTTTCATTTGGAAAAAGACCTTGACCAACAGGTGGAAATGTTAAATACAAAGGAGATTTTATGGCTAAGAGATTTCAAATGGGTCTGGAGGCCATTCTAGAGGTTATGCTTATGCACATCTCAGTAGGATCATTGACTGCCACAGTAAACAGTGGGGCTCCTGAGGGCTCTAGAGAGATCTAGACACTATAGGCAGGGCAGACAATCTCAGGAATTTGGCACCATGCCGTGGACCTTACTTTGGAAAAATGCTCCCCTATGTAACAGATTTAGACACATTTATAATTTCCCTATACATGGCTCTTCTGCCCCTTTTATTTGAACTTATAATTAGCACTATACTCATTAAATATATGTCCCAGAGACTTAAATTTTCAGTCTGTTCATGTGTTCGTTAAGCCCTGAATCTCAGCAGAATTGCAACATCTACACTCCAATTCATTGGATAACCTAGGATAACTAACAAAAGGATGATGATGGACAATGCCCATCCCAAAAAAACAGAGAGTTTCTACAACTGCAAGCAAGCCAGTTCCATCCATCTGCCCCATGGGATCTAAGACCACTCCTAATTAGAAGCAGAACAGGCATTACCACCTCCAAATCCTCAAGATTGAGGAATGAACAAATATAAGGAGGGAACGCAATTATGGACTAAAGTAGACATTATTATTAGAGCAATGGAAGAATTTCTGTCATTGATATAAAGGCAGTGGCCACCAGAGGTTCTGAGGGAAGGGAAAGGGAAGAACAGGTATAACATGGGGCATTTTTGAGACACTGGTATTGTCCTTCATGATTGCAGTGATGGACACAGATCATTATACATTTTGTCAAAACCTATAAAATGCTGCAGAACAACGTGTAAACTACAAACTATCCACCATGGTTAATAGCAGTGCTTCAATATGTATTCATCCATTGTAGCAAATGTAGCACACTAATGAAAGATGTTGTTAATGGGGGAAAGTGTGGGAAAGGAATGGGGTGGAATAAATGGGGATCCTATATATATACATTTCTTTTTTTTCAGGAGGTATTGGGGATTGAACCTAGGACCTTGGAAATGGGAAGCAGGTGCTCAACCACTGAGCTATAGCTACTCCCCAGTGAGAGTTGTGTTTTTTTCATGTTTGTTTGTTTGTTTTTATTTTGTTTTTAGGAGGTACACAGTATCAAACCCGGGACCTTGTACATGGGAAGCAGGCGCTCAACTACTTGAGCTACATCTGCTCCCCTCCCTATATTTTTTATGTAATATTTATGTAATCGAAAGCTTCTTTAAAAATAAAAAATTTAGAAAGAAATCACTTTCCTTGCTCATCCATAAGAAGCAACTCCTCATCCATTAAAGTTTTATCATGAGTTGGCAGCAATTCAGTCACATCTTTAAGCTCCACTTCTAATTCTAGTTCTCTTGCTATTTCCACCAAATCTGCAGTTATGTCCTCCTCTGAAGTCTTGAACCCCTCAAAGTCATCCATAAGAACTGGAATCAGCTTCTTTCAAACTCCTGTTAATGTTGAGATTTTGACCTCCTTCCATGTATCATGAATGCTCTTAACAGCATCTATATTGTCTAGAATAGGTAATCCTTTCCAGAAGTTTTTTTTTTTAGATTTTTATTTTTATTTATTTCCTCCCCTTCCCCTCCTCCCGCTCTGCTGTTTTTGCTGTCCGTATTGTCTTCTCTTCTCATTTTCTCTCCTATAGGATTCACTGGTTTCGATCCTGGAGACCTCTGATTGGGAGAGACGTTCCCTGTCCACTGCGCCACCTCAGTTCCCGGTTTCTGCAGTGCTTCGCCTTGACTCTCCCCTTGTCTCTCTTTTTATGTATCATCATCTTGCTGCGTGACTCATTTGTGCGGGGCACTGGCTCACCATGCGGGCATCCATGTGGGCACTGGCTTACCACGTGGGCACGCTTTCTCTTCTTCTTTTTCACCAGGAGGCCCCAGGGATTGAACTCAGGTCCTCCCGTATGGTAGGTAGAAGCTCTATCAGCTGAGCCATATATGCTTCCCTCCAGAAGGTTTTGATTGACTTTGTCCAGATCCACCAGAGGAATCACTGTCTGTGGCAGTGATAGCCTTATGAAATGTATTTCTTAAATAGTTAGACTTGAATGTCAAACTGACTCCTTGATACGTAGGCGCAGAATGGATGTTGTGTTAGCAGGCATGAAAACAACAATAATCTCATTATACATCTTGGTATATTGTCAATGAGTAGTAATATTTTGAAAGGAATTTTTTTTTTTTTGGAAGCAGGAGGTCTCAACAATGGACTTAAAATATTTAGTAAACCGTGTTGTAAACAGATATGCTCTTGTGTCCAGGCTTTGTTTTTCCATTTATAGCGCACAGGATGAGTAGATTTTGAATAAATCATAAGGGTCCTAGGATTTTCAGAATGGTAAATGAGCACTGACTTCAACTTAGTCACAAGTTATAGTAGCTCCTAACAAGAGAGTAAGCATGAATTTTGAAGCTTTGAAACCAGACACTGACTTCTCCTTTCTAGCTATGAAAGCCCTAGAAGGCATCGTCTTCTAACATAAGAACGATTCATCTATATTGAAAATCTGTTTAGTGTAGCCACCTTCATCATTTATCTTAGCTAGAGTTCTGGATAACTTGCTGCAGCTTCTACATCAGCACTTGCTGTTTTACCTTTTGTTCTTTGATGTTATGGAGATGGCTTCCTTCCTTAAACCCCATGAATCAACCTCTGTTGGCTTTAGACTTTTCTTTTGCAGCTTCCTCACCCCTCTCCGCCTTCATAGAATTGAAGAGAGTTAGGGTCTTGCTCTGGATTAGGCTTTGGCTTAAGGGAATGTGATGATTGGTTTGAACTTCTACCTAGACCACTGAAACTTTCTCCATATAAGCAATTAGGCTATTTTGCTTCCTTATCACCTGTGTGATCACTGGAGTAGCATTTGTAATTTCCTTCCCTGACCGGGCTGTTGTTCCCCCCATAAGGGGGAATGTTCTGGATATTTTGATGCCACTTGAAGAGAAATGAGAGGCAGCTGGAGGAACACTGACTGGGTCCAAGTAACAGTTTGGCAATTTATTAGCCGTGTGGCCCTGAGTGAAGTTATTTTAACCTCTCTGTGTCTCAGTTTCCTCAACCGAAAAATGGGGATAATACAGTACCATATCTCATGGGGGGTTATGAAGAATAAAAAAGTTGATACAGGCATAAAGACAGCAAGGTAAGATGTTCCGGTGTTCTGTTACCCCACAGAATTTTTAAAAATTAGCAAAAATTGGCAGAGCCATTTTCCTCAAAACTCTGGAGAACAGTTCTATTGTTCCAGTAACTGGGCAAGTGCCAAATCAAGAAAATGCAGCTTTAAAAATGGTAGGCTAAGTTCATGGGGCCCTCGCTAGCAACATGGTAGCCACAAAGAAAATGTATGAAAAATACTTACAGGAAGTAATGAGAAGGGACTCAAAATAGCACAAAACAAAAAAAATCAAACAAATATAAAAGGAGGCATTAGCAGAAGAACTGAGGGATGAAAAAGGTACAAGAATTAGGAAGCCCAAATGGCAAAATGGCATAAGAAATTCACGCATTTTCATGGATTAAACTCTCCTGTCAAAACGCAGAGGTTGGCAGAATGGGTTTAAAAATAGCATGATCCAACTATATGCTATTTAAAAAAGACTTTCCTTAGAGTCAAAGACACAAGCAGATTGAAAGTGAAGGATGGAAAATGTACACCATGCACGTAATAATCAAAAGAGACCTGGGGTATCTATACAAGATCAGATAAAATAGACTTTAAGTCAAAAACTGTTATGAGGGGCAAAGAAGGTCACTATATATTGATACAGCAATCCATTCAACTGGAAGACATAATATATATATGTACCTAATGGCAGAGTCCCAAAATATATGATACAATTATTGACAGATTTGAAGGGAGAGATGGTTTGGCATTATAGTAGGAGACTGTAGCAGTTTGGTATTATTTATGAATTCCAAAAATAGATACTGGATTATGTTTGTAAATTGGTCTGGGTATATTAGATTGTATTGGATTCAGAGGTTTCACTCTTACTTGGTTAAACTGTTATTAAGGCTTTGATTGGGTGATGTCAGTAGGATGTTGAGTCCCCACCCCTTTGGTGGGCAGGGACTCACAGAGAAAATGACATGGCAGGGGAGAGAATTACGGAGTTTTGTGCTGAAGCCCCGGGAAGAAAATACACAGAGAAGCAGATACATGAGGGAAGAGAGAAGACTCCATTGGACATGGCAGAGGCCCGAGGAAGAGAGACAAGCAGTTTACCTGATAGTCTACCTTGTGGAGATAGCTGACCTTGTGGAGAGAGCAGAGCAGCTGAGCCCGGAGAGAAACAAGCCCAGGGAGAGAAATGAGATGCATCCCAGCCTACAGCTGCAGAAGCTGGGACCACGGAGCCTTAAGAGGAAGAGGAAGGGAAGCCTGAACCCTTGCAGATGTCGGCAGCCATCTTGCTCTAACACATGGCAACAGACTTTGGTGAGAGAAGTAACTTACACTTTTTTGACTGGTAACTGTAATATTCTACCCCCAAATAAATACTCTCTGTAAGAGCCAACAGATTTCTGGCATTTTGTATCAGCTCCCCTTTGGCTCACCACTTGGGCACTCGTGTGGGTACTGGGCTCACGTGTGGGCACTTGGCTCACCACACAGGCACCCAAATGGGCACTCGGCTCACCGTGTGGGCACTGGCTCTCCACGCAGGCACACTTTCTCTTCTTCTTTTTTACCAGGAAGCCCCAGGGATCAAACCTGGGTCCTCCCATATGGTAGCGGAGGCCTTATCACCTGAGCCACATCTGCTTCCCAACAATGTATTCTTAAACAACTACAGGGTAAACAAAATCACAAGGAAATATCTTGAGGTGAGTGAACGTGAAAAATACAATATGCCAAAACTTATGGGATGCAGCAAAGGCAGTGCTGAGAGGAAAATTTATAGCTCTAAGTGCTTAAATTATAAAAGAAGAAAGATCTCATATCAGAGAACTTAGCTCATACCTGGAGGATCTAGAAAAAGGAGAGAAAACTATTCTCAAAGTGAGCAGAAGGAAGAAAACATATCAAAGATCAAAGTGGAGATAAATGAAATAGAGAATTAAAAACAAAAAAGAGAAAACCAAAAGTTGATTCTTTGAAAAGATCAGTAAAATCAATAAACTTTTAACCAGGCTGACAAAGGAAAAAGAGAGAAGATGCAAATAACTAAAATTAGAAATGAAAGGGGGGGCATTACTATCAACCCCACAGAAATAAAAAGCATATTAAGGGAGGCAGATTTGGCTCAACTGACAGAGTATCCGCCTACCACATGGGAGGTCCAGGGTTCAAACCCAGGTTCTCCTGGCCTGTGTGGTGAGCTGGCCCATGCGCAGCGGTGAAGCACGCAAGGAGTGCTGTGCTACTCAGGGGTGTCCCCCGCGTAGGGGAGTCCCCCACACAAGGAGTGCACCCTGTAAGGAGAGTTGCCCCATGCAAAAAAAGCACAGCCTGCCCAGGAATGGCACTGCACACATGGCGAGCTGATGCAGCAAGGTGATGTAACAAAAAAGAGACACAGATTCCCAGTGCCGCTGACAAGAATGCAAG
The DNA here is from genome assembly GCF_030445035.2 of Dasypus novemcinctus. Lineage (NCBI taxonomy): Eukaryota > Metazoa > Chordata > Mammalia > Cingulata > Dasypodidae > Dasypus > Dasypus novemcinctus. The sequence continues at coordinate 162,679,717 of NC_080676.1, read as the reverse complement.
CAGATGAAGAAGAACACACAGAGAATGGACAGAGAGAGCAGACAATGGGGGGGGGGGGGGCGGGAACGGGAGAGAAATAAAAAGTAAATCTTTAAAAGCAAAGCATATTAAAGGTTAAGATAACCAACTGTAAGTCAAAAATTAGATAAACTAGATGAAATGGGCAAATTCCTAGAAACACACAATCTACCCACACTGACTCAAGAATAAACAGAAGATCTCAACAGATCAATAACAAGTAAAGAGATTGAATCAGTAATCAAAAGCCTCCCCAAAAAGGAAAAGCCCAAAGGCCAGAGGGCATCCCTGGAGAATTTTAGCAAGCATTCCAAGAAGAATTAATATCAATCCTGATCAAACTCTCTCAAAAAATCCAAGAGGAGGAAGCACTGCCTAACTCATTATTTGAGACTAACATCACCCTAAATCCAAAGTCAGAAAAGGATACCACAAAAAAAGAAAATTATACACCAATACCCTTATGAATACAGGTGAAAGAATCCTCAACAATTACTAGCAAGCTGAATCCAACAGCGCATTAAAAGAATTATACACCATGATCAGGTGAGATTATCCCAAGTATGCAAGGGTGGTGGTTCAACGTAAGAAAATCAACTAATGTATTACATCATATTAACAGAGTAAAGGGAAAAAAACTTATGATCATCTAAATTGATGCAGAAGAGGCATTTGACAAAGTCCAACACCACCCACTGATAGAAAGACTCAGAAAACTATGGGAAGGAAACTTCCTGAACATGATTAAGGGCATATATGAAAAACCTACTACTGACATTATATTTAACGGTGAAAAACTGAAGGCTTTCTCTCAAAGATGAGGAACAAGAAAAGGATTCTCACTGTCATGACTGTCATTTCGACACTGTTTTGGAAGTCCTAGATAGAGCGCTTAGCATCTAAATTGGAAAGGAAGAAGTAAAACTTTTCTTATTTACAGATGACATGATCCTATATAAAGAAGATCCCCCAAAAATTCACAACAAAACTACTAGAGCTAATAAATGAATTAAAAAACTGATGGGGGACAAAATCCACATGCAAAAATCAGTAGAATTTCTATACACTAGTAATGAACAATCAAAAGAGGAAATCACAAAAAATGTCCATTTACAATAGCAACTAAAAGAATCCATACAAGTGCCAAGTCCACTCAATTGGGAAAAAGTCTCTTTTACACATGGTACTGGGACAACTGAATATCCATCTACAAAAGAATGAAGGTAGACTCCTACTTCACACCTTATACAAAAATTAACAAAAAATGGATCAAAGACATGAGTATAAAGACCAAATTATAAAAATCCTAGAAGAAAATATAGGAATCTTCAAGAACTTGTGTTAGATAATGGTTTCTTAGACTTTATATCCAGAGCACAAGTACTAAAAGAAAAATGACCAAAACAGGGAATTAATTAAAATTCAGAACTTCAGTGTATCAAAGCGCTTCACGGTTAAAGTAAAAAGACAACCAAAAGAATGGGAGAAAAAATACTTGGAAACCAGATATCTGATATGGGCTTCATATTCAGAATATGAAAAGAAATCCTTTAATTCAACAATAATAAAACAATCCAATTGAAAAATGGGCAAAGACTAGAACAGACATTTCTCCAAAGAAGATATACAAAAGGCCAGAAAGCATATGAAAAGATGCTCAACATCATTAGCCATTAGGGAAATGCAAATCAAACCCAAATGCATTACCCTTTCACACCCATTAGCATGGCCATTATTTAAAACTGGAAAATAATTAATGTTGTAGAGGATATGGAGAAATAGGAATACTTGTTAATTATGGATGGCATTGGTAAAATGGTGCAGCCACTGTGGAAGATAGTTTGGCAGTTCCTCAGAAAGTGTAAAATTACCACATGACCCAGCAATTCCACTTCTAGGTATATATACAACATATGAAAGCAGGGACTCTCACAGGTATTCGCATACTGATGTTCATAGTGCTATTATTCATTATTGTCAAAATGTGGGAGCAACCCTTGTGTCTTATCAACAGATGAGTGGAAAAACAAGATGTTCTCTCTCTATATATATATGTATATATATACAATGAAATTGTGTATATTCAGCTACATGTGACAATATGGATGAACTCTGAAGACATCATGTTGAGTGAAATAAACCAGAAACAAAAGGGCAAATATTGTATGATCTCACTGAAACAAAGTACTTAGAGTAAGCAAATTCATAGTCAGAAGCCAGAACATAGGTTATCAAGGGGGTAGGAAATGCAGAGTTAATTCTTAAGTGGTACAGACTTTCTCTTTGGGTGATGGAAATGTTATGGTGTTGGATGGTGGTGATGGTAGCACAATATCGTGAAACTAATTAATAGCACTGAATCATGCATTAGGATCAGGTTAAAAAGGGAAATTTTAGGTTGTATATATGTTACTAGAATAAGAAAAGAACATAGGACTGTACAACACAAACAATGAGCCCCCTTGTAAACTATGGACTACAGTTAATAGGACAATTATAACAATATTCTTTAACCAGTTGTAACAAATGTACCACACGAATGCAAGGTGTTAATAATAGGGTGATATATGGGAACTCTATGATTTTTCTGTAAACCTATAACTTCTCTAATAAAAAATTACATTAAAAGAAAAGAGTTACGATGGGAAACAATTTAAAACAAAACACTGAAACCCAGCAGATACCCAACAAAAATAGCTTCTTTCATTTAAACTTTCTAATTACTTGCTACATTTATTCAATCTATGACCTTTTATTAGAGATATTTTCTATAGAAATATTCCTATAGAGCCATTCTCACTAAGTATCCCAAACTGTATCATCCTGATGTCCAACTATTACATTCCAAGGGACCATGCTGGGTGGGATGTCTTGGTTAAGGGCAGGGGAGGTGCCTTCAAGCTCTTGTACAACAGATTTCTAGAAGGTTCTTCTGTGCTCTGGATCAGTGCTGCCCAAAAGCACTTTCTGTGATGATAGAAATATTCTATATTGTGTTGTTCAATAATGGTGACTACATGGGATTATTCTGCAAGTGAAATATTATTAGTGTGACAGAAGAACTGAATTTTTAATTTTACCTAACATTAGTTAATCTACATTAAAGTGGCTGCATGCAGCTACTGGCTCCTTGAACAAAACTTCAAGGAGTAAACACTCCAGAGACGTTCATAAGCCATTTTAAGGATTATTACTGTATAGTTTCCATCACTTTAAATTAAAATAAAAATGCATACTTCCTTTATCATTTTCTAACAACCTCCCTCTGGGCACTAAAATGCTGTGGCCCTCGACTGCTTTCCATATTACTTAAATATATTAAGAGAGTACTCCAGATTGGCTTCACAGCTACAACATCCATTCCTGGTGCTCAGAAGTAGCCGTCAATCAGGGATCTGGGCTGGTGGGAAAAGTCCATCACAGCATTAAAAATACTTTGAATCTAATTCAGGAGACATTCTTCCTCAGATATGAGTATTCTGGGAATAAAGGATTAAAAAGTTAAATCAGCTGAACAGAGGAGAAAATAGTCACAGAACTTTTGATTATTTTAGAAGAAGCTCTGTTGTTTTCAGAGAAAATAAAAAAAGAGAAGGTGGAAGGGAAGAATTCAAAAGAGTTGAACCCTTCAGACTGCTCTGGTTCTCCTAAGCCACCCCCAGGGAATGCTGGGTATCCCAAAGGACTCTGCCTTAGACTTCCCTGGGGCACTTCCTCATATTTGAAGGTTAGGAATTTACCCACTGGGTTGTTGACCAGATATCCCTCTTATCCTTTTCTTAAGCATCAAAAAGTGATCAGATCAGATGGATGGGTCACCAATGGCCTGGGGGCTGCTCAATCAGCCTCTAAACCTGGTGGTTCATCAACATCCTCAACAATGGCCCAGGGTCATGAGCTTCAAAATGGCAAGTCCTCTTCTGGACAGGCAGCTAACAAGCAAGTTCGAAAAATTATTGAAATAATCAGGCAAAAATATCCATCATCCTCCCATAGAAAGGTGAGGTATTTGATCTCAAGTATCCAGGTTAGCCTCCATCAATGAGGTCACTAGGTGACCTCACAATATCAGGTGAGAAAAATAAACTGTTCCCTAGCCACAACTACTCAGGGGGCTTCACCCTAGACTAGATGGAGTATAGGAGCAAGGATATATTTGAAGGGAAGCAGACTCAACTGCCTTCATAGGTCAGTAAAGGGTCAGGGCCATGAGTATATTCAATCTTCTCATCAAACTAACTGACTGAAGGCTATTTTATTGGCTACTAAAGAAGAACATTTTAAAAAATGCATGACCTTCTTTTTGCTGTAGAGTAACACATTAGAACATTTGCTGCCATGAAAAGAGGGCTTCTGATGGGAACAAGCTACCTAAATGACTAATGGTAGCCTGATATCTCACTCCATAAATCAAAGAGATCTTGTCAAAGAACCCCAAGCCAAATCTCCAATTACTGGAAAATGTTCCAGGAAGCACTGAACCTGAATATCCAAAGACTGGAGAACTTGAATCAGAGGCTCACAAACCCAACCAGGAACCTCATTATAACTAAGAGAGATCAGAAGGACGAGCAAACGCAGAGACATCACAGGACAGGGGCTACAGCTCAAAAAAGAAAGCTTCGTCAAAAATTGAGAAAGGAAGTATCTTCCCTTGGCTTCCATGAACTACAATGGCGGAAAGTGTACCTTCAGGCCAACGTGAAAGTTAGCTGAAAGCATTAGACCAATTAACAATACAGAAATTCACATACAGAGAAAATGTTTATATCTTTATAATAATAATAATAATCTGGGTGAACTATAGCCTATCAAAAGCATGAAAGGAACAGAGAAAAGGAAATAAAAGAAGGCTGAAATAAATTTAAGCAAGCATTTAACCTGAAAAGCAAGCATAACAATAAGCATGCAGTGGATGGAATGGAATTTGCCTAAAACTCAGAAATGTGATAATTCCCACCTGACTGAGTGAAGAAGAAACCTGAACAGTCCTGTTGAAAAATCTTCTCTTTAAAAGATAGGCTGTGCCAAGGTGAGAGGCCCTAAATGTGGTCATATTTTATATTTAATTAGCAAACTTCAATATGACTTACAAATCAGAAAGGTAAGCTGAAGTTTGAATGGCAGAAGTGCCCAGTGGGTGAAAATGACAATGTCAAGTCTAGGGCTTCCTCTAGACATTAGCAGGCTCTGTTGGTTCTCTTTTAAGTGTGCAAAAAGGGAGAAATAATTTAGAACCTGCAGTGTTCTGAAAGCTGACCGGGAGTCTAACTAACTACAGAGAGTGCCCTGACTTCTCACGGGGAATTAGCAAGAGGAGCTCTGGATGTTCCCAGGAGTCTTCATACAAAATTAGGAATGAAGGAACCAGAGGAGTCTTTAAGCACGAAGAACAGCATGCATCTGCCACCTGAATGCAAGCCTGACTCGGGGTTAAAAGTCATTTGAACACACCTAGCAAAGTTAATAGAGAAGTTAGAAAGATGGGTCTTCCCAAAGTATGAAAAGAGAACCATGATCCACCAAACGAAACAGAAGGGAGATGAGAAGATGCCTCATGGTATGGTTGACTGACTACTGTAAACATATTAAATGACATTGTACACAGCATCCATAATGCTGACTAGTTACCCTTCAATGTTTCATTCTTTGCATCTGCCTGGCAAAAGGATCTCTGGGTTGAAAAGTGTGCTCCAACTTCCCTGAAGCGTGGCTATGAGTACTCAGCTGCTGGGCATGTAGATGTTGCTGCCCAAGAACCACCACTGACCTACTGGGAGGGAAAGTGCCACCAACGGCGATAAAGCTGCATGCTTATTCTCCTAAAGCAACTATATATACCACAAGGACTAACCGTTTCCTTCCACTGTATCATGTGCCTACACATGTGTGATGAGAAACAAAATGGCTCTTGGAAGGGAGGAAAATGCTACGAAATAAGTACTCAAGCTCCAAGTATGGAAATGCTGCCTCTTAAATCCTGAGCCCCACCTTAGCCTGCCATGGAAAGAATGCAAGGCAGGGACAACTTTGCCACCCAGAATGAGAGTTCTTCCTGGGGAAGCCACTGCCTCTTGGGGGTGTTTTTGGTTGCTCACGGGTCAGCACCAGTTGGCGTGCAATGTGCAGGGCAGTTGCACAAAACGAAGAACTGTCCCATGTCTCATACTTTCCAAGTCCTTCTGGATACTGAAATGGGTGGAAAGCCTAGTGATCATCAGAGCTCAGAATTTACCTCTCTGTTCTAGAAGCACAAAGCATTTCTTACATCATTTAAATACATAATGGATTTTCCAGGAATGCAACTACCACGTAGGTTGAGAGAAGGTGATACTTTATTTTGTTTGCAACCTTAGCAAGCTTCTTTGCATCGCCAACCCAAGCCCCTCTGGGGTCCGAGTCTAACTCGGTCCTCCTCCATCAGCATCCTGGGTGCTGCCCTGTTCTCAGCATCCCCTTACGGACACCCTGGGTGTTTACACACTGAGGTACCCATTACTTTATCATAAGTTACTTCCCATTCATCCCCCTATATTACATCAGGGCATTTTAGAATTATGTACATAGGTAAGTGCTATTACTTTTGCATTTCATTTGAGAGCATTACAAAGCCGTAGTTATAAAAAGGGGGAGCTGGGGCTGACGCCTGGAGAACCGATGACCTAAAAGTACGAATGTGGGCAAATCCCTTGGCCTCCTGGGTCTTCTCTGCTGGACGAGACCAAAAACGAAAGGTGTGGACCAACTGGAAGTTCTCTTCCATGATGAAGTGGCTGGAACAAGCAGTTGGTGGTGAGGGGGGGTATTTGGGGGAAGAAGATTGGGACAAACCACCAATCTGGATGGGAAAGGTCAAAGGGCAGCAGGCATCATAAACTAAACCCCTCCCCCTGTAGAAACACCACCCTCCACTCTACACACATCTTTGTGATGGTAGCAACAGCTCTGGGGCACGTTTAGTCTTCTCAGTGAGAAAGCAATCACCACCGGGGCCGGGGGGGGGGGGGGGGGGGGGGGGGGGAGGCGGTCATCCCGGATGTATTAGTTGGCCAAAGGGGTGCTGATGCAAAATACCAGAAATTGGTTGGTTTTTATAAAGGGTGTTTATTTGGGGTAGGAGCTTACAGAGTCCAGGCCATGAAGCATAAGTTACTCCCCCCACCAAAGTCTATTTGGATCAGGATGGCTGCTGACGTCTGCGAGGGCTCAGGCTTCCTGGGTTCCTATGCTCCTGGGGCTTGTTCTACTCTGGCTTCAAGGTTCCTCCCTTCCCGGGGCTGGCTTCTGTTTCCTCTGTGAGCTGACTTCCTGGGGCTCCAACTTCAGGCTTCAGCATCAAACTCCAACATCAAAACCCCCCAACTCTGTTCTCCCCCTTGCCTTTTACCTGTGAGTCCCCACTCACCAAGGGGTGGGGCCTCCACACCCTAATCATAACTCAATCATGCCCAGGTACAGATCAGATTACAAGCATAATCCAATATCTATTTTTGGAATTCATAACCATATCAAACTGCTACACTGGAATATCAACAATGAAAGCTTTCTAATACGCTCTGTTATCCAGGAAGCCGTAGGTTCCTTGAGGAAGAGCGCACTCTATCTCCTCGGCCCAGGAGGACCCTCACGGCACTAGAAGCCACTCCCTGCCCCCAGCAAGCAGCTGCACCTGCACCTACCAGACAGGACCTCACGTATTTGTGTCACCAAAATGGCGACCAAGATGTGGCATCAGTAGAAACTGACAAGGGGTTCTCGTCCCCTGATTGTTTTCACACATGGGAAATCTTTTTGCTTTATTAAAATTGCCTGGCACTCTCGGAAGCTTCCCACGCATTATTTTCCCTTCCTCTTTCCCTTCTTATTTTTTCCTCCAGCTAAAGGTGGGATTTATTCCCTGGGAAAAAAGAATGTGGATGAGGAAAGTGATAAAGGGAAGGCATAAAAAGGATTTATGGTGAAGAAATGGGGGCAGTTTCACATTCATGACCCTGAAAAGCGAATCACTTCATGTCAAGTTTACTGGTCTGGTCTGTTGAGTTTGAATTTTAGGGTCACAAAAGAGATGCGGGAATGGAAATACGCACAACATCAACGTGCTACGGGCACCCAGGAGGCACTGAGCAGAAGGCTGATGAGGCTGCTCACTCGGGGGTCTCCCCAGGCCTCACCTGGTGCCCCGGCAATTGGGGAGCCCCAGGGTCCTACTCCACCAGAGCTTTCTTCACTTCCAGAGACTTCCATCCAGACTTCCTACTTTCGTACAAAGCTGCCCCATAGTTGTTAGCACGGAGCCCCAGTTTCAGCCTTTAATGCTTTGTGCTCCCAACACTAATTTCTTTTCAGACAAGTCATGGAGCCTTTTGCCCAGAAATGGTTTCTGTGAACCACGCCTTAAAGCCCCTACTGAACCAGGGGCAACGCAAAGGTGGGTTTCCAGGCACTGCTGCCCAGAATGGGTGCACCTTCACATACAGCCCTCTCCACCTCCGGCTCGAGCCCACAGCCCCTCCAGGACCTGACGGGGTGCGATAAACATCGAAGGCTCAACAGCTCCCTGAGACTTGTGTAACTACAAGGCTTGTGTTTGACTTAACATTTTATAAAGTGAATCTCATATAAATGCACCAGGCTATTAGGAGAATCATACCATGAATTCCCTTGAAGGAGCATATACATGTGTATATGCACACATACACACACATACACACAAACATACACACATCTTGCCCCCAAAATAAACAACAACAAAACGGCCATTCGGCGGTTTCGTTCCAGCGTATTTTGAAGTACGTCACTTCACGTGGTGCCCCAGCTTGGCCACACCAAGCCACTGCTCCGTCACTTACCTCTCAGCATCAAAGTAGGTGTCTACGTAGGCATGGGGAGCACCTGCCACGGCGAAGTTACTGCTTCCAGTGTCGATGAGAATCTGCAGCTTTTTATTTTAGGGAGAGAAAAGAGAAGGCATCAGGTGATTGGAATAAAGCAAATGCACCTGAATATTTTTTAAAAAATTAAGTTCCCTAAATAATTTATCAGTTAGAAAAAACTTAGACCAACTAGGAAAAAAAAAAAGCTGTTATAATGTTGAAATTGGAACTTGGTCTGTTAAGGAGCTTGAGGCAGGGAGGGTGAAATTGTTTTGCTGCAGATACACACCTAGCCTGAACCTACCTTCAAGAAGCTTTGAAAGAAAATTAATTTATTTAAATATCTGGGAGTTCTTTAAGCCACTGGTGCTTTCTAGAAAGCCCTTTTTCACCTCTGGGCTTTTGCCCAGGTGAAGCCCCCTTCCTCTCTTCCTGTCTTTCCAAATCTTGTTTGGAAAACCTGACCCAACATGTCATCCCTTCCCCAGGATGCTTCCCCAGCCTCCTCTGCCAGTTGCCATCCCGCATCTCTGTTGCATAGCAACCCAGAGCACCTGTCAAAGGGTATTGTTTTCAGTCTCTTCAAGGTATAATTTACACACAATAAAATGCAAGGTCCTAAATGTTCACCAGGTAAGTTTTGACATGGTATAATCCTTGTAACCCTCACCCAAAACAAAATACAGAAACCGCCATCATCCCAGAAAACTCCCCTTATGTCCCTTTCTGGATTCAATCCCCCCTCAGCCCCAGAGGCCACCACCGTCTGACTTCTTTCTCCATGGACTGTTTTTACAGGTTCTTGGATATTAGATAAGCGTAATCATACAGCATGTGCTTCGGGTCTTGTTTTGTTTTAAGTCTGGCTTCTTTTGCCCAACAACACATTTTTGAGATTCTCTCATGTTTTATGTATTGGCACTTTAATTTTATTGTTGAGTAACATTTCTTCGCATGGAGATGCCACAATTTGCCTGTTTATTACAGTTTATATGTATCTGGGTGCTACCTGTTCTTGGCAATCATGAATTAAGCTGCTATGGGCATTCTTGTGGATGTATGTTTCCATTTCTCTTGGCTAAATACCTACATGTGGAATATACTGGGTCATAGGGGAGATGTATTTTTAATGTTTCTTAAAAACTGCTGGGCAGGCCTCTGAAGCAGATAAACCAAGTTATATCCCCACAAGCGACACACTGTTGGTCTACTTGCTCCAAATTCTTTCCGACCTTCGGTGAATGGCCTTAGAGATTTTAGCTATTCTAGCGGCTGTGGAATGGTGTCTCAAGGTGGTTTTAATTTGCAATTCCTGGTGGCCGATGATATTCAACTCTTGCATGGTATTTTCCTTGTTTTGCTCATCTCTCCAATAAAATCCAAGGGTAGGAGGCTGGTTCAGTTTCTCAGCTGTTAAAAAATACCATACAATGGGTTGGCTTAGGTGATGGGAATTTATTGGCTCATGGTTTTGAGACTCGGAGAAGTCCAAAGTTGAGGCATGGGCCAGGTGATTTTTTCTCCCTAAGGACAGTGGCGTCTGGGACTGACGGCCAGAGATGCTCAGCTCCCGCTCTCCGTCACAGTGGCAGCACCTTCTCCTTTACTTTCCAGGATCCGATGACTTCCAGCTACTTCCTGTGTCCTTCTCCCTATGTCCAATTTCCTTGCTTATAAAGACTTCAGCCCTATTGGAGTAAGGTGTGCCCTCATTCAGAGTGGGCACACCTTAGCTATGACATCTTCAAGGGTCCTACTTACAATAGCTCACACCCACAGGACCAGGGCTTGGGACCTGAACAGGCCTTTTGTGGGGGACGTGATTCAATCCACAACAATGTGTATGTTATTCAGCTTTTTATGCCCACATCTGAGTCCAGACCCATAGCCAATTGTTTACAGAATGAAAAAATCTTTTAGAAACAAGCATAGAACACGTAGATATAACCCAAAACATTTAAAATTAGGTTAAAAAAAAACTGGGGAAGCGGATGTGGCTCAAGGGATAGAGCTTCTGCCTACCAAATGGGAGGACCTGGGTTCAATCCCTAGGGCCTCCTGGTGAAAAAAAGAGAAGAGAAACATGGCCATGCAGCAAGCCAGTGCCCACGTGAGTACGTGTGTGGTGAGCCAGGCCCTGTACAAGTGAGTCACACAGCAAGATGATGATGCATCAAAAGAGACAAGGGGAGAGTCAAGGTGAAGTGAAGCAGAAACCAGGAACTGAGGTAGCACAATTGACAGGGAACCCCTCTCGCCATCAGAGGTCTCCAGGATCGAATCCCGGTGAATCCTAGAGGAGAGAAAATGAGAAGAGAAGACAACACAGACAGCAAAAACAATGGGAGGGAGAAGGGGAAGTGGGAAAATAAATAAATAAATAAATAAATCTTAAAACAAAACAAAAACAAAGCTCATGACCTTCTAACATAAGAACAGCAGAAGACCTTCAATAGCACCTACTGTGTGCCAGGCACCATTTTAAGGCCTTCACACATATTCACTTATTTGCACCCAACAACACTCTGGGGCACCATGATCATCATTCCTATTTCCAGATGGGGAAACTGAGGTGCAGAGAGGCTGACCTGCCTAGTCACAATGGGTAAGTGGGAGACCTGGGGCTCAAACCCCAGGGAGGCTGAGTCCAAATGCCATTCCCTTAGCCCAACCTGACCACACGCTAGACTCTATGACCCATCATATCATTGACTTGTTCATTACGATTCTCGTCTCTCCTCCCCGCCATCCCACCCACCCATGCACAAGCTCTCTGTGCCTGGACTTGTGCTCTTTTGCTCACTGATGTCCCCAGAGCCTAGAAGAGAGCCAGGCACATAGTTGTTCGTTGAATGAACCATTAAATTATTCTCCAAGATAAAATCAAACCCACTAACTTTGCTCTTGGTACATAGACAATATGGATTCAGGAAAAAACAAACAACTAAACTTGAGAAATCACTCACTTCCCTGAGTCTGCTGTGTGTAGCGTTTGCAGAGACACAGTTTTTATCATGCATGTCCAGTTCTTTTAGTGATTCTCTTTGTAACTAATGATACCCTTTAACCTCTTCTCTTGACTTAGCAACTTAGAATGGTATTTATGGGCTCTCCCTTTGAAATCTGACAAAATTAGCTTCCTTCTAAAAATCAAGCTGTTAGAAAGAAGGGGGTCATCCAGGATAACGAGAGAAGGGAGGAAATGGTAGATTACAATACTCTTTTTACCTCCATATGTCCTTTCTTACTTAAAACAATACATTTCAACCCTTTTTCTTTATCCACCTGCCTAGGCTCTTTACCTATCATCTGGTCATACTTAGGAAAGATGAGGAGACGAAGCCCTTAAATAGTCATGCGTCTCTGTCCTACTCAACCTCTCAATGTTACCATGCTGCTTTTATATTCTTAAGGTTTATCTTTGATAATTGCATTTCTCAGAGTTTTTCAGTTATTTTCTATAAAGAAATAGGTTCAGTGCTGCCCACCAGTCCTTTGAGCCACAGTTTCTTCACCGAGCTCATAGATGGCTAGATTTTGTTCAGCATCCCACTTGCCCCACCCCAAAATGGGTTCCACCTTCTCTACGTGCTTTCCTCTTTGAGAATGACTCTCTGTACCTTTATACTAGAGTAATGGTTTGCCTGGGTATAATATATTTCAGTCATATTTTACCCCCTCAACATATTCTAGATAGTTCTCCAAAGCCTGATAAAAAGAAATCTGAGGCACTCTTTCTTTTCCCTCTTTGCAAATGGCTTTCGTTTTCTGCTTAGCTACCTGAAGAAGTCTTTCCTTATCCATAAAGTTTCATAACTTTATCACAATACATTCTAATTTTGCTTGGCCCAATTCAATTTTCCTAGAGAATGGAACTGACCTTTCAACTGACAGATTCCATTTCAGGAAAATTTTCTGGTATTTCATCTCTGCATACTTTTTCTCTTTCATTTGTTAGGTTCTTTATCCAAGGACACCGGTTACTATATTGTCAACCTGGTCTTCCATGTCTATGAAAACTTCTGCTTTAATTTCTTCATTACTTTCCTCTGCACTCACTGAATTTTGAGCTTCCCCTTTATGCCAATAATTTGAGGGTGGGTTTTTTTTTACATGTTGTTTTTGTTCCTTGTAGTTTCTAATTTATTTCATAGCTCTGCAATTTGCTAGATATAATATATTTGGGTCATATTTTTTTCCCATTTTGCTCCTCCACTTGCTTCCTTACGGCTATAACACATTTCCTTCTCATTACTTTCATTTCACCTTTGAATCCATATTCTATTGAATTCATGATTTGACAAACTACTTCCATAGCATAATATACTCATGGCATTTTCTTTTATTCCTTTCTGACTTCTTCCATTTGCCATCTCTCCTTTTTCTTTTACTCTCTAACGTGTTCGCATAACTGCTGCACTGCTTCACACTTAACATGGTCACTTCCGGCAGATTTTAGTTTCCACAATGTGTGTTACAGGAATTCTCCTGCACACCTTTTCCACTTCCCGGGGACCTGTCTGCCATCTCCCCCTACTCCAGAGGGGCAAGGGAGCAGGTGATGGGAGACAGGTGCTTTTGTTCTGCTCACTCTCCTGAGACCTCATTTACAACCTGCGGCAGGTCCAGATCAGGCAGGGGAGCCCTGTCCCTAGGCAGGGACACTTTTTAGCAGAGTCCACTCCAGTGGCCATTTCCACCCTTTTGCACAGCCCTTCCATTGTGCCCATGGCCAAAGGAGCAAATGTTATACCCTAATTTCCAACCCTTTGTGGGGTGGGCTCTTGGCTAGGTTTGTTCCCCCCCGTCCCCTTTCCCTTAGAAAACCCCGTCTTGGTTTGGCTCATGCCAGTCCTTACTCTGCACGTTGCTGCCCACATTCCTTTCCTTTCCACTTTCCTCGAGGCTTAGAGGGTGATCCGGGGAACCTCTGTCACGGTGGTGGGGCTAGGATGCCCAGGAATTTCTTCACTCGCTGATGGCCTTCATCCAACTTAATTCATGAGTGACTGGGTGGGGAATATACTTAAAAGAATAACTGGAATTCAGTGCCATCTCATTCTACTTTGGTGTTTGTGTTTCTGTGTGATGGAGCTAGACTCAGACGTGATCTTTGTCCACAAGCCTCTCCTGTTACTTTTACTGGAACTGTAGTTGGTGCTGGGGTTTAATGTATACCCAGAGGATCTGAATCTCTGGACTGACCATGTGATAGCCAGGCCCTGAGCCTCAACAGACTTGCAACTCCTACACTCTGGTTTATTGGACTTAGCCCACTCAGTTAACACGGAGGTGAAGAAGGTCAACCACTACACCGGGGAGCCAAGAGTGCCTATAACTGAAAGCAGGAGAACTGCATCCAGCATCCATGTGGAATCTAAGCACCCTCTTGATATAGATGTGGAGTGGACACAACCACATTCTAAGGTCCACAGGATGGTAGAATAGAGTATGGATTAGAGTGGACTTACTGATATGCTATTCATGAACTATTGTAATTAGTAATCGAAGAAAATGTGGCATGGTTGTGGAGAAAGTGGCCATGGTGGCTGCTGGGGGTAGGGAGTGGGAGGAAGAGATGTGATGTGGGGGCATTTTCGGGGGTTGGAGTTGTCCTGGGTGATGCTGAGGGACAGTTACCGGACACTGTATGTCTTCCCATGGCCCACTGGGTGGATGGGTGGACTGTGGGAGAGTGTGGGCTATGGTGTAGACCATTGACCATGAGGTGCAGCGATGCTCAGAGATGTATTCACCAAATGCAATGAATGTCTCATGATGATGGGGGAGGTTGTTGCTATGGGGGGAGGAGTGGGGTGAGGGGGGTGGAGGGTATATGGGACCTCATATTTTTTTAATGTAACATTAAAAAATTAAAGAGAAAAAAAAATTAATAAAAGAAAAAATATAATAACTAATACATTTTTCATCAACTGTTCATTTCTTCTTTATTTTTGCACTGTCCTTTCCCTAAGTCAAATGCTGTTTTATTTCAGTGTGAAGCTATACTTAACCCTCTAGGTACAAAGACGGTCAAACAAACAAACAAAAAGTAAAAGAAAAGAAGTAACTGTTAGGAATAAATTTAACAAAATATATTCAAGACCTGTATATTGAAAAATCACAAAAAATTTCTGAGAGAAACTAAATAAGATTTTAAAAATCTACGATGCTCATGCAAAAAAAGTAATTCTATGAAATGCAATATGAGCAAGGCTGAGTTTTGCATTCACTGTCTGTATGCAAGAATATAACAGGTAAATCCATATTCAGGCAAACCCCACTTGGGCAGGTGAAGGAATTTTCAGTATTAGGTATGTGAATTTTTAAATTGCTTTGTAACATAAAGGACTAGTTAAACTAACAACACTCTCCATTACCTTCATTACTAATTAATATCTGAGTTTGTATGAACTCTCAATCAGCTTACAAAGGCAAGTTGTCAAAGTGGTCTGGATTCTCCCTGTCTTAGTCTGCCAAAAGGCTACCTTTACAAAGTACCAGAAATCTGGGCTTTTATAAAGGGTATTTATCTGGGGTAAATTCAGAATATATTAGTTTACAAACATAATCTTTCTCTTTTTGGGATTCATAAAATAATCTCAAACTGCCACACTCTACATTCTAAATTCCAAAAGGCATTACATTATTCTAAAAACCCTTAAATCACTTCAGTAGCAAGGCTAAGTACAAAATCACATCAAAATTAGTTATAGGAATACAGTTTGTCTTGGGTCAAAGGTCTCCTCTGGCAGTAGACCTGTGAAACTTACAAAACAAGTTATCTGCTTCTAATATAAAAATGAGGCACAGACATAAACATTTGCACTATGATAAGGAGAATCTGGGAGGGAAACTTGTGTCATGGGTCCCTAAAACCTGCAGGGCATAGTCCATTACATTTGAACGTCTGAGGGTCATCCTTAAAATGATGGTTTCTTCTTCTCCTTGGGGTCATGGGGGCCCACAGGCTTGGTTCCACCCTCATCAAGTATCTGGGTGGTGAACAAGTTCCAGACCTCACCCTCCAAAAATATTGGGGTGATGGTCACACTTTTCCTAAGCTCTGGGGTTCAGTCTCAACCCCCTTAGTATAGGAAGGTGGTGGCAACATTCTCCCTAATCTCTGGCACACAGGCCCAACCCCCTCAGAGCAGGGGGGTGGTGACCTGACTCTCCCCAACCTATGGGGAACAGGTCTGCTCCCCTCAGAGCAGTGGGGTGGCAATTTAACTCACCCCAACCTGTGGGTAATAAATCCACCCCCCTCAGAACAGTAGAGTGCTAACCTAACTCCCTCCAACACTCCTCAGAGAAGTGAGGTGGTGACCTAACTCTTTCCAACCACTGGAGAATGTGCTCCACCCTCTCTGTAATTAACCTGGAGCAGCCAAGCTCTCCCCAGAACAGCAAGCTGCAACATCCACCCTCTTCAAATGCCAGGGCAGACTCACTCTCTCCGTACACATGGGTGGGGTTCCTCTCTTGGCCTGAGGAGGTGTCTTAACTCCAGACCTCAGCTTCCATGAGTTTCCTCTTAAAGCTGTTTGTCCTTCAATCTCTCCCCTCCCTGTCCCTTTCCAGTCAAGGCTGACAGTGGTTTCGTTCATACAGGTCTCACAGAAAGCTTGTTGGTTTAGCATGCAGGAAACAGTATCCAACTCATCAGACAAAACTTTCCACAAGTACCTGGATAACTCAATCTCCAATCCTGACTTACAAGTTCCAAGTTTAGTTAATTCCTCAAATGGGACACTATCCTCTGGGGGCTTGACTTCCAGAAACTTGGAATTTCTGAAATCAGTCTCTGGTCTCTTTCTGCCCCACAAATCAGTTCTCAGTTTCTCTCTTTCCTCTCACATTTTGCTATAAGCTACAAGGAGAAGCCAGGCTGCATTCTCCAGATTTATTATGGAAATGTCCTCAGCTAAATGTCCAAGGTCATCATTTTCAAATTCTGCCTCTGTCTAACATCATGAGTCAATTTTGCCAAGTTCTCTGTAGCATCCAAACAAGGATCATCTTTCCTCCAGTCTCCAATAATAGTTTCATCATTTACTTCTGAGGCATCACTGGAAGTAATTTTAAGTTCCATATTCCTACCGACAGTCTTTTCAAAGCAATCTAGGCCTTTTCCACCAAGCATCTCACAATTCCTCCAAAAAAAAACCCCTACCCATTTACAAAACCATCCCAGCATTTTTGGTAATTGCGGCAGCACAACCCCACTCTCCTGGTACCAGTTTTTGTCTTAGTCTGCCAAAGGGGTGCTGATGCAAAGTACCAGAAATCTGCTGGCTTTTATAAGGGTATTCATTTGGAGTAAAAGCTTACATTTACAAGGCCGTGAAAAGTCCAGTTCAAGGCACCATAAGACAGCTGCTATGTGTTGAAGCAAGTTGACTGCTGATCTCTGCCACGTTTCTCCTTCCCCTCTGGGCTCTCCCTTCCCTCTTGAGCTCTGTAGGCCCAGCCTCTTGGGGCTTGGTGCTTAAGTGATCCTGTGGTCCTCTCCCTCCTGTCATAGGGTTTGTTTCTTCCAGGGTCTCCCGCATCTTGGCTAATCTGCTCTCATCCCATGCTCAGCTGTGAGCTGTCAGGAAAACAGCTCATCTCTCCCCAGGGCCTCAGCTTTTTGAGCCTTTTCCTTTCTGTCACATGGTAGGATCAAAAATGGCAGAGCTCTCTCTTCCTGTGTCTGTCTCTGCGTTTCTGTTTATGTGGGGCCCAGCAAGGGGGCAGAGACCCGACCTGAGCTCCCCTTACTGAGGTAGCCAATCAAAAGGCCCAAAGTGATCCTAGCAAGTAATCTAATCAAAGGCCCCTCAGCTGAATTTAATGCAATCAAAGAGTATCACACCCAGAGGAACAGATTAGTTTACAAACATAATCTTTCTCTTTGTGATTCATAAAATAATCTCCAACTGCCACACTACCCATCCTTGTGCGTTATGTTTCTCTCCACATGTGTCCCTACAACTTCATCCAAACCTCCTGGGGAGCATGTTAAAAATACAGATTTCATGGTCCAGATTGAGGTACAGGAACCGCTGGGACGGGCAGGGGCAGCCACGGGCAACATCAGCATCACTAACCCTTCCGGGGCTCAGGGCCTCCTCTAGAAAAGGGACACAAGGATCCCCTCTCAAGGGACTGCAGTTAGGGTAAGCGAAGGGGTCCATAAGGGGCCTGTGCAGAACAGGTGCTAGCTGAGTCCCATCTGTGTCCTGGTTCTTCCCAAAGCTCTACCAGACATGCCAGGAATCGCTGCTGTTACAGGGAGTCAGGAGGCTCTGGAGAGCATGCCCTTGGGGAAGAATTTGCAAAACAAAATGCATTTGTTTTGGTTGGGAAAACTTTCTCTAATGCACTGTGAGCTGCCCTGGGAGCTGTGCTGGGAGCCATTTCCCCAGGCCTCCCCCTGGCTTTCTGCTGCCAGCAGCCACGCCTTCCTGGGATGGTCTCCGCGTCTCACCTTCAAAGGGGGCCGGCCTCTGGGTCTCCCCACTGCGCCCCCGGACGGGCTCTGGGGCACACGCCCTTTGCAGTCAGCTTAGGGTTAAACGGGGAGCAGCTTACTGAGACCAGCCCGGAAACAGCAAGGCCCAGGACCTGCCTGCAGTCATGTTCCAAGTTGCCATTTTTCAAGTATCATTGCCCTACCCAGAGGATCCTGAGCTGAAGCTGCCACAAGCTGATGAAGGAAACCATCTGGCCTCCTCGTCACTGTCTTCATTTCAGGGATTTAACTGTCTCCTGGAGGCAAGAGGAGCTTTTGAAGTAAGCCGGCTTGGGTGAAAGGGAGGGGCAGTAAAGAGGAGAAGGAAAAAAAGAGACCCTAGAATTCCTTCACGCGGCAAATCGGGGAGTTTCCGGTCGTTAAAAGAGAAGAGTGTGGCTATTAGGCAAGAGACATCAATCACCCTAAGAAAAATCCTAATTGCACAAAAGTGAGAAATACCTTTCCTTGGTAATGAAAAGTCACAGAGATAAAAGCTACAGATTCCCGGAGAACGCCCTTCCTGTCCACGTTCGTTTTTAGTACCGAGCGTGTTCATTTTTGTGAACATTTTTTGGGTCTCGCTGGCCCCCGTGCACCCAGCACTGCCCAGGAAGATGTGGGTTGCAATGCCAGCCCGGCAGCCCGCGTCCTCGCCACCCAGGGCCCGCATCACACCGTACGCTCCCGAACAACCAGGCGCAGTCAGAGCAGACACAGGACGATTGTCCTTGGCATAATAGCCCAGTGACCGGGAGCTGCTCTGGATAGCCCCTCTGCTCTTCTGGCCTTGGGATGGAATCCCACCCACCGCCTTCCCGCCAGGACCTGAACAAAGGGCGGCCTTTGACACCCACATCGCACCCCCCTTCCTGCCACCCCACACGCGGCCGCTCCTTTGCGAAGGACCACACAAGCCGACCGAGTTGGGCTGTAACCCAGCCGGCTCTACTGGACACGGGCGTTTTCCCCTAATTGCCCACACATTTGGTACAATCGCAGCGATTTCAGCAGCAGCTAGTTGGCAGGATGACTCGACTCGGTGTCATGGCTCAGCCACGCGGCCACCAACTCAGTCCTTCCTACACTACGCAACTTGGGAAGAGAAATCTCCCTGAATGAACCAGGCAGCTGCAAGGCCAGGCAGGGGACAGGTATCCAGGGAGCAGCCGACCCTCTGGGTTATGCTTAAAGGAATGTTTCTGAGCAGCAAGCAGAAGCCAATGTCGTTTTTCTGTGCGGCAACACTGGAAATGAGTATTTCTCACGTCGATTTCTTGCTGGGGCCACCACTCCCTTTTTGGCAAAGCATCTCAGCTGCAAATTGTTAAAGAAAAATAATAATGCCACTTGCTTTATAAAGTGCACTCGGGCCACTCAGAAAGGATGAAATCTCAGATATTTTCTTCAGATCACCTCCCACTCCCCCACCCCTCCACCCCCTTCTCCCCACACCCCAACTGCCAGCAGCCAGACCTGCTGTCTCCACCCTGGGAATTTCCTGGCTCCTGGGGTTCAGCTGTGCAGCTAGGCACACACCATAGCCTGCCCTGGCCCATCCAGCTCGGCTCCTAGAGGGAGGCTGAAAATGCAGACTTGTCCTCACATTCCTGGAGTGTTCAGGAATTTGAAAGCACACACTTATGTGACTCAGAGGCACGTCAGAGAGATATTATCCCCTGCTTTGCAAACTAGGAAAATAGAAACACGGAGGGGTGCAATCCCAGAGGAGCTCCTGGGAGTCCAGACTCCTGTTCCCTGCTTCCTTCCCTATGCTAAGTATCCTCTGGAAGAAATCCCATTTCTTCCAGAATATAGTAACAGGGATCCCTGGACTCCTAAGGGCAATGGATTTTCCCTCCTCCAATCCATCTGCCAACATTCCTGCTTTCAGAGGCCGTTTCCCTGCAGAAGCAGACTGGGGAAGAGTCAATCAGGTCCCCCAAGGAAAGCCAGGCTCTCAGTCTTCATCGGGACTCCTGTGGGTATAAATGGGACCCTTGAAGATGTTATGATCGGTTAAGGTGTGGAGAGGATCTCCTAAGCTCCATGTGGCCAGGGACCTCATAAAGAGAGCAAATTCAGACACAGGCCATCAGGGAAAGCCACGGGAAGAAGCCAGGAGACAGCGGGAAACTGGAGGAGTTGACACAAGAAGAGAGAGAGAGCATCATGTGAGGGAGGCAGAGGGGAAAGCCAAAGTCCCCAAGACTGTGGCGAGCCAGCAGAGAACACAGTGGGCTTGCGGGGAAAGCCTGGCCTTGCCAGCATCTTGATTTGGACTGTAGCCTCTGAAACTGTGAGCCAGGAAATTCCTGTTGTGAAGCCAACCCATTGCGTGCTATTTTGTCACAGCAGCTCTGGCAGACCAAGACCAAGGCAGCTTTGCACCCTGTGCCAAGCGAGGGTCTGGGAGGGACAGGATGGAGATGGCCGAGATGTCCTGCACCTGCAAGGCTAAGATTCCAGCAGGGAAGAAGAGCATGCCCACTAGTGCCTGCCCTGAACTGCATCCGTGCTGCAGCCCACACTGGCCTAGGAAGACGAACTGCATGAGTGGAGTGGGGCGAAAACTTTTGTCAATTTCGAAAAACAAGCAAAACCCAAAACTCGCTCCCTCTCGCTCCTGACTACCCTTTTCTCCCCAGAAGAGCTAACACCTGTGAGTTACAGTGAAGCTGCAATTCTTCTTGTCCCTTCGTCTCCACGCAGTGCTGAGAAGGGGTATGGTGGCCTCAACCGTGGCCCCCAAAAGGTGTGCCTATGTCCTCACCCCCAGATCCCGTGAATGGGACTTTACTTGGAAAGTGGATCTGGCAGGTGGAATTACGTTAAGGTTTTTGAGATAAGACTGTCTGGGATTAGTGTGGCCCTAAATCCCATGGGCAGTGTCCTTTATAAGGGACAGAAAAAGGCCACATGCAGAGACACGGGGAGGGGGAAGTGGAGACTATGCACTCAAGCCAAGGGACGCCAAGGGTGGCCGAGAGCCTCAGGATCCCGGAGGAGGTGCAGAACGGACTGTCCTCAGAGCCCCCCTGAGGAACCAGTCCAGCCAACACCGTGACCCTGGACTTTCAGCCTCCAAAGTGGGGGAGAGTAAATTTCTGATCTGCTGAGCCACCCGGTGGGTAGTAATTTGTTCCGGCAGCCCTGGGAAACTAAGACAGGGGGCTTCTCACCCTCGGCCACCGGCCAAGCTCACCTTGACCTCTGCGCTCTAACCTGTCACCTCCCAGCTCTCCACCCACTCGCCCCAGCCAGCAGGCAGCAGCGGCCACTACTGGCCACGGTGGACACACCACCTCCTCTGGCTCTTCTGCCACCACCCTGGCCTTCCCGCCACGGCCTTCCCTCCTCAGCCTCTTCCTCTGATGACCCTTATGCTAATATCTCACACCGGGCACTGGGGGGTTCAGTGCCCCTGGCACATCATCGTCATGCTGGAGTCAGTCTGCTCCAGATGATACTCGCTGCACGGGGATCCTTCCATGGCAGCCAGGCCCAGTGGTGGGTCCCCTTTATCCTCAGTACTTGGGCAGTGTCTGGGGCCTTAATAGATGATCAATATGTAGCTGTTGAATAAACCACAACAAATCAGGGAGGGGGAGACTTTCTTTGAGGGGCGGTTGGATGGGCAGGGGTGGGATGCCTATTCCAGGTAAGACGAAGGGCGTTCATTCATTTAGAAACCAAGCTGCCTTGAGAGCCCACCACATACACACAAACCCCAAGAGGGTAAAGCACCTTTGACTATTCTAGAAGACGGAAGACCATGCGAAAATTCTATTCCCCTCAAAAGGAAAACCTTTCTTCTTTGACATATACTTCTTTGACTATATTCTCTACTTCCAGTAGCTCCATCCAGATCTGCATAATGAGATTTTACGAAATAATCACAAAACAGGGACAACCGTGATGAATACGTTATAGGTGAGAACCTGAACCTTTAAACTCTTGTGCCGCCAGCCCAGGAGGCAATCCCACCCCTCTGTTGAACTCTGAGCCTTTACTACAGCTGGGCAGAATGACCGGGCACAGGCAGGGCTTGGGGTAGGCAGACCGGGGTTCGAATCCCGGCTACACTACCCATGGGGAGGCCCTTGCAACTGCCCGAGCCTCTCTGTCCTCACGCCCAGGAGAGGGGGTGATACAGCCGCTCACATCGGGCACTTGGAGGAGACAACACAGGGTGTAAGTTACTCAGTGCTGGCACCTGCTGAGTGAGCATATGCTCTAGGGTTGATTACACAATACACTCGACTCGGGGCAGGAAGGTAGAAACTGAATTTAGGGGCTGCTGCCCACTGGTACAAGCTCCAAGACATCCCAATGAACATAAAGGTCTGGCCAAGACACGTGGCTGCTTCTGCAGTGTCTCAAGCTCAGCAGTGTTTCCGGAAGCTTCCTTTAGGAATATTCTGGGGCTAGTCTAGATCTTCTCACCATCCTAGGATGAAGATAGGACGTTCTCCCAACCTTAGCGTTGCCTGGACAAGGCTTATTACTCATTTTTCAACAAATCAATTTATTGAAACATATTAATAAAGCCTAAATCCATCCAAAGAGTAAAATCAATGGTATCTGGTATAATCACATAGATGTGCTTTCATGACTTCGATCATCATTAGAGCACTTTGATTATTCTAATAGTAATAATAATAAAAAAGACAAAATATCCCTCGCCACCTCTCAGTCTCTCTGTGCTTCCCCTGCCATATATAGTTGCTATTCTGTTTTCATCACCCTAGTTTATTTAGGTTTATATTTTGTAAAAACGGTCTTATATATGCAATATCACCCATATTCATATTTCACATGAGGTTTCACTATTATTACTCATTTTTAAAATGGCACATTTGATGGGGTTTTGTCTTACTCTTGTTTTGATGCCATTAGAAGCCACCTCTAACCCTTTCTGCCAGCTGCCCAGGAGTAAAGCATACACCTGACAGGTGTGGTCTCTGAGCCCCAGGAGAGGCCCCCCATCCTTCAGCAGCCCCCCTCCCCATCATAGCACCAGGCATTCCTCTCCCCTGGGCTCTGGTAACAGTGATTCAGTCTCTTCCATTGTCCTCTCACTTCTCCAAGTTGCTTGTCTTTTCTTTCAATGATAACGGGTTAAGTTTCTTGCGGGCAAAGTCCTTTTTCTTCATCTTGTTTTGATGGTTCCCAAAGTAGCTACAATTAATAGGAATTCACCGGACATAATTCCTTAAGAGGGGAAAAAACCTACATGGGCTTTACTGGGGAGTAGAAGGAAGGCAGATTAAGAAAGGAAACCTGTCGAGAAGCTGGAAGAAGCTGGAGAAACCTCAACAGGCCAACCCCCTGGGGCCCTTGTGCGGAGAACTATGTGGATTTTCTTTTTTTTTTTTTTTTTTTTTAAAGATTTATTTTATTTATTTAATTCCCCTCTCCTTCCCCGGTTGTCTGTTTTCTGTGTCTTTTTTCTGTGTCTTGTTTCTTTGTCCGCTTCTGTTGTCGTCAGCGGCACGGGAAGTGTGGGCGGCGCCATTCCTTGGCAGGCTGCTCCCTCCTTCGCGCTGGGCGGCTCTCCTTATGGGTGCACTCCTTGCGCGTGGGGCTCCCCTACGCGGGGGACACCCCTGTGTAGCACGGCACTCCTTGCGCGCATCAGCACTGCGCATGGGCCAGCTCCACACGGGTCAAGGAGGCCCAGGGTTTGAACCGCGGACCTCCCATGTGGTAGACGGACGCCCTAACCGCTGGGCCAAAGTCCGTTTCCCTATGTGGATTTTCTAGCTATGGCTGGGCGAGCTGAACCAGGTGAGCTTCTCCGCTTCTACACAGAACAACCATCAACTCTCCTCTTATCCAGGTATAAGCGAAGGGAGGCATGAGGTGGTCGGCAGCAGAGCTGGCCGTGGGCCGCCCGTACCTCCTGGGCATGCACGTCAGCTTCTGGGGCTTTCTCTGGCTGCAGGAATGAGCTCGGCGGGCGTCCAGCGTGCCCAGTGGGTGGATGCTGCTGGGAGCAGCTGCCCTGCCTTGGTCTCCTCTTCCTCCCACTCCTCTGCCCTTCAGCCCACCAGTGTCCTGGGCAGGGAGAAGCGGGAGAAGGGTTTCTCATACAACTCCACCCCTGCACCATAAAGACCTGAAGACCCTTTAACTCTGAAAGAAGCTAAAACAGGGTGGGCTGGAAAGCCTAGGAACCGCCCCAGGACCCCCTCCACGGATCCAGCTGGCACATAATGATCGGCAGGACTTTCTTGCCCCGTCCTCAATTTCAGCTGAAGCACTGAGCAATGACCCCTCACAAAGCCATTTGCTAATTGCTGCAATAAGGTGAAATGTTGCATTAAAGAGAAAAACCGGGCGAGGCATCTCGTTAGCCATTAGCAGTGGGAGATTTCCCGGATATCACTGTCTCTTTTTCAGCAGGTTAATAGATAAGAAAATTAGCAGATAATTTAAATAATGCCTCATTTAACACGATTCCTAGATTCGTAATTACATTACCAGCTCATCTGCTGAAATCTTCCGGCAACCAGAAGCCAGCAGCGGAGGCTTCTCTGGCCCGGCAGCGCCAGGCTGTTTGCCCACAGCTATTACATGTGCTTGTAGGCGCTGATTTTGTTAATCAGGTTCTTTCAGTGCATCAATCCCAGAAATGAGTCTCATTTACTTAAACACATCTTGTTGAGGAAAGCAAAAATAATCGCTGTGCCACTGCTCCACAATCTAAAATTCAGGCTGTTTTTATAAAGAGGGAGAAAATAGCATTTTCCAAGAGTGCCCCTAAACAAAAACAGATGTTACCTAATTTAGCTAAGAGGAGCTCAAGGACACAATCTGTACAGGCTGTGTGAGTGTGCACGTGTGGACACCCTTGCACCTTTCGCGTTTGCACCACGAGGTCTCCTTCCAGAAAGACCCACGTCCAGGAGCAGCGGTCTCCCTGGCCCTTTGGGGAAAACCACAACACTGGAATGGACGGGGTGTGGGGACCGTTCTCCACTGCAAGTGCAGGATTTAGCAGGCCAGGTCTGGCTGCAGAGTTGAGGCTGAGGGAGCTTGATGTAGGGCAGAAGGGCTGGGGTGGAGGTCCTTGTTTTCACGAATGAAAGGGGTCACTCAAAACCCAACCCCAAGCGGAGAATCCCTCTGAAATGGAACACAGCAGCTGCCGGGGACTCTACAGACAGACCCCAATCGCTGGGATGCTTTTGGGGTTACTGGGAGGGGGCAACTCCCCGAGTTGGAAACCTTGTAAACAACCCAGCCTGTAGCCCTGCTACTACAAGTGGAAAGGGGAGGCTTAACCACAAACCCACAGCCTGACTATTTTGGCTACTATGCCCATTCACAGTGTGCTAACTTCAAGTTCATTTTCTGCCTGGAGTCCCTGGAGACCCCCTGTACTTACTCAAAGTATAAAAAGCTACTGTCTTCAGGGCTGCCAGACATGGGTTTGAACCCTGGCTTAGCCTCCTCTTGGCTGTAGACCCCCAGGTAAACTCACCCCTTCTCTGAGACTGGCCTAGAAATAATAGGCCTTATTATCATATGTACAAAAAGTATGAATTACTATAAAAACACACATTGTTCATATTCATATTAATATTAGTTCGCAACTTTTACTATACACTTGTTTATGTATGTTCATACACAAATGACACAAAGATAATAATAGGGTGGGTTGGGGAAAAATACTTTGGTCAGTAGTAATATTTGGACAATGCTCTTTAATCATTAGTTAAAAGGTTTAACAACGTAAGGTATTGGTGGTAGGGTGAGTTACGAGAGTCTCGGATGATGTTATATATGTTCGTTTTATAAGTTCGCAACTATTACTATACACTTATTGCTTATGTATGTTTGTAGGTGATATATTTCAATAAATTAATTAAAAAATAATAAATATTAACAATAACAAAATCCACAATGGAATGGGAATAAGAGCATTGCTGCAAGGCACCTGGGACACAGCAGCTTTGTGACAGACACACGTGGCCTCGGCGCTCCTCGCGCGGTGCGCAGCCCCTGGTCCTCCCCACCGCACGGGGCCGGCTTCTCCCCCACGCTGCTGTGCCAAGCTCTGCTCCGGGCATCGCAGTCCTCACCGCCAGCCTCGCCGGCGCTGCCGGCTTGGACGCAGATGGGGAGTGGCGCGCCACCTCCACGCTGTCACCATGGGTTCCACAGGCCTCCCAGCGGGCGCCGGGCCAGCCCTGCTGCCGTGTGCGCTGAGATGGCCGTGACCCTGCTCTGAAGGACCGGGGGTGACCCGGGCTGCAGGCGGCACCTGCGTGTGGCGGAAACCTTCCAACCTTCTGGCCGCAGGGCTAGGCGGGCTGCTCTCACCGTGTGTCAGGGACTCAAATGTGTCGCCAAGAGACAAGCTCGAGCGCTAACCCCCGGCCCCTTGAACGTGCTCCTACGTGGATCTTTAAAGACGTGCTGAGTTAAGGGGAGGACACACTGACGGGAGTGGGCCCCGATATGATACACCAGAGCCCTTCTAAGGACAGGGGATTTGGACGCAGCAGGAGATGGGCAGGCAGGGGAGGGCCGGTGACTGAGGCAGGGACCGCGCTATGCCACGGCTGGCCGGCCAGCCACCGCCAGCACCCTGGGGACTGCGGCATCTGCCGCCCTGGATTTTGGACTTCTACCCAGGCGGTAAGCCGCTGTGGTTTTACGCCACTGGGTTTGGGGTACGCTGTTACTGCGGCCCTGGCGAACTCAGATGTGGCGTTTCCTTGCACATCTTTCCCACGCTGGCAAAGGCCACCCGCCCACTCGGTGGCCAGGCCCCTCTGCCCCTTTTCCTTCCCCTCGGCCTCCACGCGTCCGCGTGTCCTGTCCCTTGTGCTTCTGGGATCCTGTCCTTGCACTTCCTCTCCCCTTCCACCTCCTTGGACCACGGCAGTGGCTTTCTGTCGCTAGCTCAGTGCTCTGCACACAGCGGCAGCTCAGGAATGAGTGAGCAAGTGAACGAACGGTCACCAGCCGTCATACGAAATAATTCATACTCACTATCCGCAACTATAATAATAATGCCTACCATGTCTGTGCCAGTCTCAGAGAGGGTGAGTTTACCCGAGGGTGCACAGCCCATAGGAGGGTAGTCGGCGCCCTCCTGCCTCGCCCAGTGAGGATCCTTGCCCTCAGGATCTGATGCCCCTTAGTTCCGGGGTCTCACGCTGGCAGCGGCTCCTGGGTCAGCTCTTCTGCTTCCACTGAGCTCCCCATTCCCCACGTCACCGCCAGGGCAGGCGCGTCCTGGGTGCAGAGCCCACCCCTTTCCACCCACCCCCCAGGCAGCGTGGGGGAGGCAGAGGACCCCAAGACCAGGTGGCGGTGGGGGGCGCCTGGCAGGACCCAGGCGGAGCAAACGCCCTGTCTCAGCGGCTGCAATGGGCTGACTTGTGCAGCCAGGTGGACATGCCCTTGACCTTGGTCTGCATCCTGGGGGGTGGGGACCCAGTGGACATACGTCCTCCGGATGTCACTTCAGCAAAGGGGTGGCCCGCGCCAGGTGGGGCTTAATTCAGGTGACCGGGGGCCTGTGTAAGCAGCCTGACAGTCAGTGGGGCGAGAGGCTGCAGGCAGCGGCCAGAGGCCGAAGTCAATGGAACCCGGAAGAGAAGGGGGAGAGGCCACCACCGCCACTGCCATGGGATGGAAAAGGCAGGCAACCCCCAAGATTGCCAGAAGGCATGGGTGCCAGAGGAAGCCACGCCCTGGAGCCGCTGACACCCGAGCCAATGCATTCCTAAGCAAACCCACTGCACCGCATTTGTCTTTGCATTTGTCTTTGCAGCCGAGAAACCAAAACTGAGGCCCTTCTGCTTCCCCCGCCCCCACCCTGGCCTTGCTCTGGCCCCCCACCCCTGCTGCAAAGCCCAGGAAGCAGGGAGGTAGCTTTCCACCTCCAGGCAGGCTCTCCTCTTGCTAAGACCCTTCAGTGGTCTGACTAAACGGAGGGGGTCTATTTAGGGTCTCCCCATCAAGCAGGCTGGGGAGCTCTGGAGATCTCCCCTCTGGCTGTGACTGGCTGATCGTGCCCCACCCAAGCCCTCGTCCCATCCTGTGAATGTGGCCTCTCTTGCAAACAGGGTCTTTGGACACGTGATTAGTTCAGATGCGGCCACAGGACTGGGGTGACGGGTGTCCTTACAAGGAGAGGACATGCGGATGTGGAGGCACAGACTGTCACGGGGCAGCTGCCAGCTGCGGAGCCCAAGGTGGCCAGAAGAGCCAGGAAGGAGTCTCCCCACCAGTCAACACCTTGATTTTGAATCTCAGACCTCCAGAACTGCAGAGAATGAAGATCTGGGTTTCCAGCACCCCCAGTTTACGTACACATACAGCAGCACCAGAATCTGGCTAGTAAGATGGGGGTCAAGAGATGGACCTGGAACTTGGCAGAGTCCACGTGGACGTCAGCAACCCCAAGACGGCTGCTGGAGGACCCTCCCTGAGATTCTGCCCCTCAGAAGAAGACTTCCTCCAGAAGCCGGGAGAAGCCTGGGTATTCCCCAAGGACGTGATCATTGGGCCCTCCTGGGAGATGGATGGGGGAAATAAGCAATCAAAACAGGGAACAGCTGGAACTCCTCCCCTGCCATTAGCAAGGGGGTGGGATAACCAACAGGTCAAAAGCCAGACACAGGCCTGAGCTCTCTCCCTCTCTCTCACCTGTGGACCTGTTCCTGCCCCCTGCGCACCTCTCGCCGTTTTTCCTCTGCCATGTGGCACGCAAGTAAACCTGGGGATTTATAATCTATAATGGGAAATCATAGCCTGTACATCAGTCCATTTTATCACTTTTCAGCCCCTTCCTCTCTCTCTGGGACTCCTGCTCTGTTATTTACTCCCATTTCTCTCCCACCCCCACCTGAATAAATTACTGGCCTAACGCACCCGCACCCGACATGCTCTTAAATTCATTTCTGCAGCACAGAACCTTAAACAAAATCCGGTCACACTAAGACAGCTCCCAGGGCTGGAAGAGAGCGGCAGAGGGTTATCTTCCAGTGCTGGGACAGTGCAGCCTGCCGCCCGGGTGTGCCCAGGCAGACCCCGTGCCCGGCGCTCTGCAGAGGGTGGTCTGCGCGGCTGCTGGGACAGCGGTCGGTGTCGCCAACACACCCTTCCCAGGACACCAGGACAGTCTGTACCCGGCGGCCTGGCCATCTCGGCCCAATCGGGGACCCCCGCAGGGCCGTCCAGCTCCCGAGCTCTGGCGGGTGGGTGGGCCGAAGCCGTCTTTGGGCCCTAGCACAGCTCAGCTCCTCCCCGCTGCCCACCGCTGCCGCCTTCCCCGCCCTTCCCTGGGCGTGGACCCCAAGAACTGGCCACAGACCTCCTGCCAGGCAGCCCCCCAGCTCCCTTTACAGAAAGAACAGCTAAGGAGCGCTTCTCCCCACGCCCCCTCTGAAGAGCGCCTTGTCAGACATCAGGCATGTTTGGAAACAGCAGACCTGCACAGGAGAGCGCAGGGACATCGCCCAGAGCCGGGCCTGAGGCCCCACAGGGCCAGGTCAGCCCTGCTCGGACACCAGCAGGCTCCTCGGTCATTGTCACCTCAGTGTGCTCATCTGAGAAATGCGGAGGCTCATTTCAGCCTTCAATCAGGGTTTCTCCTCTCCTTTTCACCTCTGATAATCCAGGCAATCGGAAGGCTGTTTGGAATGTCGGGTCAACCCAGCCTACAGGGATGCCCCAAAAAGCTGCGCAGGTGCCCTCTGGGCAGTCACGTGAAGGTCAGCCCCCTGCTGCCCCGACGGGCCATGGCAGCCAGGACCCTGAGGACGATTTTATTTTTTAAAGATTTATTTTTTATTTCTCTCCCCTCTGCCCCCCCTTCCCCCAGTTGCCTGCCCTCTGTGTCCATTCACTGTGTGTTCCTCCGTGTCCGCTTGTATTCTTGTCAGCGGCACGGGAATCTGTGTCTCTTTTTGTTGCATCATCTTGCTGTGTCAGCTCTCTGTGTACGCGGTGCCACTCCCGGGTGGGCTGTGCTTTTTTGACACGGGGAGGCTTTCCTTGTGGAGTGCACTCCTTGTGCACAGGCTCCCCTATGGGGGAGACACCCCTGCGTGGCACAGCACTCCTTGGGCGCACCAGCACTGCGCATGGGCCAGCTCCACACGGGTCAGGAGCCCTGGGTTTGAACCCTGGACCTTCCATGTGGTAGGCGGATGCTCTATCTGTTGAGCCAAGTCTGCTTCCCTGAGGACGGCTTTTAACAGCAGCAGCGTAGGAACAGTGTTAGCGTCCACTTGGGAAAGAAAGGGCGAGAAATCCTTTAACCCACCACCGCAAGGTGAAATAAAACCAAAACGGCGGCCTGCCTTGGGTGTAGCCGGGACTGTCTTCAGGATTTCCCCGAAGACACAAACCACTGACAGGCAGGGGCCTTCCAAGAAAACAGAACAACGGGCCACACCCCACAGGGTGGCAGCACTTGCTGTAAACCAGGGCCAGCCCAGCAGAGCTCACCAGAGGGACGCGCTCACCACACTCGGGGACGTCTGCGCCCCTCTCCGTAAGCCCCGGTGTAAGAGGGAAACCTCTCAGCAGCCACCAGGGCGCTCCCCGCTCCCTTTCCCCGGGCTCCTACCTAAGCTCCCCACCCCTGCCCCCTGGAGCTCCCTTCTACTTTCTGGATGGGACGCTGCCCCATCTGTGAGTTGCTCAATAAAGGTGGGCGACCCTAAATTTAATGCTGCCGCACTGCTTTTTCACTTTTAACACCAATAAAACTGCCCCCGCTGATTCTCCAGGCCTTGTTGGGATTCTTACAAGAGGACATACATTGGGCTTGTTCCATTGAACATTCCCTTTAGGATGCTTAGAATCAGAGGTGGCTTCCACCTGGAAGCGCCCAACGAGGCCCCGAGACCCCAGTGAAGCAGGCTAGTGAGAGAACGCATTAATAGACGGAGCTGGAACCTGGCAGAGAGTCCACGTGGGCATCAGGAACCCCCAGGGCGGCTGCTGGAGGACCCCCGCCCCCAGGATTCTACTACCCAGAACGAAGACTTCTTCTGGATGCAAAGAAAAGCCCCGGAGGTTCCCTAGGGACTTTATCATTGGGTCCTCACTGGGGGATTGATGGGTGGGGTGATCAATCAAAACAGCAAACAGCTGGAGCCCCTCCCCTGCCATTAGCAAAGGCGCGGAATAATTAATAGTTTATAAAGCAAACTGCAAGGCCAGAGCCTGCTCTCACCCTGCTCTCTTGCCTCTGGACGCGTTCCTGCCCTCTGCGTGCTGCCCTCATCATTTTTCCTCTGCCACGTGGCCACGCAAGTAAACCTGGGGATTTATAACCTATCATGGGGACTTGTAGCCTGTAAATCAGCCCTCTTTACCCCTTTTCACCCCCTTCCTCTCTACCTGGGACCCCTGCTCTGTTATTTTCTGTTATTTTCTCCCATTTCTCTTCCCTCCCTACCTGAATAAATTACTGGTCCTAACTCACCCGGCGTGCCCTTGAAATTCATTTCTGCAGCACAGCCAAGAACCTAGATAAAATCCGGTAACACCAGGGACCTGCTGGCTGGCCCAGAGTCAGGGACGGATGTAGCTAGGGCCAGGCCAGGGGCGTTTCCCCCACTGGGCTCAGAGCCCGCGCTGCAGGCAGGGGTCCCGGCCCACCTGGCGGCACCGTTACAGGTGCTGCACTGACTCCAGGCCCTGGCCCTCGGCCTCTTGAAGCCGAAACCCACCGTGGACAGGGGCGGGCAGCCCTTGAGCAGTGTCACGCCAGACAAGCTTCTGGAGGCTGAGAGTCGAGCCAGAAAGTGGCCACAGTTAGGGGGAAACCAGGGGTCAGGGGGCAGCCGGGGAGGGGAAAAGACGGGGAGGGGGAAAGTAGGAGATGCAGAGGCCAGCGTGCTTCCCTGGGAGCCGCTGAGGTTACACAATCCGCTAACAGGATACAATCCAACTGATTAAGGAACAGAGCCTGATACTTAAACAGTCATGTGTGAGTCACAAGGTTGAACTCCATTCCCCAATGCCAATAAAAATAATGATCCCTTTTCCCGTGGAAAAGAGAGTCACACGCCGCTGCTTTCAAGAAGGCAGATGATTAAAAAGTACACGCGAGGCTTTGTTCCCATTTCTGGTGATGGTTGGGGGAGGAAGACGGGGCCAAGCAGGAAACCATTTCTATTAGCAGGGGGCAGGCGAGCCTTTTCTCGGCCAAAGCAACAAGGAAAGCCGCTCCCCAAAGAACCCGTGATGCAGCCCCAGGGATTTTAGGAGCCACCATTTTCTCAAAAATCCATCCCTTTCTGCACATCTTCCGAAGGAGTTTAAACAGATTCTCATCAAAGGTGTAAAGTCTGAACGCTCAAGATATTTCTGGAGTTTCGCTAAGTGTTCCCTTTTGTTCAAGAGTTGGTAACTGGAATTGAAAAGCCATTTCAGACCTGAACTTTTACAAAATGGGAACAGGATTAGTGTCCCAACATTCAAAGGCTCTCCCAGTTTTTAGCAAATGTTAAAAAAGAGGAAAAAGTGCATCGACCTGCCGCAAGGATTTCCAGTTGTTTTTGTATGGCAGCTACTTTTCACCACTTGCCTAGGAATTAGACTCATCTCATCAGTAAATATTTATGGAGCCAGTACCTAGGTGGGGCCAGGGAAACAAACAAAGCACCACGCCCCTCCAGGCAGTTACAATCTAACACCAAGATACAAGACCAGCCTTCTCTTTTCGAAAGGATTTCAACCCCCTTGGATTGCCTATTTGACCCGTGAAGAATATAGCAGAAGCAGCAACAGATCATTCATCGGTGGTTTATGCAATGAAATCAAAGTTTAATTTCCAAACTGTCTGTCCCCTGCCACTCAACTTATTTTAAAAAAAAAAAGGTCCCTCTCTTTATTATGTTTGTCAGGGTAGCCTAACCCACTTCAATAGTGTGCAAAACACAACAAAACCAGGAAGGTTATTCTGAATTATTCTGAACGATGCATACAGATGCCTCAATAATTATCTGCTAAGTGGTGTTGCCAGGTTAGCCTCTTGGCATCTATTTTCTCTATGAAAATGCACTGTAAAATGCTGACTACATGTGCCTAGCATTAAGCGCTTTGAAAGCAGAAAATGTGATTGAGGTCTGACCTGTCACGAAGGCACAAAGGCCTGTGGGCAACACTGACTACAAAACCTGAGCTTTTTGATGCATACCACCCAATAATCTAAGAATCTTAATGTCCACCTGAATGTGGGCTAAGCAATCCAGCTTTTACAATGAAAGCTTCTTAAAATCTGAAATGGTATCTCTGTTTTATATAAGTTCTTTGCAAATTTGGAAAGTCTAACAGAGAAGGGCTATTGTTTTGAATCTGCTACCCTTTGCTAATTTCAGGGCAGACATTAAGAAACAGCCCATTTCTACATGGTTTGTAAAAGGCTTTGATGTTGTTTTTCCTGTCAAACCCACAAGAGAAAAAAAAAATCTGTTTTAATACGCATGTGACGATCAAAGATATCATTTTCTGCTAAAAAAGACTTTTTAAAGCCCTTCCTAGTAAATTCCTCTCAGGAGAAACACCAAATCTCCATTGATCGCCACATTTTTATGGTGTCCAGATATTTTGAAGGAGCATTAACCTGGAGAAGAAATGACAGAGGCACCCCCCTTTTGCTTCTAAGCCAGTGAAAAACAGATGTTTTCCTAATTAGGATTTAGCATATTCACTTGGAAATCTCCCAGAATGTTCTAGAGATGGGGCAACCAGACAATCTAAAGCTTGGCAAAAAAAAAAAAGATTCCATTAACTTGGCAAAATCTCCAACATACACAAGAGCCCTTGGGTATCATCCTGAACTGTGTCTGACAAAGGAGGACACAGACTCCTATTGCCAGCCCCTTCTGTGGGCTCCAGGCCCCACACCATCGCCCACTCAGGACTGTGTGGCCCCAACACGCCCCTTTCTCTTGGGCATCATCATTTTCTTTCCTCCTGCACCGGGAGTGCTCCCGCCAGCTCACAAACAGGCTGCTCTACACCCCATCTTCAGAAACCAAACCATGCGCGACCTTTCCTTCACCCACCTCTTCCTGCAGCCACAGCCCACCTCTCTGCTCTCCTTCCCAAAAGCCCCTTGGGCCCGCCGACCGCTCTCGTGGGCCCCCGCCCACCCCCCACCCGTGGAAACAGCTCTTCTCTGCGGGCGACAATGACGGGCCTTCTCTTCCTTGGCCCAGGGTGGGATTTGATAAAGGTCGTCCCAACCCGCCTCCCTCGCTTTCTGGGACCACACAGTCTCTGTGGGACCACACAGTCTCCATTTCATAGGCTGTTCCTTCTAAGGGCCTTTAGCTGACTCGCCGTCACCTCCCCACCCACTTCCTTCGGGAGTCCGGGGCGCAGTCCTTGGACCCCATCTCCTCACTATCTGGACCCGCCTCGCGGTGATGGCTTGAGTCTCTTGGCTGCAAATGCCCCCTCCACACCTTGACTCTCAAGTTCCCACGGGTGGCCAGGACCTCTTGCCTGGACTCCAAACGCACATCCAGCTGCTCCTCGGCCTCTCCTCCGGGAGGTTAGAAAAGGCCCTCAGCCTTGGCGTTTCCAACAGCGACCTCCTAATTTCCTCCCAGATGTATAAACCTCGTCAACAGCAATTCTGCCCCCTTTTCCTCTGACCTCCTCTCCCGTGACTCACCTATCGTGCTCAAGGCACTGGGACCTCCCTGGGGTCCCTCCACCTCACGGCCAGCTTCCGCCCCAGGGGCTCCCCACTGGCCCTTCCCTCAGCTAGGAACACCCTTCCCACATGCTCACTCCCTCCCTTTCACCAGGTCTCTGATCAAATGCTACCGCATCGAAGATTCTTTCCCTGGCTCTTCTATATAAACTAGTAACACTTGCTTGTGTCTTAGTGTTATATTTTTCCTAGCACCTAACAGCATCAAAACACAATGTACTTACTGATTTGTCTGTCCCTCCCTACTAAAATGTATTCTACAACCAGGCAAGATATTTTGTTGCTGTTGCTTGCTGCTGTAGCCTCCGTGCCTACAACAGGATCAGGCACATACTAAGTGCTCATTAAATACTTACTGAATGTGAGCAAAGTACAGTAAAATGGCCTCAGCAAAAAATAATAATAAAATTTCAAAATAACCAAACTCACCTCCTAGATTACATTTTATTAAGGCACACCAAAATTGAAGAATTGAAAGGATTCTTAGGGATCATCATCCTGTCCCGGCTGATCCATGGAATTACCTCTGGAATGTATTAAAACAAAAGAACATAATCTCCAATCCCAGGGAATGGAGCCTGGGAAGCTGCACTTTTAGCAAGGTCCCAGGTGATCGGGAGGATCAGCCAAGTCTGGGGACCACCGATGAGGGCCAATCTCCTCCGAATGGGGATGGAGTTTTTGCTGGATTTCTTAATGTTGGGAGACTCATACGTGCACGAAGTTGTTAGTTTCTCCACGTTAGAACACTGCTCCTTTCTTGGTTTCATTTGACAACTGTTTATTGCGTCCCTTACCCTGTGCCAGGTGCTGTGTCACATCCTGAGATGACACGGGGAACAAGGCAGGCCAGGGGCCTGTCCTCACAGAGCTCCAGTCTGCTGACGGCCGTACATCTCCCACCTCTTCCCATCAGACCTCAGCCTGTCTGCTGCGGCTATTCCCTCTCCCGCACGGAGCGCCTAGATGTTTGAAGATGGAGTGAGCACACCGTTCCTGGAGCCCCTGGAACCCCTCGGGGTGGGTAGACATTCACCTGGAGCCCTCCAACACCTGGTCAGGTGACGTGGTTGCCTGGCTCTTTTCCTTGGCAGGAGTTTGTCAGGATTCGCTCCAGGGCCTAAGGGACGACTCAAAGTCAATATCCAGCCTCACATCACCTTCCCACCACCCACCAATCAAAGTTCTGACTCTCCACTTCCACTCGTCACCCAGACATCATCTGCATGTGATCTACACAACCAACGTTGGGTCATGGGCACGCCTGATCGTTCAGGGCCAAGACCTTGGAAAATAATTCATCACAAAATTATACGGCAGGACCTCACAATTTCCTAAAATTATATATATAAAGGCCACATCAGACAAAAAGTGAGATTTGCACTTGATAAAGTGCACTTGATAAAGGTTGTTCTTGGCATTCCAATACCCCTTGCCCCGGCCCAGACAGGACCTTCCAGCTTAATAGCCAACCAAAGTTTTAAAACAACTAAGTTTTAGTTTTAATCACCGACAGTGATCTTTAATTAAAAATACTGGGTGAAATCCAGTGTCCACATAGAAGAGGTGGCATTGGATTGGGAAAAGGGGACATAATGGACAAAGGGTATGGGGAAAGGCAGGAAGAGATGAGAGGTGGAGGCGTCTTCGGGACATGGAGCTGCCCTGGATGGTGCTTCAGAGGTAATCACCGGACATTGTAAATCCTCACAGGGCCTACTTGATGGAATAGAGGAGAGTATGGGCCATGATGTGAACCAATGTATATGAGGTGCAGAGGTGCCCAAAGATGTACTTACCAAATCCAATGGATATGTCATGATGATGGGAACGAGTGTTGTTGGGGGGGGGGAGAGGGGGGGTGGGGGGGTGGGGTTGAATGGGACCTCACATATATATTTTTAATGTAATATTATTACAAAGTCAATAAAAAATAAAAAAATTAAAAAAAAAAAAACCCACGGCAAAAAAAAAAAAAAAAAAAAAATACTGGGTGAACTAGTGCAGAAAGTATTGATTACTGTTTGAAACAGCCAAAATGAACTCAAACTTTTATCTCCTCCACTGCCAAAATAGATTTCCTTCAGAAAAGAGCCTAAGTGTAGACTTTGGAAAAAACCATTCACCACGCAATTTTCTGGACTCTGATTTATACACAAAAAAGAGGCCTGCAGCCTTACCATATAATGTCAATAATGCTCCTAACTAGCAATTCTGCGACACCTCTCGGTTCCTGGCCCAAATGGAGATTTGAGCTGGCTGTTCAGTCTTAAATCTTCTCTCCCCCGAGGAGGCTGCCAGATCTGGAAGATCAATGAACTACCCAGACGGGGAAGAGAGCAGAGAGTCGCAGCTGAAAGCCTCATACTTTTAAGTGCTGGGTTTTGTACAAAACATTCCGATCCTTCTTGTTTCAAGTGCTCTGAAGGGCAGGCAGCTAGATGGTCTGGGCCCCTGGGTAACCGGCTATAAAAGAAGCTCTAATTTTCTGATTCACCTGAATGTCACGGTTTTACCCCAAGTGGATGTGCCTTGATTGGTGAAAAGCAAATCATCTTAACTCTGCCAAATGCGTGGCTTTTAAAACTGCCTTGGCTGCGAGGCGCGCTGAGTGGTTCCTGGCTGACAGTGGGTGCCCAGTAGGTGGCTGTTCTATTAACGTTCATTTATTGGAGAAAAGAGATTCAATAAGACAAATATTTTTTATGGTCCAGAAAATATGAAGGCAGGGAGTCTATTAGAGCAGAGGGACAGTTCTGTGCTGGAAGCGCTCGTCTCCCCCTCATCCCTGCCGCCTTGAAGCGGTGTGGCTAGCGACAGGGAAGAAGGGAAGAGGAGGGCGGGGGACAGGGCTGCGGAAGGCTGAAGGGCGGGGGGGGCAGGGGGAGTGAGACTGCCAGGCCAGAGGCTGGACACCATCACAGTCCCCCGGGAGCTGAGCCTGGGGCTCGGGCTGGGGGGTCAGGCTCGAGACCTGTGGCTCACGGCTCACGGGGGGGGGGGGGGGGAGGGCGGGGGGTTCAACCCCAGGCCTCTGTGCGCGGCAGCCGCCAGGCCCGCACTGCCTTCAAGCCTAGAGCAAGAGCAGGTGGAAGTGGGGACAGGGCATGTAACCGGCCCTCGCCGTCTAGGTGTTGCTGAGCGTCTCCGGCTCAGTGTGCTCGCTCTCCGCCAATGGCAGCAAACCCGAGTCTGGGCTTAAGTCATCGGGAGCCTTGGAGCGTCCTCAACTAAATGAAGTTTCACTCCAAGTGCAATTATCACCAGGTGTGTTCATCAGGGTCCGCAGGAAGCGGAATTCCACTCGCGGGGTCCCCAGGAGGGAAGCGGTCACGGAGCTGGGTGGGCAGGGAGCTGGCGTGGGCCCCCCACCGGGGAAAGCCTTCCCCTCCCCTCTGGAAGGGTGCGGGGTGAGTGCTGGCACCAGGAAGGGCGCTGTCCTCGGGGGGGAAATGCAGCCCCCCCTGCTGAAACAGGCAGGGAAGGGGGTGGGATTTGCTCCCAGCCCAGGCAGCCCCGAAGAAAGGGTCCTGAGCGATGCAGCTGTCCCAGGAAAATTCCTACTTCTAAGCGCCCCCAGGTGATGCCCCCTTCCTACAGGCACCCAGGTAAGATGCCTCCTGCTGGGCGCCGGGCAGGCTCCGCTGCCACCCGCCCCGGCATCGTCAGCACCTCGCCCCCAAGCTGAGCAGCTGCCAGCGGACTCCGTCCTCCCCGACCCTTTCCTTCCACTAGAAGGTGGGGGAGGAGGAGGGCAGGGAGGGGAGCAGCGTGGAGAGGGGTCTGGGCAGCCAGTGCCTCCCCCCACCCCACCATCACACACAGGTAGGAAAACACTGGAGCAGACACCAAGGAGCACTTTGCCTTCTGTGCGCATCCCTGTAAAAAAAAGTGGGTGGGTGTTAAAATTCAAGGGGTGTCATTCATACGGGCTAATTGGAAAATAGGGTGATCATGTCGGATGTTGGTACTTCTGGTTTAGATAAAGCTTTAAATCGTTAAATTCTATTCTGGGACTGCTTTGGGAGAAGAGCTTAGTAAAGAAGACTGCAGGTGTATTTCCCAGAAGGCCAAGCGTCAGAACAGACAGGTAAATGGATAAATGAATGAATATTTACTAAGCGTCTGTGTTATTCCAAGAACTGACCCCGGTGCCAAAAGACAGCTTGAGGGGCAGTTTCCCGTAAATAAGAGAGGGTCCAAAACACCTTACAAGAATACTTGTGGCTTTTTAAATGTAGGGATACATTGCACCATCAAGAAAAAAATATTTCAGTACTCAGCCCCTATGTGTGTATATATTTATAGCTTTCACACACTATGAAATTTATAAAATACACAAGAGGTAGCGTAGCACATTGATTCAGAGCACCTACTCTAGGGTCAACCCATTTGGGTTCAAATCCTGGCTCCATTCCTTTTGACCTGTGTTACCTCAAAAATGCAACAGTTCTCTGCTTCAGTTTCCCCATCAGTAATATTTTCATCTTCCCTATGTCAGTCAACAGCAAATTAACCAGAAGTACTACTTATCTCCAGTTTTTTTAAACAACTGAATGTTTTTAGAATTTTAAACAGGTAGATTTTTTAACAGGTAGAAAATGCTGCCTCTTGATTTATGGGTGCAAAAGAGTTTTTACAAGCAGCAAACTTACATGATTTTTGATCATGGAAACCAAATAATGGTGGAAATATTTAGAGAAATCTTCAAAAGACTCTCTCCATGGCAGGAGTTTCTTTGGAAAGCCAGTTTCTCACTCGGTGTTAAAATATCATTGTAAGGGAATATGTTTTAATGGTACTTATTTTTTCCAATATCTACTAAGGAGGATGGCACTGCCAGCCACTTGTCATTACAATAAAAGTCAGCAAATAGGGAACTTTGACTTTCTGGGAAATAAAGGCTCATAACTCATGCTCAGAGGTCTTATTTTTAAAACAAACCGGCAGCCACCAGCTGTCACACAGGATCGTGGAGAGACAGGCTGTCGTGCCACGGAGCTAGGGGATGCAGATGCCACAAGCCTCTCAGTGGGGCACAGCCACAGTGACCAGCGGGCAGGGGGGCAGACGAAGTTGTCTGTGCCTGCCTGAGTGTCACAACTCAGTAAAGCTTACTTCTTTACCACCTTAGGGCAACAAATGCAGGCGTTCTCCCTTTCCTTTCTGGATCACTGCATACACCCTGGGAAGCGTCTGCTCCAACACTGGAGACCTCTGTCCTGGACAGTCTCTCTCTACTGGAGTGTCCCTCTAGGGGTCATGTCCACCTGGAACCTGTGAACAAGGCCTCGTTTGGAAACAGGGTCTCTGCAGCTACAACCAGTCACCGTAGCCATGATGGATTCAGGTGGGCCTTACTCCACTTTCACTGATGCCCTTATAAGGAGAGGAAAATCACATGGGAGGCCTGTGGTTCAAACCCCGGGCTGCCGTGACCCGTGTGGAGCCGGCCCCTGCACAGTGCTGATGTGCGCAAGGAGTGCCATGCCACACAGGGGTGTCCCCCGCGTAGGGGAGCCCCATGCACAAGGAGTGCACCTCGTAAGGAGAGCCGCCCAGCGCGAAAGAAAGTGCAGCCTGCCCAGGAATGGTGCCGCACACACAGAGAGCTGACATAGCAAGATGATGCAACAAAAAGAAACACAGATTCCCGTGCCACTGACAAAAGAAGCGGACAAAGAAGACACAGCAAATAGACACAGAGAGCAGACAACTGGGGTGGGGGGGGGGAGGGGAGAGAAATAAATAAATAAATAAAAATCTAAAAAAAAAAAAAGAGGGAAATCTAGACACAGAGACAGGGAATATGACCATGAGGAGACAGAAACTAGAGTGCTGCTGTCACAGACCAGGAACGCCTTGGGCCCCGGAAGCTGGAAGAAGCAAGAAAAGCTCCTTCCCTGGCACCCACGGAGGAAGCTCTGCCTTGCAGACACCTTGCTTTTGGCCTCCAGAACTAAATGAGACTAAATTTTTGTTGTTTTAAGCCATGGAATTTGTGGTCATTTGTTACAGCAGCCAAAAGAAACTAATACACTCTCAAAAGAGGGATTTGTAGATGCTGCAGTCCCTTTCTTAGACAAACAGTAGCACACTCTAAGCTGTTTTCTCCACCGTCTTTCTCTCCTTGTAGTATTTAAAGGTATTCCTCCTTTGCTTACAGCGGCATGGTGTTCCAGCGTGTAGATGCACCTTGGCTTACTCAACCAGCCCCTATGCGACGGGCACTGGGATTGTTTCCAAGCATTTACTAAGACGTGTGGCAAAATAAGCAGTCTTGTGAATACATCATTTCACATTTTTCCCAATTACTTTTGTATAAACTCCTAGACCTGGATTTCTGAGCTAAATGGAAAATGCATAGATAATTTTCCTAGATATTTCCAAACTTCCCTCCACGTGTTTGTGAACATTTTAATAGAACTTTCTCTCTTCATACAACTGCCTCGAAACAAACTCTATAAATTGTTCTTCCCTACCCCTGGATGAGATCTTGGGTAAAGGTGGTATTTTCCCAATAGCTTTCTGGTCATAAGTTTACTTGTAGGTATTATAAGTCCAGTCTCACCAAAGCTTGCAACTGTCACTCAATTTAATGGGCTTGATTTGGGCTCAGAGCTCAAAATCAAGCTCTGAGCCCAAATCAAACATTAAGTTTTACATAATATATCCTTATATATATAAAAGCTATGGAAGGGGAGGCATGGCTGGATTCTTTGCTGTCACTGCACATGGTAGATGGAATCATGTCCCCACAAAGACATGTTCGAGTCCTAACTACCTGGGGTTTAGGGTGTGAACTCCCTTGTGATCAGGATCTTCAGGTTCTAACCCTGGTCCATACAGTGTGGACTCAACTGTAAATAGCATCTTCCAAAGTTCTATTAAGGTCAGGCCAAACTGAGGCAGGGTGGGCCTTAATCAGGTATGACTCGAAGCCTTATAAGCAAGGAAATTTGGATACAGAACTACACAGGAGGAGACAGATCAGCACCTGACTGAGGCTGAGACTGCCTGCTGGCAAGCCACCACCAGAATGCTACAGACTTGGGGGAAGGCAAGGCCAATACCTTGATTTTGAACTTCTAGCCCCAAGAACTATGAGATCATTTTCTGTTGTGTAAGCCAACTAGACTTTGGTACTTTGTGGCAGCAGCCCTGGCAAACTAAGGAAAATATAAGTAAGAAAAATATACCCTATATTCTCACTATGTACAACCATGAACTTCCAGTCTTCGAATGATTTTCTTTTAAATAGGAGCAGATAGACAGTAATCACCAGATATTTGAGGAAAGCCTCCAAAATGAGAAATCCCAACAAATAGACTGAAAAATGGAATTCAGAGAAGAGAGAGAAAAACAAGAAGCAAAAGAAAACTCTTTATAAAAATCATAGTTTCCCCAGAGAAACAGGAGAAGATATGCACCTCTGACACAAGCATAAGGTGCAACAAAAACAGAATGTTTGGGGAAAAAGAAAAGTGCTCTTGGAAATTAAAAGTCTGATGGCAGAAATGAGTACAGAGAAACGTAAAAGACAAAGAGATGGGAAATAGGAGACCACCAAACCAGAAGGCCAGACATATGAATAAGAGGCCAAAAAGAGAGAACAAAACATTCCTAGAAAATTCCTCAGAAGTGAGGTCATTAGTTTCCAGACAGAAAAGCTTCACCAGCTACCCAACATAATAAACAATAAAGAACCATACCAAGACACATTGTCATGAATTTTTTGAATATCAAGTCTAAGAATCTTCCGAAAGTTCCCAGAGAGAAACGTTAACAGTTCATGGACTAAAGATCTAGGAAGCACAATTGTGCTGGGCTTAGCACAGGAGCAGTGTAAGCTGGAAGATAACGCAGACATAGCTTCAAAACGCTGAGAGGTTCGCAGAGATACCATGTGGCCAGAGGAGCCAGGACGTCTGGGCTCCTGGGCCTGCAGCCGGTCCTCTGCTGGTGGACAATGTGAGCTGACTGCAGACCTGAGGAGCAGCAGTCAACCAGAAACTGTGATTGGCTGGGTTAAGCCCATCACCCTCCATCCACGGAGAGGCCTCTGGAAGCTGGGCTGGCATGTGCTTAAATGTGAGAGGTAGTGGACCCCTGCATCTTGTAGCCCTGGACACAAATATTGGGATTTTACTATTCTCTGGCAAGCCTTAAGGATCAGGAACCCCAGGCAGTGAGGTGTGTATCCAGAGAAAAAGAGAGGAGCAGCCCCAAGGAAGCAGCAGCTCAGGTAGAGAGAAGGGAGAATGGTCCATGGACTCCCATAAACACACCCAGGCTGGGGTCTGCCAGCTGAGCAGCCCTAATGGCATTGTCACCTCTGCCACTTGGGTGGAGCGAGCCGGAAGGTGGGATGATAGAGGCTCCTGGGCTCTGCAGGGTTAATGAGACAAAACATACATATATTTACTAATCGAAGGGTGATAAATATAGATTTAACCTCATGTACTCTTAAGAACTGAT
This sequence comes from Dasypus novemcinctus, assembly GCF_030445035.2. Classification (NCBI taxonomy): domain Eukaryota; kingdom Metazoa; phylum Chordata; class Mammalia; order Cingulata; family Dasypodidae; genus Dasypus; species Dasypus novemcinctus. The sequence continues at coordinate 162,636,141 of NC_080676.1, read as the reverse complement.
GCTCTTTACTATTTAGTACACTGGGTAGCTGGTGAATCTTTTCTGTCCCTCAGTAGTTGGGGAATGAATCACGTTCCCCTCAAGACGTGTTCAAGACCTCATGCCCAGTCTTGAGGGTGTGGACATTTGTAAACAGGCTCTTGAAAGGCCATATGAAGATGAGGCCAAGGGAAATGGATGTGGCTCAAGTGATTTGGCTGCTGTCTACCATATGGAGGGTCCCAGGTTCGGTTCCCAAGGTCTCCTGGTGAAGGCAAGCTGGCCTGCTCTCCATGTGGAGAGCTGACACAACAAGAAAGAGACACAGAGAAGAGACAGTGAGAGACACCACAACAAACCAGGGAGCTGGAGTGGCTCAAGCAACTGAGTGCTTCTCTCCCGTGTCGGAAGGTCCCGGGATCGGTTCCTGGTGCCTCCTAAAGAGAAGACAAGAAGAGAAGACAAGCAGACACAGAAGAAAGTGCAGTGAATGGACACAGAGAACAGACAGCAAGTGCAGGCAGCAGGGGGTGGAGAGATAAATAAATAAAATAAATCTTAAAAAAATAACCAAACACATATTAAAAAAAATTTTTTTTTAAGTAAAAAAGATGAGGCCAAACTGAATCCAATATGACTTCTTGGGCATTAATCCAATACTGGAGTCCTTAGAAGCAAGGACAACCAGATAGCCCAGGCAGGGGGGACAGGAAAGAGATGGCCATGTGATGTGGTGAAGGCAGAGAGATGGTCACCAGCAGACAGTCACCACCAGAATGCTACAGACTACAGAGAAAGCTTCATCTGCTGATGCCTTGATTTTGGACTTCTGACCTCCAAACTGTAAGGCAAGAAATTGCTGTAGTTAAGCCCACCAGGCGGTGGTATTTGTTACAGCAGCCCTGGGAAACTGAGACCTAACGTACTGGAAACATTACGTAATATATCCTTATGTATACCCGAGCTACGGCAGCTCTACTTAGTAAACCTGGATGTTGCTCACACATGAGTGTGGTTGGCCAGGGGCTTCCGCTTGCTCTGTGGCCTCGCTGGGCTGCTGTTTAACAAGGCAAGACCCCAGCCATTCCGAAGGTTCTCGTGGTCCTCACGTGCACAGCACTCCATCTTCAAAGGAGGCTTGGTGGTTGGTTTACACGTCAAACACCACCTCCCCTCGCCCCCAACCCTTCTCTCTTGCTGGGTCCCCACACATCACCACTTCATCTTCTAGAACAAGTTCAAAGTACAATGCGGCAATAAGAGGCACACTCCGGAATGACTCACGGAGGCCTTCGGGAGTTCAGTTTGAAAGGAGTTTAGGAAGTAAGGACTTTAAAGGAGAGTTTAAAACTGTTTGGGCACTCCTGGGCCAAAACGATGCTCTCAAATGCATCCAGCGGTGGACAGCGTTCCTCGGCCATGAGTGAATGCCTGCCCCGTGACAGGCATGTCACCAGGCAGAGGGACGCAGTGGCTGCAGCCAACACTGTCCGGTCCCCAACTCCTGTGCCCGACCCTAAAGCTGTTGGCCGCCAGCACCTTGGACTCTAGCCAGCTGCACCCCTGGGGGCAGAATAGTCAACGAGCCCTGGAAGCAGCCTCGCCCATGACCCACAGGGCGGGCGGGTAGAGGCCCCAGCTCTCGTGCCCCTCGGGTGGGGTAGCTGCTCCTATTCCACACCATCTCCCAGGGACCCAGGGGGTACCGCGCCCAGGTGCCCACGGCAGTGATCCTCTCCCATCAAACGCACTTTGTCGGCTTTTCTCCCTGGCCCCACTCTCCCAGCCCTACTCCTGCTTCCTGGGGTCACCTCCCACATCACCTACCCACACTCACATCCATGGCTGAGGCTCTGCTTCTGGGGGAACCCCACCCAAGGACTTGCTGGAAACAGGCAGTGCCCATCAGCAGACAAATGTAGCCATGGCGTGGAATATTACTCAGCCCCCAAAAGGAATGATGCTCTGGTGCGTGCAACAACATGGATGAAATTCGAAGATACCAAGCTGAGTGAAATAAGCCAGATGCAAAAGGACAAAACAGAATATGATTTCACTTATAGGAAATAACTAGAATATGCAAATCTACAGAGACAGACAGTAGATTACAGGTTATGGGGGAGCGAGGGGAGAAAGTTGAGTTAATGCTTAGGTCTCGAGTTTCTGTTCGGGGTGATGAAAAAGTGAGGATAGCACAACATAATGAACGCAATTAATACCACTGAAATTTCATACTTAAAAATGGTTAAAATGGGAAATTTTATGTTTTATATATGTTACCATGGTAGAAATTTAAACACACCCGCAACCAAAGTCCAACTGGTCTCCTCCACCCCACCTCCCCCGGGCACTCTGCATTTAATCTTCCCTTTTAATTCAGACAAACCACACGTAATGACACCCCTGTCACTCCCTCCCCCCACACACATTGCCTGCAAGCGGTGTAGTATAATAGTGTTCACACTGTTTTATAAGGGCTGTGTTCCAATAAAACGTAACCTCAGAGCACAATGACAAAGTAGGACAAGGAGCTATTTCTAAAGCAGGGTCTGCTGATCACGCCCCCCCAACCATGCGCACACCGCCCCCCTCACCTATATACTCACGCCACGTGCCCTCCCAGCTTCATCTTGGGACCTGCCCCCCCCACCCCGCCTCTCCAGGCTCCTTTTCACGAGCCAGTCAGCTGCACTGCATGTCCCCGCAGGGCGAGCCTCAGGAGCTGCCCTTCCTCGGCAGCCTTCTTCCACCCATGTCCATTACCAGGTGGGTGGCCTCACAGCATTTACTGGAATTCTGCTTACCTTCCTTACAATCCGTTTTCCCAGTGGAACCGAGGTCCATCAACAGTCTAGTTGACCGCTACATCCCAGGGCTCCGAAGAGGATCAAGCACACAGTGGGGGCCTAATAAATACGCTGAATCAAGCAAAGAAAGCACGTCCAGCCTTTCAGTCCACTTCGAAAGCCTTGCTCCTCTTTGTGGCTTCCCCTGCCACTCTGGTTAGAAGTGAATTTTGCGAGAAGACTCACACGTGCCAGCAGCATGAGGGGGCGGGAGAGACCAGGGAAGACCCCGGCACTGGCACATTTCCTTCTCACTTTAGCAGAAATGACCGCTAGCCCACTGAAGGCAGGAGGGTGCAAGCCAAACCTGTTTCTGGAACCATCTATAAGAACTTGTAATTTTCACTGGCCCATAGGGAGCAAGTGCCCTTTGTGGGGTGACAATGCCCCCAGGTGCTGTGTAGGCAGCGCCCACCCAAGAGGGGTACAGTGGGCAGAAGCCGAGAAGTGCTGGGAAACTTCCGTCAGTGTCACCGAGACTGTGATTAGGTGTCTGTGCAATCTAATAATTTTTAAAGGGTGGCTTGTATCTTGTGTATCCATTTCTTTTCCATTCTGTTTTTCTAGTAATTCATTTTTATTGATTTATAAGAGGACTGCTCTGTGACAGACTGGAAATTTCAAAAGGCAGTCTGGTCCTTCAGCAGAGACTTGAAGCGCTTTCTTGCAGGAAACACATCCCAGGTTTCCAACCTGCCAAACACAAGGAAGCTTCTGGAACCCAACCTGCTGGAAGAACAGACTTTCTAAATCAGGGCTTCTTAACAAGGGGTCTGTGAGCTTGAACTGAAATTAAAAAACACATTATTCTTGTAGGGACATGTTGGTGTGGGTGTGATGTATTTATTAAATAACACACAGGATGGTGTGGACTTAGCAAGGGGTCCGTGGTTTCCACCTGACTGGCAAAGGGGTCTGTGGAACAAAAAAGGTTAGGAGCCCTTGTAATGTAAAAAAAAAGAAGGAAACACTTAAAACAATGGTGTTTAGAAAGATGAAGGAATACACACCATGCACATGGCTTCTGCGGTGGCCCCATACATGTCGGCCAAGGACTGGGGCCAGGCCGGCTTCTAAAGGGGACTTTCTGAGACACAAAAAATGCAGATTCTCAGGCCCTGACACAGAATCTAGACTGGATCCCGGGTATCTGTATTTTTAACCGAGTCTGCTAGACATTCTCAGTCCTTTCAATGCCTGCTGTGTTTGAGAAGCCAAGTACCAAACGGGATCTGGGAGCCAGCAGCACCCTTCTCTTCTCACTGATTTGGAATCTGCATTTTAACAGATCCCCAGGTGACTCGGTGCATAAAGGAGAAGAAGCACAAGTCTGAGGGAAGGGGGGAGATTTGGAGCCTTCCAAAGTTCTTGCAAATAAAACCGATGACATCACTGAGTGTTTGTGCTAGACGGGATCTCAGATCACCTGGTCAGATACCCTCATTTGCAGATGAGTCAGAGAAGTTAAATGCCCTGTTGTCCAACATCAAACATGTGACAAGCAGCAGATCTGGAATCGACACCCAATTCCCCAACCACACAGTTCTCCCTGCTTTCCCAAGTGGAAGGGAGATTATGAATTTCCCAGGTGCCAGCCTGCCATTGCGGAGAGAGTGCTGGACGCCAGAGAAACTCCTGGGAACCCCAGCCGCCTTCATGAAGGAGGCACTTTGCGCCCATCAGCAGGACCTCACCTTGAAAGAAGCCAGGGGTCTCCGCTCCCTGGAAAACCCTGTAGTACAGCCGTTTCCATCTGCTTTCCCACTGCCCCACATCCTGATGGGGCGGCTCCATTGGTTTTCTTTGGCTTCTGCGGGGGGATACGGAACGGTTCCTGCCCACCACCCACCCAGCCACGTGAGAAGCAGTGTTTGAGGAGCGGCTTGCGATCTGCAGTTGGAGCAGGAGGATGGTCCTTAGCTGACGGGGCACAGATTCTCCTCCCTTGCCACCCGTGGTCCAGGGCCAGCCTGGCTCCCACCGCCCTCTGCAGCGCCCTGGGATGAAGGAGCTGCCCCGGGAGCACCGCTTCTCCCTCCAGACAGCCTCCTTGTCTTCCTAAAACGGCAGTGCTGAGATTGTTGCATTTCTAGGTACAGGTTTATGGTGTGTCAGGTAAGAAAAATCTGAAAACATCCAACCCGAGACCCGCGTCGGAGAGCAGGCATGGACTCAGAATCAAACCTCCCGGCGTTGTCACCTTGATGTGGCTAGGTCAGCCCTCCAAGAGCTCCCCCCTCTTCGAGGACATCAAGCAAAGAAGCCACCATTTTTCATTATGTAGACAAAAACAATAGGAGCCCTTTGGGGCCAGGGGAGGGGATGGGGACCCAAGTTGCAGCAAGGGCAGTTGTGTTCCCCGCACAGACTCCGGCGGCAGCTGGGAAAGCAGTCCAGAGTATCTGATACACACCCTTACTTGAACCCTAAACGTCAAGGCCCATTCACACCCAGAGAAGTTACAGGAGCCGAGGAGGCCTGTCCCACCCCGCCTGCAGGTGTGTTGTTTCCCAGGTGGTATCTGCTGATGCTAACACACAGTGAGCCCAGGTCTCCATTAGTCCATTTCATCCCCTTATCTCCAGGGAAGGCTAAAGGCAAGCAGAGCAAAACAGTCTGGAGGAGGCAAGGGTGACGGCCAGTGGGATCCAATGTCAGCTGTAAAAAAGGCTCAGGCTGAAGGGAGAGGGACCTGCTCACCAGGTGCAGCCTGATGGACCCCCAGGGGCCCACTGTGGGACAAAGCCAGCCTCGGCAGATCCAGAATCCAGGAGCCAAGGCTTGGCCCAGACTTTCGGTGTCTGAGGTATAAAATAAATCCCAGACAGGCGTCAGACCAGGTGAAAGGGGGAAGGTGCCACTTCTCACCTCAGCTGGTCCAACGACAGCCATGGGACACCACCAGGTAGAAGTCCCAGATCCCAATGGCTAACCATTGCCCTCCTCTCTGGGATTTGGTGAGAAGGGTGAAGGGTGAGCCAGCACGCTAAGGACAGATGGAAAAAGCATTCCCCAGAGCCCGTGATGCTGACCTACCTACAACAAAGGAAATCAGAGGGAAGTCGAGCAAGGGCTGGGGCTGATGGAGAGAAAGGCTTGTGGGAAAAAAGTGTTTATCTCAGATTAAATATATCCACGTTAAAAAGGGGGTAACAGATGCCTTACAAATCTTTAAATGTAGCTTTCTCCTGCCGCATTGTTCTCAACAAGAGAACTTGTTAGTCCTAAGTGTTTAAATACCAATATCTGAGCTTGCACAATCTGGGTAGATTTTCCCCATTTTACTCAACAATTCGAGAACCAGTGCAATATAATGAGACATTGAAATTTTAAAGCAGTTCCTCACTAGTGGGGAAACCCCCGCAGAAGCAGAGAAAAGCAACGGAAGCCTCGCCCGTCCTCTCCGCCCGTCCTCTCCACCACAGCCCTCAGTAACTGGTCTTGCCCCACCTCAATGTCAATACAGCACCCAGACCAGCATTTGCTGTCTGCCTTTAGTGACAAATAAACTTCAATTCCAGGTGAAAACTATTGGCAAGTAAAAGATGGGATAGAATAAGAGGGGGAGAAATCCAGAGAACAATAAACTGAGAGTGAACTTGAAGATCACCGACCTACAAGGACAGTGATGTGTGATGTGTGGGGGTCAGTCACCTGGCGAGGGTCACAAAATAAGGGCTCCCTCCCAGCCGTGGTGGGGTGCTCAGAATGGAGCAGGGCGGCCTAACTCACAGGGTTGCCCAGCTCTGCCACTCGCCAGCCATGAGACTGGGACAAATTCCTTGGCCTCTTCCAGTGTCAGTTTCCCCACCTGAAGGTCAAGTTAAATCACTGTGCATCCTTCCCAGGGCTGGGGTGAGGAGGGAACGGGGATGCACGCAAAAGGTTTAGCATAGTACCCAACACTCCTAGGCGAGAAGTCAAGGTGAGTTGTGGTTATGGTGACCAAGCATTTCTCAGACTTCTGTTCCTCTAGTTAATTTCGAGTTGATTCCTTAGCTCTCCCTTTGATGTCGACTTCTTTCTCTAAAGCGCAGGAGCTCCCCTCTTCAATAGAAGCAACTAGTGGAAAACTAGCTCTGACTTTTTTGCTCTTTCACCCTCAGTGGCTTTCCTTTTTTCATTGTCCTTCAGAGTTCACCATGTCTGTTTGTTCCATCAATTTTTTTCTTACTGGCCCTTGCCTGCCTTTTCACAGTCTCCCCTACAGTGCACGTGGTGTAATTGGGGGAACCCGGCTGGCTGATTCCACAAATGCAAGCTCTTAAATTGCACACACTTCGTACACAGGTTTGACTCAGCCTTTCCAACAATTACGCCCCAATAGACTGATAATCCAGCAAGAGTGCCAGGATTGAAAGAGGATTCCCCAAAGTAATTTGTTAGCTCTTTATATTCAAATGTTTAAATATGAGAGTAGTTTCACTGTCCATTTTATCCATATTAGTGAAGATGACAGAAAATCTTTAACAGAAACCCCTAAAGTCTTTTTGAAGCTACTACAGGTAGATACCCACAGATCTTTTAGCATCTTCAGTTGGATTATTGTATTAGCAAGAAAGACTTTTTTAAAAAATAATTGAAAGGGCTGTAATTATCATCTCTTTAAAACACCATTACTATTATTAATAAGACCAAATTGCGTGGTTCAAACCGATGCTGGTTCTTCCCTGTTAGAAAGAAGTCACATCAAGGCTCTCACTGCACAAAACCCCAGCCTCATCTCCATGCCAACGTGGTCCTGCCCGCTGACAGCCCAGCCTTTGGTGGCTCTCACACTGGCTTCAGGGCAGATGCCCGTGACTTCCTGGCAGTTGTCAGGCAGAACAATGGCCCCGATTTCTTGATTAAAGTCTTCAGGGAAGGAGCACATTTCCAACAGGTGACTTTCCCCTAGAAATTCTGGAATCCTTTCTCTCCATTTGTCTCCCATCTTGCCTGGATCCTACTAGCTATTCCCTTATGCGTGAGTGCGGCTGCGGAGGAAGGGAAGGAGATGGGAGGATGGCAAGGGCGAGAGGAGAGTGCAGTGGTAGTCACACATTAAGTCCCTAACAGGCGGGTGTAAGGGTGTAAGGGTCCGGGGAGCTCTGGCTGGAAAGGACAGCCTAAGGCCAAAGTCCAAAAGAAAAGAAATCAGGAGGCGGGAGGAGAAAGGATGGGCTGTCTGCACCGGGGTTCAGAATTTGAGTTCTGGAGTCCCGCCGCCTGAATTCCATTTCCGGCTCTCCCTCTTTCTTGTGCGGTGCTCCTGGACAAGTTGCTCAGCCTCTCCAAGCTTCCGGTCTCCCTGTGCGCCAAATGGGGACTAAGACCTCAGGGTGGCTGCAGGGATTCCTGGAGATGACACACACACTATGCATACAGCATCGTGCTTGTCGTGCGGGGATCTCGCAGACACGTTGACGGTTACTGATGTTTTAAAAACTCCTTGGTTATCTATTGCTTGGCTTTACAATCCCATTTTTCTCTGCACCTAAGCAATTCTATTTTAGGTTTCAGAGAAACTGCGTGACTCTTGGCCATTTCCACAGACAGGGCAGGAACCCCAGCTGGGGAGTGAGCTCCCACTACTGGCCTCTCGCCAACTGCAAATGCTGTCGGGTTGGAGGTCGTTGGGGAGGGGAGGGGCAGGCAAGAAAAGTGTCCTGAGTCATTAACTCCCGAGTGTGCACATTAGGTATGTGGAAAGTCTGTACACATGGGCTTTGCTATAAAGCCACTTATCACCAAATCAGGAGGAATGTACAGAGTGTTTCATTCCTCATCAGATGTAAAAATTAAATCTGGACTGTGAAAATAGCACCCCCTGGAAACAGGCTAATGCTTAACTGAGAAACCACCTCGCCTGGATGACTTCCTTGGCCACAGCAAAGACAGAAACCTACGTGGTCAGTACATGCTGCTTAGTTAATTCAATCTCAGCTTTTTAAAATAAAGGTCATGGGACTATTTGATACAGGCAAACGGTTATCTAGGAAGGCTTTTCCTGGGAACTTTTTCGAGGCTTTGTCCTTCCCTCTTCCTCTGGAGAGAGAACCACAGGCCGCTTTCATCACTCCACCTACTGTCAAAACTCTCCTTTAGCAGAGAGAACGCGCTCCCGCTCGAGAGCGTTTTCATCAAGACCCCACATTTCCCAAATGGGGAGTCATCTGCCAAAAGATTTCCAGTAGGCCACAAAAGAGGCTTAACACCCCTCACCCAGCCCGTGGAGGCAGGTCCCACTGCTAAGGTGCGCTGTGAGTGGCAGCTAGTACCAGGACCCCGACGCCTGCAGGGCAAGTTAAGCTTCCTCAGCTGAGCCCCCTTCCCGCCCACCCTCTGTCCTCCAGCAACCAGCCCGCCTTGGGAAGCCCCAGGTCGCCCACGTGGACGAGTCCCGTGACTTAGAAGGCAGCGAGAAACAAAGTTTTGAGCAGAATCAACTTCTGAAAGAGACTAATTAAACAACTAGAGAAGCTATTCGGCAGAGCTTTGTTTTTTTTTTTTTTTTTTTTTTTAAGAATTAGCAGGGCATGTCTTTCCTCTTAAGAACGCCTTGTACAAACTAATTAGGATTATACAAAAGTAATGAGTGCGTTCTATTTACAGGGCTATGGTAGCTGAGTTATAACCCAAATGACAATGTTAAAAATAAGGTATCTTTGTAGAGAGTTCTCAGATCAAGAAAACCTGACTTTAAGTCACACTGACATTGGGTAGTTTGAAAATCAACTCCTGGGAATTTTTTTTTAGATACCCTTGCCTGGGGATATTATTTTCTTGCAATAAAAAGTGTCAATGAATGAAAATCGGAATAAAAGAAAAAGAGAGCTGTTTGACTTTCTTTAGAGTGAATATTCAGCATTAACTTTGTCATCATGGGGCAGCTCTTGACGCCCGCACGAACCTGTATATATTTTGGTCCGAGTAGGTTTATGGCATTTAGCACCTTCCGCGCACACGGGGTGCAGAGACGCATCGCTCGGTGCAGAGGGGCTGGGTAGCTGGGTCAGCGAAGAGCAAGCTGCCAAACCAAGCCGGGGAAAGGAAAGCCGGAGCAGAGGGCTCAGCAGCGAGCGAGCCACTTCGGACCAGAGTGGCTTTTTAGCTGAGCTCAGGTCTAAATCCCCGTTAAAGGGTGCCGCGCCGCTGGACGCCCGCCACCAGCCTCTTTAGCCATGAGCCAGCACTGGGGAGGGGAAGGACAGTAACACAGGGTGCGTTTCCCCAGGCTTAAAAGCATCTCGCCGAAGGCAGGGGCACCCTTGTCTCGCTGGAACGTGTCGCTCACGTTAAAGCAAGTTCCGGGTCTCTCACTGTCCAGCCACACGGAGGGGGAGAGCTCCCAAGTTCTTGAACACTCGCACACACCCTCCGCTCCACCCCGGGCATCGCTCCGCGGTCTCAGATCCCCCCGCGCAGCTCCTCTCCTCCTGGGGACAGAAGACAGGTGCTTCCGGCGCCGCCGCTCAGCTGTTTCGGCGGCATTCGCAACCCCGCGCGCCCCGCGAAAACCCTGCGGCTGCAACCAGGAGGAGTGCCGGGGCAGCGCCCGGGTGCCAGCCGGGCGGCCGAGCGCCCACCGACCTACCTTCTGCGGGGGCGTCCCGAGCAGCATCTCCAGGTAGTAGCCGCGGCCAGAGTCCCCTTGCAGGTTGTCCACCATGGCCAAGAAGTTGGCCGCGCCCACGGCGGTCTCCAGGGCGAGCGCCAGGCCGTCGGCGCCGGGCGCCGCGGAGAGCTCGGCCGGGACAGCCGGGCTGGCGGCGGGCGGAGGCGCGCGGGGCGAGGCCGCGGCCACGCGGAGCGGCAGCGTGAAGGGTGCGGGCACCAGAGCCGGGGCGGCCCGCAGGAGCCACTGGGCCAGCAGCGGCAGCAGCAGCAGCGCCCGGGCCAGCGCGTCCATGCCCGCGGCGGGCTCCGAGGCGCGGCCGGCCCGGCCTGGCCCGTCCGGCGGCTCGGGGACTTGGCGGGCGCCGCGGAGCTGCGGGACGGCGGGGCTGCGGGGCTGCGGGGCCGGCTCGGCGCGCACAGGGCGGCGGGCGCGGCGGGGAAGGAGGATGCGAGCAGGGCGGGAGGAGGCGGCCCGGGAGGAAGGAATGGGAGGAGGCTGGCGAGGAGGAGGATCCGGGCGCGCCGGGGCCCGCCCCAGCCCGCGCCGCCAACTTGGGGAAGTTCTTGGCCGTGCCCCCTCTGGCGGGCGCCGGCTGCCCCGCAGCGGACCGGCCCTCCCCCGCGGCCAAGGTCAAGGCGGGGCGCGCGCGCCGCGGGGGACCGGCCCGGCCCACCCTGGCGCGCACCCTGGCGCCCACCCAGACTGGTCTCAGGCTGTCGCGGGCCGCGCCTCTTCCCCGGGAAACTCGAGTCTCCGAATCTCCTCGGACAGCGCCGGGGCGGCCACGGCCAACGGATGTGACGAGGCGCCTCTGCTACCAGGGGGGAAACTTTCGGGAACGCTTAAAGGGGCAGCGAGGGCCGGAACTAGCCCCTTGGCCCCGCGCGCCAGGGGCCCCGTCGGGATGTCCCCTCGCCCCGCAGCGGCGGGGGCGGCGGGGAATTTGGGGGGACAGAGAGGAGAGTAGGGAGTCGGAAAAGAGCCACGAGGAGCGCACGAGGCCACGGGCCTGCGCCTCCCCTCGCCAAGTACCACTGCGCCCCGCCTCTGCCCGCGGGGCCCCGCTGCTGGCCAGGGCAGTTCCCTTCGGCGCCCCCCCCTCCATCCCCACGGCGGCCCCTGAGTGATTTTTAATAGGTCTGAGTGGATGCTGGGAGGCCCAGGGTTGGGACTGGCAGCCAAGGACGCGAGAGCTTTGGAGACTTCTCCCTGAAAAGGCTGCGAGGCCCTTCCCCGCTCGCTGCCTCTGTTATCCCCTGGCGCCCACCTCTCCCCGCGGGACAAGGGGCGTCCGGCCCGGGCTCCTCTGCCCCACGCGTGTCCATCCTGCACCTCCCAGGAGCTACTGTCTCACCTCTCCCAGGACCCCCTTCAGTCCATCTTATAAATTCCTCCCTCCACCCAACATCACTACCTTGGGTTGCCCCTACCCCTAGGCAGCGCTCCACGGATTAGGATTATCTAATTAATACTTAATTAGCTCAAGACAAAAAGACCACAGAAATGCAAGCAATGTGGATTATTTTACTTTAGATGCTAAACGCAGAGGGGACTATTACACAAGCTGAAGTCCATCGATTTCTACTGAACAAGGAATAGAAAAATCTTTCTGCCTCCTCCAGCTGAATTATGTTGGCTGTTTTTTAACACAAACAAGCCCATCTTCAAACAGTGGGGAGGTAGAAGCAAGTACTCCCTGCAATTTCCAGCTACTTCTACTCAAGATAGAATATTTAGCCCTGTCTTTCCAGTTTCAGAATCAGGTCTTGCTCTGCAAAGGACCCTTACGTCAGAGACCTTCAGCTGTACTGAGTTTTAGATGACTTTAACCGTAAACCACATTTTCCCCAAACTATATCCCAATTTTAACAAATCCCCAGCCACCCAAAGAAAGGCCTGGTTGGCTCCATGATATAACCTGAATTGATATTCCCCATAAATCTGCATAGGTGTTCCTGAGCTATTACATTCATATACTCGCATTTCAAATTCAAGGTTGTAGGGGAAGTATAATTTTACAAGTGTTTGTTAATACTCCTCCGCGTCCTGTCTGGAGGGGTTCAAACAGCTAGACATGTAGGATTTATTAAAGATATCGATGGAGATGCTACATGACGTATCAGCTCAGTATTAGGGATATTTGCTCTCTCTAATAATTAAAGACCACAAGGGATATTTTTAGAAATTAAGTTTAATTAAGGTTGGTACTTCGTGAAACCCTCGACTCTTAGTGTGGCTATTCCCGAGCTTTTCATTTAAAAAGGAATGGTTTAGGTTTACGGGGAAATGGATTCATAAAGCTATAGCAAGGAGCACATGCAATTTTAACGGCCAGCAGAGCGGTCTCCTCAGAAAACGATGCAAGCTGCAAGGGACGGTGTGTGGTTGTCTCTACTTCCGTGAGTGGCGGTGGAGTTCCTCATCCTTCCCTTTCTTGGGACTCCGGCGCTGGCTGAATTTGGGAAATAATGATTTTACCTTTGCGGCATTTTAATTGCACCCTTGCCCTGGTGGTCATCTCAAGAGGCAGTCAACCTTGGAGCACTTCCCCTGGGAAGAATCTACCTCTCAAAATATGGGTGAGCAACGCAGAGAGGGGGGGGAAGACGGGAGCCCCCCCTGTCCGGCAGCAGCACTCGCCAACCTCCTTCTTCAGATGTGCCAGTCCTCCCCCTGCACGCTCTAGGAGGGCGTCCACTCCCAGCCTCAGGCTCCCTCAGTCCACTCGGCCAGCCCCAAACCCTGCAATGAGAAGCGCCCCTCTAAGCCAGCAGCAAACGTCATCACCCAGCAGGGTGAGGAGGGCTCTCGCTTCAGTCTGGGGGGTCCCGCCGGGGATGTGGGGCACTCTCCAGAGAACGTGGCCCCCTGTGTTACACCGATGCTCACTGGCTCATACGACCTCGGAGTTCTTCTACACCAGGAATTCTCAAACTCTTTGGTCTCAGGACCCTTTCATCATCCTGAAAATTAGTGAGGACCCCAAAGAACTGTTGTTTATGTGAGCTAACCCTATCGATATTTACAGAATTAGCCATGAAAACTGAAGTGTTAATAATGTATAATAATTCATTAAAATAACAATAATAAACCCATTACACAGCAATGCAACACTTTTAATGAAAACTAACTATATTTTTGGAAGAAGAGTGGGAAGAGCAGCAGCATTTTACTATCTTGCCACCCTCTTATTATCTGGCTTCATAGAAGACAGCTGGATCCCCACACCTGGTTCTGCATTCCACCAGTTAGGGTAGCACATGCCCCTGGAGAACTCCACCCCACACGCAGGAGAGAATGGGAGTGGAAAGGGCAAACATTTATTATTACTGAGAAAAGTTTTTTTTTTTAGTTTTTTAAAATTTTTATCTTTTTATTTCTCTCCACTTCCCCCCTCCCTGCCCCCGCCCCCGCCCCCGCCCCCGCCCCCGCCGTCTGTTCTCTGTGTCCATTTGCTGTGTGTTCTTCTTTGTCCACTTCTGTTGTTGTCAGGGGCACGGGAATCTGTGTCTCTTTGTTGTTGCGTCATCTTGTTGTGTCAGCTCTCCATGTGTGCTGCGTCATTCCTGGGCAGGCTGAACTTCTTTCGCGCTGGGCAGCTCTCCTTACGGGGCGCACTCCTTGCGCGTGGGGCTCCCCTGCATGGGGACACCCCTGCGTGGCACGGCACTCCCTGCGTGCATCAGCAGTGCGCATGGGCCAGCTCCACACGGGTCAAGGAGGCGCGGGGCTTGAACCGCGGACCTCCTGTGTGGTAGACGGACGCCGTAACCACTGGGCCAAGTCTGCTTCCCTGAGAAAATAGTTTTAACCTAAGGACCCCCTGAGAGGGTCAGACCACCACTTTGAGAACCACTGTTTTGGGTCTTCTTCCTGAGGTTTCTACATTTCCTCCTCGAGTCACTTCTAACAGGGACTAATTGGGTCCTGAGTATGAAGTCCTGCTTCCTTACTAGGAGGAAAAGGCTAACTAAGACAGGGTCCTTGCTCTGAAGCTCACAGAGCCCCTTTCCTCTCCCTCTTATCTTAGCACCTGCCCTGACTCTGCAAGAGGGTGCTAGCCAGTAGATGCATATCCACCATCTCTCCTTGCTTCTGAACCTAAATTTTCTGCCTGCCTCCTGGGTTCTTCTCGGTAACGTATAAGCATGCTAAGGCTCCAGCCCTTTGCAGGCTCTGCCCAATTGCCACCCCTTTATAGTCACACTTCCGGTTAGTGCCCCTTGCACTCATCTCGCCTTCCTTCTCAGCATTCACTTCTCACTGTATAGAATTCCACCCACAAATGGGCAGGCTCCATAGGCATTTCTCCATCTTTAGCTCATATCCATCCTGCACCAGCATTCCTTATCCGTGACCATGCCCTATTCTTGGAGTTTTCAATTCTGGATATTCACTAGAATCCCCTGGGTACCTTTAAAACCATTGCTCATACCCAAGCCTCCTCCCCAGAATTTCTCATTATTGGTTTGGGGTGGAGTTCTAAAACTACTGTTTTTGAAAGGTCCGCAGGTGAAACGAGCATTTGATGAAGGGAGAAACAAGATACGGATGTCAGACTGAAGAGGCTAAGGAGCCCTGAAGTCCTGATTGGACTTGGAAATACCAGAATGTACATCCAAGGTTCTTTTCTAGTTAAAAAATATTCCTTGCTTGTGTTAATGATAGGGTGGTCTATGGAGCTCAGTATTTTATGTATGATTTTTCTGTGAACCCACAACTTCTCATATATATTCCTTGCTGTGTCTACTGTAAAGGTCTAGAAACACTGGACCTCTCTGCTGTCCAAATTAGGGTTTCTAAATACCACTGCCTTCTAAAGGGAATCAGGATTCCTTAGAGAAGGCTGATTTCAGGTCTAGAGCAGAAAATGCACAAGATGAACCCGAATCATTTTGTCATGCCAGAAAGCATGGATGCTATTGAAGACATCCAAGGTCCTGTCAAAAACTGGAACAAAGCTGGGACAGTTCAAACACCATTAAGTGTAGTATCTGCAGTGGATTAAAAACTTCAATTATGTCGAAATCTCTGTGCTTATACAGTTCTTTTAAAACATGCGTGAATTATTTTTGAGGAATGCTGAGGAACCAAACACATTATTTTTGAAAACTGGCCAAAAAACGGAAGAGAATCAAACACTTACTATTTTGACTTTGGTGTATAAACTTTTCCTGAAGGTAACCAAATAGTTGATGATGACACGTGTCTCTTTATGGGAGTATCACAACTAATAAATGAAGAATGAATGAAAGAATTAGAATGTTGTCGTTTTGCAATCCCCAATGAGTCAATGGATTGAAGCACTGAGCATAAATGAGTGATAGCATCACAAAAAAACAGAGACCACCCAACACGGTAAGCCTCTCGATGAAGTCAACAATATCAAGATCAAACCTGAACTGATGGGGCTTCTAATTACAGGATGGCAAACTATGGCTTTGGGCCAAATCCAGCCTGCCCCCTGGTTTTGTAAATGATGTTTTATTCAAACACAGCCGTACCCATTTGTTTAAGCCGTTGTGACAGAGACCGTGTGGCCCTCAAAGCCTAAAATATCCAATATCTAACCCTTTACAAAAAAGGTATGTCATCCCTTGCTATAAATTAAGAGTCCCTAGACCCATATCAGTCCTTTCCAATGTATGGATCTTATTTGGATCCTGACTTGAACAAAATGAAAATGTCACAAGACAGAGAAATTTAAGCTTTGCTTTGGATATTACAGAATTAGTGTTAATTTTTAATTTTTAGGTGTGATAACAGTATTGTATGTGTGTGTTTTAAGAATTCTTATTTAGTAGAGACACATGCTGAAGTGCTTATGGATGAAATGAGATTTGCTTCAAGATAATCTGGATTGGTGGGAAACATGCCAGGCAGTGTTCCCAGTGAACTAGATAACCCTCATAGCAACCCTATCAAATGTGCCGTTGTTATTCCCATTTTATGGATGAGAAACTGAGGCACAGGGTTCACAAAACTGGTGAGTAGTGCAAATGGATTGAAACCCTGGAGTCTGATTTCAGAGCCCAGGCTCATCACATGGGGCGAGGGTCACCCCCTTGGCATGGCCTCTCTGAAGGTCAGAGGATGGGCAAGCGGCCTAGGTTCTCCAGAACACCCCTCCATAGGGAATCTACAAAAAATGAAATGACTCGGGCGACCCTGCAGGTGTCCTCTCGTGGACAGGCTCCAGGCTGAGCTGGGTCCACATTAGTGAAGGAGACCCCGACAGCTCCTCTCAAGGACAAAGTTCCAGGAGGAGAGAGCCTATAAACGCGTTTCCTTTTTGGAAACACCACTCTAGCCTCTAGGTTGACAAGAGTTGGGAGTGATGAGCCTAGAGACGGGGAGCCCAATTAGGACGCTACGGCAAGAATGGCTGAGTGCGGTGGGCTGGAGCTCAGAGAAGGAGGAGTTGGTGTTTTATGTTTAGAGCTTGAACCTCCACATACTAGAAAGAAGTGTGAAGGGACCCTCACGTGTGAGGAACAGTAAATAAACCAGTATCTGAATAAGAATTCTTTCCCTTGGCCCAGTGCCGTTTGGTGTACAGAGCAGTGATAGAAGTCCTGCTCCATTTGGATCCTCAGACATTGTGAGGCCCGGATGGCAGAAAATATCCCCACTTGCAGTGGGAAATCGAGAGAGGGACCCTCTGACGGTGTCCTGGAGTCACAGCTCTTTCGCTGATTCTCTAAGATTCTGAGGTGGGAGCAGATTATGCCCTGCAGGGTGTTAATTTTAGCCCGGTGAGTCCCAGGCCAGACCTCTGGCCTGTAAAAGTGTTCAGATCATAAAATTTGTCTTGTTTTCAGCTTGTAAATTTGTGGTGAGTTGTTATAGCAACAATAGGAAACTAACACAGTACTCTTAGGATATTCTGGTCCCCCAATGTCCTTTTCTTCTCATTTTAAAAATTATTATCTTTTTTTAAATGGTACATAAATCACACAAAATGCTACATTTAAAACATAAGAAAAAATTCTAAAAAAAAAATCTATATATATACATAGATAAGAGGTTCCCATATACCCCACTCCCCACCCCCCACTCCTCCCACATCAACAACTTCTTTCTTTAGTGTGGCACATTCATTGCATTTGGTGAATACATTTTGGAGCACTGCTACACAGCATGGATTATAGTTTATGTTGTGGTCTACACTCTCTCCCAGTCCATTCAGTGGGTTATGGCAGGATATATAATGTCCTTTATCTGTCCCTGCAAAATCATTCAGGTCAACTCCAAGTCCTGAAAATGCTCCCATATCCCACCTCTTCTTCCCTCTCCCTGCCCTCAGTAACTCCCGTGGCCACCGCCTCCACATCAATGATATAATTTCTTCCTTTGCAAGAGTCACAATAATTCTATAGCAGAATGCCAGTAAGTTCACTTTGATACATATTTTATTCCTCCATCCTGAGGACCTGGGTTTGATCCCCGGGTCCTCCTGGTATCTCTTAATGGCAATGAGGATGATACTGGGTGGAGAACAGGAATATTGATAACTATGGGTCTAAGAGTGATTCAGAAGATTTGGCCTGAGTGTGAAAATATTTAGGATTAACTTTATTTATTTCACCTATGTTTTATATTTCTACAAGAATGTTTAAATAGGGCTACAAGACTTCTTTCATACATATAAAACAAATATTCTAAAGGATAAGGAAGTATCATGCCATGGTTTAGTGGCAGCATTTTTTGAGGCTACTTCAGTTAAGGTGTGGCCCAGCTCATTTTGGATGGGTCTTAATCCTATCACTGGAGTCCTTTGTAAATAGAATGAAAATCAGACCTGGAGGGAGCGGCCAGTGCTAGACATCAACAGAACCCAGAAGAGAAGGGAGAGCCCGGGAGATGCCGCCATATGCCTTGCCATGTGACCAGCTAAGGGCCACGGATCACAGACACACAGCCCCCGAAGGTCACAGCCTTTGGGGAGAAACATCACCTTGATGACGCCTAGATTTGGAGTTTCTTTTAGTCACAAAACTGTGAGCTCGTAAATTCCCTTTGTTTAAGCCAGCCCTTGTATGGTATTTCCTTGAGCTGCCCAGAAAACTGAAACAGCAGTTATTCAGTAAATATGATATCCCTTCCCCAAAAATGCTGTCACGGATTTTTCAGATGGTGACTTGGTGGCTACACGTGTCTGTGAGGTTTAGGGCACCTTTCTCCATGTCATCTGTCCTCAAGTCTAGAGCTCGGCCCTATGCTTCTCTTTGCCCACTAGCCTGTCCTTGCCCCTTGCACTCAAACTATGTCCATTTTCATCATAGAGACGGGAGTCTCTGAAAATTTCTAGGATAAAATTAAAGATTCTGAGAAGTCATTTGATTATTTAGCGCTACAGGTAAGGGAGTAGATTCCTGGTTACCAAATTCGTCTGGAATCCTGGAATTCCCAGCTCTCTAGTGTTCAGGGACTTTTAAATGTTTATAGCTAATATTAATTCAACGCAGGAGAAGAGAAGAAGCGGATGGCAAGCGGCAGGCAGACGCAGGCGGCTGCACACACGTCTTCTTTAATGTGCTGTATTTATTTTGGTTACTTTCTTAAAGTCTTAATCTTTTCCCTGTCCTGGCAAAAGTCTGGAGGGAGACAAATGGGACCTGATGCCAGCAGAAGCTTCTGTTTTGACAGGGACCATTTAGAGAACGAGACCTGTCCTTCTGTTTGGATTTATGAGTTTATTGGAGGAAAAAAGTAAAAGAGTAAAGAAGTTAGAAGTGAAGGAGAAACAAATAAGGAAGAAAGGGCAGGAGAAAATGCAAGTCAGACTGGGAGAGGGGGAGGGCGGTGGCAGGGCTGGAAATCTGCATTTTAATGCCCTCCCTGGCTCTACCTCTAACTGGGAGAGAAGTAGCAGGGGTCCCACAAATCACCCACCCCGCAGGCTTAGGGTCCACCCCATGCCCAGGCTCAGGGTGCAGGACACCCCACCCCCCACTCCCAAGTTCAGGGCACAGGACACCCCCATCCTCACCTTCCAAGCTCAGGGTGAGTGGCACCCCATCCCACCCCCGACCCTGACCTACCTTAGAGCACAAGACCCCCCACACACACCTTGTTCAGGTGGGGGGCAGCCCCCGTTCCACCACCCCCATGAAGCTCCCAGCACAGAAACGCTCCCTCCACTATGAAGCTCAGGGTGTGGGACACCCCTCGACAGGCCGCCACGTCCAGGGGAGCAGGGAGAGGAAAGGGAAGGAGAGGCAGGAGTTGCAGAGTGGCTCACCGAGGCAGGCCCTCCCAGCAGGGCTCAGTCAGCCGCAGCCTTTGAGCTCAGGTTTCCCCGGTGGGCGTGGGCCACCTGCTCAGCGGTGGGGGCAGCTGGGCTGGCAGGGCCCTGGGTGCAGACAGCTGGGACCCGGAGGGAAGGACGGTGCAGCAGTTCACCTCAGGGTGCTGTGATAACTAACTTGGGGAAAGGGGCTCCGGGCCGCGGGAGATGCCCAGGCATGCCCGGCCCCTGACGAAGCTCCCGGGACCCCTCAGGCCCTCCAAAGTGCCCACCAGCAGGCAGAGGCCGGGAGGGTGGCGGGCAGGCCTGGAGCCATGGGAGCATTGGTTGAAGAAGCTTGGGAATCCCATTGTGAGGCTGCTCCCAGGCCCAGCCCGGGCTGTGCCTGCAGATTCAGGGCCCCCAGCCAGCGCACCCCCCTGGCTCAACCTGGCCCCAGCCTAGCCTTTGCCCCACCTGCCTCCTGTCCTACCCTGCTCCTGTGGGAGCGCATGTCAGTGGACCCCCAATTCCATCCTCTCTACTCTTCCCCAAACACTTCCACCAAACTGTTGCCAAGGAGCCCATACCAGGCCTCAGGTTTCATCCATCTCAAGGTGCATTTCTGTGTATGAGATGGGAGTGGGAAGTCCCCAGACACCAGAAGGAGTTCAGCAGCTAAGAGGCTCCATGGAGCTGGGGGGGCAGTGGGAGCTTAACGAATCACTCAATTTTTTTTTCAAGAAAGTTCCAGAAACTATCACGGAAATAAGAATTGTTACCGTTTAAAAGAAAGAAAGAAAAAAGAGCAATGGGAGCTCCAAAAAGAATTATTAGAGATAAAAGCACAATTTTTGAGAATAAAAGGAAAACTCCGAAGAGGCAGTAAATGGCAGCAGGGACACGGCTAAAATCAGAGACAGGGAATTAGGAGCTTGATGTAACTCAAGGAATTGTTGCCACCCCCCAAGGAAAAAGGCAGGGAGACGGGGACTGTGGACTGAGCTGTTTAACACAGAGTGGGGGCCAGGAACTCTTGTCTTCCACGTGTCAGGAGTGAAATGGTATCAGGGGGTAAAGCAAGATCGAAGAAATGACATTTTCCTTGAGCTGAAGACATCAGCACAGAAATGCTCACCAAGTACCAGGCAGGACCCTTTAAACAGACACCTGGGAATTCCAAGCATAAAGAGAAAATTACTTAAGCTTGTGTGCAGGAAGGAACCCCCCCCCCCCAAAAAAAAGCAGTTAGCTATAGAAGAGCAGCCTTGGCAGGCATGGGAGGCTCTAGAAGACTAAACTATAGAAGACAGTAGGACAGATTGAAGGTAAACAGGATGGGTCACTTGAATTCTCTTTTCAACCAGATGATCTCTCTTGTAGGAGGGAGTAAAAGGAAGTAAGTAGGTGAGTGGATGTGATTCCAGAGGTTGAACACCTGCTTCATACATGGGAGGTCCCAGGTTCAGACCACTGGGCCTCCTTAAAAAAAAACGAAAACAAACAAAAGCAAACAAAGGAGAAAATCAACTCAGGGAAGCAGATGTGACTCCGTGGTTGAGCACCAGCCTCCCACACACAAGGTCCCGGGCTCAATCTCCGGCCCCAGTACCTCAAAAAACAAAACAAATGAACAAAAAGCGGTGCCTTCCAGATGCCATTTCTGAAAAATTTTCACTCATGAAATACTTCAGCCAAATGAAGAAAATGAATCAGAAGGAGGAACCAAGAAAAGGAAGAAATATGCAAAATAGACAAAGCAGTGAGCAATGATGCTAGTCAAACCGAATTGATTCTATGTGATTAAGATAGAAACTTTCAGAACCAACTCTAAACAATTAAACCTAACAATTGTGGATAATATGATGGAAAAATACAACACAATTCTTAAGAAAGGATTCTTGAACAGGAGGCAATGTGTGAAAAACAAAGCCACATTGCAAAACCATGAAACTGAGAACCAAAATTCTGGGTTATTCCGATGAAGTCTCTTTGGGCGGCAGGGGGTAGGGGAACGAGGGAGAAAAGAGAAGGAAAAAAAGCCTGGGAGTGTGGCCGGGGTGAGGTGAAAGGAGGAAGTGTGGGAGGGACATGTGGCACTGAGGTGGCACTGAGGCTCGAGCCCTTTCCCCAGCTTTTGCCCGCTGTGTGATCTGGAGCAAAGCACGTCACGTGGTAGCCTCCCAATCTGTAAAACGGGACATAAACCCACGTCATCGAATATTTATGACAATAGAGACAATAAAGCCCACTCCCTCACATAGAGCTGGCCCATTCTAAAGGCTGTGAGAGTCACTGGCTATTCTTTTAATTAATAATTATGCCAACGATTATTATTATTGATAGTGTAGGAAAATGTAGGTTTAAATGTTACTTTTTTTTACACGAAACACCTGGAGTTTCACTGAAGCAATTATAGAACTGTACCAGAAACCCTACTAATTTATCAGCTGGGTTTGGCGTGTTGACGTTTTCCACCGAGGTGACAAACCTTAGCCCCAGTGGAGTCTGGTGGAGTGAAACTGCTGTCTTCAAAACAGGGACGGGGCGGATCTGCCTCTGCCTGTGAGTCAACAGTGCAGATAGGCCCTGGCGCCCCTGGCCACCCAGCGCTGGGTTTGGCTTGGGAGGTGGAGATTGTTTGCTTTCTCTGTGAGAAGGGGGCCCCTCCCTCTCAGGCAGGTGGGGCAGGCCAGAAAGCAGGTAGGAAGTGACTGCGTAAGAATTCTCCTGTGGGGCAAAGAGCAGGATGTAGACTTGAACACAGAATGGGCTTCGGTTTTAAGCCACAGGTCTAGGATTTGAATCGCCAGGCAGACGGTTCCCAGTGGCCTCCTTGGGTATAATAAGGTATAATAAGGTATACTCCTTGGGTATAATAAAACGGGCCGGGCGGCCTCTCCCCCAGAGCCGGAGCCAGTTGCCCGCCGGGGGTGAATCCAGTTAAGCAGCTATTCAGAGTGGGTGTGCTGGTGGCAGCCGGCAGGCGGTTCCAGCCAAGACTCTGGACTTTGGAGCCCCAGCCTCCTGGGGCTTCAGGGGAAGGGAAGGACTTCCGGTTGACATTTATATTCTTGGCAGGTAGGTTCGAAGCCATACAATCAGCATTAGATTAGTTACTGTTTATCACTGCAGTATGGCAGACCTGGTTCCAAACTCTTACATCTTTTGTCTCCTGTTCCCCGTAAGTAACCCCAAGCGGTGCGCATTTTTACCTCCAACTTACAGGTGAGGCAGCAGCGGAGACCGAGAGAAGTCAAGAAACTTCCCCACTGTAAGTGCAGCAGACCTTGGGCCCAGCGCCGGAGAACTGGTTCCATGGCATAACTTCAGGAAAAGTTTTAGGAAACATTTTTCTTTACGTTTTATTTTTTTAAATCACTTTATGTTTTTTTTCCCTTTATCACTCTTTGCAGGTTTTTCATTTGTGATATTCTTTCCCTGGTTTTGAAGGAAAGCTGTCTATCCCTGCATCCCTGCTTTATAAGGGCGTGGAGCAGGAACCTTCTGCCTAGTGAAACGGAGCAAGCTTGCCTCATCTGCTCTTGAAGGCTGGCAACTTGCTGTGGGCGTGGTGATTCGGTAATGAATTGGCCTTTCCTTCCGGTCGGGGAGGTGATGGTGCAGTGTTTTATTTTCCTAATGCCCTGTGACACCTTGGACTGGGGCATTTTGTCCTGGAAGCTCAAGAGTAAATAACTGCCCCGTCTCCTTGAGGCAGCACTGTTGCCACCCTGGCCACCGGCTGTGATGGGATCCCTGGAAACCAAGTGTGGACCTGGAGTGAGCGTCCACGGCCAGAGAAGGGTGGTCAGGGCTGTGGGCAGCACCTTTGGCCCCAGGCCCCAGAGTGGCCTTGGCTGGTGCTCAGTGCCCACCTGGCCGGCGTTTGGCTGGGTGCTGCGCCCTCTGCCTTCCCTGACTGTTCTTCCGATTTCCACGATCCCTCTCTTGGTTTCCCCTACCGCTCGGCGCTGCCTCCTCTTCTGCTGGTTCCCTCCCTCAAGCTCCTGGTGCTGGAGCCAGCAGGGCTCAGACGTGGTCCCCTCTGCACTGGCCACGCTCACTGCCGGGGCAATCCCACCCAGAATGCCGGCAGTAAAGGCCATCCCAGCTTGTGTCACCAGCTCGTGCCTCTGCTGAACTCCAGTGCTAAGGCTCCCACACCCTACAGCTCTCGGACACATCCACTAGATTTCTAATATACATCTCAAAATGGAACTTGTGTTTTAATTACCTCCCCCCATCACCACCACACACACACACACCTGCCTGTGGTCCTCCCATCTCAAATATCCTCTCCATCCATCTACTGTTCACGCCCCACTTTTAGGAGATATCCTTAACTCTTTCTTCTCTCATATCCTATATCCAGTTGTCAGGAATCACGCTGGCTCTGCTTTCAAAATGTGCTAGAAATGGACCAACAGCTCCTCACCCCTCCAGGGCTGCCTGGCCCGAGCCAGGACCTTTGCCCACCTGCCCTAGCCTCCTTGCTGGCCTCCTGGCCTCTGCGTTGCCTGGCGACAGAGTGATGCTGTTAACACAAGTCTTCTCCTGTCCCTCCTTGGCTCAGAACTGTGCCTTGACTCCCACGGACTCCCGCGTCACAGGGTGGCCGTGGCCCCTTCCCAGCAGAGCCCTCTCATCAGCCCAGCCCTTCAGCCGCCTTGTTCCTTTCTGAAGGCTTTGGTTTGCTGAAGCCTTGGGGCCTCCTCCTTGCCTAGTTTTCAGCTGGAAAGGTCCCTCTGCCACTCGCCCTTCCTTCAAGTGCCTACTAAAGGTCACCCTTCTATTTTACAGTGCAGCCAGTCCTTGTCCTGGGGTTCATCCTGTCTCCATGTCCTCCTCCCCTTCTTACCCTTCCTTCCTTCCTTCCTTCCTTCCTTCCTTCCTTCCTTCCTTCCTTCCTTCCTTCCTTCCTTCCTTCCTTCCTTCCTTCCTTCCTTCCTTTCTTCCTTCCTTCCTCCTCCCTCCCTCCTCCCATCCTTCCTACTTCCCTCCTTCCCTCCTCCCATCTTTCCTTCCTTCCTCCCTCCTTCCCTCCTCCTTCCTCCCTCCCACTTTCCTTCCTTCATTTCTCTCTTCCTTTCTCTCTCTCTTTCTCTCTTTCCTTCCTGCCTGACTGCCTTCTCTCTCTCTTTTTCTCTCTTTCCCTCTCTCTCCCTTTCTTCCTTTTCTTTTTTTTTTATTGCACAGCACTTACCATGTTGTACCAAACCATACAAATCAGTAATCCATGATCTTTACTGTTTGCTGTTCATTGTCTGTCTCCCTCCCCAGCACTTAACCTCTATGAGGGCAGCGATCTTTACGTATTTTGTTTACTGACGCATCCCAAATGCTGAAATCAGAGGCAGGCGTGCAGCAGGCACTCAATACCTTCTTGCTGAATGAATGAATGAATCACAGGGGTCCCCAAATAGCTCTGCTTGGTAGCTGTTGGAAGTTCTCTCAGCCTCTGTTCCTGCAGCTGTGGCTGAACTGGGCCCACGGGGTCAGCTGCTGCCCTGCGAGCCACGCTGGCATCCAGTGGTGCGGCTCTCACTGATGGGATGACGCCATCTGTCCCCAGTTATGCTGAGATGGCCACAATGTTTCTAAAATGGCGGTGCCTCAGGCTAACCCCAGTGACCGGGAGAGGCTCTTCATTTCCTAATGGGGCAGGAGACACTTCTGGAACAGACTGGAAGGCAGGTCCTTAAAAAAAAAAGGGAAGAGGAAGCCGAGGACACCACAAAATCTTAGTTTCTGCAGAGAGCAACACAAAGCTTCAGAGAAATAAAACTTTCCTAGTAAAGAAAACATTCATCAAAAACAATGTCATGGGCGGCGGACTTGGCCCAGTGGTTAGGGCGTCTGTCTACCACATGGGAGGTCCGCGGTTCAAACCCCGGGCCTCCTTGACCCGTGTGGAGCTGGCTCATGCGCAGTGCTGATGCACGCAAGGAGTGCCCTGCCATGCACGGGTGTCGCCGCATAGGGGAGCCCCACGCGCAAGGAGTGCGCCCCGTAAGGAGAGCTGCCCAGCATGAAAGAAAGTGCAGCCTGCCCAGGAATGGTGCCGCACACACGGAGACCTGACACAACAAGATGACGCAACAAAAGGAAACACAGATTCCCGTGCCGCTGACAACAACAGAAGCGGACAAAGAAGACGCAGCAAATAGACACAGAGAACAGACAACCTGGGTTGGGCGGGGGGAAGGGGAGAGAAATAAATGAATAAATAAATCTTTAAAAAAAACCATCATGGTTGTAAAACACCATTTTCAAGTGAGAGGATACTGAAAATCTTGATTTTTTTTGGTAAAAAGAAAAACCTGATAATACAATTTTTCATTGTGTTTTTCCATTAAATAGTTAGAATTTCATGCAAATTCCTCCTTCACATAGTCATGCAAATCCAGTTGGTTTATGGAATATATTTTTATTAAACACTGTTTCTGAGACATAGTTCTTTTATTTACTTATTTCTTGCGTGCCTTTGTGGTAGTTTGAAATTGTTTTATGAATCCCCAAAAGAAAAAGATGGTGTTTGTGAACTAACCCATGCCTGTGGAGGTGAGGGTGTGACCCTGTCAGCTGGACTACGTCAGTGAGGTGTGGCTCGGGTTGTCTCTGCCCTCTGCTGGGACTGATGTAAACGGGGGCACACACAGGAAAAGGGGGATCTGCCGTTTTGACCTGGCCAAGGGAGAGAGAGGGCCCAGGTTTGCCTCCAGCTGCGGAGAGGCAGAGAAGTCCCTAGGGCCTGAAAGGTGAGGCCCAGAAAGATGCAAGTGGTTGCCCACAGCTGAGCTCCAGGAGACAGGAGATTCTGAAGAGAAAGGCGGAGATTGGGGGCCATCTTACTTTGCCACATGGCCAAACAGGATCATAAGTAGGGGGCTTTGGTGGGAAAACACCTCTGATGGTGCCTCAATTGGGACGTTTAGCGGTCTTGGAGCTCTAAGCTTTCACCCCTAAAAAATTTCCCATTAAAAAAGCCAACTCCTTTCTGATACTTTGCATCAGCAGTCCTTTGGCAAACCAAAACATTCTTATTTCCCATATGATATACTTTTATTTCCCTCTTTATTTATTTATTTTTTAAATGTGACATTCAGAAAATATAAGAGGTTCCCATATATCCCCCACCCCCTGACTCCACTTCTCCCACATCAGCAACCTCTGTCATCATCGTGGCACATTCATTGCATTTGGTGAATACATTTTGGAACACTACTGCCCCACATGGATAGTAGTTTACATTGTAGTTTACACTCTCCTCCAGTCCATTAGTGGGTTATGGCAGGATATATAATGTCCAGCATCTGTCCCTGCAACACCAAATGATATACTTTAGTGCCAAAATGTCTTTTTTTTTTTTCTTCCTATTTTTACAGTGTTTTAATTTTATTAGCCCCCACCAGCCCACTGCCACATTATCATGTAGGCAGAAGGGGATTTGCTGAGTTGTTGCCAGAATGTTTTTCTTATTTTAGTTAACACTTAAACATGTCTTTTTTTCTTCCTTTTTTAAAACAAGTTTATTTCAAATTAAAAAAAATAATAACTGAAAAATGCAGCTCAACAATTTATAGAAGCATTACTCTTAAAAGTTCTGTCCAGACACTTTTATATCATCTAATTCTAACTAATAACTCAGGTGTTTCACTTGTGTTCAGAAAGACATAAAGAAGAACACAGATTAGTTAAGTGGCATAGTCAAGTTCTCTATTAATTAATATGTCTTTTTAAAAAACTTTGTTCTTTTGCAATTGAGATCATAATCTCTGAAAATACTGTTAATGTTAGCAGATCCAGATTTGGACATTTAGGGTAAACAATCTCCAACTGTCCTCTAGCCAGAGAATACAGTAAGAACCTGGATTTAGATTCTGTGATGGGTAAGTTCATGTGTCAGTTTGGCCAAGATTTGTTGTCCAGTTGTTTGGCCAAGCAAGCAGCAGACTGATTATTACTGTGAGGCTACTTCATGGATTTAAATCATTGTCAGTTGATTGCATCTGTGGCTGATTATATCTGCAAATCAACAAAGGAGACTGCCTTCAACAATGAGAGAAGTCTCATTCAATCAGTTGAGGCTTTAAAAGGAGAAGTGATGCTGTTAGCAGCCATAAGAGAGAATTTCCATCTCTGCTTCAGCCAACCAGCTTCTCCTGGAGAATTCATCAAAGACTTCCATTGGCATTCCCAGCTTATGCCCACCCTATGGAATTTGGACTTGCCAATCTCGTTTCATGAGACAGTTCTTATGAAAATCTAATAATATTTACAGTTTATCTCCTGTCAGTCCTCTTTCCCTAGAGAACCCTGACTAATACAACTTTGGTACCAAGAGAGTGGGGTGCTGCTACTGCAAACACCAAAAATGTGGAAGTGGCTTTGGAATTGGGTAATGGGTAGAGGCGGGAAGAATTGTGAGGTGCTTGATAGAAAAGGCCAATATTGCTTTAAAAGACGGTTGGTGGAAATATGAATGCTAAAGATACTTTCAATTGGGCCTTAGACAGTAATGAGGAATGTGTAATTGGAAACTGGAAGAAAGGTGATCCTTGTTATGAAATGGCAGTGAACTTGGCGAATTTGACTTCTGATGTCAAATAAAAGGCAGGATGTGAAAGTGATGAACTTAAATACTAGCTGAGGAGATTTCCAGGCTTACTGTCAAAAGTGCAGCCTGGTTTCTCCTTGCAGCTTATAGGAAAATGCAAGAGGAAAGGCATAAACTGAAAACTGATCTCCTGGATACAAAGACATCAGAAATTGATGGTCTGGAAAATTCTGAGTTTCTGGAAAGTGAGTTCCCAGAGACTAGTGCTCCATGTAAGGATTTAACTGAACATGGAAACAGTCAGCAATTTCTGTGGAAGTTAGGATTGTAAATGAATTTATTAAGGAAGGATTCATGGAAAGTTCCTTTCCTGATGGTTTGGACCTCTGTGTACTACATGCAAAACTGACAAATTTCTTTGTGAGATCTGTATGAATATACCCACAGCCAGCCTGGACTAAAATGGACAGAAAAGGGAGAGATTGAAGGAAAAGTCATTTCAAGGGCAGAACCGTGGAAGCTGAGGTCTGAACCTAAGACATCCTCTCTAGCCAAGAGAGTGGGCCCACAATGTGTGTGGAAAGGGTAAGTCTACCCTAGCACCCAATCATTTTCTTCATCTTACAGATGAAAAAATCGGGGTTCTAGGGCTAAATTACTTGTGCAAAGTTGGTGCTCATTGCCCTCCTGTGTGGCTGAAAGCATCCTTGGGGTGTGTACTCCCAGTAGTAATTTTTTGACAGGTGACAGTCCTGGCAGAGTATAGCAGTTTGATATTTTTTATGAATTCCAAAAAAGAATAAAAGATTATGCTTATAAACTGGTCGGTTCCTTTGGCATGATAACCCTTTGATTGTATTAGATTCAGCTGAGACATCTGATTAAATTAAGATTAGGGCTCTGATCCAACCACATCATTAGAGTACGACTCAGCTCTAAGTCCCAGCCCCCTTGGGGATGAAACAGATGCTCACACAGAAGAAAACACACAGAGAAGGAGAACACAGAAGCAGATGTGCAGGAAGGGAGAGAGCTCCATAGACATGGCCCTGGGAAGAGAGATGAGCCTGATACTCTACAGCCGACCCTCTACAGCTGAGCCCAGGAAGAAATGAGCCCCTGGGAGAGAGACAAGCCTTATCCCAGCCTATGGCTAAGATCTGAAGAAGCTGGGACCACAGAACCTTGACAGAAAGGAGGAAGGCTGGACCCTCACAGACATTGCCCGCCATCTTGTGTCAACACATAGCAACAGACTTTGGGTGAGAAAGTACCTCTTATGATACCTTGAGTTGGACTCTTTAGGGCCTGGTAACTGTAAGCTTCTACCCCAAATAAATATCCTTTACAAAAGTCAATGGAGTTCTGGTACTTTGCATCAGCACCCCCTTTGGCTGATTAATATGTAAGCCCTGCTGCCCTTCCCCACAAATATATCCTGTGCTCAGGACCAGGTATGCCAGCTTGGCCGGATACAACCCAGTCCCCGAGCAGATAAGGGAACTGCTGGCATGTTCCTTCCCCTATGTCCTGAGCATGTGTAAATATTCCCTGGGGACAGTCTGAATCATGACATCCAGCTCACGTCTCCATGGTATATCTGTCCATGGTGGGAAGGGCGCAGGGTTCCCCCACTCCAGCACCCACACACAAAGCAGGTGCAGCTTGCAGACCTGCTGGCTATGGGAACAGATGTCCAGTAGTGAAGCTGTCCTTGCTCTATGTCTTCTCCATGTGAGTAAGACATCGTGCTTTTGCTCCAGTGCTGACGTTTCTCTAGGTGTTCCTTCTCCTGATTGACAAATTCAAGTAGGGTTTGTAGCAGTTTGATATGGTTATGAATTCCAAAAATAGATATCAAATTATGTTTGTAATCTGGTCTGTACCTGAGTATGATTATGTTATGATTAGGGCTTTGACGAGGCCACGTCATTACGGCTTTGAGTCCCCACCCACCAAGGGACAGATAAAAGGCATGGCAAAGGACAGATTTGGAAGGGTTTTTGATGTTGGAGTTTGATGCTGAAGCCTTAAGCTGGAGCCCTGGGAAGTAAGCACACAGAGAAAAAAGAAGCAAGCCCCAGGAAGAGAGGAACCATGATCTCAGGAAGAAGCAAGTACTGGGAAGAGAGGAACCCTGAACCCAGAGAGAGGCAAGACCCTGGAAGAGAGGAACCAGGAAGCCTGAACCCTCGCAGATGACAGCAGCCATCTTGCTCCAACACGTGGAAATAGACTTTGGTGAGGAAAGTAACTTATGCTCTATGACCTGGTATCTGAAAGCTCCTACCCCAAATAAATATCCTTTAAAAAAATGAACCGATTTCTGGTATTTTGCATCAGCACCATTTTGGCTGAGTAATACAGGGTCTATCCCCACTCCAGGTTGGAATCCGTCTGTCTTGGTTTGCCAGGGCTGCTATGACAAACACCATGCCGTTGGTTTAAACAATAGGGATTTATTGGCTCCCGGGTTTGGAGGCTTGGAGTCCAACTTCAAGGTCTTGACGGGGCTGACTTCCTCTTGGGGTCAGCAGAGTTCCGGCAGCCTCTGTCACCCGGGGTGATCTCTCTTTCCCCTGTGTGTGCTCCAGTTTCCCCTGACCTGTGGCTTCAGCTTCCTGCTTCTTCCTTGTGCCGGCATCTGAATTTCCTCTGCATTATAAAGACTCCAGTCACTCAGACTGAGACCCACCCAGATTCCCTTTGGCCTCATCTAAAAAGGAAAGTAGAAGAGCCTGTTTTCTAAGTCCACTCCTTAACTAATAGCGCATCTTCAAGATCGTTTTTACAAGCGGGTTTCTGCCCCCAGGGATGTGGATTAGGACTTGCTCATGACTTTCAGGGGATGTATTTCAATCCCCAACACTCTACGGGGATGGAATGCGTGGCAGGCTTCCCTGACCCAGGCCACAGCCACCTCTTCCCTCCTCCACCGTGCGTGCCCGTGTGCACACACAGCAGGCAGTGTACTGATGGATCTATCGGATGCCATGAGGCATGTCCTGTCCACTCACTGCCCTCTAGCAGGTGGCTCTTGGCCCTGACGCAGTGCTCTGATTCTGACAAGGGCCTCTGGGAAGGGGCCACGTGCCATGCTGCTGCCCTGATGCGGGTGGTATGGTCAGGGCAGCCTCCCCTTCCTGGCTGACCACCCCCTGCCTCTGCTCTGGACAGCAAATGGGCATCCAGTGCCACTGGATTGGGCTGTCCTGACGGAATGGCCACAGAGGCTGGGCCTGGCCCAGGCATTGTCCCCTGTACCCACCCCACGGGGAACCACTGGGCACTGGCTCAGTTTCCCCTAAGCTGCAGACTTGGGCCGGTTTTTCCCAAATGTTCCCGTCCTATTGGTCCCCTTCTTCCTGCACTGTCCATCCCGGCCAGCAGCGTCACTCACCTTGTCCCTGGAGCAGAAGACCGGGGCGGCTTCTCCGCAGCCACGCAGGGGCCTGACCTCTGTCCAGGGCTGAGGCCGTGGCCCTTCTGCACGTTCCCGTGCAAGCGTCTGCAGCCTCGGCTTCCTCTTCTGGTTCCCTCTGCGGGCGCCGAGGGGGAGAGGCCCACGGGGTGCAGAGAAGAACGCGAGGGTTTCCATCCTGCCACCTTCTGTGATTTGCCCCCGTATCCACTGTGGCACACGTGGACGCACACAATGCCATGATGCACGTGGACCAAGGCTGCGGCGGCTGTGATCCTACGTGGCGGCAGGGGCGCATCCTGGCCATCTCCTGGGCGGGTGCAGTCACCGTCGTCCCCATTTACAGACGAGGAGACTGAGGACTGGTTGAGTGCGCAGCAAGTTGGGGGGGTGGGCTTGCCCTGACCCCTCCCCACGCGTGCTCTGGGCAGGCGGGCCGTGGTCTGCAGCAGGAGCTCGCTTTCTCTCGGGGAAAGCTGCAGGGCCTCCTTGGGGTCACCCTGCAGCAGCCCTGTCCCTGCCGCCCTTGTGGATTAAACTGTACCCCCAAAAGACGTGTCCTGGGACTGCGGCCTCATTTGGAAACAGGGTCAGTTAAGAGGAGGCCAAACTGGATTAGGTGAGGCCCTGGCCCGCTGTGGCCGGTGTTCTTATAAGGAGAGGGACTTTGGACCCAGGCCGAGCAGGAGGACAGCCGCGAGAGGTGGTGCCACTGCCTCGGTCAGAGCCTGGAGGATTGGAGACAGTGAGTGCCCGCTGTTCACACCCCCAGGTTGGGGGTGCTTTGTGAGGCACTCTCCCACACCCACCCATAGTGATGGCAGCTTCATCCTTGAACCCCAGGAGATTCCTTGTGTGTAAGAAGAAATAAGTGTTTATCCAACGCTGAGGACACCCGGGGCAGGAATGCATAAACCACGCACTCCACTTGGTCTGCAAATTTTTCTCTCCCTTTCCCCATCGCTTGGCTCTCAGAGTTTGGAAGGCCGACCTGTTTGGCAGGTCTCTGACTGAGCAAGCCCGTTCCTTCACATTTCTGGTCTCCATGCCAACAGGGCACTAGCCGGGGGGGCCTGGCCTGCAAGCCGCCTTCCGACCTGGAAACCTGGAAATGGCTGAAAGGAATACTGCAGGGAAGTATGGGCCACTTTGCAAGTGGGTCCCATTTCAGCCGCCCTCTGCCCCATTGTGGCAAATGCTCCTGTTTTCCAGCTCCTGGCGTGCAGTGGGCAGTGAGTGGGCGGTGCCTTCTCTCCCCTGTCCTGTCAGAGCTGGGACAGCTGGCCAGGCTGACCGGGCACACAGGCTCCTCTTAAAACATGGGTGTGAATCTCAGATCGGTTTGAGTAAGGTAGATCCCTAACTGTTTCTTTCTCCCCCTGAATCATCTTTTTTATTTTTTCCTGGTTTGAAATTTTTGAAAGAAAGAAAAAAAGGACATCCCCGTCCATTGGCTTGCCTGCGTGGGTCCATTTCTTTCCGCAGGGTCGATGAATCCCTCATTGTCTGCTACTACAAGCCTGGGCTTTTATTTCTCTTTGTTGTGTACATGTGTAGTACAGTACCAGGTAATGAAAGGATTTTTCTAATGTTTCAGGGCTTTGTTTTCAAGCAACAGCAGAGAGGGGATATCTGCAGACGAGCGAATAAATTCTCAGAAGCAAGTGGCCAAGGACGGCAAATCCTGGAGAAGAGGCTTGAAGAAACTGTTTTCCACGTTTCTTATTAATCTGCTTATTTTCTTTCCTCCCTCACGCTGACTTACCAAAGTCTTCATGAACAGATGTGCACAGCGTCGTTTTGGACCCTTGGACACCTGAGCTGGTAGGGGGCTAACTTCCAGACCCCGTGTAGGCTTGAATATTTTGAATACTGCACAACCCTAGGTGGCGCTGTTCCTAGTATAGTCCATGAGAACCACTCCCACTGGAGTTGTGCAGTCCACACCTTGCACAACTTTATTCTTCTGCAGTCTCATTTGCTTACTTTAAGTCCTGGTTCAGAGATACTGCAGTTTTACTATGCTAACTAGATGAATGAGTCACTGACCTTTAGGAGTAAGAGGCTTTGAACTTTCCACTCAACAGGATCGGAAGGGAGAATAGGGGAGGTTTCTGAAGGGAACAGCTCCTCAGGGAACCCCTATCAGCCCATCATGCCCCATGCCAAAGAATAGATCCCAAAGTCATTGGTTCCTGGAGGACACATGTTGGGTTGCCCTGCAACTGTCTGAGGGGTTATCTGCTCCATTATCCTCTCCTGAGCTCTAGAACATCTGCATGGCTTTGAGGATATAAGGGTGACACCGTGATTATATTTATTTAATAGAGTTGGATAGTTGGAAACAGTAGTGAAAATGATGACAAGCATTTGGCAGTTGTAGTTTTAATATCAGGAAGTAAGATAGGCAAATGGCCTCCTGATTTTGAGCTAACAGCTGGGCAATGTCGGTTGAAGTGGAAGAACAGGAGTTTTTCAGCAACTTGTTCCATTTCTCCACCTGTGCTGGGTTGTGCTCCTGGTGCCCCTCTCCCCCTCGGCCCCTGGAGACCCATTCCTCAGGTCTGGTTGAGGGTCCAATCTATGGAGGGAGGATAACGGCATGAGGGGTTGGGGGGTGGGTATTAGTCAGGTTTCTCTAGGGAAACAGAACTGACAGGAGATATCTGCAAACAGTATGAGGTTTTATAACATTCTTTCACAAGACCCTGGGGATGCACAAGTTCAAACTCTGCAGGGCACGCGTCAAACCAAGGACTCCAGTGAAGATCCTTGATGAGTTCCCAGGAGACTCTGGCTCTCTGACATAGAGCTGGAGATTCTCTCCCTGACTGCTGAAATCACATCCCCCTTTAAGGTCTTCCACGGATTGGATGAAACATCACTCGCTGTTGACAGCAGTCTCCTTAGTAGTTTGTAGATGTGATCAGCCATCTATGCAATCAACTCACTGATGATTAAAGTTCCTGAAATATCCTTGACCCAGTGCTTGACCAGAAACTGGGCACCATCACTGGGCCGAGTTGACACATTAGCTGAACCATCACAGGGAGCAGTAGAGCTGCTCCCTGGTAGTACCCACCTGTGTTCTCTCCCTGTGCACACTCCTTCTCTTCTGTTCTTTTCAGTCTTCTTCCCTTGGTGGATTGAATTGTGTACCCCCATTGGGACATGTTCTTGGTCTCGGTCCCCATTCTGGTGGGTGTGGCCCTATTGTAAATATGATCTCTTCAGGATGTTTCTTCAGTTAAGGTGAGACCCCACTGAATCAGATTAGGCTTTAATCTGGATTACTTGCTTCCTTTATCAGCAGAATGTCAGTTAGAAGGAGAGAGAAGCTACTGGAAGATGCCTGAAGTCAACAGAACCCAGAGGAGGAAGAAGGCATCACCATGTGATGGAAAAGCCAAGGAACCCCAAAGATTGCTGGCCAACCAGAAGACACTGACTCTGGGAAGAAGCCAGCCTTCTAGCTCTGAAGCCAAGAGCCAATAAATTCCTGTGGTTAAACCAACCCATTGCATGGTATTTGCTTTAGCAACCAGGAAACTAAGCACTCCCTTTCCCAGTTTATCATCCCCTTCCGCATGCCACCTTCTTTCTCCAGTGGGTTTTGATCGCCTTTCTGTGATCACTCAGGACTGGTGATGTTGATCCCTCCCAACCTACCCCAGGAATATGATTCATGACAACTTGGACCTGGGCTGCTTTTCAGAGCTCAAGGAAGGCATCTGACTTCATGATGACTTTTGAGCCTCACCATAGCCGTGTGGGAATGGTGGTATCCGAATTATTTTTTATAAAGAGCATTTGCTAGATGTTAATAAATATTTTGCTTTTTAAGACATTACATATTTGAAAAGAAGATTTTCTGTTGCTGATCAATATACAATAAAGCTTTTTCAGATTTTAAATAACCTCCACTACATCTTTACTGTCATAAAAGCTAGGAGTAGAATGTGAATATAATAACACCAATTATTCTAATTTTCTCCTTACTGCAGCGCTGGAATAAGTACCTTACATTTTTATGGTGCTTTATACTTAAAAAAAAATACACGTTCAATTCACAATGTACTTGGATCATCTCAGCAATCTTCTGAGGTAGGAGGAGCAAGAATTATTACCTTTATTTTACCAATTGAGGAAACTGAGGCTCCTATAGGCGAAATGATTTGTTTGGTGTCATAGAAAATGAGGAGAGAGCAGAATTTGAACTTGAATTTAGGTTTTATGAATTTTTTCTTCTATAGAGCTCATTTTCTTTCCTAAAATGATAGTTTCTGGATATAGATATAAAAAATGTCCCCCTGCACACATGCCTACTCATCTGCCACCAAATGCAGTCATTCAGAGAGGCTCCCTCTGATGGCTGGCTTTTCCTCTATTGACCATGACACAATCTTCCCTCCCATCCTCAACACACACCTTTTTTTCCCAGTTTGTTCCATGGAAAGTGGGCACATTGGTATGCAGTCTCGAACGGCTCCATTGTACTTGGTATGGTCCTCATATCTTAGCTGAGTTGGTCCCAGAGGCAGTAGAATGTGGCTGGACTTGCCTCAAAACTAGGAAGGGAAGACTTTCAGGACAAATTTTCTGAGGAATAAACAAGAACAGCCAAGTAATTCTGTGATTGGAGCCAATGGGTAACTGAAAGAAAGCAATTTTCCCATTTGAAGCATGGGTGATGCAATTGTCTCCATAATATGGTCCATTAGACAATTACCACGTTGCCTTGTGCACCCAGAGCACCACAGAAGGCTGTCTGGGGTGAGCTCCATGAGGAGGGAAAGAGCCCTTTGAGCATGCTCAGTGGCTGTGGAGTCACTGGGAGTCTACAACCTACGTCGGTCCCTGGAGAAACACCTGCGTGGTTGATGCATTCACCGGCCCAGAGGGATTAGCTCACAGAGGAACGCAAAGTGAAAATAAGGCATGAAGGATGTGGAAGCAGAGACGTGCTTGGGGTCTGGGAATGAAGGTGGGAAGGGAGACAGGAGGAAAAATATGGGGGAGACTTCAGAGAGAGTCATGAGGATGGGAAGACCAGCTGGTGACAGGAGTGGGGTCATCTTGTCTACCCTTATCCTTGCTGAGTTGGTTCCTCCTTTATCCTCTTTGCTACTGAGCTCCTGTTGAAATATAAGAAAAAGTAGAAAAACAGGTTTTGTGACTGGGTATAATTTCTTCTTTTCTTTGTTTTCTTTTCTAAATTATCTCTGCATGCTTTGCTATAGGAAATATTTCTGTCACTTCCACCCTCCCTGAGTTGGCGGAGCTTCCCGGGTGCCTTCACTCCTTTGGCAGAGTAAACAATACCACGTCTTCATTCTTCTTGATATTTTCTCTGTGAGTAACCTTGTCAACGGCATCTTGATCATCTTTCTCTTTCAATCGCCAAACTGCCTTTGCTAGGATTTGTTTTTTTTAATTCAGATGTTGTCTTAGTTTCCTATGGTTGACATTACAAAATGCCACAAACTCAGTGGTTTAAAGCAGCAGAAATGTATTCCTTCAGTTTTAGAGTTTAGAAACTCTAAATCAGGGTGTCAGGAAGGCCACGCGCCCTCTGAAGCCTCTAGTGAAGAATGCTTCTCTGCCTTTTCTAAGTTTTGGCGGTTACCAGCAATCCGTGTGATTCCCTGACTTGTGATGGCACAAATGCAATTTCTGACTCCATCTTGGCAATGTTGTCTTCCATTTGTGTGTCTCTATCTCATCTCCTCTTTTTATGATCATTGTGGATTAAGAGCCCCCTCGTCCACTATGACCTCATTTTAACTAACTATATCTGCAATGAACCCTATTTCAAATAAGGTGACATTTTGAAATACTGGAACTTAGGACTTCAACATATCTTTTTGTGGGGTCATAAGTCAAGTCAAAACAGATGCCCTCCTTTGTTTATTTTAGTGTGTGCTGACTCTACAATTATACTTGCAGGCAAGAATTCACCTCTCTTTCATCACAGTTCCTTAAATGTGTTTGCCCATCTCCTCCTGGTTATATGTGAATACTAAAACCTTAATTTCTACAGGCATTCCCAATTTCCTAATTTAGTTTTTATGAAAGTCTGGAGGTATAAAAGTTCCCCTAAGTGCATTCAACACCATATCATGATTGTCAGTTGGGTATAGTAGAAAGCGCTCGGGCTTGGAAGTCAACCAAACCTCAGTGTGATCCTGTGCCACCAGTTTCTTTGGGAAAGTTTCTTAGTTCCACTGGACTCCAGTTTCCTCCTCTGTGAATCAGGGCATATATCCCTTCTCTCGCAGGATGGGAACATGAGGTATGCTGTTATGGTCAAGCCTGTGGCACACGTCAGCAGAGGGCACCTGCACACAGTGAGTTCAGTCCTTGGTCCCCTCTTCTTAGCCCCTTTGCTGCAGGGTCTAATGCCACCAAACACAATCGTCCTTTGTCCTAGGAATCACTTAGAAGTTGTCAACACCAGCTTTACTAAAACCAGCACACAGGTTCCCTACATGTTTCATTTTGTACCAAAGGAAAATTTCAGAAAACTTTGGATTTTCACATGTCTGAGAGCAGAGGAAAGTTGGGTGCCATGTCATCTCCACGGCTAACCAGGAGGAGGAAGATCTGGGGTGTTTACGTTGGTGAAACATCTAACTGGGTTTTTCTCCAAAGTGGCATGTTATCACTCTAGGAAATGTTTCTGCCTTGAATGCTGAGACAGTGAAGCAGGGGAGTTGGGGGCCAGGGAGGACGTAGACCTGATTTCAGCAACAACAAGCAGGAGCTCTTCAGGCAACTTGTTCTACTTCCATTCATTTGTGGGAACACAGGGAAATACATTGTGGTCTTTGTTCGTTCCAAAGGTCAGGTTTGTCAGAAGATGGAAGCCGTGTAACTCAGGTGCTGTCATCAGATGAATTATTTCCGTGCGTTGGCTGGGGCCCTCTGGGCCTCAGGCAATTAATGAACTTCTGAGCTTTCCTAATTTACACACATGGAATAATTTCCTGGTCACCGGGAAGTACTTTTAATAACCTGCCCAACTTCGTTAGTTGTAGCATACATGACTTACGTCTAAGTTAGCTTGTCAAAAACCAGTCAAAGCCTTTCCACCAGTCGGCATCAGAGATCACAGAAAGGATCACTTGTTGCAGAGCTTGGAGAGGTCTCTAGAAAGAGCCAAGCCCTTTCCGACATGGTGGAGGGGCCATGCTTATGGCCAGGCTCACAGAGCAGTAGCTGTGGCAGCAGCCGAGGCTGCTTGCCTGGATCTGCAGCCAGAACCTGGGGCAAAGACAGAGGGTGGGGAGGGGGAGGCACCAGAGTGCAGTGCTAGGATGGGACGGGTCACAGGGTGGGGGTACCTTAGGGAGGAGGGGCCTGCACTGCCATAACAAATACCATATATTGGGGGCTTAAAACAACAGAAATTTATTCTTGCATAGTTCTGGAAGTGAGAGTTACAAAATCTGTAGGGGTGAGTCCTTCCTCAATTCTTTCTAACTTCTGGTGATTTACCAGCCATCATGGGGTTCAATCTCTGCCTCCATCATCACTCATCACGTGGCCACCTTCCCTCTTCATCTCTATCTGTCTCTTCTCCTCTTCTTACAAGGACACAAGTCATATTGGATTAAGGACTGACCCTACTCCAGTGTGACCTCATTTGAACTTGCCTAATTCCAACTATAGCAACCCTATTTCCAAACAAGATCACATTCATGGAACCAGGGATTGGGACTTGAACTTGTCTTTTGTGGGGACAAAATTTATCCCATAGCAAAACCCAATGAGACCCTGCCCTTGTCAAAATGGCAGAATGAGATGCTTCAGGGCTCCATGCCCCCCAGAAGCTTAGAACAACTAGTAATAACTGTCTGCAATGTCTTTCTCAAAGCTCCAGAAAACAGTTAAAGGACTGTAGTAAAATGGCAAGTGCAAAATCAAGAAACCAAAAAAAACAAGAAAAAGGCTACTCCAAAGTGGTGAGGGGAAGCAGATTTGACCCAATGGATAGGGTGTCCGCCTACCACATGGGAGGTCCGCGGTTCAAACCCAGGGCCTCCTGACCCGTGTGGAGCTGGCCCACGTGCAGTGCTGATGCGTGCAAGGGGTACTGTGCCATGCAGGGGTGTCCCCACGTAGGGGAGCCCCACATGCAAGGAGTGCGCCCCTTAAGTAGAGCCGCCTAGCGTGAAAAAAGGGCAGCCTGCCCAGGAATGGCGTCGCACACACAGAAAGCTGATGCAACAACAACAAAAAAATGAGACACAGATTCTGAGTGCCGCTGACACAAGCAGACACAGAAGAATATGCAGTGAATGAACACAGAGAGCAGACAACTGGGGGGGAAAGGGAGAGAAAGAAATTTTTAAAAATCTTAAAAAATAAAAAGTGGCAGGAACTAGTGGTGTCCCGGCTGGCCCCTCCCCACCCCTTACCAGTTCTGCATGGAGCTAGCCTGTACTCCAGGACAGACCCCAGGTCTTGGTTTTGGAGGGAGCAGAGTAACGCTGGTGCACATGGGACAGAATGCATGTCTGACCTAAAAGACATGCTGTTCCAGAACTTGCCCTGCATGTAGAAGGCAGTTCACTGAGCTCCCCCATGTGCTATAGAAAAGCAGGCAAGTGGCTGCCCAGGGCAAGGAATTGCTGTCTGGAACCATTGAGGAAACTGTTTCCTAGGCAAGAGGGCACATTCATATCATGTAAAAGGAGG
Source organism: Dasypus novemcinctus (assembly GCF_030445035.2). NCBI lineage: Eukaryota > Metazoa > Chordata > Mammalia > Cingulata > Dasypodidae > Dasypus > Dasypus novemcinctus. The sequence goes on along the minus strand of NC_080676.1, from coordinate 162,595,806 downwards.
AAGTCCCAGGACCACCTGTACATGCTGAAGACAAGACCCTACAAAAAGAATCAGGGCAGCCCCCTACTTTGTCCTGGGGCTGTTCTCCAAACTCTTTGCATGGAGTAGCTCAGGAGAGTACCCCTATGGGTCAATCTGCAAAGCCTGGGAAAGGCATTTTCTTTTCCTTTTTCTTTTTCTGTTAACCCCTGGCATTCAAGGAAAGTTCTGTCATAACACTAGCTGAAAACAAGCTTAAGAAACAGATGCCTCAGAGTCTAAATTCCAGTGATAACACATTAAAGTATCAAAATATCCAGGTTCAATAAAAGGTTACAAAACATACAAAGAAACAGGAAGCAATGGCCCAAGCAAAGATCAAGATTAAGATATTAGAAACCATCAATGAGGAGGATCAGACCTGGGACATTTCTGACAAAGACTTTAGAAAATTTTGGTCCTAAATATGTTCAAAGAGTTTAAGGAAAATATGAACAAAGAACTCAAGGAAACCAGGAAAATGATAAATGCAAAGAGAACCAGTAGAACATTGAAAATTATGACAAGGAACCAAACTTAGCTGAAGACCATAGTAACAGAAATTTTTAAAAAATTTTCCAGAGGGGTTCAACATCAGATAGGAGCTGACTGAAGAAAGAATCAGAGAACATGAAGATAAGACAATTGAAATCATTGCTGAGGCAAAAACAAACAAAAACAAAACAGAAAAACCAAAAAGAAGAAAGAATGAAAGAAAGTGATCAGAGCCTGAGAAACTTGTGGAACAGTATCAAACCTATCAATCTACATATTTTGGGAGTCCCCAGAAGGAGAAAAAGACAATACTCAAAGAAACAATGACTGAAACCTTCCCAAATTTAAAGAAAGCCATACACATTCATACCTAAGAAACCACATGAGCCCCAAACAGGATAAATTTGAAGAGAACCATGTTGCAGCACAGTCTAATTAAACTGTCAAATGTCAAAAATAAAAAGAGAATCCTGAAGGCCACAAGAGAGAAGTAATGTGCCACTTACAAGGGACCCTCAATAAGATTAAGAGCCAATTTCTCATCAGGTGGGAAGTGGATGTGGCTCAACTGATAGAGCATCCACCTACCATATAGGAGGTCCAGGGTTCGATTCCCAAGGCCTCCTGACCCATGTGATGAGCTGGCACATGTGCAGTGCTGCTGCATGCAAGGAGTGCCATGTCATGCAGGGGTGCCCCCCATGTAGGGGTGCCCCACACACAAAGAGTGAGTCCTGCAAGGAGAGCCAGCCGGTGTGAAAAAAGTGCAGCCTGCCCAGGAGTGGCACCGCACACATGGAGAGCTGACGTAGCAAGATGACAGAACAAAAAGAGACACAGGTTCCCGGTGATGCCTGACAAGAATGCAAGTGGACAGAGAAGAACACACAGAGAATGGACACAGAGAGCAGACAATGGGGTGGAGGGGGGAGAAATAAATAAAAAAAAAATCTTTAAAAAAACCATTTCTCATCAGAAACCATGGAGGGAAGAAGGCAGTGGGATGACATACTTAAAGTGCTAAAAGTAAAAAAACTACCAACTAAGAATTCTATATCTGGCAAAACTGTCTTTTGAAAATGAGGGAAGATTAAGACCTTTCCAGATAAACACGAGCTGGAGAAGTTTGTCACTGCTAGACCAGTCCTATAAGATGCTAAAGAGAATTCTGCAGGTTGAAAGGGACGGAAAAAAGATGATAGATTGAAGCCACATGAAGAAATAAAGATTTCTTTAGATAATGTCATGGGTATATAAATGCCAATACTATTGTATTTTTGGTTTGTAATTCCACTTTTTACTTTCCACAGGATCTAAAGACAAATGCATAAAATGTAATTGGTAGTTTGGGACTCAATTTATAAACTTGTAATTTCTGACAAGAGCTACATAAAAGTGGGGGGATGGAGGGGTATGAGAATATATTTTGTGTATTCCATTGAAGTTAGTTGTTATCAAAGCAAACAAGATTGTTACAGATTTAGGATGGTAAATTAAGCCCCATGGTAACTAAAAAGAAAATATTGGAGGAAATGCAAGCTCATTGAGAAAGAAATTAGAATACAGTTTTCCAGGGCTGGAGGACAGGGGCAATAGGGAGTTAATGCATAACATGGGTAGGTTTTCTGTTTGGCGAGATGGGGAAGTTTTAGTAATGGAAGATGGTGAAGATACTGTGATATCATGAATGTGATTACTCTCATTGAATGGCATGCTTGGGAGTTGCTGAGATGGGAAAGTTGATTTTGTATATATGGTCCCACAATTTTGAAAAAAAGAAAAAGAAAGAGTAACTGAAGAGACAATGACAATTAAATGCAATGCATGATTCCAAATGGGATGTAGCAAGGGGAGAAAGGCTCAAAGTGGCATTATTGGGACATATGAAAAAAGTAGAGTAGAGAATATAAGTGTTACATGAATGTTTAATTTCTTGAACTTGATAACTGCACTTAAAGTAATTATATAAGCGAATATGCTTGTTCCTAAGAGATGAGCATGGGAGTATTGCATGTTCAAGACTATGATGTATGTATCCTGTTCTCAAAATTTCATAAAATGGATGGGTGGATAGATAGATGGATGGACAGATGGACAGATGGATGGATGAGTGGGTGACAGATATGATATGGCAAAGGTGCCAAGATGTTATAATTGGTAGAGCTGGGTATTTGGCAGTGTGGAAGTAAGTTGAAGTTCTCTGTATGGGGTTTGTAACTGCCCTGTAAGTTGGAAATTGTCTTCTAAATAAAAAGTTAAAAAATAAATAAAAAGCTCAGTGGGCCCCTCTGTCCTTGGTGATGGCCTTGTCACTGAAGCACCCCCAGAATTGTTACTAGAGGTACCTTAGAGAACAATGACGCGTCTTTGCTTTGAGGGGAACAAGGACATTTTAAGGTGCTGGTGTGGGTGGCCAGGGGTTAGTCCACAGCTGCCCAAGCCCTTTTTCCACCAGGGGCCTTCCCATTTTTTCAGTTTCCCTCCCAGGCCTTTAAAAAGAGGCCCTTGGCCAAACCCTACAGAAGGGCTTCAAGAGCCCCAGATACTCACCACGCAACTTGTACTTTCTCCTGGGGAAGAGTGAAGGTCTATGTGCTCGTTTCCTAGTGAGGAGGACCGGGGTGGGGGTGGGGGTCCTCCTGCATTTAGAAATTACGCTTGCAGAGGGGAAGAGCGCTGTGCTGTGTTCCTCAGATGAGGTAAGACAGTTGGGATTAATGCTCCAGTTAAACCTGCCCCAAATGTTAAATACAAATGGCCTTCCAGTTCTGACCCCAGAAAGCATAGTGGAGGGTTGGAGCCCACCTCGCCTTGGAGAGGGGTGGCCCAGCCATCGCCTCGGGCTACGGCTTTGGGTTGTGGCACACTCCCCTACCCCTTTGCTCCGGTGACTCCAGCACCTGGGCAGGATGGGGTCCTGGGCTGCAATGGCAGAGGCTGGATACCTGTTGGGAAAGTGAGAGGGAATAAAAACCAGTAAACTCCCTTTGGCTTCTGTGCCTGAAACTTCTGGACCGGCAAGCAGAACCATCCCTCATGCTGGAAGGGAAAAATGTTGCCAACAATTGCCCCAAATCAGGCCCCAATTTTCCAGGTGACATGATGTGCTGTGGTCATGTCGCTCACTTGCTGTGGGGTTACGATGCCAGGATCTGGGCAGGTTGTCCTAGGTCTCTCACTTTCTTTGGCTGCTTGGTCTCAGAGGCTTTTCCACCAGGCGGAGGCTATCCTGAATAGCCCCTGGGACCTTTCAATTTCAACGGCCAGAATCCATGCTTATTTTCAAGGTGGCCAGGACTCTCTCTCTGCATCCCTCTTGCTTTCCAGAACCGCCATGGGTACATCTGCACTGTGGCTTGCCCCTCCCTTTCCTCCCAGTGAAGACAGAGTGGACCACATCAAGCATGGACTGTTTCTAAGGTCACTGTGCCCCAGGGTGTTATTTGGAAACAAGTGGACATTTATAACCAAATCAATGTGGTAATAATCCATAAAGCATGTTTTCCTGGTGACCACCTGCAGTAAACTCTAGGGCAATGGAGAATGTGCCTTCTTCCAGGTTCTGTAAACAACCCGCTGTCAACCATCATTCTTTAAAGTGCACCTCCTCATTCTCGATTATGTTTCCCACTCCTGGCATATTCTATCATGGAGTCTTCAGATTGGAGCAAGGGATGGGAAGAGAGCATCTTGGAAGCTCTAGGATCCCTAGAATGCTTACTGTGGTTGAGCCTGGCACACCATCGGCCCTTGACACATGCTTGTTGATATAAATTAGCCAGATAAAGGATAAAGCAGAGGATACATCCCTCTGCTTGGAATGGCAGGTGGGAGGGAGTAAGCTCTGGAAGCCCTGGATGCAGAAGCTTCTGGAGACCATTGTCAGACAACTGCCCATTAGCAGAGGGGTTTATGAGGGTGGCTCTCGATGACATTGGGTGCTGGAGGGATGAGACACAGGCAGGTCCTCCTCAAGGCAGAAAGAGCTCTGAGTGGGGGTGGAATGCGCAGACTGGGGACCAGGAGGCTTCCTAGGAAGCAGGTGGCTGTGGGCAGTGTGGGGCAGAGGCAGCTGCCTGGGATAGCTGGATGACCAGGAATGGATGTGAGGTGGGAGAAGGGCCCACCAAGAGAACCACAGGGAAGCTCTACCTGCTTCACAGTAACCCTTTCCCACCCCGGCTCTCTCTATTGGAATGAAATGCCATGTGGGACTTACACCAGAGATTCCTTTTCCTGCCAAAACGCCTCTTCTAAGCAGTGAGTAGGAAAGTTGTTCAAGTTGGTGGGGCCAAAAGCCCATTTGGCAAGAATGCCCTCTTGGAAAATGATCAGCAGTGTGGGCTGGGATGAGGTTTTCTGTGCACTCTCCTTATTTCTTAGCTTCACGTAACCCTGAGTGAGCAATGTTCTGTTGAGTGAATGCCGGGCAGCAGATGGATGGAGATTTTCTCCAGTTTTTTTCTGAGCTGATTGCAAGATAGAAAAGGAAAATAACTTTGTTTCCCTTTTCACTTTTGGGAGGTTTCACATGCAGATAACATTTTAAATTTCGGGAGCGATATATTTTCTCCCCAGTGAGATGTTTGGAGTTGGTGGGACTGGAATGGAAAGGAATCTTTTTATTGAGAAACATCTCAACCCAATGCCTATGCTCTTTTCAGTACATTTCACTAGCCATAATTCGAGAAATGCATTGGTAGTGTATGTTTGTGCATGTGTGTGCATGTGCACGCGTGTTTGTGCATGTATGTGTGTGTATGAGTACATACATACCTATGTGCGCCTGTTCATGGGTGTGCGTGTGTCCAAAGTCCTAACTCTGTCCAGATGATGACCTTCACCCCTGCCCTAGAGAGGTGACAGATGGAGCCAGGGAACTCCGTGGTTTTCCTGGCCAGCTGGACAATCGAGACCCTTCTCTTGCAGTACACCTGACTCCCATATGTCTTGTGTCTGTGCCCACTCATCCAGGGGGTCTGCCCTGCGGGTGGCTCCTCAGTCCAGCTGCATCAAGGGGAGGACTGAGGAGCCCTCGGCTGCCAGGCGCTCTGAGATGCCCCACCTCCACCTGGATGTCCAGCTGCCACCACTCAGGCCTAGCTCAGGGCAGCCTCAGGGCTCTGCAGGGAGAGTTAGCCCAGGTTCAAGGCTCTGCCCATCTGTTACAGTTGACTTATTTACTGGGTCTGAAGCTGGCTGAACCCTTCTCATTGCTTCTCTCCTGAGAAAAGGGTACAGAGAAACATGCAGTTATTTCCCAGCTCAGGTGCTTGGTGAGTTAGCCAGGGCCCCTTGCAGGGCACCATTAGACTGGGCAATCAATGGTGGAGCCAGTGGGGCCTCAGCTGCTCCCCTTTACAGAAGAGCTGCAACCTTGGGACTGGGGGGATCAAAATCTCCATGATGGGAAGAGTCAATGCCTTGCAGAGTCAGACAGAGCAGGAGGTTAGGAGAATAGTGCTGCCCCAGACCTGGATCTGCTGGCATGGATGAAAGAATCGATGGCTTCTCCTGCCATGACACCCCGTGACCTGATTCAGAGGTCCTCAAACACACTGTCTCTAGTGCAGGCACACCCCTCCATCATGGGATCATGGGCACACACCCTTCCATCCTGGGCACAACCCTGCCTCCATCACGGGCACACACCACCCCTACTAGGAGCACACGCTGCCTCCATTGCAGGGACACCCCACCTACATTGCAGGAGCACACCTCCTCCATCCCAGGCACACACCACCTCCAAAATGAGCGTGCACCACCTCCATTGCAGGCACACCCTGCCTCCATGCTGGGTACACATCTTTCCATCATGGAACCATGGGTACACCCCACCTTTATCACAGGAATATGCCCCGCCATTGTGAGATCATGGACAAACCCGCCTTCATTGTAGGCACATGCCACTTCCAACACGGGGACATGTCACTTCCGTTGTGGGCACACAAACACTTCCATCATGCAAACACATACCTCCATCATGGGCACATGCCCCTCTATTGTGAGATCATGGGCAAACCCGCCTTCATTGGGGGCACACGCCACCTTCTTCATGGGCACACACCCCTCTATCATGGACTCAGGTGCACACCTGCCTCCATCACGGGCTCCCACCCCTCCGTTATGAGTTCATGGGCACATCCAGCCTCCACTGCAGGTGCACGTGGCCTCCATTGTGAGTCTGCAGACAGTCTGGTTCTGCTGCTTTGGATTTGCCGTATGGCTTCAAGCACATTACATAAACAAGCTATTCGTGTTTCCACCAGCACCGTTCACTTGCTTTTAATTTGATGGTATTTCTTTTCCAGGAGCATTGCTCAACCAACCCGTGTTTGCAGTGTGGAAGGCATAAGCTTGGTTCTGGGGGAGATAGGGGGTATTTAAGTGTCTGTCCTCACCTGCCAGGCTCTTGTGACAAAGATCATGCAATGGGTTGGCTCAAATGGTGGGAATTTATTGCCTCGCAGTTTCGGGGGCAAGTTGGCAGCATTTGCCTCCTGAGGCGTCTGCCCCACGGCGGTCTCTGCCTCCTTGTGCCCGCACTCTGGTGTCCGCTGGCTTCTGGCTTCTCTGGACTGTGGCAGCATTTCCTCTGCCTTAGGTGGACTCCAGTCACATGGAAAAAAGCCCCAGCTTGCTTCAGTTTGGCCTCATCTACATAGGATAAAGTTCCTTTCTTAAACACGATTCAACCCTCAACCATGTCTAGTAAGTTAATTTTTATTGCAAATCCATGAAGTAGTGTGGTTAAGTTCTGTGAATGTGAACACTGAGCGAGAGGACAGTTAAATGCCTTGTCTAAGGTCCCAGCGCTGTTGCTGTCCAATGCAGGACTGGATGACCTGGTCCACTATACCACAGCCGCCTCCCAGGTGTAGAGAGTGGGCGATGGGGAGCGGGGCAGGCCGGGGCCCCGCGGAGTCCCAGGGCGTAGTTTTCGGGTCACGAGGATGAATTGAGAGCATGAGGCAGTCGGTGCCTCGTGCTGAAGGCACACCCCTGGGGAGTTAGTTCCACCGAGATGGAGAGAGGAGGCCTCCGGCTCGGCAGTGGGCAAGTTCACGCAGCGCCACGAAGCCTGGGATGGTTGCCGGGTGTCCCAGCTTGGGAGACGTAACGGTGTGGGTCCTGCCAGGCCCAGGAGGCCATCAGAAGAGGGCAGGCCGGAGGGCCCGGGGAGTCTGGGACTGTAGAGCCCCTGGAAGCGGGTGGTAAGCCGCTGCGCTCCGAGGAAGTGGGGGCGGGGGCGAGCCGCCAGCTGTGTGCAGGTGCAGAGGGCACGAGGGGCCCACCGAGGCCCACGCCTTGGGCTCTTTCACACACAGCGGGCAGATGACAAGACAAGTCGTGCCGCCCCTCGAAGAGGCAGTGGACACCGCAGGTGACCCGGGAGCACAGGGGCAGGCTGAGGGAGAAGGCCGGCAGTCAGCCATTGACCTCAAAAAGGGTTTCTGATGCTGCCATGTCACCTTTCCAACAATGCTTTACAGAGTCCCAGGGTAGAGCCCCAGATCGGTGGTTCTCTAACTTTTGAGTCTGAGAAGGAACAGGGTGAAGGAAAACCAGGTAAGCGGGAGTGGCAGAAACCTAAGGAGTTAAATGATAGGAGGAACACCCGGCAGGTGCTGGGTGAGCTTGTTGAGAGTGGTTTCAGAGAAGAGGGGAATGTCCGAACTGGGGAGAGGGGCCTAGAGGCCGAGTTGGGAGTGGCAGAGACCCGCGCCGCAGGAAGACCGCCGCCTGCTGCGAGGCGAGGCCCCACCTCGGCCTGGGCACCTTGCTGGCAATTTGACGTGCATTTCCTTCTACCCCTCATCGCAAGCTTCTGCTTCATATGTGGTTATTCAAGCCTTACAGTGGAGGAAAGCGGGACATGGAAAGGTGTCTGTGGGTGAGGGGAAAGGAGGGATTTGACTCGCGCCTCCCGGACCTTTGAATGCTGATTTCTTTCCGGGACCACGCCGTGGGAGAAGGGACAAAAGGCTGGGCTGGTGTTTGAGCAGACTAGTTCTCCAGGGGACGTTTCTCTTTCTAGAACCTCGGGCTCTGGAAGCTCGCCTTACAATTTGAAGCCGTTTTCCAGACTGGCAAATACGTTAGGTTTCCGTCACCGTCGTTTCTGCGATGGGGCTGTTGTTGGAACACGACAGCAGCCGCAGGGACAGAGTGCGATGGGCAGTAAAGAGCAGGCATGCGACGAGGTCTTCTCGGGCCGCTCCTCCACGCCCCCTACTCCCGGGGCCCCTTATATTTGCTCTGTTGAGCTCAGGCGCTGCGGATAATTTTTTAAAATAAGGGAAAAATAGGTAATGGTTTGTGAAAGTTTCCCATTTCTCTGTTTTTTCCACCACAGATACTCCCAGGATGGTGCTGGGTGATGATAACTAACCCAACTGATTGCAGGCAGCAGCCATGGATGAAATAGAAATGGGGCAAGACAACATCTCAGTGGACAGCTATTCGATAATGGACACAGCTGCCCAAACAAATTGGTCCGTTTCTTGGTTAAAGCTTTGAAAACGGAGTAAAATTTATGTTTGGCATCTTTGCTGGAAAAGCCCCCCAACTCTCTCCCCGTTTTGAGCAGCTGTGAGTAACGCTGACCTCCAGATGGCCAGCAGATGTCAGTACGGTGTCGGCCGAGCAGGACCCTGCATCCTGCACGAGGTGCTGCTCCTAGAACCGGCAGAGCACGGGGCCTCCGTTCCTGCCCTGGCCTTGGCCTGAGCGGCCACTCGAGGTTGATGGCTTCGAATGGCAAAGGAAAGGCAAGAAATATCCAAGGAAGTGAAGAAAATAGGCAAGTATTTATTTGTATTCAAGATCATAGGTAAATATCGGTGGAAAAGAAGACTGGGAAATCAGATCCATATTCACAACATGAAGGTATTTTAGAAATGTGTTTGTGGATATAAATGGGGCCCATGGCGTATTGTCGATATTTTAAAAATATAGGCTACACTAGCATATCTAATGTGATCCCATTTCTAGGCTGTTGTACATTCTATGCACTTGAGTATATTTTCTTTTGCACAAAAATAATAAAATTATTAAAGAAACAAACTGCATGGCCTCTCTCACTGATACTCACATCCCTGGTAATTAAAAAAAACAATTTTTGTTAGTGGTGACAAGAGTCTCATTTTGGCCATTCTTTCTTGGTGGCCATCTCTCCCAGAGGCAAGAAAGGAATAAGCCAGGTGCTGCCTCCACACCTTGCCCTGTGTTTCTTGGCCTTAGATTCCTCCAGCCCAGCACAAAAGGAAAGAATGCTTGGGAAAGTTTAGTTGAATCTAAAGATGAGTAAGACTTGCTCATTGCCCCTTGGGAGTTTGGACCCTGTGGGGAACAAATACACAATTCTAAGAAACATGGTTAGTGCTGTTCCTTTATTGGAATGTTCTTCACTCTCTTCCTCTACTCACCTGGCAGTCACCTCTCAGGGTAGAAGGCCACCTACAGGAGACCTCTTTGAACCCCCCGCTCTGTCTAAGGTGCATGTACTCTTGCACCTGCTTCTCTGCCCAAGGTCAGTGCACAGGCTCACTGCACGAGCCAAGGGCGTCGGCGAGTTCCGAGCCATCCTTCATCAGCGGTGGATGGAAGATGGTGGCTAAGCACCCAGCTCCTCGCCCCATGGCAGGACAACTTGGAGGCAGGTACCACACAGTCTCCCAGTCGTCCTCTGGTGTCCACAGAGACAAAGGCTCAGGTCGTCCTCCTTCCTGACCCTACCTCATCTCCCACCCCCAGCCCCCCACTTCTGTATCAATCACCTCCCAAATAAACTGCTTGTGTTCAACTGTCTCAAGGTTTGCTCTGGGGAGATCAAGACTGGAACAGGTGTCCAAGGAACGATCCCTATCCTTGCACTTAGACTGTCTTGTATTTGTCTGTTTTGTGGTCTCTACTTACAGCCTATTGGGGATTGAATCATGTCCCCCACAAAAGGCATGTTAAGATCCCAACTCTGGTCCTGTGGGTGTGAACCCATTTATAAACAGGACCACTGAAGATGGTATCAGTTAAGGTGTGCCCAAACTGAATGAGGGTGGGCTTTCATCCAACATGGCTGAAGTCACCAGAAGCAGAGGAAATCAGACACAGAAAGAGAAGCCATGGCGAACAGCCACAAGCCAACAGAATCAGGAAGAGAAAGGCCATGTGCCTCGACATGTGATGGCAAAACCAAGGAACCCCACATGTTGCTGGCCAACCTGAATATACGGATTCTAGCCTCTGAAACTATGAGCCTATCCATTCCTGTTGTTAAGCCAACCCATTGTGTTGTATTTGTTTTAGCAGCCAGGAAACTAATACACACTCTAGAAGCTCCATGAGCTTGGATCTAGCTGTCTGGGCCTAGCTCTGTTTCTATACCATAATGGACACTCAATAAATCTTTGTTGACTCTCAGCTGGTGTCAAACACACCACATTGTTGTAGAACATCTGTTACAGATTATGGGATAATATCATCAGACCATTACCACTAACACGGTCCTTTGTATACACCTGGCATATTTTTTCTATACCCCCATTATTAATACAGTACATCTTTGGCATTGATGTAAGAATATTACAGTATTGCTGTTAACTACAGTCTATAGGTTACATTAGCTGTATTTTTCCATGCTTCTCCACATTCCCACCACTCAGCAATAGTGGAATACATTTGTGCCCCAGGAAGAGAAGGGAAGGAATATTCATTGACTTTTGGCTTCTTCCCATGGCTTTCTCACTCTATCTGAATTTTACTCTGCTTATAAATCCTGAGTAACACTTACCCTTACTCAGTTGGCCACACCTTAACTAAAAATAGTATCTTCAAAACATTCTATTTACAATGGATTTACACCCACAGATGTGGATTAAGAAAGGATTATTTTTTCCTGGGTTACATAATTCAACCTACCACACTCAGGCAAGTTATTTAACTTCTCAGTGCCATAATTTCCTTACTTGGAAAATTAAGGCAGTTAATAGTACCCACCTCACAGGGAAGCTGTGGGTATTAAATGAAAGATGTGATGCATGTTAAACACTTAGAGTGCCTGCCACATACAAATCCCTCAATATATTAGTTATTACATTATCATTTAATAATATAAGAGGAAGTACCATCATGTGTGTATGTTTGGGTGGGGTGAATTCTTCAGAAAGTTCCTTTTAATATTCACATTTTGTCAGTTTCCTTTGTAATCAAGAATCAGGAACTCTGGGAGTCTGGGATTGGAAGGAAAATGAAGATAAGAGATGGCACAGAAAGTAAAAATATATTGTCCAGCAAGTGAAAAAGAATATGGATGGACTTATTAAAAAAAAAAAAAAGAAACCCAAAAAACAACCCAACAAATACATAAATATGCACACATACACACATATATACATACAGGAAAAAACAGATGCGCAAATGCTAAGCTCATATTATCAGTTGAAATATGCAAATGCTTACACAGGAATGCTTTTCTCCCCAGATTCTTTACTCCAGCTGTTAGTCTGGGGTTTTATGGTGGACACACATCAGTCTATTTATAGGAGCCAGACTGTCTCTAGCTCTGCCCCTTTCCATGTGCTTTCCATTTTCTTCTTCCTTGATGTCCACTGAACGATTCTTCCCCCAACTTCATCCCCTGGATCTAACCAACATCTCCTTGGAGATTTGGTTTATAGCACCTACTCTGAAAATACTGGGTTAATGTATATTTTGGAGGAGCTGGTCCACCTCAGTATGACGTTTACATGCTGTGCCCATCTCTGTTGTTGACCTTGACAATAACCCTTACTATAATTGTTGTTGATTTCCTAATCTATCTCTCCCACTAGGTTGCTTTACTTTTCTTTTTGGTGATTGCTGAAGGGTTTACAATATGCACACATATTTTATCATAGTCTTCTTTTAAATAATATTCTATTCTATGCATAATGTAAGAAACTTACAAGAGTATATTTTCATTCCCTCCTCCATGAGCCCTTTTGCTATCTGAGGCACATATTTTGCTTCAAACAATGTCATAAGTCCCACAGTTATTAATTTGCTCTTAATAGTCATTTCATTTTTAAAGACATTATTAAAAAATAAAAACACATTTTATACCTGCCTCCATTTTTGCCATTTCCAGAGTTCTTCATTCCTTCAGACATACCTGAGTTGCCATCTAGTATCATTTCATTCTTTCTGGAAAGTGTTCTTTAACATTTCTAGTTGTCCAGGTGTGCTGGTGACAGATTCCCTCAGCTTTTGTTTTCCTGAAAACGTCTTTATTTTGCCTTCATTTTTAAAAAGATGTTTTTGTAGGATATAAAATTCTACGCTGCAGTTTTAAAATTTTTGTTCTTTAAAGGTGTTGTTTCATTGACATATGGCCTCTTCTTCTGGTGAGAAAGAAAAGAGTGTTTTTAAAATTTTATTTAAAAAAACCATTGTTCTCCTGTATGTAACATGTTGTTTTGGCTTCTTTTTTTTATTCTTTAAGATTTTATTTTTATTTATTTATTCCCTCTCTGCTCTGTGTCCATTCACTATGTGCTCTCCGTGTCTGCTCGTCTTCTCTTTAGGAGGCACTGGGAGCCAAACCTGGGAACTTCCATGTGCAAAAGAAGTGCTCAGTCACTTTAGCCACCTCAGCTTCCTGCTTTGTTGTATCTCTCATTTTCTTTCCTCTTTGTGTCTCCTTGTTGCATCAGTTCACTGCACCAGGCCATCACACCAGTTGGCTGTCCTTACTCATCTTCTACAGGAGGCACCTGGAGCCAGACTTGGGACCTCCCATGTGGTAGGCAGGAGCTCAATTGCTTGAGCCACATCCACGTCCCCTCTGGCTTCTTTTAAGATTATATTTTTTATCACTAGGTCATAGCAAATTGATTAGGATGTGCTTTAGTGTGGTTTTATTTGTGTTTATTCTGCCTGAGAGCTTGTGGATTTCTATTTTCCATCAAATTTGGAAATATTTTATCTATTATTTCTTAAAATATTTTCTGCTTTAATATCTCTTTTCTTTCCTGGACTCAAATTATTTGTGTATTAATCCACTTTACATTTTTTCAATAGGTCACTGAAGCTCTGTTCATTTTTATTAAGCCTCCTTTTCTCTTTCTTGCAGTTTGAATAGTATCTGTTTCTCAGTCTTCAATTTTCATTGAGCTTGTTCTTCTGCAGTGTCAAAACTGCTGTTAGAGCCAACTGGTGAATATTTTATTTCAGATATTGTATTTTTCAGTTTGAGTATTTCCTCAGTGCTCTTTTTTTATAGTCCATTTTTCATTTAGAAATATTTAAGAAAATGCCCATGTTTTTCTTAAATCTCTGGCCATATTTTTAATAGCTGTTTTCAAGTCCCTGTCTTCTAATTCTGTAATTCCCATTATGTCCAGGTCTGTTTCTATTGACTCATTTTTCTCCGGGTTACAGATCACTTACCTTCTTCTTTGCCTTGGCGGGGGGGGGGGGGGGGGGGGCATTTTAAACAGCATAATCAGCAACAAAAAGCATAAAAAAGTGAAAAACTTGTTATTAAGTATGCCACAAAAATGACACTTGTTTGCAGTATGACAGCTGTAACAAGAAGGCAGAGAATGGTCATGTTTGACCTCATATGGGAACATGGGCATCAGGTAACTCAAATCTTTTGTACTCTGTGCATGCCCACAGGTGACTGCAAAGATACTGGGAGTATTGCTTTTGGGGTTACAAATAAATTTCCATGAGTAGATGAATTTACAATTACAGAATCTATAAATCATGAGGATTGACTATTCCTTCCATATTTTACCTCTCAATTTTCCCTCCTTTGAAAAACCCCTGGCCTGGTTAATATGGAAAGAACTATTTTATTCAACTCACTGAGCATCTGCCCTCTCCAAAGTTTCTCTTTTAGCCTCCACTCTTTTTTTTTTTTTAAAGATTTATTTTTATTTCTTTAATTCCCCTCCCCTCCCCCGGTTGTCTGTTTTCTGTGTCTTTTTGCTGCGTCTTGTTTCTTGTTTCTTTGTCCGCTTCTGTTGTCGTCAGCGGCACGGGAAGTGTGGGCGGCGCCATTCCTGGGCAGGCTGCTCCCTCCTTCGCGCTGGGCGGCTCTCCTTATGGGTGCACTCGAATGGCTGCTCCCTCCTTCGCGCTGGGCGGCTCTCCTTATGGGTGCACTCCTTGCACGTGAGGCTCCCCTACGCGGGGGACACCCTGCGTGGTGCGGCACTCCTTGCGCGCATCAGCACTGCGCATGGCCAGCTCCACACGGGTCAAGGAGGCCCGGGGCTTGAACCGCGGGCCTCCCATGTGGTAGACGGACGCCCTAACCACTGGGCCAAAGTCCGTTTCCCTAGCCTCCACTCTTTTTGGAAGGAGCTAAAATACTCAACCTAGCAACTGAACAAAAGAAGAGAGGCCTTAGGGTGCTTTTCAACTTTACCTCTCTCTGCCAAGAATAGCTGAAAGTTTATTGCTAAGAGCCATGCCTTGCAAACAAAAAGGTTTGTCCCTTTCTCTGAGGTCACAGCTTTAAAAGCATTCTCACCAGTGGTTGTGTGGGCAGTGTGGAGTCTTCCACACATAATTGGAAGCTGAACCTTCATGATGCTTCATTTAAGTCTAAGTCTGTGAGTTAGAAATTAGTCTGTCTTTGTCCACATCACTCTGTTCCCAGCTTTAGGATGCTTATAAATAGCTCTATCTGTTCCAGGACAAGTAATTCAAGACTCACACACTGGTTGCCATTTGGTCTGTAATTATATAATAACATCTGTGGGCACTGCATGAGCTTCAAAGTGAAGTGATAAATATCAGCTTACTTACTCTTGAGAATGGAACCTTGGGTAAGGCAATTGTATTTCTCCACCTCCCCAAGAAACTGAGATCCAACCAGATGTTCAGTGATGATGGAAGATTATATATAAGATTCAAACTACCACTCTTAACAACAAGGAAAGACCTTCTGGTATGCTAGAAATTGATCTTTTCTGGCATAACTGAAAATATGAGATAAAGAAGAGTATAGTGCCTTTCTTGGTTAAGTTGCACAGACAAAATTAGTGCTAGATGAGGCACTAATTTAGAAAACTTGTCATGTACTTGGGATGTGGATGGTAATTTTAATACTCTTATGCACTTGACTTTTACGTCTCCCTGAAGATTTTATTAAGTGCATCTTATGGGGATGCACACTAATTCAATGCTGCTCTAGCGGCCAGATGCTGGTCAGGTTCTAGGGTATATTTCTGGTTAGAGTGAAAGGCAAACAGTGTTATTTCTAAGATTATCTTTGTTGCTTGATTTACTCTAGTTTCTATTTAGCATTTAAAATCAATTCCTTATTTTGATTTAGTATTAAAGATCAGGTACCCTTCCCTCCTTTAAGTGGCAGAAAAGTTAATGGGGAAGGCATGTGTTTGGACAACTGATGAGTTGATCCCAAAATTTAATGTAAAAACAAGTGATTGGTAATGCATGTGCTCTTTGAAAGATTTAAATTCTAAATTTTAAAAAGCTGCCTCAGATGGTTGACTCAATCGCATTTTGCCTTTATCCATTTGTATGTCTACCTCAACACCTGCTCTTGAAGGAGCCTCCTCTCTATATGTCCTCAACCTTCCCAATGCAGCCATGAACTTCCAAGGACATAATTGCCCCCCTGGATAATTTGTTCATTTTTTCAATAAATATTGAGCACCTATTATATGCCAAGTATGTTCTGGACACTGAACAAAATTCCCTACCCTAATGGAGCTTATGTTTTAGTGGTTCTATCTCTATAATTTTTCTATAACAGCAAAGAGATGTTCTCAAGAAGACTTAGCAACATTTTTTCAAGTTCCAGATCCTTCCTGCCCCATCTGCTCTTGGCCTGCTACCTCCCCTTGATCATCATAGCTGCCACCACCATCTCGATCCATGTTTTTGTTGTGCACTGTCTTAGTTTTCCAGGAATGCTATGACAAATACTACAGACTGGTTGGCTTAAACAGCAGGAATTCATTGAGTCACAGTTTTGGAGGCCAGAAGTCAAGGTATCTGCAGGACAGTGCTTCCTCTGTGATTTGCAGTGTTCTGGTATTGACTTGTTGGTGATACTCCATCACATGGTCACTTATCTGTCTTTTGTTTTTGCCTCAATTTTACTACCATGTCCAAATTCCCTTTGCCTAAAGAACTCCAGTCATAGTGGACTAAGGCATGACCTGATTCAGTTTGCCCTTGTCTTGTTCGGCTCTTTGAAGATCCCATTTACAAATGAGTTTACACTTCCAGGACTCAGGGGTAGGACCTGTGTGGGACATGATGCAATCCCTAGCATGCACCAACACATGCACAGAGGGTCAGATCAATCACATTCATTGTTGCATGTGTTATAACTGTGTCCATGTGTTTGCAATACCTCGCTCTTATTTTTGTTTTTAATTCATTATTACTTTTTGTCTTCATACTCCATTCCCAGTCACTCTTTCTCCATAGGCAAAATCATATTAATGTGTTTAATGGACATCTTTTAATTTGAAGGTAGCCTTTTAAAGTGTGTACCATTGCTTTATGTACCTGTATTTTAATTTTACATAAAGGATTAAGATTTTGAACTCTTGAGCCAAATATTGAGTTCAAATCCAGGCTCTCCCACTTACAATCTCTGTGACCATGACCTACTTACATTACTTCTGTCTCTATCTCATCATCTTTACAGTGGCACTAATAATAGTAATGTACCTCCTTGGGTTGTTGGGAGGGTTAAATTAGTTAATAAGTGTGAAGTGCTTACATCAGGGTCTGGTAGACACCCATCCCTCCATATGGTTTAACTACTGTTATTGCTAGTCTATATTTAAGTGCAAGCCCATGTTCTTGTAACCCTCACCAGATTCTATAGAAAGAGACACTGATTCCTTTTCCTAATTGACACTGGTCCTACAATCCAGGCTCCAGTCTGCCTCTAGCCAGCTTTTGTGTGGTCCACCCCTTGGTCCACTACTCAGCCTCACCAGCCCCCATCAGTGTGCTGAAGAAAGCTTGATGGGGTTTCCTGAGCAAGGCTTTTGGGCAGGATCACTTTGGGTAGAAGAGGAGAGTGGCCATGTCGTAGTGGTCTGAGTCCACTTCGGAGCTAGAACCCACACACAAGGTTAAACAAGGAAAGTTAAATCTAAAGAATTATTAACTACGCGAATAGAGTTAACAATAAAGAAACTCCACAAGGCACCTTGGGGCTCTGGGAGGGCACCCACGAAGGACAGACTCGGAAGTGCTTCAGATCTCCCTGGAGAAGGTGTGGTCCCAGAGGGCGCAGCTGGGACGTTCACTGCTGGGTCAGGTCAGAGCTAGTCTGGAGAGGCTGTGCAGCAATAGGCTGCCCTGCAGAGGGCAAGCAGCCTGGGTGCGTGGCCAAGTCCTGGTCCTGGCGGGTCATCAAGGCATTGGGGCTGCTTGGGGGCACGACCTCTGTGACAAGAGGGCTGTGGAAAGGTTACTTCCAGGCTGAGGCTGGAGGTCACATGGGGCCCGTGTTCTGGGCCCGTGGCTAGATGTTCTCAAGCCTAAACCAATGCCTAACCCATGCTGGAAAGAGCAGGCACTGGAGGCCACGGGACAGCCCCTTCCCAGGACCGTTGACTGAGATAGGTTAACATCCTTTTCTCTCTAAAGGAGAAATCCTTAGAGTGGTTGCTCACGGAGCATAGAGGGGTGCCCTCGCTGCAGGGAGGCACTGCTTTGATGCAGAGGCACACGTGCCCACCACACACTCCATCTGGTTGCAGAAAATGTTACCAAGCTAAGTCAGTCATCAGAGAAATCACCCACCTGCCTCCAGCACTGCCCTTCTCAAAATTCGCTAGCCTATTGTCAAATCTCTATTCACTCACTCATGCATTCAACACATATTTATTGAGCACCTTCTCATCTACTAAACAAGGGTCCACAAGAAGAAATGCAGAATGCCTGCTAGGAGGGTCCCCTCACCCCTGTGCTAGCCAGAGACGCACACTGCCCCATCATGGCTTCTTTCTCCAGTGCCTTGTTTTCTGCCTTCCTGGGGAAATCGGCGCCCTATGCTCCCCTGCCAGAAGTTTCCATGAAGACACTTTCCTCCCAAGAAGAGCAGCAGGCCTCAGAACTCTTTCATTTCCCTTTCTCCTTCATTAAGTCTCTTATCTAATCAATGACCACTTTTCAGACAGCTGTCACTGAGGAAACTGGAGCTGATGATCTGTTTCACGCTAACCTGTTAGAGACAGACACACTTTAGCTTGTTGCTCAATCCCAGGTCTATGTGGGAACAAAAAAGGTGAATTTCTACAGTGTTGCTTTTGGCATCAAGCACAGACAGATGGAAATATTGTGGGTCAGGGTAAGGAATTCGCTCTGCCCTGTACGTTTGAGCCTGTTCTGAAATAGAGAATGGGCTCATTTATTTCTATATTTGCTTGTTCATTTTCTCTTGTGTGCTTTTGTATATGAGATCCAATGATTACATTTTATTTTCTGTTCCAATTGGACTGACTTAGTGTCATGAAAGATCACTAGAAAGGTGAGGCTGCAGCATTTCTGTGCCAGTTTCAAAAGAAAGAAGAGAGTAGAAGTAATTCATACAACATGTTTACTCCCCAATGCTGACTCTTCTTTGGGACGACCCCAAGGCTTCTTGCAGTAGCTCATCTTCTAGGAGATGATCAAGTAGCATCTTTTTTCTTGACAACTCTGGTCAGAGCTATTTTCACAAAGGGCTTTCTTCAGATGCTAAGGTGGCCTGAGCACTGAGCTCCCCCTCTGTTGGGAATAGGTGGTGGCTTTGAGAAGTCTTCTGAGCAGGACTTTTGCAGAGCAGGGGTGATGGACATTTGACTGGGAATGAGCTGCCAGTGTGAGACAAAACTGGTGTCTTTGTGCCTTTCACCTGACTTGTTGAGGAATGCAAACTCTACCTGCTTCCTTCATTATTTGAGCGTTTGAAGATTATTTTGCAAACATCAGTGGCAGTCTTTTTTTTTTTTTTTTTGACAGATTGTAGCTTTCACTTAATGCGTCTCATTTCTCTAATTTGGCTGAGTCCTGAGCCAATTGCAATATGCCTCTTCCCCAAAAGACTTTTCTGGGTTACTGCCATCTCTCAGAATGTATATAAAGAGATGGCTATTCGCCACAATTGCATTCCTTTCTAACATATGTAAAACACATATTTACCAATTAGCAAGCTATAGATGAGTGGCCAACTCTAGAGTGTCTGATTGATTGAAACTATTCAAAGATCAGGTTTCATTAGGTCACCGATTACCATTAATTACATTTAGTGTGACAGATCATTGTATGGGGACATTAGAGTAGTCAGAAGTATTTGTGCTACTAGAGGCATGAAAAGAACTAATTTTGGAATCTTAGAACATCTGGAAGAGTGAATAAGCAATAAGTCAAAAATCTGTGATGGCTGGCATGATGTTATGGCATTTGAAGAAGTCCAAAAGAGGGGAAAACATCAATTACTAAGCCAACACATGAAAAATAATGGTTGCATACAGTTCCCAACACCGGGGTTTGCTCTAGAGAATTAGGCACCCAACGAGGGCATCATTAATTACTATTCTTTCTGATTTGAGAAAATATGTGCTTAGAATGAGCAACTGGGTTACTGTAATTTGCCCACAGTGGACTGCATAGATTTTTTTTACTCACTTTATTTTAATACAATTTATAAAATGAAACATTCCCCAAACCATCTCTCTTCCTTCTGATGCATTCTGGTTGAATTTGGAGCCCGCCCTTTGGCTTTGCCAAGCAGCTCATGGGATCGACCTGCTGCAGATGTTGAACTGGAGGCTGATGCCACAGGGCAGCGGGTCTGCAGCGGAGCCCTTGCTGGTGAGGATGAGAGCACATGCGCCCAGTTTCCAGGGCAGAGTCTTCAGGGGGTCTGGCAGGGTGGGAGGGTCCAGCTTTAGGGGAAAGCTGAGGGGCTTGTTCTCTGCTGTGGAGCAGACTATTTCCACCAGAGCAGCTTGGACTGTGGTTTGGGGTTTGTCCCTGGCTGGCCACCCCCCATGCCTGGTCCTTTAATCCTACAGGAGCAACCTAATAGTCTTGTTCATTTATTTTCTGCTTTAACTAGACAGGGAGTTATCTGCCTAGTGGAGCTGATCCCCTGACTCATCCAATATTGTGCATGGATACTTATATTTGGAACATACTGAAAGGCTGGCTGGTAAAGGGCATGCCAAATTCACAATCATGATTACTTTTGAGGAAGGGAGGTAGAGAATGGAGCTGAAGTGGGGAAGAAATGGACTTAACTTTATCTGTAATATGTATTTCATTAAGAAAGAAAGAAATACGGTAAATACAAAATATGATAAATACCATTTAATCATGGGAAGCAGAGTGTAGAGGTATTTGTAATGTAGTCCTTTTTTTTGTAAATTTAAACATATCCCTGAATCCCTGAAACAAACAATTTAATAAAAATGAAAGGATGGGATGAGAAAGGCATGAAGCCTGCTTAGTGGTGAGTGGAGAGTGAATGATTACAGTGGATGACCTGCATAATCCACCAAATTTGAACTTCACACCTACAGGTGCAGTACAAAACCTAAACAGCTGTATGCAGCAGCCCTGAGTAAACCAGTTGACTGCAGTGAAGATAAGGCAGAACCATTTAGTTTGTCACTGGGTCACAGAGTATGAATGCCACATCAAAATGTTGAAGGTTTTGAGTGGAGGAATGGCTTGGGCTAAAAGCAAATTTTAGGAGAATTCGTCGGGCACTGCATGCGGGATAAATTGGTGGGCAGGAAATGGAAGCAGTGACACCATTTAGAGGGAGGGAGGGAAAGCCTGGGAGACACTGCACCCTAACCAGCAATTAGGAGACTTATGTTCTAATTTTCATTCCGTTGCTAATGAGCTGGGTGGCCTTGGTGGCCCGGTTCCAGCAAGGAGGCTGTGTCCTGAGCCAGCCTCACGTTTCCTGCTCTCTCTCTAAAGAGGCCCCCAGGTCACACCCACAGTTCCGGTAGCTGCTCCCAGCATCCCACACGGAGTGGCGTCTGCTGTGAGTGCTTTCCTAAGTGCCAGTTCCTCTGTCATCGACAAGCAGGCAGAACACAAAGCCTTCACTCCGAAGGCTCCCTCCAATGACTCAAATAAGGGCTATTAAGGCACTTACGTCCTACACAGCCAGGAGAGCAGATAAGGAGATGCTACTTTCCCCTTCCACGCGAGGACATTGAATCCTCAGAGGACAGCGGCTCCAGAGAGGACACTTATTGAAGGGTAATGAAATGGTGTTGGAAAAGTGAAAGTTCCATCTCAAGCAAATCGTTCTCAGACTGTGTGGTGTTAGTGCAAGGAGCAAATGTCACCTGGTAGTTCACCCTACATTGGGCTGGGCACCCCTCGGTCACCTTGTTTCACAAGTTCCTAGGGAATGTGCATCTGCATTTTCTCTCTCAGCAATTACAAATGCAATGAGCCATCACCAGCGCCTTTACTAAGCAATCTGGACCTCAGCTGGGACTGACAATAACTCCAGGAGGTGAAGAGCGTTTAAAAGAGGGGAAGTCAGACTGAGTGCCTGGGGTTCATCAGAAGAATGAAATGGACGCTCAATGTGGAAGATTGGGCAGACAGTAACAGGAAAATCAAAATGACATCAGTGTCATTTGGGCCAGGAGTTTCACTTTAGAAACTGTTATTACTGAAACAACCAAAGGTTGTATTCACAAAGATATTTGTTTATTGCATAATTGTCTATGAAAGAATAATTGGGAACAACCTGTCTGGCTCAGGCTGATGCTTTATTTAAAATGGCATTCAACCTATCAAGTAATACACAGTATGAGCAGAAAATGTGGGGAAATGACAATATGTAAAAAAGTACTAACACACTGTTATTCCAGAGATAACTGGCAGACCTGGGTGTTGTAAATGTGTGTGAATGCACATAAACAGATGTATTATGAAAGGAAAAGAATTAAAGCATGTACATGTTGTGTATCCTCCTTTTTTTTCATTATATATTGTTCTTGAGAATTGTCCCATGTTGTTAAATGTTTTTTTATGATTGTTAGTGAATTTCACATGATTCCTTTTGCCTACCTAATATTGCATTATATACATGTACCTTAAGTAGATTTCAGTCCCAATAAGTTGGTGGAGTGAGAAGCTTCAGGGTTCTTTTCCCCCACAGAAGCTTTGAACAACCAGCAAGAACTGGCAGAAACATCTTGATCAAAGCTCTCCAGAAAAGAGTTAAAGAACTGCAGTAGCAGGGCCACTGATGACTCAAGAAAAAGTCTCCTAAAAGCGGTAGGACCTTGTGATGCCCTCCGTAGATGGCACCTCCCCTCCTCTCATAGGCTTGGAGAGTAGCCAACCTCTTTCTCCCGTGTGGATCCCTGGTCCTCGTTCTGGAGGGAGCAGAGTAACCCCGTGCGCATGCTGAGAGCACGTATGTCTGGTCCCGTCTGTCTGGTGGTGACCTGAGGGACCCACTGTCCCAGAACGTTCCCTGCATGGAGAAGGCAGCTCACTAAACTCTTCTACAGAACACTGGGAGAGCAGTCAAGTTGTGCTGCCTGGGGCAAGGGATTGCTGTGCAGGATATACAGTGCAGTGCCCAGGTCCATGAGGAAACTGTGAGAGGACATTCAGAGCCTTGAAAATAAGGGAATTTCTAGGACCACTCCCACAACCCAGACAAGTAGCATGCACAGAAAGGACCAGGGAGTCCCCTTCCCTCAGGTCTGGAGCTATTCTCTAAAGAGAGCACTTGCACAGGTTAATCTGCAGAAGAAAAGTGTTTACCAAATGAATGGACGTAAAATATTGATAGTATTTATCTTCATGGGCTGGGATTATGGGTGATTTTTCTCTTTTCTTCATATTTTAATGTATGATGAATTATGTTATAAAAGAGAAAGTAGTACTTTTGTAATCAGAAAAAAATGCTCTGAACAGGTTAAAACTATAGATATATGAGACTTCCGGGAAGATGGAGGATTGGAGAGGCAGAGGGCTCACTTCTGTCCCAGAAAAATAGCTAGAGGAGAGTTAAATCAAGATGGCAGCAGAGTAAGGAGCTCCTAGAGTCAGCTCCCACTACAGGGCAGTTAGTAAACACCCAAAGCTCTCTGGAGTTAGCTGAAGTACCTATTAGGGGGCTCCAGGAGACAGACGAGCATCCTGCAACATCCTTGAAGAAATGGAAGGAGGAGATGCCCATCTGCAGAGAAGATTCATAGGTAGAGCACTCATGCCCCAGAGGTCAGTGCCCATCCTCCACCAGAGGCACAAGCCACCTCAGGAGCCATTCCATGGCTGGAATTATAAGCTCCACTTCCCAAAGCCAGGGGAGGAAGAGATGGTTGGGCACCTACTTCAGCTACTGATGAATAAATTGGACAGGCTAAATGTAATCCTAAGAACAGCTAAAGTTCGAACCCATCCAAATCAGAAAGAGGCTGCCATCTTAATTCCATGCCTGGCTCGAGGGGAAGCGGGGTGGACTGAAAATCACAGTGTTGGTGGGGACTGGCTTCTTTCCATCCAGATCAGATTGCAACTCTTGCCTAGGCACCAGCACCACCTTTAGCAGGGAGGAAGCTGGGGGAACCTGTACCAGCCTTTCCGGGAAATTACTGACCAAGCTGCAAAGGCCAGTGATTATCCTACTTTGGCAGTACAAGCTGCTCTAGGAGCTATCCTGTGGCTGGAATTGGAAGCTCCATTTCCTAAAAACAGAGGAGGAGGAGACAGTTGGCCACTGATTTTGGCTGCTGATTAGTAGACTCAGCTACTATAACCCTAGGAATGGCTAGGGTGTGTATCTGTCCAAGTCGGAAAGAGGCCGGTGGCCTCTATTTTGAATCCACCCACAGCATGAGGGGAAGCCAGGCTGACCAAAAATCACAGTGAGGGTAGGAACTGGCTTCTTTCACCCCGATTGTCCTGCCGCCCTAGGCTTGGCTTCAGCCCCACCTCTGACAGGAAGGAGGCTGGCAGGCCCTGCACCAGTCCATCCAGGTAACTACAGGTAACTTTGACTGACACAGACTGAATAATCAGAAGTCTACTGGGGCAACTGCTGTCATTTTGGACCCATATTGCACGGATTGCTGCCCACACCTGCAGCTCCATCCCCACCACAGGCAGGGGAGAAAGGGGTGTGAAGCTTCAGCATTCTTTCTGGGCAACTACAGTCTAGGTCTGCATGACTTGGATTATTTCACACAGCTGTGACTCTGTCCCTACCCCTGGTAAAGGAGAAAGTTGAGAGAAGCTTTTTTGGCTCCTGGGGCAAATGAGGGAGGCTGGAGCCTCCACGGCTTATAGGGCCAGGTACATCCTTGGCTTCTACTGCACAACCAGCAAGGGAGAAAGGGCAGATAGCCCTAAACAAAAGAGAAAAACTGCACCCAGAATAAATACTCTAGTAAGCCAGATGCCAAGACACCAATAAGAAATTATAATCCACACCAAGAAACAGGAAGATATGGCCCAGTTAAAGGAACAAGATAAGCCTGCAGATGACATAAAGGAGTTGAGACAAGTAATCATAGATGTTCAAACAAATCTCCTTAATAAATCCAATGAGATGGCTAAAGAAATTAAGGATATTAAGAAGACATTGGATGAACACAAAGAAAAATTTGAAAAATAGCAGATCTTATGGGAATGGAAGGCACAGTAAATGAAATTTTTAAAAAAACATTGGAATCATATAAAAGCAGATTTGAAGAGGCAGAAGAAAGGATTGGTGAGCTTGAAGAAATGGCTTCTGAAGTGAACATACAAAAGAACAGATGACTAAATGAATTTAAAAAATTGAACAAGGTCTCAGGGAACTAAATGAGAGCAAAAGATGTGCAAGCATATGTGTCATGGGTTTCCCAGAAGGAGAAGAGAAGGGAAAAGGTGAATAAGGAATAATTGAAGAAATAATGGTGGATAATTTCCCAACTCTATTGATGGACATAGATACCCATGTCCAAGAAGCACAATGTACTCTTATCTGAAAAAATCTGAATAGACCAACTCCAAGACACATACTAATCAGAATGTCAAATGCCAAAGGCAAAGATAGAATTCTGAGAACAGCAAGAGAAAAGCAATGCATATCATATAAGGGATACCCAATAAAATTAAGTGCTGATTCCTCATCAGAAATCATGGAGGCAAGAAGACAGTACTATGATATATTTAAGATACAACAAGAGAAAAACTTCCAGCCAAGAATCTTATTGGCAAGATTCTTTCAAGATTGTCTTACAAAAATGAGGGCAAGATTAGAATATTCACTTCAAACAGAAACTGAGAGAATTCCTAACCAAGAGACCAGATTTTCAGGAAATACTAAAGGGTATGCTAGATCCTGAAAAGAAAAGACCAGAGAGAGAGGCCTGGAAATGAAGATTATATCAATAAAAGTAACCAAGTGTCAAAAGAGTGGTGAAAATAAAATATGAAGATAAAACTCAAATAGTCAGGAATAAACTTAACCAATGAAGTAAAGCACTTGTATTCAGAAAACAACAACTCATTGTTAAAATAAATCAAAAAAGACCTAAATAACTGGGAGAACATTCCATGCTCACAGATTGGTAGATAAATATCATTAAGATGTCAGTTCCACTCAAATTGATATACAAATTCAATGCAATCCCAATAAAAATTCCACCAGCATTTAAAAAAAAAATAGAAAACATGATTATCAAATTTATTGGAAGGGTAAGGGGTCCTGAATAGCCAGAAACATCTTAAAAAGGAAAAGCGAACCCTCATCTCAAGAGTTTAAATCATATTACCTAGCTACACTGGCAAAAACAGCATGGTACTTCAATAAAGACAGGCAGACCAATGGAACCAAAGTGATGGTTCAGAAACAGACCCTTTTATGTTTGGTCAAATGATTTTTGACTAGCTTGTCAAAACTACACAGCTTGGGCAGAACAACTGGTGCTGAAAGAACTGGATGTCCACGGCCAAAGAAGGAAAGATGACCCCTATGTCACACTTCATCCAAAAATTAACTCAAAATGGATCAAAAACCTAAAAATAAAAGCAAGAACCATAAAGCTTCTAGAAGAAAATGTAGGAAAATATCTTCAAGAGCTGGTGGTAGGTGGTAGATTCTTAAAAGAGATAAGAGTAGGACTGAGATAGACTACTGATGTTTAATGTACATAGAAGTGTTAATTAGCTTTATTGTAAAAGTGTGGAAATGTATGAAGTAAATGGTAACAAATAGTAACAGCTAGTTTATAAATAGGGATGTGGCTGAAATTGGTAGTCTAGGTATGTAAATGCCAACTGGGGAAACGGACTTTGGCCCAGTGGTTAGGGCGTTCATCTACCACATGGGAGGTCCGCGGTTCAAGCCCCGGGCCTCCTTACCCGTGTGGAGCTGGCCCATGCGCAGTGCTGATGCGCGCAAGGAGTGCCGTGCTACACAGGGGTGTCTCCCGTGTAGGGGAGCCCCACGCACAAGGAGTGCACCCATAAGGAGAGCCACCCAGTGCAAAGGAGGGAGCAGCCTGCCAAGGAATGGCGCCGCCCACACTTCCCGTGCTGCTGACAACAGCAAAAGCGGACAAAGAAACAAGACGCAGCAAAAAGACAAGAAAACAGACAACCGGGGGAGGGGAGGGGAATTAAATAAATAATAAATCTTTAAAAAAAAATGCCAACCGACAGAATTTTAGAGAATAATCTAGAAACTAAATAGCACAGAAACCAAGAGGTGGATGAGAATTTTGGTTGATGGTACAGATGCAAGAGTGTCTTTTGTGAGCTAGAGCAAATGTACATTACTACTGCAAGGTGGTGGGAATGTGGAGAAGCATGGGAAAATACAACTGGAGTGACCTATGGACTGAGGTTAGCACTAATAATATAATATTCTTGCATCTATGCCAAAGATGTACTGTGTTGGTAACCGGACAGTATGTGTGTAAAATGTACACTATGGATCTGGTAACAATCAGATGATATTATCTTATCTGTAACAAATGTTTCCCCACAGTGTGGTGTGTTGATAGAGGGGTATTGTTTGGAAATACGCACATGTGTATGATTGTTTTATAAGTTTACAACTTCTGTCATAAAAAAATATATTTAAAAAATAATGATAGTATGGGTTGGGGAAAAACACACCAAATGTAAGATAAGGACTATAATTAGTAGTAAGATTTTGACAATATTCTTTCATAATTTATAACAAATGTCTTGTGACAATGCAAGGAGTTGGTGGAGGGTTGATGTATGGGACCCCTGTATGATGTTATGTATGTTTGCTCAATTTTTACTATACACTTATTTTTTTAAAGATTTATTATTTATTTATTTCTCTCCTCCCCCCCCCCCCCCCCCCCAGTTGTCTGCTCTCTGTGTCCATTTGCTAGGTGCTCTTCTGTGACCGCCTCTATCCTTATCAGCGGCACTGGGAATCTGTGTTTCCCTTTGTTGAGTCATCTTGTTCTGTCAGCTCTGTGTGTGCGGCGCCATTCCTGGGCAGGCTGCACTTTCTTTCACGCTGGGCAGCTCTCCTTATGGGGTGCACTCCTTGCACGTGGGCTCCCCTATGCAGGGACACCCCTGCGTGGTAGGGCACTCCTTGCGTGCATCAGCACTGCACATAGGCCAGCTCCACATGGGTCAAGGAGGCTGGGGGTTTCAACCATGGACCTCCTATGTGGTAGGTAGATGCCCTATTGATTGAGCCAAGTCCACTTCCCACTTATTGTTTAGTATGTTCATATATAAATGGTCTAAAGATAATAATAATAATAGGGTGGGTTGGGGAAAAATACTTTGGTTAATAGTAATAGTTGGACAATGCTCTTTAATCATTAGTTAAAAATGTTTAACAACAATGCAAGGTATTGGTGGTAGGGTGAAGTATGAGAGTCCTGTATGATGTTATATATCTTTGTTTTGTAAGTTCACAACTATTACTATACCCTCATTGTTTATGTAATTGTATATATGAGTGATATACTTCAGTAAATTAAAATAATAAAAAAATAAAAATCAATTGACTTTAAAAAAGAAAAAAGCTAGAGGATAGGCAGAAACTGTCTAAAAAACTGTTCTAGGGCTTAGGATACCAGAGGAAGGCTAGACACCACCCAGAATAGAGAGGGGTGGATGAAAGGAGTCTGCTGGCTGGAGAAATTCCATGAGTAAAGCTGCAGCAGCAGATGCTGGCACCCATCCCCCCTCCCCTGTCTTTGGAGCAAACAGCACTGGGTTCTCTGGCCCCTGGCATGTGGCTATGGATCGAGGGGGTCACAGGGGCCCTCTTCTCCAAGAAAGTGGAGAGGGAGGGATACAGCCTCTGGCAAATTCAGATTTTGGCCAGTGAACGTGTCTGCTGCATTAGAGGAGTCACGTATTCCAGGTTGGGTGGGGTCAAAATATTGTTTACCCTGAGAGCCAGCTGGAAGGCAAAGATAATTTGCCTTCTCAAATACCTTCTCTATTGCCCTGGGCTGGTTGCTGAGGCAGCAGAGGGAGGGAGGGCTCATTGATAAAGCTTATTTATGGGGCTTGGCCCACCCTGAGGACATTGCTTCTGCCCCACCCACCTAGGAGGGTTACCTCGAATCCATTTCCCGCTAGCATCTGGGGCCTGAGCTGAGAGGTCTGCTGAAATCCACCATTCGCTGGCAGACCAGAAAAGTGCATGACTCAGGCAAAGGAACAAATCAAATAAGGGACAAATATTAATAGTAATCAATCAATCATTAAATAAATAAATAAAAGAGACAACCTGATTCCTTTACTGCCCTGCTCTCCAAGTCCCTTGGAAACTGGTCTGCAGCCCATTACTGGCTCCATAGCCCTGGCTTGAGCAGTTAAATAGAGGGGATCCTAAATGTCTAGAACAAGTTGAACCAAGAATCCTTAGACGAGAGAGAGAAAGTGAACATCAGAGTAAACACACTGTCATAATTAGATGCCTAGGCATCAGCAAAAAATTACAAGCCATACTAAGAAAAGGGAAAATCCCACTCAGGAAAAGAAACAAATCAAAGCTCCAGAAGAGACACAGTACTTAAAACAACTAATCAATGATTTTCATATAAATCTCCTAAATCAAAGCATGGAGTTAAAGTACAATATAGCTAAATGCCTATATTAAAAAAGAAAAAGAACTAAAATCAAAGACCTAACTGAACCTGGAGAAACTAGGAAAAAAAACAGTAAGCCAATCCCAAAGCAAATAGAAAGAAATAAAGATTAGAATAGAAATAAATGAAATGGAGAGCAACAAAAATAAAAAAACAGAGAAAAACCAACAAAACCAAAAGTTTGTTCTTTGGGAAGATCAGTAAAATTGACAAACCCTTAGCTAGACTAACGGAGAGAGAGAAAGAGAGAGAGAGGGAGAGAGAGAGAGAGAGAAGATGTAAATAAATAAAATCAGGGATAAAAGAGGGGACATTACAACTGGCACCACAGAAATAAAAAAGATCATACAAGGATATTATGAGAAATTGTATGTCAACAAAATAGACAACGTAGATGAAATGGATAAATTCCTAGAAATGCCCAAACAACTTACTGCATTGACTCTACAAGAAATACAGGAACTCAACAAACAAATCACAAGTAAAGAGAGTGAATCAGTCATCAAAATCTTCCAACAGGAATGCCTGTTTCCCATGTATAAGGTCCTGAGTTCCATCCCTGGTACCTCCTAGAAAAAACAATCTTCCAACAAAGAAAACTCCAGGACCAGATGGCTTCACAGATGAATTCTACCAAACATCTTGAGAAGAATTTATAACAATCCTGTTTAAATCCTTCCAAAAAATTGAAGAGGAGGGGAAATTACCCAACACATTTAGTGAAGCCAGCATCACCCTAATACCAAAGTCAGATAAAGATACTACAAGAAAAGAAAATTACACACCAGACTCTCTAATGAATATGGATGCAAAAATTCTCAACAAAATACTTAAAAATTGAATCCAACAGCATATAAAAGAATTATATACCACAACCGAGTGGATTTTATTCCTGATATGCAGGGATGGTTCAACATAAGAAAAAATCAATTAATGTAATCACCACATTAACAAATCAAAAGAAAAAAAAAAAACAAACCATGATCATCTCAGTGCTGCAGAAAAGGCATTTGACAAAATCTAGGATATTTGACAATATCCTTTCTTGATAAAAACACTTCAGAAGATAGGTATTGAAAGAAATTTCCTCAACTTAATAAAGGGAATATATGAAAAACCCACAAGCAACCCTGTACTCAGTGGGGAGAGGCTGAAAGCTTTCCCTTCACAGTCAAGAGCAAGATAAGGATGCTCATCGTTACCACTGTTATTCAGTTCAACCTTGTGCCAGAAGTTCTAGCTAGAGCAATTAGGCAAGAAAAAGAAATAAAAAGTAAATATGAATAAAAATAGGAAAAGAGAAATGAAAACTCTCACCATTCGCAGAGGACGTGATCCTGTATTTAGAAAATTCTGAAGTATTTACAGAAAAGTTATTAGAGCTAATGAATGAGTTCAGCAAAGTGGCAGGATACAAGATCAATACAGAAAAACCAGTAGTGTTTCTAAAAGTCAGGTACCAAATTTTTTGGAAGGGAAAGGGGTACTGAGTAGCCAAAAATATCCTAAAAAAGAAGAACTAAGTTGGAGGACTCATGTTTCCTAGCCTTGAAGTGTATTACAAAGCTACAATGATAAAAACAGCAAGGTATTGGCATAAGGATAGATACATTGATCAATGGAATCAAATTGAAAGTTTAGAAATAGACCTGCACTTATATGGTCAAGTGATTTTTTATAAGCCTACCAAGTTCACTTTTTTGGAACAGAACAATCTCTTCAACAAATGGTGCTAAGAGAACTGGATATTCATAACCAAAAGGATGAAAAAGGACCCCTATCTCATTCTCTATACAAGAATAACTCAAAATGGTTCAAAGACCTAAACATAAAAGCCAGGACTGTGAAACTCCTAGAACATAATGTAAGAAAACATCTTCAAGACCTTGTAGTAGGTGGGGGTCTCTTACATCTTACATGTAAGACATGAGCTAAAAAAGAAAAAATAGATAAATGGGACCGCCTCAGAATAAAACACTCCTACTCCTCCAAGGACTTTGTGAAGAGCATAAAATGGCAGACTACTCATTAGGAGAAAATGTTTGGAAATCACACATTGTACAAGGATCTAATATCCATGATATATAAACAGATTCTACAACTCAACAATAAAAAGACAAAACCTGATTAAAATATGGGTCACCAGAGGTTCCGAGGGGAGGGAGAGGAAAGAACAGTTATAGCACGGGGCATTTTTGGGACATTGGACTTGCTCTGCATGACATTGCAATGACAGATACAGACTATTATATGTTTTGTCAAAACCAATAAAATCGTGTGGTGCAAAGTCTAAACCATAATGCAAACTACAGATCATGGTTAGTAGCAATGCTTCAATTTGTGTTCATTCATTGTAACAAGTGTATCACAGTAATGAAAGATGTTATTTATGGGGAAACGTGTGGTAATGGGAGAGTGGAGGGCATATAGGAATCTCTTATATTTTTGATGTAACTCTTTCATATAAAGCTTCTTTAAAAATAAAATTTTAAAAATGGCCAAAAGACCCGAATAGACATTTTTCTAAAGAAGAAATACAAATGGCAAAGAAAACACAACAACAACAAAACATGAAAATGTCCAACATCACTGGCTGTTAGGGAAATGCAAATGAAAGCTGCAATGAAATATCATATCACACCTACTAGAATGGCCACTATTAAAAACAAAACAAAGCAGAAAACTGCAAGTGTTGGAGAGGATGTGGAGAGATAGGAATGCTTATTTACTGTTGGAGGTAATGCAGAATGGTCCAGGCACCGTGGAAGCCTGTTTAGTGGTTCCTAAGGAAGTTAGATATAGCTCTGCCATGTGACCTGGCAATACCACTACTAGGAATATACAGAAGATCTGGGAGCAGGTACAGGGACAGACATCTGCACACCGCTGTTCATGGTGACATTATTCACCATTGCCAAAAGATGGAAATTACCCAGGTGTTTATCAACAGAAGAATGGATAAACAAATTGTGGTATATACGCACGATCGAATATTATTCAGCTATAAGAAGAAATCAAGTCGTGAAGCATGTGACAACGTGGATGAACCTGGGGGATATTATGTTGAGTGAGCAAGCCAGACATAAAAGGACAAATACTGTATAATTTCACTATTATAAACTAGCCAGAATATGTCACCAGAGAAGAGTATGTGGTTAGAGAATGGGATGCTGAGGTTTAATCAGTGTAGAATTGGTAAAAAGTTTTTGGAAATGTTTGGAAATGAATAGAAATGGTGAAAGCACATCATAGGATTTGTAATTAGTAGTGCTGACATATGGGCATGATAGTGGTTTGTTTTTTGTTGTTTTTATCTTTTCTTTGGAATAATGAAAATGCTCTAATATTTATTTATTTATAAAGATTTATTTTATTTATTTCTCTCCCTTTCCCCCGTTGTCCGCTCTCTGTGTCCATTCACTGTATGTCCTTTGTATCCGCTTGCATTGTCGGGCAGCACTGGGAAATTGCGTCTCTTTTTTGCTGTATCATCTTGCTGCATCAGCTTTCTGTGTGTGCGGCACCACTTCTGGATGGGCTGTGATTTTTTCACATGGGGCGGTTCTCCTTATGGGGCACACTCCTTGTGCATGGGGCACCCCTACGTGGGGGGCTGCCCCTGCATGGCATGGCACTCCTTGTGTGCGGCAACACTGCACGTGGGCCAGCTCACCACACGGGCCAGGTGGCTCTGGGTATCTGTGGCAAACGAGGCTGCCTCTGTGAGACCCTGATGGAAGTTCAAGGAAAACTTTGAACGCAGATGGTTGAAAACGACTGTTGCCATCATGTCTGGCTGAGGAGATTGTAAGTCAAGTAGTACACAGGAAAATTTGTTGAGTACACAGGGGATGAAAGCAACTGTAACGTTCGGAACATAGCCTGCTGTAAACACACAGCAAGACATTTAATCACGGGCTGTACTAGGTCAGAAATACTTGTGATTAACCAGGAAAACAAATTCCTAAGTCATGATCACATGTTAATTCTACATCATAACTAAGAATCTGAGAAGTATATATACCAGGTGGGAATTAATAAAGAGAGTTCTTCTTTAAGCATACACCTGTGTGTATGCGTGTGCATTCTTCATGCATCTGAGTCTTGCTGGACAAGACTCTTCCCACTTCTGAACCCCAACAGGTATTGAACCCTGGACCCTCCATATGGTAGGCAGATGCTCTATCAGTTGGGCCTTGTCCTTTTCCGGCTCTAATATTTATTGAAGCGATGAATGCACAACTCTGTGATTACACCAAATGACATTGATTGTGCAATAATAGGGTGGGTTGGGGGAAATACACCAAATGTAAGATATGGATTATAGTTAGTTGTAATACTTTGATGATGCTCTTTCATAGTTTGTAACAAATGTTGCACAACAATACAACATATTGGTGGTGGGGTGAGGTATGGAAGCCCTGTATGATGTTTGTTTTGTAAGTTCACAACTTTACTATACACTTATTGTTTATGTATGTTCATAGATGAATGATATACCTCAGTAAATTTTTTTTTAATGGAAAAAACTCTTTTTCTATAAATAAAACCATCAAGATAGTAAAGGAAAATACAGTTGAATATTTTCTTTGCTACTGGGGAGGACGGTCCTGTTTAGACCAACACGTTTGAATATGTAAAAATTCAACAATATGTCTAAAAATCAGTGAAATTAAAATGCAAACCACTAACTTGGACATATACTTACAAGACATATAACAGACAAAGTGTTAATATCTTATACATACATTAATAAGAAACAAGAGAATGATTATCCAATAGAAACAAGCAAAAAAGAAATGCATAATGGTGAAAAAATATTTGAACATTTGTTCATTCTCATTAATAATAAGCCCTACAAATGAAAACAATGACAGAATATTTTACCTTCCAAACTAATACTGTCAAGAACTTTTAAAGCATTCCTACCTTCAGACCCTATATTTCTAAGAAAACGAGTTCCTATGAATTATATATATTACAGCATTGTTTTTAATAGTGAAAAATGGCAACAATTTAAACAATATGAATATAAAAATAGAAATTGAATGTCTTTGTAGGAAATGTACGTGGAAGAAAATGTACATGAAAGTATGTTCAGGCAGCATGATTTGTATAACTTACTCTCATTTATTCAGAAAATAGATGATAGATGATAGACAGGTGGAGGGAAAATGATACAGCAAAGATGACAAAGTATTAAAATTGGTCAATCTGGGTATCTGAAGAGTGGGAGAATGTTGGAATTCTCCATATAGAATTTGTATTATTATTTTTCCAACTATCCTGTAGGCTTGAAATTATTTCAAAATTAAAAGTTAAAAAATTTACTAGAATTAAGCTAAAAAAATGAAGTTATTTATTCAATTTCTATTTTTTATATTCATATCATACATTAAAATTTGAAGAAAAAAGGGAAAAATCACCCAAAATCCCAGCCCATGAAGATAAGTACTATCAACATTTTTATGTTCATTGATCTGATAAACACTTTTCTTTCTCTGGTCAGCATGTACTGGGCAATGGAAACAGTGACAAGTAGACTGGACAGTATCTGTTCTCCTTAGACCCCTAGTGCATGTCTTCCCTGGGGGTTGGACACCCAGGATCCTTACTGCCGTGGTACTTTGGGAAACCCCCTGCCCAAAGGGTCACACACTGCTGTCCCGCCAGCCACGCCTCTGCTGCTGCCACCCACATCCTCCCTGGTGAGACAAATGCCTGATTTTCTAAGCAGACATCACAGGAGATATGAGGCTTTGGCTTGTGTAACAGTTTGATGTTATTGTTGAATTCCAAAAAGAAATACTGGATTATGTTTGTAAACTGATCTTTTCCTTTGGGCATATTAGATTATACTGGATTCATAGGTTTACTTGATTAATAATTATGTAAACGTCTTGTGCCAGTAGGGCATTGAGTTCCCACCCTTTGGTGGGTGGGGACTCACAGATATTAGGCATGGCAAAGGACAGTGTTGGAGGATTTTTGATGTTGGAGTTTGATGCTGAAGCTGGATCCCCGGGAAGAGAGGAACCCTAAGCCTGGAAAGAAGCAAGTCCTGGGAAGAGAGGAACACAGGAAGCCTGAAGCCTCGCAGACATCGACAGCCATCTTGTTCTAACACATGAAAATAGACATTGGTGAGGGAAGTAACTTATGCTTTATGGCCTGGATCTGTAAGCTCTACCCCAAATAAATACCCTTTATGAAAACCAACCAGTTTCTGGTATTTTGCATCAGCACCCCTTTGGCTGCCTAATACAGCTTGCTAGATGAATTCCTAGTGCCAAAGTTTGAGACTTGCCTGAGCCGCACTCTCCCTGCCCCAGGACACCTGAATGGGGAGCAAGCCTGCACCAAATGCCAGCAAACTTACCTTTCCCTCTTTCTTGTAGGCAGGGTTTTCTCCAACCAGGGTATTTATGGTCCTAGAAACAAGTCCCATGAAGCAAATGCTGGCTCTTCCTTCCCATAGCTCAGGGTGACTCATGCCTCAGAGCCCTGTGGCTCAGCATCAGGGGAATGAAAATCAAACACTGCATCCTTCCAGACCTTCTACATACGCTGCTCTGTAGACGTACAGTGGACATCTTTCAATTTTAATACACACATGGCTACAATAAAGTACGGTTGCGCTTTCCCCTGCAAAGATGCAGCACACCTGTCCTCTCTCATCTTCTTAGCAGCTTCCTAAGCACCTGCAGCTGCATTCTCAGATTACTGTTCTCTATTAAGTTCAATGACACCACCTTTTTGTAGGCCTTGTTTGCATCTTCAAGAAGCCTTTCTCGTTTTTCTTTCTGATATTTGCCCAAACAAGTTGGTTATTTCTTTTCCCCCATTAAATCGAACCATTTCTTTTCCTCATAAAAACTGGGCTTAAGTTGATGGTGACAAAAATTCTTTTAAAATATTAATACTTTTCCTGTGCTTTGTCATGGGGGCAGCCTTGTGCACTGCAGGATGCTTAGCAGTATCCCCGGCCTCTCCCCACTAGATACCAGTAGCATCCTCAAGCAAATCTCTAGTGTCCTAACCTTTTCCTCTCCAGTGCTTTACCTTTTTAGCTTTTCACTCCCAGAGCTCGGTATTTCCCAGAACCATGCCCTGGTTTTTACAGTCATTCCTCATTGATTCTACCCCCAGTCCTCTGTCTTTGGGCTTCTGCCCTCCTGTACTTTGGAATGGTTGCTAAATCCTGTGAATTTTTGTTGGCCCTCATATGACCTTCCCTCACTGCAGCCTTACCCGCCCCCCCGTAGACCACCTGCTCCTTTTTAACACAGCTCACCCACACTCTCTGCTCAAAACTTGCTTGGCTTCCCCACTACACCTTGGCTGTTCCTTCTCCATGCTTTGGGTCCTCATCTTGCTGCAAAAGATGTCCAACACCAGGGCTCCTCAGGGACTGTCTATGGACCTCTTTGCAATTCGCGCAAACTCCTGAACCATCTTGGGTGTGTTTGCACCTTTAATAATAACCCATTCTGATAACACCCCAGACCATGTTCATATCCTAGATCTTTCTCCTGAGCTGTGGTCAAATAGCCACCCTCGCCCACTAGACAATTCCACTTGGATGTTCACAGTTTCCTCAAGCTCAAACATGTTCAAAATGAAAACAAATCCCCTGCCTTCCTATGGGGATTGAATCATGAGCCCCACAAAAGGCATGTCCTACAGGTGCGGACCCATTTGTAAATAGGACCTTTGGAGTTCTGATTAGTTACGGTGTGCCCAGACTGAATGAGGGTGGGTCTTATTCCAGTATGGCAGAGGTCCTGAGAAGCAAAGGGAAGTGGATACAGGAAGAGAAGCCACCGGAAGAGCAAATATCTGGAAGTCAATGGAACCTGGAAGAGAAAGGAGAAGATGCTGCCATGTGTATGGCATGGGATGGAAAGGTCAGGAACCAGGGATTGCCAGCAGCCAGTCCCAGAATGCCACCACCTTCAGAAAGAAAAACATGGCCTTGCTGATGCCTTGATTTCGATTTCTCCTTGCCTCAAAACCACGAGCCAATAAATTCCTATTGTCTAAGCCTATCCATGCATGGTATTTGTTTTAGCAGCAGAAAATGAAAACACCCCATAAACCTACTTTACTTCCTAGATTTTCTATCTCAGGGAATAAGGTGTCACCTTCTAAAAAGTTGCCCAAACTAGAAACAAGGGTGTTTTCCTTGATTGCTCTCTTTCCCACTTCGTACAACCAATCCTCACCTCATTGTGCTGTTTCTAGAAGTATCACTTGGGTGCACCCAGTTCTCTCCATTTCCACGGTCATACCCTCTTCCACCGCCTGCACCTTAATAATGGCAACAACACCCAACGGTGGCTCCAGATAAGGATCTTCCCAATGCATTCTTTGCATTGCAGCCAGGATGGTCTTTGGAAATGCAAAATATAACCATGTCTCTCTTTGTTTAAAACCCTTCAGAGCTCCTCCTACCCTCATTCAGAGCACATAGTATAGGCCAAGGCCTTCTGCTCCAGCCCACCTGTGCCTCAGGCACTCAGCCCTATCCTGGTAGCTGCCTGGCAGTCCATGGCATGGTGCTATTCTAGTTTCACTCTTACTGCTTCTCTCCCCTTGTTTCTCTCACTGCTAAGCTAAGCTTTCCCTACCTGGTAACTCAGCCCTCCCTCTGCCCTGCCCTTGCTGCCCAAGCATATTTCTTCCTTTCTACTAAAACAACGTGGTCCCTAATCCACACATGCCATGCTCCCTCCTTATCTTTTCTTTTCCCATGTAAATTCAAATTTTAAGGTTCATCTTGTGCAATAAGAAGAGGCTTTTTGCCCATTTACAAGGTTATTTCTGAGTTGTAGAAGTTATCTCCCTCTTTGCA
Source organism: Dasypus novemcinctus (assembly GCF_030445035.2). Lineage (NCBI taxonomy): Eukaryota > Metazoa > Chordata > Mammalia > Cingulata > Dasypodidae > Dasypus > Dasypus novemcinctus. Next base: position 162,557,334 of record NC_080676.1, on the reverse strand, counting down.
AGTTTTTAGCACTTCCTGTATTCCTTCATTCAATCTTGGCTGCCACAATCAGGCAGAGAGAAAGCATTTTCTGTCTTGCATCTTGTGTCCTCTCTATCATTTTGTTGACACTGACCTCCACCTTCACTGATGCTTCTTCAGTAGTCTGATCCCCTCTCCTCTGTCAGCACTGGGAAGACCCCTTACTTTTTTTCACTACTCTGTCTACAGCCAGTAGCACAGCACAGGCACGTGATAAATATTTGCCCAAAGAAGGAATAAATAGGGGCTTGTGAGCACTAAATGAGAAGACACTGTAGATGGCCCATACCTAGCTCCTTCAAAAACAGGCAAATACTCTTACTACTATTAGCAGGGGTTAATGCTGACCTCGCTGAGGTCGGCACCCCACCCGCTGTCACAGGCAGCGGTGGACAGAAGGTCACTGACAGGAAAATTCCAAAGTGCCTGTGAGGGCTGGAGCTTCAGGAAAAACAGTCAGGGCTGGCACTGGACCTGCTACCCTGGAGAAATGGTTCAAGTCGTCACTGGACAAGGTTTCCTGTCCCTCATGGGAAACATCAGTGTGTGCCCCGGCCACCGCTTGGAGACACAGTGCCTCGCAGGTGAGAGTGTCAGGAATCGGAACAAAAAGGACTCTTATCCAGAGAAGCCACTGTCCAGAGCCCCTGTGCAGGGCTGGCCCTCCCTCTTAGGATGACTCTGCGGCCCGAGAGAGGCTCTGGGAGAGCAGGGTCTGCACAGCTCAGACCTGAGACGGACGTTGAAATTCATGATGGGGGATTTAAAAACACACTGAAGCATCTGTAGGATGCTGTTGAAATATGCTGTTATGGATTGAACGACATGCTGACGCTGTAATTCCCAGCACCACAGAGTGTGACCTTATTTGGCAACAGGCCATCGCAGGTGGAAGCAGGCAAGTTGAAACGAGGCCTCACTGGAGCAGGCTGGGCCCTTAATCCAATATGACCATAGTCCCTATGAAAGAGGAAATTCAGATGGAGAGAGGACGGCCATGTGACAGAAGCAGAGACTGGGTTATGCATAAGCCTGGTCACCAAGGCAGACCAACAAGAATTAGAAGCTGGAAAAGGTGAAGAGGGATCCCCCTGCCAGCACCTCAATTCCACACTGCTAGCCCCTACAGCTGTGAGACGACATGCTTTCCTTGTGTTAAGCCAGCAGCGCTGGGACACAAAGACAGAAGTTCCACTGTTTTGTTTGGTTGAGTTATAGAAATAATTCTCTCTGGTTGTGGGCAAATCTCTTCTGCTTTATCATTCTCAGTTTCTCGTCTATAAAGTGGGGGCATGTTCTTGTTTGCTAGGCTGCTGAAAACAATATACCAGAAAATAGGCTGGCTTTATGTAATGGGAATTTTTTAGCTTACAAGCTTACAGGTCTGAGGCTGTGAGAATGTCCAAACCAAGCCATCATCAGGATGATACCATCGTCCTGAAGACTGTCTACCAGTGATCCTGGACTCATATGTCACATGGCTAGGCACATGGCGGCATCTGCTGGTCTCTCCCTTCTCGTCCCGGTTCATTGCTTCCATCTTCTTGCTTTTGTGACTTTCTCTTTCTCTCCCCCTCCAACCCCTCTCTTTCTCTCTCTCTTTCTAAAGGACCCCAGAAAGAGGATTAAGTTCCACCCTGGGTCAAACCCTAACTGAAGTAACCTAATCAAAAGGCCCTACTTCCAATAGGCTTACACCCATAGGGGTAGATTAGCTTTAATTTATTTTATTTTAAAAAAATTTATCCCCCCCCCCCATTCCCTCATTGTCTGCTCTCTATGTCCATTCACTGTGTGCTCTTCTGTGTCTGCTTATATTCTCATTACGCAGCTCTGGGAACCAATCCTGGGACCTTCTGGAGTGGGAGAGAGGCGATTCTCTCTTGTGCCACCTCAACTCCCTGTTCTGCTACATCTTCTTATTTTCTCTCCTCTGTATCTCTTGTTGCATCATCTTGCTGCACCAGCTCTCTGCATCAGCTGGCACTCCTGTGCGGGGCTGCTTTCCCACACTGGGCAGCATTCCCACGGAGGGTGGCACTCCTGTGTGGGGTGACATTCCCGTATGGGCCAGCACTCTGCGTGGGCCAGCTCGGCACGTGGGCCTGCTTGCCCTCACCAGGAGACCCTGGGCATCAAACCATGGACCTCTCATATGGCAGATGGGAGCCCACTTGGTTGAGCCACACTCATTTCCCAGATTAGCTTTAACAACATACTTTTCTGGGGTCCATCGAGCTTCAAGCCATCACTGAACAGTTAATATTCATCTTAGAGGGGTACTGGAAAGGGGAAAGAGGATGACTCCAAAGAAGAGGAAATATGGACCCAGACAGACAGACAGACACCTCTGTGGATGGCCAGCCACCACCAGGGGCCAGGAGAGAGGTGAGGAATTTCCTTCCCATGGACCTCAGAGGGAACTTGGTCCTGCTCGCATCTGGATTTTGGACTTCTGGCCTCCAGAACCATGAGACTCAACTGCTGTTGTTTTAAGCCTCCCAGCTCGTGATTTCTTGGCATGGCAGTCCTAGGGCACTAAGACAAGCTCTTAGGACAATGCCTAAGAGCAGAATTAGCCCATGGTAGATGCTTGCTATTTCTGTAACTATTGTTATTATCCTCGTCTTTGTCAGTAGTGCAAAGGAGTGAGAAAGCCCAGCCCGGTGAGAGCCTGCCAGTTTATTGGAGTCAGAGGCTGTCTGCATGGTGCTTGCTCTGTGTTTGTGCTGGGGGGTTAAAATAATGCTTATAAACCATGCACGTGCGATGACTGAAGGGTCATTGTGTGAGGTCATGAGAGGTACGTGCTGAGTTGAAACCTGTGCAACAGGAAACACCACGGCTCCAAGTCCAGGAGGAACAAAGGAGAAGACACGTGGAAAAACAGCATCCAGGAAACCCCAGGATTAGTATCTGGGGCTCTGACCTCACTGTGTTTTCTGAACACCGAGTACTGGTAAACTTCAGGAGAGAAACTGCCCCAGGAGCAGCAGAGGGAGATTTTGGCAGTGGGTGTCTACATTGAAGTAGTTGTTTTTCTTACTTAAATGCTGTAATTGTTTTACTACATGAACACTGACTTGTGTTTTTGCAAACGTATCTCATAGAAAATTGCCTTAGAGTGGGTCATTCATTGCCTTAGCTTCAGAGGCAGCTTCCACTCCTTCCCTCCCTCTCCCTGCCTTCTCCATTGTCCTGTCTTTCCTCCACCCTTGTCCCTTCTTTGTCTTTATTTTTCTTCATTCCTTTATTCTAACAGAACAACAAATTTTAACCACATTTTAAATTAGAAAAGTAAGACATAACCATTATAATAAATTCAAATGTCATTGTAACAAATTCAAATAAATTCACATTTAAACAAAATGTAGAAGTTCTCCAGGGAAGCTTGAACAACTTGTTCTCTGAACCTCCAACCTCATGGCCCACTGCTACTTACCTACCTACTTACCTGTCCATCTTGGCAATCTTCTTTCGTTGATTTAATAATATATTGTAAACATCTTTCATCACATTCAAGTCATTTTGTAAACAAATGAATTTTGTTCTTGGTATGGATGTAGGCTATTTGATTTCTTAGTAATTTTATTAATGATTACAGACAAAGCTTCAATGGATCACCTTGTGTATCTTGGCTCACTTGTGCTAGTGTTTATCTGGAATAGAAATGCCTTTGCTCTGACAAAGAGTGTGAGCAATTAAAATTTAAGAAAGAACATATTCTTTTCCTCTAAAGTGTTTGCTTCCATTTATATGTTCATCAGGAGTATGTGAAATGATCATTTCCTTACAGCAGCACCAACACAAATGTTCTCAATCCTTAAATTTCATGCCACTCTCATGGACAAAAAAACACCATCTCATTTTCAAAAAAAATACGAATTTCTTGTTTTTTTTAAATAAAGATGTGCAAGTATTTTCCCCAGCCTGCCATTTGTCTGTTTAGTTTAGAACTGTATTTCCCCAAATCTGTTCATGTGTGGTATCAGAATTAGCCAAAAGAGGGGTTCATGTGAGATTTGGAAGGAGAATTGAAGCCACAGCCATTATTGTCTTTAAAGGTTGTTTCTGTTAGCTGTGGGAACGGACAGAAGTAGGGGTGCCAGCTTGCTCCAGCTGGTCCTGCCTCCACTCCCTTCCTGGTCCAGCTCTTCCCAACTGCTGACCTCATTGGCCAGCGCAGCCCTCCTGCAAGCCTTCCTTGCACAGCCTGATGGCAGTGGCTGGACCAGACAGGCGGGGTGGTGCCTCCTCTCTTCCCCACCTCCCCTTCTGGCCTTTTGCTTCCTTCCATTTTCTGCAGCCATGTGGGGTCTAAATCCAATAATAAATCCCTGCTCCCAAAACACTCGTGGGCAACTCTGCTCCCTTGTCTGAAACCGTTTTTTAAAATTTGTTCATGTGGTCTTTTGCCAAGCAGGGATTTCGCGTGCTTACTCAGCTTGTCACTTTCCTTGATGCCTTCTGGTTTGCATGTTGCTTCAAAAGGCCTTCTGCAGTCTAAGTTTATTTTAAAAAACGAACACTTTCATATTTTTTCTAGTACTGTATAATTTGTGAAAATATTTAGATTTTCAGTCCCCGTGGAATATTGTCTATGATATGGGGTAGAGATGTAACTGTGTTTTGCTTACATTGTTTGCCAACCATCCTAACACCATTCAGTGAATAATCCATTCTTTCCCCCACTGATAGGAGTTACAGCCTTGGTTCTGACCCCAGTTCTGCCTCTTAATATGTGATCCTCAAATCCTTAACCTCTTCGAGTCTTGGTTTTCTCATTTTTGGAACTCTTGTTGGAATTAGCTCATACAATAGTAGGAATTTAGTAAGCTAAGATACATAAAGTGCCTAGTGCATAATAAATTCTCAGTATACATAATGGTAACTACTCTAATTACTGTGGCTCTGAAGTCTTCTCATTGAGAAGTATATGTCTGACCAATTCTTCAGAGTTTCTTAGATGCCACCTAAGAAAAACTTTTAACTTCCTTTATGTAGCTTACACATTATTATTCCATTTATAGTTAGAGATTTTATACTTTTGGTGGCTTATGTGAATGGCCTTTTCATTTAATCACATTTTCAATGAGTAAATTCCTCGAGTATAGGAAACACCTTTATTTTTTGTATATTTATTTTATGTCCTGCTTCCTTACTGAATTTGCTATTGATTTCTTATGGTTTTTAAGCAGATTTACTTGGATTTTCTATGTAGATGTTACAAGAAAGCAAATATACTTCTATATCTTTTATTTCAATATTTATAATTTTTATTCTCCCCAATATCTTATGGCATTAAGACTTCTATGCTTAGTAGAATAGAGCTTTCTACAATTGTGGAAATGTTCTATAGATGCACTATTCAATCCAATATGGCAGTCCCTAGCCGCATGTTTCCATTGATCACTTGAAATGTAGCTAGTGTGACTGAATCGAATTTTTAAAATTAAATTAATCTTAACACATTAAAATTTAAATTTAAATAGCCTACTCTCTCCTGATTTTTTTCCCCCTGTACATTTCTGTACCCTGAAGATGTCTAAATTTGGATACCACAACCATGTGAAACACAAGCATGAGTTTTTATATCTCACTGGTGAGGTTTTCCCCATCCAGAGCATTGGACTGCTGTCAGCTTCCTGCTACTCCTCCATTTCAAATCCATTTTTTTCAGGCACACTGGCTCTTCAAAGTTTCTAAATTTGTGTAGGTTCCTCATTTCTCAGTTCCTAACCCCACATGGTCATAAGGCTACATTTCTTGACTCAGCTCAAATTTAATCCCCAAGGTCAATCCCTGCACCAATATCTGTGTCTAGTGCTCCTATTGCCTGCTGCTCCTATTGCCTGCTCGTGCTGAACACTCTGGCTTAGAATCATTTCTTCATGTCTGGTACCTGGGGATTTCTTTTTCTTTATTTTGAGGTTGCTAGGTATTTGTATTAGCCAAGGTTCTCCAGAAAAATGGAACCTGCAGGATATCTATCTATCTATCTATCTATCTATCTATCTATCTATCTATCTATCTAATATTATGATACATAATAAATATTGTATAATTTATTATAGGTATTGGTGCATGCAAGCATGGAGATTAGCAAATCCAAATTTCTGCAGGGCACACTGAATGTTGGGAACTCTGATGAAGATTTTGACAAATTCCCCAGGTCAAGCTGCCTGGCTGAAGTAGAGATGGAAATTCCTCTTTCTGATTGCTGAAATCATCAGTTCTCCCTTTAAGGTTTTCACCTGATTGGTTGAGACTTCTCTTCTTGCTGAAGGCAATCTCCTTTTTTGATTCCATATGTCACTGGCCGTAGATGCAATCGACTAATGACTTAAATCCACAAAATATCCTCACAGGAACCAACAGGCCAGTGCTTGCTTGGTCAAACAACTGGTCACCATTACCTGGCCGAGTTGACACATGAACTTCACCACCACAGTATTTATAACAAAAAATAACCTTTGGTTATATTTTACCCAGCATTTCTCTCTGGTTTTATATAGTGTATGGTAAAACTGCACTAGATTCCATATTGCCAGAAATAATTCTTGAGCATTCTTACTGTTGTGTGTGTATATAAGCCTGATTTGCAAGAGATTCATCTATTTCACTGGTCTTTGCAGGATATTTGCACTTAACTTTATTTATCAATATGCTTCTTTTGGAGGGATTTTTATTTCTTCCTTTTCCCCCAGTTTTCTTCATTGATTATTTCTTTCTACTTTTTTGGGGTTTACTTTAGTTCATTTATTATATTTAGTTCACTTATTATAATCTCTATAGTTTTCCAATAAAACCATAACTGTTCCTTGAATTCCTAATTTTCTGTAATCCATAGGTGTTGATATGTATTGTCCACACCACAATTTCACCTTTAATATGAGAGCTATTTAGAAAACTACTTCTAAGATTTTCAATCTGCTATAGTTTTGGGGGCTGTTAATTTAGAATATTTTGGCATTGTGATCAGAAATCATACTCCTGTAAGAATTCTACTGTTTGGAAAATAGCGAGCTTTCCTTTAAGACAGCTTTTCTTTTTCACATGACTGGAAATGAATGGAGAAAGAAACAGAAGGTGGAGACAGAAAGATAGAAGGGTATAGAAGGAAGGGTCAGAAACCTGGGGGATGACAAGCATATCTGAGTGTAGTGTCAGAGTGGGCTTTGCCACGCATGGAGAGAGAATGCCCAATGAGAGAGGTTACCCTGTAGGCTCTGGCACCAGTATTATTTCAGCAAGTGAGGAGTCCAGGGGATCAACCCTTTCTCATCAGTTCCTTCAGAGCTGCCTGATCTCAGCTCAGCTCAGTTTTTCTTGGTGGGGATGGGCAAGCATCTGCTTTTCCCAGGCACATGTCATCCCACTGTGTCCCCTGCCCTGGCACGTCATGAAGGCAAAGGGAAAGGAACCAAACACAAATCCAGGTTTCATGCACTGTGCATGTGCCACTGTGCACGTGTCTCTCTCAATTGCTATGATGCTCCATACTTAATACGATGGCCATGGAGGTCCTCCTTTAGAGCTCCAAGGCTTTAGAGCGTTGTGAAACACAAGGGTAAGTTGAGCATGGGATTCTAAAAACAGCGTAGTGAAGGAGAATCCTTCAGAGCTAGACAGACCCCATGCCCATCCTCTGTGCATTGGCCAGGTGACCGTGGTGACGGTCTCCAGCCTGGGTTTTCTCACCATGAGGATCACATCTCATGGCGTCAGTATGAGGATTGTGTAGTGGGAGGTGTGTGAGTGTGCTGCACACTGTGCCGGGGCTTCAGTACACGATTAGCCGTATCCCCTTGTCCATGCAGCACTGGCTCTGATTGTTCTAACCTCCTTGTGGAGGCCCTAGGGCTTCAGCCTCCCTTTCTGTCCAGCCCTCCAAAAGTAGTCTTTGTCAAAGACGCCGCCTGGGACCAATTCACTTCCCCGCCACTTTATCTTGTGTGGGGAACTCTTCAATTGGCACCCAGAGGTCTGACCTTTCTCTGAGACCCAGCACCTCTTTTCCAGTTTCCTTTTGGGCATCTCCACCTGTGCAGTCTAAGATCAAGCTTCTGCCTGACTCCTTGGCTGGAAAGCTGAGTCAGACACACTTAACTTCTCCTTCCTCACAGTCCCCATGGCCCACCAGCTGTCACATCCTGTCCAGCCCCATTCTGTAGTCTCTCCCACCAGCTGCGGCATCTGGCCTCTCTTTTCATTTCAGATCCTCATTATCTTGCACATGGACTCGGGCAACCACCTTCTAATTTGTCCCAGTGCCCCCAGTTCCTCTCCTCCCTTCTGTGTTGTTTGGTGAATCTTTCTAAAGTGTGGCTCTATGACTTCAATGCCTTACCCCCTGCATTTCCAGTGGCTCCCCTTTCTTACTGAAAATAGCCTCATTCCAGAGCCTTCTATCCAGCCACCTCTGGATTGGGCCCCAACCTCTTACTTCAGGCTGTTACCCCAATTCTTTCTTCCTCTTTCTGTATCCAGCTAAATACACTCTTGGTTGTTCTCGCAGCCACATCTGGGCCATTGTTCTCATCTCTCCTTCCTGCTACTCTCCATCTATCTAGATCTATCCTTCATACCCGTCTCAACCCAGTCGCCCCGCATAGTAGTGTCTTATTCCTTGGGTTCACAGAGCTTGGTTTGTACTTAGAAGAGAGCAAGGCATAGAGGCAGCCATATCTAGGCTTGTAACCTGACATTGCCACCATCTCGTTGTGGACTCTTAGGAAAGTTTTTTTTTTTTTTTTCTGAACTTATTTGTTCATCTATAAAATGATGTGATCTCCTAGTGCTGTTGAAAGGATTAAGTAAGTAATGTATAAGGCACAAGGCACCGACATGTTATTTTCTGTTCCTCATGGAAACTTTTGTTTCTTACTTGATGTTACAGTTCAGAGACCTCTCTGTTCTCCCTAAATGAGATTATGCATGCCAACTGATGAGCTCAGAGTCTGGCACTTAAGGTCAGGGCTCAATAAAGGTTAATTGCCTTGTTGTGGTTATTGTTGCAGCTAGAATGCAGGTCCTATAAATGCAAGGGTTGCACTTTTTTCCCTGAGATTTATAAGGAAGAAATGAGACCTTATTTGAAAAATATGAAAATTAAATAATGACATGAAGATATCGATGCTTTCAAATTTGAATGTTTATATTTGAATCTAACTTTAACTCTGCCTGCCTTCCTTGAACTTGATTTTCCTGTAAAGTTCATGGGGCTGACAATGGACCCAAGCTCACCTGCAATACAATCCCATCAGGAAGCCACAGCTAGGTCACTTTTCAAAGAATGGATAAGTACATTACTGGAACATCATGATCAAAAAATGGTCATGCATTATGCATACAGGATCATCATTGTATGTAGGCCCTGAAACTTTTTTTTTTCAATATGCCGAACAGTTCTCATTCTTCTAAATTCTCTGGTCCCTAAAGGCTGGTAGTAAAGGGAATTTCTAAACAAGTCATCACTTTGATGTGAACATATATATTATTTCAATTTCATTTTAAAATACCAAGAATTAGAAGTGACACCTTTTTTTTCCTGGATGTGATGCTTCCTTCTGACCAAACAGTTATCCAGAATTCAGGGCAGCAGCTTCAAACGCAAGCATCTTTGTGGTTGTGGTCGGCAAAGCACTGGCCCACAGGGTTGCGCACATCCTAAACCCTGAATCCCGTGACTATTTAGGTCACCTGTCAAGGGGAATCTCATTCTCATATACAATGGCCATGGATGTCAGGTTTCAGCTGGAATTGAGGTTGCTAAGCAGCTGAGCATAGAATGGAGAGATTATCCTGGATTATCTCAGTGGGTCAACGTAATCGTGAAAATCCTTAAAGTGGAAGAGAGAGTCGGAGGCAGAAGAGATGCGATGATGGATGATGGAAGCACATCAGGGTAATGTGATCGCTGGCTTCGAGCATAGATGAGTGAGCTGGGAGCCAAGGAAAGTAGGTGGCCTTCAAAAGTTAGAAACAGATACCTCCCTGGAGCTTCCAGAGGAAATGGACCCTGATGACACCTTGATCTTAGCCCAATGAGACCCATTTGGAACTTGCGCCTTACAGAAATGTAAGCAAATATATTTGAGCTGTTGAAGCCAATTTGTTAATGGTTAATTTGTTACAGCAGCCACAGCCAACTCATGCAGGGGCCCCACTGGTGGCAGCTGCTCAGCCATGGTGAGGAGCATGCACATACCACCTACAGGTATTGAAGTTCAATGAACACAACTACACTCTGGCCAACAACACATCTGGGGACCTAGAGGAGCAAGAGCAGGAACATGTCCCCCAGCCCCCAGGAATAAAACTACTCATTCTTTATGAGTAATCTTCTGCTTGAGATTGGGAGCAGTTGGTTGAGGTTCCAATCCTAAAGAACCGTTGGCATTGTACCTATAAATAGTCCAGGTGATAACGTGGCAATATACACACTGCCGAGGAACTGCTATGGCCCCAAATGGGGCTGCGTGGTGCTAGTTTATGGGGCATGGTCAACTCCAGGGGAAAGAGCTACCAATTCATCTTGCATAAAGGGCGGGGCCTCTGCAGAGTGCTGCAGGGGAAATGGGTGGGACATGGCATCACCAATGGAACTCTAGCATAAATAACCTGAGTATCCAGGCTTGGGTCCCAACATTAGAAAACAACAAACAGGATCACAAAGGAGGTAGCTGGAGTGTTGATCCAAACCTTTGGAATATTTAGACTCTGGTGCAGGTTCTCCTCCACCCAGGACAGATGCTCTGGTCCATGGATACCAAGGGGCTCCTAGGATGTAAGTGAGAACCCACTCATTTAGGCTCTGAAGAAGGGAAGGTAGGGTGACTTCCACAGTGACCCCATGAGGTTAGGACCCGAAAGGCAGGGGGAGGACTATGGGCTTCATGTCCCTCACACGAGCTGCTGTCCTGGGCTCAAGGAGCACCTGGCTGGAAATGCATCCACTCCTCTTATAAGATGCGAGCCCAGGGGATGTGGGCCACCTTGGTTCCAGGAAAAAGCAAGAGGTAATAAAATGGGTCAGAGCTGACCTACAGGGAGAAATAGAGCCAAGGGGTTCAGAGAGAGAGAGTCTGGGGCTTGGAGTCCGAGGTTTCTGCTCTGTTCTTGCCCTTTCTTTCTGTCTACCAATTGTTTAAGTTGTGCTTCTGCCATAGGAGGTACTTTTGATGTCTCCTCTCCATTTCTAAGCACTCTCCTCAGTTCCCATAACTAATAGAGAAACTTCCGATCCAACGACACTGGAGACAGTTTTTGATAATCTGACCCCTTACTTCCTCTTGGCCCTCATGTCTGTCCACATCACCTACTTAGACTTTACATTCCAGGAAGAAAAACAAGCAGGTTATGGTTTTCTGAATACGTGACATCTCACATCTACACAATTGTAAAAACTTCCTTCCCTGTCATCTGGACCTTTTTTGTGTACCACTCCCATCATCTGCCTGGGAAAGTCCAAGCTCTTCCCCCACTGGAAAATCATTAATTCTTCAAATCCTAGCTCAGATGTCATCTTCCTTTGGAAGTTCCCTTTGAGCAACTGCCCCCTCCCAAGTCCTTCAGATAAAATTAATTATTCCTACCACGTGTAATCTCTCTGACAGTCATTTCCTTCTTTGGTTGTTCTCACATTTTAAGTTAACTTATTTGCTTAGTTGCCTGATTCTCTTATTAGAATGTGCACTGTGTTCAAGTGTAATGGTTAGTTTACTTAGTAGGTACTCAACAGTTATTTATTAACTTGGATTTAATTGAAACAATAAGGTACTAAGGGGGATTTGGCATGATTCCTGTGAACTTGTGTTGACTCCAGGAGTTCACAACTTCTTTTTTTCAGGGTTTTCAAAAGTAATGTTTAATAATGTTTTCTGTAATTTTTTCTGAGGGTCAGAGTCAACCCCACTCATTTCTAACTTCCAGAATCTGTCCTTGTTGAAATTGGGACAGGTACTCATAAGCAGGGTCTTGACATGATGTCTACTCACTGGGACCTCTTGCAAGATCAAAGGGGTGCTGTGACTTCATCCCCCATGTTCAAGACCCTGGGTGCTGACTTAATTTCAGGTGTTTGGGTTCTTTCACTAAACCTTCACCCACTTTGGGCTTTCAGTTCTTCTTGGGCATATTTAATCAGCCATTTCCAGCTTGCCCATAGCCTTGGCTGACTTTGACAGACACTCTGCAGCATTGCTCTAAACACATTATCTCATAATATCTTCTCCACAAACTCTATGCTATAAGTACTATTGTTGGCCCCAGTATAATACAAAGAAAATGAGATTCAAATATAGTGAAAGGGTTGTCCTAAGTCATTGTTAGTGGAAGAGCCAAGATCCAAACCACCTGTATCTTTTTGTGCCCTTATTGGATTGCGAACATGACTTTTCCTTGGACTACAACCCAGAAACAAAACTCTGGTTTACTCATAATGTTCTTTCACTCTGCTAGCTCTTATCATTGATGCATCATTTGCTTATTCATTTGTACCTTCTAAATTTATGGCGTGTTCTTTATATGCCAGCTCCAGTCTGGGCTTTCACTCCTTGATTTTCTTCTTTACTCACCATGGTCCTTAGAATTTTTTGTTGTTGTTGTTGGCATTCTTAGTGTTTTTCACAAGCTTGTCCTCATGTTGGGCTTTTGCCTTTGAGATATAACATTTGCAAGAGCGAGTCACATTTTTGGAATTTTTCTTGATTATTGTTTTACTTTTTGTATATTCCTTTCATCTTTTGGATGTGGCTTTTCCAATCAGTGTTTATCCAAGGGGCTGCTGGGCAGGAATCACGCTGTCACCTTCTTCCTCTCCCTTTTACTCTTGTGGGAATCTTTTGTGGCTGCATCCTCAGAACCTCATCTCTTCTGAGCTCTTCCTTCTGGCATTTTTGGCTGTGGGTGTTGCTCATGTTTTCTCTGAATTGTTTTAATGGTGCCTCTGGGAACTACACCCGATGACCCTTTATAATTCTGTTTCTTCTGCGTCCTCAGTAAGAGGTTGCAAGGCCTAATAGTGCTGCCTCTGCAATACTGGGGCTCCCAAGTCTTGACGCTCTCTCATTCCAACCCTGGCAATCTCTTGCCAAGACTGCACTTTATAATTCCTTCCCTCATGCCTGCTTTTCCTGACCATTAATGTGGCCTCTGCAGGAGTCACAAGTTTGACACTGTGCTCCAGGAACCTTGCACATGTCACTTCCCTGGCCTGGAATGTGTTGCCTTCTCTTCTCCTAATTTATTCATCATCTGAAAGTAGTTTTTCCAGGTGCCCCCAAAGTATTGTGTTTCCCACCCACATGGCTCCAAACCACAGACTTTTCTTAACCATATGATTTTTCAGATGATCCAACCAAAGTTTATTTCTTTAGACAGCTGGAATTGAATAAAAATCTAGAAGTCTGATGGTTATAAAGGACGAAGGAGAGGAAAGAGTCAAATATTATGAGTTGGGGACTGGGCTGCGGTTAACGTCTTGACCCTGTGGCGGGAGTGGAGAAAGGAGGGCTGCCTCTTTGCCTCTGGCTCCTCCACATCCTTCTGCTTTGCTTAGTGTGCATCTTTCTAAGTGTTTCCAGATACTTCTTTTGTTTTGTTTTAATGGAATTACGGTCTGTAACACACTTGTGACTTAAAATTACTGTGTGTGTGTAGAATAAGAGAGAGACAGAGAAAGAGATGAAGAGAAAGCATGAGAGAGATAGAGAGAAGGGGGAGAGGGAGCAAGAGGACACATGAAAGTAAGCATGCCTGGTTATTATTCTAACGGTGTCTGCTGGCCTCTGCAGGAGTGGGCTGCATCTATTTATCACCTAACCTTCTTTTAATTGATACACATCATTGAAACCAACTAGAATGATTATATGCAAAGCATTTTGGTACCAATGCATTCATTCGTCTAGTCAAGAAGCCTGAATGGGTAGCCAACAAAGAAGTTATCTTGATGCTTCTGGAAATTATTTTATTTTAAAATTTCCCTTTCTTAGGGAGCAAAAAGAAAGATGTCTAATAACTCTACTTTTATTTTTATTTCCTGAAAGCTATTATCTTTTATGTGAATCTCAGAATCATGCATTTAAGGGCAGGTATTCTCCTTTTATGAATTTTATGAATAGAATAATTTGTGTGTTTATTTTCTGCATTTTCAGAATGGCCAAGACAAGTGGTGGGTTCTATTTTGATGTGATTGGGAATGTTGGTAATACTTGGCGGATTGACTGTAATATTCATTGCATGCATTGTATTATCTATTATATATCATATGCATTGCAACCATATGCACAGAGCTAGTGAATTCCTCATGGTTTTAAACTTACATTTGAAAGGCCTTTTGTAAAGTGAGTCCCAACCCCATAAACCAGGGCAAATTTGCAGCAACAGCATAGGTGCCATATGAATATTTCAAACACCACTTTGCCTTCCTGGACAAGTAGCCACCTGGTAATGTTCTCTTCCCTCTCTTGCAGCAGGCCAGCTTTGCTGAAGGGTGACGGCACTCTCCTCTCTAGGTTGGCGAGATGGGACTTGGGTGCTGGCAGGGCTCCTACCTCTGTGGGGAGAGCTGGGTGGCATCTGCATGTGGCCTTCCCTCCAGCTCATTAAAGTACTGTCTTGACAATCTCCCCACACCCCATCCCTCCTCTTAGTTTGCCAGAAGGAAATTAGCTTTTCCGGGGAATGATACAGAGAGATAATGCAGGCTTGGACAGCCCTGGTGCATTCCTGGGAACAAAACAAAACAGATCCCATCTGGCTTCGAGTTCTCTGATTTACTGAAGCAGTCAGAGACCTGGGAGAGGATTTTCTAGTCTTCAGATCGCTCACTGCAGACAGGCCCATATTTAAAGGATCACTTAGACATGTATCTGGTTTGCTTTCCATGTGCTACAAGATCTGATTTTTCCAGAGAGTTTATCCTAGATGCACAGTATACATACATACTAATGTGTCCAGTTAGCTGGACTCACTCGTTCTAGCCACGAGAAACTGGGCATCTCACTAAAATGAATAGAATTTAGACAGTGATCTAATGTTGGTCTAGTTGAGGATGAGGATAAAGACATAAATTTGAGTTTTAAAAGCATCATGATTTTTTTCCCATGCAAAACTCGTGGAAGTTACTCATGAAAACAAAAACATCAACAGAGGACGAGAGAGGCACCAGCACACACATCTGACCCCTCGTTCAACTTAAGGAGAGTTTCGACGTCCTTTCCTAACACACGCTCATTTTTGGAAAGTGAAAGTGTTCATCGTGCCATGATTTCAATGGTTCCTGTGCAAATACATTACACAGGGGGACAAAATGTGTATTAAAAGAAAGGAATAGTGCTTGCTTTGGCACCGCATGTACTAAAACTGGAAGGATATAGCATGGCCCCTGTGCAAGGATGACTTGCTAATTCTTGAAGCACTCCATATTTTTGAAGAACTTGTGTCATTGATATGAAGATTGTGGTCACCAGAGGTTCTGTGGGGTGGGGGTGGGGGAGTGGGGGAGGAAAGAATAGGTGGAACATGGGGCATTTTTAGGGTCTTGGAATTGCTCTGCATGATATTGCAGTGATGGATGCAGGCCGTTATACGTTTTGTCAAATCCTTTAAAACTGTACAGTCAAAAGTTCAAACCAAAATAGAAACTGTAGACCTCGGTTAGTAGTTAACGCTTCATTATTTGTTCCTCAAATGTAACAAATGTACTGCAATGGTGTAAGATATTAATGGGAAAATGCAGGAGGGAGTTGGAGGTTTATGGGAATCCCCTTACTTTTGATGTAACTTTTATGCAATCTAAATCTATAAATAATGTTTATTCTATGAAAAAATAATAAAGGAATAAAATGTTGAGCCAAACGCTGCTCAGAACACACGACAAAGCCAAAGTCAGCCAGGTTCATAAATCCTCAAATGAAACCCTTATGATTTTAACCCCACATTTGAGCCCGACTGTAACAGCAAATTCACATCCAACCATGCTATATCATTAATGAGAAGGTTTATCACTGTGGGCCTTGAAAATGACAGTTTGGATTTCATGTGCCAGTGTGGTATGGAAAGTGTGTCTGGGAAGCTTAGCAGCATATTAATGCTATTAATTTTTTCCCCTGGGAGTTTGCTGGGTCAGAAGGCACAAAGTCACTGGTTTGCAGGCTGCAGGGTGGCCCAGGCTGGACGTTCTTGGCCAAGTGTCTCAGAGACTGACTTTTCCCAGGGATTAGTTAACTCCTGGCGATGGCTTGTTGCTCCCACAGCACCAGGGAACCACTTACTGTGAACGAGGGTTTGCAAAATATCTTTCCTCTACCATGAAATTACAAATAAAGCTGCTATGAACAATGCACTTGTCTTCAGAGTAGGGACATGTTTTTCTTTTTCTTGGGTAAATACCAGGGAGTGGAATGACTGGCTCATATCATAGATGTATGTTTAGCTTTTTAAGAAAACTGCTAAACTGTTTTCCAAAGTGGTAGTGCCATTTTGCACTCCGACCAGCAGTGCGTGAAAGTTTCCATTGCCCCACATCCTTGCCGACACTCGAAATGGTCAGTCTTTTTAAATTAAGACAGCCTAATAGGCACGCAGTGGTAGCTCACTGGTTTTTATTTGGATTCCCCTTAAGACTAATGGCGTGGAGCCTCTTTTCGTGTGCTTATCTGCCATCCATATCTCTTCGGTCAAGTATCAGTTCAACTGTTTTACCTACTTTGGGGATGGTGGTGGGTTGGGGTGTGGTTTTTTTAAATTAATGACTTCTGAAAGTTGTCTATGTTGTCTGTATATTCTGGCAACAAGTCCTGTATCAAGAGATGTAGATTGGAAATTCTTTTTCCTAGTCTGTGTCTTGCCTTTTCATTCTCTTAGTGTCTTCTGAAGAGCAGACGTTCTTACTTTTGATGAAGTAAATTTAGCAAATTTTTCTTCCATTCGTTGTGCTTTGGTATTGTATGTAAGAAACCTTTGCCTACCCCACGGATATTTTTCTCCTATGATTTCTTCTGGAATCTCTATACTTTTAGGTTTTAGTTTAGGTCTATGATCATTTTGAGTTAATTTTTGCATATGGTGTGAATTGTCTTTGCAGCTTTGCCCAAAATCAATTTCCCATATTTTGCTGAACTCTCTGTTCTGTTCCATTGGTCTATCGCTCTATTTCAGAGGTTGGTGAGGTTGTCAGATTCTGGCCCACTGCCTATTTTTGTAAACGGAGTTTTATTGGGACACAGCCACACTCATTCATTTATATATTGTCTACATCTACTTTCATGCTACAGTGGTAGGGTTCAGTAGTTTTAACTGCCAACCATTGCTCTAGCTTTTCGAATATGTGGGATGCCTTTAAAATAACTATTTAAATGTTCTTGCCCACTAATTTTATCCCATGTTATTTCTTCCATATGGACCATCAATTAGTTTCGATTGGATTTTCTCCTTTTTATGAGTTGTATTTTCCTGCCTCTTTTTCATGCCAGGTCATTTTTTATTGGCTGCCAGACATTGTATATTTTAATTTGTTGGCTGCTGGATATTTTTGTAATCCTATAAATCTTACTGAGATTTGTTCTGGGATGCAGTGAAGTTATTTGGAGGAAGGCCGATCTATTCAGTCTTGCTTTTAAGCTTGGCTAGGTGGGACCAGAGGAACATTTATTTTAAGATTAAACTTTCCTCACTATTGATGCAAAATCCTGAGTACTGTATTTGATGTTCCATGAACCATGAGGTTTTTCCTTCTGGGTGGTGAGAACAGGCATTATTTCTAGCCCTGCATGAGATCTGTAGATTGGGCTCTCTGCTCTGCCCCTAGCCCTGGAGAGGTTCATCAAATGCATACTCAGCTCAGTACTCAGTTGAACACTCAAGGACGCCCTCTGCAGATCTCTGACGCACTGTCTAGCCCTGTGCAGCTCTCTCCTCTCTGGATATCTTAATTCTAGATGCCTTGGCCTCCCCGGACTCCCAGCTCCATCTCCCCAGCTCAGGTAAGGAGACTGCCAGAGTTGCCTTCTGGAAACTCTTCAGGCAGCAAGCTGGGATGATTATGGGGCCCGTTGCCTTCCATTCCCATCTCTCAGGGGTCATTTTTCTTCATTGCTTGATGCCCAATAGCATGAAAATAGACTGGGAGGGTAAATCTGGTCCCTGTCACTCCTTCTTGGCATTGTTGGCACAGAGTTGCCTTTAACAGCCATTTCTTAACACCTAGCAGAAATCCTTGATGAGACTGATAGAAGGTCCAAATTAATACGTATTGGGAATGAAAATAGTAGAGATTCCACAGACACTTAAAATTAAGAAAAGTGTATTATAATCAATTTCATGCTAATATTGAAATGTTCAATGAAACAGACAAGTTCCAAGAAAAATACGGTTTACTAGAACAGATGCAAGAAAAAATGAAAGAGCCTAAATAATTCTGTATCTTTTTTGATGAATGTGAAACTGTACTTGAAATTGAAATCTTCCTTCATAGAAAATTCTAGGCACATGTTGTAAATTATCTATAAATAATATCAAACTCACCCACTGCTCCTTCTAGACAATACAAAAACAGAAATATTTCTCAACAAATTTATGAAGCAAACATTATAATGGAGGTACTGGCCAGTGCAATACAATGTGAAAAAGAAATAAAGATACCCAGCTTTGGTAAGCAGGGAATAAAACTATTTTGTTATTCACAGATAATGCAAATGTATACCCAGAAAATCCAAAAGAAATCATAGATGAGGATTAATAACTGAATTTACCAAAGTCCTTGGAAAAACAAGATCAAGATTAAACTTTATTGTATTTATATGTATCAGCAATAAACAACTAGAAATTGAAAATTTTAAAGCAACACCATTTCCATTAGGACCCCAAAAATGCCAATACACAATAGTAACACTAGCAAATGACGAACAAAGCCTCTACACGGAACACCCAAAGTCATTATTAATAGAAATTAAATAAGAATAAATAAATAGAGGAATAAACCATGATTAAAGATTGGAAGACTCAATATTCTAAAGGTTTTGATTCTCCTCAAATTGATTTACAGATTTAACAGGATCCTTATTACAGTCCCAGTTTTATTTATGTGGGTGTGTATAAATTTACAAGCTGATTCTCAATTTTATATGGAAATGAAAAGGTCCGAGAATTGTTGCAATAACTTAGAAGAAGAACAATTTGGAGGACTTATACTAAAAGATATCAAGACAGTATAACGTTCAGAAAGAAACACATACCATCCTTGTATTGGCACAAGGATAGACAATAAACCAATGGAATAGTAAAGAACTCAGGATCAGGTCCATACACTTATAGGAACCTGATTTATGAGAAAGATAGCACTGCACAGTTATGAAGAAAGGACTGAGTTTTCAAAATATAGTGCTGAGTCAATTGGATAATTATATGGAAAATAAATGAATCTTGACCCTACCTGAAGGCATAGTAAAAGTATTTTTTGAGTATGTGAATTCCAAGCATAAAAATAAAACAATAAACCTTCTAAAAGGTAACACTGGAAAATATCTTTATGACCTTAGTGTAGACTAAGTTCTAATATAGGACAAAAATGCATTAACCGTAGAGGAAAAGATGGACAAATCAGACCATTTTGATTAAAAACTCCCTTCACTAAAAGACACCATTAAGAGAGTAAAAGACACCAGTAAGAGAGTAAAAAGGCAAGTTGAGAAGTAGGAGAAGATATTTGTAATTCATGTAATTGAAATAGGACTTTTTCAGGCCCTGGGCCTCAACAGACTTCAGCTCCTATACTCTGGTTTATTGGACTTACCCCACTCAGCTAACATGGAGGTGAAGAAGGTCAACCACCACCCCAGGGAGCCAAGAGTGCCTATAACTGAAAGCAGGAGAATTGCATCTAGCACCTATGTGGAATCTAAGCCCCCTCTTGATATAGATGTGGAGTGGACACAACCATTCCAGGGTCCACAGGTTGGAGGAATAGAGTATGGATTAGAGTGGACTTACTGATATTCTACTATGGAACTATTGTGATTAGTAATCGAAGAAAATGTGGCATTGGTGTGGAGAAAGTGGCCATGGTGGCTGCTGGGGGTGGGGAGTGGGAGGAAGAGATGTGATGTGGGGGCATTTTCGGGGGTGGGAGTTGTCCTGGGTGGTGCTGCAGGGACAGTTACTGGACATTGTATGTCCTCCCATGGCCCAGTGGGTGAACTGTGGGAGAGTGTGGACTATGGTGTGGACCATTGACCATGAGGTGCAGCAGTGCTCAGAGATGTATTCACCAAATGGCAATAAATGTCTTATGATGATGGAGGAGGTTGTTATGGGCGGAGGAGTGGGGTGAGGGGTTGGGGGGTATATGGGGACCTCATTTTTTTTAAATGTAACATTAAAAAAATAAATAAAGAGAAAAAAAAAAGATAAAGGACTTTTATCCAGAATATATAAAAAACTGAAAATTAGGAAGAAAAGACCATTGACAGGGAAAATGGGCAAGAGATGTCACAAAAAAAGAATATCAAAATAGTCAATGAATACTGTATATGAAAAGATGTTCATAAGCAAAGTAAAAATTAAAATTAAAATTATAGAGAGATATCATTACCGATCTCCAGAATGGCAATATCTAAAACTGTTGACAACTTTGTACTGGCGAGGGTATAGAGCAACAGCTGTCTAGCTGATCATACACAATTCTATGCTGGAGCATGCGAATAGAAATGTGTACATAGATGCACCACAGACACATACCAGAATTTTGTTGTTGGCATTATTCAAAATAACCCCAAAAGGGAAATAACTCATCAATAAAAACATATATAAATACATCACGGTATGCTTATACAATGGGGTCTACACAGCAATGAAAAGAAACTGCTGCTATATCCAACAACATGGATCAATCTCAAACACATAAAGTACATACTGGATGATTCCATTTATATGAAGTTCAAAGACAAGGAAAATTACCTACGATGCTATAAGTCAGGCTAGTGGTTTCCCATGGGGAGAAAAGGAATTAGTGACTGGACAGGACATAAGGGGGCTTCTAGTGTTGTGATAATGCTCTTTTTCTTACTCTAGGTGAGTTTACATTAATGTGTTCATTTTGTGAAAATTTACTGAGCATGTACATATAATTTGTGTATTTTTCTGTATATGGTTTATATGTTAAGTAAGATTTTAGTTTAAATAAATCCAAGTAAAGGTAAAAAATTCAAACAGCCTAGATATACAAATTAAATAATGAGTATCTCTCTCACCATACCCTCTTATCAAAGGTAAACCCTCTTAAAAGTTTCTATCAGTCTCTCCAGAAGTATACATATACTGGCAACTTCTATTTAATATATGAAATAAATATACTTTTGTCAGTGTTTAGCATAATACCATTAGTATAAATTTTGCATGTGTGTATATATTTATTTTTGTTTACTGCTTTGTGCAAGGTATATAAATAAGGAAGTTTAGTCCTTTTCAAACTCATGCTTCCAACAATTTTAAATAACTTTTTCCATATATAATTTTGCATTTTTGTGTTCATTTTTATTTCAAACTTCTGACCTTTGGATCTTGCCTAGAAGATGATCAATTCACTTACCTATGCTTTCTTGCAGAAATTTTATGATTTAATTTTTCCAATTTAATGTTTTTCTCCACCTGTGGTTTAGTAGTTGGGGCCTAAGAAATGAGATACAAAGTCCATTTTGTTTTTTTCCCAAATAATCAATTTTCATAGTCTCTTTATTAATAATTTCTTTTTTTCCCCACTGATTTGAAATGTCACTTTAATAATGAGATATGTTTCATTAGTAAATCATTTTATCTATAGATTCTTCATTCTGTTTTAATGATGTATTTGTTCTCCAGAATGAAACACTTTAAAATATTTCAGTGTCGTGTGCTTTAATATTTGATAGGGCTAGCCCTCCATCATATTCTTCTATTGCAATTTTTTTCTGACTGTTCTTACATACTTGTACTTAACCATTTGTCTGGTTAAAAATGTTTTTGGTATTTAAACTGACATTGCAGTGCTTGCTTTGGCAGCACATATACTAAAAATTGGAATGACACAGAGAAGATTAGTGCGGTCCGTGCACAAGGATGACACTCAAATTTGTGAAGCATTCCATATATTTTGCAGGTGAACACGGGAGATTGTCAGGTATACGGTTGAAACTATAATGTTGAGGAAACTCTTTAGAAAATACAATAAGGAAGGGTTACTGGGTTAAGGTTTGACGGGGGCATCTGGCACAAGTTGCACCTGGGGCAGGCTTCTAGGGAGTGTGTGAGTTCTCATCTTGTCATAGTGTGTTATATCAGTGGGTGGAGACCCCTACAATGAGTGGGAAGGTGTTATATCCCCATCCTGGGGAGGCCTGATGTTCTCAAACAGAGGAGAGGTGTCTCTCAAGAGCATGGATGGCTCCCAATGAGGGAGAACAGACTAGTGTGTCAAGCCCTTAGCATTGTTGCAAGTATATATGAATCTTGTCCTTCAGGCACTGAAGCTTGATTGTCACTGTGGGCCTGAAGGGAAGTGGGAAAGAGGAATAGAATAGTTGGAAGAGGGGGTAAATGGGGATCAATGGAAGTGTTCCACAAGATCATGCAGTGATGGATATAGGCCATGTTAAATGTCACCAAAAATTTATAAGAGTGTATAGTCTAAAATGTAAACCATAATGTAACAAAAAATTTATAAAAATGTACAGTCTAAAGTATAAATCATAATGTAAACCATAATGGAACCATGATTGGTAGCTATATTTCAATATCTGTACATCAGTTGTAGCAAACGTAACATCCATATATAAAAAGATCATTGCTGGGGAAGTGGATTTTGCCCAACTGATAAAGCATCCATCTACCACATGGGAGGTCCAGGGTTCAAACCCAGGGCCTCTTGACCCATGTGGTGAGCTGGCCCACGTGCAGTGCTGATATGCACAAGGAGTGCTGTGCCACGCAGGGGTGTCCCCTGTCTAGGGAAGCCCCACTTGCAAGGAGTGTGCCCCATAAGGAGAGCCATCCCATGCAAAAAAAGTGCAGCCTGCCCAGGAGTGGCACCACACACATGGAGAGCTGATGCAGCAAGATGATGCAACAAAAAAACCCACAGATTCCTGGTGCTGCTGACAAGAATACAAGTGGACACAGAACACACAGTGAATGGATACAGAGAACAGACAACTGGGATGGGGGGGTGGTGAGAGAAATAAATAAAAAATAAATCTTAAAAAAAAAAAAAAAGATCATTGCTGGGGAAGGGAGAAAAGGGTTTGATGTTGGTCATGAGTCCTGGGGATGAGCCTCCCTTGCACCAAGGGATTACTACCAAGCATCAACTAGTGAAGCAACTAGAAAAAGACCTTGAATAAAAGGGGGAAATGGTAAAGACAAATGAATTTATATGGCTAAGAGACTTCAAAATGAGTTGGGAGGTCATCAGAGGGGTCTTTCTTATTCACATCTCAGCAGTATCCCAAAAGTAGATACGGCTAAACTAGATACAACCCCAAATATTGGTGCTCCTGAGGGCTATGGAGACACCCAGGTCCTATGGTCATAGTAGATGGTTCTGTAGTTCAGTGCCTTGCTAGTGGGCCATACTTTGTGTGTACTGAGTGTGATGGAGTTGGGCACAGATGCAACCTCTCTACACATGCCTCTTCTGTCACTTTTACTCAGCCTGTGGTTGGTGCTGGAGTTAGTGTATGCTCAGGGGAGACTTGAATCTCTGGACTGTCCATGTGCCACCTGGACTGAGCATCAGCAGAGTTGCAACATCTACTCTCTAGTTCATTTGTCTTACCCAGGACAGCTAACAGGGAGGTGAGGATATTCAACCACTACACCGGGTAACTGAGAGAGTCTACAACTGCAAGCAGGAGAATCCCATCTATCAGCCGTATGGGATCTAAGCCCCCTCTCAATTGAGAGGTGGAGTAGACACCGCCATCCCAGGGTGCTCAAAATGGAGGAATAAAATATGATTAGAGTGGACTTCCTGGAATTCTACTATAGAATTATTGTGATTATAGCAATGGAAGAAATTGTATCATTGACATGGAGACAGTGGCCATGGAAGTTGCTGAGGGCAGGGAGAGGGAAGAAGAGGTGTGATAAGGGGGCATTTTCAGGACTTGAAGTTGTCCTGAATGATATTGCAGGGACAGATGCAGGACGTTATATATCCGGCCATAATCCACTGAATAGACTGGGGAAAAGTGTAAACTATCATGTAAACTATAATCAGTGTTGTGTAGCAGTGCTCCAAAATGTATTCATCAAATGCAATGAATGTGCCACACTGATGAAAGAGGTTGTTGGTGTGGGAGCAGTGTGTGTAGGGGGTAGGGAGTGGAGTATATGGGAACCTCATATTTTTTAATGTAACATTTTCTGTGATCACGGTTAGGGCATCTGTCTACCACATGGGAGGTCTGCAGTTCAAACTGCTGGCTTCCTTGACCCGTGTGGAGCTGGTCCATGCGCAGTGCTGATGCGTGCAAGGAGTGCCGTGCCAGGCAGGGGTGTCCCCGCATAGTTACGGGAGCCCCACGCGCAAGGAGTGCTCCCGGTAAGGAGAGCCACCCAATGCGAAAGAAAGTGCAGCCTGCCCAGGAATGGCACCGCACACACAGAGAGCTGATGCAGCAAGATGACGCAACAGAAAGAGACACAGATTCCCGTGCTGCTGACAACAGAAGTGGACAAAAACAAGAACACGCAGCAAATGGACACAGAGAACAGACAACTGGGGGGGGGGGGGGGGGGAGAAGGGGAGAGAAATAAATAAAAAATGAATCTAAAAAAAAAAGACAATAAAAAAAAGATAAAAAAATAAAACAAATAAATTGACATTGCATTAAATTTACAGTTTAATTTAGGGAGAAGGACATCTTTATCAAAAAACATGGTTTATTTTTTTCAAATAAAATAAGATCATATTACTTGTAACACTTGTGTCCAGATATGCCATTCTTTCGGGTGATGACAATAAATGGGATATTTTCCTTCTATGATATTTTCTAACTGCGGATAACAAAGCTAATACTTTTGCATATGAGTTTTATGAATCTTCAAATTGCTAATTTCTCCACAATATCTCTAATTGTTTATTAGTTCATTTTTGTTTGTTTTTTCTAGGTACATAATAGTATTTGAAAATATCTTGATCATGCCCCCTCCTCTACAGCTGAATATATAGGGGAATGCTTTTATAACACATGCCCAATAATACAATGGGTTTTCACATTTGACAGATGCCATTGTTTTGTGCTGGGTCCTTAGCACTTTCAGAGATGAACCAAAGAAGTGCTTGAGTCAGGGGCAGCACAGTGGTGGGGTCCTGGGCTGTGTCTGCTGGATAAACCAGTTAATTAATGGAATTTCATGCCAGATTAATCAGAATCAGACTTTTAACAATACATACATAACTTAAAATGGTTTCATGGTTCAGAAGGAACACATATAGATCTCGATCTCTCAGCTGACTCTTAGTTTGGGGGAGATACCACCTCCGTCCCAGAGTCTGGATTTAGTTATCTCCTAGAGAAGACCACACACATCAATGAGGGTTGGCCAACAAAACACGGATAAGAGTCTCTTCCGATAGGCTGCATTTCAAAGAATGCTTCTGTGTAAAGTAAGGACAGAAGAAACTTGGCTTTTGCTTCTATTTCAATGGGGGAAGAGACTAATTTCCTGGAGGATGAAGGGAAAACAGCCAATGATAAGAGCCAGAGCAGGAATTCTCGGAGTTCAGAGAAGCGTTGAGAATTTGTCTGGTTAAGATTCCAACAGGTGTCTCTACTGTGATTAAATGCGTGCTCACCAGCCTCGTTGATGTAGTTCTCTGTTAGGAAGAAAACATTAGTTTACATTGTAGTTTGTAAAGATGGAGGCATTTTTAGATGCTTCCACAGTAAGTGAGAGAATGAAGTAAACCAGAACACTAACTGAACCATAAGTGAGAGAATGAAGTAAACCAGTGCTCTAAAATGTATTCACGAAATGCAATGAATGTGCCACAGTGATGAAAGAGGTTGTTGATGTGGGAGGAGTGGGGGAGGTGGGGGGTGGGGTATATGGAAACCTCTTGTATTTTTTAATGTAACATTTTTTGTGATCTATGTACCTTAAAAAATATATAATTAAAAAATTTAAAAAAAAAAGGTCTCCATCTTATGGTTGAGTTTAAAAACAGCTCTGCCTTCCAGGCAGGACACTCACTCGCTAAGATAGCAGCCAAATGGATAATTCTTGGCTTTGGCCTTGAACCTCTGGTGGTCTTTGAAACTGATGGCATGTAATTACAACAGGGGCAGCCGGACAACTGGAGATTAGAGGGATGTTGGTTAATCCTCCATCATATGTTCTCATTCAACCTCTCTTCTCTCCTCCGTTCTACCCCCCCACACACAGGAGGCATCTTCTTGCTGCTCAGAAAACCTGCTCAGTGGAAGTTTTCTCTCTCCCAGAATTCCCCCTTTCCCAAACTACTTAAAGGTTGTTCCCTGCAATTTAATGGCTTACTGTTTAAAAATAGATCCTGTGTGCCTCTGAAAGTTGGTCAGTGTTCCAGCTCAGGTGGTGGGAGAGGGAGGGGGGGACTTTTTAGTAGGCATTTCCTTTTGACTAAGTGATGCCAAAGTCACACATGCACAATGCCACTGCAAAGGACGCTTGGAACTGCATTTTCATTGCCCAGCCATAACTATTTCTGTGGTTGAAGGGAGAATGGATTTTTTAGTGGGCAAGATGCAAGTTTTGGTGCACATGTGGTGAAAAATCCCTAACTGAAATGCATTGTGAGAGGACAGGAATTGTTACTAATTTGGGCCTGAAATTTTGGATTAGGCTTTAAGCAGCAAGTGCCCATCACTTGAAGAAGGAAGGACAGAGTTTCAATGGGCAGATGCTCCCAGTGGTGTGCCAATAAGGAGATGTGCACACCTCCAATTCATTGTTCCCTATTTCATCATAGTGTTTTTTCATTAGAGAAGTAGTAGGTTTACAGAAAAGTCATGCAGAAAGTGCAAATTTCCCATATACCCCCTTTACACTTGCAGTGTTCCCTATTATTAATGCTTTGCACTAGTGTGGTACATTTGTTACAACTCATGAAAGAAACAATATCAAATTGTTATGATTATTATTATTGTTATTTTCAACTGTAGCCCATAGTTTGCACTATGGCTCATTGTTAGTGTTGAACAGTCTTATAGGTTTTAAAAAATATATATTCTAATAACATATTCAACCTAAAATTTCTCCTTTTAACCACATTCAAATATATGATTCCATGTGGTTAGTTACAGTCACAATGTTGTGCTACCATCAACACCATCCATTACTAAACTTTTCCATCAGCCAAGACAGAAGCTCTGTACTAATGGAACATTAACTCCCTGTAGCAGTTTGATATTATTGATGAATTCCAAAGAAAATATTGGATTGTGTTTGTAAACTGATCTTCTCCTCTGGGCATATTAGATTATATTGGATTCATAGGTTTACTTGATTAAGTAATTATGCAAAACTCTTGTGCCAGTAGGATGGCACAGATAAAAAGTATGGCAAAGGACAAAATTGAGGGTTCTTAATG
This sequence comes from Dasypus novemcinctus, assembly GCF_030445035.2. Classification (NCBI taxonomy): domain Eukaryota; kingdom Metazoa; phylum Chordata; class Mammalia; order Cingulata; family Dasypodidae; genus Dasypus; species Dasypus novemcinctus. The sequence goes on along the minus strand of NC_080676.1, from coordinate 162,529,706 downwards.
TTGGAGTTTTGATGTTGGAGTTTGATGCTGAAGATGGAGCCTTGGGAAGAGAGGAACCCTAAACCCAGAGAGAAGACCTGGGCAGAGAGGCACCCAGGAAGCCTGACCCCTGTCAGACAATGGCAGCCATCTTGCTCCAACATGTGGAAATAGACTTTGGTAAGGGAAGTAACTTATGCTTTATGGCCTGATGTCTGTAAGCTCCTACCCCAAATAGATACCCTTTATAAAAACCGAGCAATTTCTGGTATTTTGCATCAACACCCCTTTGGCTGACTAAAACATTCCCCATTCCCTACCCCCACCATGGAGCCGTGGTAACCTGTATCTAGTTTCTGACTCGTTGAATTTGCTTATTTTAATGACTTCATATCTGTGAGATCATACAATATTTGTCCTTTGTGTCTTGTTTATTTCATTCAACAGCATGTCTTCAAAGTTCATCCATGTTGTCACATGTATCAGAACTTCATTCCTCTTTATGGTTAAATTAATATTCTATCATATATATATATTCCACAATGTGTTTACCCATTCTTCTGTTGATGAACATTTGAGTTGCTTCCATCGTTTGCCAACTGTGAAAATGCCACTCTGAGTAGTGGTGTGCAAATATCTGTTAGAGTCCCTGTTTTCAAACTTTTTCAGTATATACCTAGAAGTGGTATTTCCAAGTCCTATGGTAATTCTATACCATGCAAACTTTCTGAGGAACCACCAAACCGTCTTCCGCAGTGGCTGCACCATTCTAAATCCTCAACCACCAAAAGTATTCTTATTTCTCCATATCCTCTCAGACAGTTCTTATTTTTTGTTTTCCTTTCAAAGTTGCCATTCTACTGGGTGTGAAAAGTTATCTCTTTGTGGCTTTGATTTGCATTTCCCTAATGGCAGGGATATTGGGCATTTTTTCCTGACTTTATTGGTCATTTGTAAATGTTCTTTGGAGAAATGTCTATATAAGTCTTTGCCAATTTTAAAAATTGGGTTAATTTTCTTTTTGTTATTGAGTTATAGGAGTTCTTTATATATTCTGGATATTAAGGCCTTATCTAATATGTGATTTCCAAATATGTTCTCCCATTCTGTAGGTTGTCTTTTTACTTTCATGATGAAGTCCTTTGATACAAAAAAGTTTGTAATTTTGATGAAGTCCCATTTATCTGTTTTTCTTTTGTTGCTCATGCTTTTGGTGTAAAGTCTAGGAAACCACGACTTAATACAAGATCCTGAAGATGCTTTCCTATGGTGTCTTATAGGACTTTTATAACTTTCATTCTTATATTTAAGCCTTTGATCCATTTTAAGTTGTTTTTTTTTCAAATGCAATTTTTTTTTTTTTAAAGGAGAGCCAGATTATGAACACAGTTCTGTCCTAAGGGCTCTTTTTTTAAAAAGATTTATTTATTTATTTCTCTCCCCTGCATCCCCCACCCTGTTGTTTGCTCTCTGTGTCCATTCACTGTGTGTTCTTCTGTGTCTGCTTGTATTCTCATCAGGCGGCACTGGGAATCTGTGTCTCTTTTTGTTGCATCATCTTGCTGCGTCAGCTCTCCATGTGTGTGGCACCACTCCTAAGCAAGCTGCAGTTTCACGTGGGGTGGCTCTCCTTGGACAGGGGTCACTCCTTGCTCGGGGGGCACCTTTATGTGGGGGCATCCCTGCATGGGCTGGCAGTCCTTGTGTGCAGCAACCCTGTGTATGGGCCAGCTCACCATATGAGCCAGGAGGCCCTGGGTATCGAACCCTTGGACCTCCCATATGATAGGTGGATGCTCTATATGTTGAGCCACATCCGCTTCCCTCAATTACAATTTACTTTATTTTTTTTTAGATTTATTTATTTCTCCCCTTCCCTCTCCCCCGTCTGCTTTCTGTGTCCATTCTCTGTGTGTTCTTCTGTGTCTGCTTGTCTTCTCTTTAGGTAGCTCCAGAAACAGGTCCTAGGACTTTCTGGAGTGGGAGAGTGGCACTCAGTCTCTTGCACCACCTCAGCTCCCTGGTCTGCTGCATCTCTTATTGTCTCTTCTCTGTGTCTCTTTTTGTTGCATCATCTTGCTGCCCTAGCTCTCAGCATGGGCCAACACACCTGCATGGATCAGCACTCCTGCTTAAGCCAGCTCTCCTGTGCAGGCCAGCACTCTACGTGGGCCAGCACTCCACGTGGGCCAGTTCTCTGCTCAGGCCAGCTTGCCACACAGGCCAGCTTGCCTTCACCAGGAAGTCCCAGGAATCAAGCCCTGGATTTCCCATATGGTAGATGGGAGCCCAATCACTTGAGCCACATCCACTTCCTATTGAGTTGATTTTTGTATATGGTGTAAAGTAGGAGTCTATCTTCATTCTTTTCCATATGGATATTCAGTTTTTTTGGCATCATTTGTAAAAGAGACCATGCTTTTCCCATAGAGTGGAGGTCACACCCTTTTCAAAAATCAATTGGCCGTAGATGTAGGGCTTTATTTCTAAGCTTTCAATTCAATTCCATTAGAGCATATGTCTGTCCTCATGCCAGTATTATGCTGTTTTGATAACTGTAGCTTTGTAATATGTTTTAAAATCAATAAGTGTAAGTTACCAATTTGTTCTTTTTCAAGATGTTTTTAACTATTTGGGGTCCCTTCCTCTTACATATAAATTTATGATTGACTTTCCTTTTCTGCAAAGAAGAATGTTAGAATTTAATTGGGATTGTGTTGAATCTGTCAATCACTTTGGGTTGAATTGACATTTGAATAATATTTAATCTTCCGATCCATGAACACTGAATGTCCTTCCATTTATTTACGTCTCCTTCTATTTCTTCCAGCCATGCTTTGTAGATTTCCATGTATAAGTCCTTTGCACCTTGGGCATCTTGTATGACTTTTAAAACTGTGTATTCTTGATTTGGCACTTACCCAGTTACTGCAACCCTTAAGTGTTTTCCAGAGTTTTGAGGAAGAAAGCACTGCCAGTTTGTACTAGTTGTTCAAGGACTCTGTGGGGTAACAGCATCCTTGAACTTCATCTTGGTTGACATCATAGTGATTTTGAAGAAAGAGATTAGTCCCCCAAATGCTGACTACCTGGTTTATGATTCTTTGAGACTTGAGTTCATTTGACAATGATCCCAAAGTGAACCCCAGAGGTGATGGCACTATGACCATACTGCCTTCCCGAACCATATAATTACCAAGGAGCTACCACATCTTTCATAATTTCAGAGACCAACTTCATAGCTTCATTATTCTCTCCATAGAAACCAGCTGTGGTGCCAAAAGAGAAGGTCATGAGTTTTGATGGGGAGTACATAGAAAAGGATTATTTATTCTATGTGTTTGATAATAATAAGGTAAAACTTCAGAAGCTAAATGCCATATAAGAAAAGTTCTCCTAAATATTATCTAATATTCTAAGAGGGTTTCGTAGTTCTTAACGTTTTAAAGGACATTTTAATAATGTGGAGATAAATTAATTGTTTTAGGAAGTGGTATAAGAGTCCCTCTCTAGGGATAGACCTGCTTTTGTTGTTGTCATAACCTCAGGGTTGGAAATGGAACCCCCAGTTTCTGGGGTCACCTGTGGGTTAGGATTGAGGTATACATGCAGAGCTGCTATGCCTGAGTCAAGCTGCTATGCCTGTGTTTGCCCTGTTCAGAGGAGGATGGAGACACTTGCTAGGACTGTGTGCTACTTGGTGATGAAGACACTGGGGAGGAGGATCCCCAGGTGGGAAGATGAGAAGGGGAAGACATATGGATTGTGAAAGAGCTCCCTATTGATTTGCAATATAAGAGTTCTCTCCAGTCTCCCCTGTGAATCGTCTAGAAGTTCTACACTGCTCTTTAAAGTGTAAGAGAAGATTGATTATTTATGGGAACCTGGAGATGAGGAGGCAGGATTAACATGCACCCATCCCAAATCGCAACCTCTGCATATTCTTAGGCATTAGAAAATATTTCCATCATCATTTCTTCATGACTTTTGTTTCAGAAATGACTGCCATACTCCATTAAGAGGTACAGGTGTGTGTGTGTATTTTTTTAAAATTTAAAGGTGTTTTTAACACGTAAAAGTAAGTTTCAATTACTTCTGTTGTTTCTTTGTGAATTCTGTTTCTCTGGAGTATCTTTTGGAAATATGAGAGGAATTTATTGAGGAAGGCTGGCTTAACAAATATCTCCATGTTATTTTCATTCTCAGAGAATGGGCTCCATGAATGAGGACCTACTGGAGCATTGCCGTGGTATGAAGAAAGGACTATTTAAATTTACTTTTAAGGAATTGAACTACCAATGGTAATTTTTCTTTAACTACAGCAACTCTAAACCTGAGTTTCTCATTGGTCCAAACTTGCCTGGTACTAGGTCAATATATATATACCTTATTTCTTTATCCAAATCTTTGTGACTTAACACTGAGGTTTATTTCCTGCTTTCATTGGTCAGATAGGGTCAGGTTGCTTTCCAGGGTGATTCTTCTCCACATACTAATTCAAGAATCTAGGTTCATTTCACCACATAGATCCACCATTTTAGAGACCTTCACATTTGGCATCATGGGTGGGAGAGACGAAGCATGGGAGATTGCATGGGATGTTTTAGGGACCAGGCGGAAGTGGCATTCCATCCACAATCCATCGACTAGGGCCCAGCCAGATGGCTCCTAGTTACAACAAAGGAGGTTGGAAAATGTAGGTTTCCAATGTGCCCAAGAAGATACAAAGGGATTTGCTGTGTGTCTACCTAGTTTCTGACCCTCCTGATTAAGAACGTACTTAAGTCCCTGATATCTATCAATCATGTATGTAATTCTGCAGTGTAACATGCCTGCTGTTGTTCTTTTGATTTTCTAGGGTAGAGTTGGGGTCATCACATTCATCTAAGTTTAAGGCTAACTCTCATCATTGGTTTGTGTGGAGCTCACCTTGATTCACTCTTCACCCTTCCATCATTTCCTTCTTATTCATCCTCCACTCATGGCCACCTGCTCCAAAGTTTTTACTATATGTTCTTAGATATTCATGTACCTTATAATAAAGCTGTGCAGGATGGAAGGTTTCCATCTCTGCACATCTTTCCCAACACCATATATGTAATGTGGTTGCTCATTGCTGTTTTATTTGTATTTCTTTGATCCCCAGTGAGTGTAATATCTACTTGTGCATACCTTTCTTTAATTGCTTATTCATGTCTCTTCTATAGGGCTTCAATTTTTGGCAGGATTTCTTTTTTATTTTCAGGAGTCCTTGCACCTTCCAGATTCTTGTCATGGCAATTGTTTTCTCTGGTAACTCATCGTGGTGTTCTTCACTAAACAAATAACCTTAATTTTCATGTGGTCAAACTGATCAATTAATAAACTAATTTATGGTTTGTGTTTTGGGTTCTAGTTTTAAAAGTCTATAAACTTTTATCATTGATGTGGAGGCAGTTCCCATGGGAGGTTCGGAGGGGAGGGAGAGGGAAAAATAGGTGTAATATGCGGGCATTTTCAGGATGTTGGAATTGTCCTGCATGATATTGCAATGATGGATACAGGCCATTATATATTTTGTCACGACAAAATTGTGCGGGACGGAGTGTAAACTATAACATAAACTGTAATCCACAGTTAGTGGCAATGCTTCAATATGTGTTCATCAATTCTAACAGATGTACCACACTAATGAAAGATGTTGTTAATGTGGGAAAGTGTGGGAGGGGTAAGAAGTTGGGTATATGGGAATCCCCTATATTTTTTATGTAACATTTATGTAGTCTATAATTTCTTTAAAAAAAAAAAAGTCTATACCAGGGAATGGATGTAGCTCAAGTGGCTGAGCAGCTGCTTCTCATGTATGAGGTCCTGGGTTCGATTCCCAGTACCTCCTAAAAACAAAAACAAAACAAATCAAAACAAGGAACTCTCATTGGGGAACAGATGTAGCTCAATTGGTTGAGCGCCTGCTTCCCATATGTGTGGTCCTGGGTTCAATCCCTGATACTTCCTTAAAAAAGTCTATATTAAATTTGGGTCACGAAGATATTTTTGTGTATCTTTTGCCAAGTGGGTTATAGATTTACCTTTTTAAACCTTATTTTTAGAGAAGTTTTAGATTTATATTTACAGAAAAATCGCAACCAAAAGTATAGGGAATTCCCATATAAGCCTCCAACCCCACACCCACACACGTTGTTGCCCCTATGATTGACATTTTAGATCAGTGTGGTACATTTGTTAGAGTTGATGAATCAATATTGAAGTGTTGCTACTAGCCAAAGTCTATAATTTAGATTATGGTCTGCACTTTGTGCTGTACAGTTCCATAGGCCTTGACAAATGTGTAATGTCATGTTTCCATCACTGCAGTATTATACAGAAGTATCTTATTGCCCCAGATATGCCCTGTTCCACCCATTCGTTACATCCTCCCTTCTTTTGTTTTTTGTTTGTTTTTGTCTTTGTTTATTTTTTTAATGTTACATTAAAAAAATATGAGGCCCCTATATACCCCGCACGCCTCACTCCACTCCTCCCCCCATAACAACAACCTCCTCCATCATCATGAGACATTCATTGCGCTTGGTGAATACAGCTCTGAGCACCGCTGCACCTCATGGTCAATGGTCCACACCATAGCCCACACTCTCCCACAGTCCACCCAGTGGGCCATGGGAGGACATACAGTGTCTGGTAACTGTTCCTGCAGCACCACCCAGGACAACTCCAAGTCCCGAACACGCCCCCACATCCTCCCTTCTAAACCTCTGGCAACCACTATTTTTATATCAATGCTACAAGTTCTTCTATCAACACAAGATAACATCCACCATAACAACTAACCCACTTTGGTCCACAGTCACCCTGTCCCACTGCCCCGATTGTTCATTCCCTGATCCCAAAGGACCTGGGACGACTTCTGCTCTGACAGCCCTAGGCTGAGAGGGCACCCAGATACCACAGGGTAGATGGAAAGAATTATCCTGTCTGCAGCTGCAAACACTCCCTGTTTTGGGGGTGGGATTTGTCCTTCATCACCCTTAATGTTGGTTGTCCAGGGCAGACCCGAGAACTAGAGAGTAGGAGTTGTCCACTACTCTGCTGGGATTCAGGGCTCAACGGCGTCTGAACGGTCCAAAGATGGAAGTCTCTGAGAAATATCCTTAACAGGGACACGGAAAATTTTAAGTTCAAATAAAAGTAGAAGGATTATAATTGGGGACTTATAAATGAATATACCTATGTTATATCGGGGACATAGATTATCATTTATTCCCAGATAGGGTCCGCGGAAGGGGTGCTGATTCCTCATGCTTGGGCCTTGCCTCTGCTGCCCAGGTGTCCTAAGAGCCCTCAGGAGCACTCTTGCTGGAGGCTGTGTTTACTGTGGCAGTTAGGGAAATCCATGGAGACCGCATAAGCCTGACCTCCGCAATGACCTTCCGACTCCTTTGGAATCTCTTAGCCATGAAAACTCTTTTGTATTTAATGTTTTTTCATTTTGGTCAAGGTCTTTTTCCAAACGCATTGCTGATTAATACTTGATAATACTCCCTTGGTGCCAGTAGATTTACGTTTAACATTTAGGATTTTAATCTGTGTAGAGTTTAAAGTTTTTATGGTACAATCTAGATATCCAGATTTATTTTACCCATGGTGATTCAATTTTTCCCGTATCTTCTACTAAATGGTCCTTTCTTCCCCCATTGCTTTGTGGTGCTGCCTTTATCATATAAAGCTGATGTGGATCTGTATCTAAGCTTCTTCAGTTGTTCCTTTGGTCTGTTTGTCTGAATCTGTACCAGACCACATTGCTTTATAACAATGGTATTGCTAAGTCAAGTCCACCCTGACCCTTTGTTCTTCATTTTCAAAATCAATTTGTGGATCTTTACTCTTCCATCTAAATTTTAAATTTCTATACTGAGTTCATAAAAATGCATCTGGAATGGTGATTGGGAGTTCATTAAATGTGGATTAATTTAACGATAATTGGTATCCTACTATATTAAGTCATACCATTCAGAAACATGGTATATACTCCATTTATTCAGGTTTTTAATATCCATTAATAATTAAATAATTCCCATAAAGATACTATGTATCCACTCTTATGTTAAATTTTTTATGTAAACATGGGTATTGGTTATAAAATTTATCTGAGGATGCCTTTCTTAGGAGCTTTCTAATAGATTCTTTTTTTTTTTCAAACAAATCAAATTTATTGATACATATTAGTAAAGCATACAATTCAACCAAAGTGTACAATCAATAGTATTTGGTATAATCACATAGTTGTGCATTCTTCACTTCAATCACTATTAGAGCAGTTGTATTATTTCAATAATAATAATAATAAACAAAAAACAGACAGACAAACCAGAAAATTCCATACCTCTCAATCTCTCTGTGCTTCCCCCACTGTACATAGCTGCTATTCCTGGCTATTCTATTCAAAGTGTATAATCAATGACTTTTAGTATATTCACAATGTTGTATATTCATCATCTCAAACATTGTAGAACAATTTCATTACTCCAAAAAGAAAGACTCCATACCCCTTAGCGTTCCTTCTTCAGACCTACATAACCACTAATCTCATTTCATCCTTACAAATTGATTTATATTTAGGTTGAATATAAATGGAATCATACAATATGTAATATTTTATGTCTCAACTCCTTTACTTAGTATGTTTTTCTTTTTGCTTTGTCTGATATTAGCATTATGTAGTATTAACTGACGATTGTTCAGTTTCAAAGAAAAATGGTCTTATATATGCAATTCTATCCATATTTGTATTTGACATAATATATTTATATTTCACGTAATTTATTTAGTTCATAATAGGGCAATCATACAGTATTTGTCCTTTTGTGTCTGGCTTGCTTCACGCAGCATAACGTCCTTCAGGTTCCTCCATGTTGTCATACGTTTCAAGGCTTCATTTCTTCTTACTGCTGCATAATATTCCATCGTGTATACTCCACAATTCGTTTGTCATTCACCAGTTGATGGACACCTGGGCTATTTCCAACTTTTGGCTATTGTGAATAAACTGCTATGAACACTGCTATGTTTATGCAGATGTCTATTCATGTCATTGCTCTCAGTTCTTCTGGGTATATATCTAGAAATGGTATTGCTGGATGCCATGGCAAGTCTATATTCAACTTCCGTAGGAACTACCAAGCTGTCCTCCACAGAGGCTTAACCATTCTACATTCCCACCAACAATGAATAAGTGTTCCTATCTCTCCACATCCTCTCCAACATTTAGTTTTCTGATTTTTTTAATAGTTGCCAGTCTAATAGGTGTGAAATGATATCTCATTGTAGTTTTGCTTTGCATTTCCTTCATCACTAGTGATGTTGATCATTTTTTCATGTGTTTCTCCACCATTTGTGTTTCTTCTTTGGACAGTTACCTTTTCAAGTCTTTTGCCCATATTTTAATTGAATACTTTGTCTTTTTATTGTTGAGTTATATATATCATGGATATTAAACCCTTATCAGGTATGTGATTGCTAAATATTTTCTCCCATTGAATTGGCTGCCTTTTCACTTTTTAACAGAGTCCTTTGAGGTGCCAAAGTGTTGAATTTTGAAGAGGTCTCATTTATCTATTTTTTCTTTTGTTGCTTGTAAGGTTTAAGAAACTACCACCTACCACAAAATCTTGAAGATGTTTTCCTACATTTTCTTCTAGGAGTTTTATGGCTGTTGTTTTTATATTTAGGCCCTTGATCCGTTTTGAGTTAATTTTTGTATAAGGTGTGAGATACGGGTCTTCTTTCTTTCTTTTGGATATGGCTATCCAGTTCTCCCAGCACCATTTGTTGAATGGATTATTCTGGACCAGCTGGGTGAGCTTAACAGTCTTGTCAAAAATCACTTGATTATAGATGTGAGGGTCAATTTCTGAGTTCTTGATTTGGTTCCATTGGCCAATCTATCTGTCCTTTTGTCAGTACCATGCTACTTTACCACTGTAGCTAACTAATATGGTTTGAAGTCCAGAAATGAGGGTCCTCCAACTTCATTCTTCTTTTTGAAGATATTTTTTGCTATTCTGGGCCCCTTCCCTTTCAAATAAATTTGATTAATGACTTTTTGATTTCTGCAGAAAAGGCTGTTGGGATTTTTATTAGGATTGCACTGAATCTGTAAATCAGTGTGGGTAGAATTGACATCTTAATGATATTTAGTCTTCCAATCCATGAACCCTGAATGTTCTTCCATTTATTTAAGCCTTCTTCGGTTTCTTTTAGCAATGTTTTGTAGGTTTCTGAATATAGGTCCTTTATGTCCTTGGTTAACTTTATACCTAAGTATGTGACTCTTTTAGTTGCTATTATAAATGGAATTTTTTTTCTGATTTCCTCCTCAGATTGTACATCAGTAGTGTATAGGGATGTTATTGATTTTGGGGTATTAATCTTGTATTCCACCACTTTGCTGAACTAGTCTATTTATTCTAGTAGCTTTGTTGTGGATTTTTTTTAGGATTTTCTAGATATGAGATCATGTCATCAGCAAACAGTGAAAGTTTTACTTCTTTCTTTCCTATTTGGGTGCCCTTTATTTCTTGTCTAGCCTAATAGCTCTAGCTAGAACTTCTAGCACAGTAGTGAATAACAATGGTGACAGTGGGCATCCTTGTCTTGTTCCTTATCTCAGCGGGAAAGTTTTCAGTCTTTCACCATTGAGTACAATGCTAGTTGTAGGTTTTTCATATATGCACTTTACCATATGGAGAAAGCTTCCTTCTGTTACTATCTTTTGGAGTGTTTTTATCAGGAAAGGGTGCTGAATTTTGTCAAATGCTTTTTCTGCATCAATTGAAAGGATTATGTGATTTTTTTCTTCAATTTATCAATGTGATTTATTACACTAATTGGTTTTCTTATGTTGAGCCACCCTTGCATACCTGGGAGAAAACCCACTTGATCATGTTGTATAATTGCTTTAATGTGCTTTTGGATTCTGTTTGCCAGTATTTTTTTGAGGATTTTCGCATCTATATTCATTAGAGAGATTGGTCTGTAATTTTCTTTTTTTGTAGTATCTTTATCTGGTTTTGGTGTTAGGATGATGTTGGCTTCATAGAATGAGTTTGGTAGCATTCTCCTGGGAAGCCACCTCTAATAATAGATTCTTATAGATTCACCCAGTGTCTGTGGAAACGTGCCCCTCTCAATCAGAGTTGGCCGTGTTCTACTTCCATTGCCAACCCTGCTCTCAGATGGAGACTTCAGGCAATTTGAAGAGTTCCAATCAACTAAAATAAATTAACCGCACCCTGGGGTTATGATTTAAGACATGAGCTCTGCCTGAGTAGAAAAATGTCAGCCTGCTTCTTGCCCAACGAGGCTTCAACATCCTTTCCACACCGGGGAGCTCCAGAACCTTTGTTCTTCTAATCAAAATAACATGCATTAGGAGATGAGGAAGCTGATATTGAGTAATCTTTTGGAGAAAGACTCAGAGTCCCTCCAACTTCTCCACCAGTGTGAGGTTTATAACAGAGGAGGGAGAACTCCACCACTAGTTTCTCTAAAGACTCAGATTAAAATGGTCTGAGACCATTCTAGGTTTTGAAGTCTTGTGTTTAAATATTAAAATACTATGCAAAATTTAAATTTTTTGATGCATAATTTTTTTTGAGACATGACACAGCATGAAGTAAAATGGATTCTCTGTCAGGATGGGCTGCTTTAACGACAGCATCATGTACCCTCAATACCATAACCCAGGGCCCCAAAAGAATGGTAAGACAAATTTTTATTCCAGTTCTCTTGGGGATAGACTTGCAGTTTAGATTGTTAAGAAGATAGCTCTGCAATAGAGTGGCTCTATATCCTGTAGCCTTTTTTAGCCCCTTCATAAATTATTGGCTTTTGTGGGAAATAAAGATGAGAAGGAGGGTTACAGGGGCCAAAGAAAGAAGAAAGGAGCATGTCTAGGCTGGGAATGGCCTTCAGTGGGAAGCCCTGGAACTGCAGCTGGAGGTGAAGTAGTGAGTTTCCAGAGAATTCTGAGGAGACGGTATACTGGTCTACCCTGGTCAAAACACTAGGGTTAAAATGGTCATTGAGGAAGGTCTCTGTTGCTGGTTTCTCTGCCAAGGCTGGGGACTAGGTGGTCACAGGACATGGAAGCAAGACAGTCATCAGTGGGAAAGGGCAGTGGCGCACAGATGACATCTGGCCTCAGCACAGGGAGGGTCAGCAGAAGATGCATTTCCCAGCATGAGCAAAGCACAGATGGGAAGAGAGTTTGCATGTAGGTTTCTGGGCCCTGCCTCTCCAGTTCTGAGGATTTGGGTCCCAAGATGGGGCTGGGCCACTGGAATCTAATAAAGCACTAGGGCCGGGCAGGACACTTACCCAAATGATCTATCACTCCTGTTTCTTCCACCACATTGAAGAGTGCTTATTTGTTCCAGGCACTGAGGCAAGTGCTAGAAGATCAACTGGCTTGTGGTCAAGGCACACTAGGTACTGACCCAAGACTTCCTTCTTACTAGAAAAGGAGAGTTCTGGGAGGTTGGGATAGGCCTTGGTCTACAGGTAGAGGAAAATAAGAAGTTGAGGGGTGAGAGAATGAGGCAGGTCATTTCAAGGAGGCTTGGGGATGAGCTGCATGTTGAGAACAAGGGATCTGTGATGTGTGAGGCATGATCCCGGTGCCCCGACCTACGAAACCTGCCCACAAGACGGGGACGCGTGGGGGCTGCTAGTGACATTATCAAACCCCAAACTGCATGATTTGCAAACAAGCAATTAGTTTAGCAGAAAATGAGAGACCAGCTTCAAGGTTCCTTGTTTAGGCTTGTTTCTGAACAGCTGAATAATTGCTGTCATCTATTTAAAATTTCCAGATGGTTTCTAAAATTTTCTGCTTTCTTCAAAACTTCTCAGCCTTTTTACACTTGTCTCAAAGATTGCCATACAATTTCTAATTGGATCCTTGTGTTTACAACAAACATTTCATGAAAGCCCATTCCGCTAAACACTGGGGAGCTCGGTGCGTAAAAACTTCCAGGGTGATTTTAAGAAGACACGGAGGTTTGTAGGATTCCATATTCTTAGGAATGTAATTTTTAAATTATATTCAGTTTTAAGTCAATACTACCAAATCAGTTATTTGATTTGATCAGCTATCCATCTAATTCTGGCTAAAACAGAAAATTTCATACTCTTTCCATCAAAATGGCATTTTAACACTACTTTTAAACACGCAATGGAACAATTTATACTTTATTATTCAACGTAAGCACAATGGATTTTTCTCTTCATTTGTCAGGAAAATTCAGTCTTATTGAGGATTCTATGTTTTTACTCAAAAAATCAAGCAGAAATGTCTCCAGGGCTCTGGGTGACCACTCTGGTGACATGCTGTCGTTTATAAATATTTCCTATTCACGTTGTGTTTTCAGTCCGACGAGGGCCAGAAGGCCCAGGCCCGCAGCCCTGACCCTTTCCCCAGCCCTGCCTCACTCTGTCCTGGCGACTGGCTCGAGGATCCCCCTCTTGACACTACCTGGCTCCTCTCTTTTTTCCAAGGAGGCCTGACAGTTCCTGCGTTCTGGGAGACCCCCTCTTCAGACCGTTTTATTAAGTCTTTCCTGACGGGCCTCATCAAATACTCCTTTGCAAGCTCTTTACATGCTCCCTTCTCTCTCGAGGCACCATAGTTTTGCTTTGACTCCTCAATAGATATGTTCCTGTTCCTCTAGATAAATCATCCTCCTTCAAGGCTGTGGCCGTCGTACACACATGCAGTCGATCTTCATCATTCACCGGTTCTGTCTTTGTGAATTTGCCTGCTGGCTAAAAAACTTTTTGTAATCCTCAAATCCATACCCGTGGTACACTCATGGCCAATTCTTGGACACATGCAGCGTGGCATAAAAAGAGCCACCCGACACGCCCACCCCAGCTGAAGTTGAACAAGGCGCCTCTGCCTTCTCGTTTCAGCTCTCATATTTAGGGCTCGGTGTTTTGCATTTTTCGGCTTTTCATTGCCTTGAAAGGTCCATTCCAAAGTGACCCTTCACGGGGTGTAAACAAATTTCACCAGCTAAATACCACCTCTAGAGAGAGGTGCAGAGAGAGCAGAGATGCTATTCCTACACTTTAATTTGAAGTGTGTAGTGGTTTGCTGGACGTGCTTTGATACCACGGTTCAGTCTTTCATTCATTCAACAAATCCTTTTTGAGTACCTGTTATCTGGCAAGCACTTTTCAGGGCGGGGGGCAGAGAAAGAAGCCCCCTGACCTCATGGGGACAGCAAGAAACAGGTGGACAAGTAAATACACAATGTGGTCATCAGTGCTTTAAAGGAAGATGAAGAGTGGAGTTGCTGACATTGATCTCCCCAACCCAGGACAGGCTGGGGTGAAGCCGGACAGTGGATGGAGTATGGGCCTTTCTCGCCAGGTTTTTCTTGAGGACCAGTGGCACTCTGAACAGGTGGCCAACCTGGGGCCTCAGTGAAAGAATTTCAGTAAGAATATAGCTCTTCAACAGTCTCCAGAAATCTGGGTTTCCTGGATTTAACTTGAGGTTTATTTAAACTGCATAAGTCAGGGGTTAAGATAACCAGGGATCTGTGAGCTTGAGTTGAAATTCAAAAAAACCTTCTTCTTGCGGGGACATGTTGGTGTGGGTGTCACACGTTTATGAAATAATACACAGTAGAGTGTGGACTTAGTAAGGGGCCTGTGGTTTTTAATTGACTGGTAAAGGGGTCCGTGGAACACAAAAGCTCAAGAACCCCTGGCATAAATCCTTCTAAATTAAATGCAGGAAACACGACTTCAAACATACTTCTACAGAAGATGCTTTTCACCTTTACTACAATGTTCAGAAAAGGCCTGTAGCTTCTGGAGTGAAATCTGGGTGGACGAGGAAGGTGCTAACACATGTTCTAGATGGAATCTAGTTTAGTAAACAGCTGGACGGCCAATGCTGACGTGCAAAGGCTCGGGGACACCCGACACCCTCTGCAAAGAGCTGGGAGTCCAGTTCCTTGGACAGTCCACATGAAGACGATCCTGAAGCCTGAGCCCTGTGCCTTCTGGGAACGCTTGCCAAGCAGCTCTAGCTGAGCACCTGCTTTCCACATGACTGTTATCTTCTAGTTAATAAATGCCTTTAGCCCAATTTCTCCAGATGCTGCAGGCTGTGGAGTTGATGGATGACTAATGCAAGTTCCTATGCAAGTCGTGAAGTTACCAGAATCTTGCCTAATTTTTCACGGTCCCTCATTTTCACCCAGATTTTTTTTTTTTAAAGACAATACCCTTTCATTTTCTTATATAAAAAATGTCATAATTCTGAGCTACATGTTCTCAACTCAGTGAAGAGTTTAAAATATGGTGTGCAATGAAGGAATAAACTGATAGTTGGGTAGTTTACTTCCCCCCTTTGCAACGCAGGACCTGTTAACATTTTTTAAATGATTGATTTGCAGCACGTATGTGCACACACAGGCAGGCATCTTTCAACCCTCTAGTTCGGCCTGGCTGCTGCTTCTGTGACCCGCAGTCTGCATTCTGCATCGACAAGGGCCAGCTCGGACTCTTTTTATTTATTTATTTATTTATTTAACATTAAATTAAAAAAATAGGAGGTCCCTATATTCCCCCCAACCCCCTCACCCCACTCCTCCCATAACAACAACCTCTTCCATCATCATGGGACATTCACTGCACTTGGTGAATGCATCTCTGAGCACCACTGCACCTCATGGTCATTGGTCCACACCATAGCCCACACTCTCCCACAGTCCACCCAGTGGGTCATGGGAGGACATACAATATCCAGTAACTGTCCCTGCAGCACCACCCAGGATAACTCCAAGTCCTGAAAATGCCCCCACATCACATCTTTTCTTCCCACTCCCCACCCTCAGCAGCTACCCTGGCCACTTTCTCCACATCAATGCTACATTTTCTTCAATTACTAATCACAATAGTTCATGAATAGAATATCAGTAAGTCTACTCTAATCCATACTCTATTAGCCCATCCTGTGGACCCTGGAATGGTTGTGTCCACTCCACATCTATGTCAAGAGGGGGCATAGATTCCACATGGATGATGGATGCAATTCTGCTTTCAGTTGTAGGCACTCTTGGCTCCCTGGTGTGGTGGTTGACCTTCTTCACCTCCCTGTTAGCTGGCTGGGATGAGTCCAATAAACCAGAGTGTAGGAGCTGAAGTCTGTTGAGGCTCAGGGCCTGGCTGTCACTTGGACAGTCCAGAGATTCAGGTCCCCTGGGTATACATTAAACCCCAGCACCAGCCACAGGTCTGGTAAAAGTAACAGGAGAGGCTTGTGAAAAGAGATCACAGCTGAGTCCAGCTCCATCACACAGAAACACAAACTCCACAGTAGGGCCAACTGACAACTTCCATGTCCGTAGAACCTGTGGGTCTCTGTAGCCCTCAGAAGAACCAATACCTGGGGTTGCATCTACTTTATCTGTCTCTGGGACTCTGCTGAGGTGTGCGTAAGGGCAACCCCTCTGATGACCTCCTGGCAGCTCGGGCTCTTGACCTCAGCTTGAGGCACTGTGCTCAGCTCGCTGTGGGACGTGGGGTTTGGGGGAGGCTGGCCGCCCGCTGGCCTCGACTCCTTTCACTTTTTCTGCTTTCCATTCCCTTCCTCTTGTCCCCCTCCCTTCTTGCTTCCTTCTTCCCCTCCCTTCCCTTCCTCCTTCCCTCCATTCCCTATGCCCCTTCCTTTATCCCTCTCCCTCCTCCCTGCCCTTCCACTGAGCTGGAGGCAGCACTAAGGACACAGATGGAGGGTCGCAGGGGTTTGTGTTTTTTTTCTGTTTACAACACAGGGCCCATTTTTTCCCCTTTTGGAATTTGGCCTCCTGGGCTTTGAAACGTTCATTGTTTGAATTAACGTCTTCAAGTGACTCTCTGTGGTGCTAGCTACACCCCCCCACGGCCCGCTTCCTACATGTTCAGAGGCTCCGCATCTGTGGCCGGGGCTGCTGACCCACCTGCACCCTGTGACAAGAGTGGACTGGGAGTGGATGCTTCTCCAAGTCCTCTCCAGCTCCACTTAGACGCCCCGGACAGGCTGTAGCCCCTGAAGTACCCAATCAGTGGGGAACAGAACTGCATGTGGGTTTAGGGTATAAAAATGTCAGTGTTTCTTGCTCTTTGGAGCTATGGCCATTTTATCCAGGTCGTGTGCCCATTCTTGCAAGATTGTTAATAAAATTATTTTCTCCTCCACAATCGGGTGAGCTTTTGTTTTGTTACAGGTGCAGCTTTCTAACAGGGGGATGCCACGGGTCTCAGAGGCTCCACTTTAGTTTGGAGGGAGCCAGGCAGGAGACAGAGGGACAGTTCCTGCTCTGCCCTGGACCCCTGAGTTCTGCCCTGGCCCCTGAGCTCTTCCTTGCCCACCCCCCAAGTTCTGTCCTGGCCCCCAGGCCTGCCCTGGACACCCGAGTTCTGTGCGGGCCCCTCTGAGGCTGTCCCGGCCACCATCCTTTCCTCTGCCTCACCACGCTCTCCTCCTGGGACCACCCCTCTCCCTGGGTACCGACAGCGACCCCGTGGGGGTCCAGGGCATATGGACTCTGGCCACTGTGAAGTAAGAAGTGTTTAAGCAGACTCACACCAGATTTGTGCACATAATGTGATCTTCACATCACTTGTTCTCATCGCTTTGCTCAGAGGACGGTTTCACAACAATTTCCAAGCAATTATTGCCTGCTCTCTGTCAGCCACTAGAGATATTAATGGGAAGTGGTGGGCCTTCGAAACAAAAACAAAAACAAAACCCAGAAGTTTAAATAAAACAGGTCCAATGAGGAATCCATGCCCCTGAACCAGGTGACTGATTCTCCTGGGCTATTCCTGGTACTGCCAGCAGAGGGGGCCAGTGGACCAATGCTTGCGGAAATCCCGACTTCACATCACTGCTGCACCGAGGGAGGAGGAATAAATAGTCCAGGGCAGGTGCAGGAAAGCAAGTCAGCATTTGCCAAACAAAAGCACCCTGTTATATAAGGACCATTGAAGCCAAACAGCATTTAGCGATTTAAAGTATTTTTTTTTTCCCACCAAGTTTCATTGGTTAAAGGAGTCATCAGGGAAGAGAAACTGTTCTGTCCTCTCCCCCAGGGTGCTTCGTTGTTTGATTCTTGCCTTCTTGCCTCAGAGGGGGCAGCTGTCAGCACTTCTGGAGTATTTTTAACTGGATAGGAAGTGATCAGGTATCCAGCGCGACCCCAGGCAGGGGCTGGAAACTGTGGCTTGTTGCAGACTTTGGTATGGAATTTAATTGATTTAGAGAAAAATGAAGAAATGGAGGGGGGCGCTTCTTGTACTTGGAATGGTGTAGAGTGATTCACGCCATGAACACTGGGAATCGCCACTTCGGTGAAATGCTTCTCCATGACTCCCACCCCTCCAAACACCCCCCACTGCGGTTTTTAGGGAAGGCAAAGAGGAAACGTGGGTTTTCAGCCTCCCAGTTCCTCAAGAGAATCCTGCTCTGAAGAACAGAGAAATTTACAGGAAAGGTGTTTAAGGGACATCCATGTTCCATTGTTTACAGGCACCTTTTCAGCAAATCACCACGAGTAGATGGAAGGATTCTTTAGAAAATAAAACCCTGGCAATTATAGCTACAGACAGGTAAAAATGAACTGGTATTGTCAACAAAGAAGTCAAAGAAAACTCAAATATTTATAAACCTGATAGCCTAGAATTAGTTGAGAAGAAAATTCAACTTCAAATAGCAGCACAAAAATAAAACCAAACCTCTATAATCCTTAACAAAACTCTACTAGAAAACAACTCATTATCTAACAGATGAAAAATGATTTTCTCTCCTTGAATGGCCACTTATCTACCGGCAATGTCAGGAATTAAAAACAAAAAACAAAAGGCAAACAAAACCCCTTCTGCCTGCTGTTACCATCCTTTTGCGGACTGCACCTGATTTTCCAGATCATCCTGCTTCCATGTTAGCAAAAACGCCCTGAACTCTGGAATTCTTTCTCTCCTGCTTTCTGACTGAAAAGCAAAGCTTTCCATGCAAATGAATGCCTGGCTTCTGACTTTCTTGGATCTAAGTGATGGGGTGGCCGACATTTCTTTGACCTCCTAGTAGAATAATTAGGTGCTCTAGTTACCAAGCAACCAGAGTTCTGCAGGACAGAAGCAGAGCGCGTGCTCCAGCAGGGCTGCCCCTGGGACGCCCCCGGCAGCGCAGGGCCAGCCCCCAGCTCCCAGGGAGCCAGGCCCCCTCTGCTGTCCCAGGGGGATCTGCTGCTCACTCGGGGCCACGCGCACAACTCAAAGGCCTGGCCTCCAGGCTACTGGCAGAGCAGGGTCCCAGCGCCCTGGAGGGGTGTTTTTTTCAGGTATGAAAACCCAGTGGGACTCAGTGAGGCAGGCCCCATGCACAGGGTGGTTTCTGCACGGCAGTTTTTTTTTTTTTTGTAAATTGTATTTTTTTGAAGACATATACATCACAAAACAATGTTACATTAAAAAATATAAGAGGTTCCCGTATACCCCCACCCTCCCACCCCAACAGCCTCCTCCATCCTTGTGGCACACCCATCGCTTTTGTGATTCACACTGCCAAACCCCTAAGAGGGGAAAAACCAAGGCGCTGCATGGCCAAGGTTTCCCTCTTCTTCCAAACTTTGTCTTTTAAGAGCCAATCAGCTCTTTATATGGGCAGACCAATTTTAGCCCAGAAATGAACAAAAGAGCATTACTATTACACGAAGCTGTTTATCTTGGGGTGTCATCACCCTGATATGTACCTGTGATTAGGAAAAAATACCCAGGCTATAAAGGACACATCCCAGAACATTCCCTGTGACTTGGCAATGAGGTTAAGAGATTGAGGGTGACTTTATCATTATACTTCTCCATGTTTTTCAAATTTCATGCAATTCACATTGCATTTATTTTTTTAAACATTTATTTTATTTATTTCTCTCCTCTTTCCCCACCCCCCCAGTTGTCTGTTCTCTGTGTCTATTTGCTGCGTGTTCCTCTTTTTGTCCACTTGTGTTGTTGTCAGCGGCAAGGGAATCTGTGTTTCTTTTTTGTTGTTGTTGTTGCATCATCTTGTTGTGTCAGTTCTCTGTGTGTGGGGCACCGTTCCTGGGCAGGCTGCACTTTCTTTCGTGCTGGGTGGCTCTCCTTACAGGGCACACTCCTTGCACGTGGGGCTCCCGTAAGTACGTGGGGACACCCCTGTGTGGCACGGCACTCCTTGCGAGCATTAGCACTGCACGTGGGCCAGCTCCACACGGGTCAAGGAGGCCTGGGGTTTGAACCTTGGACCTCCCATGTGGTAGACAGACACCCTAACCACTGGGCCAAGTCTGCTTCCCCACATTGCATTTATGTTAGAAAATATACACACGTAAGCGGATACGTGTACTGCACATACATGTGCGTATACATTAAGTGTAGGAATATGTATGTGAATATAATGTCCAGGTGTGCTTTACCACATGCAATTCTTTCTGCAACAACGAGCTGTTGTATATCATCAAGGGAGGAGTCCAAACCCATTTCTTTGCAGTGGCCTGAAGTGCCGGCTTATCTGAAGGGGGTTCTTCATAGGATTTGGACCCAGATGACGGGTTTCCGTTCTCGGCTCTGCGGTTCACCAGCCACGTGGCTGGGCCGCCTTCCTGCGTCTCGAGACCTCCCCCTGTGATGCTCAGGAACCAGAGCCGACAGTCCCCGAGGCCTCCAACGTCCCCGCCTGCCAAACCCTGAGCCTCGTTTGTCCTTGCAGGTGCCTATGCGGGAGGTTCTCATCAGGTGCCAAGATGCAGGTTTGGAGTGGTCAGGTGGTTTGATCAGGAGGCCTGGCAGTCCCTGAACCGGGACCCCCCTGCCCCTTCAGCTTGGGGTGATGGGAGTGGGAGACCAGGAGGAGACTGCCCCAGGGGCCCTGGGGGGTCCAGCCAGCCAGCTGAGCTCTTTAAAGCACGTTTTCAGTTTTTTTTTAAAATTTCTCATCCTTTCTTCACCACCCCCCCCCCCAGTTGTCTGCTCTCTGTGTCCATTCGTTGTGTGTTCTTCTGTGACCTCTTCTATCCTTATCAGGGTCACGGGAATCTGTGTTTCTTTTTGTTGCGTCATTTTGTTGTGTCAGTTCTCCGTGTGTGGAGTGCCATTCCTGGGCAGGCTGCACTTTCTTTTGCGCTGGGCGGCTCTCCTTATAGGCTGCAATCCTTGTGCGTGGGGCTCCCCTACGCGGGGGACACCCCTGCACTGCACGGCACTCCTTGTGCGCATCAGCACTGCGCATGGGCCAGCTCTACATGGATCAAGGAGGCCCGGGGTTTGAACCGTGGACCTCCCGTGTGGCAGGCGGATGCCCTATCCGCTGGGCCAAGTCCGCTTCCCAGTTTTCAGTTTTGATCTTGGCCAAGTGCTCATGACTTGGGAGGCTCTGGAGGGCCTTCTGGTGGGGTCTGCTGGGTCGACAGGGTGGCAGGGCCCTCCTGGGACAGTGGAGACCTGGCCCCGCCTCCTTCCGACAAATTGCCTCTGGTGGTCCTGGCTTAGCCTGGTCTGTGTGGATGTGGGTGGCCCCGGCTCCCCGCTTGTCCCGCGGGAAGACTGAGGAGGGCTCCAGGCTTCCAGGTCAGTGGCGCCCCTCCCCTCTGGGCCTGGGGGTCCTTCCCTGGGGGGTGGAGAACTCAGGGCCCCGCTAGCCTGAGGTTCCAAGCACAGATTCTCCCAGGTCCCCTGTGGGTCATGGGTGCGCTCATCTGTCTTAATTCCCCAGGGCTGCTGGAATAAAGAACCACAGAATGCACGGCTGGAAATGACCTCAATGGACTCACAGTGGTGGAGCCCGCTGTGGGGAGAAGCCCTCCCTGCCTCCTGGCTTCCGGTGGCTTCCACCACCCCCTCTGCCTGTCAGAATGGGTCGGTTCTCCCCTTCCCAAGAGGTCACACTGGGTTGTCGGCCCATCCTTCTCCAGGATGACCTTGTCCTAACTTGCCTAATCCCACCTGTGACTGTCCTATTTGCCACAGGTCCCATGCTGAGGCACAGGGAAGAGGGCCTCAGCGTATCTTTTGGGGCTTCACAGTTTAATCCCTAGCAATATCTGTAAGAACACGGCCGAGGTAAAGTAATTCCCTGATGATACATCTGAGAGCTGTGATGGAGAAGTTTTGCCTTAAGAATTTTAGTTCCATTCGAGAGCAGTGAGAAGGTCTAGTTCCTTTTATGTCTGTCATCAACAGACACAGAAGGACAAGTCACTCTGAAGACATGGGTTCTTCAAAGATTATGGCTAAAGCAACACTAGCCATGTCACATGTGGACATAGCAGCATGACACCTTCTGACCAAATCTTGACCACTGTGGTGGAGTAACAAGAGCTTTGAAAGAGGCCCCACCTAGAGCAGCAGTGTGCCTAAGAGTTACCTCCTGAGAGCCTCCGTGTTGCTCAAATGTGGCCAGTCTCGAAGCCAAACTCAGCATGTAAATTCATTGCCTTCCCCCCAGCATGGGACATGACTCCCGGGGACGAGCCTCCCTGGCACCGAGGGATTACTACCAAGTACCAGCTGATGATGTAAATGACCTTGAATAAAAGGTTCAACTCGGACCAGTAGAATATCTCTGTCTACATATAATAATAGGAGTTAAAAATGCTTTTTGACCTAAATCAAGAGGGAAATGGAAAGGACAGATGAGTCTATATGGCTATGAGTCTCTAAAAAAGAGCCGGGAGGCTATCAGAGAGGTTGCCCTTATGCACACCTGAGCAGAGTCCCAGAGACAGATAAAGTAGATACAACCCCAGGTATTGGTTCTTCTGAGGGCTACAGAGACCCACAGGTTCTATGGTCATGGCAGATGGAGTTCAGTGCCATGTCAGTTGGCCCTTCTTTGGAGTTGGTGTTTCTGTGTGATGGAGCTGGACTCAGATATGATCTCTTTTCACAAGCCTTTCCTGTTACTTTACCAGAACTGTAGTTGGTGCTGGAGTTTAATATATACCCAGGGGATCTGAATCTCCGGACCGACCATGTGATAGCCAGGCCCTGAGCCTCAACAGACTTCAGCTCCTATACTCTGGTTTATTGGACTTACCCCACTCAGCTAACATGGAGTTGAAGAAGGTTAACCACCACACCATGGAGCCAAGAGTGCCTACAACTGAAAGCAGGAGGATTGCATCCATCATCCATGTGGAATCTAAGCCCCCTCTTGACATAGATGTGGAATGGACACAACCAATCCAAGGTCCACAGGATGGAGGAATAGAATATGGATTAGAGTGGACTTACTGATATTCTATTCATGAACTATTGTGATTAGTAATCCAAGAAAATGTGGCATTGGTGTGGAGAAAGTGGCCATGGTGGCCACTAGGTGTGAGGAATGGGAGGAAGAGATGAGATGTGGAGGCATTTTCGGGACTTGGAGTTGTCCTGGGTGGTGCTGCAGGGACAATTACCGGACATTGTATGTCCTCCCATGGCCCACTGGATGGAACGTGGGAGAGTGTGGGCTATGATGTGGACCATTGACCATGAGGTGCAGCGATGCTCAGAGATATATTCACCAAATGCAATGAATGTCTCATGATGATGGAGGAGATTGTTGCTATGGGGGGAGTAGTGGGGGGTATATGGGGACCTCATATTTTTTGAATGTAATATTAAAAAATGAATAAAGATAAAAAAAATAAAGGTTCCTCTCTACCTGAAAAAAAAAAAAAAGAAAGAGGCCCCAGTGTCCTGGATTCTGGTCACTGCTGGGCACTGCATGTCTTCAAGCGGTGACAACAACTCTCAAACAAGCTTATCCAACAGCATCCTACTTTAGGAAAAAAACACAGTGTTGTAGCAAAACCACTTTTCGCTAAAGGCAGAGATAGGAGGTGGGACTCTACTCAGGCCTGAGTGTTCATTTACTCAGTCAGAAAAATATTTATTGAAATAGGAAGATGAAGGAGAAGACACTTCTCTTCCCTCTAGGACCTCACAACCAGCCCTGGAGTTAAGTGCAGCGTGTGTGTGCACATGTGCCTGCACGAGAGAGGCTAGGAGGGAGCGTGCAACAGGATTTAAAGAACCATCTTGGAATAAACGTATTTCTCCACGGATTCAGAGTTGGCCTGGCCGTGCCAGAGCTGAATACAAATAAGGTTTGCAATTAGAAATTTTCCTTTTCCTCTTTGTCTGGTTTTGCTCATCTCTAATCTCATTCCTCACTCTCTTGCCCATCATCGAGCCTGGCATGAACTTAGCATAACAATGTCTGTAAAATTAAATTCACAAAGGCTTGGCAGCTGATAGCGAGCCCACTCCCAGTAGAGTCGCAAAGCTGGGCTGCCGCCAAGCGGGTGGACCTGGCGGCCGAGAAGAGGAGGAGGCAGCTGCGGGTAGGGTGCAGGGACCCACCTTTTGGGCCCTTATCTGCCAGGGGGAAGGGTGGGCAGGAGGCCAGGGGATGTACAGAGGAAGTCTGGGGACCCTTAGAATCGCCCAACTTTTCTCTTCCAGGACCTTAATCCCTGGTCTTAGGGCAGGAAGGCTTGGAGTCCGACTTTTTGGCAAAGTCACCCCTCGAGGTTACAAAGTTGCTTCAAAACACCCCACGCTAAAACCCAGGGCTCCAGGAACCATGCTCTGCTCCTTTTACTAAATTTCTTAGGGCCCCACAGTCAGTACATTTTCTCCTCCTTCCCTACTACCCCCCCCCCCCCATTTTTTCACCAGCTGAATAATTTGGGTTGTGTAAAATGGCGTTACAAAAAGGTGATTGTTCGGAGCCTTTTGGAGATTGGCTTGCAAGCAGGTCTTTTAATTCCCAAGAAAATTGCTCGTTCTGTGCAAAATATACTGTACTATTCACTTCTCAACTTAGCCATTTCTGTTCTGACATAGCTTCCTTTCAAATTTGACGTACAGTATGTAAATGTGAGCCAACGGCCAGAAACGTCTCTCTAAAATTGAGACTGCCAGGGTTTTTCTTTGAAGATAGTCACGTCCTTTAGACAGGAAATTACTGTCAACTTCCTCGCTGCCTGGCAGTAGTAAACTGAGTGTTTTCTCTGGTTTGTTGAAGCGAAATACCGTGCTAGGGATCGTTTCTAGAAAAAAGTCATTATCTTTAAAAAGGGGCATCAGAAGTCATTGGCGGTGCAGCATTCCAACCAAGTAGTTGGAGCACAGGTTAAACATCCTTCTTCTGTGTGTGAACTTGGTAACGCTGATCTATTTTAGAATGCTTTGGTTCAGTGTAATTACTACAGTTTCTAAAGGAGTTACTGTGTAATTACCACCTAGTTTATTTCATGGTAGCTATGCAATTAACTTGTCTCAGTCTGTACATGGAAAATACTATAATTCTGATACAATGGTGTGGATGCTAGTTTTCTCAGCTGTACTTTTAAATATACATATATATGTATATATATATATTCATTAAATGCTTTCTTCATTGTTTTCCCTACCTCTTCTTTAAATAAATTATTTGGCTTAGTTAATTATTTTTAGGGGTTTTAGAGCAAAGAGAGGTAAGATCACTGACATTTTATTGGGCAACCCCAAATTATCAAGAAATCTTTTGAGAAATAAATAAATAGCAATGGTGGTCAAATTATCCCCACAAATGACTGCTGGGTCCGGGCTTTGAGGAATTTAGTGAGATCACACACGAAGCAGGTAGTGAGCCTGGACGAAACAGGTGCATCTGGATTCCCTTTTCCTTACGTGAGAATTATCTGCGTGGGAATTTGCTTGATTCGGGGACTTTGGGTTTTCCAATGTGAAGGTGACAGCTCCAGGGGACATTGTGTTCCCTATCATTTAAGGCAGAGACCAGGGACATGGAAGTGGCTGGTTAGAAGAGGCTTTGAAAAGTGAAAGTAAGCAATGCTAATTACAGCAGAGAGGGAAATAGAAAGTGTCAACCATAGACTTTTTAGAAACCTTTTCTGCTTGTTTTGTATGTGTGCCAGGCCTGGGTGGCATTTATATAGCATATTGAACTGACCAATGAATTTATTTCTAAAGGCGAATCAACAAGCCTGCCAAACCTTGGGCACCGCAGTCAGCCCCAGGCATAATTCTGACTCCCACAATCGAATCCATCTGTCTGTTTGTTCATCCATCCCATCACACAATATACATTGAATGCCTAGATGCTGGGGATAAAGTGGTGAAGAAGAAATGTTTTCTACTCTTGAGGAGGTGACAGTGAGCCTGGGGGAGACAGTCTGGGCCACAGGTGATTACAAGAGAGTGAAGAGAGCACCTGCAGCCCCCAGATATGTTCTTCAAATTTATTGCATGTGTCCTGTGTGCTGATTACAGCACCCCTGGTGCTCCCATTCCTGCTCTTTTATATATATTTATACATACCTTGAATTGAAAATTTTTATTTAATGTGAGCAAATATTGTCAGGAAAAGGAATTCTGCAGAATTTCACAAATACATTTTCCAATTCTCAACATATGTCATCATTCAGTGGCTGAGCAGTTATAATGCTATGAACATCCGCATGATGGACGGGCTGAAGTAGAAAGCAGGTAAAGAGGGACACATTAAAACATCACTTTCAGCATTATTACAAGGTATTTTCTTTAAAAATTCCAGGGTGGATGCTATCACTTCAAAAGATGTACAGCTTTCCCACTATGTCTGCAAAGCTAACCTTATGTATCTTTTAAAATCTTGAAATGTGAAGTCTACCTGATGGAATATTGTCCAGCCCGGTATGACTTTTAGTAGGGAGCCAGAAAGTACACACGTTGTCAGGTGGCCATGTGCTCCAGATGCAGGAGTGCCGCGGGGCACAAGGAGACTGAAGAGGGAAAGGAAAGGAAGGGCGATGGGAGACAAGGTAGTCAGGGGCTTCTCCAGGAGCAGAGACATGGGCAGCATCAGGGAACATGCCTCAGGAGGGTCCAAGGGGACCGCGGCCTCCGCGGTAGGATCGGCCAGGGCAGAAGTGCTGAGGCTTTTGTTTGAGGGAAGGTCTAGCTGGAGAGCCTGGAGCCCAGGGAGAGCATCTGGAAATGAGGCCAGGCGGAGGCTGAGTCAGAGCATGGAGCCACGCGGAACGTCACGGCACTTGGGGTTTTGCTGTTGCTTCTTTTCCCTATGTAGGGTAGGAAGTCAGGGGAAGATTTTGTGCAGGGCAGAGACAAAATCTGGTTTTTGCTCTTCAAAGATCTCTTTGGCCGTCGTACTGAAACCAGACCATGGCAGAAGCAGGAGGGGGGCCAATGAGGAGGCCACATCATGAGGGTGGCCTGGATTGGGGTGGTTGCAGTGGGGACTGCTGGATGTTTTTGTCATAGAGCCAATGGGCCCTGCTCCTGAGATGGATGTACAGAGAACGAGAGGATGCAAAGAATTCAGCTAGAATGTCGGCTTGTACATCCATAAGGATAGGTTTGCTGAAGCCAGGAAAGCTTTAGCAGAAGCAGAGTTGGAGCTGGCGAGGCATGTTAAGTTTGATGTGTCTGCTTGGCATCCAAGTGGAGATGCCGAATAGCAATTGGATATATGAGTCTAGAGGTGGAGTGGACACCACCATCCCAGGGTCCACAGGATGGAGAAATAAAATATGGATTAGAGTGGACTTACTGGTATTCTACTATAGAACTATTGTGACTAGTAATGGAAGAAACTGTAGTTTTGATGTAGAGAAAGTGGCCACAGTAGTTGCTGAGGGCAGGGAGAGGGAAGAAGAGGTGTGATGTGGGGGCATTTTCAGGACTTGGAGTTGTCCTAAATGATATGGCAGGGACAGATGCTGGACATTATATATCCTGCCATAACCCACTGAATGGACTGGGGGAGAGTGTAAACTACAAAGTAAACTATAATCCATGCGGTGCAGCAGTGCTCCAAAATGTATTCACCAAATGCAATGAACGTGCCACACTGATGAAAGAGGTTGTTGATGTGGGAGGACTGGGGCGGGGTGGGTGTTGGGTACATGGGAACCTCTTATATTTTTAAATGTAACATTTTTTGTGATTGATGTATTTCAAAAAAAAATACAATTAAAAAATAAATAAGAAAATATATATATTAGAGCATCATTGCCCTGCAAGAGGCATTTAGAGTGATAAGACTGGGCTATCTCACCAAGAGAGAAAGTGTGGGAAAAGAAGAAGTCCAAAGAGGAGCTTGGGCCCCAAGTCTTTACATGCTGGAGAGAAGGGGACAAAGGAACAGCAAATGAGGCTGAGAAGATGCAGGCAGGAAGTAGAAAGAAAACCTGGAGGCCTTGAGGGAAAGGAATCGCAGGAAGGAAACATTCCTAATGGTGGAGAGCTCAGACATGTGAAAGGTGTTGAGAGGTCAGAGAGATGGGGGAACTGGCCCCTGGGCTGGGCAGGACAGAGGTCACCATCATTCTTGGCAAAAACTTTTCAAAGGAGAGTTTGGGGACAAACACCTAAATGGAGTGGGTTCTGTGGAATGGCAGGTGAGGCTGTGGAAAGAGCTAACACGAGCTGCTGTTTGGGGAGTTTTGCTCTAAAGAGGAGCAGAGAAATGAGGTGGTGGATGGAGGCAAGCATGGGGTCAAGGGCAAGAGCTATTACATCATGTTCATGAGACAAGAGACTGATTTCCTGGAGAAGCGAGAACTGATGGTGTATGAGAGTGAGGAGATGGCACAGGAGAGAGGGGAAGGACAGCGCCCCAGCCGAGGGGTTTTCAGGAATCGCTCTGCAGGAGGAAGGTGAGCATGTGGGGCAGACACAGAGGGGGAGGGGCCAAAGGTTGGAGAGAACAGAAGGGAGCTCAGGACGGCAGTGTGATGTAAGACCAGAGAAGGGAGCAGCTGAGCCATCCAACAACCCTGCTCTCCTCGCCAAGCCAGAGCTGCAATGTATGTCAAGGGCTCCCTCCCTCCAGGTTTGGCAGCCTCCATCTCTGTCCTCCTTTCTTCTACCTCATCCTCTGCGTCTCCTAGTCAGCACTGTGTTTAATTGGTCCTCCATTTCCAAGCGCCTCACTGTCTGTCTTCGATAGGCAGAGCTGCATCCCTGAACAGACTTTTCTCAAGCAAATTACAGTGATATACTACGAATCTTTGGGACATGTCTTAATTTGCCATGTGAAATCATCAGAGGCCACCTAAGCCAGATAAATTCAGGGTTAACCCTAACCATCATCTTTAGTCTGGTCTCAGCAATCCTTGGTATCTGAAGAACTTCCAGACCCTGAAAACATGGGGCTGGCCTCCGTCGGAAGGTACTGAGAACGGCTTTCTGAACCCCAAATTGTCTCCTCGTTCTCTTGTGCATGCCACCTGTGATTTCATCAGCTATCCCTGTGAGTAATTCAGGATATTATTAACTTATCTCTCAATCAAAATGCTTTCCTCTCAGCACTGATCTGGGCTGAAGAAAGTTGGTGAAACAGTTTTTTAGAAAGGTCTACGTGTGTGGTGCCGGCATGGAGGTGAGGAGAGATGGTGGGGTGTGAGGATGGCAGCAGACTTATTTTGGAGTTGGGACTCTCTGAGGGAGAAAGGCAGCAGGCCCTGGGTGCCTGGAGTTGTGCATCCAGGGGGCACAGGACGAGGGAATGTCACAAGACGTATTTGTCTCTACTGACGCAGAGGATTAGCATGAACTGTTAACCTTTATTCCAGGCAAGACTCTCCTTAGAATCTGAAGGGTGGAGCCCTGGAGGCTTGGGAAGGCTAAACACGGGGAGGCACTGCTTCTGTTGAGAGACCAGTATATAACTGTTGGCAAAGAATGTTCTCTTCCTGGGTCAACCGCTCTGCGTAGGACCTCCTCAACCACTGGGAGTCTCCATTTGATCCAACGGCCCCCAACCAGGGAGTTTTGTCCCCGATGCACATGTGGCCATGCCTGCAGACATTTTCGGTCATTACCCTGGGGCAGAGTGCCACTGGTCACTGGTGGATAGAGACCAGGGATGCTGCTGGGCC
Organism: Dasypus novemcinctus; assembly: GCF_030445035.2. Lineage (NCBI taxonomy): Eukaryota > Metazoa > Chordata > Mammalia > Cingulata > Dasypodidae > Dasypus > Dasypus novemcinctus. Next base: position 162,499,761 of record NC_080676.1, on the reverse strand, counting down.
TCCTCCAATGCCCAGGACGGCGTCCCAAGACAAAGAGTCACCCGGCTCCATCTGTCCCTGGTGCTGAGGCTGAGAAGCCCTGACGTGGTCCTTTGACAACATGAGAGGTGCTTGGGGGGAAGCTGCGCTGGAAAGGTGCGTGCCTGGCTCAGGACTCGCAAGAATGTTGCCTGGAAGATTGCAAGGTAATTAGATGGGGCATCTACATTCTGTTTTGGAAGAATAGGAAGAATTATCTTGTCATTACAGGGCAATTATCTTGTGAATATTTTGGCAGCACATTATGTTTTGCTGTGTAATTGCAATTAACACGTAAGTGATCTAGTACTTCTGGTGTGTGTCATTCCAGCTCTGAAAAATACATGACTAATGCCAAGCTGACTGTGACATACGTGTGACATAGGTCTAAAGAAGAGGTGGCACGGGAATCTGCCACAGTCTTGGCTTCTTACCAGGCCCCAAGCTCTCATGTAGTCCTATCCTTGGAAGAATTTTGGATGAGAATGTGGAGGGGGCGGGATGGGGAGTTGAAAAGCAATGGTAAATTACCCATGTTGAGAGTGGTCCTGTGAATATGTAATTTTCCTGTCACTTTGAAAAACCTATAGGCCCTTGACTCCTTCTTTAAGAGGCCAGCATATTCTTGAAGGCAGAGAGTATTCCATCACTTGGAACAGTATTTCAAATCCAGTTTTCCTTTTCATACTTATCTGTATTCCAATCTGGACTTTTTAAAAGTTTATAAGGTAAACCTCATTTTTTCTTTTAGAATTTTTGAAATGTAAATTTTCAAAGCATGGTTTGCCACTTTTCTTCAATGAGTAAACTTTCTGAAAATGTTTTATTTTGAATTGGATTTCTTTTCTCCTCTACATCCATTTCTAGGAGCAAAAGCAGGAAACTGAGTGTGCTTGGCACTGAATGGCGCTTTGGTTGGGACCCTGACATGCTGCTCAAGCGCCACCTCCTCAGGTGCAGCTGCTTGGAATCATGGAGGAGACCCAGGCTATGCCAAGCCTGTTTCCTCTGTCTTTTCATATACTTGAGAATCATGCTTGCTCCAGTTCTGCTTCCCATCTGGGGCAGTTTAACATTGTTTATAAATTCCAAAAATGGATATTGGATTGTGTTTGTAAACTGGTCTCTTCCTCTGGGCACATTAGACTGTATTAGACTCAGAGGTTTCACTTGTACTTTATTAAATCAAGATTAGGGCTTTTATTTGACCACATCATTAGGGCAATTCAGTTTGAGTCCCCACTGACAGCTAGCCTACAGCTGCGGGCTACACAAACGGATGCTCAATCAAAGGGGAAGAAAATACACGAAGAAGGAGAACACAGAGAGTTCAGTTTTGGATGCTGGAGCCCCGGGGAGAGAGCCAAGCCTGATAGCTTGCAGTGGATGAGACCAGAGCCCTGAACAGCTGAGAAAGGCCAGAGAAAAACAAGTCTCAGGAAGAGAGACAAGCCTCATGCCAGCCTACAGCTGAGATGGGAGAAAGCTGGGACCATGGAGCCTTAGGAGGAAGAGGAAGGCTGGACTCTCACAGAGACCGGCAGCCATCTTGCTCGAACACATGGCCACCGACTTTGGTGAGGAAAGTAATTTACTCTATATGGCCTGGTGACTGTAAGCTTCTACCCCAAAGGAATACCCTTTATAAAAGCCAACAGATTTCCGGTATTTTGCATCAGATCTAGAATCCTCCTGGGTCTAGGAACTAGATTCCATCATGCCTGAGGGGATCCTCAGGTTCTTGGAAGCCTTGTACTAGCCAAACCTACACAAGACCAAGCTCCAAACCCTCAGGCTAAGGTGCTGATTTTCACTGACTCACTACTCAGCCCCCTTCTATGGCCTCAGTCAGGTATGTTCCCCCGTCCACTGTCCATATCCTCCAGCTCCCCCGCCCCGTAACTATTCAGTGTTTAGCGATGGGAACAGCATCTTTCAGGTTCACTTTGGAATTGTTTCCGGTGCCCGTGGTCTTGTCTGAATAGAATCGGCCACCCAGCGTCTCAGCGTGTTCATCGTCCTTTTGGTGTCTTCCCATCGCTGGTTTTCTTCTGAACTTCCATATCCCTCAGAACCCAAGTCAAGTCCAGGCTGTTGCAATAAACTTGTCTCCAGGCCAGCCCATCCTGTATATAATCACCAAATTAATCTTATAAAGTACAAACAGATAAAACAAAGCGTAGGAAGGAGTAGCTGTTCTACGTGAGAAGTCAACATTTACAAAAGAAATCATTAATTTTACTAGCTGGACGTGTACCTGCTCAGGGTTTTAAGTCAAATTAGAGCTATAGTCACAGATTGGCTGTCTGGACCTTCTTACATTAATGTTTTGTGCAATTTAAAAATTTTCAAAAACAACCATGCATGCATTATCTCCACTGCTGCACTTAAAGCATAATTTGATTTGCCAGAAAGAAATATTTGCACATGGCTTTTCAGAAATATATAGGATATACCAACTATAACTGTACAAAGTGACATACATGCGTTGTATATGCATTTGAAAATATGGTATTCACTATATGCCTGATGGCAGGATCAGGACCAAAAACGAGCCCTCACTCTGAATTCAAACTCCTTTCCTAGATCCACTTGTTTGCCTCGACTTCCAATCGGGCTTCCGGGATACTGCCTAGTTAGGGTCAGATCCGGCAATATCCCTCTGTACAATCATCTCATAATGGCTGCGTCTAAGCTGCTAGTTTAATAATCTAGATAATAACACACTTTGTGCAGAATCATTGACAATAGCAGCATATTTGTAATCCATGCGGTGAATGTTTTCATCTTTAGAAATACAGTAACATATTTCTCCTACCCGTTTTGAATCCCCACATGATCTTATTTTCTCCTCACCTGCTGATTTCTCCTTGCTCCTCTTGCGGTTATCATCTGTCCAAACGCCCTGGGGAAGCCCGCTGCCGTGCTGCCCTCTCCTCAGATTTCATGACGGTTCTTCCACTTCTTTCAGCAGTCCTTGCATTCAGTGCTAGCAAACGTATCCCCGCACCCCCACTTTTATTTCTTTAGGGTGATTTTCCTCTGCCCTGAGGAGGTGGCACTGCTGACCATTGTCAGGGTAGTGAGTGGCTGTCCTGCCAGTCCGTGCCGAGGCAGGCACGGTCGGATTGCCCTTGGCTCTCCACCAGCGCCCTCTCCCCAGCAAGGGGTGTAGCGGAACCCTGGGTGGATGGCTGACTCACAGAGGTGCAAAAGCCGGCCTTTCCCTCGTTAGCACTGGTTGAACTAACCAGCTAGATCTTGAGCGACTTATAAAAAAAATCCAAGACAACATTGTAACAGTGGTTAATTATTTTGTTCCACCCAAAGTTGATACATAATATGTATTAGGATAAAAGTTTCAGTGTCATTGAGAAAAGTCCAGCACCTTTGATCTGGCTGCCATCAGCAGGTAATTGCTAAACTTCTGGGTACGGCTAAAATTTTTTTGAAGCTAATTGTCATTAATGGATAAAGGAAGATCTTCTACAAAAGGTGGATAACAGGTGGTTTGTAAATATAAAATATTCATTCTCAGGAACGGAATGATTTGCTCCAAACAAACCAGGTTACATAAACTAGATTCTTTTCCTTAAAAGGTTAGCTCAGTCGGCCATGGGACATTGCAGACTGCTCAGTCTCCTTCAGTTTTTTTTCACCTTTGTCCACTTTTGTTAAATGTTAGTTGTTTGCTGTTCTGAAATTTTAATGGAAATGAATGATTAAAGCCAAATCAAAGTTATAGATCAAAGTCTTGCTTGGTGGTTTACAGATATGAACTTAGAGCATTTACTGTTGACAGAAGGTTTGGTGGGGTAGTTGATGATAGATTTTAAACTTTTGTTTTTAAAATGTTTATGTTTTTATTGTCATAGAAATACATGCTCATTGTCAAATGTTGGATAAGTCACCATAAATCTACCAACTTGGAACAACCTCTGTTAACATTTTGGCCTATTTCCTTCTCATATTATTTCTATGTTGTTGTTGTTTTTCTTTCATTTTTTACATAATTGAGAAAAAACATATGCATCAATCCTGATAGGCAAAAATAGTAGACAGGAACCAACAAAATAAATTCAAATAAGGATAAAAGAAAATAACGGACAGTGTTCTTGTTAATTGTTCTTACAAACACATGTTCAGGGGAGCTTGGCTTAATGTATATTTAAGTGAAGAATATATTTTGGTATTTTAGCTGACTGTAAACTGAAGGTGGGGAAATTTACTGACATAATCTTAAAATTAATTGGAGAAAATACAGTACTCAGATCAAGAGAAGAAATTGAGAGTATTTTGATTGTACAATACTGTAGCAGTTTGACATGGTTATGAATTCCAAAAGTAGATATTGGATTATGTTTGTAATCTGGTCTGTACCTGGGCATGATTGAGTTATGATTAGGGCTTTGATTGGACCACAGCATAAAAGACATGGCAAAGGACAGAGTTGAGAGCTCTTAACGTTGGAGTTTTGATGTTGGAGTTTGATGCTGAAGTCTTAAGCAGGAGCCCTGGGAAGTGAGCACACAGAGGAAAGAGAAGCAAGCCCGGGGAAGAGAGGAACTCTGAGCCCAGAAAGAAGCAAGCCCTGGGAAGAGAGGAACCCGGGAAGCCTGAACCCTCGCAGACATCGGCAGCCATCTTGCTCCAACATATGAAAATAGATTTTGGTGAGGAAAGTAACTTATGCTTTATGGCCTGGTATCTGTAAGCTCCTACCCAAATAAATATCCTTTATAAAAACTAGCCTATTTCTGGTATTTTGCATCAGCACCCCTTTGGCTGACTAATACAAATACCATTTGGAAAAAAATTTGAGCATGCATTCTAGTATATATATTCATGTATATTTATTTATTAATTATGTACATCTAGATATAGTAATATATTATCTTTGTATATGCTAGGTACCAAGGAAGATAAATATAAGTGGCCATATTTATTTCCCACTTTCTGACTAAACATCTTTCTCGTCTGTGGGAGGACTGGGATGTTCGCGCCTCTTCTTGGAAATTATCCATTTCAAATAGTGTGTTTTACTCTGGGCCTCCCATTGTCTAACTCTTCTCCGAGGCCGAGGCCCAAATGGTGGGAGGTCTGGAAACTGAAGTACTCAAGGGCAGCTGGGACCCTGGGTCTGTTTAACCAACCTCAGGTGAGAGACCTGAGACCCCATGGGTCACGCCAGGTCCCTGTGCGCTGGTTTCCACATGCCCGTCAGACTCATTGCTTTCTCCTGGGCTGCTTCTCTGCTTCTCTGACCATTGTGCATGTGCGTGATGGTCATCTCTGTACACTGCCAGGACACTGTGAGGCTCAGCCAATCATTCTTGATATTAAAATGACCAGCTAGAAACATTACATATTTGTGCAAGTGACCCTGAATAAGGCATACTATATATGCTTTAATTGTATCACAGAATGACCAAGACAAATAGTTTTAAAAAATCACATTTTCATTTCTGGGGCATAGCAAGGATGGGGGGTTGATGATAATGACCTTTGATATTCTTTAAGGATATGTCTTGAAATCTTAATAAATCTCAAAATCTCAAATGCAACGGTAGCAGTGGTTTCACCCATGGGAGAGCACACGGTGGGCAGGTCAGAGACTCAAGTGCTGCTGAATTGTCACCATGCTCTATAGGTTGTTCTTCATCCGTATCCTGGGCAAGAACTATTGCTTCCTGAGGTTGCCCTCTCTCTCTTCAGCTCCATCACCAGCACTAACCAGTGGCTTGCATTTGTGGCCATGTATTCCTCCAGGAAGAAGGATCATTTAATCAGGTCACAACAATTATTCACAAATAGTAGGGAGAAGTTCTGGAACCATCCAGATATTTGCAAAGGTAGATACTGGGTGGTTGGCAGGTTCATTCACTAGCCAGATGATTTGCTAGCATAGCATATGCCTTGCTAACATGGGATTAAAATATTGGCCTCAGTAAATAAAAAAACTGCTGTAAGTCATAGGCATTAGGGAATATAGAAGGGTGTGATCTGTTATTTCTTCATAGTTCCCTGGCACTCTGGGAATGCTGTCTCCTTTAGAGGGAGCCATATAGTAACAGAGCCTAAAGGCATCTTTGAGGTGATCTCACAACCTCATCTCATCTGGCAGAAGAAATTGAATGCTCAAGGCTGCCACGTTAGCTTGATGAATGAATCTAAGCCCTATACTTCACTGATCCTCTGTCCTGATTTGTCTAATGACCAGCTGTAGAGAAGATTAGAAGTGATGAAAGTAACACACACCAGTTGACAAGATAATCTGTGGCTAAATGGTCACCCCTAAGCATCTGGGACTAGAATCCAGAATTACTGGGTGTTCAAGGGCCAGAACCTCTTCAGAGTCACAGTGATGGCAATTGCCCATCTGTCCTTGGTCATGGGCTTCATCCTTGGGCATGGCCATGGGAAATGCTGTTCACAGTTGAAAATGGCACAGATGCACTATCTGGCAAAAAAAAAAAATCACAATTTCCCATTTCCTTTCTTTTTGGTCATTTGAGAGAGCTCTAAATTCAGAGGGAATATGGTCATGGGTAAGTTATGTAAGCTGTGTACATAATTTCCTTTCAGTGAGATATGAACTGTAATAAACAAAAAGTATTGTGCATAATTTCCCCCTGGTCTTTTGTGTTAATTGGGCTCTTACTGTTGAAGCCTTTAATGTAGAGAATAAATGAATAACTGGCTTTTATGCACGGCTTCCTTTCATTATGTACAAGGACTCAAAAATTAAAGCGAACTATTTTTAGATCTCACATAATGATATAAAGAATTGTTTATTGCTGGTAATGAAGGAAGGAAATTGTATTTCTGCTTCTGTTTGGTTTTACTGTGGTGGATTGTAGGAGCTTCCATTCTTGCTGATTCATTAATTATGCCCCCAAACTACTTAAATAAAGGTAATTTTTAACATAGGATGCGCTCTCAAACATTCCTTGCACAATACAAATCCAGTTTCTGCTTTGGCCCATCAGAAAGGTGGTCCTCAGATAGATCAAATGAAAGTCCTCTTACGTGGGCTTGTGGGTGGAAAATGGGAAGGGGGGTGCCATGTAAGGGGAGGAGCAGAGAACTCACCGAGGGGTTTGCCCCAAAAGGCTGGTTGTCTGCACCCTGCCTGCTACCTTCTCCTCTTCCAGCTCCCTCAGCCTCTCCAGCTTTTTCTCCCTCTGATTCATGCTCCACTTTCTTTTAGGAGGTACCGAGGATTGAACCTAGGACCTCGTACGCACGAAGCAGGTGCTCAACTCCGAGCTACGCCCACTCCTTACAGTTCCTTTTTCGTGTGATAAAATGTCACGGATCTCATATGTTAGTTCTTGTTCTTCTAGTATCCTCTGGTGGTAAAAATAGAAATGGCACACAGAAAGCAGCTGTGACTTCAACCACCACTTAAGAGGAATTTTTAAAAATTCACCACGATGCTTTCTCTTTACATTTTTAAGATGTTATACGTAAACATATGGGGGATTATTCATTTGGCTTATCAATCAACAGGGACCCAAAGACTCTTCTTCATAGGGGTATGGCCCACAGGTTGGGATCCGTTGACATCGTGGTACATATATCTTCACTTACTAATCCACTAACTGTTCTCTGACTGTCATTAATGTCCCAGGCACTGAGGATAAACAGGTGAACAGGATACAATTCCTCCTTCAGACGGACACACGTGAGCCCACACAGTTCGTTAGGTGAAGCTGGGTGGTTCAGCGGACGGCGACAGCCCAGGAGCCGACCTGCCAGGGTGGAGGCCTCCTCCAGCTCTTACTACCTGCACGGTGATGGGCAGGTTAGTTCTTCTCTGTGTACCTGCCTTCCCTCTTCTATAAAATGGAGAGATGCAAGCAACCCACGTAGGGCTGTGTTAAGCATTAAGTGAGCAAGGACCCGTGAAGCATCTAGAAGGGGCAGAAGCGCCGGTGCTCCCTGAGTGCTCACCTTACCACTGAGCACAGGGTGCAAAGGCGTGGCCCACGGGCCCAGCCAAGTGGCCCCAAGTGCCTGAGAGGGTCTTACTCGGCCCATCTCTTCCTGAACGATGAGTCTGTTCTGGTCCTCTGGGAAGTCGCCTCCAAGGTGGAGTAAGAAGGGCTAGAGATGGACGGGGGACATGCCCCGGAAGGGTCAAAGGGGTGGCCGCAGGAGCGGGCTGGGAGAGCCTCGATCATGATTCCAAGCAGACCCTGCAGCTCCAGCGGAGCCTGGAGAGGGGGAGGAAGGAAAACCCGGAAGAACCAGAGTGGGGTGCTTCTTAGATAAAGGTTCTGCCCCAGAGGAGGAAGGGCTGGGCTGGAACCCTCCCGCAGAGCTCAGATGGCGCGGGAGCGGCCTGGGAGGTCCTGGCTTCTGCGATGGCGAGGGCTGCAGCAGACCCGAAGGGGCGCGCCCCGAGGCCGGGGGCTCAGACGTCCCTTGCGGGAAGGGAGTCGGGTCAGCTCACGTCCGTGGCTGCCTCGCAGGCCCTCAGCCCTCCCTCCATCCTCCAGGAACCTTTTGTAGGATGCCGCGAGGAAAAGGTCTGCGCAGAGCTCCGTGCTCCCGTGCGCCCTTCAGGGCCCCGCTGCCGGCAGGCTCAGGGGAGAGCGGAGCTTTCTCTGCAGGTGGTTAGCGGCGTCTCACTGCCCAGCCACGCGGGACTTTGCTTGGGTCCCTGGGCCCCCAAAAAGGCCTCTTGTGCCCGAGTCTCACCCAGTCTCCTGTGGACGGGCTTCCTTAGTTTCTGGGTCCAGCCCTCTCTCCTCGTGACCCAAACCTGGCCCTTGACGTTAGCGCTGGAACAGCATCCCCTTCCTCTCTCTTGCTCGCTCTCCTTTCCTTCCCTGGTGCCCCTGGATAAAACCCGCAGGCGACCCCGCCTGCTCTTTCTGGGCGGCTTCACCCCTACCCTGTGCATATCAACTCAGGTGAATCTTTGCGGCTCATCAGCCCAGCCCCCAGCCAGCCATCCCAGCCAGGTGCAGCCAAGACTGCTGCTGAGCCTCCACCCACCATGAGCAAAGGCTCCCCCTGCAGAGGGAAAGCTGAGCTCTGTCTCAAGGATGGGCAGGAGAGCGCAGGGGAAGGCAGGGAGGTGGCCTGCAGGGCCAGCAGGACAGAAGTTCTGCCGACCCCCTCTGTTTTTAACTCAAGCACCCATCTTCCCAGCCTTGGTTCCTGGGGAACAAGTAAGAAAGCTCTAGTCTGGACTAAGCAGCAAATTAGAGTTCTCTCCTGGATAGAGACTTGTAACTGAAAGAATAAGGAGAGCGTTTACCCAGCATCCTTTCTCTCTGTTTTCTTTGAGGGCAGGTGTTGGCATTGCACAGCAGGAAAAGCACAATAAAACTGAGCCACCGCTTTTCTCCAAATTAGCAGTCCTTAGCATCAAAGATGCATGTTCAGTGAGCATGGGCCCAAATCAAAAACATACTTTGCAGGTCCCACTCTCAGAGTTTCTGATTCAGCATATTTCTGGGTGGGGCTCTGGAATCTGCATTTCTAACAAGTGCACAGGTGAGGCTGATGCTGTGGGACTTGGGACCCCACGGTGAGAACCACTGTCTACACCAAACCCCTGGACCATGTGCCACATGCCACAGGGGGGAAGGTTTAGCTGGCATCCTGCCTCTCTAAGGCTAATGCAGAATGTTATATATCAGAAATGGGTTGACTTTTACAAGGAGGGCAGCTTATCAGCTTACAGGTTTACAGTTCTGAAGCTGTGACCATGTCCACATCAAGACATCATCAGATGATGCTTTCTTCCTGAAGACCAGCTGCCAGAGGTGCTGAACTCCTCTGTCACATGGCAAGGCACATGGCGGCATCTGCTGGTCTCTCTCTTCTCCTTTGGGTTTAGTTGCTTTCACCTTCTGGCTTCCATGGCTTTCTCTCTTCTCTCTCCATATCCATCCCATTTATAAAGGACTCCAGTAAGAAGTAAGGCCCACCCTGGGCCACACCTTCCTGAAGTAGCCTCATCAAAAGAAGGCCCCACCTACAATAAGCCCACACCCACGGGAATGGATTAACTCTAAGAACATGATTTTCTTGGGCCCATCAGCTTCAGACTGTCACAATGACATCAAAATTTTACTACCTCTGAGAGCTGATGGTTACTGATTTATAAAGAGCCTCTTGGGTTATTTCTGGAAAACATCCCATTTTTATGCAGTTGTCTCTTTTCTGGATCTATGTAGATAATTTAACTTTCCTCTTACATTATAATTCATTAATCAAAACCATCATTATCTTTTGAGTTCTCATCCTGTCAGATTTCATTTTCCTCTTTAAGTATTCCAGATTCAAGGCTTTCTGGATTGATGGACTCCAACCAATCCATTGTTTCCACTCTCTGCTGGCTGGCACCACAATTGGTACTCTCAGCCCCAAAATCCATCAACTTCTTGGTGAAGACGCAGGACATGAGTTGTTCAAGTGAGTTGCTTGTTTGGATATGATGCAAAGACTCCTTTATCTGGTCTGAGGGTCAGTCTGAGCAGGTGCAGCACACGTGGCCTTGCCTTCTTTCGCCCCAGCCCTGCCGTCTGATGGGTCTTTCTAAAAGGCACAATTTGCTAACCAGATGGGCCAATGTTGTGATCAGAGGGATAGTCTTTGCTTAACAGCCCTCAAATGAAAAGAATACCCTCTCAGTGCCTGAACACAGTCAGGTTTTTGATACTTCCCAAGGACTAGTGATTTTTTCTGTTGCTTGGTAATGAGAAAGTACAGGTATTCTGAACATGACAGATTTTTTAAAAAAAATCTTTTAATTTTTTTAATTCATTTTGTAAAAATATTACATTAAAAAAATATGAGGTCCCATTCAACTCCACCACCCCCACCCTACCACTCCCCCCCCAGCAACACTCTCTCTCATCATCATGACATATCCATTGCATTTGGTAAGTATATCTCTGGGCATCGCTGCACCTCATGGTCAATGGTCCACATCATAGCCCATACTCTCCCACTTTCCATCCAGTGGGATAATTGTCCCTGAAGCACCACCCAGGACAACTCCAAGTCCCAAAAACGCCTCCACATCTCATCTCTTCCTCCCATTCCCCACACCCAGCAGCCACCATGGACACTTTTCCCACACCAATGCCATATTTTCTCTGTGGACCTTGGATTGGTTGTGTCCATTCCACATCTATGTCAAGAGGAGGCTTAGATTTCACATGGATACTGGATGCAATCCTCCTGCTTTCAGTTGTAAGCACTCTAGGCTCCATGGTGTGGTAGTTGACATTCTTCAACTCCATGTTAGCTGAGTGGGGTAAGTCCAATAAATCAGAGTGTAGGAGCTGAAGTCTGTTGAGGCTCAGGGCCTGGCTATCATATTGTCAGTTCAGAGATTCAAATCCCCTAGATATATCTTAAACCCCAGCACCAACTACAATTCCAGTAAAGTAGCATGAAAGCCTTGTGAAAAGAGATCCCATCTGTGTCCAGCTCCATCACCAAAGAAGGGCCAACTGGCATGGCAGTGAACCCCATCTGCCATGACCATAGAGCCTGTGGATCTCTTTAGCCCTCAAAAGAACCAATACCTGGGGTTGTATCTACTTTATCTGTCTCTGAGACTCTGCTCAGGTGTGCATAAGGGCAATCCTTTTTGAAGTTCCTGTTTGTTGCAGAGTTGACATCATGGACTATTCCTCCCATCACTACCGTCCTGCTCTTGTGTACAGCCCCAAATCACCAGTTGAGACGTAGGTGCATTTTACAAGAGTTGTTCATTATATGAAATGTTTAGCTTAATGTGGAGTCCAAGGATATCTCTGGGCCACACTTTGGTTTCCAAGCGGCAGAAAGTAAAGTGGAAGCCCTGCGGACGGCAAGGTGCACCCTGCATCTCAGGAAATTGCCAGTAGGTGGAGAGAAGCAGTGCCATGCCTTTGCAGAGTCTCCCATGGAGAAAAGCGGAGTATCAGGCAATGCCAGCCAAAGAGCAAGTTGCTTTATAATGCGATGCAATCTTGTGGCATATCATGCAGCATGACGACTTCAACCCAGGCACTCCTGATCCTCAGTCCTCACCCAGCTTGTGCTCCTGGACCCATTCTCTACTACCGGCGTGATGGAGGCAAGATCTGACCCCCCCCCCCCATCCCTAAGCCCGCCTGTCCCTGTCCTCACTGTCCCCCAGTGCCTCTTCTCCATCCTACCGACAGATTTATTCCAGAACAAGTTCTCTCTCTGCTCATCTTACTTCTGTTCATAACCCACAACCCACCCACCCCAGATCTATCTTCATTAAAATTTAAATATTAAATGCTTGTAAGATAACACAGCTGCCTTTAGGAGGGAGGACATTTTTATTTGGACCTGATTTGGGGTCAAATAGGATTGTTATAAAAGGACTCTGAACTAGACCAAATGCCAGCCTAAGCAATTAAAATCCAGTGCCTCACACAGGCCCCCAGCGGTCCTGCCCTAGTTAGGGGTCTGCTGGTGGCTCAATTATACCATCTCCCTTCAAGAGGCTGAGACCATCAGCTGGTCATTGGAACTCACTCTGGGCAGCGGCATAATTGGCCACAGTTTTGCATCCGTGGAGTTTCTTTAATTTTGTAGATGCTGGCATTTGTCTTTTAGAAAAATGTGATTAAATTAGTTTGTTTTTCAACCGGAGCATGTGACGATTCAAAAATTATTATTAAAGGATGCATTCCTTTCAACATGATCACACCGGAAACTTGCCTCTTCCTGCATCCTGGCCCCCTTTTTGAAAGTCAACCATGAACTAGAGCTCAGCTATTAGGATTGTGCAATTGCCTGACTCTAAAGGCAGAAATTGTTTTTTATAAAAAAAAAAATTGTGTGAAGTTCAACTCCATTACCATATTCTTTTATATGGAGGACTCATGTTAGAAATTTTAAGTATTTGTAATTCTGTTCAATAGCGGACCAATAAGGAGATGTGGATGGCTTCCAAATAGGTGACAAGCCAAAATATTTCATGGACAGGCATGCTCCCCTTGTCCCAACACACTTAAGTTTTGGAGAAATGAAGAAGCGAAACCATTTTCTGTATCCTCTGCTGCTATTGCCTATGAGGGCAGAGTTGCCTAGAGTCAGAGTTCTGTCCATGTTTCTCTGCTGGATCTTTTGTCTCATACTTTCACTATTTGATTTCCTAAGCCACACGCACCTGGTTGTGAAATTCCAGACAGCAGTGATTGTTTTTCTGTACCTAACCTTCTCTCTCTGGATTTTTTAAACGTTTGTCTTCTGGTATACCACCTATACATTCCTTAACATACCAGGTATTTTCCCGTTTTCCTGTTTTGCCCAAGCTCCTTCCATTTCTCCCCAACTTTTTCTCCATTTTATAACCATCTACTTTAAGGCGCATAGTAAAAGTCACCACCTCTATGAAGGCTTTTTCTTACCCTAATGGGGCAGAAGCAATGGCAGTTCCCTCTGGCAGGGCTGTGAGGCGAGTTGCTACAGGGTAGGTACATCATGGGAACACAGGCTCAGGCACAACAGAAGCTTCCAGCAAATGACCGGCTTTTTTACTCACGCAGCACTGAGGGTCAGAAGAGCAGCAGAAGAGAGCCCATCATGGCTGGTCTCCCGGGAGGCCAAACTGCTCAGGTCAGGTTTTGTGGATGGCAGCTCTGCATGTCTCAGTTTTTGTCGGAGGAGAGACCAATCTGTAATGCCAAAGTTGGGGTATTTATATGACCCAAGGGGACGAAGACTGCCATTAATTTTCATGTGCTGATGAGCAGATGGGGCTGCCTGTGCCTAGTTTCCAAGGTCAAGGTCTGCTTAGTCCTTTTCATTAGACCTAACACCTCCCCTAGGGTTGTGGAATGAAAGCTGACTGCAACAGCATCACACGATGGAAGAGGAGGTGGGGGCTAGGTGAGGGCTGGGAGATGGCCATGAATTCCCCGGCAAGGGCATTCATCTATTCACGGTGCTTCTCTGAGAACAGTTAGCTTCCTGGGTCAGGGACAATGAGCTGTTTGCTTCATGAATGTTCCATGCTCTATGGTTGAATAATTTTACAAGGAAAAAAAGGACAGAGAAGAAAATAAAGAACCGCTCTCAGATATATGAGAGAAGAGTGGCTCCAAGAAAATTAGATGTGGGTAATTACAAGTAATTTTTAAGGACCTAGACTCAGAGAGCTTGACAGTGCCTTAGAAATGATGCACTGAGGTTTAGTTACCTCTTCTCCAGGTGAGGGACCTGGGTCAGTGGGCTTCCCGAGGGCACCAGGCTTGCCAGAGTGAATCTGCTCTCAGACCCTGCAGCTCTGGAGACTTGGTCCTTTCTCTTTCCACTTAGTATCTGTGGAGTGATTCTCTGACCTGGGGGCCATGGAGTGATATGGTCTATATTCTCAAGGATATTACTACTAAACTGTGGTGACAAAACTGGAATGCCTGGGGAAAAATGTTAATTTAACAAGAAGGAGAGGCCTCTGTCCTCAGTGTGTTGCCTGCATTCAACAAAGGAGATGATTCTTCTGGCCACAATTCACGTGGACTTCTGCCTTGTACATAATGGCCATATTTCCCCAGATCAACATGGGTACACTAGAACCAGCAAGGACAAGTTTTCAGGAACTTATGATTACAGTAAGTAATCATAATTTCCTCTTTAGGCCCACAGTGTACATTCTGTCTTCTGGTGATGTGTGTGGGCTGGGGTGGTGGTGTCCTATTTGATTGGCTTGCCCATATTTCTCCCCCTGGTAGGAACTTCTCCACATATTATGACCCAGTTAGAATTCCTTCTCCTTTTATATTGATGCAAATACTAACTTAATCTTAATAGCAAATAAGTTAGTAAATACATAAACACAATGACATGGCAGTTTAGTTTACAGGAAGAAACACCTGTTATATGTCTTAGTCTGCTCAATCATTGAATAGAGGAAAGTATTAACTCATTGGGTGGTGGGAGGGTTGAATGAGTTAATACATACAAAGTTTTAGCACAGTGCCTGGCACATTTAAAGGCTCAGTACCTGTTAGATATGGTGAAGAAGGAGAAGGAGGAGGAGAAGGAAAAAAGGAGAAGAAGGAGACGGAGAAGACAGTGGAGAAGGAGAAAATGGTGGTAGTGGTGATTGATGATGATGATGATATTCATGGTGGTGATGGTGCTGATGGTGCTGATGGTGGTGATGATGATGATGATGATGGTTTGTACAGATGACCAGCTTCATCCTACCTCCATGTCCTGGCTCAGGCTATTCCTTCAACCAGAAAGAGTGTCCACCTGTTTGGATAAATCCTGTCCTTCTTCAAAATCCTCATTCAGTTTCCAAATACTCGGGATATCTTTTTCTAGTGATTTCAGGTCATAATGACAATAATAACAATGGTTTCTAGGAACTAAACTTCTCTCAGTTAGTTTTGTAAACAACCCTGTGGCATGGGAATTATCGTCAGTAAGGAAATAGAGACAGAGGGAGTTCAATGTTGTGCCTGAGGTCACATGGGTAGAGCTGACTCAGGCCCTTGTTTCCCTGGCACCAAGACTCTTACTTTTCCTCCATTGTATGCTTAACATGCGGGGTTAGTACATGGACAGATTACTAGTACAGTGATTTAGGTAACCTACATAATAACAGAACATACGGGTACTGCTAAATGTGTACATGTAGTAGTTTTCAGCAAGGATGAACAAATCATTTCTACAAATATAGAATGCTAACAAGTATAGGTTTAATATTTTGCACTGTTTACAGCAGCAGTCTAAAGACGTTTTGTAACACGGTGTGACTTATCCCGTCTACTGAATACGCACGCTGTGCCAGGCGCTGTGCTGGGTGCCCATGAGCAATGTTGCACTGACACCTCTCAGGAACCCTGTGCGGTTGCCAAAGAGGATGCAGAAGCCATAGAGACTAAACAATTTTCCAAAGTTTACACACCCAGCAAGTTGTTGGAACAGGATTCAATCCAAGCCTAACACAAAAGCCTGACCTCGTGACTACTATTTTCACTGAAAGCAATGATGTGTGTGTTTGTATATATATGTACACATAATCTACATTTCAATTTTATTTTCTTTTTTAAAACTTTTCAGGCATACACAGTATTAGTGATCATTGCAGGCAATATTATAGTAAACTTATTTTGTGATATTTTTAAAGTTGTTTGCTTTTTTGAACTTTATTTTCATTATTACCTTTACTACCCTTTGGAAAAATATATACTATGGAATGAATAATTAAAGTAGAAATATTTTTCAAATATCTCAAGTATTCAATATTTTACTTATAACTACTCTGCTGAAAGTATACCTAGGAGTGATTAGGAGTAATACATGTATAGATTCCCTCTCAAAATTAGCTAAAGGGACGTGCCACAGAAATTTATTAGAAAGACAAGAGTTCTGCTTCATTCACTCCACCAATCCTTTGTCAGATTCCTTACTTTAATCTGCTTCTATGTCATGTAAATTAATTGGGGATGTTTGCTATTGTTTATGAATTCCAAAAATAGATATTGGATTATGTTTATAAACTGGTCTGTTAGATATTAGATTATATTGGATTCAGAGGTTTCACTTTTACTTGATTAAATTATGATTAGGGCTTTGATTGGGCCACATCAGTAGGGCATTGAGTCCCCACCCTTTGGTGGGTGGGGACTCACAGAGAAAGGATGTGGCAAAGAACAGAGTTGGGAGTTTTGACCTGGAGCCTGGGAAGTAAGCACACAGAAGAGAGCAGAGCAGTGAGCCCAGAGAGAATCACACCGTGGGGAGAGAGAGAGACAAAGCCTAGAGAGACAGGCTACAGCTGACCTTGTGGAGAGAACAGAGCAGCTGAGCCTGGAGAGCAACGAGCCCTGGGAGAGAGATGAGACATATCCCAGCCTACAGCTGATATTGGAGGAAGCTGGGACCATGGAGTCTTAAGAGGTAGAGAAGCCTGAAGCCCTGCAGATGGCAGAAGCCATCTTTCTCCAACATGTGGCAACAGATTTTAGTGACAGACATAACTTACACTTTATGGCCTGGTAACTGTAAGCTCCTACCTCAAATGAACATCCTTTATAAAACCAACAAATTTCTGGTATTTTGTACTAGCACCCATTTGGCTGACTAATACAGTGGTATATACTCCATTTATTCAGGTTTTAAAAATCACTAATAATTCAGTAATTCCCATAAAGATACTGTGTATTCACTTTTGTGTTAATTTTTTTTCATGTCAATTTGGGCGTTGGTCATAAAATTTATCTGGAGATGCCTTTCTTAAGAACTTTCTAATAGATTCTTTCCTTGTACTTGTAAGACAGGGAGATGCTGCAGACAAACAAAATAAGGCGGAATCTAAGAGAGGCACAGACACTGAGGAAAGGTAATGCCTTAGAAGGCCTTGACTACAGATCAGCAGCCCTACATCCTTGCTACACCTTTGAACCACCTGGGAGAGCTATCAAAAAGTATGATTATTCAGGCCCCATCCTAGAGATTCCAATTCAAGGTGGATGAGCACATGGCCCAGGCATTGGTACATTGAAAATGCTCCTCGAATGATACTGTTCTGTGCAGCCGTGGTTGAAAACCATTGCATTGGATAAATGAACCTGAAGCTCAGCTCACTGGTCAACACTGATGATAAAGATTTGTTTAAAACTAGAAAGAGCAGGTAGAGGGAGAAAAAGAGTGGATTGATGACAAATGCCCCAGGAGCACCAACCTTAAATCAGGGGTTCTTAACTGGGGGTCCATGGCCCACCAAGATTCAGGGTGTTCGTGAGCTTGAATTGAAAAAAATCAACATATTCTCTTTATTTTCTTTGACCTCTAACTGAAATCTAGCATTTCCTTCACCTATGAATGTATGCAATAAATAAATTACAGTAGTATTTGTATTAGTTAGCCAAAGGGGTGCTGATGCAAGATATCAGAAATCAGTTGGCTTTTATAAAGGGTATTTATTTGGAGTAGAGGCTTACTAATACTAGGCTGTAAAATGAAAGTTACTTCCCTCACCAAAAACTATTGCCATGTGTTGGAGCAAGATGGCTGCTGTTTACAAGGGTTTAGGCTTCCCGAGTTCCTCTCTTCCTGGGGCTTGCCTTACTCAGGGCTCAGCTACTCTGCTCTCTCCACAGGCCAGCTGTAGACTATCAGGCGAATGGCTTGTCTCTCTTCACCAGGCCTCTGCCATGTCTAATCGAGCCTTCTTTCTGCTCCTCTGTGTGTTTCCTTCCCCATACTTCCAGCATAAAAAATTCCTTCTCTCTTCTCTGCTATGTGGTTTTCTCTGAGTCCCCACCCACCAAGGGGCAGGGACTCAACATCCTACTGATGCAGCCCAATCAAAGCCTTAATCATTATTTAATCAACTAAAAGTGAAACCTCTGAATCTAATATAATCTAATATGCCTGGAGGGACAGACCAGTTTACAAACATAATCCAATATCTATTTTTGGAATTTATAAACAATATCAAACTGCCACGTATTTATTTCACCTGACTGGCAAAGGGGTACGTGGAACAAAAAAGGTTAAGAAACCCTGCCTTACAGAAACAGTAAAAAGGAAGAAACCACTCGGGGGATACGAGTTCAGCAGGAGATGGCAATATCCTGAAGTCATGGCAGGAGACACTGTGGACCTTAGTGGTAGTTGAGCCATGGGGACATGTGCAAAACCAACGGTGGGGACCATAAACCAGCCAGCCTAAGTAAATACATCATCCTTTCCCATCCTGCGCTATGGCTGCCCCAGTGCAAGGGAAGAATGCAGCCCCTGCATAACTTGCACTGATAGGCCATTCTATGTAATTGGCCATGATATTAATAACTAAAGGACCTTCTGCAAAGGGGTGGATTTTATTTCATACAAAATAAATGGAAGAGTATCAAATGAACTGGAAAACTGAATATTTAAATCCTGGGTAATTACAGTGAAGAAAGGAGTGTGGCAGGGGCAGTGTTTATTAAACAACAACAAAAGAATTCATTTCTAGTTAGAGAGGCGTCTGGGTCATTATCATTATTTTTAAGACTGTAAGAACGTTAGGTGGAATAGATTTCTTTATTACTCCATTTCTTTTATTCATTGTTATTCTAGAACCATGGCTACTCTGCTTTAGTTCAGTGCCTGCTTGGGTCCGTGAAGTCAGAATTTCTACTTTCTCCTCCCTACAAAGGTGTG
The DNA here is from genome assembly GCF_030445035.2 of Dasypus novemcinctus. NCBI lineage: Eukaryota > Metazoa > Chordata > Mammalia > Cingulata > Dasypodidae > Dasypus > Dasypus novemcinctus. Next base: position 162,480,591 of record NC_080676.1, on the reverse strand, counting down.
TGACCTTCACTTTGAATAAGTAAGAATCCATAAGATAGAAAATTACTTCTGTGTTTCTTCCTCCCACTGTTCTTTCTAGACTTATTCCTCCATCTCCACTCTTGGACGAAATCTTCAGGAGGTCAGTAACTTCTTAAATCTCTCTTAGATGACCCCAAAGTGTTCTAGACAATTTTACACCCCCAAACAGTCTTTGTACAGTAGTTAAAACATTTGACCCAGTTTTGTGGCTAAAACTCCAAAGTTGTTTTTTTTGTTGTTGTTGTTCTACGATCTCTTTACATTAAAAAAATACAAGAGGTTCCCATATACCCCCCACCCCCCCTCACCCCACTCCTCCCACATCAACAACCTTTTTCATCATTGTGGCACATTCACTGCATTTGGTGAATACATTTTGGAGCACTGCTGCACCACATGGAAAATAGTTTACACTCTCCCCCTGTACATTCAGTGGGTTATGGCAGGATATATGATGTCCAGCATCTGTCCCTGTAATATCATTTAGGACAGCTCCAAGTCCTGAAAATGCCCCCACATCACATCTTTTCTTCACTCTCCCTGCCCTCAGCAATTCCCATGGCCACTTTCTCCACATCAATGCTACAATTTCTTCCATTACTAGTCACAATAGCTCTATAGTAGAATACCAGTAAGTTCACTCTAATCCATATTTTATTCCTCCATCTTGTGGACCCTGGGATGGTGATGTCCCCTCTATATCAAGAGGGGGCTCAGATTCCATATGGATGATGAATGCAATTCTCCTGCTTGCAGTTGTAGGCACTCTCAGTTCCCCGGTGTGGTGGTTGACCATCTTCACCTCCCTGTTAGCTGACCTGGGTAAGTCCAGTGAACCAGAGGGTAGGAGTTACAACTCTGCTGAGGCTCAGGGCCCAGCTGGCACATGGACAGTCCAGAGATTCAAGTCTCCTGAATAAACCAACCCTAGAGGTATGTGTAAAAAGGTAATATCTGAGTCCAAATCTATCACACTCAGAAACACAAATTCCAAAGTAGGGCCAGTTGACATGGCACCAAATTCCAGAGCCATCTGCCATGACCATAGAACCTGTGGGTCTCCATAGCCCTCAGGAGAACCAGTAACTGGGGTTGTATCTACTTTGGCTGTCTCTGGAGTCCTGCTGAGGCGTGCATAAGTGTGACCCCTCTGATGACCTTCTGACTCTTTTTTGAAGACTCTTAGCCATTTAAACTCATTTGTCTTTGCCATTTTCCCCTTTTATTCAAATTCAAAAAGCAGTTTTTAAAACATGATCCTACATGTAGACCGAGATATTCTGCTGGTCTGAGTTGACCCTTTTATTCAAGGTCTTTTTCTAGTTACATCACCAGTTGGTGCTTGGTAGTAATCCCTCAGCACCAGGGTGGCTCATCCCCAGAAGTCATGTCCCACACTGGGGGGAAGGTAATGCATTTACATGCTGAGTTTGGCTTAGAGAGCGGCCACATTTGAACAATATGGAGAATCTCAGGAAGTTCTTAGGCACCCTGCAACTCTAGGCCTAGTTCATATTTCAGGCACATGGGCTCATAAGTACAGTCATCAGTATCAAGGGCTCATTATTGGACCATCCTTCTTTGTTTGTCTTTGCTGTTGCACTTGGAGGATTTTTACTATTCCATTGGGGAATGTGATAGAGCTCCCCTGGCTAGGAACTTGGAACTTCCTCAGTTGTTATTTGCATCTGTAACTACTATGAAAATACCCAACATACATCCAAACATTTTTATGTACCATATATACATGACCTGGAGAACTCCTTCCCAACCATGTGCCCCCCCCCCATCAATAACACCCCATACCAGTGTTCCTTCCCATAGATGAACCTTTCTGTGGTCCAAAACTTCTTTAAAAAAATGAGAGAATGGCCTCTTCAACAAATGGTGCCTGGAGAACTGGATATCCATATACAAAAGAATGAAAGAGGATTGCCATCTCATACCTTATACAAAAATCAACTCAAGATGGATCAAAGACCTAAATATAAGAGCCAAGACCATAAAGACTTTGGAAAACAATGTAGGGAAGCATCTACAGGAACTTGTAATAGGAAATGGTTTCATGAACTTCACACCCAAAGCACAAGCAGCAAAAGAACAAATAGATAAATGGGACTTCCTCAAAATTAAAGCCTTTGCACCTCAAAGGAGTTTGTCAGGAAAGTGAAAAGATAGCCTACACAATGGGAGAAAATATTTGGTAGCTATATATCTGATTAATATCTTGCATATATAAAGAACTCCTATATCTTGAAAATAAAAAGACAAACAACCCATTTAAAAAAGTGAGCAAGAGATTTGAACAGACACTTCTCCAAAGAAGAAATACAAATGACTAAAAAGCACATGAAAAAATGCTCAAAATCATTTGCTATTAAGGAAATGCAAATCAAAACTAGAATGAGAGACCATCTTATTCCCATGAGACTGGTGGCTTTCAAAAAAACAGAAGACTACAAGTGTTGGAGAGGATGTGAAGGAAAGGGAACACTCATCCATTGCTGGTGGGAATGCAGAAGGATCCAGCCATTCTGGAGGACAGTTTGGCAGTTTCTCAAAAAACTAGCTGTCGATTTGCCATATGACCCAGCAATTCCACTGCTGGGTATCTACCCAGAAGAACTGAAAACAAGGACACAAACTGATACATGCATACCAATGTTCATAGCAGCATTATTCAGTATTGCCACAAGATGGAATCAACCCAAATGCCCATCAACAGATGAATGGATAAATAAAATGTGGTATATACATACAATGGAATACTACTCAGCTATAAGAAGGAATACAGTACCAACACATGGTATAACATGGATGAATCCTGAAAAACTCCAAAGTTTATCGCCTCTCCCCTGCCCAACATTCGGACTGACTCAAGCTGGGAAGCCCCGAGGGTGGGACCTTCATCATTCTTTTCTCTGTCTATTCCTGGACTTCATTGTCCTCCCCACTGTACCTAAGGTGCCCTCCAGGGTTGACAGTGAGACTGGGAGAAGATGAAAGTAGAGAGGCCCATGTGACCATGATATTGAGATGTGGTTTTTATGCTCTCTGAGATTTGCATGTGGGCATTGCTGATGCTGTCTCTTGTGGAGTTCCTCAAACTTTCCACTGGGAACATCTAAAGACTCATCCTGCAGTGGAGACACTGCCTCTTGTCCATTGACCTCCCCCTCAGTTTTTACATTCCGTGGTATTCCTCCACATTCTTTTTGTGAGCTTTTCTTATCCCTGACTAGAGGCCCCTTGAGTGAGTCCTTTAAGAAGATGCAGCAGCAGCTGTTCAGACCCAGACCCAATCTCCTGGGCCCTCATTATTTCAGTAACATCCATGTGCGTGTCCAGTTGGAGCAGTTTTCAGCCAATGCCCAACAGAGATTGGATGATAAAGGTCCAGGCTTCCTCTGTGAACAATTCTCAAGTACATTCCTCCCAGTCCTCAAAGGTCCCCAGGTGCTTACAAGAGCGAGCTGCTCAACACCCAACTCTTTGTTAGCTGCCTTCACTTCCCTGGCTCACTTCCTTAGTCCCCTACAAGTTATCCCCCAAACAATTTGCACTCACACCCATGCTTCAGGGCCCACTTTGGGGGAATCTCAACTGAAGAAGACACCTAAGAGGAACATGCCTCCAGCCCTCTTTCGCAGACCTATGTTTAGCTCCCAAGGTAGCCACAGCAGATTGATGGTTTGCCAGTTCCTAGCCTTGACTTTCACTATAGACTTCCAAGTTTGATTTAGAGCCTGGGTCCTCTGAATCTCCCAAGACGAAGGGACCCAGGATAAGATCTCCCCGAGGTTCTTGAAACTTTACTTATTTGACTTTGAAGTGATAGAAAAGTACCATCTGCATCCTTCCCTTATTGGCAATGGGAAGAAAAATACTGAAAAGATTCAGTAACCGTAAAAACTCTTTCCAAAAAAATTCTTTGGAGCAATGTTTTGTGTTAAGGGTGCAAAAATGATCTTCGCACTTCACCTTAGAAGAGAGGGGTGGTTGGTATCTGTAATTATTAACCTCATCAAATTTGAGACAGAATGAGTCTAAGTTTTTAAAAAAGTAGAGCAGTTTCAGGTATACACAAAAATCATGCAAAATACAGAGTTCCTATATGCCTCCTATTATAACACCGTACATCAGTGTGTTCCTTTTTTTTATAATTGATGAAATAACATTATTGTGCTATTATACTACATATTATATGCAGTATAATATATTTTACTATAGTCCATGGTTTACATTAGGGCTCACTGCTTGTGTTGTACAGACCTGTGGTATGTTTTTCTTTTTTTTCTTTTTATTCTAGTAACATCTATGCAACCTAAAATGTCCCCTTTTAACCACATTCAGACATGTTCTTCAGTAATTACATTCATAATGTTGTGCTATCACCACCATCCATTACCAAAAATTTTCCATTACCCCAAACAGAAACTTTGTACCAATTAAGCTTTAACTCCCCAGTCCCTACTCAGACCCCAGCCCCTGGTAACCTATATTCTAGTTTCTGACTATGAAATTGCTTCTTCTAATTATTTTATATCAGTGAGGTCATCCAATATTTGTCCTTTTGCGTCTGGCTTATTTCAGGCAACATGATATCACATTGCATCAGAACTTCAGAATGGGCCCAATTTTAGCAATCTGTTATGAGTGTAAGTAGGTACTCAGTTCTGAAGAATTCTTTAGAACACAGAAGGAGAACATGAGCACCATACAGGCTAGGACCTTGGCTCGTTCATGCCCGTGTCCTGGACACCTTTCTCCAGACTTGCTACACGCTAGTTGCTCAGCAAATGTGATTGGTGGAAAGGATAACTTTGTGCTCAAGTTTTAGTGTCTAGCACTGCCCTCAGTACAAAATTGATGGGAAAAAAAAAAAAAAAGAAGCAGATATTAGGATCATTCACAGACACTTAAAATACAGCCCAAACTTTTGCCAAGGATTTTAATAATAAGGAGAAGGGACATTCTGATTTGTCCCAGGCATTTTCTTATACTTTCTCACTGAATGCTGCCAACTGACATGTGTGGTATGGGTTCTTATTTCTACCTTACAGGAACCCCACTTCCAGAAAGGCTAAGGAACTTGCCTTATTACTTCCCATGAATAGTAATCTGAATAGAGGTATTCAAATCCAGTTCTATAGATTCAAGCATTTCTGCTTCTTGAGTCATACATGGGCTCTTTTTAAAATGAAAACATGTTCCAGAATGGGAGGGAGGCTAAAAGCCATTGCAGATGGTTTAGCCTTTCCAAGGCACTCAAACGCTTCTCTGTGAATCCCCAGGAATTTTGTCAGCTCTGGAAGGCCAGGTTGCATTATTATACTAATGGAGTTAAGAAAAGTTCTGAAAGGTTCAGTAAGACTTCTCAGTTCCTCTGAGCTGGGACTTGAACGTTTACCCTTTGATTGTCAAAGTCCTCTAGTCATATGGAAAGAAACGACTGCACCCTTTTTTCACCTGGATTACAAACTTCCACTGGGGTTCCTGGGGTGGGAAGTTGTGGCCACCTGAATCAGGGAGAGTCTTAATCCATAGACCCATAGAAGGTCATAGAGAAGAGCCAGAAGCCAGAAGTCAGTGGAAACAGGAAGTGCAGACACAAGGAGAGAGAGATGACTGTGTGATGGGAGTTAGAGTTATAGCCAAGGAACTCAAGGATTGTGGCAAGTCAGTGTCAGGATACAACAGACCTCAGAGAGACTTCTCCCTCTGAGACCGTGAGACAAAAGTTTACCACATTTTGTGGTATTTGTGATATTTGTCATAGTAGCATGGCAACCTAAGTCATCTTTTTAGAGCAAATGCCTCTTGGAGTCATGATTTGCATGTTAGTATGTGTAATGGTTAGGCTAATGTGTCAACTAGGCCAGGTAATGGTGGCCAGCTGTTTGGTCAGGCAAGCTCTGGGCAAATTGTACTGCCATTTCATGAACCTAAATCATTAGTGCGTTGACTGCATCTATGGCTGATTACATCTACAATCAACTGAGGAGATTGTCGTCAGCAATGAGTGACGTCTCATCCAATAAATTGAAGGCCTTAAAGGAGAAGTGATTTCAGCATTCAGAAAGAGAATTCCCATCTCACAGCAGACAGACAGCTTCTCCTGAGGATCTCATCAGCGACCTCCATTAGAGTTCCTGGCTTGTAGCCTGCCCGACGGAATTTGGGCTCGTGCACCCCCATGGCTGCATAAGTCAATTTTATAAAATCTCATACTATTTACATGTATCTGTTTACCTAGAAAATCCTGACAAATACAATAGGCGATTTCTCCTTGAGATTAGGATTTTCTGTGAGAAGGGAAGATACCAAGAATTTGGAGCAGTAGAGAGGTATGTGTGGGCAGCATGTCTCTTGGAGGAATCACTCATGCCAGACAACCTTCTTATAACCTTCAGGTTGTTCCTCTGTTTAATAGTATATCTTGTGCACCATTGTGCCTAAACGTACATCAGTGATTTTCTTGCACAAAGCCAGGCTATCATTTCTATCTTCATCTGTTTCAGTATGTTCCATAGGGTACAGCCCTAAACAAAATAGCCCTGCATGAGTGACAACCAAAATTCTTGCCTTCACAGTCACTGATTTTTATAAACCATTCTTATCAGATATGGGGCAGTTCAAAAGAGGACAATTTTAAAAAATTAAAAATTAAAAAAAACAAACAATTTTTAGGTCCAAAATGTAATAGTTACCCATAAAAAAGGGAAATTAAATAAACCCTACCCAACTAAAGACTTTGGAAAAAAACAAACCAAAACAAAAAAACAAAAGAAGACAATTCAGTGAGTTGAGTAAAACTTCTCAAGAAGAGCAGATAGTAATTTTTTCAATTGTCTATGCATCAAGCAAGGGGAGTTTGTGCTCAGCTGGTAGGTGATCATGTCTGTTTTATGTTGGAGTGCAGCCTTCTGTTTCCTGCACCCTAACAAGACTATAATGTGTCTGATTAGCCCTTTCCTCCATCCTTGAATCATTTTATGTCACTTAATAGCTGTTGTGAACAAGTATATTCTTGAAAAATAATGAAATGCCAGGAGGAATAAGCACAAAGTTCAATTCTTTGGTATAAATATGTTCAAATAAAGCTAGTAGAGTAAGTAATCTTGGTTGACTAAGTTAAGATAAGACCTACTTGAGTAACCTTTATCAAGTTTTTTATTGTCTGGATTAAGTTGTAAGCATTCCCTTTAGATGTATCAAATTTTGAACACTTATTGTGTAAAGGAAAATGTGCTGGAAGGTTTTCAATAAATTGAATAAGGGCTTTTGATGGAATCCAATTTGAAAACGCCACAATCCTTCATTTCAAAGTATCCACAGAGCCTTGACATGTTGATACCAAGTTCTGGGATCAAAAGTGAGTAGGAATAATTGAGCTTTCTCCTCAGATATTCCCAGTTTGGAGACAAGTATGAAAGAGTAAATGTGTCATACACTATATTAAGGAATATAAAATCAAGATTATCATTTATGGTATTATCTTTGTGAATAGAAAGCAGTTCCTATGGATATAATCTTGATTTTCTTCATCTTACCAAAATATGAAAACTTCTCTATTTTATTAAATGAATTTCCATGGTGTTATGAAAAAGATATATTCTACTTCACTGCTTGGATCCATTATTTAACTTTCCAGTACTACTCATCTTTGTCAAGACGTGTTGAAATCTTCAATAAAGAATACAAATGGGTAGTTATCAAATATTTAGAGCTATTCTTTTGCAAATAATTCATTAAATCTCAACTTATGTTGGGGCTGTTTGTTGGTTGTTAGTACCCCCTGAAACACTTGAGGATATCTCAAGTGTTTGGGATCACTTGAGGATATCTCAAGTGTCCAGTTATAGAACCTTTTTTGCATGTGATTTTTAAATGATTAACTGCTGTATTTGGGAATGTTCATTTCTACCTATGACTGGGATCAGGTGGGGATTTGGGAAGAGGAATGCTTGAACAATTGTGTGTCTTTACCTAAAGTTCTTATTCTTTGTGACAGATCAAGTCTAACATGTTCACTTTGATCCATATTTGATCCATATATTTTCATTACCATGTTAGCTGTGGATCACAAAATTCTACTGCAGTGTGGAAAACATTTCCCGGCCCCCATCCCTCCCACCATGGATTTATTCCCATGCATAAATATTAGTAATGACCAGCCAGAAGCACAAATGAACGTGATGTGATGATGTCGGGGGCGGGGGGGGGCTCAGCCAAGATACTTTTGGGGTGTAAAAAGAACTTGAAAGGGACCGATACTCGTAGATCTTCCTGGCCTGCCATGATCAGGGATGCTTGGGCACATGGGCCAACACTCTACATTGTAGTGCTGGGATTTATTAGTGACTTTGTTCAAATCAGGCCTCAGTTGCCTTACAGAGAATGGGAGAAATAAGGATGTGGGGTTAATACCTGCCCAACAGGGTTGTCACAAGAATCAAATTCAGTAAGTCGAGGAATTTGAAAATGTGCTTAAACCTATGAAGGACTGCAATCAAGCTGGTGTCGAGCAATATTCCTGTTGTATAGGGACTGCTTAATAACGGTTGGTGGGCGAGTGGATATTACTTAGTTGCTGAGTGTCAGCTTTCCACATATGAGGTCCTGGGTTTAATTCCCAGCCCTGGTACCTTAAAAAAAAAAAAAAAAAAAAAGGTTAGTGGAATTAATTGAGGAGTATGTAAATGAAAGAATGACGGTCGTTCTGTCCAGGGTTAGGTTCCACAGAAGAGTTTTTGCTCAATATCATGGGATGAGGAGTGGGGTGTTTCCAAGTCCAAGATTTACTGTCTGAGCAGGAAGAAAAACAGAATGATGTAACAAGAGTTTATAAGGCACCTAGTATGTTCAGTACCCTATGCAAGTTGTGATGGGTGGGATGAGTGTTGTTGGACATGATAACAGCCCTTGAGCTATACTCTACATCTACAAAAAAAAAGCCACAAAAAACCATGCTACTCCTGGATGGGTTTGCCAGGCAAGTTTCCTAAGTAATACTAACTCCGCAAGATGTATCTCTGAGCATTGAAATTGTTGCTTCCATAATGGCTCCCCTAATTCCATAGTACCTGATGTGCCACTATTCACTTTGTGCCATGTTTAGTTGCATGCATACTGCCCCTGGCACAACCTTACCCATTTCAGGAAGGGCAGAAATCTGCTCCTAGCTGTCATTTGATACCTATTGTGTCTGGCTCATAATAGGCGCTCATGCAAGCCAGATGTGTGGGCAAGGCTAGGAGAGTGAGGAAGGAAGTGTAATGATTACTTCTTGGGAGTTTATTTTGTGCCTGGCACTTGGTATGGCTTCTCCGTTCATCTACCAGCTGAGAGCATCCTCTTCCTACACACCACAGAGCCTCACCTCTAACATCCTGTTATTTTTATAATTGAGATACAAAATGAAAACAGTGAAGCATGTGAGACATACACATCTTAAATAATTAGAGAAAAGCGTGCTAGATAAAAAGTAAACTCTCTATTCTGTTCCACTTGTGTTTTTGTCTTTCTTTGGGTTAATTCTAAATTGTCTAAATTAATGACTTTTTGTAGTAACTCTTGAAATCTGATAGTGCAAATTCTCCAAATTTTACCTCCTTCAAGATTGTCTTGACTCTTCTAGATTTGATGTGCTTCCATACACATTTTAGAATCAATTTCTACCCATACACACAAAAAGCCTTTTGGTATTTTTATTGGGATTGTTTTGAATCTATTTATCAGTTTAGAGAGAATAAACATATTAACAATATTGAATCTTCCTATCTGTGGCCATGGAATATTTCTCCATTTGAGTTTGAAGTCTTCTTTAACTTTTCTCAGTAGCATATTTTGGTTTTTGCTATAGATGTTTTAAACAGATTTTGCTAGATTTATTTCTTGCTATTTGAGGTTTTTGATGGTATTATAAATGGTATTCTTATTTTAAATTTCATTTTAAAATTCTTGTTGCTTTAAAGGCCTAAGCTTCAGTCCAGATTCTGCCATTTACTAAGTTTGTACCTTTGGACACTTTCCTTTACCTGACTCAGTTTCCTCACTTGTAAAATGGTGACAATAAATTATAGATTATTGAGAGGATTAACTAAGATAGCAGTGCCAGGCTGAGCGATACCCAAGTTCTGCCTTGCTGTAGTAATACATTGGGTAAGTTGAACATTCAATAAACATTAGTTTCTTTCTACACATTCCTTTTTAAAGTGACAGAATCAAGTTGTCACATCTTTAAAATGGCAGAGGCCCTGTGGAAAGTCTGAATAAGTCCATGAATTTGACCTAATTATTCAAATTTTTGGAAGGGGAAAGTGGTTTTCTCTAGTAGGGAGGCTGTTATATGAGCCCACTAGTGCCTTTTGGAAGGCAAACTATCTGCAGCCTCACCATCATTATCATTTAGTATAGCTTAGTGCCCAAATATTCTACATGAGTTATTTTTTCTAAGTAGATGCTTTTCTTTTCTGGGGAGTAGCTGACTTTAATTTTTGTACTTTTTAAAACCAGTTGAAATTTTATGGTGCTTTTGCATTTATTCTCTTATTTCAATTTTTTCTTTATTAGAGAAGTTGTGCATTTAGAGAACAATCATGCATATCATACAGGTACCCACATACCACCCTGTAACACCTTGTATTGGTGTGGAACATTTATTATAATTGATGCTAGAATGTTTTTATAATTGTAATATTATAATAATTTATAGTTGTCCATGGTTTAACCTATGGTTCACTGTTCGGGTAGTATATTACCATGGTTTTTTTTTTATTCTGTCACTATATACACAATCTAACATTTCTCCTTTTAATCACATTGAGATATGTTTCAGTGCTGTTAATTACATTCAGAATGTTGTGTTGTCATTACCACCATACCAGAACATGACCATCATTCCAAATAAGAACTCTGTACATTTTAAACCTTCCTTCCCATTATTCCCACTCCATCTCCTTGTATCCTATATTCTAGAGTCTGACTCTATAAGTTTGCTTATTCTAACTGCTTCAAATCAGTTAGATCATACAATATTTGTCCTTTTGTGCCTAGCTTATTTCACTCAACATGATATCTTCAAGGCTCATCCACATTGTCACATGTATTCAGACTTCATTTCTTTTTATGGGTGAATAATATCCCATGTATTATAGATCACATTTGTTTAGTAGGTACTGGGCATTGAACCCAGGACCTCTTATATGTGAAGTTGGTATTCAGCCACTGAGCTACACCTTTTCCTGTATACCACATTTTATTTATCCCTTCATTGGTTGATGAACACTTGGGTTGATTCCATCTTTTAGAATTTTGAATAATGCTACTATTGAACATCAGTGTGAAAATATCTGTTCGAGTCCCTGCTTTCAATTCTTTTGGGTATGTACCAAGTAGCAGGATTGCTGAGTCACATGGTAGTTCTATATTTAGCTTTCTGAGGAACCTCTAAACTATCTTCCACAGCAGCTGCACCATTTTTCATTGCCACCAGCAAGGAATGAGTGTTCCTATTTTTCTGCATCCTCCCCATCACTTATTTTCTGTTTTGTTTTTTAAATAAAGCTATTATAATGAGTGCAAAATGATATCTCATCATGGTTTTGATTTGCATTTCCTTGATGCATCCTTTCATGTGCTCTGGCCATTAGCATATCTTCTTTCAAGATATGTCTATTCAAGTCTTTTGCCCATTTTTTATTGGGTTGTTTACCTTTTTATTTTTAAGTTGAGAATTTCCTTATATATTCTTGATTCTAAACCTTTATTGGATATATGATTTCCAAATATTTTCTCCCCTTGTGTAGGTTTATAATTTTACTTTCATGATAAAGCCTATTGAGGAACAAAAGTTTTGATTTGGATCAGTTCATAGTTACCCAATTTTTTCTTTTGTCACTTGTGCTTTTGGTATAAAGAACCGTTATCTAAAACAAGGTCCTGAAGATGCTTGCCTGTTTTCTTCTAGGAGTTTGATAGTTTTAGCTCTTATACTTAGGTCTTTGATCCATTTTGTTGATTTTTTTTTTGTATATGTTATGAGATAGGGTGTCTTCCTTTTCTTTTTTTTAAACAAATGGAGGTCCAGTTATTTTTTGAGTAGACTATTTTTTCCACATTGGGTGTTTTTTATCCCCTTTATAAAAATCACTTGACTATGAATGTGAGCATTTATGTCTGAAATCTCAATTCAATTCCATTGGTCTTTATGTCCTTGTGCCAGTATCATGCTGTTTTGATTACTGTGGCTTTGTAATAAGTTTAAGATCTGGAAGTGTGAGCCCTCCAACTTCATTCTTCTTTTACAAGATGGCTTTTGCTACTCAGGGCCCCTTACCCTTCCATAAAAATTTGATGGTTGGCTTTTCCATTTCTCAAAGCAAGTTGTTGAGATTTTGTTTGGGAATGCAGTGAATTTATGAATTACTTTGGGTTGGATTGACATCTTAATGGTATTTTAGTCTTCCAATCCATGAACATGAAATGTCCTTTCATTTACTTTGGTCTACTTGATTTCTTTTAGCAATGTCTTTTATCTTTCTGTATACAAGTCCATTACATCTTGATTAGATTTATTCCTAAATATTTGATTCTTTTAGTTGCTATTGTGAATGGGTTTTTTTTTTTTTTTCTTTCTTTCTTGATTTCTTCTTCTAATTGTTAGGTACTTGTGTATAAAAGCACTACTAATTTTTGGGTGTTGATCTTGTACCCCTGCAGTTTGCTTAATTATTAGTCTTAGGAAATTTATTAGCTCTAGGAAATTTTTGTAGATTTTTCAACATTTTCTGTATGTAGGGTCATATCATCTGCAAGTAGGGAAAGTTTTACTTCTTTTCCAATTTGGATCCATTTTATTTCTTTTTCTTGGGTAATTTCTCAGGTAAGAACTTCCAGTATAATTTTCATATATGCCCTTTATCATGTTGAGGAAGTATCCTTCCATTTCTAGTGTTCTAAGTGTTTTATCAAGAGGGGTGCTGGATTTTGACAAATGCCTTTTCTGCATCAACTGAGATGATCATGTGAGCTTTTATCCTTCATTCTTTATTTATTTTTAAAGATTTATTTTTTATTTATTTTTCTTTTCTCCCTCCCCCCTCCCCCCACCCCCAGTTGTCTGCTCTCTGTGTCCATTCGCTGTGTGCTCTTCTGTGACCACTTTTATCCTTATCAGCGGCACTGGGAATCTGTGTCTCTTTTTGTTGCATCATCTTGTTGTGTCAGCTCTCTGTGTGTGCAGCGCCATTCTTGGGCAGGCTGCACTTTCTTTCTCACTGGGTGGCTCTCCTTATGGGGCGCGCTCCTTGTGCGTGGGGCTCCCCTATGTGGGGGACACCCCTGCATGGCAGGGCACTCCGTGAGCATATCAGCACTACGCGTGGGCCAGCTCCGCACGAGTCAAGGAGGCCCTGGGTTTGAACCGCAGAGCTCCTATGTTGTAGGCGGATGCCCTATCCGTTGCGCCAAGTCCGCTTCCCTATCCTTCAATTTTTTTAATGTGGTATATTATATTAATTCATTTCCTTTTGTTGAATCTATCTTGCTTCCCAGGGATAAGTCCCACTTGACCATGGTGTACATTCATTTAATGTGCTGTTGTGTTCTGCTTGTTACTATTTTGTTGATGACTTTTGCATCTATATTAATGGGAGATATTGTTCCAATAGTTTTCTTTTCTTGTGGTATCTTTATCAGGCTTTGGTTTGAGTGATCTTGGCCTCATAGAATGAATTAGGGAGCATTCCCTCCTCTTCAATTTTTTGGAAGAGTTTGAGCAGGATTGGAGTTAACTTGGAATGTTTGGTAGAATTCCCCTGTGAAGCCATCTGGTTCTGGTATTTTATTTGTTGGGAGATTTTTTATTACTGATACAATCTCTATTAGTAATGATTTGTTGAGACCTTCTGTTTCTTCTTAAGTCAATGTAAATAGCTTGTGTGTTTCTAAGAATTTGTCCATTTCATCTAGCTTATCTAATTTAGTGGAGTACAGTTGTTCATTGCATCCTCTAATAGTCCCTTTTCTTTTAGTGGGGTCAGTAGCAATGTCCTCCTTTCCATTTCTGATTTTATTTGTATCCTCTCTCTTTTTTTAATTTGTCAGTCTAACTAATGATTTGTCAATGCTATTGATCTTTTCAAAGAGCCAAGTTTGGTTTTGTTGATTCTCTCTGTTGTTTTTTGTGTGTTTGCTATTTCATTTTTCTCTGCCCTAAGCTTATTTCCTTCCTTCTGTTCCCTTTGGGTTTACTTTGCTCTTCTTTTACTAGTTCTTCCAGTATTGAGTCTAAGTTTCTGATTTGAAGTCTTTCTTCTTTTTTAAATGTAAGCATTTAGAGTTATACATTTATATGGTCTTCTTTTGAACATAGTAATCGAAACTCCAACACTTTAAGGTTTTCTGGAAAGTGTGTATTTGGTAGACAATTGCTCAGAGGGTAGAGAGAAATTGTCCAAGAAGCTGGGCTTTCTGGTGGGTTGTTTATTTTGGAGAGCAAGCTTTTTTTGCAAAAAGATTCATCAGCTCAGCTAGCCACTGTGCTGATTAATATCCCAATGACCTAGATTTTTGTTGCAATCGACGAGCCCCTTGCTTCTGCCCTCTACCTTCTCTGCTGTTTTAGCTTCCTAGTACTAAAACAAATACTTGTTGGCTCCACAACAGGAATTTCTTGGCTCTTGGTTTCAGAAGTTACAAGGCTTTATTCCTCTTGGAGTTAGTATCTTCTGGCAGGCCAGCAATCTTTGAGGTTCCTTGGCTTTTCCATCACATGGCAATGCACATAGCAGCATCTTGGCCTTTCTCTTCTGGGTTCCACTAACTTCCAATTCCTGGCTGCTCCCCATGACTTTTCTCTCTATTTCCTTCCTTACATGACCTTTAGGAATAGTATTAAGCTCTACCCTGATGCTGTTGGACCACACCTTAACTGAAGTAACCTCATGGAAAGTTCATATTTATAACAGGTTCACATCCACAGGAATGGATTAAGATTAAGAGCACATTTTTCTGGGCTATGTAACTCCAGGTCACCGTATCTTCCATGTCCACTAGGCTTTAACTTCTTGTGGTTCCATTTAGGATGTTGACCTATGGAGAAGATGACTTCTCTAAGAAGCCTTTGCCTCTTCCACAATGTGCTTTCTCTGCCCTCACTGAGACCTGCCTTGTAGCTGATGAAATCCCCCTTCCCTACCCCCACTAAAATTTCTGATGCTCTCCTGCTCCCCCAGGAGACACACCAGTACCTGCACTGCCCACTGGAGGTAGCTGCCTTTGGCTTCATGCTAGTTGCCATTCCCTTCACCTTCTCTTATCAACTTTGCATTTCCTCCCATCTCTCAACTCTACTCACTGCCTTTCCAGCCACAAAAGGCAGAATCCGAATCTTGCCATGCCTACTTCTTCCAATCTTACTCACATATCTTTTTATGAATGCCATTCTAGATTTAAATATCAGTGAGCCATATCTAAATTGGGAAAAGTAAATTCTCCCAATTTGAAGTCATGCGACTCAAAATTCTACTGCCAATTATATTAATTTTTGTCTCATTTTTAGGGAAGAAATATTTAGAAATTGCATCTTGTTGTTTATAAAACCTTGCATTTCCCACCACCCAGGGGATGCTCTTTATAAAGGATGCCTTGTGGTGCTGGGTGGCTTGGGCACAAGAGGGCTTTCCCTGGCATTTCCATTTGGGAAACCAAAAGCAGTTACTTTGCATATCATGGTTAACTCGGTCCTTCATTGAGAATCAGGTCCAAGTTTCATCCCACAGTAGGAACTTGATGGGAAGAGGAAGAAGAAACCTCTGACAAACAAAAAACTAAAAAGCCCTTCTATTTTGTAATAAGAATGCAAGGAATTTGCCTTATTGCAAGGGTACCTCAGAGAATGAGCTCTAAATCTGAATCTTTGTCACAGGGATACCACTGCACCCTTCTGGAACTTTTGTTCTTCTTTGTGCACAGAAAGGCTTTAGTTATCTTTGAATTCTCAGTATGTAGTGGATGCTCAGTAAATGATTGTTAAATTGATGCATATGGGAGGAGCTGAAAGGGGATCTTCCAATACATCTATTTCATTCCCCATAGATCCATATCCTCAAGATAAGGATCTTGAGCCCCAAAGTGGCTACGTGGTTGCACAGCAACTCAGTAATGAGATCCAGGCCTCGGGATCTCCTTTTGAGTCCTGGACAGAGAAAAGTCACTCAATTTGGAGGCTCTGAATGAGTCAAGTCTTCTGCCTGCCTTCTGTGCCATAACCTTTCTATGGGAAAGCAGCAAGAGGGTCCAGCTAGGACCTGGTAAGAGCAGGAACCTCAGTTGTTTGCAGAAAAGCAAGCCAAAGAGTTTGCAGTGACATTCACAGGATCCTGTTGTCCATGGCCCCTTCTCCTAAAGTGTCAGGGCACTGCAGCTCCCTGACACTCCCAGAGAGAACATACAGTCCTGCTTCAGTCTCTGTTCCTTCACCTGTGACGGAGATGACAATAATTCTACCCTCGTTTATAAGGATTTTTATAAGGGTGTGTTGCACTTAGCTCAGTACCTGGTTTAGTGCAAGTATTCAGTAAATATTTGTCATTTCTTGTTATAGGACTTTTTCAGCACATACCAGCATGGTAGGAAGCGGTGTTTCTACAAATGATTGGGGATTTGGGAAAGATTATCTTTGTCAAGGACACTTGAAGGACATTCTGCATCTCAATGATGGCAAGTGGGCGAAATGACCTCTTTGGGAAACTCAGGGCCTTTCTTCTTAAGAAAATCAGTGAAATGTTTTAAAGAAAAAGAGAGCTTACATTATCCAGACCTTTTTTTCCTATATTTTAATCAGATATTCTGTGGCAAATAAATGAGATGCTCCATTTTCTAGTAGTAGAGATATTTTGAAGGTTAAAATGATTCCAACTTGTGATTCCCTTTGAAAAGAAACCTAAAACTGCCTTCATCTCAATTGACATCATCCTCCTTTGCCAAAGCAAAATTTTAAATTGTAAAGTCAGATTATCAATGTTCACCCAGAGGACTGCAGCAGAGTCATTAAATCTTATTACAAAGTGAAGTGCAGAAAGTAATTGCATATATTTGTAAGTAGCTTAGAATTGATTAAAAATGCATAAAGAAAAGCTACAAAATTCTCTGCAGGCCCAAGAATGCTACCCCCTCAGGCACACCATTACAGCAGCTCATCTTGAGTAACCTTCACCGTTTTCCCATGAACGGGCAGGAAGGCGGCATGCTCCTGGTGCTCCAGCCTTGCAGAGCAGGGCGTGTGACAGCACAGAGAGGTTGCTAGGGTGCAGCTAGTACCTGGGAGGGTGGAATTCATATTCCTTCCGGGAAGCATTAAGGGACGTTCATCACCTTGAACCGACTGAGCCTTGTCATCTTCCCTACCTCAGAGGCTGCATTTTGCAAGGTAGAATTTACTGCAGGGGTGGGTTGGAAGGAGAGGAAGACAAAGCAGGGGAGTATTTCTGGGAGAAATCACCCATCTGCTTATTATAGTCACAGCAGATTAGCTGATGCTTTTACTGAGATTTCCACGAATTCCCAAGACAATCCACTGATGTTTGTCACTCCTTGTTTACAATAACTTGTAAGTCATTTCTTTTAGTAATCAATAAACCATTACATTATTTCAGAGCTTACTTATACAGGCCACCTTCATTGGCACCTGAAGGTATGAAATTACTTAATTCTGCATTCATTTAATGAGCACCTTTTAGAAGCTATGTGCTGTTGTAAATGTGAAGAAATAGCCCTTACCTTTAAGAAGTTCACCTTATGGGAGAGAAAAGGAGACGAGAGATGGATGTGATGACAGACGTGTGCACCTGGTACTGCAGAAGCTCATAGGAGGTGTGTTAGGTTAAGCAAGGATATGCTCAGGGAATCTCAGTGGCTAGTAAATGAAGACTTCTCTCTTTCTTTTCCTCCCTGCCTCTCTCCCTTCCTTCTTTCTCCAACAAACAGTTACTGAGCATTTAGCTCAGCATTGTGATAATTACCTGGAATGCAATGGAGAACAGCCACTGTTTCCAAGAAATTCATGGTCTCTATTGCAGATATTTTCCCTTAGAAAGAATATTTGAACTACCTGCTTTCCCATTTCTTTTCACTTCTCCTTCTTTTTAAAAAAGATGTTATTAAAATGTAATCAGAAACCCTATGAATACAGATGGGTGGAATTTCTTAGACGCACTGCTAGGAACACCACTCAGATCAAGATATAAAACATTGCCAGTGGGAACTGGATGTGGTTCAAGTGATAGAGCTTCTGCCTGCCATGTGAGAGGACCCAGGTTCAATCCCTGGGGCCTCCTAGTGAAAAAAAAAAAGAGAAAGTGTGCCTTCGTGGTGAGCCAGTGCCCATGCAAGTGAGTCACCCAGCAAGATGATGACACATCAAAAGAGAGACAAAGGGAGAGTCAAGGTGAAGCACAGTAGAAACCAGGAACCGAGGTGGCACAACTGACAGGGAACCTCTCTCCACATCAGGAGTCTCTAGGATAGAATCCCGGTGAATCCTAGAGGAGAGAAAATGAGAAGAGAAGACAACAGACAGCAAAAACATCAGGGCAGGATGAGGGGAAGGGGGGAAAATGAATCTTTAATTAAAAACAAACAAAATAACATTTCCAGCACTCCTTAAGCTCTCATCAGTGCCCCTTCCCAATTATTACCCCCCAAAATAATACTGTAGATTAAATTTTCCTGTTTTTGAACTTTTTATACACAAAATGAAATCTTTCATAAGGAGGATTCCAGTGATCCCATCAGAACGGATTCTTTCATCCAACATTGAGATTCATTCATGTTATGGTAGCAATGGTTTGCTCATTTTCAATGTTGTATAATGTTTCATTGTATGGCTATACTACAATATATTTATCCATTCTACTGTGGATGGACAGTTGAGTTGTTTCTTGTTCTTGATTATTAAAAATAGTTCTACTGTGACAATTAGTGCATATATTTGGGAACATATTTATGCATATATTATGAGTATATTTCTAGGAGTAGAATTGCTATATTAAGAGCATGCATGTTTAGCTTTAGTAGGAATTGCCAAACATTTTCCCAAAGTGGCTGTACTATTCTTATTCCTACCTGGAAGCTGTGAGAGTTCCAGTTGCTCCTTGTTTTTCCTATCATTTGGTATTGTCAGTCTTTTTTTATTTTAGCCAATCTGGTGGGTAACTCTTTGTGGTGTTAATTTATATTTCCCTGATGAGTAACAAAGTTGTTGATCTTCTCATGTGCTTATTGGCCCTTTGGAATCCTCATCTGTGAAACATTGTTCAAGTCTTTTGCCCATTTTTCTATTGACTTGTTTGTTTTTTAAAAACGGATTTGTTAAGGTTCAACTCTTGCTTACAAGTTATGCTGCAGGCCCACCAGCTTTCCAAGGCAATTGCACTCCATCTGGGGACTCAGGGACTCAAGCTACATGCATCTTAAATGGCTACTCAAATGAAACATATGGCTTCCAGGTCAGTGGATTAGGGGAAGAGAGAGAGAGAAAATATTGTGCCAGCAGTTAAGTACTTTGACCTGGAAGTGACACATGGTACTTATGCTCACATCCCAATGATCAGTAGTAGTCAAAGGGCCCCACTGAATTGGTAGGAGTTGGAAGATATGGAGAAGCAGGTGGGTAGTTGGTGAAGGGTAAATGTCTCTGCCACGGATGGTCACCCATCTCTGCTTGAGGAGGTCTAAGAACATGTAGCAGGGAAAGTAATGATTTATCTATGTCTGGAAATACTGGTGAGTTGCCAGGAAAATTGCATGGGCATGTGGGGATAAAAGGAGAGAAGGCGGTATTCCACGGGTAGAGACCTCAAAGTCTGGGCAAACAGGGAATTTGTGTCTTTAAATTAGTCAAGGGAAATTTGATGGAAGAAGTGGGCTGTCTCATATTGGGTCTTGAGAGAGATGCAGGGGGTTCTGGCACTACTCAGTATTTGTTTCACAGTACCCAGAGTTACTATTCCTAGGAAAAATTAAATTAAGAGAAAGAATGTTCTACATAGAGAGATTTTGAGATATTTTCTTGAAATGTCAAAAATATCTATTATGTGATAAATGCATAGTACTCTTGTGTGCCACTAGTTGTGATGTTTGAAGCCAAATAAGAATGTTTCACTAAAACCATACCTAGGTGCATTCAGATGTATTTAGTGATTTCTTAGAATCAGTATATAACCAAATGTGCAGTTGGAGCATGTTGGTTACTTTTAGCAGAATATAGATTCTTTGGGGAGAAAGGACCAAATCTTATTATTTTGTAACTTTCCTTCTTAGCCAAATACCCATAATTTGAACAAAGTGGATGACTAAGAAATTTCAGTGAATAGAATTCTTATTTTAATGGATTTTCTTTGAACCATTAACTAAATCTTCTTCTTCTTCATGAGTTGATAACCTTTAAAATTTGCTTTCAATTCAAGATGATAGGTTGAGTACATGTGCTTCTTTTCTTTTCCTCTCCAGATCTTGTTAAAAAGAGAATCAGGGAATAAAAAATTTTTAGTTTACAGCCACAAAGAAAATTAGAGGGAACCATCAATGAATGAAAGCTTTCTATATATTTCCGGAAGACAAAAAGTGGGTGGAGTAATGGAGACTGACAATTAGGGCAGGAAATCCCCAGAGAGGAATGCAGCTAGGAGAGATACATCCCTCACAAACACACATCTCGGCCCCTCTGCCCTGGAGGTTCTGAACTCAGAGGCACTTCTGAGGATGGGAGTGAGATGCAGGGGGATTGACCAAGAGCTGAGCTTTGACAAACCCCTTCCTACTTTTTGAGCACAGAACAGGCAATAGGCAGATGTTTACCCCTCAGGCAAAAAACACAAAGGATTCTTCACTAAGGAAACTTAGCAAATTGTCTGAGGATTACCAGTGCAGCTGGTGAGGGCTGGTGCCCCAAAGCAAGCGTTCTGGGGCCCCAGGGGTATGGCTGGTTTCTATCCTGTTCTTGCTGGATTGAAACTTTACAGAAGAGGAGCCTCAATTACAGACACAGAGCTTTCAACTTTGTTTTTGTCATCTTTTAAAAATACGACTGGATAACCAGGGTCACCGACATTTGAGGCAAGTATGCAAAGCGAAAGAGAAAGATCAAGATAAACAAGCAACAGATCATGACCCAAGGGGAAACAGAGGATTCAAGGAATAAAAGTGTGCCTAAAAAATTCGAATCAGTGTCCTCAGAGAAATTCAAGAAGAAGAAAAATCCATAAAATATAAAAATTATTTTATTTTAAAAAATGACTACTGGAGATCAAGAAAGATCCCTGGGAAGGAAAAAAACATTTTCAAACTACAAAATTCAACAGAAATTTTAACAATTAATCAAGAAATTTCATAAAGTGTAACAAAAACAAAATGTAGGGATAGAAATGCATGCAAACATCTAAGTGGCAAAGAAGATCAATTAAAGAGGTCAACATATAATTGAGAATTTCCAGAAAAAGAGTACAGAAAATACAGGGGAATCGATTACTGAAGGAATATTCTACAAAAATTTTCTAGAGCTGAAAAGGGTATGTATCCTTGGACTGAAATTGTTCCCTGATCCTAACATAATAGATGAAAAAGAACATACTGAAGCATATTGTTGTGAATTTTCAAAGTACACCAATTAATAGAAAATTATAAGCATAAAAACTGTTCATCTACAAAGGATCAGAGTCCAAATTGGCTGCAAAATTTCTTCCACTGAATGTTACAAGACAAAGAAGAATGTCTTCCAAGAACTAAGGTAAGATGATTTACAGCCTAGAACTCTATATGCTACCAAGTTTTCAACTAAGTGTGAAGACTGGTTAGCAAGAATCCAAACATTTTATTTTTGGTGCCACCTTAATAATGAAATTATTTGAGAATGTGCTCCAGCAAAACAAAGGATTGGACCCAAAGAGGAAGACTTAAGATCCAGGTAGAATAGATTATCCAGGGTGAGAGGTCTGCAACAGACCTAGAGAGAGATTCATCTACCCCAGGTCTCAATAAGGAAGGGAGAAAAGAAGAAAAAGGATTCCACTTATTTGAAAATGTCCTTGAAACATTAGGTGTTGGTAAGGATCTGATAAATATACATTTCAAGGGTGGGGTGGGAGAGACTACTAATAAATACATCAGGAAAAACAAAATCTATACAAAAAGGAATTTAACTACAGCATAACTAAAATGGTTTCTTTTAATTAGAGAAATGGTAGGTTTACAGAAAAAGCATGCAGAAAATACAGAGTTCCCATATTAAAGCATAATTTTTGATATTATTGATTTTCATCTGTTAGAATCAATTTAGAGCCAAAGCACACTTATGATTACAGAACAAAATGTATATATTGTTAACCATGGCAATGAAAAGCAGAAGTATATGAAAGGTATTAGGAAAAGAAAGGGAGGAAGAAAGTTGAAGAAAAGGGAGGGTTTTTCATGTACTCATTTCAAAAAGCAGGAAGTCATGCAATATTGTCCATAGATGATCAAATAAAAGAAAAGCTATTAAAAACTATATGGGCAACTTCTAAAGGAACAAAACAACAGTGATATAATTATTTTAGGAGAAAAGAAAAGAAACAGTTTTAAATGTTTTTGCAAACTTCGTTCTCATCTCGTATGACAGAAGGCCATTATTTAATGCCTTACTTTAATAAATAAGGATGTTATTTAGAGGTAATTTTATAGAGAACTAAGTGTGGACACATTTTTTAAAATTAAAAGTTAAATTTTCTGTGGGTTAGGGGTGGAGAGAGGTTGGGTAGATACTCTTGCTTTTTATTATAGATCCATTGAACTATTTTACATTTTAGTCATGTGAATATTTTACTCCGAAGAAATAAAATACATTTTAAATTCTCTCCCCAAAGTAGTGCTCCTTTGCTTTTCATTATGTGTGCACCTCTTCCCAATTTGGAGCATTCGGCAAAAGTCAAAGTCTCTGATTTTCCCAAGAGATAGAAAACCACATCCCTCTAAGTACAACTATGCTCCTGGACCAGAATGAGTCTTTATTTTTGTATTTGTATTTAAGAGGATTCTATGCAAGATTTAAGTAAAATAAAGTGCACACGTGATCTCAGAGATTCTTAGAAAAGGAGCCTAGTTTAGTGTATTGAGCAACTCTGTGGCTTGTTCTTCCAACCAGAGGAGCCGGGCGTGGAGCATGTTTCCGCCATGGTAGATCACTTAGGTCACTTACTGAGTGCTGCTAAAGTCAATTAGACACACTCATCGCACTCGCTGAACACATTTTGGGGCACTGCTGCACCACATGGATAATAGTTTACCCTGTAGTTCACACTCTCCCCCAGTACATTCAGTGGGTTACGGCAGGATATTGCATGACCCTGCAATATCATTTTAGGACAACTCAAAGTCCCCAAAATGCCCCACATCACATCTCTTCTTCCCTCTTCCTGCCCTCAGCAACTACTGTGGCCACTTTCTCCACCTCAATGTTCCAATTTCTTTTATTACTTGTCACAATAGTTTTATAGTTGAATATTAGTAAGTGGGAAGAATGGGGTGGGGGTGGAGGGTATAAGGGAACCCCGTATTTTTTAATGTAACATTTTTTTGTGATGTATATATCTTCAAAAAATACAATTTACAAAAATGATGGGGTAGGGTTGAGGAGTAGAATATATGGGAATCTATTATTTTTTTTAATGTAATGTTCTTTGTGATCTATTAACTTTAATTAAATAAGTGTAAAAATAAAATAAAGTCACTTAGAGCAAAAAACTGATTTCTTGACTTTCTCCTTGTGGTAAACTGCAAAGCAAACAGCCCAAATCTTCCATTGCCCCAACGTAAGACACCTTGCAGTGTGCATTTAGAATTCTTCCCACCAAGAGATAGTCTATTTCTCACCCTTTGAATCTGGGTGGGCCTAGAGACTTCCATGGCAGCCGTGATAGAAAGCAAGTTTTGAGCAAAAGCCTCAAGAAGTCTTGCTCACCTCCATTCATTTTCTTCCAGGAGAGCTAATCAAGACTAGCTTGTTAGAGAATGAGACTGTATGGAGTGGAGATGATCAATCCCAGCTTAGGCCAGCTTAGATGGTTCATCCCCCAAAGTGACCCAGCAGCTGACAGAGATATGTGAGTGAGCCCAGCTGAAATCAGATCAGATGAATGTCTCGCTTATCCCAGCCCTACCTAATCATGAGCTAAATAAATGGTAGTTGTTTTAAGCCACTGAGTCTTAGGATGCTTTGTCACAAAGCAAATGCTAACAGATGCACTCCCATGCTCTCTTTATCTCTTCTTTCCTTGCTTCTCCAAAGACATGAGAATAAAAAATTTATTTGCTACCACATCAACTTTATCATACTTGGCTATAGTTTTTAAATAGTCTTCTACGAGCTTAATTTGGAAAAAAAAAAAAAGAAATAGCATCCATTCTATTACTTCCTATTTAATGTTCAGGGAAGAGAATTTATCTCGATGACCAGCAACTTATCTTCTGCGTGTACTTTCGGTGGCCTTACACATTCAAAGTCCTTTTCTTCCCTCAACTCTTAATTTCATCTTTACCTGCTTCTAATTATCCAGGACAGCTCTTTCCATCTGGGATGCAGGTTAAATTCACTCCCTCCAGCACTCTGCTCTTAAATTTCCCCAAAGCCTCGTCACAGTCTCTGCAAAATGACTGGGAAACAAGGTCACTTTCTACACAAGCATGACTCTAACCCTGAAAAATGATCCACTAAAAGAAAGCTAACCTGAATCACTTTAAAAGTCGGTAAGGGGTTAAGAGTAAAACCTGAATTTAATGTCACCCTCTTATTTCCACTGCATT
The DNA here is from genome assembly GCF_030445035.2 of Dasypus novemcinctus. NCBI lineage: Eukaryota > Metazoa > Chordata > Mammalia > Cingulata > Dasypodidae > Dasypus > Dasypus novemcinctus. The sequence goes on along the minus strand of NC_080676.1, from coordinate 162,455,730 downwards.
TCCTTGGACGTGTCCATTATATGCCAATGCATGCACTGCAATGGGGAATATAAAGCTAGTTCTATAGCTCACCAGCAATGCCTCTATTTCTCCCCACATCTGTAGTTATGGCTGAGAACCAGTGTACAGACTTGGTATATTTCCCTCGTATCATACAGTGACTGTTTCTTCTTTTTTTTCCCTCTCTTTATTTATTTTTTAAATGTTACATTTGAAAAATATAAGAGGTCCCCATATACCCTACCGACCTCCCCCCACTCCTCCCACATCAACAACCTCTTTCATCATCATGGGACATTCATTGCATTTGGTGAATACATTTTGGAGCACTGCTGCACCACATGGATAATGGTTTACAGTGTAGTTTACACTCTCACCCAGTCCACCCAGTGGGCCATGGCAGGACATACAATATCCAGCATCTGTCCCTGCAGTACCACCCAGGACAACTTCAAGTCCTGAAAATGCCTCCACATCATATCTCTTCTTCCCTCTCCCAACCCTCAGCAGCTATTGTGGCTGCTTTCTCCACATCAGTACTACGATTTCTTCTATTACTAATCACAATAATTCCATAGTAGAATATCAGTAAGTCCACTCTAATCCATACTCTATTCCTCCATCCTATGGACCCTGGGATGGTGATGTCCACTCCATCTCTATATTGAGAGGGAGCTTAGATTCCACATGGATGATGGATGCAATTCTTCTGCTTGCAGTTGTAGGTACTCTTGGCTCCCTGGTGTGGTGGTTGACCTTCTTCACCTCCCTGTTAGCTGGCCGGGGTAAGTCCAGTAAACCAGAGGGTAGGAATTGTAAGTCTGCTGAGGCTCTGGGCCTGGCTGTCACATGGACAGTCTAGAGATTTAGGTTTCCTGAGTATACACCAACACTAGTGCCAACCACAGGTCCAGTAAAAGTGACAGAAGAGGCATGTGTAGAAAGGTCACATCTGAGTCCAACTCCATCACACTCAGGAACACAAACTCCAAAGTAGGGCCAACTGACATGGCACTGAACTCCAGAGCCATCTGCCATGACCATAGAACCTGTGGGTCTCTGTAGCCCTCAGGAGAACCAGTATGTGAGTTTGTATCTACTTTGGCTGTCTCTGGTACCCTGCTGAGGCATGCTAAGCGTGACCCCTCTGATGACCACCTGACTCTTTTTTGGAGACCCATAGCCATATAAACTCATTTTTCCTTTCCATTTCCCCCTTTTATTCAAGGTCAAAAAGCAGTTTTTAACACCTGATATTACATGTAGGCTGAGATCTTTTGCTGGTCTGAGTTGACCATTTTATTCCAAGTCTTCTTTTTCTAGTTACATCATCAGCTGGTGCTTGGTAGTAATCCCTCAGCAACAGGGAGGCTCATCCCCAGGAATCATGTTCCATGCTGGGTGGAAGGTAATGCATTTACATGCTGAGTTCGGCTTAGAGAGTGGCCACATTTGAGCAACATGGAGGCTCTTAGGAGGTAACTCTTAGGCACCCTGCAGCTCTAGGCCTAATTCATATTTCAGGAGCACAGGCTCATGAGCATAGTCATCAGTATCAAGGGCTCATTGCTGGACCATCCTTCTTCATTGGTCTTTGCCATTGCCCTTGGGGGATTGTTGATATTCCATTGGGGAATGTGATAGAGGCCCCCTGGGTAGGAACTCAGCGCTCCCTCGGTTGTTGTTTTTAACTGAAACCACTATGAAAATATCCGAACATTTTTATGTACCCTGTATACCTACCCTGGAGAACTCCCTCCGAACCATGTGCCCCCCATCCATAACACCCCACACCAATGTTCCTCCCCTGCCATGTTTCTTTAGATATCAATCTGCCTTGTCTGCCTCCTTCCTTCTCAGTGTTTCCTTCTGATGCAACCTTCTTGCATGTGGCACTGTCGCCCATAAAGGCTGCATTCCCTGCTTACCTCCCATGATGATGACCCATCACGGGTTAGAGATAACCGGCCACAAAGAGGTAAGAGTGTAGCACCCCATCCATATATTTGGCTTTAGCATCCAGACCGTTATTGATGGAAGGAAAATTGATTTCTTTTGGCCAGGGTTTCTCTTTGGGAAATGCCACATTCAAAATAGAAAAGAAGGGGAGAGGCCTCAGAACCTGTAACAGATGCCCATTCTCCCTGAAGTCTGGGCTGTAGCCTCAATACGTGCAAGCACTGACATGGAGGCAAGGAAGGGATGGGAGTTGTATTGGGGACAGGAGGTAAAGAGATGGGGTGACAGAATGTGGCCTGTGCCCCGATTGGTTAGGCAGGATCACTGTTTTGCAGGTATGAGCACATGAGTTTCCAACATGCATTAGTGTATGTGTTTATCTATTAAATGAAAAATATGCTTGTTCATTGCAAAACATACAAACACGTCAGAAGTACATTCAAATGCCATGCACCAAAGACAAACCACTTTAGTAGTTCATTGGCTATCCTTTAGGCTTTTTCCTATTCTTCTTCTGAAACTTGCTTTTTTTCCCCTGCAGCATTCTTGTCACTGACACCCTGTCTACATTTGAAGAGGGCTGTTTCCCAGCGTTCTCTTGTACTCATGCTTTATGACTGCTGCCTCTCCATTACCCAGCTTTTGCCAGCAACCTGATTGTTCCACTGCTCGTGGGCTCTGACTGGCAACCTGACAATTTACCAAGATCAGTATTGGGCAGGGATGTGCCCAAAGGGGACATCTGGTTTCCTGCCTGTGAATCCGGCTACCCAGGATTCAAAGTCCACACTGAGTGATCTCCTTGCATCACCTTTCTTAAGGAAGGTGACTGTGGTGTGTATGTGTGAGCGCATGCACATGTGATGACTTTGGAAATATTTAAAATAGAACCCCATATTAATTCACACACACAAGAGATGGGGAGTTTTGGTCCTAGAGCCTGGGAAGTAAACATGGAGAAGCAGATACGAGAGGAAGGAAAGAAGGCTCCATTGGACACAGCAGAGGCCCCGGGAAGAGAGCTGTTTGCCTGATAGTATATAGCTGGCCTTGTGGAGAGAGCAGAAGAGCTGAACCTGGAGAAAAAAGAGCCCTAGGAAGAAAGGATCCCAGGAAGCCTGAAACTTTGTCAGCAGCTATCTTGCTCCAACACATGGCAACAGACTTTGGTGAGGGAAGTAACTTATGGTTTTTGGACTGGTAACTGTGGGCTTCTACCCAAATAAATACCCTTTATAAAAGTCAACAGATTTCTGATGTTTTTTTATAAGCACCCATTTGGCTGACTAATACAATATTGAAGAAAAAAATAGATGATCTCAAGATTAAAGATTACTTTAAGGTGACTATGACGTCTAGAGAGATCACTAGTAAAAATCTCATCCCCAGAATTAAATCAGACTCCACTTAGATTAAAATATGTGTCATGTGTGAACAGGAATGGAGGAGGGAACCCAATAAAAGGCCTGGTTGTGACCAATTCCATAAAACCTGAGCCTTTGGTAGTAGGACTTGGAGGCAGAGGTTAATCTAGGGCAGGAGAAGTCTAATCTTATGAAATTTCTGTATGCATCTCAACTGTCAAGGTTTAGCAATTATAATCTAGGAAGGCAAGAGGAATTTAACAATTCAGTTAATACATCAAATACTGTCTGAGCACTGACTCCACGGCAGGTGCACTGTTTGAAATTCAGTACAGTGGACACTGCCACTATGGGCATGTTAAGGAGGAACTATGGTTTCAGTTCAAAGTCTGAAGAAATGACATTTATCTTATTTTTCCAATCAAGTTGTAGCTTTGGCTACTCTGGTTGATGATGAAATGACACCTGCCTTAACTGCGTCTAGTCTTGATGCTGGCATGGAACATGGCCAGGCTGGATCTGCCAGCAGAGCGAGGCAGACACCAAGAACACAGGCCCTTCATCTAACTCAACTCAAAGTGCAATGATAATTTGTGAGTTTTTTCCTAAATTATGCTTTCAAATTTGTACTCTCATTGCCTTGTTCAGACATGGCAACAGTTGGAACATAAGAACACTATCTATGTTATGGTCATCGCATGTCAGAACTCACAGTCATTCAACTCTGGGAAAATCACTTCCCATGTGCTTTTCCCCTCTCAGTGGACAGAGCTGGCCTCTTGCAAGAAGCAAAGCAGATGTCCCACCTGCCCCGCCTATATTGAGGAATGTAGCTGATATGTGGGTGGATCTTCTGCCTAGGCTGCATCAATTCTTTGCAGAGGGTACCCCATGGGCAGAGTTTCTTGTGCCCCTTCCATCCTGTAGCCTCTTAGGACAATCATATCAGGAGGCCCCAGGTGAGAGCTGGATGAGTGTCCAAGATGAAGGAACTGGAGCCCACCTGAATGTTATTCTACTGAAGAACCCAAAGATGCTGAAGATTCTAGATAAGAAATCAGCACTACCTGACCACTTCTCAGTAACAGAGGAAAAAGCACCTATCCAAAGGGCTCTCCATCCCATATGGGAGTTAGCTGAATTCTGGAACCTAAAATTGTCATGGTTCACAGCCTGACTACACTGTAAAATCACCTGCTGATCTTTAAAATGACAACAGTGGCTATGTCATGACCCAGATAAGGGATTCTCATGGTTTAAAGTGTGTTGGGATTACCTAGGGATCTCATTAGAATTTTACTATATCAAGTGTGGTCCTAAGTTGTGGGAGCCATGTGTGGAGCAGGAAGAAAATGGAGCAACTCAACCTGCTGTTTCTCTGGATGACACACAATGGAACATAATGTTAAAAATGTTCCAGGTAAGATTCGTCTGTAAACCTACACTTCTCTAATTAAATAAATTTTAAAAAAACAAAAACAAAAATCCAAGTAGATGGACAAGCATTAAACAAGACCTTGGAAAAAGGCTTCAATTCCCTAAATGCTGGAACCCCAGACAGGGCTTTTGAAATTGCAAATGCCCAAGCCAAATGCTCACTTGAATTCCAAAATATTCAGATCCTTCCTAGAATTCCTTCAAATTTTCTTCCTATTCCCTACAGTGGCCTTTCAGTTTCCTGTCCACGAGCCTGAGGGTGTTTTTCTATACCAGTTTCAGAACATGATGCTTGCCTCCTCACCCCCTACTTGTATCAGCAGCACACGTTAGGAGAAAAGGTGAGAAAATGTGAATGCTCTTTATCTGCCTTGATTTGGGGAAAGTAGCATTATCCTCACCAGTCTCGGGGAAAAGTCTGTTTTCTGTCCTGGTTGGATTTAATACACGAGCCTTTAGTGAAAGAGCTACCCTGGATGCAGCAGCCTCCATCACTGAGGCTCACATCCACAGAGCCCCTGTTATTAAGAGAATTTATCATGGTGAGCTCAGGGTAGTAGAGGTGATGATGATGGTGATGATGACGACAATGAAGGTGGCAATTACCCAGCTGGAATCTGAAAATTTGAGTTAAGGGCACACACACATCTGAGTTTGCCAAGAAAACATTTTTCTCTTGTTTTTTGGCAGTGAGTACCAGTGCAACAAAGGGAAGCCAAGAATATTTTCCATCACCTCTCTTATGCCTATTATTATAGTTGAGCAGTCTCATTATAATAAGCAGATTATTAGATTTACTAAAATTCCTTGAACATTAAAGAAATTATTTTTTTTTTACTAAAGCAATACATTTTTAACAGAAAAAAATACAAATAAAATAACAACACGCATATCTCCCCCATCCTTGGACTATCTTGCTTATGTAGTTCTCAACTTTTATACACACATGAAATTTACCCCAAATTAGATCATATCATATAGTTTTATAAGCATCTTTTGCATTTCATGTTGGGATCATGTCTAATGTCACTGAATATTATTCTACAATGTCTTCAGCATCCAAAGTCATTTTAAGAATATTCCTCAATTTCATCAGTTTCCTAGTTTGATGCTATCTGGTTTTTCAAGGTGAGAAATTGGTGAGAAAGATTAATGAAACTACAATTTTATGAATGATCCAGCCAAAAATTCTGCCCTGACTGCAAATATTCAGATAATGAAGGAGGAAAATACATGATACTCTCATCAGTGTCTGTGCTTGGGCATACGTGTGTTGCATGTGTGCATGTGTGTATTTGTGTGTGTGTGCCTGGGTGGAATCTACTTTTCCCAATAAGCTAAATAATCTTATAGTCTTCCCTATATCTCCAGATAACTGCCGGTCCCCTAGCTGTGCTTTGTTCTCTGGGACCTGGAGGTGGGACCACACAGAGGTACATGTCAGACTCTATTGAGATGTTCGTACTCTAGAAATACGCAGCCAGGGTTTTCTCTAAACGAGAAGCTGTTCCTTTAACTCTGTCCCTTCCACTGGAATCTGCATGCCATTCTTCCCTAGTGACTGAGCAAACAACCCTTAATGAAAAACCCTGAGTTCAGAGTCTTTAAACACTGGACTGCTATCTAACCTTTACCAGGGATGGGCAACAGTGACACGGCTTAGCTTCCTAATACCGTAGGGTATCGCTAGAAGAGGCCGGCGGTTTCCATAGCAACTGGAATTATACAGAAGCCCCTAGAACATAATATCATGTGAGGTACAGGTGCAGAAAGGAGAATGGATGTGGTCTGGTTATAAGGCAGGAGACGCTTCAGTTTCCTTCATAAGAAGGAAAGCTGGCACAGGGCAGAACTGTCGAGTTGAGACGTTTGTCTTCTGCAGCTTGCTGCGTCTCTTCTCCACTCCCTCCCCTTCTCCTCTCAGCCCTCTCATAAATCCCAGCTCTGGCACCCCACTCTAGAATGCCACAGACCAGCCTGTGTGTTCCACCTCACCTGAAATTATACATAACTTCTTTTAGGCCTCTTTAAGGATGGGTTCTGCCTACCTGGAAGGACTATTGTGTGGAAGGCATGGTGGGCAAGTAGCCTCCCTGGCATTTTTGCATTGGTAGGAGACTTATCCCTGGGTTGGCAAGAGGTTTCATCAGTTCAGATCTAGCTTTGAGTGCTAGAGATTGTGTTGAGGCTTTTGAGACTGCATCCCAGCTTAGCAGGAAGGGATTCTGGCAAGATTAAGCAAGATCAGACCCTAGGGACTATGCAGCTAGAAACAAAAACACACCAGATAAGCTGCTCTATGACTCCATGGCATGGAAGGCGCCCTTACTTACACTCAAATTTAGAATATCCATCCTCTAGCTCACATTCTTACTTCACCGTAATACTTGTGAATATGGATAGGTCCAATGATGAGGAAAGAAGCACAAACCATGCATCTCCACAACTCATGTTTAAAAGCATTTTGGCTGTGAAAAGACGAATTTGCAAAATCTCTAGTCGTCTTGATGATTCCCTCACTTCTCACCTTAGAAAAGTTTATTCCAGGACTTGAGTTCTTGGAAAGAAATAGTCTCCTCTCATTTTAGCAGCCTTAAAGTAGAAGAATGCATAACCTCTTGATAATTTCACATGTTCTTCAATTTTGCTTCTTATTTGCAAAGACATTTGAAAAACAGGGCTATTTCCCTAAATCCTTCCATGTGCTTTCTAGAAGATGGTCTGATAGACGCTTAAAAATTATCCTAAAATTTAGTTTCTATTTAGTTATATCTCTTGCCAAAAATGGAGCCTGAGAAATACTAATCAAACTCCAAAAATACATTGTTTGGGGTGAAAAACTGAGAGCCTGAGAAGTATACAGATCATCAGCTTTGATGGCCAGGAGGGGGAAGACACTTCTTACCAATCTAAATGGCAATGACAGTCAGTTCATGAAGGAGGCAGCTCATGCCACCAAATGTGAGAAGAGCCTTTGTCACTTTTCTCAGTATTCATAAGTGTGTTAGTTTCCTATTGCTGCTTTAATAAGTTACCACTAACTTACTGCCACGTTTATCCTCTTACTGTCCCAGATTTAGCGGTCCTAAAATCAACAGGCCGTCAGGGCTGCATTCCTTCTGCAAGTTCTAGAGGAGAATCATTTTCCAGCTTCCAGAGGCCACTGGCGCTCCTTAGCTCATGGCCTCTTCCTCTGGCTTCAAAGCTAGCATCCCTGCATCTTCTGAGCTCCCTTTCTCTGACTCACACCTCTGCTCCTGTCATTTTATCTCTTCTCTTCTCTGTGCCCTTTTCGTAAGGATCTTGTGATGACATTGGGCCAACTGGGATAACTTAAGATTTCTCTCCTTCTCAAGACCCTTAACTCAGTCACACCTGCAAAGTCCTTTTTTTGTGTAAGGTAACATGTTTAGATTCCAGCAATTGTGTGTGGATACCTCTGGGGAGACCATTATGTTGCCCCCTGCACTGAGGATCAGGAATTATCTCCTGCAGGCTGAGCCTGTAGGGGGGTAGGGCCTCCTGGCTGCAATGCCTCCAGTCATAGACTGTTGGTGGCTGAACTACTAGGTGACATTCTGCCATGGGGAATTACAATCACCTTGAAAAAACAGTTAAAAAGTAAATCACTTCCATCCCAAACATTAGCCGTGGCTTTCCACCATTCAAGGCAACTAGCTCTTTAGAAACAAAGTCAACACTCTCAAGGCAGCCTCTCCTAACAGATGAGTTTTCCAAAATTCCAGTACAATGTTTGCATGAGCTGCTGACTTTCCTGCTGCAGAGGGGGCTGATTTTGCCTTGACATGAGCCTGTGAGGCTTGTGTTTCATTTCTTTTCAAGAATCCCTCTTCTGATATCAGGGGTCTAACCAGGGAGTTCAGTGAGCTGCTCACAGCAGAGGGGCATGCCTGTCACTTTCAATAAAACAAGAGAGGTTGGATTACCTTCGGAAGAGACAGACTCAGGTATATAATCAGGGCTTAATTGGAAGTATTGTGTGCTGAGGCTGGCCCTGAGATGAGCAGGTTCCCTCTAGGGCAGGGGTTCTTAACTTTTTTTGTCCCCTGGATCCCTTTGCCAGTCAGGTGAAAACCATGGATCCCTTGCTAAGTCCACACTCTACTGTGTATTATTTAATAAATATGTATCACATCCGTGTCAACACATTCCCACAAGAATAATGGTTTTTGAATTTCAATTCAAGCTCATGGACCCCTTGTTAAGAGCCCCTGCTCTGGGGGATGAATGAGCACAGAGCTTTTCATGGGGTCTCTTGAAGCCCCTCCAAGCTTAACAACAGGAACTGAAGGTTACCAGAAGGGCTCACTGAGGCCTTCTTCAGAATGGTTGTTTCAGCTAGGTAGCAAAATTTCTACCAACACTCAGTAAACACAATAAATCCCCTTCAAGAGATACTGAAGGAGAGAAAAGAACTTTATTTTGAATATCCTACTCAGCGCTGTCTGTGTTGGGGCTCAGGAGGACAGAAGAGCTGGAGATCCACCCCTGCACACAGGCAAGACAAGAGATACCTGCTACCAGATCAAGGGTGTCCTCTGTGGGTCATGTTCCATAAGCTTACACATCCCAGCTCGCTTCACCCAGGAAGAACTTCACTCCTGGTCATCCTTGGGTTTGCTCATATCCAGGGCAGGGCTGAGGCCAGGGTGTATGCTAGCCCTAAAGCCAGGAGGGTCTTTCTGGCTTCCACTAAGGGACCCTTCTGCAGGGTCTGACCCCGACTTTAGCCTTGCTTCTGTATCAGAATCTCTGCCTGGAACCCAGAGTCCAGCCTTGATAGGCACCACCCAGTCATCACCTTTGAGGCTGCCCTTTCCTGGCCAATGCTACCAGTTTTATAAGGGTCCTTGATCTTCTTAATCTATTACACCAAGCCACAACCTCCGACCTTGTAAGATGGGGGAATTTTCCACTCTTTCTCTGGTTGCCCCCAGAGACACACTTTCCCTGTGCAAACTCTTAGATGAACTTAGTTTCCTGCTAAAGTCAGGAAGAGCCATTGACTTCCAATAGTTTCTTTTCTGACTGAAACAGAGAAAATAGCCAGTTTCTTGAAAGGGAGGAAGGGAAGAAGATAAGAAGAAAGAAATCCATGATAACATCTCAAGTGATTCTGCTGGAAGGGTGACCCAGCAGACTGGTGGTTGTATCAGAGGTTCTTGTGATGTGCAGAGACCCAAGTGGCACTTTCAGCATGGAGAGGTAGGGTAGGATAGAGTGGAGACAGCGAGAAGGGCAGCAGCAGCTGTTAGGACCAGGCCACCGCCGGCTGTGCACTGCAGGATTCACATCCTTGAGAATTTTGATGGGAATATGGCTGGTCTCAGATCCTAGGAATTAAAATCAAGCAGGGGCTGATGCACACTGACACAGAGACTCTCCACCTGGAGTGTATGGGGGAAACTTAGTTAGAATGTCTTAGCTAATAAAATGGGCATGCAGTGACCAAGTAGAATCATAGTTAGTCAGATAGCACTGAGTTTGGAGCTGTGAGTTCTTTAAATCCCTGCTAAGAATGGCCTTGGTCCAGAGCTCTATGCGGGCTTGCCCCCAAATAATCTGTGCCTTGCCCATGTTCAGAATATCCCATTTTTTTCATCTCAACTCTTCATGGCCAACAGTTTGTTGAGTGGTTGATGAACAGGGTCATGGTGTGTTTGCTGGGCTGCCAAAAGCAAATATGATAAAATTGGTAGTCTTTTAACATTGGGAATTTATTAGCTTACAAGCTTATTGTTTTGAGACTGAGAAAAATGTCCAAATCAAGTCATCATCAGGTGAAGCTTTCTTCCCGAAAGCTGGTTGCCAGCAATTCTGGCTCCTCTGTTACATGGCAAGGCACATGGAATCATCTGCTGGTCTTCCCCTTCTCTTCTGGGTATCCTTGCTTACAGTTTCTTGCTTCCGTGGCTTTCTCTTTCTTTTTATAAATTTCATTCTCTTATTAAAGACTCCACTAAGAGGATTAAGACCCACTGTTGGCCATGTCTTACCTGAAGTAACCTAATCAAAAGGCCCTATTTATAATAGGTTTACACCCACAGGAATGGATTAGCTTGAAGAACCTTATTTTTCTGGGGTATATATAGTTTCAAACTATCACAGTCATGTTGCTTGGGCATTGATTGCCTACCTGTCAGACTGAACCACCATGGGCTGCTGAGTTAGGACCCCCCCAATTCCCCATTGTCCCCCATTTGCCTGGTCTTCCTCCCTGGTGATGACTTCTGCTGGTCCCAACCCTGCACCTGCATTGTTCTTGATGTCAACATCCATGCCCCACTGCATCTCAGATGGGATATTAACTGCCTGCTGGTGACAATGTACTTAGTTCAAATGCCACTGACTTTACAAAGCCTGTCTTAATTCTCAGGCAGCACCAATCACTTCATTGTTCTCTCCATATCACTGGTTGTGATATTTCCACATTCCCAGCAGATATTAATCTTCTTTATTTGGGAATGAGAAATCAGAATTCTTGGGAATTTTCAGGAATATCCCAAATTGTAATTTATTCTTAAAATTTTTCCAACATTCTTCAAACTCTTTGCTCATTATTAAAAATCTAAAAATTTTCATAAATAAGAAACATTAAATTTAGTAATATTTTCAAGGAATTGAGGGCTATAGCAAATATTCAAACACTGGAAGTCACCAATGGAGATTAGCCAGTAGTATTCAAATAATGTGACATTTGGATCTCTAACCCAGCAATTCAATAGCACTTCACATTATAGGTATCCCAGAGGGAAAAGAGAAGGAAGAGGGGGTAGAAGGAGTGTTGGAGGAAATAATTGCCTCAAATTTTCCAACTTTTAAGAGGGACATGAATGTACACGAGCAGGAAGCATAGTACATTCCAAACATAATAAATACTAACAGGCCTACCATGAGATACATTCTTATCAAGTTATCAATTGCTCAAGACAAAGAAAGAATTCTCAAAGTATCAAGAGAAAAGAGATCCATCACATATAAGGGAAGCTCGATAAGATTAAGTACTGATTTCTCATCTGAAACCACAGAGGTGAGAAGGCAATGGTATGACATAGTTAAGGTGCTAAAAGAAAAATCTGTCAGCCAAAATTTCTGTGAACAGAAAAACTGGCATTCAAAAATGAGGGAGAGCTAAAAATATTCACTGATAAACAGAAATTGAGAAAGTTTGTCAATAAGAGATCTACTCTTTAAAATATACTAAAAGGAATTCTGCAGGTTGAAAGGAAAAAAAAAACTAGAGAGAGAGGGGGTTGGAAGAGAGTGTAGAAAGGATTATCAGTCAGAGTAACTAAAAGGATAAAAAGAGAAATAAAAATAAAACACAACAAGCCTAAAGAAAAAATGGCTAGTGAAAGTACTGCCCTGATAGTAATAACATTGAATATTAATGGATTAAATTCTCCAATCAAAAGGCACAAATTGGCAGAATGGATAAGGAAATATAAACCATACATATACTGTTAACAAGAAACTCACATTAGACCCAGGTACTCATGGAGGTTGCAAGTGAAAGATTGGAAAATGATACTACGTGCAAAGAAAAAGCAAAAAAGGGTCAGAGTAGCTATACTAATATTAGGCAAAATAGACTTTAAATGCAAAACTATTGTAAGAAACAATGGACACTATATGTGAATAAAAGGGGTAATCTAACATGAAGAAAGAACAATCATAAATATTTATGCATCTAACCAGGGTGAACCAAAATACAGGAGACAAACAATGACAACACTAAGGGGAGAAATAGATGCCACTACAGTGGGGGACTTTATTACAACAATATCAACATTAGACAGAACATCTTGACAGGAGTTAACAAAGAAACAGAGACTTTGAATAGTACATTAGAGGAACTAGACTTAGTGGACACATAAAGAACATTATGCCCAAATACAGCAGGCTACACATTCTTCTCAAGTGCTCATGGACCATTCACCAGGATACACCACATATTAGGTTATAGAACAAGTCTCAATGAATTTAGAAAGATTGAAATAATTATACCAAGTAATTTCTCTGATCAGAATGGAATAAAGCTCAAAATTAATAAGTGGCAGAGAATCAGCTAGGTACTATATATATATACACACACACGCACACACACACACATATACATATATATATATATTTAAACAACACACTCTTAAACAATCAGTGGGTCAAGGAGGAATTGCAAAATAAATCAGTAGCTACCTTGAAATGAATAAAAATGACAACACAGTTTATCAAAACATATGGGATGCAGCTAAGCAGTGCTGAGAGGAAAATTAATAGCCATAAATGACTATATTAGAAAAGAAGAAAGAGCTAAAATCAAAGACCTAACTTCACATACGGAGAAACAAACTAATCCCAAAACAAGCAGAATGAAGGAAATAACAAAGATTATAACAGAACTAAATGGAATTGAGAATTAAAAACACAAGAAAAAATTAACAAAATCAAATTCTGTTTCTTTGAGAGCATCAATAAAATTGACAAATCCTTAGCTACACTAACAAAAAAAAAAAGAGAAGATGTAGGTAAAGTAAGAATCTAGAGAAGGAAATCTCACCACTGATCCCACAGAAATAAAGGGTATCATAAGAGGATACTTTGAAAAATTGTATGCCAACAAGATGGATAACTTAGATGAAATGTACAAATTTCTAGAAATGTATAAGCAACCTACATTGACAAAAAAGAAGTAGAATTCAACAGACCAATCACAAGTAGTGTGCTTGAATTAGTCATCAGAAACCTCCAGGGAGTGTTTGTGGCTCAAGTGGTTAAGCGCTTGCTCCCCACATGGGAGGACCTGGGTTTAGTTCCTGGTGCCTCCTCGAGGCAAGGAAACAAACAACAAGCAAACAAACAAGAGGGCCAACTCAGAGAAGGCACCAAAGTGGCTCAGTGGTTGAGCACCAGGTTCTTGCACATGAGGTCCCAGGTTCAATCCCCAGCCCAGTACCTCAAAAACAAAAGCAAAAACAAAACAAAACAAAACAAAAACCCCAAACTTCCCAACCAAGAAAAGTCCAGGACTAGGCGACTTCACAAGTGAATTCTACCAATCATTCCAGGAAGAACTAACATCAATCCTTCTTAAAATCTTCAAAAAAATAGAAGTGGAGGGAACATTACCTAACTTATTCTATGATGCTAACAGCACCCTAATGCCAAAGCCACAGAAAGAAAGAAAAGAAAACCATAGACTAATTTCTCTAATGAACTTAGATGTTAAAATTCTCAAGAAAATAGTTGCTAATCATATTCAACAACTCATCAAATGAATTATACACCATTATCAGTTGGGTTTTATTGCAGGTATGCAAGGATGGTTTAACATAAGTCAATCAATATAGTGTACCACATTAACAGATTGAAAGAAAAAAACAGCATGATCTTCTCTATTGATGCAGGAAAAGCATTTAACAAGATACAGCATATTTTCTTGATAAAAAAGGTTTCAAAAGATAGGAATAGAGGGACTCTTCCTCAACATGTTAAAAGATATATGAAATACCTTCAGCTATACTTTTCAATGATGAAATGCTAAGGTCTTTTCCTCTAAAATCTAGAACAAGACAAGGATGCCCAACTGTTACTGCTCTGATTTAACAAGCACTTAGGCAAGCACTTAGGCAAGAAAAAGAAATAAAAGACATCCAAATTGGAAAGGAAGAAGTAAAAATTTTACTATTTGCAGATTACGTGATCCTATACATAGAAAGTTCTGAAAATTTTCCAACAAAACTTCTAGAACTGATAAACAAGTTTAGTAAAATGGCAGGCTATAGAGGCAATGTGCAAAAGTCAATATCTGTACACTAATAATGAGCAATCTGAGGAGGAAATGAAGAAAAAAATTCCTTATACGATAGCAACTAAAATAATAAAATATCTAAGAACAAACTTAATTAAAGATGTAAAGGACCTGTACACATAAAACTACATAACATTTTTAAAGGAAATCAAAGAATACCTAAATAAATGGAAGAATATTCCATTTTCATGAATTGGAAGACCAAACATCATTAAGATGTCTGTCCCACCCAAATTGATTTACAGGTTTAACAAAATCCCCATAAAAATTACAACAGCATTTTTTACTGAATTGAAAAAGTCAAATATAAATTTACTTGGAATGGCAAGTGGCCCCAAATAGCCAAAAACCTTATTGAAAAAGAAAAATGAAATTGGAGGAACCACACTATATGTCTTTAAAGCATATCATAAAGCTACAGTAGTCAAAGCTGCATGGTTTGGCATAAGGATAGACATACTGACCAATGGAACCCAACTGAGATATAGACCTGTGCATATATAGCCAACTGATATTTAACAAGGCCACCAACCCCACTCAACTGGACCAGAAGAGCCTCTTCAATAAAAGTTGCTGAGAGAACTGGATATTCATTTCCAAAAGAATAAAAGAAGATCACCTTCTCACACCTTACACTTAAAATGGATCAATAACCTAAATATAAGAGCCAGGACCATAAAGCTCCTCGAAAATCATGTAGGGAAGAGACCTTGCAGTAGGAAATGGTTTCATAAACTTTATACCCAAAGCATGAGCAATGAAAGAAAAAAATAGATAAATGGGGCCTTCTCAAAATTAAAAACTTTTGTGCTTCAAAAGAGTTTGTCAAGAAAGTGAAAAGGCAGCCTACCCAGTGGGAGAAAATATTTGGGAACTACTTATCTGATGTGGCTCTAATATCCAACATATATAAAGAAATCCTACATCTTGAAAATAAAAAGACAAACAACCTGTTTAAAAAATGGGCAAGATATTTGAATAGATGCTTTTCCAAAGAGGAAAGACAAATGGCTAAAAGGCACATGAAAAGATCACTAGCTATTAGGGAAATGCAAATCAAAACTGCAATCAGATAGCATCTTACCCTTATTAGACTGGCTGCTATTAAAAATACAGAAACCTACAAGTGTCGGAGGTGTGGAGAGAGGGAATACTCATTCCCTGCTGGCTGGAATGTAGAAAGGTGCAGCCATTGTGGAGGACAATTTGGCAGTTCCTCAAGAAGCTAACTATAGAATTACCAGATGATACAGCAATCCCACTACTAGGTATATTACAAGAAGAATTGAAAGCAAGGACAGGAACAGATATATTCACACCAATGTTCATAGTGGCACTATTCTCTCTTGCCAAAAGTTAGAAACAACTCGTGTCCATCAACAAATGAATGGATGAGTAAAATGTGGTATATACATACAATGTAATATTACTCAACTGTAAGAAGGAATGAAGTTTTAACACACACAACACTCAAAGACCTTAGCTGAGTAAAGTAAGCCAGTCACTAAAGGACAAATTTTGCATGACCTCATTTATATGACCTAAGCATATTGAGCAGACTCACAGAGGTAAAATTTGGAGGATATGGTACCAGGAGACACAAGGGGGTTGAGAGTATTGAGCCAATGCTCAGTCCAGCCAGAACCTATGATAAGGTGAAAAGGATGTGGTTTGGCAGTGGATGGAGTTGATGATAGTGCAGAGATGTGAGAGGGTTGATGGTGCTGGAGTGTAAGGGTGAAAAGGGCAGGGGGGTGGGTTGGACTATCCATAGAACTGGGGGGAGGGCTGGAGGAAGGAATAATGAAATTCTGGGGATGTGGATGTATATGGTTGAAAATAAAACTCGGAATGTTCTTTTGGTAAATATGGCAGGGGAGGGTTACTGGTGCCTGGTGTTGGCGGTGGAGGAATGTGTGGGAATAGGTGCTCCTGGTGCATGCTTCTGTGAAATATGAATGTGTTCATCTTGTCATAGGGTGTTATCTCAGTGGGTGGAGACCCACACAATATACAATAAAATATTAAACTCCCATCCTGGGGAGTCCTGCTACAATCTGAAACAGAGGGGCAAGAATCTCTCGAGTACATAGGCAGTGCCTGGTAAAAAGAACAGACCAATATGTCAAGCCCTTAATATTAATGCATGTAACTATGAACTTTATTCTTATAAAATTGAAATTTAAACTTATTAATAACTATTGCCTATGATTTACCTCCTGAAAACCTCCTTGTTACTCAAATGTGGCCTCTTTCTAAGCCAAACTAGCAAATAAACACACTATCTTCCTACTGGCATGGGACATGACTCTCAGGGATAAGCCTCCCTGGCACTGAGGGATTAATACCAAGCCCCAGTGATGCATTTGGGAAAATATTTTAACCCAAAAGGAGAAACATCAAATACAACAGATTTTTTACATCTAAGACATTTCAA
This sequence comes from Dasypus novemcinctus, assembly GCF_030445035.2. Lineage (NCBI taxonomy): Eukaryota > Metazoa > Chordata > Mammalia > Cingulata > Dasypodidae > Dasypus > Dasypus novemcinctus. The sequence goes on along the minus strand of NC_080676.1, from coordinate 162,438,704 downwards.
AATGAGTTGGGAGGTCATTCCAGAGCTTACACTTATACATGACACAGGCAGAACTCACTAACTGCCACTGTGAACAAAGTCTCAAATAAGGGTGCTTCTGAGGGCTCTCAAGCCATCTGGGCATTATAGACAAGGCACACAATCCCTTGAAATCAGCACCCTGTCAGTGGGCCTTACTTATGACAGCCTATTTCCCCAATGTAACAGACTCATTTATAATTTCCCTACATATGCTTCTTCTACCCCTTTTATTTGAGCCTATAATTAGCACTATATTCATTAAATTTATCTCTCTGAGACTTAAATCATCAATCTGTTCATATGCTGGTTGAACCCTGAATTTCAGAAGAGTTGTGGCCAAGACCAGCACTCCAGATCATTGGGCTTACCCAGGACAAGTAACAAAATGATGATGAAGAACAACACCCATCCCAAAATACAGAGAATATCTTCAACTGCAAGCAAAACAGTTCCTTCCATTTGCTCCATAAGATCTAAGTCCCCTGTCAATCTGAGGCAGAATGGGCATCACCATCCCCAAATACTCAATTTTGAGGAATGAACAAATGTAAAGGGGAATGCAACTATGGGCAAAGTAAATGTGTTAATATTGTAGTTATGAAGAATATGTAATATTGATATAAAGACAGTGGTTACCAGAAGTTCTGAGGGGATGGGGAAGGAATAATAGTGGAACATAGTATAGTTTTAGGGCATTGAAATTAAATATAAGCCACAATGTAAACTATAGACCTTGGTTAGTAGCAATGCTTCAATATTTATTCACCAATTGTAACAAATGCACCATACAATTGTAAGATGTTATTAATAGGGGAAGATGTGGGAGGGGAGGAGGCAGGGTATATTGGAACCCCTTTGCTTTTGATGTAACTTTTCTATAATCTAAAACCTCTTTAATAAAAGTTTCTGGGGAAAAAAAAAGAAAGTGTAATGGCTACAGGCAAGATGGACATGTCAGACATGACCAATTATCTCCTAGGTGCTTTTATTAGTCAGTCAAAGGGGTACTGATATAAAGTACTAGAAATCTGTTGTAGAGAAGTGGACATAGCTCAACTGATAGAGCATCCACCTACCATATGAAGGGTCCAAGTTTCGATCCCCAGGGCCTCCTGACCCATATGGTAAGCTGGTCTCCATGCAGTGCTGCTGCAGGCAAGGAGTGCCATGCTATGCAGGGATGCCCCTGCATAGGGGTGCCCCATGCACAAGGAGCATGACCCACAAGGAGAGCCTCCCTGCGTGAAAAGTGCAGCCTGCCCAGGAATGGTGCCACACACACGGAGAGGTGATGCAGCAAGGTGATGCAACAAAAAAGAGACAGTTTCCCAGTGCAACCGGATAATGCAAGCAGATGCAGAACACACAGCAAATCAACACAGAGAGCAGACAATGGGGGAGGGGGGGAGGGAGAGAAATAAAATAAATCTTTAAAAAAATCTGTTGTAGTTTATAAAGGGTATTTATTTGGGGTAAAAGCTTACAGTTATAAGATCCTAAAGAGTCTGACTCAAGGTTATTGCCTGTAGCAGTTTGATATGGTTATGAATTCCAAAAATTGATACTGGATTATGTTTGTAATCTGCTCTGTACCTGGGCATGATTGGGTTATGATTGGGGCTTTGATTGGGTCATGTTATTAGGGCGTTGAGTCCCCACTCTTAGGTGAAAGGGGATTCACAGAAAAGAGGAATGGCAAAGGACAGAGTTGGGCGTTTTGATGCTGGAGTTTGATGCTAAAGTCTTAAGCTGAAGCCCCAGAAAGTAAGTACACAGAGGAAAGAGAAGCATGCCCCAAGAAGGGAAGAACCCAGGAAGCCTGAACCCTTGCAGACATTAGTAGCCGTCTTGTTCCAACACGTGAAAATAGACTTGGGTGAGGGAAGTAACTTATGCTTTATGGCCTGGTAACTATAAGCTCCTACCCAAAATAAATACCCTTTATAAAGACCAACCAATTTCTGGTATTTTGAATCAGCACCTCTTTGGCTGACTAATACAGAATTTGGTACCAAGGAATGGGGAAGTGCTTTTGCAATTACCAAAATCCTGGAATGGTTTTATAAAGGGGTAAGGGATATTTTTTGGAGGAATTGTGAGATGCTTGGAAGACAAGATCTATAGCACTTTGAAGAGACTGTTGATAACAATATGGATGCTAAAGAGACTTTTTGTGATGTCTTAGAAGTAAATGATAAACCATTACTGGAAACTAGAAGAAAGGTGATCCATGTTTTAAAGTTGCAGAAAATTTAGCAAGATTAACTCCTGGTGTTTTATGGAAGGCAGATATTGAAAATGGCGATTCTGGGCATTTAACTGAAGAACTTCCAAAGTAAACACAGAGACTGCTGCTTGGCTACTGCTTGTAGCTTATAGAAAAATACTAGGTGAGAGAAATATACTGAGGACTGAACTGTCAGGCACAACGAAAATAGAAACTGAGTCCAGAAATTCCAAGCTCTGGAAATCAAGCTCCCAGATGAAAGTGCCTCATTGGAGAACTTAACTAAACTTGGAACTTGTAGATCAGGATTGAAGATGCAGTTATCTTGAAAGACTTATGGAAAGTCTTACTGTCTGATGGCTTGGATCCCTACTTCTTTCATACTAAGCCAACGAGGTTTTTTAGAGAACTGTATGAACAAAACCACTGTCAGCTTGGACTAAAAGGGACTTGGAAAGGAGAGATTTAAGGAGAAACACCTTTAAGAGGAAAGCCATGGAAGCTAAGGTCTGGAATTAAGATATCACCTTGGGCCAAGAGAGGGACCCCACCCATGTGTACAGAGAGGATGAGTTTGCACCAGCAGTTGAAGAGGGTGAATGTTCTCACCCAATGTTCTGGGAGAGTTTTACTGCCCCACGGTACGGTACAGAGAGGGTGGAGCACATTCCCCAAGAATTAGGGCAGTTAAGGTCAGCACCCCACAGGTCTGAGAGGGGTGGACCTGCCCCCCATTTATTAAGGGAGGTTAGGTGGTTAACTTGTTGCCCTGAGAGGTTTGAGCCTGTATGCCAAAGGTTAGGGAAGGCCAGGTGGTTAACTTGTTGCCCTGAGAGGGTTGAGCCTAAATGCCAAAGATTAAGGAAGGCCAGGTAGTCAACTTGTTGCTCTGAGTGGGTTGAGCTTATTTGCCAAAGGTTAGGGAGAATGTTGTCTTCATGTCACTGTACTAGGGGGGTTAAGACTCTAGCCAAAAGACTGGGTAAGGTGTAGCAATCACCCCAACACTCTTGAAGTGTGAGGCCCGGAGCTTGGTTGACACCCAGATGCTTGATGAGGGTGGAACCAAGAAAATTGCCATTGGGCAAGCATGTGGAAAGGGTGTGTTCCCATAAGGCACCAAGGAGAAGAAACCATCATCTTAAGAATGACTCTCAGATTGAAATCGAATTTAGGACACCCTGCAAGTTTCCTGAACTGTGGAGAACCCATGACTCATGTTTTTCTCCCAATTTCTCCTTATTGTAATGAAAATGTTTATCCTTTTTCCATTCATTTGTGTATTGGAAACAGATAAATTGTTTTTAAGTTTCAGAGGTGTATAGCAGACAGGACTTTGCCCAAAGACAAACTGTATTTCTTTTAAATTGATTGTAATAAGATTTAGTACTTGCATCGTAACTGATATTTTTTTTTGAATATTGTAATTTTTTTTGGAATTCAGAGGGTGGAGTGTAGCAGTTTGATATGGTTATGTTTGTAATCTGGTTTGTACCTGGGTGTGACTGGGTTATGATTGGAGCTTTGATTGGGCCATGTCATTAGGGTATTGCATCCCCACCTCTAGGTGAATGGGGACTCACAGATAAAAGGCATGGGAAAGGACAGAGTTGGGGGTTTTGATGTTGGAGTTTTGATGTTGAAGTTTGATGCTAAAACCTTAGGTTGAAGCCCCAGGAAGTAAGAACACAGAGGAAAGAGAAGCCAGCCCAGGAAGGGAGGAACCCAGGAAGCCTGAACGTTCACAGATGTTGGCAGCCATCTTGCTCCAACACGTGAAAATAGACTTGGGTGAGGGAAGTAACTTATGATTTATGGCCTGGTAACTCCGAGCTCCTACCCAAAATAAATACCCTTTATAAAGACCAACCAATTTCTGGTATTTTGCGTCATCTCCCCTTTGCCTGACTAATACATTTCCTTACCAAACTCTGTTGCCATATTTTTTGAAGCAAGATGGCACATGAAGTCTGAGAGGGTTCAGTCTTCCTCTTCCTCTTAAAGCTTCATGGGTCCAGCTTCTTTGGATCTCAGCTGTAGGCTGGCATAGGGCTCATCTCTCTTTCCAGGGCCCATATTTTCCTGGGCTCAACTACTTTGTTCTCTTCACAAGGTCAGCTGTAAACTATCAGGCTAATGGTTTATGTCTCTTCCCAGGGCTTCTGACATGTAATGGAGCTGTCTCCCTTTCTCGGTGTTCTTCTGTGTATCTACTTGTGTGTTCTTGATTGAGTGTGCATTTATACAGCTCACCAAGGGCGTGGGGGCTCAACCCTGCAAGCCTGAGTGATGTGGTTGGATCAAAGCTCTTATCTTAATATAATTTTATCAAAGGCATCTAAGATAACTCTAATACAATCAAACGGTATCATGCCCAGAGGAACAGACAAATTTAGTCATATGACCAGCACCACAATCATGACATAGAATATTTTCATCACCCCTGAAAGTCTCGCTGTGTCACTTTGCAGCCATTTCCTCCCCCACCTCTTGCACCAGGCAACCAATGGTCTGCTTTCTATCACTATAAACTAGTTTTGCCTTTTCTAGAACTTCATATGTATGGGGTCCTCTGGTATGTATTCTTTTGGATCTGCCATCTTTTGCCTATCATTATGTGTTTAAGATTTAGTCAAGCTTCTATGTGTATCAGTAGTTCATTCCCTTTATTAGATTTTTTTTCTTTTTTCTTTTCTTTGTTTCCTTTGCTTTTATTTTTAAAGAGTTGTACCCTATTGTGTGTATACAACACAGTTGGTTTATCCATTCACCTATTTTGGACATTTGGTTTTGGATTGTTTCCAGTTATTTGTTATTATGAATAATATTTCTATGAACATTCATGTAGAACTCTTTGGGTGGATATGCATGTTCATTTTTTTGGGGTAGTTAGGAATGGAATTTCAGGTTATAGGATAAGTATATTTTGATCTTGTAAGAAACTGCCAAACAGTTTTTGAAAATGGAAAAAACATTTTACTTTCCCATCAGTAATGCATGAAGAACTAGAAATGCTACACATCCTTGCCAATATTACTTGTCAGTCATTTTAATTTTAGCCATTCTATTGGATTAGAATGGCATCTAAGTGTGTTTTTAAAAATTTTTTTAATTATTTAATTTTTTTATTAGAGAAGTTGTGAGCTTACAAAACAACCATGCATAATATGCAGAATTGACATATATCTCCCCTCTACCAACACTTTACATTGTTGTGGAACATTTGTTACAGATTATAGAAGAACATAATCAGAGTGTTACAACTAACTATGGTCCATAGCATACACTCGGTATATTTTTCCATACACCCCCTTTATTAACACTATGTATTAGTACTGTACATTTGTTATAGTTCGAGAAAACTCTCGTATTTATACTGCTAACCACAGTCCATTTTCCACCACATTGTTCACTGTTATACAGTCCCATGCCTTGTACTTTCTATCCAAAGTGTATACTCAATGGCTGTCACTTTCATCACAGAGTTGTGCAGTCATCACTTCAGTTAAACTTTGAATGCTTTCCTTAGTCAAAAAGAAAAAAATTCCATATCCCCTACTATTGACTCAGTGTTGATACAGTATCTTCTTTGACACTGATGCAAGAATATTACAATATTGCTGTTAACTATAGGCCATAAGTTACATTAATTGTCTGTTTCTATGCATTACTATATTTTTACCACATCATAATAGAGATGGACTTTTGTTCTAGTTCATAGAAAACATTCTTATATGTGTATTATTAATGCATTAATATAGAAGAACATTCTTGTATGTGTATTATTACACATTCTTCTTTGTGTATCATCCAGCCCCAGGTTCACTATGTTATTCCCTTCTCAGTCATCATCATCTCTCCTAGTAACTTATAGTCTAGGTTTTAACTCCATTGATGTTTATTCTTCATATTTAGTTCATATTAGTGAGACCATACAATATTTGTCCTTTTGTGTCTGGCTTATTTCACTTAGCATAATCTCCTTAAAGTTCATCCATGTTATCATATGTGTCCCAATTTCATTTCTTCTTATAGCAGCATGGTATTCCATTGTATGTATATACCATATTCGGTTTTGTTTATCCATTCATTGGCTGATGGTCACTTGGATTGTTTCCAACTTTTGGTAATTGTGAATATTGCTGCCATGAACATCGGTGTGCAAATGTCTGTTCACACCATTGTTTTCAATTTTTCTGGATGTATTCCTAGTAAAGGGGTTGCCAGGTCATATGGCCTTCTATATTTAGCTTCCTGATGGTCCACCAAATGTCTTCCATAGAGGCTGCACCATGGTATAATCCCACCAACAGTGAAGGAGTGTTCCTATTTCTCCACATCCTCTCCAGCACATGTTGTTTTTCATTTTTTAAATATTGGTAATTCTATGAAGCGTGAAATGATATCTCATTGTAGTTTGATTTGCGGTTCCCTAAAAGCTAATGATATTGAACATTTTTTCATGTGTTTTTTGGCCATTTGTATTTTCTCTTTGGAGAGGTGTCTATTTAAGTCTTCCCCCATTTTTATATTGGATTACTTGCTCTTTCATTGTTGAGTTATATGAGCTCTTTATACAGCATCAAAATCCAAACCTTATCGGTTATGTGGTTCCAAATATTTTTCCCATTGAGTGGCTGCCTTTACAGCTTGACAAGGTCCTTTGAAGCACAAACATATTTAAGTTTGAGGAAGTTCAATTTATCCATTTTTTCTATCATTGTTCATGCTTTTGGAGGAAGGTTTAAGAAACTACGACCTACCAAAAGGCCTTAAAGATGTTTCCCTATATTTTCTTCTAGAAATTTTATGGTTCTTGTCTTATATTTAGGTCTTTGATCAATTTTGAGTTAATTTTTTAATAAAGTGTGAGGTATGGGCCCTCTTTCTTTCTTTTGCATGTAGATATCCAGTTCTCCCAGCAGCATTTGTTGTTCTTTCCCAGCTTGATGGGTCTGACAGCCTTGTCAGCAATCACTGGACCATAGATTGTGAGGGTCTGTTTTTGAACCATCAATTCATTTTCATTGGTCTATATGCCTATTTTTATGCCAGTACCATGCTGTTTCTACCACTGTAGCTAGATAATTTGTTTTAAAGTCTGGAAGTGAGAGTCTAACTTTGTTCTTCCTTTTTAAGATGTTTCTATTGAGGACTCCTTACACTTCCAATTAAATTTGTAATTGGTTTTTCCATTTCTTTAGAATTTTTAAAAAATTCTGGAATTTGGTGAGATTGAATTGAATTTGTATATCAATTTGGGAAGAATTTACATCATAACAATATTTAGTCTTCCCATTATGAACATGGAAATTTCTTCCATTTATTTAGTCTTCTTTGATTTCTTTTAGCAATGCATTGTAATATTCTGAATACAGATTCTTTACATCCTTGGTTGGGTATATTCCTAAATATTTGGTTCTTTTTGTTGCTATAGTAAATGGAATTTTTTTCCTGACTTCCTCCCCAGATAGCTCATTACCATTGTATAGAAACACTATGGATTTTTGCACATTTACCTTGTATCCTGCCACTCTGCTGAATTCATTTATTAGCTCTAGCATTTAGATTTAGATCTAAAATCTAGTTTTAGATTTTTCGGGATTTTCTATGAATAGGATCATATTATCTGTGAATAGTAAAAGTTTTACTTCTTTTCCAATTTGGAAGATTTTATTTCTTTTTCTTGCCTGAAAGCTCTATCTAGAACCTCTAGCACTATATTAAACATAATTGGTGACAGTGGACATCCTTGTCTTGTTCCTGATCTCAATGGGAAAGCTTTCATTCTTTCACCATTGAGTTACAATATTAGCTGTGGGTTTTTCGCATATGCCCTTTATCATATTGAGAAAGTTTCCTTCAATTCCTGTCCTTTGGAGTGTTTTTATCTGGAAAGTATGGTATAATTTTCCTAATGCCTTTTTTGCATCAATTGACAGAACCATGCGATTTTTCTTCTTTGATTTACTAATGTGGTGTATTACCCCAATTGATTTTCTTGTGTTGAACCACCCATGCATGCCTGGTATAAAACCCACTTGATCATGATGAATAATTATTTTAATGTGTTGTTGGATTTGATTAGCAAGTATTTTGTTGAGGATTTTTTGCATCTGTATTCATTAGGGAAATTGGTCTGTAATTTTCTTTTTTTGTAATATCCTCATCTGACTTTAGTATTAGGGTTATTTTGGCTTCATAGAATGAGCTTGGTAGCATTCCTTCCTGTACAATATGTTAGTAGAGTTTGAGTAAGATTGGTACTAAATCTTATTTGAATGCTTGGTAGAATTCACCTGTGAAGTCTCTGGTCCTGGGCTTTTAATTCTGGGGAGTTGTTTGATGACTATTTCAATCTCTTTGCTTTTGATTGGTTTATTGATGTCTTCTCTTTCTTATAATGTCAGTGTAGGTTGTTTGTATGTTCCAAGGAATTTTTGCATTTCATTTACATTGTCTAGTTTGTTGTCATACAGTTCTTCATAATATCCTCTTATGATCTCTTATTTCTGCAGGGTCCATAGTAAAGTCCCATTTTCATTTCTGATTTTACTTATTTGCATATTCTCTTTTTTTCTTTGTCAATCTAGCTAAGGGTTTGCCAATTTTACTGACCTTCTCGAAGAACCAACTTATGTTCTGTTAATTCTCTTTTGTTTTTTTTTTTTTTAAGATTTATTTATTTATTTCTCTCGCCTCCCCAGTTGTCTGCTCTCTGTGTCCATTCATTGTGTGTTCTTCTGTGACTGCTTCTATCCTTATCAGCGGCACTGGGAGTCTGTGTTTCTTTTTGTTGAGTTGTTCTGTTGTGTCAGCTCTCCATTTGTGTGGCACCATTCTTGGGCAGGCTGCACTTTCTTTCATGCTGGGCAGTTTTCCTTATGGGGCTCACTCCTTGGGTGTGGGACTCCCCTGCTCAAGGGCCAGCTCCACATGGGTCAAGGAGGCCTGGGGTTTGAACTGTGGACCTCCCATGTGGTAGGTGGATGCCCTAACCATTGGGTCAAGTCCGCTTCCCTCTCTATTGTTTTTTGTTCTCAATTTCATTTATTTCTGCTCTTGTCTTTGTTGTTTCATACCTTCTCTTTGTTTTGGGAATAGTTTGCTGTTCTTTTTCTAGTTCTGCTGCTATGTTGTTAGGTCAATATTTTAGCTCTTCTTTTTTAATGTAAACAAGGAAAGCTATAAATTTCCTTTTCAGCATTGTCTTCACTGCATCCCATAGTTTCTGATATGTTGCATTCTTGTTTTCATTCATCTCAAGATATTTATTGATTTCTCTTGCAATTTCTCCTTTGGCCCACTGATGATTTAATACTGTGTTGTTTAAACTCCATTTATTTGTGAATTTTCCCTTTTTCTACCTGGTGTTGATTTCTAGCTTTATTCCATTATAATCTGAGAATGTATTTTGCATAATTTTGATCTTTTTACATTTATTGAATTCTGCTTTGTGACCCAACATATGCTCTACCCTGCAGAAATATCCATTAGCACTTCAAAAAAATATATATCCTGCTGTTTTGAGGTGCAATGTTTTATATATGTCTATTAGGTTTAGTTTGTTCATTATATTAGTCAAGCTCTCTGTTTCTGTATTGATCTTCTGCCCAGATGTTCTATTCAATGATGAAAGTGATGTATTGAAGTTGCCAACTATTATTATAGAGACATTTATTTCTCCCTTCAGTTTTTGCCAGTGTTTGCCTCATGTAATTTGGTGCTTCCTGGTCAGGTGTATATACATTTATGATTATTTCCTCCTGGTGAATTATGCCTTTTATTTGTGTATGAATTAGCCAAAGGGGTGCTGATGCAGAATACCAGAAATCGGTTGGCTTTTATAAAGGTTGTTTGTTTGGCATAGAAATTTACAGTTACCAGCCTATCAAGCATAAAAGTCTATCCCTCACCAAAGTCTGTTGCCATGTGTTGGAGCAAGATGGCTGCAAGGATTCAGGCTTCCTGGGATCCTCTCTTACTGGGGCTCATTTCTCTTTGGGCTCAACTGCTCTGCTTTCACCACAAGGCCAGCTACAGACTATCAGGTGAACAGCTCATCTCTCTTCCTGAGTCCTCTGCCTGTGCTTAATGAAGATTTCTCTCCTTCCTCACATATCTGCTTCTCTGTGTGTTTACTTCCCAGGCCCCAGGATCGAAACTCCAAACTCCCTTCTCTGCAGTGTGGTTTCTCTGTGAATCCCCACCCACCAAGGGACTCAACATCCTACTTACATGGCCCAGTCAAAGCCTCGATCATTATTTAATCAAAGAAAAGTGAAACCTCTGAATCCACTATAATCTATTATGCCCTGAGGTACAAACCAGTTTGCAAACATAATCCAATATTTATTTTTGGAATTCATAACCAATATCAAACTGCTAGAGTATATAATGACCTTCCTTGTCTCTAATAATAGCCTTGCTTTTAAATTCTATTTCATCTGATATAGTTACACTTATCCAACTTTTCATTTGTTTGTTTTTGTTACTGCATGTATGGAATATCTTTTTTCCAGGCTTTCACTTTCAGCCTATTTGTATTCTTGGATCTAAGGTGAGTCTCATGTAGACAGCATATAGTTAGCTTATATTTTCTTATCCATTCCTCCAGTCTGTGTCTGTTGATTGGAGAGTTAAGCCATTGACAGTCAATATTATTACTGTGTAGGCAGTTCTTACTTCACTCATTTTGACCTTTGGGGTTTATCTGTCATATATTCTTTTTCACCACTCTTTTTACTCTTTTACTGATATAATCTTCATTTCTAGACTGTTTCCCAAGTCTTTTTCTCCTATCTTTTCTTTTCAGGATGTAGCACTCTCTGTAGTATTTCCCAAAAATCCAGTCTCTTGGTTACAAATTCTCTGTTTTTTTTTTTTGTTTATCTGTGAATATTCTAGACTTGCCCTCATTTTTGAAAGACAATCTTGGCGTATATAAGATTCTTGGCTGACAGTTTTTCTCTTCCAGTATCTTAAAAATATACCACTGCCTTCTTGCCTCCATAGTTTCTGATGAGAAATCAGCATTTAATCTTATTGGGCAACCTTTGTGTGAGATGAATCTCTTTTCTTTTGCTACTGTCAGGATTCTCTCTTTATCTTTGACATCTGGCATTCTGATTAGTGTGTGTCTTGGAGTAGGTCTATTTGGAGTCATTCAAATGGGAGTATGTAGTGCTTCTTGGACACATATCTATGTTCTTCAGTTGGATTGGGAAATTTTCTACCATTATATCCTGAAATAGTCCTTCTGCCCCTTCTCTTCTCCTTCTGTAACACCCATGACACATATGTTTGCATGTCTCTTGTGGTCATTTAGTTCCTTGAGACCCTGTTCAATTTTTTCATTCTTTTCTTTATCTGTTCTTTTCTGCTTGCTTTCAGAGGTCCTGTCTTCAAAGTCTCTGATCCTTTCCTCTGCCTCTTCAAATATGCTGCTATATACCTTCTGCATTTTAAAAATTTCATTTATTGTATCTTTCATTCCAATAAGATCTGCTATTTTTCTACGTATGCCTTCACATTCTTCTTTGTGCTCACCCAGTGTCTTCTTGATGGCCTTTATCCCTTTAGCCAACTCATTGAATTTATTAACAAGATTCATTTAGCACATCTGTGATTAGTTACCTCAACTCTTTTATGTCATTTGGAGGCTTAGGTTGTTATTTTGACTTGACTGGGCCATATTTTCTTATTTTTTGGTATGGATTGTAATTTTTTGTTGGTGTCTTGGCATCTGATTTATTAGATACATTTATCCTTGACACTTTTTTTCTCTTAATCTAGGACTTTCTATTTGATTGACTTTGTGCTACAACCTTTCTTTGATAGCTGATTCAACTTAATTTGGAAATTTTTAGTGGATCAGGCTTCACTAATCTGAATTTTTTCAGCTCTTTTTCTTCAGTTTATTGCCCTTTCTCACTTGCTGGTTGCAGACTAGGAGGAGCTAAGGATGTGGTTGGTTTTCTTAGCCAGGGAGGCTGAAGCTACCTGATTGTCACAGGAACCCATAAGCTTCTCCCACTTTTTCCACCTGCCAGGGGTAGGAATAGAGCTCCAGTCACATACAGTAATCCAAGCCATGTCTGTAGTTGCCCGGAGAGACTGATGAAGCTATACATTCCTCCTTCCTTTGCCTGGGCAGGGAGTGGAGCCACAGGTGTGGGCAGCAAACTAAGTAATGTGAGTCAAAACTGACCAAAGTTGCCAAGATGGACTGATGGAAGCACTTACCCCCTTCTGACTCTCATGTCAAGGGCAGAATTAAAATGGAGGCTACTGGCCTCATTCCAGCTTGGACAGGTTCAGGCCTTAGTTGTTCTTAGTATTGGACTTTAGCCAGGCAAAATTGCTAATCAGTAGCTGAAATTGGTGTCTGGTTATTTCTTCCTCCCCCATTTTTGGGAAATGGAGCTTCCAACTCCAGCCATAGAATAGCTCCCAAGGCAGCTTGCAGCACCACTAAGGGACGGGAACTAGCCTCCGTGGTATGGAGTGCTCTCCTCTTGAATCTTTACTGTAGATTGAATGGCAATCTCCTCCTTCCATTCTTCCAAGGATGTTGCAGGATGCTTTTCTTGTCTCCTGGGCCCCTCAAACAGGTGATTTTGATAGCTCAGTCTTTAGATGAGCTGACTCTTGGAATTCCTTTCTCTGCTGCCATCTTGCTTACTTCTTCAGTATGTGTCCAAATGTTCTTGTTGTTGTTTTAATTTGCATTTTCCTATTAACTAATGATGTGAACACCTTTTCATATTTTTATTGGGCATTTGTATATCTTCCTGTGTAATATATATATTCAAATCCTTTGTTCACTTTTTAGTTGGTTTTTAGGTCTTACTCTTGATTTGTGAGAGTTCTTTATGTATTCTAGATACAAGTCCTTTGTCAAATACATGTGGTGAAAATCACTTCCAGACTATGGTTTACCTATACATTTTCTTAACACTATCTTTCAAAAAAAGATGTTTTAAAATTTGGTGAAGTCAAATAATCAGGTTTCTTTTTTTGTGTGTTCTTTTCCTGGTCATCTAAGAAATAACCACTACTCCTATGACAAAAGAATTTCTACTATATAGTCTTCTAGAATATTTGTAATTTTAATTTTTAGATTTAGATCTATGATATATTTTGAATTAATTCTTGTGGTTAGTTTCAGTAAGGGTTATTTTCCATATGGATAGACAGTTGTTTCCACACCAATTGTTCTAAGACTCAGCTTTTCCTAATTAATTGTCTTGACATCATTTTGAAAATAATTGACCAAGGAAATATGGGCTTATGTCTTGACTCTTCATTCTGCTGCATTGATGTAATGTGTCTATTATTATGCAGATTTCATGCTTTCTTGATTATTTTAGCTTTATAATGTCTTAAAATCAATTTAGAAATTTTAGAATCATCTTGCTAATTTCTACAAGGTAGCCTGCTGTGATTTTGATTTTGATACAATGGTATATAGATGGGAGAATAGACATCTTAACAACATTGTGTCCTCTAATCCATTAACATACAGATATACAAATATATATGTATGTAAACATACACATATATCCATTTATTTAGACTTTCTTTAATTTCTCTCAACAATGTTTTACAACTTTGAATATATAGGACTTGAATATATATTGTTAAATTTATCTCAAATTATTACATTCTTGTTGGATGCTACTGAAAAGGACATTGTTGCCTCAATTTCATTTCCCAATTGTTCACTGTAGGTGCAAGTAACTGATTTTTCAATGTTGACCTGTTCTACTATTAAGCCAAACTTACTAATTCTAATAGCCCTTTTGTAAACTTCTTAGGATTTTCTTGGTATATTATCATTTGTGGATTTTTCTATTTTTGTTTTTTTTTTAGTTCTGTAAGTTTTTACTTCATATATTTGGAAATTCTTTTATTGTGAAAATATGCATTTAGAATTCTTACTTTGTAGTTGAGAAATTGACTCTTATTATTATAAAATATTCCTCTTTATCCCTGATAATATTCTTTGTTCTGAACTCTACCTTGACTGATATTAATAAAGCCAATCCAGCTTTCTTATGCTTAACATTAATGTGATGTATCTCTTTCCATCCTTTAGTTTTATCCTATCTGTATCATTATTTATAAACTGGATTTCTTATAGAGGGCATGTAGTTGCATCTTACATTTTTGTCTAGCCTGAAAATCACTGTCTTTTAGTTGGAGTGTTAGTCTAATTACATTTACTATAATAGCTAACATAGTTGGGCTTATATCTACCATTTCACTATTTGCTTTTTATTCATTCCATCTTTTCTTTGTTCATTTTATTCTTTTTCTCCTTCATTTCAAATGAGTCTGTTTTAGCATTTTACTTATTTACACTATTAAATTATTAGTTATACATCCTACATTTTTTGATGGTTGCTTTAGGGATTGAAATATTCATCTTGAAATTATCCTACTTTATTTTAAAATAATATTAGACCATAATTTACAAAACTCACAATGGTGTATTCCTTTTCTGCCTGCCATCATTTGTACTATTTTTCTTATTACATTACTTCTACATTTTATAATCTCCATGATATATTGCTATTATTTTTGCTTTAAAATATATTTTAAATAAATTAAAATATAATACATATGTATTCCATATTTTCCCATGTGCAGCTTTTCATTCCTTTGTGGAGACCCCAGGTTCTATCTGGTATCATCTTTGTCCTTAAAACTTTCTTTAATATGCCTTTTGTGCTGGAGATGAATTCTCTCAACTTTGTGTGTCTGAAACATTTTAATATCACCTCGATATTGAAAGATATTTTCACTGAATATTCAAATATAACTCATTGTTTTATGCACCTTAAAGATGTTGATTTGTTGTTTTATGGCTCACATAATTTCTGACAAGACATAATTATTTTTATCTTTGTTAATCAATGCATACTCAGTCCTTTTTCTCTGCCATTTTTAAGAATTTCTCATTATTACTGGTTTTCAGCAATTTGTTTATGATGTATTTTGGCATGGTTTTGTGTTTATTCTAATTTAGGGCTTTTGAACTTCTTTGATCTTTGAGGTACTAGTTTTCTTCAAATTTTGAAAAAAAAATATAGCCATTATTTCTTCAAATAATTTTTCTGTCCTTTTTTGGTTTTCCTATAATTCTGGGACTCCAATGACCTGCATGTTAGACTGCTGGACATTACTTCACAACTTCCTGAGGCGTTGAACTTTATTTTCTCAGCATTTTACTCAGTCTAATGATTTATTTCAGATAACTTCTTTTGCTATGTTTTTAACTTTTCACTTTTTTTTAATTAGAGAAGCTTCAACTTTACAATAAAATCATGTAGAAATATAAAGTTCCCATAAACCACCCAATCTCCAATTATTACTTTGCATTATTGTGGTACATTTATTACAATTGATGACATACTATTATCATTGTATTATTAAATATAACCCATGGTTTAAATTATTGTTCACTGTTTATGTTGTGCATTCATCTGGTTTTATTTTTAAATTTTTATTCTACTAACATACATACAACCTAAAATTTCCCACTTTTAACCACATTCAAATATATACTTTAATGTTGTGAATTACTTTCACAATGTTGTGCTACCATCATTACCATCCATTATCAGTATTATTTCTATCCAAATAAAAACTCCGTACAATTTAAGCATCAATTTCCCATTCCCTATCCCCACCTTGGCCCCTGGTAACCTATATTCTAGTATCAGATTCTATGAATTTGTTAATGTCCAGCAAACGTCTGGCCTTTTGTAAAAGACCAACCAAGATTTGTTGAGCTGATATCAATATATACATTTGAGGTTATAAGATCCTCAGCTTCTGAGTCGGGGTGGGGCTTCAGGCCTGCTTCTATGGGACTTCTTCAGCACTCCTGACTCATGGCCATGCAGCTTCTGTTTGATTGCTTCCCGTGACAGGGAAGTTGTTATCACACAAGGCAGCACATTCCATTTTGAAGCTCTAGTTAACCATCAAGTTCCCCAGCTAGGAGCTAAGTGGATTCTGGGCAGATGAAAGAGTGCACAGACTGTTCCACAGAGGAGGAAGATCGTCGAGTGATCATCATTCATTGGGAGCCATGAAGAAGACTGCGTTTATCACTGGCTGATGGCTTGTCAGAGATGCGATGCAAGGAATTCATGTACGTTGTGGGAGAGGAAGGGCTGGAGCTGGGCTGGACTAGGTAGCCGCTAAGATGCTTTTTAATTCTCAGAGTCTGTGACTCTAGCTTTCTTGCTCCACTTCTACAGTTTGGAAGCTTTATTTACAGTCAGATGTAGCAAATATAAAAAGAGAATCCTTGGCAAGTGCACCTTCATGCTCATTCCCCCCTAGGTTTTATCAGTGGTTTATTTAAAGTCTCTCCACTATTTTCCTCTGCACTATATGATTGAATTTCATCTAATCTATTTCCGCATTTTCCCTCTTACCTTTCTGAGTCCTTGCTCCCACCCTCAGATCCTATTGGATACAGTTGATCTGCTATCTTAGGGGCAAGAAGATTTGTTCAGTAGCAGGGGTCTTAGAAAGCTATATCCTGAGGTCTCTATATTGGTCTTGAACCGACAGCCAAGACAGCCAATACAAATCTACCGTGTATATACTGTGTTTATAATCTGAGAAGGGTTTTAAGCATTTATTTTAATGGAACATTTTAATTTACCTTGGAGCAAACAACAACAAAAAAACTAATTAAAAATAAGGAATAAGATTATCATATGAACACCATTCGTCTATCATAGTGATTTCAGGTTTTGAATAACCTTGTTAATGCAATTCAAATATGTGCCTGGACTAGCTGAGCTGACACTTAATCCAAGGAGACAAAGGAGTAAATTGGATTGCTAGTAGCTAAAGCACACAGCCTGTCCTGCTTGCCTGCTTCCCCTGCAAAGCCATACGCATCACGCAACCCCTGCAGCTTTAACCATGAGTGGGCATGAACCTTTAAAATAAAATCTTATTGTAGCTTATTTTTCATATAAATATTTCAAATGAAATGTATAAGACAAAATGGCAATTGTCAATGAATCTCTACCACTCCTAAGAAAAACAAACCTGATTCAATCTCAGAGTGGACTAATCCCAAGGCTCAATTTACAAATCTCTAGTCAAGGATGCATCAGTCATTTTGGTAGGAATTCCAAATTTCTGGAACAAATAATCTGACTTTTAAAATGTGCTGTGATCTAATATTTGAAATGCATAGCCTCAGTGTGATAGAAACCTCAAAGCTAACACAGCCTTCCCACTAATATTCTTTCTACCCTTTTAAAACTATTTTGGCTGTATGTACCTCTCATGGCCTCATAATGTGTTATATGTTTCTTAACCTTCAATACCAAGATTCATTCTTTAAGAAATTCCCTTTACATGGTCATGCATGATCAATACTAGTTATTTTTGCTTTACATTCTTTCCCACAAGCCATACCCTGATCTTTAATCTTTTCCCCCTTAGGACTTAGCCCAGTGAGTTTAGTAGTAATATTTTGACAATGCTCTTTAATCATTAGTTAAAAAGGTTTAAAAGCAATGCAAGTTATTGGTGGTAGGGTGAGATGTTATATATGTTTGCCTCATTTTATACATTTGTTTTGTAAGTTCACAACTAGTATACATTTATTGTTTATGTATGTTTACGTATGAGTGATATATTTCAATAAATTAAAACAAATAAGTATATAAAATATAAATTGACTCTTTGACATGGAAGGCAACTTTGAAGATCACCTAGTTGATTGTTCTTTTGCTTTCTAAAACCTTTTAATTATAAAACATATAAGATCTAGAAAACACATGCATAGGTGTAATTTATTATTATAATGTGAATGTCCTTAAACCTATACCCAGGTTCAAACCAGCACTTCTCCTGCCATCCCAAAACTTCTCCATGTGCCATCCCACTCACAATCCCATCTGTCCTCCACAAGTAGCCACCACTCTTATAGTAATAACTTCCCTACATTCCTTTATAGTTTTATCCTCCAAGTGCAAATCTCTGGACAGTATAGTTTAACCTTATCCATTATTTTAATATGGTACTTAAACGAAGTCTCTTTTAATTTACAGGTTTCCTCTCCATCTCATCCAACCCTTTTCTTTTCCTTACAATTTACGTGTTGAGGAAACTAAGCTGTTTGAGATAGAGTTTCTCACAGTCTGGTACATACACATGGTCCTGATCAGCATGTTCTTTTTTTTACAGTTCCTACAGATGGGAGTGGGAGCCAGAGGCTTAGTTGGACTCAGATTTGATCCCTCTGGCAAGATTACAGGAGGTGTGGGGTAACTTCATCAGGAAGCGCATGATGCCGGGCTATTTATTTATTTATTTATCTATTTATTTTTAATATTGGTAGCCAATAGTGCTAATTGCCTCAATCAGCCAATTTTTTTTTTTTTTGGTGAGGGTGGGAGTGTTGTTATCATCATTCTGTCATTTCTTCATTTTTTTAATCTTGAGTACTTCTATAAAGAGACACTTCCCTACATCTACTATTTTCTTACTCAGTAATTTAGTTCATGGATAAACAAAATAAGTGCCTTTCCCCCACTTTATTTATCTGTGTTCAAGCACTATGTTATTTATCCTTAGTTACCAGTCTTTAAGATACTGGATAGACTGCCTATCACTGTTGAAAGTGACCAATTACCTTTTAAGAATATCATTATGAATCGATGTATATAAAAATATTTGATGGGTTGCAATATATGGCAATTGTTATTCCTACTGAAGCCCAAATTGTCCCATCTTTTGCCAGTGGAAATTTCTTTAAGTTGCTCTTGAGTTCATTTGATATGATCCTAGTCATCTTTACTGTGTGAAAATAAAAATATAAGATGAAAGGGAGTTGTTTTAGGCTCCTCTTTGGAATTTTCTGTCCTAAACTTTGAATTGATCATTTCTCTAAAAAGTCTTGGTTTTTTGTTTGCGTGTTTTTGTTTTTTTTAAGTGGGAAATGTTATTTCAAATTAGAACACAATGATGTGGGTTTAAGGTTGCTGGTTGCAAGTTGGGTTGATCATATAGTATGTCTGTGTGTATGTATGTATGTAAATGTAGAGGCAGATATAGGTGCAGATTTAGATGTGGATGTAAATAATCATCTTATGTATATATGCCAACATTTCCAATTCAAAATAAAGACTATGGTACATTTACTTCTGTGTTAGATCTGTATCTCCTTTCTTCCAAACTGAGAATCCTCGTTCTCAACTACGCAGAAGATAGGATTGCTTTTTTTCCTGGATTACACATGAAAGTCTCAGAATAACAATACTAGTATTACAGCTGCTAATATCATTATTGAAAGCATTACACATTTTTTGCAAGTATTCTCTCCATTTTGTCCCCATTTCTTATTTTACTAAATCTACATAATTAGAGCATATGCCAAAAAATACCATGCTCTCTCCCTTTTAATCCTCATGAGGACTTAGTTATTTAAGTAACCATGCATTGAATGCATGCCACCAGTACTTCCATCAATGCCTGACTAGTCATTTTGGTTTTCTGAAATTATTCTTCAGCAGGTTGCTCAAGAAGAACTCATGTTTGTGATTTGATAATAGTTTGTGTCATTTATAGTTGGAAGTCAGTTTGCGGGCTGTAAATCTTGGCTTCACATTTCCTTCATATCTTAAATTTGTTACTCCATTTTCTTACAGCATAAAATATTGCTGTCAAAAGACCTGCTGATAATTTTGTTTTACTCTTATCAAATCTCTTGCTTCTTTTGCCTAGGTGCCTCAAAATTTTTTAAGTCCAGCAATCTTACTAGAATATGTCTTGGTTTTAGTCAGTCTGAGTCAATGTTATCAGGTAACATGGTATCCTTTCTCAATGTGTACTTTCAACATGGAGTTTCTATGTGTATAAAGCTGTGGGTGTTGTATGTATATATTCATATATAAAACTTTTCTTGAATTATGTTTTAAGTATTTGTTCTATTATCTTACTTTGATTTTCTTCAGGGATTCCTGTTTTCTTGTATATTGGATCTTCTTTATCTACAATACTTATTACTTTCTCTCAAATACTTTTTATTCCTCTCTTAATTTCATTTTGATTTTAAAAGATCACTCCCTTTCATCTTATATTTATATTAGGACATCTTCTGTTGTGCTAATCCAGTTTTGTATTTCTTGTAGTTTAGAAATATTTTTATATCTTCATTTTTCCTGAGTCCTGTCATTTCATTTATGAGGTTTTATAGTTCTGATTTATATTGTTTTTTCACATTTTACATAATTTTTGTATGTCTTTTAGTTATTTCTGAAATAGTAAATTACAGTTTTGATTAGTTTTTTGAGCACATCTTTCTGGTAAGCTTTCATTGTCTGTAGGGTGTTATTCTACTTCTTATTCTCTTCCTTTTAATAACTGAGTTTGAGATTTGACCCCAATACTTCTTCAACTGTCATTTTCATGTAAAATTAGTGTCCTGAACTTTTACAAAGATGGCATGATTTAAATAGTTATCCTAATTTCTCAAGACTACCTCTTCTGTTGTTTTGGTATTAAGATATATGCCATTCTGCTTTCTGTGAATTCTTGGCTCAGTTCCCCATCCTCACTTTTATCTGGACTTTCTGTTTTGTCTATTGCTCGATTTTGACTCTCCTCCCAGCAGTTTTACCTTGGCGTGGGGTACTGTATGGAATTTCATAAGAGCTGGGCCACTGTAACTTCTTCAGCCTTCCTATAGGCCCCTGTACTCACCTGCCTTTGCTTTGGGCAAAATGCTCCTCACTTTCAGCTTCTGCTTTCAGATGGGCTTGCCTTGCTTTCCAATGAATACGTGTTTATTATTTTTGGGTTCTGTTCTCAGATCCATGCTATTTCTGGATTCTCTATTCTAATATATAGGAAGATTTAATTTATACTAAAGGTAGGATTTGCATTTATTTGGAAAAGCTGGTAAATTTGGAAAAATGATGCTGGCACAATTTACCAGTGGTCCATCTGTAAAAAACTCATGGCTCAAGTGGTTGAAAGCCTAACTCCCACATGGGAGGTCCCAGATTTGGTTCCTGGTGCCTCCCGAAAAAACAAAAACAAACAGGGAGCAAAAAAAAAAAAAAAAAAGGAAAAAGCCAACTCAGGGAAGCTGATGTGGCTCAGTGGTTGAATGTCGGCTTCCACATACCAGGTCGAGGTTCAGTCTCCAACTTCCAGTACCTCAAAACAAAGAAACAAACTAACAAAAGACTAGTGTTGAACCCCAATCTAGGAACATATCCAAAAATACATTGCAGTGGGTTAGGAACATGTCAAAAAATAAAGCATTAAAAATTGTAAAAACCAATCTAAGAGAACATTTAACAAAGACAGAAAACTGAAGAGCTGTAGAATAATAGAGAAACATATTCAGCTATACTGCGGTCACCCCTCGGGCTGAAGCATGGTTTGCTGGCCTGGCGGGGGTGCAGCCGCGGTAGGCCAAGCCGCTGCCCCCATAATAGGGTGGCTGGTCGGACTCACCGCCACCCCTGAAGGGAGCTCGCCATGGGCGCAGAGTGCCCTCGGGTCTCCCCTTCTTGGCAGCCATGCTTCCGCGGCCGCCCCTCCTCCCGGATGGCGCCACACGATGCCTTCTTTCTCCCTGCGCAGGCGCAGGGCAGAAAATTCCAGTCTGCCCTTTTCCCCTCCCCCGACAGCAGCAACAGCCAGGTGTGGGCGGAAAAATCCAGCCCGCCCTTTTCCCCTCCCCCGACAGCAGCAACAGCCAGGTGTGGGCGGAAAAATCCAGCCCGCCCTTTTCCCTTCCCCCGACAGCAGCAACAGCCAGGCATGGGCGGGAAACTCAAGTCTGCCCTCCACCCCAGCAACAGCAGCCACCAATCCCTAAACCCTGCCCCTTCCCCCAGCAACAGCGACAGCCAATCCCTAACCACCACCCCTCCCCCGTCCAGTACCGCCCACTGACCTTTCGCCGGCAACCAATCAGAACAGGGCGTGGCTTCGACCAATCAGCCTTCCCCAGCCCCTATAAAACTGTTGCCTCTCCCTCAGTAAAGTGGACTTGCGTGTTTACCTTGTCTCCGCGGTAGTTCTTCTGCCGTGCGCCCTCCAGTCCTGAGAGCCCCCGACAAGGGCCTGGCCTCCCTTGTCCCCAGTTCGTCGCCGGCTTCTCCGGGCGACCCCTTCGTCGCCGGCTTCGCCGGGCGACCCCGTCAGCCAAACCGCGCAACCCCTGTGAGACCGATCCCTCGTCTGCTGCCGGACCGACCCCTCGTCCCAAGTGGGACCGACCCCTCGTCCCAAGCGGGACCGACCCCTCGTCCAGAGCTGGACCGACCCCTCGTCCGCAGCCAGACCCCACCTCTACCGACCGAGCAAGCCGCCGCACTATACAAACACACTTGTATGGCAGGAAGATGCCATAGACAAGATAAAAAAAGGATATGGAAGATGTTCATGCAACACACATGATAAGTGAAACTACAAATGACAAGAAGAAAGCGAACAACAGTCCAAGGATCAGAACAAGGCATTCAGAAACCTGGGAGTCCATCCTGTGCAGCAGGACCGTGCATAAGTGAACTTAGGGCCATGTGGGTTGGGTGGGAAAATTGTCACTCTCATTTCTGGAGACCTCTTTCAGTTCTCCAAGCTACCAGCTCTTTCTCACGTGGACACGGAGGCTCCTGCATTTATCCTAGGTCTCCGCTGGAATATCTTTCCTTCTCATTCATCTCCACCCCTTTCCCCAAGCCAGTACTTTCATTTTATTGTATAGACGAGCTTCTCTATGTCTGCCAGCCTGGAAGCTCAGCATTATATACCTGCCACCAGGGAAACCACGGGAAACTCAATAAATATTCCTGTCAAAATGAGGATAAATTGCCCAATAAGAATTTTGTTTGCCCCTCTCCCTTCTTTTAGAAATTGAGCCAACATTTAAAAACTGGTGATTTTAAGAACCATTTTTCTTTTAAAAATTGAAGGTCTGGTGGCATTGGCCAGGATGGAGGTGCCAAGGCCTACCACCCCATTCACAAAATCTCCATCTGGCCCTACAGGCATTTGATTTGAATCCCTATAACCTGGCTTCTCACATGCTACCTGTGGGTGGCTCTGAACACTTTCCTGTTTTTAGTCTCT
Organism: Dasypus novemcinctus; assembly: GCF_030445035.2. NCBI lineage: Eukaryota > Metazoa > Chordata > Mammalia > Cingulata > Dasypodidae > Dasypus > Dasypus novemcinctus. The sequence continues at coordinate 162,415,324 of NC_080676.1, read as the reverse complement.
GCTGGATTAGGGCACCCCTGGGGTTTCTGCACTTAGACTTTACTGGACCCCCTGTGAACCCTGGCTTTGCTTAAGCTTCAACTTTTTTCTGGTGGGTTTGTATTAGATTCAGTATACCTTGCTCCTGATTCAGTATGTTCAGTGTACCTGGCTCCTGTATTCCAGGATTCTTACAGTGCTAGCTTTACGTTGTGTGTATATGTTTCATATGAGTGAATGTATATGATGTTTATATATGTGTGTGCACTTGTGCATATATGTACGCAAACATACATGGATTTTTACATTTATATACATGTGCTGAAATGTGTCTATACACACACACATATATTGTATATGTATATTGTTTTCAGCTATTTCCTTCCCAGGAATTAAGACTTTATATGCCTAGGTAGCAGGCTAGGATAAGTATGGGGCAGATTCTTCTGCTATTTATTTAGGGCATACATCCATCTCCTCCCTACACTCTCTCCCAGGTGGGGACTCCACCACCTGGAGCAGCTCCTGGGAGAGCCTGAGCAGGAGTAGCACCTGGCAGCACCCCCTGCCCGCCCACTGACCTGAGGGGCAGCTCGTTCGGGAACCTGGGCTCATATGAATAACTTTTTAAAAAAAGGCTTCTTTTCCCTCATCACAAATGACTCCACAAGCTGCAATTCTATATTCCTTATCTATAGAAAAATAAGAAAACTTATGAGCGAATTAAAACACATGCGTGGGTTTATTTTTTAATAAAGCATTAGCATCTCTCACCAGGCTCTATGTGGCTCCTCATGCTGGGCTTAGATTTCATCAGAAATAAACTGAGATGGAAATGGGACTTCACAGACGTGACCTGGGGTCTCTCGCTTGCTTCCCTGCCCGGGGTTGTTTCTCCACTCCGGCCTGTGCACAGGTCACATCCACAGAGCTCCCTTGACTGATTCATTAATTCCTAATTGTTTTCTCTCAAGAGAAAAGTATAAGGGGGCTCTTCTCTTTATTTTTAGCCAGCATGTTGAGCTCTTCCCTTGAATCTTTCTAGATTCTTCTGTCAGTCCCGGGAGTGAGGTCTCGATGCCATTTCCAGACTTAGCGTGAGACCATGGCTACTTTTCACAATTTGCTCTTTTTAAAACACTCACGGAGATGGTGGCTTTAATAATCTCAAGGCAGCAGCTCAGCTGGGTGGCTCCGTTTGGCTCCTCACCAAAGGGTCTCATGGCAACGTCACACCAAATGGCAGGTTTCCTGGAGACAATGTATTTACTGGCACAGGTCAAAATGAAAAGAGCTTTGCAAAATCATGCGGACTGAGGGGACCCGTCCTGCTCAGGCGGAGATGAGAGCTGCGTGGCTTTCTTTCTTTCTCTTGTTCCTTTTTTACAGACTGCACATGTCCGATTTCAGCCCTGGCAGTGCCTGCCTCTGCGGCTTTCAGGGAGGAGAAGAATGATGGCTGTTCTGAAGATGTAGCCCAGGGTCCCACATCTGAGAAGGAAGAGCTACTAATTACTGATCAATTGCTAAGGGCCCGCTCTGCTAAGGGTTTTACTGTTGACTTACCTAGCAGTCCTAGGAGGGAGATGCCACCATTTTACATAAGTGACAGGCGAGCACACTGAGACTCTGACATTTAGGCAGGGCCAGAGTTGGAAGCTGGCATGGCTTGGCTCTCCGTCCAGTGCCAGCCATACTGTTGGAAGACCCCTTCCTAGCTGGCTGGTGGCTTACCTCCCTGGATATATTTCCTTTTCCATAGATAGAGATGGAAAAGGGCCTCCACCTCAGGCTGCCATCAGCAGTGATGAATGAATACACAAAATCTCTTAGAGCACACTAGCACATGCCCATGTTAGGTAAGGTTGTCCTTACCTCAAAAAGGAAGATGGAACTCCTTAGGGAGAAAGTAAGTTGATAAGTTTTTTAGGGGTTTGTAGTATTGGTGTTTATGTTAAATTTTCTTCCATTACATTTTATTTCCTTTTTTAAAAATCTGACTGTAGATTTCAAGTGTGTGCATTATATGTATAGTCACAAATACCGAATGTCCCGATGATAAGCATGTGTTGTACACTTGCCTGTGAGTCCCCACACATCGTATTTGTATACATGGGAGTGTGTTATTCACACGATAGTCACACTGCATTTTAGGGCAATGGAGTTTAGAGAATCAGTCTTCATTTTTTAACAGTGAACAGATAATTTTCCCCAGTGACACAGAAGACATCTTTGCCGTGTCCTGTCCTATCTCCTTTCCCAACAGGCACATTTAGCAACATGACTGTGCAGGTCTAGCAGCAGCACCTCCCCGCTCAGTCCTTCACGGCTCCTTTGACTAAGTCCCTACTGGGCCTTTTGTTTTGAAAGGCCACCTCTCCTGGCCACAGCTCTTGTTCTCCTCTCCCACCTCGTATCTCCCAACCTTTGCTGGGTGTCAACTCTGCGGGTGGATCCAGGAGCTTAGGACATTGATTCGAATCTTCCCCAGGGTGACCTCTTTGGTTGTTCTTTCCCCATGACTGATTGCCATGCCAACACACCTTAGTTTTTTTTTTTTTTTTTTTTTACTATCTCCCCCTTGCGGCTTTTTGCATGCTGTCTGCTCTCTGTGTCCATCTGCTGTACATTCTTCTGTGTGTGTATTTATTTTATTTCCCCTCCTCCCCATGAGGCTTGCTAGCTGTCTGCTCTCTGTGTCCACCCGCTGCGGGCTTTTCTGTGTTCTCGCTTGTTTCCCTTCTTTTTGTTGCATCACCTTGCTGAGTCGGCTCTCTGAGGCATGCCGATGAGCCTGCCTTCACTAGGAGACCCCGGGACGTGAACCCAGGGCCTCCCATATGGTAGATGGGAGCCCAACTGATTGAGCCACAGCTACTTCCCACACCTTAGTTTTTATTGGGCACTAAGTGCAAGTTCCAAAAAGCCAGGTTTGATTATCTGTCCTACTGAAGGACTGAATGACAGAGGCAAAAGTCACACAGTTACATTCTCCCTGCTACTTCCAGACACTGTGCCTCAAGAAGAGTCTGTGAAGGGCAAGAGAGACAGTGAACAAGTATTTTTACACTGAGTAATCTTCTTCCTCACACCAAATGAAATAATCATAATTGGATTTAAACAGATGACATAGGAACTTTCATAAGAAAAATTATTCTTTCATTGTTCATAATTAGGCATTTTTCACTTTTCTTATTTTTGACAAAAATGAGCATGACATTCTGGCAATAAATATTATAAGTCATCCCATTGAATTCAGTGGGGCTATCTCTTTACTTGGTGCCTATTTGCCTATGTCCTATATTTGGAGAAGAAAGTTAGAGGAAACGTGCACAGAAAATAATTGAGATAAGAAGGAAAAATTATTTTAACATTCAAAGGTTTTTCAGAGGAACCATGTAATATCTTGTCTATTTGTTTTGTCTGAAAAAGAGAATACTTTTGGGTAAAATACCCCACTGGTTCTCTTGGAACAGTAAGGCTGCATTTATAAGCTGCACATATAGCCAAACCTCACCAAGCAAAAGTGTTTCCTGAATATTCTACAGCTTCAATGAAGGTCAAGAAGATGGCATCCACCTCTTGAATCTCTCATATCCCCAAGTATGGTCCTGCACATACAATACAGTCCCACCATGTGTGTGTTCACCACTGTACATATGAGGAAAAGTTATAAAGACATTCATTTTCTCACTGTACTGGATATGCCAAAAAGTAAAACCACAACACAAGGCACCTAATGGTTTAAGCTTTGTTAAACATACAAGGAAACTAGCTTGTTGCCCATAGAAATCCAGATTCATTACTGATGTCTGCCCATCACTTACCTTCCCAGTAAAATGTAAATCACAGAGCAATACCCCTCTGCTTAAAACCCCCTGGAGACTCTCCCCACCAGGGCCAGCGAAGTCCTGCAGGGCCCCCATTTTGTCTCTCCAACCTTGGGTTAGGACACAGGTCTCCGTGTCTTTGGTTCCAAAAGCTTTCGTTGGTTCTACAAATATTCTTAGCTCTTTCCAGCTTTAGAGTTTTTGCACAAGCTGTTTATTCTGTGCTTGGAAGTGTCGACTTCCTAGCCCTGGCCACCAGTGTGCATATGTACAGGCACACACATGCACACAATGTATACACCCCCTCATAATGCACACACATGCATGCACATTCACACCTGCACATGTGCACACTTCCTCTCTTTCCACCTGGTCACCTGCTGTTCCCCCTCTTAAGCTACTGCTTAAATGCCTTGTCAACAGAGAGGCCACCACCACCACTCACCTCCCAACCTAAATGAAGAACAGTGTTGAATGCCTTGTGGGTTCCCGCACTTGTCCTTTATGGCACCTGTCATTATTATGAAAATACATGCTCCTTGTCCAAACTTAAGTTTCATGAGAGAGAGATGCTATCCATTTTGTTCACCACGGTTTTTCTCCTAACTGGTTTCCATTCTTGTAGTTGCTCTAGCTGTTTAGTATATTAATAAAAGAAATTCAGTTCTATTACCTGGTACCTAATGGCTGTTTTAATTGAAGTGTATACATATTTCCTACGCTTTCCTTCTTTGGGAAAAAAATGTCATCTTGGGATACTTCATATTTTGCTGATATTCATTAGCAGCTGGGAATGAATTTTTAAGTAGTTTGAACTGAAGGGCATATGTATCACCTGAGAATAGGAAATTACTCCTTTGTTCATCTTAAAAGAACCCTCCTACAACAATTTGGACCTAGTTCCTTTGACCTTGGGCAATTGTGAATTTTTCTTACATGCAAATAAGATAACTTAGATACCCTTTTCCTGGCCCCAACACTAAATTTCAACAAGATGATACACAACTGTAATAGAATGCCTTATGTTTTTGTAGTATTTAATGATTAAGGAAACGGTAGTTTCAAGTTGCAGCATATTTTCCAGGGAAGAAAGAATTATCATGTCCATGTTGTTGTAGAGATTTAAGTCCTCAGCTTTTGGAGCCATTCCGTCATGCTTATCACTTATGACCACTATCTCAGGGCCAGCAAACTACATCCCACAGGCAAAATACTACCGCAGCCTGAATGTGTGCTACTTGTGACCTAAGGATGGCATTTACATTTTTAAATGGTTAAAAAAAATCAGAATAATACTTTGTGATGCAGGAAATTCATATGAAATTCACATTTTAGTGTCCCTAAAGATTTATTGGGACACAAATATGCCCATTTGTTTACTTACCACCTATGTCTGTGCTACAAGACATGATAGATATGGTCTGAAAAGCTGAAAATATTTACAGACTCACCCTTTTTAGGGAAATTTTGCCAACACCTTGCTGAAATGATGACAGTCTCCCCGAGTTTTTGTCTTGCTTCTCTGTCAGTCTTCCATTGGGGTGAAGCTGTATGTATCCCAGAAATTCATGTTCTTAAATCTAATTCATTTGTATGCAGGACTTTTTATTTATTTACTTTTTTATTTCTTCCCACCCACTCATTGTTTGCATTTGCTGTGTCTGCTTGTGTGCTGGTCTTTTTTTCAGGAGGTACTGGGAACCCAACCTGGGACCTCTGATGGGGTAGGGAGGTGCCTAATCACCTGAACCACCTCTATTCCCTACTTTATTGTGTCTCTCATTATGTTTTCCTCACATCTCTTGTTGAGTCGGCTTGTTGTGTCCGCTTGCCATGCCTCCCCATTGTGTCAGCTTGCTGTCTTACATATCCCAAACCTCCCATGTGGCAGGCAGGAGCTCAGCTTCTTGAACCATATCTGCTTCCCTATTAGTAGGACTTTTTGATGAGGTTACTTCAGTTAAGGTGGGGCCCATTTCAATTAGGTTGAGTCTTAATCCTATTACTGGAGTCCTTTATAAGCAGAATGAAATTTAGACAGAGAGAGGAAAAAAGCAATGGGGAGTGCCAGAAGCTGAAAGTCAGTAGAACCCAGAAGAGAATGGAGATGCCAGGAAAGGCCGCCATGTGCTTTGACATGTGACAGAGGAGCCAAGGACCAAGCATTGTCTGCAGCCAGTCTCAGAATGTCAGCCTTTGGGAAGAAAGCCTCACTTTGACTTGGACCTTTTCCCAGTCTCAAACCCTGAGTGAATAAATTCCCATTGTTTAAGCTGAACCATTGCATGGCATTTGCTTGAGAAGCCCAGGAAACTAAACACCCATCCTTCAGCACCAGGGCCAAATCATTCCTTCCGGGAGCCTTCCTGGCCTCACATTATTCTCAATGTCCTGTGGCTCCCCCTCCTCCCACTGTGTTTCTCCATCCTATGACTTGCCACAGTTAATAATGGTGGAATTTAGGAGTTAAGGTCTGTCTCTACTGGACTGTAAGCTTTGGAGGAGGAGGACTCACCATCCTCAATACTTAACATAGCAAAGAAATAAACGTATTGTAGAATAAATGACTGAGGTGCTGAATTTGCCTTCTCACACCAGAGGACAAGAATAACTTCAGATACAGGAGAAGAAGGGGCCTCTCAGATCCTGACCAACCAGAGCCAAATTTGTACCAGCAAGTGTCCATGTTCAGGGGTTAATGATATCTAGAGACAATAAACCTCTTTGTCCCAAAGAAATCTCCTAAGGCTCACTAGTCAGAAACAAAATTTTTTTTAACTACTTGGAAGAAATTTTGCCATACCATGGAAGAGGCACTTGGCAACCAACCTGAATGAGAACAATGGCAATGAGCTCATATTGATTGTGCTCTCATGATGCATTTATTAGGCTGCACTTCACCAGAATTATGAGGCTGTACTTACTAGGTTGTTCACCTATGGGGAAATGCAGGCAAAAGGGAGTTACATCCTTACCTGGAGCATGGATTAAAATCCAAATGTTTTTCCCATTTTCCTGTAAGTGGGTAAGTAAGCTCCTGAATAAACAAGGGTTGGATGTAAATCTTCTTCATTGATTCCGAATTCCCAGAATGATTCCTGGGTGTTGAAGGGTATTGTTAGCAACACGTGCAGAAAGTGGGGCTCAAAGAACAACTGAGAGAACTTCCTAGACCCAGCAGCTGCTGGAGGCTACAGAGAACCTTGCCTGGTGCCAGGGATATTTTTACAATGCAGCATTGTAAAAATTTCTTTTCCCTTGGATAATTTTGAAGGGCAAAGTAATTTGGACCCAGAGCATATAGTGTTTGCCATGCCAACTTGTAATTGAAATAGGGTCAGCTTACCTGCTAGGAGCTCCCGAATTCAAAGTCAGGCTAAGGGATAACGTGTAATTGACTGTTTTGATACTAGGTAATGCTTATAGACAACAAAAAGTATGTACAATGAACATGACATTTGACCATCAATGACTAAACAACATTCTATATCCTCAGTTTCATATCCAACCTAACAGGGAGCCTGAGTTTTTTTTACATTAAAGTAAATAACCAGGATTTCCATGTTCAGCTCTAACTTATAAAGAGTTTGAAAGTCATCACTCCTGTCCTTATAATAAGGAAAAGCTGAACAAAGTGAAAATCAATAACTTTTCTTGGGCCCATAAAGAACTAATGTTGCAGGAAAAGCTAACATCTCAGAATCTGAAGAAACAAATACATTCCTTGAGATACAGCAACCAAGGGCTGCTTACCTGGAGCAGTAGCTGCTAGAGGCAGTAACTGGTGGGACACATTAAAATGGTAATTTTTTTGTCTTTATTTATTTTTTTTAATATTACATTAAAAAAATATGAGGTCCCCATATACCCCCCACCCCCCTTCACCCCACTCTTCCCCACATAACAACAATGTCCTCCATCATCATGAGACATTAATTGCATTTGGTGAATACATCTCTGAGCACCGTTGCACCTCATGGTCAATGGTCCACATCATAGCCCACACTCTCCTACATTTCACCCAGTGGGCCATGGGAGGGCACACAATGTCTGGTAACTGTCCCTGCAGCACCACCCAGGACAACTCCAAGTCCTGAAAATGCCCCCACATCCCATCTCTTCCTCCCACTCCCCACCCCCAGCAGCTACCATGGCCACTTTCTCCACACCAATGCCACATTTTCTTCAATTTTGATGAACTTCTGGAGGCTGAGTATGAGAGTGAGAAAGTCCTGGGGACCCTAGTCTTGGGATGGTCCCAAGCATTTGTGGATTTTACTTCATGGCTCTGGCAGGAGGAGGAGAAAAGTAACCAAGGTGAAATATGCTCACAGCTTTCCCCACAACAAAGGCTTATCTCTTCAGGGGAACGACGTTACCAGATTTTTATTCTATCTACTGGGAAAGACATTTCTCCACTTCAGTCCCCTCCAGATATCCTGTCTCACTCAAGAGGGAAAAAAACTAAGATCACTTGTGAAGAGTGCAGGTACTCAGACCCATTTAAACACAGTACTGATAAGCTTATAGAACACTTCACCACCAAACAACAGGACTCCAGGAAAAAATAGTGAATTAAAGCTGATGGAGATGCAAGCTGGAGTATTTTTCTAAAAGGAATATCTAGGACAGTCCAAAGTCAAGTGAGGACACATAAGCAAGGACACTGAAGACATCTACACATACAGCAAATATTAAAAACAGTCTAACCACTAGGTAGGTTAACATAGAATTGCAAGTTATAGCCCTACCTACCTCAGTTCCTCTTACCTGATACATGCTGGCTTTCAACAAAAATTTAGAAGGCAGCCTACAAGATTAAAAAACCCACAATCATAACACTCAAAGCAAGCATCAGAACAAGACTTAGATATAGATATGGCACAGATGTTACATTTGTAGATAGGGTAATTTGAAATAATTGTAATTAATATGCTAAAAACTCTAAAGGAAAAAATAGACCAAATGAAAGAACAGATAGATAATATAAGCAGACAGATGGGAAAAAAATGAGAATCAAAAGGAAAATTTTAGAAATAAAACCCTATAAAAGAAATTAAGAATGTGTTTAATGGGATTATCAGTAGACTGGACACACCAAAGAAAGAATCAGTGAACTTGAAGTTACGTCTGTAGAAACTTCCCAAATTAAAATAGAAAAAAAAATTAAACAGAACAGACTGCCCAGGAATTATGGGACAATTTCAAAAGTTGAAACATAAATGTAATGGCAATACAAAGAGGAAAAGAATGACTGAAATGAACAGAAGAAATATTTTAAGTTATAATGGCTGAAAAATATCCAGTTAATGACACACACCAAATCACAGATCCAGGAAGCTCAGAGAACATTAAGTAGATAAATATATATATTTTAAAAATCTACAACTAGTCATATTATATTCAAACTCCAGAAAATCATGTACAAAGAGGAAATCTTGAAAGAATCCAGAGGAGAGAAAAATCACCTTTTTTATAGATTATCAAGTACAAGAATTACAGAGGACTTCTCATCAGAAACCATGCAAGTAAGAAGAGAGTGGAGTAAAATATTTGAATTGCAAAAGAAATATTTAAAGGGAAAACCCTAGAATTCTATATCTAGTGAAATTACCCCTCAAAAATGAGAAATACATAATTTCTCAGAGAAACAAAAACTGAAGAAATTACTTACCCCCAGACCTGCCTTGCAACAAGTGTTAAAAGTTCTTTAGAAAGAAGGAAAATAGCATAGGTCAGAAACTAGCATCTCTATAGGGAAAGTATCAGAGAAGGAATAAATGAAAATAAAATCTTTAACTTTTATTATTCTTAATTGATTTAAAAGGTAGCTGTTTGTCTAAAGTAATAATATTAATACTGTATTGAATGATTATAGCATGTGGATAAGCAGAGTGAATGATAATGTTACAAGGGATGGGAGCAAGGAGTTGGGAATAGTCCATTATTAAGTACCTGCACTAGATATGAAGCAGGATACTGTTATTTGAAAGTAGACTTAGACTAATTAAAAGGTTGTGGTAGCTTTGAGATATGTACTCCAGTAAAACCAGTTCTTAAACTTAATCTGTTCCTGTGGGTGGGAACACTTGTAAATAGGACTTTTGGATGAGGTAAGTTCAGTTTAGGTGTGGCCAGATGAAGCAAAATGGATGTTAATCCCATTACTAATGGGTTTAGAGAGAGAGAGAGAGAGAGAGAGAGAGAGAGAACCAGAAGGAGCAGCCAGAAACTGAAAGTCAACAGAGCCTAGAAAAGAAAGAAAGGCCAGGAGAGGCTACAATGTACATTGTCATGTGACAGAAAAGCCAAGGACCAAGGATCACTGGCCAGCCCCAGAAGGTCACAGTCTTCTGGAGAAAGCATCACTTGATGACACCTTGATTTTGAAACTTCTCCTAGACTCAAAATTGTAAGCCTTTAATTCCCATTGTTTAAGTCAATCCATTACATGATATTTGTTTAAGAAACTGAAACAAGTTTATGTTTCAAATTCTAGGGAAACAATTAAAAACATTTTTAATGAGCATAGTTGGTGTGCTAAGATAAGTGGTAAGATGATATCATATAAAATGTTCATTAAAAACCAGAGCAGGAAAAAAAAAAAAAAAAAGAAACAAACAACCATAAGATCAATGAATAGAAAACAGTTACAAACATGGCAGATATCAATCCAACAATACTGATAATTACTTTAAATGTGAATGGGTTAAATACAACAATTAAAGATAGCACTTGTCAAAGTGAATATAAAAGACAAGACAGAACTCTATGTTGTCTACAAGAAACTCACTTTAAATATAAAGAATCAGTTAGGTTAAAATAAGGGAAGGGAGAAAGATGCATCATGCTACTACTAATCAAAAGAAAGCTGGTATAGCTAGTAACTTCAGGCAAAGCAGACTTCAGAACAAGGAAAGTAGGGATAGATAAGGCATGACACAATGATACAGGGGTCAATTCTCCAAGAAGACCTAAAACTCTTTAAAATGTGTGCACCTAACAACAGAGCATACTTTATGATTCCCCTATTAGGAACTTAATATATTATGTGAAATATAAATATATTATATGAAATATGAATAAGGGTAAAATTGCATTTATAAGACTGTTTTTCTTTGATGTCAAATAAGTTTAGGTTAATTCTACAAAATATTAATATCAGATTAAAAAACCCATTATACTAAGTGAAGTATCAAACACAGAATACTATATATTGTATGATTCCATTGATATAAAATGTAAATATAAATCAATTCATAAAGACAAAATTAAATTAATGGTTATGTAGAGCGGAGGAAGGAATGAAGAAGAGTGTGGAGTCTTTGCTTTTTGGAATAATGAAATTGATCTAAAATTTTTGCAATGATGAATTCCAAACATTGCAATTATACTGAAAATAATTGATTATACACTTTGGATAGATCATATGGTATATGAATATATCTAATAAAACTGCTTAATAAACAAAGAAATAATTGTGCATGAATAGTCAGAAATAGCAGCTATGTCCAGCAGGGGAAAGAGAGAGATTGAGAGGTGAGGAATTTTCTTGTTTTTTGTTTGTCTTTTGCTATTATTATTATTGAAATAATGAAAATACTTTAATAATGACTGAAGTGATGAATGCACAACTATGTGAGTATGCCAAATACCACTGATTGTACACTTTGGATAAATTTTATGCTTTATTACCATATATCAATAAAATTGATAAGTTTAAAAAAATACATGAGGCAAAAACTGATGGACTGAAAAGGAGAAAAGGGCAAAATCCACCATGTTGTTGAAGAATTCAATGTCCCTCTTTCCATACTTGTCAAATACACCAGAGAGAAAATCAGTGAGGATATAGCTGACCTGAACAGCACTATCAAGCAACCTGATTGAATTGACATTTATAGTATACTTCAGCAACAGCAAAATACACATTCTTGTCAAGCTTTGATTATTCACCAAGATAGGACACATTTTGATGAACAATTAAACATACCTAAGGTTTTCTAAATAATAGAAATCATATGAAGTATGCTCAGGCCAAAATTGAATTAAACTAGAAATCAACAACAGAAAGATACATGGAAAATTCCTAAAAATTTGTAATTTAAATAACAAACTTCTTTGTGTAGGGAAATCACAACTGAGTCAACTCTGTCACACTTGGGATCATAAATTCCAAAGTAAGACCCACTGGCAAGGCACCAAACTCCTGAACTATCTGCCCTGACTATAGTGTCCGGATGTCTCCATAGCCTCAGGAGCCCTGCTATTTATTTATTTTGACAGTCAATGAGTTCCTGCTGAGACATGCATAAGCGTAACATCTGGAATGACCTCCTGACTCTGAAGTCTCTTAGCCATATAAACTCATTTGTCTTTACCCTTTACCCTTTTTGGTCAAGGTCTTTCTCCAATTGCCTTGCCAGTTGGTGCTTGGTAACAATCCCTCATTGGGAGGCTCATCCCTGGGAGTCATGTCCCATGCTGGTGAGAATCTAATACATTTATGTGTGTGTGAGGCTTAGAAAGAGGTCATATTTGAGCAACAAGGAGGCTCTCAGGAGGCATCCTATGATACTAGTCTGAGTTTCAATTTCAAAAGTAAAGGTTCATAAGTACAGTCATCAATATCAAGGGTACATTAATGGACCATCCTTCTTTACTAGTCATTGTCCCTGTCCTCAGGGGATTCTAGCTGTCCCATTAGAGAATGTGGCAGAGCTCCCTAGGATGGGAATTCAATATTCTTTTGGTTATTGTGTGAATTTCCACCCACCATGACAATGCCCCATGAACCCTTGAACACATTTTTATGCCTTATATAACCCATGGGTTAAAGTAAAAGTCTTAGGAGAAAGAGAAGTTTTCAAAAAAATGAAAATGTAATTAAAACTTACCAAAGTAGGTTGGATTCAGAAATGCAGTGCTTTTAGGAAAATATATAAAGATATGTATATAGAAACATATTGCATTAGATGAATTTATTAGAAAAGAAGAAAAATCTAAAATTAACAGCGTAAATGATCACTATAGAAAACTAAAGGAAGAGTAATTTAATTCATAAGAAATGAGAAGAAAAGATAAAAATTAGAGAAGTAATGAAATTGTAAATATGAAAATATAGAGAATATAAACAAAACAAAAAAATGGTTATTTGAAAAGATTACTAAAATTTATAATCCTTTAGCCAGGCTACCAAGAAAAAACACAAATTTTCAATATCAAAAACTAGAGGGAACATGAGAATTAAAAGATAATAAAGGAGTACTATTGTAGCAGTTTGATATTATTGATGAATTCCAAAAAGAAATATTGGATTCTATTAATGTAAATTGATCTTTTCCTCTGGGCATATTCGATTATATTGCATTCATAGGTTTACTTGATTAAGTAATTATGTAAACCTCTTGTGCCAGTAGGGCATTGAGTACCCACCCCTTAGTGGGAACTTGCAGATAAAAGACATGGCAAAAAAGAGTTGGAGGGTTTTTGATGTTGGAGTTTTGATACTGAAGTCTTAAGCTGGAGTCCCACAGAGGAAGGAGAAGTCAGCCCCAGGAAGAGAGGAACCCTGAGCCCGGGAAGATGCAAGCCCTGGGAAGAAAGGAACCTTGAACCCAAGCAAGATCCTGGAAGGGAGGAATGCAGGAAATCAGAACCCTCACTGCCACTGGCACTCATTTTGCTCCAACATGAGAAAAACTTTGGTGAGGGAAGTAACTTATACTTTTGACCTGGTATCTGTAAGCTCCTACTCCAAGTAAATAACCATTTATAGAAACAGACCAATTTCTGGTATTTTGGATCAGCACCCCTTTGGCTGACTAATACAACTATGAACAATTCTATGACCAAAAACTGATAATAAAGATAAAATGGATAAATTCCTTGACAAAACTCACACAGGATAAATAGAGAACTTTCTCAACTTGATGAAAGCATCAACAAAAAACCCTACAGCTAACGTCATACCTTAACTGTGGATATTTTCCCCCTAAGACTAGGAACAAAGCAAAGATGTCTTCTATTACCACTGCAATTCAATAGTATCCTGGAACTAGAAAGTACAATTAGAGAAGAGAAGGATATACGAGTTATATATATTTGGAAGGAAGAAATAAAACTATTTATTTGCAGATTGCATGAATGTCCATGTAGAATATCCCAAATAATTTTTAAAAGAACTTGTGAAATTAATAATAAGTATACAAGTTTTCAGGATAAAAGTTTAATATATCTGTTATTTTCTTACATATATATTAGCAATGAGTACTTAGACTTTTAAATTAAAAATAAACCATTTACAATAGCATCACAAAAAAGTAATGCTTGGGTATAAATCTAACAAGTTATGTACAGGACCTATATGAAGAAAACTATAATGCGCTCATGAAAGAAATCAATGATCTAAATGAAAGAGAGTAATATTGCATGCCCGTGGATTGGAAAACTCAATATTGTTAAGATGTCAACTCTTCCCAACTTGAAATACAGTTTTAACGTAATCCAAATCAAATTCCCATAAGCTATTGTGTAGACATTGAGAAACTGATACTAAATTTTATATGGAAAGGCAAATGATCAAGATTATCCAACACCATGTGGAAAAAGAAGAACATGGTTGGAGGAGCCATACTACCCAATTTGAATACCATGCTATAGTAATCAAGACAGTATTATATTGTTGAAAGAATAGATATATAGATCCATGGAACCGAATAGAAAGCCCAAAAATTGACTTGCACAGATGAAGTTGATTGATCTTTAACAAAGGATCAGAGTCTATTCAATAGGAAAGGATAATATTTTTAATAAATGGTATTAGGACAATGCGATTTCCATTAAAAAAAAATTACCTCAAGATGGGTCCTTGACCTAAGTGTAAAATACAAATGTATAAAATTTCTGGAAGAAACAGAGGAGAAAATCTAGATCTTAGGTTTGATCATGAGTTTTTAGATATAATACTAATACAATACAAAGAAGAAAACATTGATAAGTTGAACTTTATTAAAATAAAAACTTCTGCTCTGTGAAAGACACTGTTAAAAGCACGAAAGGAGAAGTCATACATTGGGAGAAAAATATTTGTGAAACACATATCTGATAATGGACTTGCTTTCCAAAACATACTAAGAATTGTTAAAACTCAAAAATAAGAAAGCAAGCAACCCAAATTTTAAAAAATGGTAAAGAACTGAACAAACGCCACCTCACAAAAAGAAATGACAAATGGCAAATAAACATCTGAAAAGACTCTCAACATCATTTGTCATTAAGGAAATGCAGCACATATATTAAAATGGCTAAAATCTAAAAATCTCACAATGGGAATTTCTGGTGAGGATGCAGAGCACAGAAACCCTCACTCCTTGCTGGAAGAAATGTAAATAGTACAGCCATATTGGAAAAGTTTTCCAGTTTGTACAGTTAATCGTAGTCTTACCATATGACACAAAAATCATTATCATTCTTGTGGTTATTTACTGAACTGACTTGAAAACTCATGTCCATACAAAAATCTGCACATAAATATTTATTGTATTTTTGTTCATGGTTGCCAAAAACTGGAAGCAACCTAGACATTTTTCAATATGTGAATGTATAAACAATGTGTTTTACATCCTTATAATGGAATCTTTTTTTTCTTACTTTTAAAAATTTATTAGATAAGTTGTGGGTTTACAGACCAATCATGCATAAAATATAGGTTACAATATTACCCCCTCCACCACACTTTGTTTTGGTGTGGAAAATTTATTACAAATTGATAATAGCACATTTTTATATTTCTACTGTTAATTAAATCCATGGTTTAATTTAGGGATCACTTGGTAGTGTAATTCTATGGATTTATTTTTTAAATTATTGTTATGTTATATACACTCTTAATTTCCCCCTTTTAATTATATTCAGTGCTGTTATTTATATATATATCAGTGCTGTTAATTGCATTCACAATGTTGTGCTACCATCACTATCATCTATCACCATCATTCCAAATAGGAGCCCTGTACATTTTAAGCTCTAAGTTCTGATTCCCTATCCCTACCCTGTCCCATGGTAACCAATATTCTAGATCCTGACTCTGTGAGTTTGCTTACTTATAATGGAATCTTTTCCAGTGATAAAAAGAATGACCTTTCAAACCATTCAGAGACATAGGTGAATCTTAGATGTATATTGTTAAATGAAAAGACCTTATCTGAAAGGCTGCATACTGAATGATTCCAATGATATGACAATGTGAAAAAGGCAAAATTATAGAGGCAGTAAAACAATCATTGATTTCAAGCATTTGAGAAAGGAGGAGGAAGGTTGTATAGGTGAAGTTCAGGGGATTTTTAGGAAATGAAACTGTTCTGTATGAACCTGTAAGGTTGGATACATGATACTATGCACTTGTCAAAACCATAGAACTTTATAACACAGAGTGAATGTTAATGTACATAAATTGGGCAAATCCAGTGTGGAATACAGAATGTGACAAAAGAATCTAATTGCATTACATATGTAGGAAACATCCTTAAGAAAGGGAATATGGAGAAAGTAGCAGATTAAGTAACTGGAATTGAGTGGAATCTGTAAAACTAAAGATAAGTAGAAATGTACGTAAGCACTGTACCCTAGTTGATAAAGGTGCTTTCCATAGATTGACAATTCCAAAACTACTATACATGTATACCTAAACTGAACTATTAAATAAATGGATAGCAGATGGTGGGAGCCAGGTTTGTCAATTCTGGAGTAAGTAAAGGGAGGAGACTAGAATGATCCATGTGGTAATGGATTAAAGTTGGAGACATCACTATGAAACTATGTTTAGCTCAATGTAGGTATAAATGGTTAAATATAGAGAATTTTCTGGATGAGTGTATATACACAGTTTAATATACACACTATATTTTCTTGCTTTGTCAGCCTAGAGGACTATAGCAGTTTGATATTGTTTACAAATTCCAAAAAGAAATATTGGATTATATTTGTGAACTGGTCTGTTCCTCTGAGCCTATTAGTATTAGGATCCAGAGGTTTCACTTTTACTTGATTAAATAATGATTAAAGCTTTGATTGGACCACGTCAGTAGGATGTTGTGTCCCTGACCCCTTGGTGGGCTGAGACTCACAGACACAACAACATGGCAGAAGAGAAGAGTTTGATCCTGGAGCCTGGGAAGACTCCATTAGACATGGCAGAGGTCCTGGGAGGAGAGACGAGCTGTTCATCTGAGAGTTTACAGCTGACCTTGTGGAGAGAGAAGATCAGCTGAGCCCAAAGAGAAATGAGCCCCAGGAGAGAGACGAGACTTGTCCCAGCCTGTGACTGAGACTGAAAGAGGCTGGGACCATGGAGCCTTCAGAAGAGGAGGAAGACTGAACCCTCGCAGACATCACCTGCCATCAACAAGTGGCAACACACTCTGGGTGAGACAGTACCTCTTATGGTGCCTTAAGTTGGACTCTTTAGGGCCTTGTGACTCTAAGATTTTACCCCACATACATACCCTTTATAAAATCAACCAATTTATGGCATTTTGCATCAGCACCCCTTTGGCTGACTAATACAAGGACCTAGATATAATGACACACCATTAGTACTCAACACACCCAGCCCAAATCCTTTTTCTAATACTATTCTTCAATAAAACAACCTTGGAATAATGACTGATTCTAGGACCTACACAGGAAATATTCAAGATGACCCTGGAGCATCTTGTAGTTCCACTATATAAGGAAATACTAGTTACACAGGTTCACAGACACACACACACATTGGAGAGAGTCTGCCAAAGAAGCATAGAAGTCAACTGAAGGAGCTCTCCATGACCAAAGCTGGAACAATTTGACTAATAATAATATAATAATAAAGTATTATTGATATCAATATTTCTTTTGAATGCTAAAGATGGAATATTACAGAAAGTTTGGAAAAATAGATAAAAATATCACCAACTGTTGTACCACACTGTGGTAGGTTGAATTATGTACCCCAGAAAAATAAAAAAAAGCAGGTTGTTAATTTTAGTCCCACTCCTGTGGATATGAACCCATTGTAAACATACAGGAATTTTTGGAGTTTTTTTTCAGTAGGTACCGGAGATTGAGCCTGGACCACGTATATGTGAAGCAGGCACTCAACAACTGAGCTACACCTACTCTGCTAAAGGTATTATTTTTAGTTGAGGGTGGCCAACTGAATTAGGACAGGTCTTTACCCTATTACTGGAGGCCTTATGAAGAGAAAGCCGTGAGGAGGAGCTGGAAGTTGGAAGTCAGCAGGAACCTGGAAGAGAAAGGAAGGGACCTTGCTCTGTGACAGAAAACCCAAGGAACCTCAAAGATTGAAGCCTGCCAGAAGATCCAACCCAAAACCATGAGCCAGTAAAATCCTGTTGTTAAGTCCATCCATTGTATGATGTTTGTCATAGCAGGAAACTAAAACAGTTTTGGATACTGGGAAATGTGGTGCTACTATGATAAGTAGTTAAAAATGCAGAAAAGACTTTGTAATTTGGGCAATGGGTAAAGACTGGAAGAACTGTGAGGTGTTTGATAGAAAAAGTCTAGATTTATTTGAAGAGATGCTTGGTAGAAACATGGAAATTAAAGTTACTTCTGATGAGGACTTAGATGGAAATGGAGAATGTTATTGGAAAATGGAAGAAAGGCACTCCCTCTTATAAAAGAGCAGAGAAACATGTCTTACCGTTAGATTGAAAGTGGAACTTACTGAGAAGACTTCCAAGCTAATTGTGAGGTACAACCTATTTTTCCCTTGCAGCTTATATTAAAATGGGAGAGGAAAGGGATAAAAGAGAGAAATGAGCTATTAAGCATGAAGGAATAGGAACTGATAATTTAGAAAATTCTCAGCCTATCTAGACAGTATGCTCTGAGATTAGCCCAGAAGCAAATCTATTTGGACCTACCCTGAGTCTCTAGGAAGTGAGTCCTCAGAGAAAAAGGCTCCATGTGAGGGTTTAACTGAATAACCCTTCGATAAAATAGGTGTGGCTGTAAATAGATCCAGTCAGACATCTCAGAGGAAATCGGAACTGAAGATGCTGTTACCCAGGAAGAACCTGAGGGAAGTCATTTTGTCTGAAGATTTGGATTCCCTTTAACTGCAAGCAAAGCTAAAAAGTGTTTTTACCAAATTTCTATGAAGAAAAGCAATGTCATTCTGGACTAGAAGGGACAGAGAAGGGGTGAATTGAAGAAAGAAAGACTGCAAGGCAGATCATTGAAAGGAGGGGTCTGAACCAAAAAAATCTCCTCAGACCAACAGAACTGGCCCACCTATGTGTGAGCGAAGGGTAGGTCCACTCCAGCACTTGCAGGGGGTAGGTCTTCTGCTCAGGTGCTTGGGGGAGGCTGAGCTCCCATCCTGACATTTGGGGAGAGTTCAGCCAACACCTAAGAGCTCAGAGAGAGAGGGGTCAATGCCCAGGTGTTCTGGGGGAGTCAGAGCACCATTCCAATGCTTGGAGAAGGTAAGGGCAACACCTCAGTGTTTAGACAGTCACTCCAGGGCTCAAAAGGGGTGAGGCCTAGGTCCCAGCCTTCAGGGGAGACTGTGGCTACTGCCCCAGCACTTGGAAAGGGTGGTGCTGCCTCTCCAGCAGGCCTAGAGGATAAAGCCTCAAGCCACAAATGACTCTCAGACCTTGGGGTTTAACAGAGTTTGCCCTGCTGGAATTTGCTTAGCACCTGTGACCCCTGTTTTCCTTCCTATTCCTCCCTTCTGGAATGGGATTTATTCTATTCCTGTTTATCCTATTCCTGTCCCACCATTTTCTTTTGGAAGCAGATAACTTGTCTAAATTTCACACGTCCACAGTCTGAGGAATTTTGCTCCAGGATGGACCCCACTCAAAACTGCTTTTGAAGAGACTTTGTGTTTAGCATTCATTGTTACTGAAGTGACTTAAGGTTTTTGGTATGCTGTGATGGAATGAAGGTATTTGAAATATGGGAAGAATGTGCTTTTGGGCTTCAGAGGGCAGACTGTGATAGGTTGAATTATGCACCTCAGAAAAGAAAACATGTTCTTAATGTTAATCCCACTGAAGATGTTATTTTTAGTTAAAGTATATCAACTGACAGGGGAATGGGTCTGAATCTATTATTGGACACCATATGAAAGAGAAGGCCACAGGAAGGAGTTGGAGGCCCAAAGTCAGATGGAGCCTAGAAAAGAAAGACATGGACATTACCAAGTGACATGAAAGTCAATGAACCCCAAAGATTGCCAGTCCACCAGAATGCTGTCATTTTAGGAAGGCACAGGCCTTCCAGCTCCCAAAACTGAAACAAAAAATTCCTTTGGCTAATCCAAGTCATTGTGTGTTATTTGTAATAGCAGCTGGGAAACTAAGACACACATGGACACATTTTTTCCTTCATCCATTTAAATCTTTGTCATGATACATCTAGATAAAATAAAACCAACCATGAAATAAAAAGGAAATTTTTTTGAGTTTTTGTGCTCTAATAGGCAGTCTGTATTTTCTTTATGCTGATGAAGGCTTGAAGGCAAAAATATAAAGCATCATCATGTATCTTTGCTGTAGGAAAGCAAAAATTGTAGGATTTTCCCAATCTATCTTTCTTCAGAGGAAAATTGATTTGGATATCTGGAAATGGAAACACTCAAGCCAAACTCTTCTGATAAGTACATGCATTTTGTAAAATATTCCACAATTTGGAATAATTATTTTATAATTCTTTTGCAATCACAAAATTTCCTCATAAAAATGCCCCTTAGGGAGGTACTTCATGAATAATTAGGACACATTGCCTCAATTTTGGTATATAACAAGTGGGGAAAGATAATTTTTTTCAGAAAGGCACCCTTGAGATTGTGAGAGGACTGGGATGGAAGTTTTTTTTAATAAAAAACAATGAGGCTTAAAAGAATTCAATTCTTGTCTATTGCCACGCTTACTGTTTCCTCCACTGTGGTCATCTTGTCTACTTGTCCGTCAAGCCCCCTATGCAGCCAGCTTCGTGTGTTTACTAAGGGACACACAGAAAAGTCTGGTGTCATTTGTGCAATGCTTTCCTGACCTATCATTGACTGCATCCTCAGCAGGATTTTGGCTTCCAAAGGGCTACATATGACTTAAAGCAATATTAGGTCTTCAAATTATTTAATTGCTGAAATTATGGAAAAACAGATCCTTAGATATCCTGTTGAAACTCTGTCCCTCATGAGGCAACTCATGGGCCAACTCCGTCATGGGTTCTTTGGCTTCATTTTTATTTGCTACCTTAAGAAACCTTTTTCCCGTAATTTCTCATTCTTGGTGTTTTCTGTTATAAAAATGGCAGGTGTCATTTTGTATGGCTTTATATTTTACAGGCCACTTTTGCCACATGTCATCTACTTAGTTCTCTTTCTACTGGTAAAGAAATCAAGGCCTAGAGAGAGGTTTAATATCTAGAAAGTGGCAGTGCTGGGGCTTAAACACGTGTATTGTGACTCCAGGACCAATGATCCTTGATTATTGGACATGTTCCCAGAACCTTTTGTCTGAGCTGTAGAGAATAACTTGTTTCCTTTACTCCATCCATCCATTCTGAAGTAGGAACTAGTTACCTTTCCAAGCATCTCTTTCCCATGGTATTGGCGAATTGGACAAAACCCCTATATTCTTAAATGTGGATGCTGAACTAGCTAATGAACATTTCCTAAGCAGTTCTACCACACTTATGCAATCTCCCTTTTAAGCCTTTATTATGATAACTATTCAATTTTAAATGGATAGTGAGAAATATAAACATCCAAGTGGAAGCCATCAAGGTAGCGATTTGACTCCTCTCTCCATTCTAGTGGGTGTGTTGGCAGGGTGCTTCAATAGAACAACTCGTAGATACTAGGGGACCTGAGCAGATTACAGTAAGAGGGTCCTATGAGAACTTAAGCTCTATGACCTTCCCCCAAAAAGATTCACCAGGTATCCGTGTATCCGTTTTAGTTTGCTAAAGCACTGCCAATGCAAAGTACCACAAATGTGTTGGCTTTTAAAATGGGGATTTCTTCAGGGGTAAAATCTTACAGTTCTAAGGCCATGAAACGTCCAAACAAGGCATCAGCAGAGATGCTTTCTCGCCAGTCAGCTGCCATGTGGGAAAGCAAGATGGCTGATCTCTGCCGAAAGTCACTGCCTTTCCCTCCAGGATGTGCCATCTCCTGGAGCTCAGCTGGGGACAACCAGGCCTAGGGCTTGTCTCTTTCCTGGTGTCCCCTGTCAGTCTCACCTGCTCCACCTTCTTTCTGAGGTCAGCTGCAAGCTATCAGGCTTAGGGCTCACCTCTCCCTGGGCCTCAGTTCTCTGAGCCTCTCAGGGGCTTCTCCCCTTGCAACTAAGCTGTGGGAGAACCTGGAATCCTTTCTCTCACATGCCAGGACTAAATATGGTGGCTCTTTTTCCTGTGTCTCTGTTTTATCAGACTCAGCAAGAGGGCAGAGACTCAACCTGAGTCAGTCCTCACTGAAAAGGTCTCATACCCACAGGCCTGGATTATTGCATTAACATAATAGTTCTCTTTTGGAAGATTCATAAAATAATTTCAAACTGCCACAGGATCTTTTCATCTTGTTCCAAAATTGAGGATAGTTACAGGTAGTCTTTTAATCACTGATGGGAAATTTTTTTCTAAAAAGTTTAACACTGATCTACACATATGCAACGAAGGATCACATGTTAAAAACAACTTTGTCTTTTATATTAGAGAAATATGTAAAATGTTTCACTTATCTTTGAAAATTTCAAATAGAATGCACAAACTCTACTTAATATAAGCAACAAATTAAAGAAAAACTTAATTTCTGTAACATTAAACATGATATTTAGGCTAAGGTGTCAACTCAGCTAGGTAATTGTGCCCACTTGTTTGGTCAAGCAAGCACTGGGCTAATTCTAATAGAAGGGCATTTATGGACTTTAGTCACCAGTGACTTTACTGCATAGATGGCTGATTACATCTACGATCAATCAGGGAATTGCCACCAGCAATGAGTGACGTTTCATCCAATCAGTTGAAAGCCTTAACAGGGGAAGTGATTTCAGGATTCAGAGAGAATTTCTCAGCTCGTCTTTGGACAGCCAACCTCTCCTGGAAACTCATTAAGGACCTTCATTGGGCTTTCATCGGAACTCCTGGTTTGCAGCCTGCGGGCGGAACCTGGACTTGTGCATCCTCATGGTCACATGAGAGACTCTCATAAAATCTCATACTATTGACAGATATCTCCTGTTGATTCTGCTTCCCTGGAGAACCATGACTAATACATTAACATTAGTGCAATCTGAGAATGAAGAGGGGAAAGAATATAAAGAAATACAATGTAAAAGTTTGCATGAACCCAGAAAGACCAAAATCTAACTAATTTACTAATAATGGATTTAATTTGAAAAATATATATACAGTAAGAAATATTGGGGAAAATCTCTGGTAAATCAGCATATATTTTGAGTATTTTAAGACTATGATTTAATTTTAGAAATCTAGTCTTACCTCATGTTAGCCCTATAAGAAAAGTAAAAAATTTACTTCTTTAAATAGTAAGTAATGTCATTCCTATATCACTTTAAGGAAATAAAATTTTGAATTTAAGGATCTTTCTTATATTTATATTTATATATTTATATAGTTAAATTCTCAAGGCCATCTCTTTGCAAAACTATAGGAATTAATGGGATATCCCTTAGGATTGCTTGGCTTGAGGTGGTATAAAAAGTTGAGCTAAGGGCTGAGATTTATTTAAAAATCTGTAGAAATGTATTCTTTCCTGGTGGGTATATAGTAGTATCTTGTTATATTTTTAATTTGTATTTCCTGATGAAAAATTATATTAGGCATTCTCCAGATTGAGTAGCCACTTGGGTATCCTCTTTTGAGACTTGTTAAGTCTTTAGCCTATTACAAAAATGGCTTACTAATATTTTTCTTATTGATTAATAGGACCTTTGTAAATACTCTGGATATGAGTCATTTGCCACATATAAGTATTGCATTTGTTTTCTTCCAGTCTGTAGTTTGCCCTTTCACTCCCTTAATGATTGGACACCATTTAATTTATGAGCCCAATAGATCAAATTTTTCTTCATGGTTAGTGCTTTTTGTGTCATGTTTAATTTTTTTGTTTGTTTGTTCAAAGGTCAAAAACATATTCTCCTGTTTTATAGAAGCTTAATTGCTTTACATTTTATATTTAGATTTAAGATCCATTTCAGATTCATTTCTGTATAAGGTGTAAGATGTGGGTTAAGGTTCACTTTTTTTGCTTGTGTTATCCAATCGTGGCAGCACCATTTGCTGAAAGGAATATTGTTTCTCCACTGAATTGCATTTGCCCCTTTGTAAAAAACTTTGGTTCATGTATGTATTATTGGTCTGTTTCGGAACTCTATTCGGTTTAGTTGCTCATTTGGTTTAGACTTGAGTTGATACCACACTATCTTTTTTACTGCAATTTTATAGTAAGAATTAATATCTTGTAGTGTCAATCTTCCAACTTTTGTCATTTTTTCACAATTTTCTTGAATATTTCAGGTCCTTTAAGTTTACATATAAAATTTAAACTCAGATTGTTAATTTTCCCAAAATTATCTGCTGAGGTTTTGATTGAAATTTTATTGAAACTATAGAAATTTTGGGGAGCCTTAGTAGTTTTGAATATTCCAATATAGATATATATTCCTTTTATTTATATCTTCTGTAATGTCTGGTTTTCAGGGCAGAGTTTTAAAATGATTTATTCTCAAGTGTTTAATGTTTTCTAATATTATTTGAAAGATATTTAAATGTTTTCATGTTCTTATTCTTTATTGCTAGAATATAAATAAACATTTAGTATTTGTATATTTAACTTTTTTCCAGCAAATTTGCTAATTTCTCTTTTAATGCTACTAGTGCCTTTGTAGATTAATTTGGATTTTATTTGTATACAATCATGTTTTCTGTGAATAATGGCAGTTTTATTTAATTCCTTCTAACCTTTAAACTATTAATTTCTTTTTATTCTATTTTCTAGTTTTATTGTACTCTCTAAGACCTCAATGTTGAACAGAAGTGATGATAGTGGGATTCTTGTCTTTTTTCTAAACTCTGGGTGACAGCTGTCAGTATTTTATTATTAGGTATTATATACAAGCCAGAGATTTTTTTTTTTTGTAAACAACTTCATCAAATTAAGGTAATGTTTTAGTTTTCCAGGGTTGCTACAATAAGTAACACACAATGGGTTGGCTTAATCAACAAGCATTTATTGACTCATGATTCTGACTACTCTTTTAAAGTTTTATTTTATTTTAGTATGGTATACTTTGCATAATTAATGAACATTATATAACTAGGTCCGCATTTCATTCAGATTTCTTTAATTTTACCTAAAGTCCTTTTTCTGTTCCAGGATTCTAATTAGGTTCCCACATTACATTTAATCATCAATTCTCATTAGACTCATTTTGGCTATGATAGCTTCTCAGACATTCCTTTTACTCAGTGTTGACAGTTTTAAGGAGTGCTGGTCAGATATTTTGTGGCTGTCCCCAGTGTGGATTATCCTGGTGAATTTCCTATGATTGGACAGGGGGTATGAGTTTTGGGGAAGAAGAATACAGATGTAATGTGTTATTTCACACATCATGGTTAGGGTACATTTTATCAACAATTGCTCTTAACTTTGATCACCAGACTGAGGTGGTGTTTCAGATTTCTCTGCACTGTGCTATTTGAAAGGAAATCACTATGAGCTGATAACCGTAAGGAATGGACAGTTATGCTCCACTTGATTCAGGATGGAGTATCTACATTAATAGATTGGAATTCTTCTTCAAAGGACTTTTGTTTCTTCTCTCCCATTTATTTATTTACTTATTCAATAATTTATATCAGCATGGGTTCATGGAAATTTATTTTACAATTTATTTTAGATTATAATCCTATACTTCTTTATGTACTTTATTGCTCAAATTGTTCTAGTTTGGCCATTGCAAACATTTTTAATTGACTCCTGTGTCCTTTTGACATAGCAGTTTTTTTTTTTTTAGCATTTCCTTACTTTCTGATAACACAAGACATTGCTGACTCATCTTATATTTTTGCCCCAATTTCAAAATCAGCCATTTCTTCAAGGAGAACTGGTTCCTTTTATTAAAGAATGGTATTAGAAAACAAATTTGGGGGCTAGGTGTGCTGGTTGCTTCACATATCTTTAAATATTTCTGTATGTAACTATCTGTATCTATAGTAAACTAAATGTGGGTTTATATGTATGGTCCCAACTCTAATCCATTACTTCATGGAGGATTCTAGCCTGCTTTCTTGTTTATTTGCAATCTTCTACTCCAAAAGGAAGAAACCTGATGTCCATCACCTGCCATGTATTTACTCAATTGTTCAAGTCCAGTATTCATGTATAATATAGATTCAGAATCATTAATCCATACCAATAAGCTTACCCACTAGAGTATAAGGCTTATGTCCAGTTCCTTTTGCTTTTAGTTTTACAGATTTCACTCATTTCCAAAGTTACTTAGGTCAGCATATTTTTATAATCCTCTTCAATGAATTTCTTCTCAGACACTTGTAATTCAATTAGATATTTTGTAATTCTACATTCCATCTTGGGATCCCCAAATTCCCAAACTATTTTTTTTTTAATTTCATACATAAGGTTCACTCTTCACGATGTAAAGTTCAATGGGTTTTGACAAATGCATAGTGTCATGTAGCGACCATTATAGTATCACATAGTATATTTCGGTGCCCTAAACAATCCCCTTCACATATTCAACCTTCCTCTCACAGACCCCTGGCAACCACTTATCTGTTTACTGTGTCTATAATATGGATTAAGAATGCAATTGCTGGATCATATGATGAGATTGTTTTGGCATCATTTGTTGAAAAGACTATACTTTCTTCATTGAATGGTTTTTGTTCCTTTGTCAAATATCAGTTGACTGTATTTGTGTACATCTATTTTGGATGCTCTGTTTTGGTTCAATGATCTACTTCTCTTTTTTTCCCAAATACCATAACTGAAGCTTTATAGTAAATCTTAAAATTGAAAAATGTGAGTTATCTAACTTCGTTCTCGTTCTTTAATATTGTGTTCATTTCTATAGGTCTTTTTTCTCTTCATATAAGTTTTAGAATCTGGTTGAATGTATCTACAAAATAGCTTGTAGATATTTTGATTGGGATTGCATCAAATCTATAGATCAATTTGCGAGTATTGTCATGGTAACAATATTGAGTCTTCCCATCAATATGTATTGAATATCTCTCCATTCTTTCAGATCATCTTTGATTTCCCTCATCAGTATTTTGTAGTTCTCAGCATACAGATCCTATAAATATTTTTTTAGATTTCTACCAGTCTTTCTTATTTTGGGGGTTGTGCTATTGTAAATGGTATTTTTAAATTTAATATTCCAATTGCTCTTTGCTCTTATATTGTAAACCATTAGCTTTTAATATTAACCTTGTACCTTACTACCTTACTATACTTGCTTATTAGTTCCAGAAGTACTTTTTAAGAAATTCTTTGAGATTTTCTACAGACAACCATGTCATTTGCGAATAAAAGCAGTTTTAGTTCTTTCTTTCCAAATATCTTTTATTTCCATTTTCTTGCCTTATTGCACTAACTAGGGCTTCCAATATAATGTTGAAAAAGAGTTATGAGAGGAGACATGCTTACCTTGTTCTCAAAGTCAGTAGTATGCTGGGGAAGCATCTAGTCCCTCACCATTAAGCACGATGTTAGCTTTAGTTTTTTTTTTTTTTAATAGATGTACTTTATCAAGCTGAGTAAATTTTTCTCTACTTCTAATTTACTGAGAGTTTTTATCACACATTGGTGTTAGATTTTTGTCAATTTTTTTCTTTCAGTTCTGATATTAGTAATTTGTATATTCTTTCTTACCGGTTTTCTTGGTTAGCCTGTCTGGAGGTTTATCAATTTTATTGGTCTTTACAGATAACTATTTTTGGCTTTGTTGATCTTCACTATTGTTTTCCAGTTTGTGAGCTCATTGATCTCTGCTTCAATTTTTATTTTTGTCTTCTGCTTACTTTGGAGTTAAACTATTCTTCCTCTTGTCTCTTAAGATGGATCCTTAGATTATTGATTTTAGATCTTTCTTCTTTTCTATTATAGCAAGAAAAATAAGGCCATAAATTTCTCACTAAACACTGCATCCCACAAATTTTAGTTGCTTTTTTTCCAACTGGTTCAAAATAATTTTTAATTCTCTTGAGACCTCTTCTTTGACCTATGTGTTTAGAAATTCATTGTTAAATTTAAATATATCTATATCTCTATATATCTATATATCTATATCTCTGGTACTGATTTTTAAAAAAATATAAAGATATCATTGTATTTCTATTAATAGCAGTAAACAATTAGAAAATGAAATAAAAACAATGTTATTTACAACAATGTTAACATTTAGGGTAAAGTTGACCAAAAAAATGCAAAAAAAAAACCCCTCCAAAACTAAACCTGTACATAAAAAACTATAAAACTTTTAAGAGAGAAATTAAAGAAGACCCAAATAAATGGAAAGACACACTATGTTCAAGGGTCAGAATCTCCAACATCAATGTTGTTCAGGTCTCCCCAAATTGATCCACAGATTCAGTGCAATCCCAAACAAAATCTCAGAAAGATTTTTATTGTAGAAATTGTCAAACAGAAATATGGAAATATGGGAAAGTAAGGGATTTAGAATAGCCAGAATAACCCTGATAAAGAAAAAGAAAGGTCAAGACTTATTATATAGCAACAATAATAAAAATGACAAAGGATCAGCAGAGAGACTCACATATCAATGGAACAGAATGGAGAGTCCAGAAATATACCCACATATATACAGGCAATCAACCTTCAGCCAAGGTGTAAAGGCAATTCACTGGCAAAAGGAAAGGATTTTCAGTAAATGGCAGAGTTGGATATCCATATGTAAAACAGAACTTTGATTCCATACCTTGCACCAAAACAAAAATCAACTCACAATGGGTCACAGACCCAAATGCAAAACCTGCTAACAAATATTACTAGAGAGTTGATTCTCAATGGGGACAATTTTGCTCCCCAGGAAATATTGGCAGTGCCTGTAAATACTTTTGGTTACCACCACTGGGAGGGGCATGTTACTGGCATCTAGTAGGTGGAGGCCAGAGGTGCTGTGGGACATCCTGCAACACACAGAATAGACCCCCTCACCCCTCCTCATAGAATGATGTGGCCCAACAAGTAGAAAGTACTGTGGTTGATTGAATTATGAACCTATGGTTTACTGACTTTTAGTTTAATTCCATTGTAGCCTAAAAACATATTTTATATGATTATACTTTTAAATATCTTAAGGTTTGTTTTATGGTTCAGAATATGGTCTGTCTTGGTGGATGCTACATGTGAGCTTGAAAAAAATATACATTCTGTTGATTTTGGCTGGAATATTCTATAAATGTCAGTGAGATCAAGTTGATTTATAGTGCTGTTCTCCTTATCTTTAATGATGTTCTGCCTGCTTGTTGTATCAACCACTGACAGAGGAGTGTTGAAATTGTGGATTTTAATAGTGGATTTTTCTATTTCTCCTTTCAGTTCCATCAGTATTTTCCCATTGTATTTCAATGCAGTATTTTTAGGTGCATAAACATTTAAGATTATTATATCATCTTAGAGAAGCAACCTCTTTATTGTTATGTAATACCTCTCCCTATCCCTGGTGGGCTTTCTTCTATGAAGAATAATCTTCTTTGCCTGAAATTATTATAGCCACTTCAGCTTTTTTTTAGAAAAGTCTTGTTATGATATATGCTTCTTCATCTTTTTACTTTAATATATTTTAATAACTATATATAAAGTTGATTTCTTGTTGAAAAGACATAGTTTGGTCCTATAATTTCTTTAATATCCATTCTTATGATCTGCCTTTTAATTGGTATATTTAGATAATATGTATTTAAACTTAATAATAATATAATTGGATTAATAGCTACCATGTTTATAACTGGGTTTTTTTCCTTATATTTTTTCTTTCTTCTTGTCATCTTTTTATGGTTTTAACTGTATTTTATTAAATTCCATTTTATCTCCTTTCAACATACCAATAACATTTTAAAAATCATTTAGTGGTTTACAATTTTTATATTGTAAAAATGTTTACAATATAATTTTTTAACTAATCCAAGTATACCTTCAAACAATACAATGCCACATTGCATATATAATAGAGTACTAAGACCCGCTGCCATGCATTCCACTTATTAATATGCCATAATTACCCAATACATTCTTCTATTATGTTTAGGCAAGCTAGTATCTTTTAGGTCAATTAAGAACAAAAACATATTAAATTATTTTATCTTATCTATTCCTTCTCTGACACCCTCCCTTTCTTTTTCTAGATCCCTGTTTCTTACCTATGTGATAGTCCTCCTTCCTGAAGCATGTCTTTTAACATTTCTTATAAGGTATATTTGCTAGCGATGATTTCCTTGTTTTTATTTGTCTAAGAAAGGCTTTATTTCTCCTCCACTTTTGAAAGATAATTTTGTTGTCATAGAATATTAAGTTGATGCTTTTCTTCTTTCAAAATTTTACATATTTCACATCACACTATTTTTGTGTGCATGGTTTTTGACAAGAAGTCTGCTCTGATTCTTAACCTTGTTCTTTTGTAGATATGGTGATTTGTTCTCTTTCGACTTTTTTCAGGATTTTCTCCTTGTCTCTGGTTTTTTTGCAGTTTGAATTTTAAGTGCCTAGAGGTATGTGTGTGTGTGTGTGTGTGTGTGTGTGTGTGTGTGTGTGTGCATGTGCGTGTTTTGTTGGTATTAATCCTGCTTGGTGAACTTTGAGCTTCTTAGATCTATAGTTTAGCATCTGTCATTAATTTTGGAAAATTCTCAGCTATTATTACTACAAATATTTTATCTGCACAGTTCTCTCTTCCCTTTTGGTATGTCAGTTGTGCATGTTACACCTTTGACTTTGCCCTATACTTTTTTTTTAATCCCTCTCCCCCTCTGTCCTGTACTTTTTTGATGTTCTGATTTGTTCATTCCTTTTTCTCTTCACATTTCAGTTCGGGAAGTTTCTATTGATGTATCTTCAGATTCACTAATACTTACCTTGGCTATATTGAACCCATTGATGAATCCATCAAAGAAATTCTTAAATTTCTTTTAGCACTTTTGCTCTTCCAGCATTTTGATTTTGATTTTTTTAGTTACCAACTCTCTGCTTACATTATCCATCTATTTTTCATTATGCACTTTTTGTATTAGAAATATTAACATAGTCAACATAGTTATTTAAAATCCTCACTGTGATCTTTTCAACATCTGTGTCATATCTGGGTCTAATTTTGATGTCTGCTTTGTCTCTTCAGACTGTGTTTTTTCCTTGCCTTTTGGTATGCCTGGTAATATTTTGTTGAAAGCTAGATATGATACATCAGTTAATAGGAACTTTACATATCAATAGGTAAGGCAATAGGGTCAATCAGGTTTTGACATGATGTTTTGTGCTAATCTAGTTAGGAGTTGTGTTGTTTGTTAAATGTTTGCTATAGCTATATGTGCAAGGGGCTTCATCTTCCTCCAGTGTCCTTGTTTAATTCCCCTTCTTGACTTTGGGCTTCCCTAGATCCTCCACCTTAAATGAAGATTGAATCTTGCAGTTCTTTCAAATGTAATTGATGGCCTTGTTTTGTTTTGTTTGTTTTTTAATACTGGGGCCTTGTTGGGGTGGTAGTAAGGTGTGGGGGAGGGGAAAACATAATCTTATGATTAAATCTCAGTGTTTTAGTGAGCCTCTGTCCCTGGGCTATGACAAATCTTCTCCAACAGCATAGCTTTTTCTTTTCTTCCATGTTCCCTACTATGTCCCATTGGTTGCATGATTCCCAATCAAGTTTCCTAAAACCCTGAGCCCTGTTGACTATTTATACCCCTTAGCTGAGACAAAAAGGGCCAGATGGAACTTAATTGTGATACATGACCTTCCCGCCTGGGATAAAGCTCTGGCAAAGTCTTTTCCACTGTTGAATGGGCCTTTGATACAGTGGTGACCATATCAGTATTTCACTAATATGCTTTCCCTCCTACCACCAGAGCTAGGAGAGTTTCTTTCCTCTTTCTCTGGTTTTCACCAGAAGCCTCTTGTGGGGCTCCTGGAGGGGCTCCATCTATGTCTGCAGTTCACAGGAGGATCTCAGTCTCATGCTAGTCTATACTCAGCCTCTAGAAATTCATTAAAATGGCCATTTAGGCATTCCTACTACTGATTGGCTCTAGTGGCTTCAGTTCTGGGTAAGAAGTTCTTGACTGTGACTCTGTGTTCACCTTCCTCTCCGATTTCAGGGTGGTGGTTTTCCCTGTGACCTCATTTCTTTAATGGATCAATCAACAATCACTGATTTTCAGTTTCTCCAGCTCTTTCTTGTTGCAAGTACAGGAGTGATAACTTCCAAGTTCTTTCTATGTCAGAGCTGAAAGGGAAAGCCTCTATTTTTCATACACATTTTCTTGATTATCAGTCCCATTTCCTGCCTCTTTGCATGTCTGATATCCACATTTTTTATTATATCATGGACACTGCATATAAAAAATCATAGATGTTCAGACAAAATCTTCCATTAGGGAGTGCTCCCTTCTTGTAGGCATAGGGAAAGAAAGACTGATTGCCTCCATGCAGTTAAGATTATCTTGGGTAAGGGCTGGTTTTCAGTTTTAGTGAGATTCATTTCACATCTGGCAAGTCTCTGTTTCTTGGGTATGGCCCTTCCAGGCTTTTGCTTTATCTCATCACCCTGTAATATCATGCCCTTCAGAGAGTTTAAGCTTAGCCCTTTACTCTTCTAACTTAGACAAGTTCAAAACCTGGAAAATTTCTTCAGGGAAGACCAGTCATTTCTTCTTTTTTTTTTTTTTTTCAGACTCCCTCCCTCTACAGGAATGTCTCCTAACAGAGTCCAGAGGAGATTTCACTCTACTTCTGTCAGACACGACTCCTGCAGAACTTTTATCAAAGTCTCCTTATTCTCAGCTCTGAACTTTTACCCTTAAGGGTTTTTGAGATTAGTTCTTTCCCTCTCCCTTCATGCAGGTTCAAAACATGCCTACTGACTTGAGGGGAGGGGCTCAGCTTTGGGTTTGTTGCAGGACATCTCCCTCAAGTACAGGGGTTCTTAACACGGGGTCTGTGAGCTTGAGTTGAAATTCAAAAAACCATTATTCTTGGGGGGTCGTGTTGGTGCAGGTGTGATCTATTTATTAAATGTACACAGTATAATGTGGACTTAGTTAGAGATCTGTGGTTTTCACCCGACTGGCAAAAGGGTCTGTGGAACAGAAATGGTTAAGCACTCCTGCTCTAATTGGACTTAATTTCTGAAGCATTGGGAAACTGGAGAAAATTTCACCATACCTTTGAATCTAAGTTCCCCAGTTTCTGCCACTGCTAAGAACTCAGCAAGTGTCTCATGAGGAAGACTTGCTAGTTTGGGGGTCATACTAGTTTCTAATCCATTATTCCATCTCTGGGTGATGGCCAAAAGCCTTACTATCAGTGTTCCTAAGTTTGGGCCACACTCAATCAGCCCATGCCCAGAATTGGCAAATATGCCAAGAAAATCAAACAGTCAGCAATTGTCATCTGACCCAGAAGGGGGCTTTAGACCTTCTTGTCCTTGTTGCTTACATAGCTCTCGGAGTCTCCAAAAAATGTGAGTTTTGTAATTTATCCAGCTTTATTCTTTAATTGTTACAGTATTAGTATTGCCCTGCTATGTCCTGCTGCATCCACTTGGAAAAAGAATACATTCATCATTGTATTTTAATAAGAAAAATGACAACTCTTTCATTTTTGCATTTGCCTGTATGTACCATATCTGGTAGTACATATAAGCAAAGCTGTCTAATCCTCATTTATTGGTTCATCAAATTGGCTGAATATATGCAATTGTGCTCGCATATCTACTGTTGGACTGTTTGGTAGAGTAGGATCCTAATATTTGTATTTCAAACTTTGAACAGTATAATAAACATACATACGTTGATGGTTCTTGTGGGCATTTAGGGAACACAGTAGAGGGGAATTCGACATCCATAAAGAGGAACAGAAAACACAATAGAAAAATTGCACAATATTATACGAAGCAGAAGAAAACTGGAGTATCCTATGGGGCACTTTAATTAGAGCCCACAAAATTGCAGTTTCTTTAGAAACAACACAAAGAACAGGAAGCATCCAGTATAGATTCACAAAGGACTACTTAGAGATATACTAAAAATATATATACTGGAAATGGTAAACAGGGGAAAGAAATTTGGAAATGAATGGAAAAAAAAGAAAAAGTCAACTTCAAATATATCCCAAAATGTTTTAGCATCCTATCATGCCAATTAGTTCAGAATGCTGCAGAGAAACCAAAAAACCAGCTCTTTAATTTTTCAGCAGTCATGGCAAGGATGTGAGTTGTCAAGCTCTTGGGAAAACTGAAACAAATAGCCTGTCTGACTTCAACAAATTGCGCCCTGAAACAAAGGCTGAAGAATTGCGTGTCGCTAGTTATGCACGTGGAAGCAGGCCCTCTCCTTTCCAAACATAAAAGAGAATAGTCTGACATATGTGAATATGTACTTAGGGACCCAAAGGGACAGAGTATCTGAAATCAGTAATGCCCTGGAAAATCCAAGCCATCTTGGGATGCAGTGCTGGGGTGGTTGAAAATAGACTCTGGAGTCAGACAGACTTGGGTTCAAATGCTGACTCCCCACTTAATGGCTGGAAGAGCCGGGGCTCATAGTTAACCTGTCGGAGCTTCAGTCTCCTTATGCACAGAGTGGAGATAATGGCATACGTTCCACAAGGTCTTTGTGGTGACTGAATGAGGTGAAACATGAAGATGCTGAGTGTTCTGCTGGATACCCGGGACACGAGGCATGAAGGATAGCTCTTATGCTGCACGTTGCGTGGAGAACAGTAAGTATTAGCGTGGCTGGTAGGGAGGGGCATGAATAGGGGGCAGAGCTTCCAACTCAGGGAAAGAGGGGATGGGGTGGCAAGTGGACCAAATAAAGTCACAGGGAGGTTAGAAGCAAGGGGAGCAGAACTTGGGGTAAAGAAGCCTGGGGCTGGGGTTGCAAGAAAACGTGGGATCTTGACAGATCGGAAGGAATGATGATGGAAAGTGCAGAATGCAGGTGGGATGATTGTGGTCGGCCTCGAGAAGGAAGTACCTCCGGTCTTCCAAGCTGTGGCTTAGTGGTGCCCTCCAGTCAAAGCGCAGTTCCATGAAATCTGGTCCCCCAAGGCCCTTAGACTGTGGCCGGATCTTCACTGTTGCCTCCTGTGAAGCCACTAGAGTGTCTAGGGTTAAAGGATTAAAGCATAATCTGTGACAGAATTGAACTGTGTCCCCCAGAAAGACGTGCTGAAGTCCTAACTCCCAGCACCTCAGCATATAAACTTACTTGGAAATAAATCGTTATAGATGAAATTAGGCAAGTTGGAACGAGGTCAGGCTGGAGTAGGGTGGGTCCTTAACCTAATGTGACAGGTGTCCTTATAAGAGGAGGAAATGTGGACACAGAGGAGACAGAGGGGAGAACACCACATGGTGATGCAGGCAGGGGTCGCCGTGGGTTACCAGCAAGCCATCGCCAAGATGCCAGGAGGGACGGATTTTCCTTACAGACTTTGAAACATGGCCCTGCTGACACATGGATTTCAGATCTCTAGCTTCCAGAATTTTGAGGCACTAAGTTCCCATTGTTTTAAGCCACCCAGTTTGTGAAGCTTTGTTAGGGTAACCCTAACAAAGGACAACCATCATCCAAATCCATCAAGTCACCATGTGATCCACAGCAAACCACTCGCTGCTTGGTTCCAGCTGCCCTCATTTGTGTGATGAACCCATGATCTAAGCTGTGAAAACACCTGGCAACTGAAAAATAAAAGGATCAAAATAAGAAAAGAACTGTGCAAGTATAATATGTAACTGGAGGTAAAAACAAATGACAAATAACCACTGTGTGCCGAAGAAGACATTGGGGCAAGGTCTTTTTTGATTTCTTTTAATAATGCATTGTAGTTTTCTTCCACAGTGGGCTGAAAGCCAGACACACTTCATCTGTGCCAGTGCTGAGGAACTGGGGGGGTGGGGGGGGTCACAATTCCAACTTATGCAATAAGGCCCAGTAACCCTCTTACCAAAACTGAGCTCCAGGAGGGCGAGGGGTTAACCTGAAACCTAGAGCTTCAGTGCAGCAGGAAGAAATGGCTGCATTCTGCTAGACAAAGAGGCCAGGCAGGCAAGTTTAAAATGCCATTCACATTTGCTTCAGTGGCTGGGAGGATTTTTTCTCCCTCTATTTTTAGCCTTCGGCCCCAGATGATTGGACTTGCTGAGTGCCTGGCCTCTTAATTAAATTTACCTGATGAAGGAAACATTTTGTGCTTAGTCAAACAGTGGCTAAGGACAGGATCTGGGAGCACGGCAGCAAGATGGAATAAACCCACTTCTAGTGAGGTCAGAGAAGAAATCTAAGGAAAATCTTAAATGAATTGGTCAGAGTGGGTGGGGAAAGGACCAAACAGATTTTCCCAGCGCAGAAGGTTCTGCGTGACCCTTGATTAAAGGAAAGGCGGGTGGGCCTATGAGCAAGTGTCCGGCTAAGGCTTTTGGTTCTGGCCAGGGGCGGGGGAGGGGCAAGTCAGTGCGAGCTCAGGTGACCTGCCAGCAGGTGACAAGGTTGACAGCCACACTGCAGGGATTCAAATCCAGGAGGATTCTGAAGTGCCTTTCTCACCGCCCCGTTCCCCCTAGGTAATTAAGACAATGCATGTTTATTGAAGGCTGGGCGAGGCAGGAGGATCTGGAGGGATGGCTAAGAGCCGCCCTCCTGCTCTCTGCCTTAGAGACCTCTTGCAGTGCTACTGGCTGCACGGAAAAGGAGAAAACCTGCCCTGTAGTTCACTCTTTCTCCTTGGCTTTTCCATTCAGTGAGGAATAATCAGAATCCTTGCTCAGGGATGCTAATCCCTTCTGAGCAGTTCCAGGGCTGCTGGGCAGGGAAGGCTTGTTACACTTTCAGGGTTTTGAGTCAATCCTGTGGTGCAGAGCCTTAGGTCGCACAGTGACCCCCGCTTCCAGATGTTCACTCCCCCCCATTACTTCCTCCCATAGAATGTGAGCGAGAACTTTGACTTGCTGCAAACAATAGAATGTGGCCGAGGTGGGCTGTCGCTCCTGGGGGTTGTGCTACATTAAGATTTCAGCTTGCCAGTAGACTCAGAAGCAAGCCGCCATGTTGTGAAAGGCTGGTGGAGAAGGCCACCTGGCAGGGAACTGTGGGCAGTCTCCAAGAGCTGGGGGCAGCCTCTGGGAGCCGAGGGTGCCTCCAGCCCACAGCCAGCAAGGAACCAAAGCCCTCAGCTCTAAAGGTGCAAGGAAGTGGATTCTGCCAGCTGCCTGGGCTTGCTTGGATTTTTGGATCCTCCCTAGGTCCACTTCCAGATGAGAATGCAACCCAAATAATACCTTGTTTGCAGCCTCGTGAGACCCTGAACAGAGCATCCAGCCAAGCTGTACCTGGACCCATGACACTGAGAGATACTAAATGCACGTTGCTTTAAGCCATTACGTTTATGGTAATTTGCTACACAGCATAGAAAACGAATACCCTTCCCCATAAATTTTTGTTTTGAGAGGCCTTGAGTGATGGCTCCCAGCTGTCCCCATTCTATAGAACAACTAAGGAGGCCATAGGTATTTTCCCAGCATTCGAGCAGGACCACAGTCTAGAAGGCTCTATAGAGAAAACTGTTGACATTTCACTTGCGCAGAAGCTGAGATTCCAGCAGGCCCTGGCAGTGACATCATTGTGTTTGACCTTGGGTCCAGGAGGGAGGGAACCCTTGACAAAAAGGAGCTGTGTTTGCTCTTGCTTGCTCAGGATTCTTTTCAGTAAACTGTTTTTCAAATTCCAGAGCCCAGAAAAGTAAAGAGAAAGTGTTCTTTCTACCCCACTGGGTAGGAATTTGGCTTCCACCTCTGCCCAAGAGGGGCTTGCTGCCACCCAGCCCATTAGAATAAGGCTGTAGGGAGCATGAGAGATGGATTTGGGGTGCCTGGGCTGCTGTGTGTGGTCAGCTCAGGAGGGAACCAGTGAGACCCACCAAAGGTCCTGGGGGCTCCAGACAGCTGTGTGCTGAGATGGCTGGTGGCAGCTCTGAGAGCCGATTGTTACATTTTCAGGGTTTTGAGAGATGGTTGCTAAAGCACTGGTAACTTGAAATAGGCCATGGTGGCCTCTGTAAATCAGCTGCCTGTCTGTAATATCTACCAGCTCACCACTGCCTCCAAAGCAAAGCACAGCTCCAGGGCCATCTGCCAGTGTTCTCACCAGGCTGGAAGAGAAAGGAGAACAAAAGAGCAGCCACTGCTCCCTCTGAGGTGTGGGCGGCCAGCACGATGGGAGCCTCTCCTCATGAAGCACATCTTGAATTGTGAGACTCAGTCACTGTCTTAGTGTGCCAAAGGCTGCCTACAAAACACTAGAAATGGGTTGACCTTTATAATGGGGATTTTATTTGGGGTAAAAGCTTACAGTTCCGAGGCCATGAAATGTCCAAATCAAGGCACCAGCAGAGATGCTTTCTCCCCAATGTCAGTTACTGGTGATCCTGGTGTCCTGCCATGTGGCAAAGCAAGATGGCCACTGATCTCTGCTGAGGTGCCTGCAGTCCCCTCCGGAAACTACCGTCTCCCAAAGCTCAGCTGTGGCCAGCCAGGCGTAGGGCTGGTTTCTTTCTGGGCCTGATTCTCTCCTCTTCTCTGTTGCCTACAGTCCTTTCTCTTACACGGCAGGATACTATAACATGGTAGATCTCTTTTCCTGTGTCTCTCTTTGGGTCTCTATATCAGACCCAGGAAGAGAACAGAGACTTGACCTGGGTCACACCTCACTGACATAGTCCAATCAAAAGAGTCACATACCCCCAGGGGTGGGTTAGTTAAAAAACCTGATCATTCTTTCTTTGGGATTCATAAAAACTCAAAACTGTCACAGTCACCAACTGTGGCAACGTGCTACGCAAAGCCAAATGAATGCCTCCCTTCCCTTCAGCCCTGATTCCCATACTAACCGTCCTCCTATTGTCCCAGGTCCTGGGCTGGCACTTCAGGAGACACTTTAATGGTCAGACCAGGACCTAGAATCAGTTGAAAGGAGGAGGAATTAGATAACCACAATCCCAGGTGCATCTGAGAGCCAGGCAATAAGAGCAATGCTCAGGAAAGCTATGAACTGGGCTAAGGTGCTCGTGCGTTCCTTCATTTCCAAGCATATTCTTCCCTGCTTTGGCCGCACTTTCTTGGTTTCCTCCCTCCCATCCTGTCTGACCGTCCACAGGTCAGCTTGCCATGTCCTCACTGGAGCCTGACTCACCTGCCCCATTGTCTGATGCTCTAAAAGAAGGGTGACAATAGGCTTCATTTCTCTGGCTGATTTATACGTCGTTCTCAGATGCTATGTACTCTGTTTTCTAAGCACTTCAATAATAACAGACAAATGCTCATTCTTGCAAAATTTTCTATCAGTAGAATCTAGTCTTTGGCACCCCTGGCTTTTCCTTTCTGTAACTTTTTCTATGTCTTCACCTCTCAGAAACCGATCTCAAAAACAAACAAAAAAAATCTGCTTCATTAGCCATCTACTTCGACATTCTCTTTCAACTGGATCTGTATGACTGAGATATCTGTTCTAGAGGTATTTGCAGGTTGCTGTGGATTAAAAGGCTTGGTTATTACTTAACTGGAATAAATATATAGGGTGAGTTTTTTGAATGGAAGTGTCTATGAAGACCTCATCAGGCAAGTAGGTAGCAGCCTGATTTGCGGGTGCATACGATTAGTTCCCCCAACTCCGTCCATGTGAAATGCATTGAGATGTAGTGTCATTGGGCCATTTAACAGAGTGGCTCTCAGATAGGGACAGTTTCACCTCTCTATTGAACATGGGGCAATGTCTGGAACGTTTTTGGTTGTTGCAACTGTGGGGGTAGGGCTGTGCTATCCGCATCTATTTTAGTAGCTGCCAGGGTTGCTGCTAGACATCTCACATGCACTGAGGCTCCCACGACAAAGAAGGTTCCAGTCCACCCAGGCTGAGAAGCTCTGATTCAACAGACTCCAGCTCAACTCCACATCCTTGGCAAAGAAAATAATAGCAAGAACAAAATTAGATGCAGGGAGTGAGAAATCCCTCCATTCACCCCATTCTTTCTCTTCAAACCAGACACTCTCTCTTCTTTGACTGGCCCCAAGAAAAGCTTAAAGAGAAATCAAGGAGGCTATTTCTTTTACCTTTGAGTTTCTCTTGGGTTTTAAATATTCGTTTTTATTCATTTTATCCTGAATGTGCACAGGAAGTGTCTGAATTAAAGATGGGTTATTACTGTTACTTGTTTTTGAAGCAAATGGTGGCCACCTGATTCCCCATGCTCTGATTGTTACCCTTGGAATGAAGTGATGAAAGTGAGGTCAGATGTTCTGTGCATGAAAAAATTCAAAGTCCGTATCATAGGTGAGGAATGGAGAAAAGGGAATTTTCTCTGCTTATACACAGATGGGAAAGGCAGCTGCCTCCTCCTCTCTTCATAAAAGGAGAGAGAAAAATCTTTGCTCCTTGAAGATGGAAGAGAAAGGATCAGTGGGTTCTCGTTCTAACCTTTTGGAAAGTAAATACATCTGTCGAGCTTTTATGACCTAGAGATGTTTCCAAATTCCCCTGCCTCATTTTCCCTTGAAATGTAAACCTATTCATCTAGAATTAGAAACATTTCTCTGGCGTTCTAGACCTCTCTGCTCAATTATTGTAAATTAACTACCCAAGGCTTGTTCTGAGGCCAGGATTCCAAGTTTTCAGCAAAATTTATTCAGAAAACCCTAATCTGCAGAAACATAAACATATTTTCTGTACACCCAATAATTTCCCAGGTCCTAGATTCTGGGGACTTAAGGCTGATTTAAGGGCTCTCAAGCACCTGCTTTTTTCCTTTGATGATGTCCCTAGGTCAGCTGGATTGTCCTCTGACACAGAAGGCAGGCACTTGCACTCGGTTAGAAAGCAGATAATATTCCTGTGTCACATCGCATTAGGATTCTGCCCGCAAATCTGATCAGGAAATTCTAATGAGCTATTGATTTAGGTGTTTCCGTCTACAGAGGACATATTTACAGTTTAGAAGGAGCCTGGTAGAATCAATAGCCCCATTCAAAGGATTATGCTGAAAGCTAATCAGTGTTGGATATACGTCCTGAAATCACGGTCTCTAGGGACTGACAACTCTGTGTCCCCATGATGTCCAGCCTGCCCAGAGCATGGAAAGGAGGGCTGTCCCTCGGCACTGGATTCTTCCTGTCATTTCCACACACACAGCTCAGACCGCCAGCAGGACAGAGTGCCGCCAGGACTGCCAGAGCACACTGTTGGCATTTGGGGTTTATTAACGATAATGCCAAAAACGAAGGGAAAGACATCCTATGATTCATCTAAATTGCAACGAGTTTTGAGTAAATGTGCTCGATATGGTTTCCGAGGGGAAAAAAATCCTGTAAGTTGCTACTAAATTCCTCAAATAGAGGAGGCTAAATAGGACACATGAGGAAGCAGGTGTTTATAATTTATGAAATAAAGCTTGAAGGTGAAACGTATTGACTCTATTACTCACACTCTTTCTTGGAGGTTTAAGTATCCACTGGGGAGAAATCCACGATAGACTTCCAGAAGCCAGGCTTCAATCCTCCCATTTATGCTGACAGCCCAGGCATGAGGCGCCCTTCTACCCAACTCCATTTTTCAGAAGATAGAGGGCAAAGCAGACCGTCCCTTCTGCCATCGTGCCAAGTCTCCTTTTCTCCAGAGTGACAGAGACAAGGACGTAGATTGTGAAAATTAGCTACCAAACATTCTACTCTGTGATTCCGTCACATGACAAGAAACTCATCCTAGATTGCTTTTTTTAGAAGTATCAATTACGTATTTTGAAACTGGATCCAATTTGCCTTGAAGCTCAGGGAAGGCCCAATCAGGCATACCTCGGAGATTTTGGTTTCAGACTGCCACAATAAAGCAAAATGGCAATAAAGTGAGTGTAGCAGTTTGATATGGTTAGGAATTCCAAAAATAGATATTGGATTATATTTGTAATCTGGTCTGTACCTGGGCCTGATTGAGTTGTGATGAGGGCTTTAATTGGATCATGTCATTAGGATATTGAGTTCCTGCCCCTTGGTGGGTGGTGATTCACAGATAAAAGGCATGACAAAGGACAGAGTTGTGGGTTTCTGATGTTGGAGTTTTGATGTTGGAGTTTGATGCTGAAGACTTAAGCTGGAGCCCCAGGGAAAGAGACAGAGCTATTTGCCTGATAGTCTACAGCTGACTGTGTGGAGAGAGGCAAAGCCTAGAGAGACTCATAGTCTACAGCTGACCCTGTGAAGGAAACAGAGGAGCTGAGCCCACAGGAACCCAGGAAGCCTGAATCCTGACAGACATCAGCAGCCATCTTGCTCCAACATGCGGAAATAGACTTTGGTGAGGGAAGTAACTTATGCTTTATGGACTGGTAACTGTAAGCTCCTACCCCAAATAAATACCCATTATAATGCCCAGCAGATTTCTGGTATTTTGCATCAGCACCCCTTTGACTGACTAATACAGTGAATATCACAGTAAAGCAAGTCACGGGAATATTTTGGTTTCTCAGTGCACTATAAAGTTGTGTTTACACTATGCAGTAGTCCATTGAGTGTGCAATAGCATTATTATGTCTTAAAACACAATGCACATACCTTAATTAAAATGTCAAGTGAATACACACTGTTGGAAAAGTGGGGCTGATAGACTTG
Source organism: Dasypus novemcinctus (assembly GCF_030445035.2). NCBI lineage: Eukaryota > Metazoa > Chordata > Mammalia > Cingulata > Dasypodidae > Dasypus > Dasypus novemcinctus. The sequence continues at coordinate 162,372,561 of NC_080676.1, read as the reverse complement.
CTCTATGCAGGGTTGCCACAAACCTTCAGTTTGTAAAAAATGCAGTTTCTGCAAAGCGCAATAAAGCAAAGCACACTAAAATGAGATCTCCCTGTACCAGTTATCATCAAGTGGTACTTATTGAGCTTGTAATTGCCTTATCACTCCACAAATCAAGGCAATCCAAGGCCTGCCCCCCTGGATCTTCAAATCCACCACTGAACAGAAAAGCCACCCAAAGGGAAACTGCACATAGAAAACTTTCTTCACTTTAGGTGGGAGAGTTTTCTCTTCTCTGCAAGAGTTAAAAGTTTGAAGATTCCCTTTCTCCAAGGAGAAGTGCCTGAGGTCACTGTTAGGTGAGACAGCTTTTCAGACCCTTCCACTCCACCCAAGTGACACTTCCAGCATTTGTGCCCTGAGGCTGAGGAGGCAGTGAGCCAAGGAAGCCCTCTGTGGATTGGCTATGGATCTTCTGCAATCTTCTTAGAGTCAAAATAAACCACTTAGGCACTAACTGAAGGTGCTGTTGGATGAATACAATGTTGCTGGAAGAATCTAAGAAAGCAACACCATTTCCTCTTTGACCTCAGGAAAACAGAGCCTGCACTGCATGTATGTAAAGGAGCTTTAAAGTATTCACTGAGAAAGCCTGAGTTCACTTACTCCACAACTGTTAAGGAGGGTTGACAAGATATCTCAAGGAATATCACTGTGAATAAGACAAATTTTCTTTCCCCATAGGATTTATAATTTAATGATAAAAAAAAGTTGAAAGAAGATGGCAACCAAAACTGTAATGAGCAAAGAAGGGAGGATCCAGCGTGCTTCCAGAGTCATGGAAACTCTCCCTCAAGAAGCCCTGGTATTCTACTATAGAACTATTGTGACTCTAACAATGGAATTCCTATCACTGATGTGGAGACAGTGGCCATTGGAGTTGCTGAGGGCAGGGAGAGGGAAGAGGTGTGATATGAGGGCATTTTCGGGACTCGGAGCTGTCCTGAATGATATTGTAGGGACAGATGCAGGACATTATATATCCTGCCATAACCCACTGAATGGACTGGGAGAGAGTGTAAACTACAATGTAAACTATAATCCATGCAGTGCAGCAGTGCTCCAGAATTCATCAAATGCAATGAAGGTGCCACACTGATGAAAGAGGTTGTTGATGTGGGAGGAGTGGGTGGGAAGTGGGGTATATGGGAACCTCTTATATTTTTTAATGTAACATTTTCTGTGATCTATGTATCTTTAAAAGAAAAAAAAAAGGAAGCACTGGCAGGACTGACATGTGAAGGTGGGACCAGCACAAAAGCAGACGGCCTGCAATGCCAACTGCCGCCCTTGGAACTCACGCAGCAGAGTGAAGGCCTTTGAGCTGGGGGAGACAAAAGGGTGAATCCTCAACAGTTTTACCTACAAATTTCCTGCAGCTCAATCCTCCCATTGCAACTGCTGAGACCCTTTCATGGGAGCAACAGGAGGCATCATCCGTGCCGGTTTTCAGCGTTTGCTCAGAACTGTACTGCACTTGGGCATCCCGCAGGAGAATCAGAGCTGGGGAAGTAAAGAGCCTGAACGTTTGGCAATTGGTGCCTTAGACTTTGAGGCTCTTTGGGCACAAGTTCTCAGATTGGCTGAAGAGCTCACCCATGAATGTGAAGATGACACAGAAGGCAAAGACGTGGCCCTCCAAGAAAATAGCTAAGGAGGAAGCCAGAACTCTGGTGAGGGTTACCACCAGAAGCAAGCTCTAGTTGTGCACACATTGCATTATATTTAGGAACTTTTTGGGTAAACTGTTTTTATTATGCTCCTCTGTGTGTATTCTTGGTTCCTGCCTTCTGCTTTGTCCTTATAAAGCCTGATGATCCCTTCCTTGACCACGAAGGATGAGACTGGTGCCCAGAGAAGCAGCCCTCATTACACAAAGGTGTGCTAAGCCAAGTCCGTTGTTCTTTCATTATGTGCCCCACACAGGCTTTCAAGGGAAAAGAGTCCAGGCAGACTCTTCTCTCCTCTTGCTGGGTGACCTTCCGGTTCGTGAGAATGGAGTTTTGCAGGCTCAGTGCTAAATTAGTTACAAAGGACAACCATCCTGCAGTTCTTCCAAAGATAACTGGGCATCTCTGGAGGCACTCACAATGTACAGTGAGCCAGGTGGAACTAGACAGGCCTCGTTTTATGATGACTCATTAAATAAAAGGAGAAAAATGGGTCACAATACTTACAAAATACAGTGACTTGCAGAGATTCAAATAATGTCTATATCAGAATTTTGTGCTACAAAGCAGGATCTTTTCAGGTAAGTTGGGTGAGTTCACCTTGATAGACGTGCTAAAAACGTTACTAATGAGCACAGTCTATGAATTCTGGGGTGTGGCTTCCTGGTTCTAGGCACAGACTTTCAATCAGTAATTTTGCGAGAGTTTTTGTTTGTTTGTTTTTTGAGAAAGGTGAATATGGGCCATTATTTCTGTGGTTCCAAATTAATGCTGGCATGCCTTGCAAGAAATCTTATTATGTTATTCATTTCAGAGTCAAAGTGCTTCCAGTATAAAAAAAAAAAGCTAAAATTTCATCTGTAGGAAAATTGGCACAATTTCTTATTTTACCATCCTCATGCCAAGCAGAAAAATGTGCTTTCTGTTTGGGTAATTTTGCACTGCAGGAACTTTAAATTATTTACAGCTTTCCTTATCTCAAACCAGAGGAAACACACCATTTTCCATGCCACAGTTTCTTGTGTAAAATGTTCATGCAAAAAAATTGAAGTAAATTACTGATGTGTGCAAGAATCAGATTAAGAGTAAAGAAGTATCAAAAACTGTTTCTTTTTCCTCTTCCCTGTAACCAAGGTGAATATAAGGAATCCTAAGAGGGCAGTAAATAGCAAGCTGGCTAGAGAGTGCATTGTTCTCCGAGGTGTCTGCAAAATGATTCCAGTGCAAGCTGCTGTGAATTACTGAAAGTTTGACTAAAATTAACAAAACCTAGGTGCACAATTGGAAGCAATGCTAAATATAGACATTAACTGGTACCTAAGATTGTGCCATGATGGTTGGTTCATGACTTCTGGGAAATGCCAGCCAGGGATATGTGTTTGGAGAACTAAGTCATAGTTTCTAGGCATATGCATGACTGGAGAGGCAACGAAAGAAACAAAAGGAACTTTCCCTTTCTCATTTCTCAATCTCTCCCCACAGCGTATAGGTTACTTCCATCCTACTGAAGGCCATGCCTGCCTGGAAACGTCCTCCAAATAGAGACACTAAGCATTGACATATATCTTAGTCCCCAGGGATCTATCAATTTAATTAGTGAGAAAAGGTCTATTCAGGTTTTTTTCTGGAACTGCATGGCTAGAGAACTCACAGCAGAAGGAGGAGTCTAAGTGCAATTGCCCTTCTGTTCTCCTTCTAATTCTAAAAGTTTGCTCTGCTCAGTAACAGTATTCATTGAGCAGACATCATACCCTAGAGAGATTACCTCTCTTGAGCTTCACCTCAATTAAAGAGATAGCCAGATACATGCATTATAGGTAGAGAAACTGAAGCTCACACAGGTAGGAAGGGGTGGAGGAAGCATTCAAACTAGACATTCTGGTAGCAGAAACCACACACCCTCAACTACCCAACTCTACTGAGAACAAGCTCTCTTTGCCTGTTAGCAATTGTTTGGTACAATGCATGAAGCTTTCCCTTGTCATCCACTTATCCAATTAATAGTAATTGCAATGTTATTACAAGTAATCAAGAGCATTTATTGAGCATGTTATAATTTGCAGAATGCTTTCACATCTTTTTGTTCTCTTTTGAATGTCACAGCAGTTCTTAAGATAGACAGGACAAATGCGGTAGGACTCAGGATGAGTTTTGATGACCTCAGGAGGATATGCCTAAGATTACTTGGCCAATATGGAGGAAAACTAAGCAGAGGCCTCTGAGTCCAGCATGCCTCTTCTGTTCTTGGGTGTCTACTCCCAAAAAATAAAAAAAGTCTTCATTCAATTTTGGCACTAATGTGTAGTGGTTCCAGTTAGGTGGAGCACCTGCTATGCAGGTGGGAATCCAGGCAGCATAAGATGTTTAGGTGATCATCTGGTTAATTCCCATTGGGTCTCACACCTCAGCCAGGAGGCACTCTGATGCTCAAGTCAAAGATGGCTTGAGTCTTGAAAAAAATTTCCACTGGCAAGGCTGAGCATAGGCTCCTAGCTGCAGAGGAAGAATTGTGCAGAACATGCTTTGATACTAGAAGAACCAGTTCAGAAAATCAATCCCATTGAGTAAGTTAATGGCAGTTGGAGGCTGGCAAATGGGGAGGGGAGTCAAAAAACAAGGGGAAATAAGTACTCCTACTAATAGGGCCAACAGAAGCTTCTTTTAAACTATTACTGTGATGAAAGTCTGTCTATTTAGCAGCCAATGAAATTTAGGGAGTAATGAAAGAACCCAGTTTAGGAAGACTGGGAGAAAGCATTAGGAGTTTGAACTTTGGACCCATCAGAATCCCATTACCCAATTGGCCAAGGAAATTAACTTCTCTGTGCTTCAAGTTGTTCATCTGAAGAGGGGCTAATAATACCTAATTTATGATATTTTTCTGATAAATGTGATAATGTGCACAAACAGCTTAACAGAGTAGTGGGCACACATGGGGGCAGGGCTCAGAGGTGTGAGTAGTAGGATTAGCACATGCTATTTTCTGCCTTTCTTCTCCTTTCTTTAGCACATGAATGCCATGAGCCTGTTCCATGACTTCATCACAGGCTGGGGTGGGAGACTCATTCCAAACCCTGCAGTTGGTACATTCAGAAACATGCTCAACAGGGGTCCTGGGAAGCCAGGGATTGTGTGAGGACTGGGGGCAGTCAGGGGGATCAGGGGAAGGTGGGCACAGGCAAGCAGGAAAATCTGTTCTTTGAGCAACCTACTGCCTCTGCTCTACATTAGATGGAGAAAAGCAAGAGCTAAAATAATTAACCCACAGACACAACTCTAGGTAAGAAGGAAAATTTCTTGTAGCCAGGAACATGGCCTGGAAATCTCCTCTAGAGAAGACCCCATCTCATTAAGACTAATGAAAAATAAACTAATATAAGATCTATCTAAAGGTACTGCGAGAACAAGATGAGGGCAGTGTAGGGAGTCAGTTCATCCTACAGGGCAGTTAGTAATCACCCAGAGCTATCTAAATCACCTGTTTGGGGACTTGGGAGATGAGCAGAACATCCTGCAACATCTTTGGAGAATGGAAAGAGGAGGCTGCCCATCTGCATGGAAGATTCATGAATAGAGGATTCCATGTTGTGGAGGCCAGTACCCATTGGTAGAGCAGGGCAAGATGACTTAGAAGCTATTCCTTGACTGGAGAAGGAAGATCCATTTCCCAAAAACAGGAGAGGAAGAGATGGTTGGGAACTGACTTCAGCTACTGGTTAGTAAATTCAGCTGGCTAAAGTCCATTCCTAAGTACAGCTAAAGTTTGAACCTGTCAGAATTGGAAAGAGGTCTGTAGCCTCCATTTTAACTGTGCCCCTGACATTAGGGACCATGGGGCTGATTGATAATCACAGTGTGGTAGGGACAAGCTTCTTTCCACCAGGTCAGATTGCTGCCCTTGCCTAGGCTCTGCCCCCCCACCCCAGGCAGGGAGGAAGCTGTGGGACCAGCACCAGCCTCTCCGGGAAACAACTGCAGTCACTTTCAGCTCACATGGACTTTTTGCTCACACGTGTGGTTCCATCATCACTCCTGACAGGGCAGGACAGGGGACTGTGTTTCAGCAGACTCTCCAGACAGTTGTGGTTGCCTTCAGCCTGCATTGCTTAGACTGTTACACCTGTGGCTCCATACCCACACTGACAGGGAAGAAAGGTGGGTGGTGTTCTTCCACCTTTCCAGGCAACTGCAATTGCTTTTGGCCTACTAGATTGTTTTATGCACACCTGTGGCTCCATCTTCACCTCTGATAAGTCAGGAGGGAGGATCGTGCCTTGACAGCCTCTCCAGGCAGCTACATTCACTTTTGGCCCAGATGGACTAGATTGTTGCTCATACCTGTGGCTCCATCCTTGCCCCTGACAGGGGAGGGGGAGGCCAGTGATGCATCAGTCTATCTGGGAACCTGAGTCAGGTTTGACCAACACAATTTAGAATACTGCCCATACCTGTGGCTCCATCTCTGCCCCAGGCAGGGGAGAAGGATGTGTGGAGTTTCATCTTGTTTCCTGGAAACTACAGATAGTCTTGTTCTGCATGGTTTGAATCAATGCACACGGCTGTAGTTTTGTTCCAACCCCTGGTAGGGGAGAAAGACGGAAGAAGCTTCCCTGGTCTCTGGGACAACATGGGCGAGCTCACCTCCCACAGCTTACAGTATCAATCACACCCTCCACTCCTACTCCATCCCCAGCAAGGGAGAAAGGGCAAGAAACTGATGATTAAGAGCTGAAAAATCCAGATTGGCTAAACACAAGCTATTACATAGTTCCAAAATAAGTTAAACCAAGTATCAAAATGGAGCAGTAGCACAAAACCAATCAAATGGAAAGTTCTAGACTAAAGGGAAATACTGAGCCCAAAATAAATACATCAAGAAATCAGATATTGAGACACCAACAAAAATTACAAACCATATTAAGAAACAGGAATTTATGGCCAAGTCAAAAGAACCAACTACACCTTCAGATATCACAAAAGAGTTGAGAAAACTAATTGCAGATGCTCAAACAAATCTACTTAATAAATTCAATAAGATGGCTGAAGATATTAAGGATATTAAGATGACACTGAATGAACACAAAGAAGAATTTGAAAACACAAAGAAGAATATAAAAATAGCAGATCTTATGGGAAAGAAACAATAAATGAAATTAAAAATACACCAGAGGCATATAACAGCAGATTTGAAGAAGCAGAAGAAAAGATTAGTGAACTTAAACAAAGAGCTTCTGAAAGTGAACACTCAAAAAAAGAGTTCAAGGAAAGAATGGGAAAAATTGAACCAGTTCTTAGAGAACTAAATGATGGCAAGAGATGTGCAAACATATGGGTCATGGGTGTCACAGAAGGAGAAGAGAAGGGAAAAGGGAAGAAGGAATATTTGAGGAAATAATGGCAGAAAATTTCCCAACTCTTTTGAAGGACATAGATATCTGTGTTGAAGAAGCACAACATACTCCAATCTGAATAAATCCAAATAGACCTACTTTGAAACACATACTAATCAAAATGTCAAAACCAAAGATAAAGGAAGAACTGTGAAAGCAGCAAGAAAAAAAGTGATTCATCACATACAAGGAATGTCCAAATAAGCATAAGTACTGATTTCTCATCAGAAACCATGGAGGCAAGAAGGCAGTGGTGTGGCATTTTAAGACACTGAATGAGAAAAACTGCTAGCAAAGAATCTTATATTCAGTAAGATTGCTTTTCAAAAATGAGGGTAGTTTATAATATTCATAGATAAATAGAAACTGAGAGATTTTGTCACTAAGAGACCTGAATTGCAGGAAATATTAAAGAGAGTGCTGCAGTCTCAAAGGAAATACAGGAAGGAGAGACTTAGAAGGAAGTCTAGAAAAGAGGATTGTCAATAAAAGTCACTGAAAGTGTAAAAGGAATGGTGGAAATAAGATATGACAGATAAAACCCAAAGGTCAAAATGGGTGAAGAACTGTCTTTACAGTAATCAAAAGACACAGACTGGTAGAATAAGAAAATATGAGCCATCTATATGCTGTTTACAAGAGACTCACCATAGATCCAAGAATAAAAATAGATGGGAATTGAAAGTCAGGAAAAAGATGTTCCAAGCATACAGTAACAACTCAACAACCAAGTTGAAGTAGCTAAACTTATATTGGATAAAAGAGACTTTGAAATCAAACCTGATATTAGAGACAAGGAAAGACATTGTTTATCAATAAAAGGGGCAATCCACCAGGAGGAGACAACAATCATAATATATATGTACCTAACCAGGGTACTCCAAATTACATGAGACAAACACTGGCAAAACTTAAAGGAGAAATTGGTGTCTCTACAATAAAATTTGGAGACTTCAGCACACCACTGTAATCATTGGACAGCACATCTGAGCAGAAGATCAATAAGGAAACAGAGAGCTTGAATAATATGATGAATGAACTAAGCCTAATAGACATATATAGAACATTGCACCCCCAAAAAGCAGGATATACATTCTTCTCAAGTATTCATAGAGCTTTCTCCAGGGTAAACCATATTTTGGGTCATAAAAAAATCTCAGTAAATTTTAAAAGATTGAAATTATACAAAACACTTTCTCTGATCAAAATGGTAAGAAGCTGGAAATCAATAATAGGCAGGAAAAAAAAAGGAAAATTCACAAATATATGGCGATTAAACGACAACACTTAAATAATCAGTGGGTCAAAGAAGAGATTGAAAACAGGAACACAACATATCAAAATATATGGGATGCAGCAAAGACAGTGGTAAAAGGGAAATTTATGGCCCTCAATGCTTACATTAAAAAGAAAGAGCTAAAATCAATGACCCAACTACACAATGATGGGAACTAGAAAAAGAGCAGCAAACTATGTCTAAAGCAAGCAGAAGGAAAGAAATAATAAAGATCAGAGCAGAAATAAATGAAATCGAGAACAAAAACAATAGAGAGAAGTAACAAAAACAAAAGTGGATACTTTGAGAAAATCAATAAAATTGACAAATCTTTAGCTAACTGACAACGAAAAAATAGAGAGAAGATGCAAATAATGAAAATCTTGTGTGAGCCCACAGAAATAAATGAGATGATAAGAGAATACTATGAACTTTATACCAGCACACTAGAGAATATAGAAAAAATGGACATATCCTAGAAGAACATGAACAATGTACACTAACCCTAAAAAAAAAAAAAAAAAAAAAAAAAGACCTCAACAAACCAATCACAAGTAAAAAGATTGAAACAATCATTAAGAACCTCCCCCAAATTAAAAAGCCCTGGTCCAGGTGGTTTCACAAGTGAATTTTACCAATCACTCAAAAAAGATTGAACTTCATTTAAACGCTTCCAAAATATTAAACAAGAAAGAATGCTACCAAATACATTTTGTTAAGCCAGTATCACCCTAATACCAAAGCCAGATAAAGATGTTATAAAAAAAGAAAATTACCAATGCATGAAAAATCCTTGACAAAATACTTGCTAACTAAATCCAACAACACATTAAAATAATTATTCATCATGATCATGTGGTTTTTATCCCAAGTATACAAAGGTGGTTCAACACAAGAAAACCAACCTGTGTAATATATCACATAAATAAATCAAAGAATAAAAGTCATATAATCATCTCAATTAATGCAGAAATGGCATTTGAGAAAACACAGAATCATTTCTTGATAAAAGTACTACAAAAATAGGAATTGGAGGAAATTTTATCAACATGATAAAAACCATATATGAAAAACCCACAGCTGACATTTTACTCAGTGCTGAAAGACTGAAAGCTTTCCTGCTGAGATTGGGAAAAAGACAAGGATATCCACTGTCACCACTGTTGTTCAAAAAGTCCTAGAGTTTCTAGCTAGAGAAATCAGGCAAGAAAAAAAAATAAAATGTGTCCAAATTGGAAAGGAGGAAATAAGACTTTCACTATTCACACATGATGCAATTCTATAATTAGAAAAACCTGAAAAATCTACAACAATGCTGCTAGAGTTAATAAGTTCAGCAGAGTGGCAGGATACAAGACTAATATACAAAAATCAGTAGTGTTTACTAGTAATGAGCAAAATGAGGAAGAAGTAAGGAAAAAAATTCCATGTACAATAGTGACTGAAAGAAAAGAATATTTAGGAATAAACTTAATCAAAATTATACAGAACCTGTATTCAGAAAATTACAATGCATTGCTAAGAGAAATCAAAGATGACCTAAATAAATGGAAGTACATTACATGTTCATGGATTGGAAGACTAAATAAGATTAAGATGTCAATTCTACCCAACTTGATTTACAGATTCTATACAATTCAGATAAAAAATCCCAACAACCTATTTGAAAGAAATGTAAAAGCCAATTATCAAATTTATTTGGAAGGTAAAGGGCCAGAAACATCTTAAAAAGGAAGAACAAAGTTGGAGTACTTTCATTACCTGGCTTTAAATCATATTACCTAGCTACAGTGGTAGAAACAGTATGGTACTGAAATAAAGATAGGCATGAAGACCAATGGAATTAAATTGATGGTTCAGAAATGGACCCTTACATCTTTGGCCAAGTGATTTTTGACAAAGCTGTCAAGCCCACCCAGGTAGGGAAGATCAGTCTATTCAACAAATGGTGCTGCAAGAACTGTATATCTATAACCAAAAGAAAGAAAGAGGGCCACTATCTCACAACTTATACAAAAATTAACTCAAAATGAAACAAGGACTAAAATATAAAAGCAACAACCATGAAACTCTTAGAAGAAAATGTAGGAAAATGTCTTCAAGACCTGATGGTAGGTTGTATTAGTCAGCCAAAGGAGTGCTGATGCAAAATACCAGAAATTGGTTGGTTTTTATAAAGGGTATTTATTTGGGGAAGGAGCTTACAGATACCAGGCCATAAGGCATTAGTTACTTCCCTCACCAAAGTCTATTTTCATGTGTTGGAGCAAGATGACTGCCAACGGCTGTGAGGGTTCAGTTTCCTGTGTTCCTCCCTTCCAGGGTCTTGCTTCTCTCTGGGTTCAAGGTTCCTTCCTTCCCAGGGCTTGCTTCTTCCTGGGTTCAGTCTTCCTCTCTTCCTGGGGCTTGCTTCTCTTTCCTCTGTGAGCTTACTTCCCAGGGTTCCAGCTTAAGGTTTCAGCATCAAACTCCAACATCAAAACTCCAACATCAAAAACGTTCGCATCAAAAGCTCCAACTCTGTCCTTTGCCATGCCTTTTATCTGTGAGTCCCCACCCACACAAGGGGTGGGTGGGTGGGGACTCAATGCCCTAATGATGTGGCCCAATCAAAGCCCTAATCATAACTCAATTATGCTCAGTAATAGATCAGATTACAAACATAATCCAATATCTATTTTTGGAATTCATAACTATATCAAACTGCTACATAGGTGGTGGTTTCTTAAACCTTACACCCAAAGCAAGAGAACCAAAAGTGAAAATTGTTAAATGGGACCTCCTTAAACTTAAACACTTTTGCCCTTCAAAGGATTCTGTCAAGGTGAAAAGGCTTCCTACTCAATGGGACAAAATATGCAAACCACATATCTGATAAAGTTTTGATTTATGTGTTATATGTAGCGATAAACAACTCATTGTTAAATGGGCAAGCAATCCAATGAAAAGTTGGGCAGAAGACTTAAATAGACTTTTCTCCAAAGAAGAAATACAAATGGAGAAAAAGTACATGAAAAATTGTTCAATATCTCTAGCTATTAGGGAAATGCAGATCAAAACTATAAGGTCATTGTTTTAGAAATGGAAAACAACAAATGCTGGAGAGGAGGTGGAGCTTGCTGCTATAAGAAGAAATGAAACTGGGACAAATAAGATAACATGGATGAAGCCTGAGACATTATGCTAAGTGAAATAAGTTAGACACAAAAAGACAAATATTGTATGTTCTCACTAATATGAACTAAATACAAAGAATGAACACATGGAGTTTCAATCTAGAGTATATGTTACTAAGAGATATGATGAGGGCTGAGCAAGGGTACTGATATTTAATATATAGAGATTTTAATTAGCTTGAATGTATAAGTGTGTAAACAGATAAAATTGACAGTAATGCATTTGACAATAATTAACACGGCTGGTTTACAAATGGGATTGTGGCTGAAAGGGGTAGTCAAGGGATGTAAATGCCAATTGAAAGAAAGGTAGAGAATAATCTAGGGACTGAATAACACAGTGAACTGTAGTGGATGCGGATTATAGTTAGTAGTACAAATTCCAGAACGCTATTCTATGAAGTAGAACAAATGTACGTCACTATTACAAGGTGGAAAGAATATGATGATACATGGGAAAAATACAGTTACTGTAACTTATGGCCTATAGTTAACCGCAATATTGTAATAGTCATGCATCAGAGTCCAAGGAGATACTACATCAAAACTAAGGTCAATCACAGGGGTTATGGGATTTTTTTCTATTGGACTAATGAAAATGTTCTAAAATTTACTGAGGAGATGACTGCACAACTCTGTGATGAAACTCAGAGCCACAGAGTATATGCTTTGGATGGATTGTACAAGGTGTGGGGCTGTATCGCACAGTGAACCATGTTGTGGAAGATGGACTGTGGTTAACAGTACAAATATGAGTGTTCTCTCATGAACTGTAACAAGTGTACAATACTCACACATGGTGTCAGTAACAAGGGGTGTATGGAAAAATACACCAAATGAAAGCTATATACCATAGTTAGCAATAATTTTTTGATGTTTTTTCATAATCTGTAACAAATGTCCCTCAACAATGCAAGGTGTTGGTGGAGGGATGACGTATGGGAATTCTGCACATTAGGCATGACTGTTTAGTAAGCTCACAACTTCTCTAATAAAAATTAAATTAATTCATTTAAAGAAGTAAAAAAGAAAGATACCACATGAAACATGGAAATTGAGACTGAACATATCTTCAGAAAACATAGGAAATCATAAGTTACATTATCACCAACATAAAATGAAAGAAAACTATCTGCTAAACAAGAGCTCAGCAAATATATGGTAAGACAGAGAAGAAAGTGAAACATGAGGCAGCAGAGCCCATGGAAATGAAGGCTGAATTGGAAGTAATAGAAGGGAGATTCAACTGAAGAAATGTACCCTGAGACCATGAAGGGCATGACATAGCAAAACATGAAGCAAAATGAAAATGAATAAAGAATTAAAAATGCACTGAGATTTTATTTATGACCAATTACTCAGAAATAAAAGAAAGTTTTTTAAATGTGCAAGAACTCAGGGAATAAAATTTCTATGATCTGTCTATAAAGAAACTCCTGAAAAAGGTAGCTTACAAAGAAGTAAATGGAGAATTCAGAGCAAAAACGGGCAATGAGCATTGAAACTATTTAATGGTAAGAGGAAGATTTTTCTTTTAAGAAATGCCATTTTTTTTACCTGCTGTGTTCACAATGATTGGCATCTAATGGGTTCATAATAAATATATGTTGAATGAATGAATGATAATTTATAAATAATGTAAAAATATTTAAAAAGGAAAGGGGGAAGATAAACAGAAGATCAAAAGAAAATATTTACAACCTACATCAAAGCAAATGAGATAATATGTCGAATATATAAAAAACATTTAAAAATTAAAGAGCAAAGGACCAAGAAACTGATAGAAAAATGGGACGATTAACAGACAATTGATAAAATATATATAAAATGGCTTTCAAATCTATAATATTCAAAGTCATTCATAATTAGAGAAATGAAGATTAAGATAACACAAGATACTGCTTTTTACCTATCAGACTGGCAAAAACAAAGCACACTTTGTTGGTGGTGCTGTGGGGAAACTGACAATCTCATACCCTGTTGGTGGGAATGAGAAATTGATGCAATCCTTCTGGAGGGAAATTTTACCATATCTAACAAAATTACCTGTGCACTGATCTTTTGACCCAGCAGTCCCATATCTAAGAGTCTACCTTGGAGATACACATCCTGCAATATGAAAATACACACACAAGGCTACTCAAGGAAGTATTGTTTGTAATTGCAAGATGCTGAAAACCACCTAAATATCCAGTAGGAGAGACTGAATAAACAAGGATACATCCACAAAATGAGGTAATGTGCAGCTACAGAGAAGGAGTGATTTCCAGAATACACTAAGTGAAAAAGCAAAGTACGAAAGTATATGTTCAGTATGGTATCCTTCGTGTAAGAAAGGAGGGGGTGTGAGAAAATATGTACAAACATGTACTAAATTAGGTGGCCAATAAGGCAGGATCCTAGTAATTGTTCAGGAGATGGAAGTTCGCTGTACTATATTTTTTAATTTTCTAAATGTTTTAAGAGTTTCATGATAAAATTTTTAAAATATTCATCTCAAACCAAAAAACAGTCTAATGCTCCATAGGGGAATACTGAGAGCATCCCCATAAATTCAGGAGTAAGACAAAAGTATGTTAAACATCACCACTCTTATTTATCTTAACCTGGAGGTATTTGTCACTGCAATTAGAATGGCAAATGAAACAGGTGAATGAGGTAACATTCATTATGGGCAGATGGAAAATCAAAAGAAAACACTTCAAAAGCAATTACACATTTTAAAAGGATCCAGAAAGTGTCAGGATAAAAATATTAATGTACAAGTATCAACGGATGTGTTATATACCGCAGAGGGAGGTTGTAGTAGAAGAAGAGACTCATTTATTATCGCAAAACAACAACAACAACAACATGAAATAACTGAGGATAAACTTAACAATAAATGTTGAAGATAATTATAAAAAATATTAAAACACTGTGGAAGAAGACAATAAAGTTGGTAAAGACAAAATTGTACTATGTACGTGAATAAGAATTATTCTTGGTTAAGCTATACATTTAATATAATCTCAAAAAACCTCTAAAGGATCTTTTTTGTGAAGGGAGGACTGAACAAACTTCCAGAATTCAAGGAAATTCTGAAAATAATTTTTTGAATAAAGCTACAACATTAAATTAAGGTGATACTAACACTTAAAAAGGCAAATAAATGAAAAAGAGAATCATAAATAAATGCAATTAGGCATCAGAATTTAAAATATGATAAAGATGCTATTTAAATCAGAGAGGAGAACACTGATTCTTTAATAAAGGATGTGGGGCTAACTGGACAATATCTGGAAAAATAAATTCTACAAAACAAATTCTTAGTAGCTCAAACCATAAGTATTTTTATAAAATAAAAGTAGAACCATTAAAAGAAAACACGGGAATGAGGAATTCCTTTCTAAGCATCAAAGAAGACTGAGCTCAATAATTTTGCTACAAAAAGTTCTGAATGGGGGAAAAAACATCACCACAAATTCAAAACACAAATGACAATCTTGCAAATAAATATATGCTACATTTTATCATGAACAAAGTGTTAATTTAGTTAAGGAACTAATGAGAAAATGCAATCAAGTTGAAAATGAGCGAGGGAAGTGGACTTGGCCCAGTGGTTAGGGCGTCCGTCTACCACATGGGAGGTCCACAGTTCAAACCCCGGGCCTCCTTGACCCATGTGGAGCTGGCCCATGCGCAGTGCTGATGCTCACAAGGAGTGCCATGCCACACAGGGGGGTGTCCCCCGGGTAGGGGAGCCCCATGCGCAAGGAGTGCGCCCTGTAAGGAGAGACGCCCAGCGCGAAAGAAAGTTTAGCCTGCCCAGGAATGGCACCACACACACAGAGAGCTGACACAACAAGATGACGCAACAAAGAGAAACACAGATTCCTGTGCCGCTGACAATGACAGAAGCAGACAAAGAAGAACATGAAGCAAATAGACACAGAGAACAGACAACTGGGGTGGGCAAGGGGAAAGAAATAAATTAAATAAATCAATTTAAAAAAAAAAGAAAATGAGCGAAGGATATATATAGATAGTTTCCCTCATTCTCCCAAACACAAATACAAATAACTCCTAAACACATGAAAAAAATGTTTCTCCTTTCCCGAATTAAGAGATCTGCAAATGTAAAGTATTGTAAAGATTCTGTTCACCTTTTGGATTGACATGGATCAAAAATAACATATTTTTGCTGGTGAAAATATGGAGAAAGAGATCTGCTCTTATATTGCGGCAGGGAATTGTAGCAGTACATATTTTGTTTTGTTTTGTTTTGTTTCTTTATTTTCTTTTAAATGTTACATTAAAAAAATGAGGTTCCCATTTTTGAAAGTACATTTGGCAATACTTATTAAAATGAAAGTGATGTTCTCTTTGACTTGGAAATTCCACTTTCAGTCCTTTACAAACATACACCTGTACAAATCCATACATGCACAAGACTTTGCAGGAATTTTTTTTTTTTGTAATACATGCTAGTGGGAAAAAATAACTCTAGACACCTGTATTAGGAAACTGGCTTCAATGCATTATGAAACATTCATGTACAAGCATCTGTTAAAAAGGATGAGGTAAGTCTTTAGTACTGGCATTGAACCATCTCCAAAATATACTAAGTTAAAAAAAAATAAAGAGGAGGAATATTGTGCATAGAAGGTTATTATGTGTGTAAGTTTTGACTTGCACAGTTTTCTTGTATAATTAGCGATTCTCCATTTCTGAAAGGATACTCAAGCAACTGGCAGCAGTGCCTGGCTCTGGAGTAAGGTTGTGAAGAGGAGATGGGAGGAAAACTTACATCTTACTTCATTACATTTTTATCTTTGAGTTTTATATCTTTTACACATATTATTCATTCAAATTATGACTACAATTTAAAATATAATAGCTATGATAGCAGACACATAGTATTTAACATGTTCTTAGATATATCAATTTGTGTCAGCCTTACAACAGTGTTATGAGGTACAGGCAATTATTACAGGTGATGGGAATGAAGTACAAGGCACATGCTCCTAAATGGAGAAGTGGGAGTGGAAATCTTCCAGGCCCTCTGCCTCAGTGGAACTGCTACATTTGCTGTTTATGGAAGAAGAGCCCATCGACAGGAACTTTTTCTACAGAAGATAGAGACAAGAAAAGAGATGAAAAGGGGTGCTGATGCAAAGTACTAGAAATCTGTTGACTTTTATAAAGGGTATTTATTTTGGGAAAAGATTGCAGTTACAAGGCCCTAGAGAGTCCAATTCAAGGCTGCTTTTTCACCAAAGTCAGCTGCCATGTGTTGAAGAAAGACAGTGGGCGATCTCTGCTTGGTCTTTCCTTCATTCTACCTCTTAAGGCTCCATGGACCCAACTTCTTCCCATCTGAGCCTTAGGCTGGCATAGGGCTCATCCCTCAGGGTTTCCTATATCAGTCTGGCTTGTTCCTTTCCAGGCCTTATCAGTTGCTCGTCTGCTCCGTTCTCTTCAGTTCAAGGTATCAGGCAAATGTCTCCTCTCTCTCCTGGGAGCTGCATGATCAAAGCTCTCTCCTCTTCCATGTCTATGGAGCTCTCTCTCTTCCTGTGTCTTCTTCTGTGTGTGAGTGTCCATTTATATCAGCCCATCAATGGGGTGGGACCCCAACACTGAGTTCCCCACTCAAAACTACTGATGTGGTCGAATCAAAGTCCTGATCTTAACAGATAGTTTAATTAAGATATGTCAGTTGAATCTAATCCATTCAAAGGGTATGACACCCAGAGGAATAGACCAGTTTACAAATATAATCAATATCTTTTTTGAAATCCATAAATAATATCAAACTGCCACAATGATGGAAAGAAATTCCCCAAGGGGGAGGGAGTGGATGGGATCCAGGACTTGACGGGTGGACCTGCTTCAAAAAGGAGCACAGTCCTTGACAGAGATGGAACTGAATCAGTAGATGTGATAGCAGTTTCAAGAACCTGAAGGCAAGCCATTCTGGAAATGCAAATCAAAACCATGAGATACTACTTCACTTGCACAGGATGGCTACAGTAAACAAAATGATAGACAAAAACATGTTGGAGAGGGCGCCGAGAAATTGGAACCCTCACAACTGCTGGGGCAAATGTAAAATGATGCAGCCACATTGGAAAAGAGTCTAGCAGTTCCTAAGCCAATTAAATACAGTGTTATCATATGTTCACACAAAAGTTGTACATGAATGTTCATAGCAGCATTTTCATAACAGCCAAAAAGTGGTAACACAAATGCTTATCAATGATGAATGGCTGGACAAAACTGTGGCGTAACCATACAACCAGATATTAATCAGCCCTAAAAAGTAATGAAGTGGTGATCCATGCTACAACATATATGAACATTGACAACATTACACTAAATGAAAAAGTCAGTCTCATAGGACCACATATTATATGATTCCCTTTTTATGAAATGCCCTGAATTGGCAAATCTAGAGACAGATAAATTCAGAGTGACTGATCATGGGTAGAGGATTTCTTTTTGGGGTGATGAAAATGTTCTAAAGTTGATTGCGATTGCACAATTCTGTGAATATACTAAAATCGTCGCATTATTCACTCTTGAAATAGGTGAATCATCTGGTAGGAATTATGTCCCCATAAAGCTGTTTCTAATTCCTCTGTGAAACAGAAGGTGAGGCCATTTCCTGAGAAGCGGTAGAGGACAAGCTTTAGGGAGGCAGGTAAAGGTTAAAGCAGAGACTAAGAAAGGATTGTGGCCAGAATTTCCATAAAGATCACGGCATTGCTGTGTTAAGGATTCAGGTAGAATTGGAGTCTGGGATTTTATAGTGCCATCAATCTTTGCAGATCTGCAGCTCTCCCCTGCATTCCTCAGAAGACCAGGTAATGTCCACTTAGCTTCAGATGGAAGCTCCAAGAATACAGCTTTGTATTTCACTGGCTGAACCTTGGGGTTCTCCCTGCAGTGGGCTGGGCACCAGGCCTGGAGACAAGCCATCAGCACCACATAGCACTGGGGGATGGGGTGCCGGGCTCTGCCACATCAGTCTAGATTCTTTCCCCCACAGTAATCATCACCATTATGGAAATTCACTGTGCTCCAATTTCCTTCCTGGAAGTGTGCTACCTCCTCTGCACAGATTTGGAAAAACAAAATTAACAGCAAGAACAGTTTTATTATGTTCACTTTATGGATAATGGACAAAGACTCAGAGACATTGAGTGACTTACTCAAGGCCCCCGAGCTGGCAGGCTTTGAGGGTTTGAGACAGAGGTGGGTCTTGCTCCAAGGTGGTAGGATTTGCACCATTCTTGCCACCTAATCCTGCATTTAGTAGAGATATATTGACTACCCACATGTCCTAGGCATTGAGTTTGGTGATGAGAATGCAGAGATGACCTCGATGAACTTGCAGAGCAGAAGGGGCGTGGCTTGAAGCTATATTTACCCCAGAAAATCATATTCTTAAAGCTAATCCATTCCTGTGGGTGTAGACCTATTGTACACAGGATAATTTGATTAGGTTACTTCAGAAAAGGTGTGGCCCAGGGTGGACCTTAATCCTCTCAGTGGTGTCTTATATAAGAGAGTGAAATTCTGAAAGAGAAAGAGAAAATCACGGAAGCCAAAAGCTGAAAGCAAGGAAACCTGGAAGAGAAGGGAGAGACTAGCAAATGCTGCCATGTGCTCTGCCACGTAACAGGGAAGGCCAAGATTGCTGGCAGCTGGTCCTTGGGAAGAAAGCACAGCCTTGAGGATGCCTTGATTTGGACATTTTCATGGTCTCAAAATTCTAAGCTTGTAATCTAATAAATTCCCATTGTTGAAAGTCAACCCATTTTAAGTTATCTGCTTTTGACTGCCTAGTAGACTAAAACAGCAGGGGAGATGGACAAGCAGGGAGACCTCACTCTCCTGGTAACAGCATCACGTGCCATCTGCGCAGGAAGCAGGGAAGTTGATATGGCTCTTTTGAGTTGAGGGACATTTTCACAAAGATGTTTTGATGACACTGCTTTGACATTAGCTGGGTCAAGATGACCCTGTCAACATGTGAAATTACTGATCTGTGTAATCTCCAAAAAGGCTTGCCACAGACATGTTTGTTTGCACGCCTAACTCCCACCCTTGCTAAAAGGCACTTTTTCTATGCTACCAATTTCTACATTGTTTCTTTCCCTTTTATTTTTAAATAAGATATTACTTTTATGATCAGAAAAATCATGGTGCTTTTAAAACGTTTGTTAGAACTGGAGCACATCTGAGGAATATAAGTGCAGTCACCTCACATCATACTTTTTAAGGGGATTTTATGATTTTAAACCTATTACTGAGAGTCTTGAAAGGACATTCAGACATTGAATTGAAGATATCCTGCCCCATCTGGAGCTAAGATTAAAGGATAATTTTGCAGCACAAGCTTCCTTTCCTTCTTAACTCCCTAGGCTCAAGTGGCTAAAATTTATATCTATTCAATCAAAAGGTGAGCTTAATGAAGAAGCCTCCAAAAAGCAGGGGTTTACATTCTTAACAGTTAATTCTTTTACTTTAATTATATTCATTATTTCTTTAAATTTAGAACACATTTGCAAGACACAGTGTTTAGAAAATACAAGAGGGAATGTGAAATCTCTCTTTCCAGTAAACCAGCGTCTTGCCCTGGAGGCAACCAAAGTTACCTGTATCCTGTCAAGGATATCACACTTGTATAAGGCAGGTAATTGAGTGTGTTTGTGAATAGACATGTATAGAGGTATAATTATATATATATATATGAATACTAAAAATTATGACAATATATTTTTGTAGAAATGCCAGAAGTTATGCACTTTGCTTCTCGCTTTGTTTTTATATATGATTTTTCCAAATCATGCTCTAATGAATGATCTTTTACAAAGATGCTTTAATAATAAGATACACTATTAGGTGCTACTAAGAAAAAAATGCTGCCAATTAAAAAATATCAGAGCATTGATAGAGTTATCACAATATCCAAGAATTGTTTTAAGAATTGCCAAAATATAGTATATCATCATTCAAGAGTGTAGGATAAATTCCCAGAAGTGGAATTGCAAGTTCAAAATGTAGCTTTATTTATCACTTTTAAACACTCAATTGCCCCACAGAGGTTCTATCAATTTATACTTGAACCAACTAATGTATGAAAATGCCCATTTCCCTGCGTCTTGTCCAATGTGTAACAAACTTTTTACTGCTTTTCAATCAGATAGATTTTAAAAATGGTATCTCAGTGCTGTTTAATTTAATATTTTTTCTTTTAAGAATTGATGTCAAACATGACCTAAGGGCCACCTGAATTTCCTTCTGAGAACTGTTGTAGTCTTTGCTCATTTTTACTGTTGATTTTTATGTGGCATGACAGGTATTTTTCTACTTTCAAGAAGTTAGTCCTTTGTCTATGATACGAGTTGCAAATAATTTTTTCAGAGTTCTCCATTTGTTTTTTACTTTGATTATGGTGTTTTGCCATGCAGATTAAAAACAATTATATAGTCAAATTTATCCATCTTCTTTTTTTATGTTTCTGGGTTTGTATAATACTTAAAAAGGCCTTTTGAGCTCCAAAATAAGTTTTAAAAAAAAAAATCCACGTTTATTTAAGATACTTTTATAGTTTCTATGTTTTAAAATTAAAAAAATATTCTTCTGGGATATATTTTGATTTAAAGTTTTAGGTAGAGATTCATAATATATTTTTCTGGGTGTCTACCTCATTTCCCCCATATGAAATGTCATCCTAAACATATAATGAAGTTCCACATGCATTTAGATCTATTTTTGGAATTTTACTGTTTTATATTCATGTATTTATCCACTTATGTGCTCATGCCATGCACATCTCACCCCCTTTCTGAGATGGCTCCCTTGCCTGTTTGCTCATTGTCTGTTTTTTTTTTTCTTTAGGAGGCACCGGGAACTGAATCTGGGACCTCCCATTTAGGAGGTGGGTGCTCAGTACTCAACTGCTTAAGCCACGTCTGCTCCATGCCATGCACTTTTAGTTAATATAGATTTATAATTTACTTTCATCTTAAATTTCCTTGATTATTCTTTCTTATTTATTTTTCCATAAGAACTCCTCAAAAGTATATGTTAGTTACAAAAAGTTCGCTTGAATTTTTTTATTGAGAATATGAGGTTAAGTCTTCACATCCAAGGAGATTGCAGGCCCTCCCAGTTCTCAAGTTCATTCCTTCCCATTGTATATTTTTATTGTTTTCTTCACATAGATCTCACACATTTCGTGTTAAATTTATTCCTAGGTAGTAACATCTTTTTCTAATTAATATTTTACATTGAGTCTTTTTTTCCATTGTATCTTCTATGTTGCTAATGCTTGTATATATGAAGACTATTGATTTTTGATAGATTGGTACTTGTCCATTTACTAAATCTTCTCTTTGTTAAAATAGTTTTTTGGGTGATTTTCTTACCCTTTCTATATAAATATTCACAGGTACTGTAATTTCATTCTTTCCTTTAAAATTTTTAATTTGACATTATATATTTATTCATTTTAAAAGCTTTTTATTGCAGTAACATATATAAAACTCAAAATTTCTCATCTTAACCACTTTCAAGTGTGAAATTCAGTAGGATTTGCGGGCGGCGGACTTGGCCCAGTGGTTAGGGCGTCCGTCTACCACATGGGAGGTCTGCGGTTCAAACCCTGGGCCTCCTTGACCCGTGTGGAGCTGGCCCATGCACAGTGCTGATGAGCGCAAGGAGAGCCCTGCCATGCAGGGGTATCCCGGCGTAGGGGAGCCCCACGCGCAAGGAGTGCACCTCCGTAAGGAGAGCCACCCAGCGTGAAAGAAAGTGCAGCCTGCCCAGGAATGGCGCCGCCCACACGGAGAACTGACGCAACAGATGACGCAACAAAAAGAAACACAGATTCCCGTGCAGCTGACAACAACAGAAGCCGACAAAGAACACGCAGCAAAATAGACACAGAGAAGAGACAACCAGGGTGGGGGTGGGGGGAAGAGAAATAAATAAGTAAATAAATCTTAAAAATAAATAAATAAATAAAAATTACATTTGCAATACAGTGCTACCATTATCAATATCCCTGACCCCAACCTTTTCATCACCCCAAGCAGAAACTTTGCACTGATCAAGCAATAACATCCCCACCTGCCCGTCCTTGGCCCCTGGCCAACTATAATCTAAAATCTGTCTCTATGAGGTTTGCTTCCTCTAGATATTTCGTATAGATGGGATCATATAATATTTGTCTTTTTGTGTCTGGTTTATTTCACGTACTATGACTTCTTCAAGGTTCATCCATTTTGTAGTGTGCATCAGAACATTATTCCTTTTTATGGCCGAATAATATTCCAATGTATATCTGTATGTGTACCACATTTTCATCCGTTCATCTATTTGTTGATGGCCACTTGGGTTGCTTCCACCTTTGGGCTATTTTGAATAATAGGGCTATAAAGATTGGTGTACAAATATCTGTTCGATTCTCTGCTTTCAGTACTTTTGGGTTTATACCAAGGAATGGGTAGGCTGGTTTATGTGGTAATTCTATTTTCAACTTTCTGAGGAACCATCAAACTGATTTCCACAGTGGCTGCACATTCCACAGTGCCATTCAGAGATTTATAAGTGTTCCTGATTTTCTACATCCTTGCTAACACTTATTTTCTGTTCTGTTTTTTGAAATAATAGCCCTCCTAGTGGGCTAGGGGGCGTGAAGTGGTATCTCATTGTGGTTTTGATTTGCATTTCTCTGGTGACCAATGATGTTGAGCATTTTTTTCATGTACTTATTTGCACCTGTATATCTCCTATATATCACCCCACCACCACACCTTGCGTTGTTGTGAAAAATTTGTTAAAATCTATATAAGATCATTGTCAAAACATTACTGTTTACTACAGCCCATTTTTACATTTGGTGTATATTCCCCTACCCACTTTGTTACTTTTTAAACTTTTTTCAGGGTTTTTTTTAATCATCTTTTTTAAAAAGATACATAGATCACAAAAAGTGTTACATTAAAAAATATAAGAGGTTCCCATATACCCCATCCCCCACCCCACCCCCATTCCTCCCACATCAACAACCTCTTTCATCATTGTGGCACATTCATTGCATTTTGTGAATACATTTTGGAGCACTGCTGCACCACATGGATTATAGTTTACATTGTAGTTCACACTCTTCCCAGTCCATTCAGTGGATTATGGCAGGATATATAATGTCCAGCATTCTGTCCCTGCAATATAATTTAGGACAATTCCAAGTCCCAAAATAGCCCCCACATCACTTCTCTTCTTCCCTCTCCCTCCCTCAGCAACTACTCTGGCCACTGTCACTATCAATGATACAATTTCTTCCATTGCTAGAGTCACAATAGTTCTATAGTAGAATACCAGTAAGTCCACTCTAATCCATATTTTATTCCTCCATCCTGTGGATCCTGGGATGGTGATGTTCACTCCACCTCTAAATTGAGAGGGGGCTTAGACCCCACATGGCTGATAGATGGGATTCTCCTGCTTGCAGTTGTAGGCACTCTCGGTTCCCTGGTGTGGGGTTGACCATCCTCACCTCCCCATCAGCTAACCTGGGTAAGTCCAATGAACTGGAGAGTAGGAGTTGCAACTCTTCTGAGGATCAGGGCAAAGTTGGCACACGGACAGTCCAGAGATTCAAGTCTTTTGAGCATACACCAACCCCAGCGCCAACTACACGTTCAGTAAAAGTGACGGAAGAGGCATGTGTAGAAAAGTCACATCTGAGTCCAACTCCATCACACTCAGGAGCACAAATTCCAAACTAGGGCCCACTGACAGGCACTGAACCAGCTGGTAAAGCAACTAGAAAAAGACCTTGAATAAAAGAGGGAAATGGTAGAGACAAATGAGTTTGTATGGCTAAGAGACTTCAAAATGAGTCAGCAGGTCATCAGAGGGGTCATGCTTGTGCACGTTTCGGCAGGATCCCAGAGACAGCCACGGAGATACACAGGTTAACTTTCTTTTAAAAGAAGTTTTAGACTACAGAAAAGTTACGATGAAAATATAGGGGACTCCCATATACCCCACCCTTCCCATCTCACATTTCCCCCCAATTTACAGTAAATTTACGTATATTAGTGTGATATGTGTGTTACAATTGATGAACAAATATTGAAGCATTGTTACTAACCATGTTAGTTTAGGTCTCTAGTTTACATTATGATTTACACTTTGCACTGTACCAATTTTATAGGTTTTGACAAACCGTATAATGGTCATATTCATCATTGCAGTGTCATGTAGGACAATTCCAGTACTCCAAAAATGCCCCATGTTCCACCTATTCTTCCCACCCTTCCCCTCAGAACCTCTGATAACCACTAACTTTATGTCAATGTTACAAGATCTTCTATTACTACAATAATAATAAGTCTGCTTTGGTCCATGTTTGCATTCGCCCTGATTTGGGGATGATGATGATGGTTCTGCTTCAGACTGAGAGGGGGCTTAGATCTGATGCAGCAGATAGAAGGAACTATGTACGTGGCTTGCAGCTGTAGATACTCTCTGTTTTTTGGAATGGGGGTTGTCCATCATTACCATTTTGTTAGTTGTGCTGCACAAGTCCGATGAACTGAGGAGTAGATACAATTTTGCTGTGATTCAGGGCTCAACCAGCATATGAACAGCCAGAAGATTTAAGTCTCTGGGTCATATATTTAATAGTGCTAATTATAGGTTCATATAAAAGGAATTAACTGCAATGCTTGGTTGATGGGTTGAGAAGGTTATATTTTGTCATGTTAAAAATGTTGCTATTTATCCTCATTTTATTGGGATTTAAAAAATATGCATGCTCAACGTTATCCATGATTCTTCAGTAACGTATGGAGATAATCATATGATTTTTCTCTTTGATTGATTAATGTTGTGAATTATATTTATAGATCTCCTAATTTGCACCAACCTTGTAGTACTTAAACCATTCTTGGTTTATATGTCACTGATTAAAATGGGTTTTTAAAAGAACACAAATTATGTTCTATTATTAAGCATCCAAATCTAATTAATAATTAAAACTATTTAGGAAGATCTCCACACTTCTTAAACATCTGGATGATCTCCCTGCACCTCTCAGCAGATGATTTTACTCCTACTTTACAGGAAAAAATAAACAGATGGATATTCTTTTTCCTTCCTGAAGCCATACATGAATCTATCTCTAGCCATTCTTAGATGTTGAGTTAAAATTATTCCCTCCTGGCCTTTATGACCAATCTCTGCCTTGTGTGTTGGATCCCATTTCCTCCTGGGTCCTCATCCATTCTTCCTCTCATCCATATCTTACCTATCATTTTTGGACTTAAACAGGGATTTTTCCCATAAGATAATAATCTCCCTCAACTGTTAATTACCCCATTTCTGAGTTCATTTACTCCTTTATAAACAAACTTCCTTAAAGAAATATTTTCTGTTTCCATTTCCTTAATTTCTGTTTTCTCCTCAATTCTCTGTTACCCAATACTCCATTGAAATAGTTCATATTAAAGTCATCAGTACCTTCAGGTTCTCATCTTACTTAACCTCCTGGAACTTTCAAATCTGTTGACATTCTTCTTGAAAGAATGTCTACCCTTGGCCTCTATAACCTCACATGACTCTAGTTTTCCTCTCGTTCCTTGAATCACCTATTTCCTTTGTAGACATCTTTATTTTGCAATTAAATGTAGTTTCTCAAGGAAGGACTAAATATATGTCCTCTTCTCCTACTTTACTCTCTCTCTGGTCAATCACTCTCCTGCCATGGTTTCTTCTTTCCATCCAAAAACCAATGATTCACTAATTTCTTTCTCCATCCTTGGTCTTTTCTCTGAGCTCCAGACTTGTGTATCCAATTGCCTTGACAATTCCACCTTGAGGCTTTGTTGATAGGTTAGATGCAAACTATCTGATTCCGAAGTCACCACCTCCAAGCCATTACTCCCCCATGATGCTGATGTGGTTCTCCACGATGTTTCCTGACAGAATCATCTACCTAGTGATGCAAGTGAAGCATCTTGGGACTTCTGTTCCTGTGCCAATGATGTTCAGGAGCTAGCTTGTAATGACTTGTGAGAGGTAGCTAAAATGACAGGAATTTTTTTTTTTAAGAGAGGTTCTTTTTAAATATGTATGTATGTACTTAATAGAGAAGTTGTGAGCTTACAAAACAATATGCATGATTTGTAGAATTCCCATACATTGCCCCTCCACCAACACGGTTACATTGTTGTAAATGTTAGGAATTTTGTAAACTGGTTGTTAAAAATTAATTTATAAGATTTTGATTATTAAAGAATAAATTATATTAGCTTATAATCAAATAAATAATTACTAAATTTTATAATCTCTCTTCTTGAGATTATGTATATGTATTGTATCTATATGGTGAAAATAATATATAGTATTGTGCTATTGAGTATCTTTTCTTAACTCTGCCTTCAGGAATGTATCTGTGGGAGATTGCAATCTGCTATGGTGAGAGTATCTTCTTCATGGATATCAACAATGTTACAAATCAGAGTTTGATTTATTGCTCTGTTGATTGTCTAGACTTAAAGTGTTGGAGAAAATGTAGAAAATGCAGAATAATGTGCCTCTGGCTGTTACAGTAGGAAGAACAAAATGTGAGGAAATAGTCTTCCAATATTTGAAAAGTATTAAAATAGGTCATGGCATTGACTAATGAGTGAAGTTCGAACATAACTCTTCATTATTTAACTTTTTTCTCACTTGTTAATGTATGCAAAAATATCAGCCAGTGTTTTTGTCAGAATGAAATGTGTCCATCAGTTGGAAACAAAGGTTGGTTTTAGATAAAAAAGTTCTCCCAAACTGAGTGAAAACATTTTGTGAAAATCTATTTGCTATGTGGAATTTATAATAAAGAACATTGCATCTGATATTATTTTAAATTGTGTGCTGCAGTCTTTCATAAGAACAAAATTCATGATAAATCTTCTATATATGTATACACACATATGCATACATTTTTTTCTTTTTCTTTTTTGGAGAGCTGGTGTTGTTTATTTACCAGGACACCATTATTACCACCCATGTTTATCACCTTGGATATGCTATTATATCTTACATATCTCTCAAAGACACCTACCTGCCCTCATCTCAAGAGCTGCAAACCTAGTTGTGATAGTTTAAATTTGGTGTCTCCCAAAAAAGATTATGTCCTTAAACTAATTTATTCCTGTGGGGAAGGTACCCTTAATTGCATTAGATTCACTTTAGATCAATTGATTACTTGATCAGATTGCTTTTTTTAAAAACATGAAACACAAGTTTTTATTGACAAAACCTAAAATCTAATAATAATAACTGAGTATAATCTTTTGTAATACAGGTCTTATAATGAGAAGAATGAATACCCCATTTCACTACAGAGAGCTTCCGAGTCAGTGTTCTAGATCTTCAAATTGCTTGCACATGTGCATCTCCTAATGCTAGCTGTGTGCATCAGAGCAGAGGAAGGTTCATGGGACCCTATCTTTTTAAAAAAAATTTTTTTAAAAATTAAAGTTAATAGATCACAAGGAATGTTACATTAAAAAACATAAAAAACAAGAAAAATAAGAGGTTCCCATAACTCTTCCCACCCTCCACCAAATCATTTTTGTAAATTATATTTTTTTAAAGATAGATACATCACACAAAAAAATGTTACACTAAAAATATAAGAGGTTCCCATATACCCCCCACATCCCCACCCCACTCCTCCCACATCAACAACCTCCCTCATCATTGCGGCACACTCATCACACTTGGTGAACATATTTTGGGGCACTGCTGCACTACACAGAAAATAATTTACCCTGTAGTTTGCACTCTCCCCCATTACATTCAGTGGGTTATGGCAGGATATATAAGGTCCAGCATCTGACCCTGCAATATCATTAAGGACAACTCAAAATCCAAAAAATGCCCCCACATCACATCTCTTCTACCCTTTCCCTGCCCTCAGCAACTACTGTGGCCACTTTCTCCATCTCAATGCTAAAATTTCTTCTATTACTTGTCACGGTAGTTTTATAGTAGAATATCAGTAAGTCTACTCTAGTCCATATTTTATTCCTCCATTCTGTGGACCCTGGGATGGTGATGTCCCCTCCACCTCTAGATCAAGAGGGGACTTAGATTCCACATGGATGATGGATGCAATTCCTCTGCTTATAGTTGTAGGCACTCTTGATTCCCTGGTGTGGTGGTTGACCATCTTCACCTCCCTGTTAGCTGACCTGGGTAAGACCAACAAACCAGAGAGTAGGAGTTGCCACTCTGCTGAGGCTCAGGACCCAGCTGGCACATGGGCAGTCCAGAGATTCAAGTCTCCTGAGTATGGACCATCCCTAGCACCAACCACAGGTTCAGTAAAAGTGACAGAAGAGACATGTGTAGAAAACTCACATCTGAGTCCAGCTCCATCACCCTTGGGAGCACAATTTCCAAAGTAGGGCCCTCTGGTATGGCACAGAGCTCCAAATCCATCTGCCATGACTATATACGCTGTGGATCTCCATAGCCTTCAGGAGAACCAGTACCTAGGGTTGTATCTACTTTGGCTTTTTCTGGGGTTCTCTGAGGTGTGCGTAAGCACGACCCCTTTGATGACCTCCCTACTCTTTTTGGAAGACTCTTAGCCATATCAACTCATTTGTCTTTGCCATTTCCCCCCTTTTATTCAAGGTCAAAGAGCAGTTTTTAACACTTGATCCAACATGTAGACAGAGATATTCTGCTGGTCTGAGTTGACCCTTTTATTCGAGGTCTCTTTCTAGTTGCTTCTCTAGTTAGTGATTGGTAGTAATCTTGCAGCACTAGGGAGGCTCATCACCAGGAGTCATGTCCCACGTTGGGGGGAAGGTAATGCATTTACATACAGAGTTTGTCTTAGAGAGTGGCCACATTTGAGCAACATGGAGGCTCTCAGGAGGTAACTCTTAGGCACTCTATAGCTCTAGACCTAGTTCATATTTCAGGCACACAGGCTCATAAGCATAGTCATCAGTATCAAGGGCTCATTATTGGACCCTCCTTCCTTGTTGGTCTTTGCCGTTGCACCTGGGGGATTATTGTTGTTCCATTCGGGAATGTGACAGAACTCCCCTGGGTGGGAACTCAGCACTCCCTCAGTTGACATTTGTAACTGTAACTACTATAAAAATACCCAACATATATCCTTACATATTTATGTTCCCTATATACATGCCCTGGAGAGCTCCCCCCCACCCACGTGCCCCCCATCAATAACACCCCACACCAAAGTTCCTCCCCTGCCATAGTTGAACCTCTCTGTGGTCCAGAACTTCTTCAACAATGAATCCTAATATATTGCCAAATTCAGTTAATAGGAAATTGAAATACAGGGATGGGTTTAAAGTTTAGAAATAGAATACATAGTAATTTAGAAATACTAAAATAAATTAAAAATAATTTGGTGTATTAATAAAATGAAAAATATTATAAAGCTTTGTTTCTAATGTTCTGCCTTTCATCACTGTAATAGGTGTTGCCCTGTATGTACGGTGGCAATGAACTTTCATTTCTTCCTCAGTGTCTACATCCTTTCTTTTTTTTTCTAATTTTTAATTTTGTCTTTAAAAAATTTTAGATCACAATAATTCACATACACAATATAGGAGACTCCCAGATATCCAACATCAAACCTTCTTCCCCTTTCCCCAGCAATGATCTCTTTACATCTTCATGTTATACTTGCTGCAGCTGATGTACAAATTTTGAAACATAGCTATCAAACATGGCTCCATTTTGGTTTACATTATTGTTTATATTTTAGATTGTACAAATTTCTAAATTTTTAGTTTCCTTATGTTTTACCTTATAGTTTACATTTTAGTTTATAGACTGCTATACACTTTAGATGTAAGTTGGCATGTCGGGATTGCTTTTGATTGGACTACTCAGTAAGGCATGACTCAGGTTGACTCTCCATCCTCTTCCTGGGTCTTAAATAGATGGAAACACAGAGGAAGAGATGGAAGAGATTGCCTTGCCATTGTACATATAAGGCAACACCTATTAAAGTGATGAAAGGCAAAACATCAAAAAAATGTTTTATTATATTTTTCACTTTTTTAATACCCCAATTTATTTTTTACTTTATTTTAGTTTTTCTAAATTATTATGTATTCTCTGTCTAATCTTTAAACCTATTGTTACTATTTCATTTTCCTATTAATTGAATTTGGCAATATATTAGACTTCATTTTTGGAGAAGTTTTGGATCACAGAGGGGTTCTACTATGTCAGGGGAGGAGCACTGGTGTGGGGTGTCATTGATAGGGTATGCATGGGTGGGAGGGAGTTCTCCAGGGCATGCATATAGGGTATATAGATATGTTCAGATGTTCATTGGGTATTGCCATAGGGGGTAGAGTTTCACACAACAACTAAGGGAGTGCTGAGTTCCCATTCTGAGAAACTCTGTTGCCCTTCCCAATGGAGCAGCAACAATCTCCCAAGTACAAAGGCAAAGATGAGTGAAGAAGAATTGTCTAATGAAGGGCCCTTGATATTGAGGACTATGCTTATGAGCCTGTGTGCTTTAAATTTCAATTAGGCCTAGAGCTACAGGGTGCCTGAGAGTTACCTCCTGAGAGCCTCCATGTTGCTCAAATGTGGCCACTCTCTAAGCCAAACTCAGCATGTAAAATACATTACCTTCCCCCCAGCGTTGGATATGACCTCCAGGGATGAGCCTTCCTGTTGCCGAGGGATTACCACCAAGCACCAGCTGGTGATGCAAGTAGAAAAAGACCTTGAATAAAAGGGGAAAGGGGAAAGACAAATGAGTTTATATGGCTAAGAGACTTCAAAATGAGTCAGGAGATCATCAGAAGGGTCATGCTTA
Organism: Dasypus novemcinctus; assembly: GCF_030445035.2. Lineage (NCBI taxonomy): Eukaryota > Metazoa > Chordata > Mammalia > Cingulata > Dasypodidae > Dasypus > Dasypus novemcinctus. The sequence goes on along the minus strand of NC_080676.1, from coordinate 162,341,128 downwards.
CTAACATCTCAGCAGGAGCTCAGAGACAGCCAAAGTATATACAACCCCAAGTACTGGTCTTCTGAGGGCTATGGTGACACTCAGGTCCTATGGTCATGACAGATGGCTCTGGAGTTCAGTGCTGTGCCAGTAGGCCCTACTTTGGAATTTGTGCTCCTGAGTGTGATGGAGTTGGACTCAAATGTGACTTCTCTATGTACATCTCTTCTGTTTTTTACTGAACAGTGGTTGGCACTGGGGTTGGTGTATGCTCAGGAGACTTGAATTTCTGGACTGTCCATGTGTCAGCTGGGTCCTGAGCCTCAGCAAAATTGCAACACCTACTCTCCAGGTCAGCTAACATGGAGGTGAGGATGGTCAACCACCACATGAGGGAACTGAGTGAGTCTACAGCTGCAAGCAGGAGAATTCTATCCATCACATGTGTGATCTAAACCCCCTCTTGATTTAGAGGTGGAGTGGAAATTGCCATCCCAGGGTCCTCAGGATGGAGGAATAAAATATAGATTAGAGTGGTACTGGTATTCTACTATAGAATTATTGTGACTTCAGCAATGGAAGAAATTATATCACTGATGTGGAGACAGGGGCCATGGGAGTTGCTGAAGGCAGGGAGAGGGAAAAAGAGGTGTTACATATGGGGCATTTTTGGGACTTGGAGTTGTCCTCAATGATATTGCAGGGGCAGATGCAGGACATTATATATCCTGCCATAACCCACTGAATAGACTGGGAGAGAGTGTAGACTACAACATAAACTATAATCCATGCTGAGTAGCAATGTTCCAAAATGTATTCATCAAATGCAATGAATATACCACACTAATGAAAGAAGTTCTCGATGTGGGAGGGGTCAGGAGTGTGGGGAGTGGAATATATGGGAACCTCTTATTTTCCAGTGTAACATTTTGTGTGATCTATGTATCTTTAAAAAGAGAAGATAATAAAAATGAAAAATAAGAAAAAGAAACAGAAAAACAAGGAAAAGGGAACTCTACCATTTTTGGTCCTGCCATGTGAGAGAGGACACAAGGATCACTAGCTGCCAAAACTTAAGCACCAAGCCCCCAAGAGGTCTGGCCTATGGAGCAGCTCAAAGCAGAACAGACAAGATATATGCCTAATAGTTCAGAGTTGAACTTGAAAGAAAGTGAAACAACTGAGGACTGAGGTGGAGGCCCAGAAAGAGACAAGCCCTATGCCTGGTTGCCTATAACTGAGCTCCCAGAGGTGGTAGATTCTGGAAGGGAAGACAGGGACTTGAGCAGAGATTGGCTACCATCTTGCCTTGCCACATGGTGTCCTTAGGACAGCTAGTAACTGACTTTGGTGGGAAAACATATCTGCTGATACCTTGATTTTGAACCCTTCACAGCCTAAACTTTTACCCTAAATAAAACTTTTACCCTAAATAAACTTTTACCCTAAATAAAACTCCCATTAGAAAAGTCAACCCATTTCTGTTACTTTGCATTGGCAACACAGTGGCAAACTAAGGCACTAGTCCTACCATTACAATCTCCCCTGAGTTTCTTCCTCTTATCTTTTCTTGCCCCTCCAATATTTTTGAAATTCAAATATGATCATTGACTTTTTTTCATCTAATATTATATTGATGGCCTACCCTGTGTGCTGTTCTAGGTGCTGGATATAAGCAGAAGTGAATAAAACAAGACACAAATCCCTGTCCTTGTGGAGTTCACAGTCCAGAGAGAGATTAATAAATGCTATAAAGAAAAAAATAGAGTAAAAATGAGGACTAGGGAGTATATGTGGTAGGGTGGCAGCAAAAAGAATGAAAGTTGTATCATGATTTGGCTGCATACCATTGCCCCAGGGAATTGCTTCTGGCTCCACTCCCAGCATCATCCCTGAATTCAGTTCTGTCTTGCACAAACTTGGTTGTAGGTTTTCCCTCCACCCCACCCCATGACAGCTTTCCCTCTCCCCTTCATCCCAATTACCACTGTGACATTTGGAACTCAGCATGGGTGAGACCCCCCAGGCTTAGTTTGCTTGGGAAAAGAATTTAAATAAAAAGTTAGAGCCTTATTCTTCTTTCATGTAAAGGTTGTTGCCCAACAGTGAGTGCTAGTGGGGAAATGTCTGGAATGAACGAAAGTGTCACTGAAAGTACCTACATTCTAATGAAGGGAGCAGAATTATATTGTGCAATATGATGGCTCTGTTACAGAGGAAGTGTTTTATGCAAATGGAGCTTTCTTTAAAGGTGTTTCCAGGGAAGCAGATGTGGCTCAAGTGATTGGGTTTCCATCTACCATAAACTGGGTTCAATTGATCCCTGGGGCACCCTGGTAGAGGTGTGCCCATGTGGCAAGCCAGGCAAGCCATGAAGCAAGATGACGATGCAGCAAGGAGAGATGAAGGGGAGAGTCAAGGAGAGACACAATAGAAAACCAGGAGCTGAAGGTGGCACAAGTGATAGGGAACCTCTCTCCACATCAGAGGTCCCAGTGACTCCTAGAGGAGAAATCCTAGAAGAGAAAAAAAAATAAAAATAAAAAAATAAAGATCACTGAACCTGCATGAAAAAAAAGTCATTTCCATCTTCTAGAGTACACCAATGATTGCCAAATAACAAGGAATTGTCTTGGCCAATGGCCATGAAGGGACCTTTACTTTCACAATGGCTGAGAAGGCTGTACCTTCTATTGCAGGAGTAGCAAATTACCACAAACTTAATGACTTAAAACAACAACACAAATTTATTATCTCACAGTTCTACAGGTCAGAAATCCAGTACAGTGTGGCTGAATTTCTCTGCTCAGGGCCTCAGAAAGCCAAAATCAAATTGTTGGCCAGCCTGTGATTTTATCTGGAATATCTCAGGGAAAATCCTCTTCTGGGCTCACTCAAGTTCTTGGCAGAATTCGATTCCATATGGTTATAGGAATGAGGTCCTCATTTCCTTACTGACCATCAGCTGGGGGTCATGCTCAGCCTCTAGAGGCCTCTCACATACTTTGGCCATGGCCTTCTCCATCTCCAATGCCAGCAATGGTGTGTGAAATTCTTCTCATGTTTCAACTCTGCCTTCTTTCCCACCTTCCTTTTCTGCTTTTCATGGCTTATATGATTACTTTGAGCCTACCCACATAATCCAGTATAATCTTTATATCTTAAGCTCATCTCATTTGTAACCTTAATTACATCTGCAAAGTCCCTTTTGTCATGTAACTGAACGTATTCATAGGGGGCAAAGTTAAGGGGACCAAAGTTCTGCTTACCACAGTCTACCTTCTGGTCCTCATGATGTTCATTCATCTCACTGACCTCCTAATGTCCTCTCAGGTCTCATCCCTTTACAATATCAACTCAAAGGCCAACATCTCTTCTAAATTTCACAAGTTCAAAAACCCCAAATCTTACCATCTAAATCAGGTTCCATGAGTAAGCCATTAAGTACAGCTCCTGGGCACACTCTCTTTCCATCTTTTTTGACCTGTGAAACTCAAGAGACAAGCTATCTGCTCCCAATATACAACTTTGGGACAGTCACAGGTTAACAGCTATGGACATTCTCATTTAAAATGGGGGAAAATGGAGGGTAAAAAGAAGTCACAAATCCCAAGCAATTTTGAGATTCAGCCCTGCTAACTCCATTTGGAACAGTCCTCAGTGGCTCCTGGCTCTATGCTCTAGGCTCTTGGCTCTGTCTCTGGACTCTTGGAGACATCCTTCCTTTTTCATTAAAGGTATCACTGTTTTCAGTTCCATCAATCTGCTTCCTGCCTGTAGAAATTTGGAGGTCTAACATTTTGTCCTCTACTTTCCCTTTTAGTCAAGGGCAGTGTTTCTACGGATAGAAAGTTCTCAAAAAAATTGCTGGCCTCCTGTGAAAGTTACAGAGGTTCAACTGCATTAGACAAAAGGTTCATGAAGACATGCCCTCCGTTTTCAGGACTTGGAGCTGTCCTGGGTGATGCTGTAGGGACAGTTACCAGACATTGTATGTCCTCCCATGGCCCACTGGGTGGAACATGGTAGAGTGTGGGCTATGATGTGGACCACTGACCATGAGGTGCAGCGGTGCTCAGAGATGTATTCACCAAATGCAATGAATGTCTCATGATGATGGAGGAGAATGTTGTTATGGGGGGACGAGTGGGGTGAGGGGGGCGGGGGGTATATGGGGATCTCATATTTTTTTAATGTAATAGTAAAAAAATAAAGACAAAAAGAAGAAAAAAATATTTTGTAAATCACAACTGCATTAATAAAATAAATACATATATATATAAAAAAAGACATGCCCTCAACCTAAAATGCTATTATCATTTTAGAATTATTACCATTGAATTTCACATTTAAAATCTTTTTTATTCTTTTACTACCTTTTTGTCCATAAATAACGAGTGAAATAAGAACATAGTTGCTCATTTGTCATAAGGAAACTTGATCTATGGAAACTTCATTTTAGGAAAATTATGAGGGAAGTAATTTGATTCTCATTACTCTTGTGGTAAATGAATTTAGAAACTACTCCAAACACAAACCCATGCAGTTCATTTTCTGTTTTTCCCCCACAATTGTTGATCATTTCATATTAGAAATTAAAATATAAATATCACAGTCCCACTTTGGGAATCACTAGTTAAAGACGGTTGACAAAATATCACTTATATCAATTAGATAGATATGAATTGATTTACCTATAGTTGGCCCGTGAACAGACACTCTGAGATTTGAAATGGGTAGGCAAGAAAGCAAAATAAGAGGCACTGAATATCAAAGAAACATATAGGCATAAAAAAGAATAAAACAACAAAAATTTAGCAGGAGAATTAACAGAAAAACAAGCAATTTAACAAAACAAGAAAATATGTAAGTATTTTGATTGGGGGTGAAGAGATAGGCATCATGGTTCCTAAGCAATATTTTAAAAATGTTCTAACTTTTTTGCTTTTACCCTTAATCAAAAATTATTTGAGAGTGAAGAAGATTGAAGAGGAAAAAGAATGGTAACTAACTTTTGGTTTCTTTTAAGACCAATACCTCTATTTTCTTCAAGTGTTTGTTAGAAACAAAATAACCTACAAATGTTTGATTCTGTTGTTTCATTAGCACATTTGAGCTGAAATCTGAACTCAGTCACAAAATATGAGGAAAAGGCCACCTTTTATTTGTGAGGAGGCAACAACTCAGACATTCATCACTGCATTTCAAGAATCTGGGAAGGCTTTCAAATTAGAGCCCTGGGACCAGCCAAAGATGTTAATTACTGAGATCCTGACGTTCAAATTGTTAGCAGTTCACACCCTTTGTGACAAATGACCACCAGAAATATTGTATAAATTAAGATAGAACCTGACTATTACACGTCTTAAGTGTGAAAAAACACATTCTTCTCAATTTCTTAGAAAGAGATTTATTTATTGGTTAATGTAGAAAAAATGCTACTGACAGAGAAAAAGAGCTGTCCCTTCCCTTGCCTGTTAAGGAGGATTCTTTTTAAGCCTGCTGGGGAAGAAGGGCAATTGTCAGGAATCCAGATGCTCTGGATCAGTTCCCACAGGACAGGACAAAGAATTAGCCAGGGAAGGGGAGGAGGAGGAGAAGAAAAGAGCCAGTGTTGGGTAGTGAGGGGTCCTTTTGACGAATTTGCAGAGAAAAACAAAGATGGTGAGGGCCGCAACTCTACATGGGATAGATTCCAGGTATGGGTGGGGGAGGCAGGAGAGAGAGAGGAAACAAGAGCTTAAACAGTGATCACAGTCTTTGAAAGAGAGTTCAATAAATATATTCCTTTACAATATTTTCAGAGCTCTTTTAATAGACCTATCTTAAGCCCCTGCTACTTGCCTGATACTGTTCTGGGCATTGGAATGCAAGAGATAAGAGAAGAGCCGCAAAGACCTTTGCCCTTACGGAACTTACATTCTGTCTCAAATGCGAATTATCCTAAGGTGAGGACCCAAATATGCAACTTCTTCTGAGGTACATTTTGGGAACTCATCTGTGATTTTGACATCACATACACAACTACTTTGCAGGACCGATGAGCAAGAGTGCCGGCTGACCTAGGATCTCTGTGGAGGTTTGTAGTTATCACTGAAGAGCTAGCAGAAAATCACAAACCTCTCTGAGACAGGCATGACAATGCTTTAAAGAAAGTACTTCTGTGGACTGGATATAGCAGCAGAACGAAAACTATGCTACATCACATGAATTTCCCAGATTGAGAAAAGCTGAGAAACTTCTTTGTGAATTTTCTCCTGGTTAACTAGTAGTTAACCTAGTCTCCAAGGGCAGCCAGTTTCTTAAGAATTGAAAGTAGAGTCATTTCTAGATAGACAGAGGAACCTCCCAGGGACTGAGGCTTGAGAGCATTGCCTCCTTGAGACTCTCTGCCATATATTTGTCATCAGAAAGTCAAGAAATTCCCAGGGAGCCGTGTTTGGTGAGCTCTGGGTAGAGCTTGTCATTGAAATGGCATGGGAAGGGGGAGTGGGTGAGGCCTGGAACTGAGTTAGATGGTGCAGCGTCCAACAGGAGGACTTGTCCAGGGACTCAGAGCCATGAACCTCTGTTGTCATGTGAGATGGCATTACTGCCAGAGAATCACAGCGGGGAGAATTGTGATTATCAGGAAGAAAGACCATCAGACTAAGGAAGGGTTTCCAGGTGTTCAGATGTAGGAGCTGCCATCTAAACCAGGCACAGGGCTGGCTGAGGATCAGGAGGAGAACTGGAAACACTTGGGTCAAGTGAAACCAGGAAGCACTGCAGCCCAAATTTACCTGGAAAATTGAGACCTCACGTTAAATCTGAAAGGCCGTTAGTATAGTGAATAATTTGGCCTTGCCCAAAGAGAGGTCTGGACTTTCACCCTGGTCCCTGGGGTGCCCCAATGAAAACCTTAGACACTGAAGTTCAGGTGAGCTTCCCTCGTTGCCAATACTTTGTTCATATTGTCACTCACTGACACCTAGAGAAATGCGTCCAGAGGATGATGGAATCTTCACGTCGGGAAGCCTCCCAGACACTGCCCTATGTGCCTCTTCCTTTGGCTGATTGTGTCTTTTCCCTGTAATAAACCATTACTGTGTATATAACCACTTTCAAAGAATTCTGTGAGTGCTTCTGGTGAGTTATTGAAACTGGGAGTAATCTGGATCCTGAACTTGCAGTTGGTGTCGGGAGTGAGAATTGTACAGTGTGGACTCTCCGTCTAACTGTTGTTGAACCCTAACTCCTTGAAGCTGGTGTCAGAAGTCTTGGGCAGACTGGGCAGGCTGTAAGACTGTGACCCCAAACCTCACAGTTTGTCTAACTCTGGATATCAGCCTAATTCCCACTTTGGCACTCCATCCCAACAGAGAGCTGTTACCCTCCAGGGCGAAAAGTGGTTGTTTCAAGGAAAAACCTCAAATATGATTATGCTTTGAGGCCCTCCAAAGCTCAACGCCACCTAACACTATCTTCTTCCTTGGTATTTAACTTCTCTCTTTAGGAGGAATATAAATTAAATTTGCTTTTCTCTTAGGTGGATGATGATGTGGTAATAGAATTCTAAAGTAGCCGCCAAGATTACTGCCCTCTGGTGGACATGTCCTGTCCAGTCTTCTCCCCTTGATTGAGAATATTATGGATTTTACCCCATGATTAGGTCATAAAGGTGAAGGGATTTTGCAGCTGTAACTAAGGTCCTACAACTGTTGTCTATGAGATAATAAAAGGAAGATTATTCTGGTGTTTTAGTTAGCTAGGCTGCCAAAACGCAATATACCAGAAATGGTTGACTTTTACAATGGGGATATTTAGATTGCACGCTTAGTTTCAAGGTTGAGAAAAATGACCAAATCAAGACATCATCAGGCAATGTCTTTTCCCCGAAGCCTGGCTGCCAGCGATCCTGGGCTGCCTTCTCACACGGCAAGGCAGATGCGGTATCTGATGGTCTCTCCTTTCTCCTCCGGATTTTGTTGGCTTCAGTTTCCGGCTTCCCCTGGCTTGCTTTCTGTGTCTCACTACTGCCCAGCTGCCCAGAACTTTGAGGGGTGGCGTTAGGCCTACAGTTAAATTCGGAGGTGGTGGAATGCAGCTATAATGAAAGACCCTTGGTGAAAACAAAGTTTCTCTCCCTACGTTGCTCAGAGATCTGAAGTAGGGGCTGCAGCCTGCAGGCAGGATTCCAGTATAGCAATTCTCAGAGCATGGGGCTCATGACCTGTCTCTGGGGTGGGGGTGGGGGTGGGAGGGAGTATGATGGGACTCAGGCTGGAAATCTTACCAGCTCTACTATCTTTGTATCCTAATATTAATAGTAATGGGTCAATCTGAAGATGATTATTAATGTGCCAAACTCCTAGGAAGAGAAGTGTGTGGGGAAGGCTAGGCTGCTTCTGGAGGGAGAGCGTGGGGGCCACAGATGGACTGTGCTGGCCTCCCAGTCAAGGGCCTTGCTGTAAAACAGCCATGGAATAAAACGGGTCAACTCTGAGCAGCCACACTTCTCCCCTTCCTGGCTTGAGAAGGAAAACTCTGTCTTGACCCACTTTAGGACTTTTGGGGGCAGAATTGTGTTAATGGGTGAGGCAAGAATTACAAGGGCCAGAAAAACTGGATTGATTAACAATTGTGATGACAAAGATGGTCTCATTGACCCACAGGATGAAAAAAAGGATGTGGAAGAGCCAGAAAGAGGAGCAGGAATGGGCTAGCTGTGTGTGGTGTGAGAGAGTTTCGAGGTGCTTGGAAAGAAGAAAGTGAGAGGTTTGGAGTCTGAGATAAGGGAAGAATGAGTGATGGAAAAACGGGAGTTTTAAAGAGGCATTTTTTTGCATTATGAGTGGAATGTTCCTTTAGCAATTTTTAGAAGACTTCCTTACAGATTTAAATTGTGTTTCAGTAGTTATCTGGTAGCCAGAGTGGTGATTCTTTGACTGTGTTGCCTCATAGAGATGGTCCTTCAGCCAAGAGCAAGAGGGCATGGTGTTCTTTGGGGTATCTCCAGGTACTTCTGGAGCAGACCTAAGACTAGTTTTCCTCCATGCAGCATAGCAGCCAATAAACCTTGCTTAAGTTTATGTATATGTACATATGTGTATGTGTGTGTATGTATAGTTATAACAATACATTTAGAAAGTTAATTGAGACCTGTTTGCATTAATGAGACCAATCAGCTGTCCATCACTGACATGCTAGTCAACTTTAACAATGGTGACATTGTGTATCCATAGGACGCCAAAAGTCTGATGTGAAAATTATTCTTCAGTCAGCTGCTTGAACCCTGATTCCAAATTCAACACTTAGAGAAATATTTGGTTAGGCCTGTGCTTTCAAAATAAAGGAAATGCATTTTTAAAAAATTAAAATAAGTTAGAGACAATGGCCTTACCAGAGTCATGCAGAATAGGTGGATTTAGGTATAATTTTAGACGAAACAAGGTTAGTTTCAGGAGCATTCTCAATAGGAGTTTAACAAAATGAGCCAGTGTAATGGAATTCCATGCTGACTGAACAGTGGAGAAACGAATGAGCAGCTTCCCAGCGAACCAACTCTGTACAATAATACATGGCTGTTAGACCAAAGAAAATCAAAAGATAGAGTGCATACCTAGAGCTTTTATTGGAGTTTAAAGTTTTTTGACTGAAATTACACATTTTCATTAGAAAAAAGCCCAATTTGCATTAGGTCTTCCAGTGGAAAGACTGAAGCAAGTATTAAACAAACAATGCCTGTCAAGAGGAACACTCCCCTCCAATAAAATCAAAGTAAGGCAAAACAAAACAAAACAAAAAAGCAACATACCTGTTAGTAAAGCTAAACAGGGACCATTTTGACAAATTGAGATTAGATACCTACAAATTGAGATTAGATAGCTACACGTAGCAGAACCATGCCTTGCAACAGTTGCTGGGGTCTTGATGGCATGGCCAAATTGCCACCAGCAATTCAATGTTACCCTAACAATTATGTAAAGTCCATGCTCTGTAACCCAGAGTTTAAAGATTCCCCAATGGAGCTTCATGTGACCCAAGCAGTCTTCTATGCCAGTACGTATCTTTCGAACAAAGAACTCTCCTTTCTGTGTTTTTCTTTTTCTTCCTTCTTCCCTTCCTGACTTTTCTCTCAACCCCAGAACTAGATACATTCCTCAAGATCATAAATCCTTGGTTCATGCCATAATTGGAAACCCCTCTCTTCTTTTTTTGTGCCTGGGTCGCCTTTCATTAGGGCCACTATTTTTTCCTCTTGCCACTGTAATGAATCACCACAAAGACAGTGGCTTAAAAGAGTACACATTTATTCTCTTGGAGTTATAGAGGTCAGAAGTCCAAAATGGTTCTTCTGGGGCTAACATCAAGGTTAGCTGGCAGGACCAGCCCCTTTTGAAAGCTCCAGGGCAGACTCTGCTCCTTGCTTTCCTCAGTTGATAGAAGTTTCCCGCATCCCTTGGCTTGTAGCCCTGAATCACCCTGGCCTCTTCTTCAGTCTGACATTTCCTTCTCTGATCCCCTTACCCCTCTCTTATAAGGTGCCTTCTGATAGCGTTGAGCCCTTCTTGATAATTCTCCAAATTAGATTCATTCTCATTTTGTTTTCCTGGCTAACCCTGAGAGATACATTAGTTCAATTGCATGGGGGAGGTAAACATTAAAAAATTGACTTAGACTTTTTTTCTCAGAGGTGAGTAATCTGGCTGAGCTCACAGTGAAGCAGACAAACCATTGGTACAATAAAAGATGATGTAAGGGCAACTATAGTGAATCAATAAGCCCCTAGGGGACATAGAGATGGGAGTCCTTATAGAGACTTCCACTCTAACATATGTTTGATTTGAAGGGTCTGAAGAATGTCAAGGCAATAGGATGGGGGAAATGAAATTTCAGGAGGAAGGAAAAAGTTAGCAGGAGGTACAAGGAACCTGAGGAATTAAGAGCCACTCAGTGTGGCTGCAGTGTAATGTGCACACAGTACTGGGAGATGAAGAGAGGAAGAGGCCAGTGAAAGCAGGCAAGGGCTGGTTTAAGGGAGCCTCAGATGTCATGTTGGAGCACATGCATGTTTGGTGACAAGCTGTGGTCTTAGCAGGGAGCGACATGAGGGAATTCTTCTCCACTAGCCCTCTTCACTAGCATTTAAACCAAGCCCCGTTTCTCCAGTATTAAAAACAAAATGAAACAACCTCCCCCAGTCCAGGTGTCCCTCGTGTCTCTCCTCTAGAAGTCAGCTAGTCTACACTTGATCTATCTTAGTTTGCCAGAGCTGCTATGACAAATGCACCACCCAAAGGGTTAGCTTAAACAACAAACATTTATTGCCTCATGGTTTGGAAAGCTAAAAGTTTAAAATCAAGATGTCAGCAGGGGCGGGGTCAGTTGTGGTCTGGTGATGGCCATCCTTTTTCATGTGGCCATCTCGCTCTCCTTGTGTCTATGCTTCTGGTTTCCACTGACTTCTGGATCTAGGCTTCTTCCTGTGGTGTCTTTGACTGACCATCAGAATTTCCTTTCTGTACAAATGGTATCAGTCATATGTATTACAACCCACACTGATCCAAACAAGCCTTACCTTAACTAATAACACCTCCAAAAAGTTCTATTTGCAAATGGCTTCACACCCACAGGAACGTGGATTATGGTTTGAACCTATCATTTGTGGGGGACTTGATTCAATCTCTACAACAATGTCTCCACTTCTGCACTTCCCATCTGCTCCTTAGCCCACTGAAATTTAGCCCCCACCACTCTTATCTACTTTGTGCCATACATCACCACCTTCCCACTTACATGCTGATGGCCTTCTTCTCTTTGCCAAATGGTGCCACTTGTGTGTCTCACACTGACCTGCAACTCAACTTCTCCCAAAGCCTGTTCCTTTTCTTGAGTCCACTATGACAACGAATAACCTTGCTATTTTCCCACCTGCTCCAACAGAGCTCTGGAGTCACCTTCAACATCTTCTTTTTCACTTCTGCAATATCCCTTAGGTCCTCATAATTCTGCCTTCTCTCTCTGGGATTGCTCCAGCTGTCTCCTCAGTGGTTTCTGAACCCTCAGTTCAGCTGCTCTAAAATCCTGAAAGTAACCACAGTGATGGCTCATGCATGTGGCTATGACTGTCTGACTGTCCTACTTAAAACTCCTCCATGTCTTCAATAGTGCCCAAGATAGAGACCAGCTCCTAGTGCTGTTGACCGGGTCATGAACCTGTCTTATTTCTGTTCCTCATTGCTCAAGGCATATATTGCCATCTGCAGCAGTTTGGGATTATATTATGAATCCCAAAAAGAGAAAGATTATTTTTGTAAACTAATCTATTCCTCTGGGTATGATACCCTTGGGTTTCTTTAAATTCACTTGAGGGGCCTTTGATTAGATTACCTGTTAAGATTGAGTTAGGGCTTTTAATTCAACTAGTCAGTGGGCATGACTCAGGTTAAGTTCCCATCCCCTTGCTGGGTCTGATATAAATGGATACTCAAACAGACACCAGGAAGAGAGAGTGCTGTCATTTTTGATCCTGCCATGTGATAGAAAGGAGAAGGCTCAAATAGCTGAGACCCTGGGAAGAGCTGAGCCATTTGCCTGATAGCTTACAGATAAAGTTGGGAAGAGAGCAGAATAGCTGAGACTGATATAGAAGGCCCCAGAAAGAAACAAGCCCTATGCCAGCTTGCAGCTCAAATCAGGAAGAAAGCAGAACAGCTGAGCCTGAGAGAGGACGCCCAGAGGGGAAGGAGAGACCTCACAGAGATTGGAGGCCATCTTGCTTCACCACATGGCAAAACACCCAGATCAACAGTAGCTGACTTTGGTGCAAAAGCATCTCTGATGATACCTTCATTTGGCCTTGAAACTGTAAGCTTTTGCCCCAAATAAATTCCCAGTATAAAATCCAAACTCTTTCTGGTACTTTGTATCAGACTAATACACCTTCCATGCATGTGTTTACTTGCACTACACTACCCACATTTCTGTCTTCTAATGATGCTGCGTCTCTTTCCTCAGATCTTTGTCCAACAGGAAAGCTTTCTTCCTCCCTCTTCACCTGGCAATGCATACTTGTTTCATGCTGATGAAACACTAAGCAGCAAGGTGCAAGTAAAAAGCTTAATGTTGCAATTATCTTTCTATAGCTACCTTCTCTCCTATACCCCAATTCTCTTCACTCAGGACAAAACCCAGGTGTCCCCTCTCATTATGTCACTGGGCCAAGCCTGAGATGAATGTAAGAACTAGTAACCAGCCCACCTTCATCAGGTACACTGAGAGGCAGGGTAATTTCCTAAATGATGGGAGCATTTCAAAATAATTGCCAGATTCCAAATGGAGAGAGTAGAAATGGCAGTTCAAATAATTCTTTGATTTTCAAGCCAAGAAGATGTAATTTACATTAATGACAGAAAATGCATGCTCTTTTACATCAAAGCCCTTTGTAGGTCTGCACAGACTTGACCATCTGTGGAGGGATTTGTAACAGAATCCATTTTTTAAGAGCACATTCCAGTGAAATGCACCAATTTATATTTTGGGAGAGACCAATAATATCAGTGCTGAAAAAGGCCACTTTGTTCTATACAGACCAGTGCAGATGGGTCCAGAGAGACCAGGTGACTCACTAAGAGCACAGCAGACCCAGGTACTGAGTTCTCAAGCTCTGTCCAAGTGCTACTTTCATATGCATTTTTGTACCTTATGACAATAATGTCTATTCTTGTCATGGTAAAGAGAAAGTAAAGAAATATTTAAAGTCTAACCCCAATAAACTGCTCACTAGCCCTATGATTCTGAGGGAGTAACTTGTCTAAGTATGGTTTCCCATCTGTAAAATGGGGATGGAACATTCCTATCTGCCAATCTCATGGGGTTTGTTCATTCAGCCCTTATTAGTTCTTTCCAACATATATTCATTCTCTTGTTGTGTGCTGTAGGCTCTACATTGTAGGTCAAATAAAAATGTGTTCCCAACAATAGTCCCCAATAGCATCTCTCTGGATTTAGCCTCACTGGCTCTATGGAACCTCAATTCCTTCTTGACATACCTGGAAAGTGCTGTGGTTAATGCTGATGTCAACGATGTTCTTGTAGGAAGAGGCCATCCTATGACTGACATCAAACCTGGACCCAGGGCTTTCTAGGGGCCTCCTGCGAGTCAGCTGTGGTATGGTGGAGGGTGCATGCTAGTGTCTCTCTGATACCCAGGCATCCTGTTCTATGAGGCACACAGCCGCCTCCTTGGTAGTCCAGGAATGATAAATGGTTCACTCAGGCTTTACTCATTATGTGTTCAGATGACCTGGGACACAATCTTCAAGATGTTGATTCATCTTTCCAGAATGCACTTTTGCCTTATTATTCTTCCATTCATTGATTCAGCATGTGTTCATAGATCCATGGTAGGAGTAGTGGCAGAAATTGCTCGTTTTTCCTGGATCAATTAGAGTTTCAGAGAAACAGAACCAGTAGGATATCTACATCTATGTCTATATATGCCTCTGTCTGTGTCTATATGTCTATGTCTATGTCTATGTAGATATGTTCATATCTACACCTACATCTGTCTGTAAAGGGATTTATTTTTAAAAATTGTCTCATATGATTGTAGGGTTCAGGTAGAAGGAAAGTCTGAAATCGCTAGGGTTGGTGGGAAACTCCAGAAAGGGTTGAAGTTGAAGTCTTGAGGCAGTTTTCTTCTCCAGGAAGTCTGTTTTTTCTCGTAAGGCCTGCAGGTGATGCACTGAGGCCTACCCATTTTAGAGAGAGCAGTACCTTTATTAAAGTCACCTGATTGTAAATATTATTCAATCTACAAAATAACTTCACAGCAGCACCTAGACTAGAATTTTTCCAAACAACTGGGCACCAGAGCACAGTCAAATTGACATGTAAAATTGACCACCACCTCTTCCAATATCCTTTTTCTTTTCCTTTTAAGTTTTTTGTTAAGTTTTTTTGGACCCGTTGTATCCTGAATAAAGACTGCATTTGCCAGCCTCCCTTGTAGGCTAAAAGCATTTGTCCCCCACAGATTCTGGCTGAAAGGGAAATTAAAAATTATACTTGGACAAAAGCAAAAAATGAAAGAAGACATGGATTAAAAATAGTTAACTGAAAAAGTCTAAGTGGTTTAAGTTATCAGAAAGCTCAATGAGAAAATCACTAGCTATTAGGGAACTACAAATCAAAACTACAATGAGATACCATCATACTCCCATTAGACTATCAGCTATTAAAAAAATAGAAGACTACAAGTATTGGAGAGGCTGTGGAGGAATGGGAACACTCATCCACTGCTGGTGGGAATGCAGAAGGATCTAGTCATTCTGGAGGACAGTTTGGAGGCTCCTCAAAAAACTAGCTATAAATTTGCCATATGACCCAGCAATTCCACTGCTGGGTATAGACGCAGAAGAACTGAAAACAAGGACACAGCCCAGTATATGCACACTAATGTTCATAGTGGCATTATTCACTATTGCCAAAAGTTGAAACCAACCCAAATGCCCATCAACAGATGAATGGACAAACAAAATGTGTATATACATATAATGGAATACTACTCAGCTGTAAGAAGGAATATAGTACTAACACATGGGATAACATGGATGAATCTTGAGGACTTATGTTGAGTGAAGCAAGCCAGGCATTGAAGGAAAAATACTACATGACTTCTCTGATATGAATTAAGCAAATCAAGCTGTCTCAGAGAGCTAGAGACTGGATGATATATACTGACAGGAAATTGGGGGGGAAGGAAGGTTGTGAGCTGATGCCTACATGGGCGAAATCTATGATAAAGTGGAGGTAAGTAGTTGTGCAGGGAAGGGATAAAATGGGGGCATAGGGATACTATTGGATGGTGCTTTGCAGGCTTGAGGGGGAGGTAGGATTGGGAGGATGGGTCAGATGGTCCAAGGAATTGGGAGGAAGGTTGGGGGTTGCAGATGAACATGGGAGATGTTGGGTATGTGGTTGAAACTATAATGTTGAGAAAACTCTTTAGAAAATATAATAAGGAAGGGTTACTTGTTTAAGGTGCCTAATGGGAGGCATCTAGCACAGAGGAAGGCTTCTAGGGAGTATGTGAGTGCTCATATTGTCATAGTGTGTTATATAATTGGGTGGAGTCCCATACAATAAGTGGGAAATTGTACCCCCATCCTGGAGAAGCCTGATGTTCTCAGACAGAGGGAAGGGTGTTTCTCAAGGGTGTTGGTGGCTCCCAATGCGGGAGGACAGTCTAGTGTGTCAAGCCTTTAGCATTGTTGCACGTATCTATGATTCTGGTCTTTCAAGCAGTGAAGCTTGGTTGTCATTGTGGGCCCTGAAGGGAGGGGAAGAAAGGAATAGAATAGATGGAAGCAGGGGTCACTAGGGGGCAATGGAACTGTTTCACAAGATCGTGCAATGACAGATATAGGACATGTTAATTTCATAAAAAATTTATAAAATTGTATAGTCTAAAATGTAAACTATAATGTAAACCATAATGTACCTACAAACTTAGAGAAGTGCATAGTCTAAAATATAAACCATAATTTAAATCAAAAGGAGACTATGGTTAGTAGCTCAGTTTCAATATCTGTGCATCAGCTGAAGCAAATACATGAACATGTGAAAAGATCATTGCTGGGGAAGGGGGAAGAGAGTTTGGTGTTGGATATATGGGAGTCCTCTATATTGTATATGTGATTTTACTGTGATCTAAAACTTTTTTGAAGAAAAAATTAAAAATTAAAAAAAAAAAGATGTAGACACTGAGGAAGGAATGAAAGAGATTGCCTTGCCATTGTACATACAGGGCAACACCTATTATGGTGATGAAAGGCAAACATCAAAAACAAAGTTTTATGATATTTTTCATATCTTAATACCCCAATTTATTTTTTACTTTATTTAGTTTTTCTAAATTAGTATATATTATATTTCAAATATTTAATCCTATCATTACTATTTCATTTTCCTACTAATAGAATTTGGCAATATATTAGGCTTCATTTTTTAAGAAGTTTTGGCTCACAGAGGGGTTCAACTATGGCAGGGGAGGAACACTGGTGTGGGGTGTCATTGATGGGGGATTCATGGTTGGGAGGGAGTTCTCCAGGGCATCTATATGGGTATATAAAAATGTTTGGATATTTGTTGGGTATTGTCATAGTAGGTATAGTTACAAATGATGACTGAGGGAGGACTGAGTTCCTTAGCCAGGGGAGCTCTATCACATTCCCCAATGGAACAGCAACAATCCCCCAAGTACAAAGGCAAAGACCAATGAAGAAGGATGGTGCAATGATGAGCCCTTGATACTGAGGACTATACTTATGAGCCTGTGTGCCTGAAATTTTAACTAGGCCTAGAGCTGCAGAGTGCCTAAGAGTTACTTCCTGAGAGCCTCCATGTTGCTCAAATGTAGCCACTCTCTAAGCCAAACTCAGCATATAAAAGTATTACCTTTCCCCAGCATGGGACATGACTCCCAGGAATGAGCCTTCTTGTTGCCAAGGGATTACTACCAAGCACCAGTTGGTGATGCAACTAGAAAAAGACCTTGAATAAAAGGGGAAATGGTAAAGACAAATGAGTTTATATGGCTAAGAGACTTCAAAATGAGTAGGGAGGTTATCAGAGGGGTCACGCTTATGCACGTCTCAGTAGGATCCCAAAGATAGCCAAAGTAGATACAACCTTAGGTACTGCTGCTCCTGAGGGCTACGGAGAACCACAGAAGCAATGGTCATGGCAGAAGGCTCTGGAGTTCAGTGCCTTGTCAATGGACCTACTTTGGGATCTGTGCTCCCAAGTGTGATGGAGTTGGAATCAAATGTGACCTCTCTACACATGCCTCTTCTGTTACTTTTACTGAACCTGTGGTTGGCACTGGGGTTGGTATATACTCAGGAGACTTGAACCTCTGGGTTGGCCATGTGCCATCTGGACCCTGAGCCTCAGCAGAGTTACAACACCTACTCACTAGTTCATTGGATTTACCCAGGTCAGCTAACAGGGAGGTGAAGATGGTCAACCACTACATCAGGGAACTGAGAGTGCCTACAACTGCAAGCAGGAGATTCACATCCCTCAGCAAAGTGGGATCTAAGCCCCTTCTCGATTTAGAGGTGGAGTGAACATCACCATCCCAGGGTCCACAGGATGGAGGAATAAAATATGGATTGAGTGAAGTTTCTGGTATTCTACTATAGAACTGTTGTGACTCTAGCAATGGAAGAAATTCTATCACTGATGTGGAGACAGTGACCAGGGTAGTTGCTGAGGGCAGGGAGAAGGATGAAGAGATGTGGTATAGGGGCATTTTCGGGACTTGGAATTGTCCTAAATTATATTGCAGGGACAGATGCAAGACATTATATATCCTGCCATAATCCACTGAATGAACTGGGGGAGAGTGTAAACTACAATGCAAACTATAATCCATGCAGTGCAGTGTGCTCCAAAATGTATTCACCAAATGCAATGAATGTGCCACACTAATTTAAAGAGGTTGTTGGTGTGGGAGGAATGGGTATGGGGTGGAATGTGGTATATATGGGAACCTCTTATATTTTTTAATGTAACATTTTTTTGTCATCTATGTATCTTAAAAAAAAAAGAATATGGGAAAGCAAAGAAAGCTCTATGAGATTAGTGGGGTGCTGAATTAAGCAAGTAAACAAATGCAGTCTGAAGTTTCATATAAATAAAATACTTTATACCAAAGATGGTGATTGTCACAGAACATTATGCTTCGGTTTATCTCCAGGGTTTTAACAGATTGGAATGTAAAGGATAATAATTTGTTTAGGAATTACTATGACAACTGGTGATGTTTAACCTGGGACAAAAGGAGTCTATGGGAAAACGTGTTGGAGGAGGGAGTAAACTTGTTTGTTAATTCAGATATAAACATAATTTAATTGTTTGAACATTATGAAAAGTCAAATGTAAGGATTTTATAAGAAGAAAACCAGCTGTCCAACAATTAGGAGTGTTCCAAATGGACAAGGGTGTCCTGTAAAACAGCATCCTCTCGGTTCTTTAAAGTGTTCAGGCAGGCTGGACCATCTGGAAGGAATGGGCGTGCAGGGTGCCAGCATCCCACACAGTTATTTGTTCTGAACTAAGTCCTGGTCCAGTGCCTCCACTTCTGCCCCTTCTCAGAGGCACTGGACCAGGAGATCCTGTCCTTGCCTAGGTGACTGTGTGAGTCTGCAGCCTCTCTGCTCTGCTTTGGTGACCCAACACATTCTTTTTGCCTTTGTTTCTCTCTAGTTGATTGGATTTTTGGATTTTCTAAACATCTCTAACGAAGGAAATGTGTGTGATTTCCTAGGGGAAGCAGGAATCCCTCCCTACTCTCCAACACCATCTTGAAAGGGAGTTTCTTCCCCCATTATAATTCACAGTGTTTCTCTGTTTAGACATTGCTTTGACAATTCGCCTGGGAGCAAACTGATCCCAGGGCCACTCACTTAGCTACAGAATCGGGTGTGTATAGCAAAGTGAACCATTACATGGTAGCAAAATAACACTTCCAGTAGGTAAAGCTGTGCTACAGTGAGCATGCCCTGGGGCCTCAACTGAACCCCACTCACAGTCATACCCCAGTTTGTGGTCACCCTGAGAATTGCTCCTCCTCTTCTTTGTCATGCTGTGCCCCATAATTGCAGAGAGATCCTTTTTGCAAGAGATCAGGTAAGGCATCCTGGAACCACCACAGAGCCAGGAGGCAGGCTTTGAAGCTGGAAGGTACACATTCATCATCTTCTCCTGAGAAAGCCATAGACCAGGCTTCAAGGACAAGGACGTCCACCCTTACCCTGAGCTGGTGCCCTTGCAGCTCCAAGCTGTCCTAGTCAAAATTCATCAGCTGGGAGGGTAGGTTGGGACAGCCACTGGCTCTCCTTGGGTTCTCCCACATTTCAAATCTAGACTTCCCATATGAGCACAAATGCGTTCTCCATTCTAACAGCCAAAGTAGAAAGCTAGTCTGCTTGTCTCAAAAAGGTGAGTAAGGCAATGAAGACATGAATGAGAAAGGGAAACTCTTTGGAGTTCCAAGGCAAGGAGCATATTTACTTTTGGATTTTTAGAGACATTTAAAAAACAATTCCTTACCTTTAAAGACCTTGTACCCATTTGGAATAATTGAAACTGAAATGTTAAGGGAATTACATTTTGCTAATCCGTTTACAATGGTGTGAATTGCTGCTCATAGCCAACTGCCAGACATTGGCTGTATTTAATAACTTGAATGCTGAAGTTCCTCCAGGCGAGGAGACTGCGTTACCACCAACTGTGGCCTTTTTTTCTGTTCTCCTTTTTCCTGAGGTGGCCTGGCTTTGGTCCAGGGTTTCCTGAGAACTCAGTCAAAAGGAGGGGGCCTGTTTGCCTCTTCACAGCATCCACATGCTTTATTCCACAAGCGCCGAGCCTGGAGGGGACAGAAAAGGCATAAGAGAACGTGTCCTGTTTCATTCCCATTCACTGAAGCTCAATTTCCCATAATCTAGAGGCAGGAAAATATGTGAGACTGAGAGAACTAAGGAGGGAACTGAACCATTAGGGCTCAGTCCCCAAACAGAATCATCAGGAAAAGCTTCTGAACCAAGGGCACTTGGGGAAAATGGTGTCTGGAAGGTGATGGTGAATGTACAGCATGATGAGAGCCCAGAGAATCGTTTCTCCCAGGAATCCACACACTTAGCCAGGCCGAGCATGAGGGCCCCGTGCTGTCTTCTCGCAGACTAACCAAACCCCTTCTTGTTAATCAGGTTGGAGGCCTAGACCATTTATTTGCCTTTTTGGGAAGGTGGAGGCTGCAGGGGTGTGAAGAGAGTGAAGAATTAATGCAGCAGTTCTCAAGGTGTGGGCTGTGGACTCCTGCAAATTTCTGAGACCCTTTCTGTGGGACTGGGAGGTCAGAATGTTTTCTTAATATGGTAAATGATTCTCTTAATAAAATACTTTCCTGGGTTGAATAGTGCCCCCCCAAAGTGCATGTCCACCCTGAACCTCAGGATGTGACTTTGCTTGGAAATTGGGTCTTGGCAGATGCAATTACTCAAATTAAGATGAGGTCATACTAGATTAGGATGGACCTCAAATCCAGTGACTGGTGTACTTACAAGAACAGGAAACAGAGGAGAACAGGAACTAGGTAAGAGAACCCCATGTGAAGACAGAGGCAGAGATGTGAGGGATGCAACTACAGCCAAGAAAAGCCAAGGATTGCTGGGAACCACTGGAAGCTGAAAGAGGTAAGGAACTCTTCCTCAGAGTTCTTCAGGGGTGTTGCCCTGCCAACACCTTGATTTTGAACTTCTGGCCTCCAAAAGTAAGAGAATCCATTTCTGTTGATTTAAGTCACGTGGTATGTGGTACTTTGTTACAGAAGCCCCAGGAAACTAATTCTAAAATTTCAGTTGTCTTTTTCATTGTGTTGACCAACATTGCAGAAGCAATGGTGAATAAAACTGCTGATTTATCTTAGCTTGAACGAAGGCCATGTCAGCAAACTTTATGGTGGTTATTGTATTCTTCACTGCCATGAACTCATAGTAAAGAGGGAAGGAAAAGAAGAAAGATATAAGGAAGGAAGGAGGGAAGAAAAGAGGAAAGGAGGGAGGGATGGAGGAAGGAAATGAGGGGAGAGAAAAAGAGAGAAAAAGAAGGAAGGAAACGAAGCCAGTTTCACTTAAAGATGACCTTGATGAAATAATAAAACATAATTTTATTAAATCTCAACTCTTGAGGTCACATCTTTGATATTCTGTGTAATGAAGTGGGAAGGCTGTATGGGAACACAACAGTTATTGCCAAGAGAAGCACTTGTGAGCTTGCTTGACTTGTGGACTGAACTAGCCACATCCTTTTTTTCTCATGGAATACTACTTTTACCTGAAGGAAGAACTGACAAACAAACTACAGTTATTTGGATCTGGTTATTTGGCAGGCATCCTGGAAAAACTGTGCCTACCACTTCAAGGAAAACAACTGACAGCATTTGTTGATATGGTAAAAATCTGCCCTTATGAGCTTGAAAGTCTCCCAATACTTAACGACTTTTCCAATGTTATATTTACAAGTGATTTTTCAATATTGTATAATTCATAACTCAGTGTTCCAGTATTTCCCAATGATCAGTGCATGATGCTATAAAAACTTTCATGGGCGAAAGATCTGTTCCAAGTGTACAGAAGCCCGGGGGATTTTAATGTAACAGAGTACAGAAAGCACACTTCTTCTGACCTCAAAGCCCTGCAAAGAAAGGGTGATGTCACTTCTCGGGTCTGAATTTCAAGGATAAGACCCTAGAATGAAGTGTCCCAATGCAAAGGCAAACCAGAGGTTAGGATGCACTGCTCAGGAATCTCAGATTAGAAGAGACAAACTACTCATTAGACCTAGTTCGATCTAGGAAGAAAGGGGCATTTTCCTTAAGGGTACTGGATTATTCCTTTTACCAGATCCCAGAGAAGGCAAGCGAGCTGCTGGATGTCTAGAAGAACTAGAAATGGAGACCCAAATGTAGCCATGACTCTTGTTTGTTTTCTTGCACCCCTACGTGTCCCTGCATACACCTTCATCTTCCCAGTCATTTTCCTTTCCTGCACTGCAGGCTTTCTCCACATGGTATCCAACATGGTGGTTGACACCCCATCACTCAAGACACCAGAGAACTTTCCTGTGGTTCCAGTTTGGAAAATTGCAGAGAACAATCCAGACCCATATGATCTCCAACTCCCCTCATGCAGGAGGACCATACAGGAACCCATCTCAGGGTCTTTTCTTTTGTTTCCTCTGCCAGGGGGATTCTGTTATACTGACATGGCTCAGTCTCTCTCTTCATCCAGGTTTCTGTGCACATACCTCTGGGAAGCCTCATTGATTCCCTGATGTAAAGGGACACTCTTGCTGTCATCTCTCCCCTTACCTTGCTTTATTTGCCTTCATCGTGTCATTGTCAACTGCTGTTATATTTTATATTTACTTTTTATTTT
This sequence comes from Dasypus novemcinctus, assembly GCF_030445035.2. NCBI lineage: Eukaryota > Metazoa > Chordata > Mammalia > Cingulata > Dasypodidae > Dasypus > Dasypus novemcinctus. The sequence goes on along the minus strand of NC_080676.1, from coordinate 162,318,161 downwards.
TTCATTGTTCTTCTCCTCTACTGGAATCTGTGCCTAGTGAAGGCAGAGCCTTTGCCTGATACATTTATAGCTGCAACTCCTTTACTTAAAATAGTTCTTGTCTTGTAACACCTGCTGAATAAATATTTGTTGAATAAATCAATTCACTCACAAATCTCCTCTTTCCTATCTAGGTACAAATAAGGATTCTTGAAACTTGCTTTTCAACATGAAAGGGAGAAAAAATCTTTTATTTACAAAGAACCCCCTTTCTTCTTCTCTCAACACCATATTACATGCTCAACAATTTATCATCTCCTTGAAACAGTGCCCTTTGAGGGGATGACACATGTGGACATGGCATATTTGACTCGTTAATTTCAGAGTGACATCAACACAGGCTCATTCCCCCAGGTCAGAGAAGATTTTCATTCCCACACCAGAAAATTGTCAGGCCAGTGCCCACAGAAAAACTGGGAAAAGGGGAGAAAGGAGATATGTTTTTAAATACTGTTTCAGCATTTTAATTATAAAAATTTTTTTAAAATAACTATTTTTATTTTAATTATGATGGTAATGAATGTGCATTGCAGAAAATTTGAAAAATACAGAAATTTTATTTTATTGTTTGATTTTATTTGGCAAATACTTATATAATGATTACTGTGTGCTATGCATTTTTGTAAAGACTTTATAAAAATGAAGACATTGAATATTCATAATGACTCTATAAGGTAGGCACTATTTATTATCTCCATTTTTCAAAGGGGAAACTCGAGAACTTAACTAATTTGCCTGAGGTCACACAGCCAGTCAGGGGTAGAAGTGAGATTTGAACCCTAATTCTGGCTCCAGAGTTTATGTATTAAATACTGTATGAAAATAAAATAAAAATAACATGATATTCAGAGATAACCAGTGTTGGTAAGTGGGATTTTTCTCTTTAGCCTATGCTTTGGTTTTCTTCTTTATTATGTATATGTGTGCATATTCTGAGTCATAATGCAGACTGCCATTTAGTTTGTAGCTTATTTACTCCATAAAATATTATATAATTTCCCACATATTTAAATACTTCTTAAAACTATGGTTTTTGTGGCCTCATGGCATCTTGTCCTATGGATGGATAATAATTAATTTAACCAGCTCCAATTGTTGCACAATTAGGGTGCTCAGTGTTTTTTACCATTAGAAACTGGCCCTTTGTGAGAAGCATTATAGATGGAGCTCACCCCTGGACTTTTCATCTTTTTCTTTCTCTAGTTCCAAGGGTATTGTCCTGAGCAGACATCACTGATTGCCTTTTTGACTTTTAATTGTCTGTGACACTATTACATCCAAATCCAACTCAGTTTCCACTACTGCCCAAAAAGAGTGCAGTCAAAAACAGCCTCAATCCCTCAGTATCCAACTAGCACCTACTACCAGCCAACCCCACGCCAAAGCGAACAGCAGCCTGATGGTTCCCACCCATTAACAAGGTCAGGAGGATAAGGAACCACCTTCCTAAGAAAGAGAGAAATTTTATTCCCATCCTCATTCCAAACTTTCTATCTAAGGATGCACAATATAACTACCTTTTCAGGCCCTATGCAGGAAAAGAATACATGGGCTCAGTGTGTCTTCCAGATACCAGAAGCTCATAGCTTTAGCAACCATCACTAGAACTCTTTAGCTGTTTCTGATGGAAATATTTCAATATTGCTAAAATTAAGCTTCCCTAGAGCAAGGATTTTGGTTGTCCATGATATCCCTAGTGTCTTGAAGAGTCTCTGGCATATAATGAAGTACTGAGCAGATAGTTGTTAAATTAATGAACAAATGGAAATGATCAAGCATGTCCCAAGCTTCTGAAACTCTTCAGAGTGAACCCCAGGTCTTTCTGGACAATGCAGAATGATCCATTTCCACGCTCATCCCTCTCACCATGCTGGTGGTTGAGGCATGTGGGCTGCTTGCTTCTGTAATATGAAGCCTCAGCTGCATGCTTTTGGGTTTATTCCTGCTCTTTGCAACTTAGTCCTCCTGGTGTCTTGCCACCATTGCTGCTTCTAATCTGATATGGGCCAATAATTGCTAATTAACATAGTGAACATTGAATTTAGAAAAGTGCATTTTACATAGGTGATCTAAGAAAACCATACAACCAAGCTTATTAGAGAGTTTGTGTTTCCTATGACTTCTGAGTAATGCCTCAGCTCACTAATTAGATCTATGGCATGTGGGGTTGTTTTAAGGGGCTGGAAAAGACACAGGTGCCACAGGATGGCTGAGGACTTTAAAAAAAAAATTCATAGATGCTTGTTGCAGTTCATAAAGTAACAGTAAACTTGAATGAAGATGTTAGCATTTTTAAAGAAAAAGTATTTTTCTGAATGGGAGTGGGGGCAGCAGTCAGAAAGGAGGAGGGCCTCAAATGAGTTCAAACATTGCTTGGAATAGGGCCACCTTCTGGAAGTCTGATATATAATTAGACAAAAATAGAGCCTGTTTTAGATGAGGTGGAGGCTCTCAACTGCCCGGTACTCTGCCTAATGGTCCAGTTTGATGTATCAAATCTTCTAACCCTCCTTGGTCTGTGTGTGAATTGGGGTTCTCCAGGAAGCAATGCAAAGCAGATTTAAATGTGTGAGGGAATTATTGGGGAAGAAGGAGCAAAAGTAGTTAGGAGGGCCCTTAGGTCACAGCATGGGGGAAGCAAGGAGGATGGTAGGAAGAGCTTTAGACTATGGTGCAGCTCAAAGAAAGTCTTGTTGAGGCTAATGGGGAGCCCCAGAGCAAAGACTACCTTAGAGGTAGCCTATTGGGCAGAAAGATCTGGCTCATGTACTCCACTGGACCTACATAGGAGAGCATGGCCTCAGTGCAACCAATACTGCAGTGGACCCCACATGTGCAGCAGCTGGGCACTGTCTGCCAAGTACGCTCCCTGCTGTGGTGCTTGCTCAAGGCTGGACCTACTGGCCCCACATCCACTCACATAGGCACAGAGTCCTCAGAAGAATGGAGGCTCATATGCAGCTCCGTTCCCCTCCAGTTTGAACATGTCCTCAGCTGTCATCTTGCACCTGGCCCTGACATGGACAGACTTCTGTCCAGCCTCCCCCAGGAATTCTGGGCCAGGTCAGAGAAGGGGCCAAAAAAGAGAAAGAAATGGGTATTGGCAAGGCAGAATCATCGAGAGGGTACCAGGGAGGGAAAAGCACCATCATGTCATCATTTTCAAATAATCATGGTTTGCAGGAAAAGACCCACAGAAAAGCTGAAGCATGGCATGACTGAGACCTTTGAACATGCAGCTGTAGAGAGATTGGCAAAAGGAACATGTGGGAGAAGTGGCACAAAGCCCCAGGTGGGTAAGTGTTGTGATTGGAAAGTCACTACTAAGTGACTTATTACAAAGAGCTGATCACTTTTCTTTGTTTTTTCTTTTTTGATGGCCACTGAGTAAATTTATATTATCTTGCCCTGAGATATAATCATTATGAAGCTGGTGTGCCAGCTGGGCTTTTAGGCAGGGCCACTAGTTTATGCCCTGGTCCCTCCTGCAGTTGTGCAGTATGCAACCTGAACAACTATGCACTGTTGCTCTGAGCCACGTTGGGCCTGAACTGAGGGTAATGGTCAAAGCCATGGTAGTGCCTTTGACTTAGAAGGTGGAGATATATGCTGAGTGCCATTGCAGCAGTGTCATCATCTCAGAAATGGTGAAGTAACTCTAGATAAGTAAACTTCACCATGCTTACATACTCAGGAACTTTCCTCTGCTCTTATGCATTTTCCTCTGTTGGAGCTCCTGGGGTCTCATCCGGTTTTGTGCCTTTGTTGTTATCTTTATCTTCAGTCATGCATTGAACTTCCAACTGATCCATTTCCTGCCATCGCATACATCTGGCTGTACCCTGTTCATGAAACATCTGGACTCACCCTTACTTGTAAGTATCAAATCTGCAAAGCCCTTGGCCTGGTGTTTTACTAAATCTGTTAGGACTCTTCACAATCAAATAACAGTATCTGGTAGTTGCTGCAAAGGATAAATTGTTTTAAATTTACTTAAATGTTTATTTATTTTGCTCAAAATGCTTACTTATTTTTAACACATATTTCAGCTTTAAAGATATTTAAAAATTTCTAGTAATCTTTTAAACATTTTTTCCTAATGGGGCACAGAACACTTCCTGTGGAGGTTATATTGTTCTATTTGAAGTTGGTTCTTTCAAACATTGAATTGTATTGCATAACTAAGTGCCATACAGTCTTCACAGGATGGTAGAGGTTAAGTTCATCACAATGAATTTTGATATCACATACATTTCTTACAGTCCTATTAACAAGGTTATATCATGGGAAGGGCTGTTGGTTAAACACTTCTACAAGAGGCTGTGTAATGGAGAGAATGGGACCTTTAAGTACTTAAGAATGCTTTTCATCCTAAAGATGCTGACAGCCTGGTTGAAAATAAAAGACACAAAAAGTTATTACTAAATATAGTCACTAAATAGGTGCCAGATGAGAGGTAGTGCCACTAAATTTAATGGAGAAGAGAGAGTAAGAGTGAGTGAGAGAGAGAGGGAGAAACATCTATGGAAGTGCCACATTTAGCTTTTGGATATCTTTACATAAGATATTGTCCTAATAATAGTTAATTACTGTCATAGCATCTGGCTGAATATTAGGACCAAGTGCTTCACAGAGTGGGCAGGATATGAAAAAGCAAAAAGTAGCAAGTAGGCACCCAGGGCAGAGAACAGCTCAGAAGAGTAGAGGATAACTCGAGGGCTGGGCTCAAACCCATTTAGTTAAAAATAAGGTTTACAAAAGTGAGGTCATGAGAAATGAGCTAGAAATTAGGTCAGATGACTCAGAACTGCTAATACCAAGATGAACAATAAATTATCCTCTCAATGTAGTGTTGGTTCTTAACAAAAATGCCAGTCTATCCAAAGCCTGTGACTCATTGGTGTCTCTACTATAACTTAATTTAAAAAGAGTAATCCAGTGTGCCCACTGATACATTGAGTAGGGGTTACAATAACAGAAAAGAATGGGGTGCTGGTGGTAGGAAACTAAGGGGTAGAGGGGGTGGTGTATGTATTGTGGGAGAAAAATGCATGCCCTAGAGATGCTCAGAACATGAACTCAGGACTCTGAGGATATGCTATCACACAGCTGTATGTGAAGTTCCATTTTACAATAATATTTTAAAGTCCAAGTTTACAATGATTATCAAAAACTCAAGTTCTTTACCTACCAAGTATTAAAACTATCTTTTCCTTAATCCTTATACCCACTTTCTCATACTTTTATCTTTGGCCATGTCAGGGTAAAAACTAGTAGCTGGGAACACTATTTTTGTTTGGTACGCCAGTTCAGTAGTTTTTATTTACTGCAATACCTTGTTTTATGACAATTCAATTATGAAATAAGAATAACGCTGTTAGAAACTCACATGGGAATCACTACTTTCATTGATTCCTGTTGAGGAAAACAGGAGAGCCCAAAATGCTTGTGAGCTGGTTATTTATTATATTTGACCCATTCTGGGGGAGTTCTTTGCCTCTGCTGGTCCTAGAAGCTGCCCTTGATGGGTGGACATATCTCTGATCACCCTTGACCTCTGGCTTTCTATGACTATTATTAATGGGAGATGTTGGCAGAAGATCTGAGGACAGGAGAGCGGGGAGAAGTTGAGATATTTATTCTCTAGCAGCCCTCCAGGTCTAAGATTGGAAATGGCTTCCCACTTGAGTCCCTAGTGCATCACATGCTTTCTTGGCTGCCCTCATTTATGGTAATTGTCCCTTCAATGAACTCAGTTGTGAGTACTGTCTGGTTCTTTGCAGGTGCTTGATAGATACACTGATGTGCCAAGTGTTCTGCATGAGATACGCAGCCCCAAGAGGCGTCTGGGAAGAAGGTGAAGGCAATTCCACCTCTGTTCTTCACAATGCAGAGACTACTAATAAAAATAGGTAATATTTTCTGAGAACCTGCTATGGGATAGGAACTAGGCAATAAAGTGTGTTGTAAAAATTACTTTATTTCCTTCTCATGACAATCCCATTGGGTAACAAGGCCACGTATATAAGAGGAGGTTGAAGAGCGAAGACCATAATCACACCCCTGATGCAAGATAGAAGCAGGGATTAGACCCAGGGTCTCTGTTTCCATAGCCCACATCTGACCAGACCTAATCTTCTCCCTGAATATTTACATCATTCCCTATTTTTCTTTGATTTCCTCAGTAAATTTTTCCAAATTTTATAGATAATAGCTAAGTGGATTTTATTATTTTGAAATATTGAGGTATGGAAAAATATTTTTTCCAATTCAGATAACTGAAATAAAAAATAAACCCAAGGGAAGCAGCTGTGGCTCCATAGGATGAGCTCCCGTCTACCATATGGGAGGCCCTCAGTTCATGTTCTGGGGCCTCCTTGTGAAGCCAGGCTCACCCACATGCTGTGGAGTGCCACCCGGCCCACAGATGCTGCGGAGAGCTGACTCAGCAAAGGTGATGCAACAAAAAAAGGGAGACAAGCAAGAACACAGAAGAGCTGGCAGCAAATGAACACAGAGAGCAGACAGTAAGCAAGACGCAAGCAGGGAGGGGAAAATAAATAAATACAGACACAGAACATACAGCGAAATGGACACAGAGAGCAGACAGCATGCAGAAAGTCTCAAGATGGGAATAAAAAATGTTTAAAAAAAAGTAAACCCAAGTTTTTGGTCATTTATCTAATTTGATAAGTTTCTTAGGTCCATTTTTAATATTTGTATTAATAGTCTAAATGACTGATTAAGTTTTCATAGTAATAGAATTAGTACAGGCATTTCAAAGATATTGTAAACAAATAGAGACATATCTTGTTTTAGTTTTATTGTGCTTCACTTTCTTGCACTTCACAAATATTGCATTTTTTTACATATTGAAGATTTGTTGCAATCTTGCACTGAACAGTCTGTGAGTGCAAGTTCATGTCTCTGTGTCACATTTTGATAATTCTTGGAATATTTCTAATGTTTCATTATTATTATATATGTTATGGTGATCCATAATCCGTGATCTTGTTTTTTTTTAAAAAAATACGTGGATTACACAAAATGTTACATTAACAAATATGAGGTTCTCATATACCCCACTCCCCCCATCCCCCATTCCTCCCACATTGACAACTTCTTTCTTTAGTATGGTACATTCTTTGCATTTGATGAGTTGATCAGAGATCTTTGAAGTTACTATTGTAATTGTCTGGGAGCACCACAAATGACACCCATATGAAATGGTGAACTGAATTGACAACTGTCATGTGTGTCTTGACTGCTTCATCAACCAGCCATTTCCCATTTTTCTCCCACTCCTTAGGCCTTCCTATTTCCTGAGAAACAATAATTTGAAATTAGGCCAATTAGTAAGGCTACAATGGCTCTAAGTGCTCAAGTGAAAGGAAGAGTCACGTCTCTTACTTGAAATAAAAAGCTAGAAATGATTAAGTTTAGTGAGAAAAGCACATCAAAAGCCGAGAGAAGCCAAAAGCCAGGCATCTTGTTCCCAATAGTTAGCTAAGTTGCAAATGCAAAGGAAAAGTTATTGAATGAAATTAAAAGAGCAACTCCAGTGAACACGGGATTGATAATAAAGTGAAACATTTTTATTGTTGGCATAGAGAAAGTTTTAATGGTCTGGATAGAAAATCAAACCAGCCACAAAATTCTCTTAAACCACAGCCTAATCTGGAGCAAGGTCCTTACTCTTGTCAATTATATGAAGACTGAGAGAGGTAAAGATGATGCAAAAGAAAATTTTGAAGTGAGCAGAGATCGGTTCATGAGATTTAAGGAAAGAAGCTGTCTCCATAACATAGAAGTGCAAGATAAAGCAACATGTGCTGATGTAGAAGCTGCTGCAAGTTTTCCAGAAGATCTCAGGTAATTCATGAAGGTGGCTTCACTAAACAATAGCTTTTCAATGGAGATAAAACAGCCTTATATTGGAAGAAGATGCCAATTAAGATTTTTGTAGCTAGAGAGAAGTCAATATTTGGCTTCAAAGCTAAAGACAGGCCCGTTCTCTTGTTAGAGGCTATTGCAGCTGGTGACTTTAAGTTGAAGCCAATGCCCACTACCATTCTGAAAACACTAGGAACCTTAAGAATTATGCTAAATCTACTCTGTTTGTGCTCTATAAATGGAACAAAAAAGTCTAGATGATTGCATCTGTTTACAGCATGTTTGCAGAATATTTTAAGCCTACTCCTGTTACCTACTCCTACTGATCAGTAAAAAGAGATTCCATTCAAAATATTACTGTCCATTGACGACACATCTGGTCACCCAAGAGCTCTGCTGGAGATTACAATGAATAAATGCTGTTTTCATGCCTGCTGTGCTGTCAACTTGGCTATGAGATGGTATCAAGTTGTTTGGTCAAGCAAGCACTGGCCTGATTGTTACTGTGAGAATATTTCCTAGCCTTAAATATCAGTAAGTTGATTGTATCTGTGACTGATTACATCTACATTTAACTGAGGAGATTGCTTTCAACCATGAGAGATAGCCTGAAGGACAGAATATCAGTCTATAAATGACTCTCAGACCTTGAAATCTAATGGACTACGTCCTGTGGGGCTTTGGAATTATTTGGGATCAATTTCTTTCTATGGGAATGAAAACATTTATCCTATGTCTAACCCTCCATTGTATATTGGAAGCATATATCCTGTTCTCTAGGTTTCACAGGTTCACAGACAGGGGAACTGTGCCCAAGGTCCGACTACACCTGTAATAGATTTTCATGGGACTTTGTACTTAGCACTGTCATTTAAATGACTTAAGGCTTTTGGGATAATGTGATGGAACCAATGTATTTTGCATGTGGAATGAATATGTCTTTTGGGGTCCAGAGGATGGAGCATGGTGGTTTGAAACTGTATGTACCCCAGAAAATCATGTTCTTTGGACATCTCTGTTAGTTGTTCCATGTTCTGCATCTCCTCCAGTTTTTTAGTTGGTTTGTTGGACTGGGCCATGTCTTCCTGTTTCTTAGTATGGGCTGTAATTTTTGGTTGGTGCCTAGTTTATCTTGATGGGTTTGTTCAGTTGATTACCTTCTCTTTGTAATCTAAGGTTTTATTTTGTTGTTGTTTTTGTGTGTATGATGAGTTGTCACTTTGACGTTTCATTTCTTTTCTTTGATTTCCTTGCTGTTGTCTATGTTCTGGTTTTCCCTTGGGGTCTTTATCTCTTTGTCCAGTGCGGCGGCTTGCTCGGTCGGTAGAGGTGGGGTCTGGCTGCGGACGAGGGGTCGGTCCCGCTTGGGACGAGGGGTCGGTCCGGCAGCAGATGAGGGATCGGTCTCACAGGGGTTGCGCGGTTCGGCTGACGGGGTCGCCCGGTGAAGCCGGCGACGAAGGGGTCGCCCGGAGAAGCAGGCGATGAACTGGGGACAAGGGAGGCCAGGCCCTTGTCTGGGGCTCTCAGGACTGGAGGGCGCACGGCAGAAAAACTACCGTGGAGACAAGGTAAACACGCAAGTCCACTTTATTGAGGGAGAGGCAACAGTTTTATAGGGGCTGGGGAAGGCTGATTGGTCGAAGCCACGCCCTGTTCTGATTGGTTGCCAGCGAAAGGTCAGTGGGCGGTACTGGACGGGGGAGGTGTGGTGGTTAGGGATTGGCTGTCGCTGTTGCTGGGGGAAGGGGCAGGGTTTAGGGATTGGTGGCTGCTGTTGCTGGGGTGGAGGGCAGACTTGAGTTTCCTGCCCACGCCTGGCTGTTGCTGCTGTTGGGGGGAGGGAAAAGGGCAGACTGGATTTTTCCGCCCACGCCTGGCTGTTGCTGCTGTTGGGGGAGGGGAAAAGGGCAGACTGGAATTTTCCGCCTTGCGCCTGCGCAGGGAGAAAGAAGAAGGGTGCCGCCCCACAAGGCATCGTGTGGCGCCATCCGGGAGGAGGGGCGGCCGCGGAAGAATGGCTGCAGAGAAGGGGAGACCCGAGGGCACTCTGCGCCTATGCCGAGCTCCCTTCAGGGGTGGCGGTGAGTCCGACCAGCCACCCTATTATGGGGACAGCGGCTTGGCCTGCCGCGGCTGCTCCCCCGCCAGGCCAGCAAACCACACTTCAGCCCGAGGGGTGACCGCAGTCCAGTTCCCTCCAGATCCATGCCCTGTAGACTCCTATTCTGTGGGTTCCCAAAACGGCTCACTTGGGTAGAATTTTGCCCCTTCTCAGTCTTTTTTTGGTGAGAGAGTTGAGGAGTGTCCACCTAAGCTGATGCTATCCTGCCACAAAAGTAATTTTCTAAATGCTAATCCATTTCTGTGGATGAGGATCTATTGCAAGTAGAATCTTTTTTTAAAAATATTTATTTCTCCCCCCTTCTACAACCCCTATTGTCTGCTTTCTGTGTCCATTCATTGTGTGTTCTTCTGTGTCTGCTTGTATTTTCATTAGGAGGCTCTGGTAACTGATCCTGGGACATTCTGGAGTGGGAGAGAGGTGATCATTCTCTTGCATCACCTCAGCTCCCTGATCTGCTGCATCTCTTATTGTCTCTCCTCTGTGTCTCTTTTGGTTGCATCATCTTGCTGCACCAGTGCTCTGTGTGGGCCAGCACTCCTGTGCGGGGTGGTACTCCTGTGTGGGGCAGTACTCTATGCAAGCCAGCATTCTGCATAGTCCAGCACTTTGCATGGGCCAGCTCGCCACACAGGTCAGCTCGCCTTCACAAGGAGGCCCTGGGCGTCAAACCCTGGACCTCCTATATGGTAAATGGAAGTCCAATTGCTTGAGCCACATCCACTTTCTACAAGTAGGACATTTTGATGAGGCTACTTCAGTTAAGGCGTGACCCACCTCATTCAGGATGGGTCTTAATTCTCTTACTGGATTCCTTTATAAATGGATTGAATATATATATATAGAGAGAAAGCCATGAATGCAAGAAGCTAAAAGCAATAAAACCTGGAAGAGAAGGGAGAGACCAGCAGATGCCGCCATCTGCCTTGCCATGTGGCAGAGAAGCAAAGGATTGCCATAGCCAGTCTTCAGGAAGAAAGCGTCACCCTGATGATGCCTTAATTTTGGCATTTCCCCCTGCCTCATAACTGTAAGCTGGTAAGTCACCATTGTTAAAAGCCAACCCATTTTATGGTATTTGTTTTCAGAAGCCTAGAAAACTAAAACACCTGCTAACATAACATCCATTCTACAACCTTGGATCAAGGAGTCATTTTGACTTTCAAGCCTTGTTTTTTAAAAAAAATACATTTCATAAGGCTATAGGTGCCATATATATCAATTTCTCTGATGGATCTGGGTGAAGTCAATTGAAATCCTTTCTGGAAAATAGTCCCCATTCTAGATGTCATTAAGGACATTTCTTGGGAGGAAATCAAAATACCACCATTAGTTCAGAAGAAGTTGAATCCAACCCTTGTAGATGACTTTGAAGGGTTTAAGATTTCAGTGGAGGAAGTAACTGCAGATGTTGTGGGAATAACAAGAGAATTAGAATTATAAATAGAGCCTGAAGATGTGACTGAATTGCTGCCATCTCATGATAAAGGTTTAAGGGATAAGCTTATTGCTTGTTGTGAATGAGCAATGAAAGTGGTTTCTTGAGATGGAGTGTACTTCTGGTGAAGATTCTGTGAACACTATAGAAATAACAATAAATGATCTAAAATATGTATAAATCTAGTTTATAGAGCAGTGACAGGGTTTGAAAGAAGTTCTACTGTGGGTAAAATACTATAAAAAACCCTGGCATGCTTTAAAAAAGTCTTTAGAGTAAGCAAGAGTCAATAGATACAGCAAATGTCATTGTTGTCTTACTTTAAGAAATGGCCACAGCCACCCCAGTATTCAACAGCCACCACCGTGATCAGTTAGTAGTCATCAACAGGGGCAAGATCCTCCATCAACAGAATGATTATGATTCCCTGAAGGCTCACATTATGGTTAGCACTTTTTAGCAAGGTATGTACATTGTATTTTTAGACATCATGCTATTGCACACTTAATAGATTACAGAATAGTATAAAAATAACTTTAATATGTGCTAAGAAATTTTAAAAGACATGTGACTTGCTTTATTTTGACTTTCACTTTATTGGGATAGTCTGGAACTGAACCTGCAATATCTTCAAGGTATGCCTGTAATGAGATAATATTTCTAAATTTCTTTGGGAGCCATTTGATAAAGTTGTTATTAAAAGTCAATTAAATAGATTAAAAATGTACTGGGGATTGGTGGGTACAAGTTAGAAACTACAATGTTGGAAATGTTCTGTTGGCAATATGTCAAGCAAGCGTTGCTGGTTTGGGGTGTTGGATGTGGGGGGCATTCATGACAGGGAGCACTGGGGCAGGCTTCTAGGGAGTCCCTGAGTGTTCATCTTGCCACAGTATGGTATATCAGTGGGTGGAGACCCATATAATGAGTGGCAAGGTGGTGGAGTCCCATCCTGAGGAGGCCCACTATGTTCTCAAATAAAGGGGTGGGAGTTTCTCCAGAGCATGGGTGGTGCCTAATAGGGGAGAATAGACCAGTGTATCAAGCCCTCAGTGTTGTTGCAAGTAACTATGAATCTTTTCCTTCAAGGAGTGAAGCCTGATGTTTGCTGTGGGTACTGAGGAGAAGGGGGAGGAAGGAATAGAATAGATGGAACAGGGTACACTTTTTTTGGGTGGATATAGGCAATGTTAAATTGCATCAAAATTTATAAAAGTGTATCATCCAAAATGTAAGCCATTGCCTATAGTTGGTAGCTATGTTTCAATATTTGTACATTAGTTGTAACAAACATACCATCCACATATAAAATGTTATTAATAAGGGAAAGGGGAGAAGAGGGAAGATGTTGGATATATGTATTTGGTGTGTGACTTTTCTCCAAACTAAAACTTCTTTGAAGACAAAATGAAGGAAGTAGGACACTGGGGTAATAGATGGAGGAGGGTGTCAGTGTACATACAGGATAACAGATCTTGCAATGGTGAAGGACAGAACGTCAAAAATTTTTTTCTGTATTTTTTCATTAGTTTCTATTATCCCAATTAAAAAGAATTTTTTTCTTTTAAAAATTTTGAGTTTTTTTTCTTATTTTTAGAACTATGATTGTTTAATTTTCTTATTAATTGTATTTGGCTGTTTTGTTGGCTTCATTTTTGAAGAAGTTTTGGATCACGGGGGGGTTACACCTGTAGCAGGGGAGGACCATTGGTGCAGGGTGTCAGGGATGGGGGATAAATGAGAGGAAGCTCACCTGGGCATACATGTAAGGCATATAAATGTGTTCAGGTGTTCACAGGGCATTGTTATGGTGGGTGGAGATTCACACAATAACTGAAGGAATATCAAATTCCCATGCTGGGGAGCTCTGCCACATTCTCTAATGGCACACCAAGAATCCCCAGAGTTCAGGGGCAATGACTAGTGAAGGAAGCTGGTCTGTTGACAGGCCCCTGATATTGTTGACTGTTCTTATGAATCTTTACTATTGAAATGGGAACTTAGCCTAGTATTATAGGGTGCCAAAGAGTTGCCTCCTGGGAGCCTCCTTGTTGCTCAAATGTGCTCTCTTTAAGCTGAACGCAGCATATAAATACATTACCTTCCCCCCAGCATGGGACATGACTCCAGGGGATGACCCTCCCTGGCACTGAGGGAATACTACCAAGCATCAACTAGCAATGCAACTGGAAAAAGATCTTGAACAAAAGGGGGAAAAGGTAAAGACAAATAAGTTTATATGGCTAAGAGACTTCCAAGTGAGTTAAGAGGTCACTCCAGAGGTTATGCTTAAGCATGTCTCAGCAGGATCTCATTGCCTGCCAAAGTAGATACTATCTCAAATAGTGAGGCTCCTGAGGGCTCTGGAGATATCCAGATACTATAGTCAGGGCAAATATCTCAGGAGTTTGGTGCCTTGCCAGTGGGAACTGCTTTGGAATTTATGCTCCCTAGGGTGACAGACTTGGACTCAGTTGTGGTTCCCTACACATGGCTCTTCTGTTCTATTTGAACCTATAATTAAGACTAGAGTTGATAAGTGTACAACCACAAGACTTAAATCTTTGGCCTGTCCGTATGCCAACTGGGCCTCAAATCTCAACAGAGTTGCAACACCTACTTTCCAGTTCATTGGTCTCACCCAGGACAAATAACAAGGAGGTGAGGATGGACAACTACCATACCAAGGAACTGAAGGAGTCTACAGCTGCAAACAAGAGAATTTTATCCATTGGCCCTAATGGATCACAATTAGAGGTGGAGTGGACATCACCATCTCAGAATCCTCAGAACTGGGGAATGAACCATGGACTAAGGTAGATTTACTGTTATTCTACTATAGACTTATTATGAAAGTAGCAATGGAAGAAATTATATCATTGCTATGGAGACAGGGGCCACTGGAGGCTCTGAGGACAGGGAGAGGGAAAAACAGGTGTAATGCAGGGGTATTTTCAGGACTTGGAAATAGTCCTAAATGACATTGCAATGACAGATACAGACCATTATATATCTTGCCATAACATGCAGAATTGGGTGAGAGTGTAAACTACAATGTAAACTTTAATCCATGCTTAGTGGCAATGCTCCAAAATCTGTACATCAATTGCAATGAATGTACCACACTAATGAAGGATGTTGTTAATGTGGGACAATGTGGGAGGCGTGGGGAGCAGGGCATATGAGAATCCCCTATATTTATGTAACATGTACCCTAAGTATCTAAAAATATAGATATAGTTATAATATAATGGCATATTTGGGACATTGGAATTGCTCTGAATGATGTTGCAGTGACAGATACAGGCCATTATATATCTGGTCATAACTTACAAAAATGTCTGGGGGAGAGTTTCAACTATAATGTAAACTATAATCCACACTTAGTGGCAATGCTCCAATATGTGTTCATCAATTGTAACAAATACATCACACTAATGAAGGATGTTGTTTATGTGGAAAAGTGTGGGAGGCATAGGGAGTGGGGCATATGGGAATCTCCTACACTTTTTATGTAACATTTATGTAACCCAGGTATCTTCAAAAATTAAAATTAAAAAAATATATAATATAAAATGGAGTATATTCATAGCATGCCATTTACGTGCACTTTATCCACATGCTTTCTTTTTTTTTCTTTACTAGAGAAGTTGTAGGTTTATAGCACAATCATAAAATAGAGGATTCCCACATACCACCTTGGAAAATTTGTTAAGATAGGTTATAGCATATTTTTATAATTGTATTATTAATGATATCCCATGGCTTAACTTAGAGTTCTCTGTATAGTGGAGTTCCATAGATTTAATTTATATAAAATCAGTTCTGTTAATTACTTTTGCAATGTTATGCTACCATTACCACAGTCAATTACCAAAACATTTCCACCATTCCAAATAGGAACCCTGAACATTTTAAGCTTTAACTTCCTATTCTCTATCCCCACCCATCTCCTGGTAAACTATATTCTAGATTCTGACTTTTCTGAGCTTGATCATTCTAATTATTTCAAATTATTTAGGTTAACTCCAATGCTGCTCAAACTTTTCCAAAACATTGAAGAGGAGGGAATACTACCTAATTCATTCTATATGATGAACATCGCCCTAATAGCAAAGTCAGGTAAGGATACTACAAGAAAAGAAGATGACAGAGCAATTTCTCCTCTGAATATAGATGCAAAAATTCTCAACAAAATGCTAACAAACTGAACCCAACAACATATTAAAAGAATTATGCAATGTGATCAAGTGGGTTTTATCCCTGATACGCAAGGTTGAGTCAACATAAGAAGACCAATTAATGTAAAACATATGATCATGTCAATTGATGCAGAAAAGGCATTTGATAAAATCCAAGACCGCTTCTTGATAAAAACACATGTAGAACACTAGGAATAGAAGAAAACTTCCTCAACATGATAAAGGGTGTATATGAAGAGCCCATAGTTAATATCCTGCTTAATGGTGAAAGATTGATAGCTTTCCCTCTAAGATCAGGAACAAGACAAGGGTACCTACTGTCACCATCTTTATTCAGCCTTGTACTGGAAGTTCTTGCTCCAGCAATTAGGCAAGAAAATAAAAAGGTATCCAAATTGGGAAAGAAAAAGTAAAATTTTCCCTATTTGTAGATAACATGATAAGAAATCTATAAAAATCCACAACAAAGATACTAGAGCTAACAAAAGAATTCCATTAATAAGAGCAACTAAAATAATAAAATATCGAGGAATAAATTTAACCAAGGATATAAAGGACTTGTACACAGAAAATTTCAAAACATTGCTAAAAGAAATCAAAGACGACCTAAATAAATGGAAGGATAGTCTGTGTTTATGGATTGGAAAGCTAAATATCATTAAGATGTCAACCCTACTAAAGGAATTTATGATTCAATGCAATCCTAATAAAATTTTCAACAACCCTCTTTGCAGAAGTGGAAAAGGCAATCATATACTTTCTTATTGTAATTGATTTTTTAAATTACTTTTTGTAAGTTAGTTGGTCAAACATAATTTTTAATACCAGGTTCTTATTTGAGTTTACTATTTACATTGCAATGATGGCTTAAAGTTCCCTTTTCATGAGTTACCTTCATTAAATTTCAGTTTGCATACTCAAACCAACATAAACATGAACTGGAATTTCCCCAACATCTTCTCTAAATGTGTTCCTGTTTTCAAATCCATCATGAGTTTACTGAAACCCTATTACCAAAATTTTGTTTCAGCACTGCAAGAGAAGAGAAACTTGGTACCTTTGCTTTCAGATCCTCCATTAAAAATAAAATTTATATATGATAAACCTACTTCCTTCTCATAATGATGTTTTTGAAGCTTGCTTTTGTCACTCAGTGTAGCGTCTATCTTTAACATTCTTTGTCATATTACCAATTAATACACATACAATAATACACATACTTATTCACCGTAATAAAGTGTAAATACCAGAAGTCAAGTTCATAGTCCTTTCATATGCCAACAAAGAACTCATTGATGACAACCCATTAATCAACAATGTGGAAGAGGTCATACAACTAGCTATACTCCCTCTAATTATTCTAAGCTTTTTCCTTATCATTGCCTATTGCATTCACAAGAATGTGTGAAAGTCTTTGGCAAAGGACTTGAACTTAAACTAAGGATTTTCTATGAAACCTTCCTGATCTAACAGGCTGCCAATCTTTACAAATTAAATTCTTTTTTAAAAGGTACTTTAGACAGGACTTTTTCTTCATGATCCCACACTGGTTCTGAGCAATTATTGTCTTTTGCTCACAAACACATCTTCAAGGGTTATGCATGTCTTTACTGCAGATCTGAAGCCACCTGGAGCTGTTAGTTACCTCTTTCTAGCATCTCACCTATCTTTGGCTTGAACTGGAGTCTCCTAGCTGCTCTTCATCACATTTCTGTAAAGTTCCTTCTGTAAGTCCTCCTGCTGCTCTGAAAAATAGACTATGTCTTTACAAAGACCTGGACACCTTGTAGAGGAGGAACCTCAGAATCTGGAAGTTCCTTTTTTCTAAGCAGGTTCTCCATGTTCTCTTGGGGGCTGTACTCCTACAGCAGCATCCCCAGCACAGTTCACTTGCCCTTCAGTTGGTACCCAAACTCCACAGCCCTCTTACTAGAGTTGGTAAGCTTCTTCTCAGGTCTCCCTATCTGTTTTTCCAGGCTCTGAAGCCAGGTTTCCTGGAACTCCGTCTTCTCCACAGTCTGAATAAGAACCATCGCTGTCCAGAATGAAAGCTGTGTAGCCTATAAATATGAGCATTTCTCTGTTGTGTGTGGAGAGTCCTTATTCTTGTATTTGAGGTCCTTTGTGTGGCTCTTCCACCCTCTTAAATTAACCATTGCTCTGAAATTGTTTTTATGTTATTCATTGCTTTTCTTTATGATTTTGTCACCTATTTTTCCAAATGGTATAATTTTTCAGTTTTGCATGCTTTAGGATTTCATTTAAATGGCATCATTCTTCTGAAGCTCCTGGGAATCAACCATGTTAGCATGCATGGTTGTAATACAATCATTTCCACTGCTGTATAATATTTCCTTGCATGACTTTTTATTTTATATTTTCATTCCTCTATTGATGGTAATTTTGATAGTTTTCATAGTTTGGCATTATGATATGTACAAATGGTGCTGCAGATGAGCAAGAATTTTCCTAGCATATATTCCTAGGAATAGCATTGAATATCCTGAATAAAGAAATAAATAAGGCCAGTTGTTTTCCAATATGGTCATATCAATTACGCTCCTACCAGAGGTATATATGTATTCTGGCTATTCTGTAACCTCACCAATGCTTGTTATTGTCAGACCTAAACTATTGCCTCTCAGCTAGAACTGAAATAATATTAATTGTGGTTTTCATCTGCATTTTCTTTGAGTATTAATGAGGTATGTGCATCCTCTTTGTTTGTTTGTTTATTGGTCATTAAAACTTCCTCATTGGTGAAATACCTCAGTCTTTTATCCCTTTATCTCTTGGGCTATTTGTCTTTTCTTTACTGAGTCATAGGATTTTTTTTTTTTGGTAAATTTTGGATAATCATCTTTATCAGTTATATATAGCACAAATGTCTTCTCCCGATTTGTGCCCTTTTTTGCTTTGTTTTGTTTTTACTCTCTGTATTGCATCTTTTGGAAAAAAGTCCTTAACATAATGTAGTTGAGTTTTATTAGTGTTTACCAGTGTTTTCCTTTGTTTGTACTTTGTGTCAGGTATTTAAAAAAAATCTATATTCTACAACATCCTCTTCTAAAAACATTAGAAATTTGCTTTTCCCATTTAAGTATTTATATCAACTGGAAATGACATATTTGTGTATGGTGCAAGCTTCAATTCCCATATGGAAAATCAATGAATGTAACACTTATTGAAAAATCCATCACATACTACACATATATATTCATAAACATACATAGTATTCCTATTCTGTATATGTTTCTGGTATCTCTATTCTGTTTTATGGGTCAATTTTCCTATCCTACCTTTTTTTTTTAATTGCCTTTTTTAAAAAGATACATAGATCACACAAAATATTACATTAAAAAATATAAGAGGTTCCCATATACTCCACTTCCCACCCCACCCCACTCCTCGCACATCGACAACCTCTGTCCTGTCTTAATGATGATAGTTGATCATTCTTGATCAGGTAAGTCACACCTCCTGTAAGGAGTTTCTTGGCCCAGGATATTCTTAGCCCATTGATCTTCTATAAATTTGTCAAGTATCACAAAAATATATTTAGAGATTTTGTTTGGAACTGCATCAAATCCATAGATAAATTGGAGAAGTGACAACTTTAGTTCCAATTTACTCCCAGAGTATGCCACTCCATCTTTAAGATATGTTAAATATCTCTTACACTATTTTAACATAGTCCCTAGGTGCCCGTTCTAATGATCTATTGCTGCATAAGCAAGTCACCCCAAATCTTAATGGCTTATAACAATAGCATTATTATTTTGCTCATGAATCTTCAGTCGAAGAAGGCTTGGCTCACCTCTGTTCCCCTCAGCCTGGGTGGGCAGTCCGTAGGCAGGAACCCCAGACCACGTGGAGAGAGGTATGAAGTGCTCAGTTGGACAGCCCCAAATAAGGTCCTACTCTGCAGTCAGCATCAACCACTGTACAAGTGAGGGGGCAAGCATTCATTCTTAATATTGCTTAGTTTTTCTTTCTTTTTCTTCATTAATTTCTCTCCACATATATAGTAAATACTGGTAGGTATATGGAAATATAATCATATCCTCCATATCTGCATTGTCCAATACAATAGCCACTGACCACGCATGACTATTTAAATCTAAATTAATTAAAATTAAATAAAATAAATTTTCATTTCCTTGGCCCCACTAGTCACATTTGCAGTATCACAGACAGTACGACTGGGTACACTTCACCCTTACTAATTTTTCTCTACTTGAGAAAATACTAAAGTTGTGTTAAAAGCTTCTACTATGATGGTGAGTTTTCCTTGTAGTTCTGTCAATTTTTTGTATTATGTTTTCTGAAGCTATGTAATTAGACATATAAAAGCTTAGAAATGTTTTATCAAACTGGTAAATTGAATCTTTAATCATTATACAAGTAGTATTGGCCCTCTGTCTCTAGTAATATGAACATAGCCACATCACTTTTCCTTGGAGTAGGGTTTTCCTGGTCTATCTTTTCCTATCCTTTTATGCATCTTTGTCTTTTAGATGTGTCTTTTATAAACCACATAGGCATGCTTCTCAAAGTCCAAACATTATTCTTTTCTCAAACACAAGGACCTTAAAACACTTTATTTCCGACCATCACTCCTGACTAATGTTGATGTGTACTTTATTTCTGCCTTTGTTTTAAATCCCACAAATATTATTACTCTCTTATTCAATTAATTATTTTAGATTTCACAATGTTCATGGCTCATCATACTTTTAGTACATTTTCAAACTCTCCAAATGGGATCATTTTCCTTTTACCTGAAATATGTCTTTCAGAATTTCCTTTAGTATGAATCTGTTGATAGTGAACTCTCCACTTTAATTTGCCTGAAAATGTCTTGTCTTTACACTTGTTTTTGAATGAACTTTCCTGGGTATAAAACTCTGGTATTATAGTTACATTCTCTTATCTCACTGATGACATCATCCATCTGTCGTCTGGTCTTCATTGTTTCTGTTGAGAAACCAGTCTCCACTGGTCTTATTTTAGTTTATGTGAACATAAATATTTTATATATTTGTGTGCTTTTTCCCTAGCATTCTAATTGTTTTCATCAGGAGATCATGGTATTTAGTTGTCCACTGCATCAAATGAGATGCACAGTGTCCTCATCTCAAGAGATGAAGTCTGAGCAGAAGCCGCCTCCACCTTGACTGCCAGTTACCCTCCAATACTCATTCTTGACTGACTGCCAGTTTGATAGATACCTCTAGATTCTCACAGGCACTGCTACCTCCTACACTTCTTTTGAGTTGGCATGCCTTCTCAATTTCCTGGTAGCTCAGATTCATCTTCCCTAAGCCACACTTTATATCAGACTTATCCTGGATTCCCTATCCTTTCCATTATGGACTTTAAGATATCATCCTCGCCTTCTTTCAACATTATTGAGAATTTTATTTTACCAATATTTACTCAATTAACATTTACATGGCACCTACCACATCCCAGGTTTGTTCTAAGTTTTTCTAATCCTTATAACCATATTTTGGCCTAACTACTATTTATTAATGCCCATTTTCAGATGAAGAAGCTGACCAAGAAAGCCTGAATAACTTGCCCAAGTCCTGGGCAAATATCATCCTGTCTGACCACAGAGTTTGTGCTCGAAACCTATGCATTTCCTAATAAGTCTGTTTTTCTTAGTATTTATATTAATTGCAAAAAGTTAGGTACCCTTATTTTTTTTAACTCAGACTTAAGAATTTGAGCTTTCCTAGTAAGCGGATAATGTATTAGATGTTCTCATCTAGGGAAACGGACTTTGGCCCAGCGGTTAGGGCGTCGGTCTACCATATGGGAGGTCCACGGTTCAAACCCCGGGCCTCCTTGACCCGTGTGGAGCTGGCCATGTGTAGTGCTGATGCGCGCAAGGAGTGCCGTGCCACGCAGGGGTGTCCCCCGTGTGGGGGAGCCCCCACGCGCAAGGAGTGCGCCCGTGAGGAAAGCCGCCCAGCGTGAAAAGAAAGTGCAGCCTGCCCAGGAATGGCGCCGCCCACACTTCCTGTGCCGCTGACGACAACAGAAGCGGACAAAGAAACAAAAGCAGACAAAGAAACAAAACGCAACAAATAGACACCAAGAACAGACAACCAGGGGAGGGGGGGAAATTAAATAAATAAATAAATCTTTAAAAAAAAAAATAGATGTTCTCATCTAGATGAACGAGACTTCCATCAGATGCTCATACAATAGAAACCTCCATTGCTACAGTTACAGAATGATAGAGGTGGTGGGTGGTAGGAGATCCTTTTTTTCTTTCTCTTTACCCACATGTTCTTCCTATATAATGACACTCATATTGTGGATCTTCAGATAGTTGAGTGTCTTCTGGACACAGAGGGCCACCATCTAATTTCTTCAACTACCTATTGAACTTGAAGAGGAATAAAGCAATTAAGTATCATAAGTCCCCCAAAAAACAGTAAATTTACATCTTTGATCTAAAATTGTAAGTGTTCTTGGTCTAATGCCTGTACAGGAATCTTCAATTCCTGTGCCTTGTTTTTCCCATCTCTGAAATGGGACAATAATAATACTTACCTCATAGGATCGTTGTGAGGACTGAATGAATGAATGTGTGCAAGTGATCAATAAGTATTACCTCATTTGCAAATTGAAATGCACAATGAGGCACAACTATTGTTTCTGCTCCTCCTCATAAATATTTTCTCCTATGATTCTTGAAAAGATAACTTTACAAAATACATCAGGTGTATTTTCTTAACAATTTTTGTTTTTCCCATCAAATAAAACTACATAGTTGGTTAATTCAGTAGGCACTTAAATTCAATTTCCCTTTAAGAAGTAATCCAAATTTTTTGAAAAGTAGATTAAGCTAGTTTGTCCAAGCAAAACAATCCAGAGAGATTTTTCAGTCCTGCATTTTTAGAAATCTCTTAATCCTTACAGCTTTGTCTCTGGCAAAGCCTGGACTAAAAACTCAAAGCTTCTTAATAACAAGGTATTCCCTGTATTTGTGCCATAACTACCTTAAAACAGTTTTGACTCATGTTTGTGTATCTAGAAGTTACTTAGAATTAATGTGAGGTTTGTGGTAAATGGTTTCTTCCTGAGCAGTGCTTACCTGTCCTTGGACTTCCACCATCAAAGAATTCTAGAGTTGAATAAATTGTTGTTGAAAGAACTTCATCAATTATGAAATTTGTCAGCTGCTCTGGAATCCTCAGAGCAGCCCTGAGAGGTAGTATTCTCGTCCCCATATCAGAGATTCAGAAACTAAGGCTGTGGTTTCTCACCTATCTGCGGCCACACACAAAACTAGAGGTTTTAAGAGGCTGTGGGATGCCGTAAGTGTTGAGAACTGGAGGGCAGAGATTACACTTTCGGTAGGTTAAGATGTTTCCTTCAGACTTGGTCTATTCCTTTATGCTACTAGGGGTTTGAATAATCATCTGCAAGCTCCCATATAGATCAAGTAGTCAGAATGAGAAACATCCGTATGTTCCACTCGGATCAATGTCTTTACCATTTCTGGGTTAACCCTGTTTAGTCCACCTTTCCCCTAAAATTTGACATGTTTCCGAAGCAAGGCATTAACAAGTCTGTTGTGGGCTGATTTGTTCTCAGAGAGGTCCTTGACATAACCCAAACTCTCAATCCTGTTAAATACAGCTGATCAGTGTTTTTCACTCATAGTTACACATGTCCAATGAGGTACGAGTTTCTCACTGGACAGAAAGTTCCTTGAGAAGTGAGAGTGTGTCATGGCCATTTCCTTAACCCTGTTCCCTGGGTCCTGCCACATAGCGGACGAGTAATAAAAGAGTTTCAAAATTAGCCCCTACCTCGTAACCATCATTGTGTTTTGTGCTGTGGGAGGTAGAAAGCCTGTTGCAGGCATTGCTTGCTTTAACGACCTAAAGTCTGGATGAGGCAATAAGGCATGGACTCCTCAGAGCTCGAGAACTGTCACCACCAGTGGCCAGAGCTGGAAGGTTCTGACTCTGAAAAAAGGAGTGATTGTCTGGGCTTCTCTCAAGAAAGGCTGGGAAGAACTGGCCTGAAACTAGTCTTGGAGGGTGGCAAAGAACTGGAGGGAGTGATGAGGCATTGCACGTGACAGAGGGAACACGCAGCCCATGTGTGTCTGGGGGCATGGCTTGTGGATTCCTTGTGTGTAGGAATTTTGAACAATGTTGTGGATGGAAAGGCTGAAGATATCTGCCCTCACCTCCTGAAGTGTCCTTGGAATGGGTGCTTCCTAGACTCACTCTCCAAATGCTGCTTCCGTCATTTGAGCAGCTGGTGGGCTATACTGGGAGCGTTCGACTGTTGTTACAGGAAAAAGCAAAAGCTGTTTAATTTAAGGTGGAAGAGAGAAGGCAAACATGGAGGGGAAGCTTGGAGAACAAACACCATCAGAGTGTGGCATTGCACCAACCTGTTGCAACAGGAAGCATGGAGAGGGGTGCCAATGGAAGGCATGGGTGCAGTGAAGAAAACACCAGGGAAAGGAGGTAACTTATTAGATCAGAGCAGAAGCTAATGGGCTAGAAAAAATATCAAAATTACGTGCACACCAAAACGTTCTGCCGTGAGCATGAACTGATCATGCTTCCTTTCTCACCCCTCCCCCACCATCTTGCCTCTTCTTAAAATTAAAATTTTTCTGTCATGTTCAATATATACATCTAAAATGCTGGGACAGCATACCACATGACCCCGATCAAATGAACACATTTTGAAAGCTAAGATTTGAGCTGTCTCTTGTACCCATGCAGCAATCATGCATTTGCTGTTGCAGAATGCATGATTTAGGGCATTAGTCATTTTGCCTCCTTGTTTTTCACATTTAGTTAATATCGAGTGGCCTGTTGCTACCGATCTTGGCAATGCCCATGTGGCTTGGCAAGGTTTACCCTTGGCCCTTTTGGCCGTAGGAGATGAACTAACTGTGTCCCAGTAGGGCGAGGCACAAAGCAGACTCCAACTTGGCACCTTCCCTGCACTGTCTGCATAGACACTCCGTGGAAACACGTCTCCCACCTCGGCGATGAATGCACTGTGGAAAAATGCGTGTTTGTGTAAAATGTAAATGCTTCATAGCATTCGAGAGGAGGGTAACTCTTAGGCAACCTCTCAGGCAATCTCATGGGATGGACTGGATTTTGGAGGCATGATCATTTCCAATGCACTGTGGCGAGGTCAGTAATATCAGAGGCAAACATTTGTGGGTAAAATTGCTAGAAGTCTTGCTTTGTTTTTAGGTTTGTTTTGGGGTTTTTTTGGCTAGCAGCGTGTTAATTTTGGGGGGTTCATCATGGCTTGGGGCATGTTATGGCTTCGGCAGCTCACCATTATGCCCACCATCCTACCCCTCCACCCCTCATGCATGCTCCCCACCTAGTCTGAATTGGCCTGAACTCCCACTTACAGACTCTCACAGTCCCTTCTTAGGAACCAGGCCATACTTTTTCTTCAAATAATACTTGTCTATCACATTAATTGTGTCTTCTTCACTGGTAAGTAATATCCCTAAAGTTAGAGACCATGTCTCTCTTGTGTATTGCTGAGGCCCCAGAATCTAGTAGCGGATCCGATACTTGTTGAAAGAACTGTTAAATAACCAGTAGGTAGTTCAGCACTCCCAAAAGAATGTAGGACAGAGCTATTCCCTCACCAACGTTAACACACAAATGAACACGTGAACCCACAAGCCGCTTTAGTGCCTTCACTCCTGTGTGGGGCCCGTGTTAGGTCCAGCCCCTGCCCTTGAGCGTCTGGGTTCTGGATGGCTTAGCTCTGCTCAGTGCTTGGCCTCTCACAGAGAGAGATGTGCTGTGTCTCCTCCTCAGTGTCCTGGGCTTTGGTTACACAGTGGGATGGGAATCCCTGATCTACATTTGCAGCTATACATCTAGATCTAGATCTATATGTGTTCATAGGCTATACCCTATTTTTTCCCTTCAAAAACCCTTTATACTTTTATGTTATTTATCTGAAACCTCCAAATAGAATTCCATAGAGAAAACCCATTTTCTTTTTTCATGCCAAAAAGAGCTTAGAGGAAGCAATGGGCAGATAGACCTGCTCTCAAAACTCTCAGGACTCTTAACCTCCAGGTTGGGACACAGGTGAGGGTAGACCCTCTGCCTAGCAAAGCATTTGTTCATTGGAAAGCATAATTCTGGAAAAAAGAAGGTCTCTACTGCTGTGGACCCTTTTCATTCCCAGGGCCCATGTGGCCCTGGAGTGGTTATGAGCTGGACCACTTAGACACAGTGAGATCATCTGAGGGATGCAGAAGCTTGGGTAAAATTATAAAGTGGCATTTTGTATAATTGAACGAACTGCTACTTCTGATTTTGGAGGTGGGGTGGGGATGCTGGCATAACGATAAATGGGAACTGTTTGAGAGATGAGGCATAATGGAGACTTACCTTAAGGTTTAAAAATAAAGCTGGAATTTCTCATTGGGACCAAGTGTTTGGGGCATATCCCAGATGAGCTTTATTGAAAAGAGCGGGTTCTTCTAGAGCCAAAAAGAGCAGGTGGCACATACAGCTTTATGTTTTGCTGTTTGTCCTCCCAAATATTCTAGGTCTTTATGTATTTTTGTTGGGTTAGAGGTGTAAACAAATATATCATACTACAATACAATAATATGCATCCTCCGGCAACTCCCTGCAGAGATGAAATAAATGCAGACGGCTTTGAAAGGGATACAGAGACAGTTCCTTGAGTCATTAATGGACGACACAGCCTTGTACCCGTTGAGCCATTTAGCATGAAGGTGGCCATCACAACAGTCTGGTAACGTGGTTCTACTCTGCCTGTAATATCATTTAGATATTACAAGGTGATATCAAATTACATTTTTAGAATATCTCAAGCACACAGTGGTTTTGTATGCTCGCCTTTATGTGTGTGCCCTACTTGCAGAATTGCAAAGGGGCTTTTGGAATGGCCCTTTGCATTTGGTACTCGACCTTCTCTCCAGACCAGGAGAGAGGAAAGACTAGCATGCCGTATCTCAGCTGATTTCTCTGTGCACATTATCTGTTATGGCATTTGCGCCCCACTTGGACAAATGCCCACAGCATCCTCTGTGTTTGGGGCTGCGGTAGCCAACACAGCCTCCTCCCAGGTCTGTAGGTGAAACGCTGAACTCTCATGCTATTTCGCTCCTCTCAGGGTCTTAATTGGTGAAATGACATGAATAGATTGCCCAGTAGTATTAAGAATCATAACAAATATTTCACAGCACCTGACACTTATCAGACACGTATTTTGCATTTATCAGACAATATTTTGGGGCTGTTCTGAGCATTTTCCATGTACAAACTCACTTGATCCTCTCAGCCACCCTATGAAGCCAGGACCTGCCACAGTTTCAGTCAGAACAACCCAGTGGGCCTCATGTGCCTGCAGCACCAAGGTGGGGGATTCTCAGGGGGATGCCTGAACAATGCTGGAGACCCTCCGAATCTCTCTCATGGGATGGCCAGACTGCCTTGAGCTGACCCCAGTTTAAATCCCAATAGTTTCTGGGAGCCTCTCATTGGCAGGATCTATTGGCAGAGAACTGTACAGTCAGGGAGGATTTTGAACAGTAAGTATGGTAATGAATGTCAACACAATATCCAGGACACACAATTACTGATAGTACTTCCATTAGACAGGGAGGAAACTGAGGCACAGCATGGTCAAGTGACTTGTAACTTGTCCAAGTTTCTACAACTAGAAAGTGGTGGGTTTAGAATTTAAACCCAAGCAATCAGTTTCATAGTGTGCCTTTAATCACTTTGTCATACCACCTGTCTGATTCTGCCAGGACTATGAAAAATAACACACAATAGGCTGGCTGAACCACCACAACTTATTGTGTTGTGGTTTCAGAGCTTAAATGTCCAAAATCAAGGCATCTGCAAGGTTTTCTCCCAGAGTCGGTATTATGTATTATGACTTTGGCTTGACACAATTCAAGCCAAAGTATTATGACTTTGGCTTGACACAATTCAAGCCAAAGTATTATGACTTTGGCTTGACACAATTCTTGGAGTGTGTCGGCTTGCCTCTCTGCCTCCACCACATGGCCACCTCCTTCTCTCTTCTGATATCTACTTTCCTGGTTTCTACCGATGTCTAGCTTCTCCCTGTGGCTTTCTCTGACTTTCATGTCCGATTTCCTTTGCTTCTAAGGACTTCTGCCATCTGGGATTAAGGCCCACTTGACTTGATTTGGCCTCATCTAAATAGGATCTTTGAAGATCCAATCACGAACCACACCTTCCACATCTTAGCTGACAATACTATCCTCAGAGGTCTTATTTACACATGGGTACATGCTCAGAGGAACAAGGATTAAAACTTGACTATGTCTTTGGGGGGGGGGGACGTGATTCAATCCCAACACAATCGTTCTGCGAGGGAGGGGTCACAGGGATAGGTGCTGTGGGCAGTGCTTCAGCGAGACCATCTCATTTAAGTCTCACAGCACCCCATGAGGGACAAGGGCAGGTGGATACCATGTACAGGAGAGAAATTTCCTTAGAGGCTTGGTCCCTGCTGGAGGCTTCCATGGTTGTCATGAAGGGGCTCCCAAATGCAGAAGGATGCCTGAAGTTTTTGGAGCCAGGGATGAGATCAGCCTGAGTGTGTAGTCATCATGGATGTCCCTTGGGTGGTGGGTTGGTGGAGGATGGGAGCATGTCCTGAGACATCATAAAAGTGCTCTGTGAGCGAAGGAGCTTCCTTCTCACTCAATCCTAGAGACCACAGCAAGGGAGGAAGGTGGATCTGGAAGGATGGAAAGATGCTTTCATCTTCCTTGAGGCTTTTCAAGCCAAGGTGAGGCCTAAACTGAGGAAAAATCACTAAAATATTGCATTTGGAAATTAGACTAAACCAGACATTTTAATATCAGAGAATGATGCTTTATTAATACCTGAAACTGACCAGAAAAGCTGTGGGCTATCCTGAGACATCATGCAATTCTGGGGAATAGAGATTTGGAAGCAGATTTGAGGATAGTGGTGGGTTAAAAGTGAAACTATTTCCTGATCACCCCTCCCAAGTTCACCCCACCCCATTAACTGGTTGTACAGGTATCATCTCCCTTCATTCTCTCTAAACTGTTTGAGGCTTGGTTTGTGTGTCATTCTCCCCATTTTATAGGTAAGAAAGCGAAGGCTTAGAGAGTTAACTGATTTGCTGAGGTCACACAGCACAAAAAGAAAACCAGTCAAACAAACAGAAACATTCCATTGGGTTAGTGCAGTTAAGTTCGATCAAGACCGCCTGAAAATGCATTTTCTCTTTAGTGGATTTGCTCCGGTCTGTGCTAGACACTTGGCTATGTACTGTAATAAATTCTTGTGGAAGAGATTATATCAGCACTTAATGGGAAACTGGTGTGTAGTTAATGAATCATTAATATTCCTGCAAAGCAGGCTTTAATTGTGATATCTGGTAAAGAATCCAAGCCTAAGGTACTATTAATGATTGAATCTGGCATTGATTTATTCAGAAGGGCATGGAAGGTGGTATTTTATTACTTGGCACTAGAAGGGACCAGGTTAAAGTGACAAATTGAGTGATCAATAATCCGTGGGGGACCGATATCAGTTGGGCTCTGACTGGGAGAAAATAGAAATTGTGAAAACGATAATAGTGGAAGGACAGCATTTTCAGACTAACTCTACCCTGGATAGTGGCACAAGGCAGATCCCACTTCAGCTGGCATTCTGATGCATGGAATAGAAGAATGGAGATTGTGGTAATGAAGTTCTTGAAATTACAACAAGCCAAAACATTTTGTTAACTTTATGACGTCTGGAGGTTGGTTAACGTCAGCACCATCTTGGATAGAGCCAGCCCCAGCAGCAGGAAAATTTAGTCCTGATACAATTACAGTGTTTGCCTCAAGCTCCTGGAAGACAGCATGCCTGCATTGTCCTTAGTTTGCTTTCTTGTCTTTAAGCCTATTTTCATATTTACTTGCCCTTAAAAATCTCAGCACATAATCATCACCACCACCACCACCATCACATCCCCCTCCTCCCAGAATGTTTGTACTTCTTTTGCAATCAAATTAAAATAATGCTAGAAAAATTTAAGCTTTGTCCCAAAGAAAATGCCTACAACCTCTAAGCACAGAAACTATGAAAAAATTCTTCAAAACCTACAAATTTACTTTATAAGAAAATATGATTTAATATAAAATAGTATGGATTTGAAAATTTTCAAAATGAAATATTGGGGAAATATTATGGAATAATAGAGTGAAAAACTAAAAGTAACTCCAAGGTATTCTATTATGTTCCTTTTTTATTCCACATAGTATGTTCGAATCCATGATCCTACTAAAAAAATCAGAAAATGTGCATGTCTTTGGGGGAAGCTGCCTAACATTGAGTGGAATTTAGCAAATTACTACTAAACCAAATAAAAGTACACTAGTGATTCATAACTGTACCCCAGGCCATAAACACAGCTGAAAGGCAATGTTGAAAGAGTGTCTTAACCCGAAGCACCAGGGTGTGGCCATAAAATGCTCGTCTCACATCAGCCAGGACTGAGTCTTCTTGCCTCAAGTTAGGCAGCCTGGAAAACTCTGGGGGCCACTGTTAAAACAGTGGAAGATGGAACCCGCAGATGACTGCCTGATTCAGTTTTCCTTACTCTTTGACATCAAATTCTATGCAGACATGGCAGCTTAGAAGTCACTTTCAAAGATAAAACATAAAGATTTGTTAGGAAATCTAGAGTGCACATGATGTATTTCAGCAAAATAATGACCAGTGCTATAAAGAGTAGAAGGAGCAGGATGGAATAGAACAGGGCAAATGTGACACACACCATAGGCTGTTAGATGTAACAGTTATTTTGTGGCTTATGAGTGTTAGTGAACTTTGCTTTGAATCAAATAGAAGCTGTTTTCAGGTTTTTTATACCTTCTTTTTTTTCCTTCTGTACAGGGAGTCCTCTTAAAGATAGAGGAAGCTGAAATGAATGGGATCATCTGGAAAGCATGAGGTTATGATTCTGCAACAATAATTGAGACAGTAAAATACTAAACCCCAATGTTTTCAGGATATATGTAAGACTATCATTACTTGGCAATGGATGAGTTATAAGAAGATTTCCACAATCAACTCATATAGAGATAAGGTACAAATGTCTGGGTAAAAATTAAATGAACTTAATTATATGTTCAAATATGAGTGCTTTTATTTATTTATTTATTTAATTTTAAAAATATTTAAAAGAAGCTTTAGATTATATAAATATACATCGAAAATATAGGGATATTCCCGTATATCCTCCTCCTCCCCCTCCCCCACTTTTCTCCATTAACAACCTCTATGATTAGTGTGATACATTTGTTATAATTGATGAACACATATTAAAGCATTTCTACTAACCACGGTCAATAGTTTACGTTATGGTTTACACTTTGCTCTGCACATTTTTGTGGGTTTTGACAAAATGTATAATGGTCTTTATTTATCTTTGCAATGTCAGGCAGACCAATTCCAATGTCCTCACAATGCCCCTTATTGCACTTGTTCTTCCTTCTCCCTCCCCTCAGAACCTCTGGTGACCACTGCCTTTGTGTCAATGTTGCAAGTTCTTCCATTGTTAGAATAATAATCCCCACAATTGTAATTTTAACCACAGACCTACGAATTCCCAGAGTTCACCTGTTCCCTCCTCCAGCCCTCTCTCCAATTCCATGGATAGTCCAACCCAAGCGCCCTACCCAATTCCCCCTCACATTCCAGCACCGTTGACCCCCCTCACATCCCTGCACCAACATCACCCCATCCACTGCCCACCCTCTTCCACCTTATAATGGGCACCATCTCACCACACTCTAATAAATATGAGTACTTTTAACTAAATATATTTTAGGTGTGAAAGTCATGAATAATGAATCCACCATTTCTTATAATTTAAATACAATCTTAAATTTCAGTTATGATTTTCTAAAACCTTCAACCCTACTTTTACAAACTCTGGTATATTTTAAACACAATAAGCCTACCATCCAACACTCCCTTATCTCGAATTCCCTGTTAGCCAGGGTTTTCAATCCTTCTGCTATGCTCAGGAAAATGATCATGGAATGGAACCAAGCAAACATGATAGAGCTGGTTGAGTTTGACTTGGAGGGCCCTGTACCTAACACCTAGTACCTTTCTCCCTGAACAATGTCTCCCTCTTTTTTTCTTCATTGCCTCTCTCAGAATTTAAGTCCTGCAAAGACCAACTTTATGTTGATCCATGCATCTGCCTGAGGAGCTGTAATGTGCTACCATTTCCAGGTAGAGTTGCAATCTACCTGTGAGCAGAAGTTCAAGTCTCAGAAATGAAATGCTCATTGTGAAGTTTCAGGAACCACTGAATTGTTAGGAAAGTATTTCCTAATACAAGAATATGCTCTTGTGTATCTGAAGCCCTGTTATAGAGGTGGCTGTCCCATTTTGAAAGATGCTAACACGCATCTTTCAATTTGGAAAGACTCAGTTGCATTCAAACGATTTTACTCTAGGCTACATTAGAACAGTGTCTTTCCTTTACAAATTAGTGATCCACTTAGATAGGACAACATTTTTTTAAAACCTGCACCAACAAAGGGCCAGGTTTTGTGCTAAGTCTTTTCACATTTGTTGTCTCATTTAAGTCAATGCTTGAACACACCCAAATAGCACCAACTACCCATTCCCCTTTCTTTTGGACCCAGCTCAAGTCCTTTCCCTTGGACAACTCTTTCTCCAAACTTATCTTGCCTTCTTGAGAGCATTATATTTTGGTTGATCCACTGGGCTAATGGTCAGCAAACTACAGCCACAAGAATTCTTTAACATTCCTAGAGATTGAAAAGAATCAAGAGAAGGAAAATATTTTGTGATGGGAAAATTATATGCTATTTAGATTTGTGTCCATAAATAAAGTTTTATTGGAACATGGTCACACTCATTGATTTCCATGCAGTCTAGAACTAATTTTGTGCTACAACCACAGAGATGAGTAGTTGGGACAGTTATGATAAGCCCCCCACAAACCTAAAAGGCCTAAAATGCGTACCTTTGTTCTGGGTATGACAGAAGGCATAAAACAAAGGTTCCCAGAGAAGCAGATTGTTCTCTGTTTGGCTATTCAGGATTCAACGGAATACTGGAAAATGTAGTCAGAGCAGTAAATAATAATGGCTACATATATTTAGTGCTTCCTATGAGCTAAACTCTTTGAAAATATCGTCTCATTCAATTGCTACTTCATTCATTTGAGGAAGGCATCATTACACCCATCTTGCAGGTGAGAAATCTCAGCTTAGAGAGCCTGAGGGATGTAAACTCATCTCAACAACTGCAGAGGCAGAATTTAAACCAAATTTAACTGCCTCTAAAGATCACGACCTCAGCCACTTTGCTCTGCTGTCTCCAGACCTTCGGAGGAGCGTTGAAGACTGCTTTCAGATGTTGGCTCTCCCAATTCTTAGCTGTATAGCCTTGGCCAAGATACTGGGGAGCAAAGTCTCACACACTGGGCTACTTACAACAACAGATAGGTCATCTCTCACATGCTGGAGCACAGAGTCTGAAGTCCAGGTATTGTAGGGTCATGCTCTCTGCAGTCTTTAAGGAAGAACATGTTGCCTGACTGTCTCCTTGGCATTCCTTGACTTGCAGCATTTCAAGCTCTGCCCCCATCACCCTCTCGATGGCCTCCTTCTCTTTCTGTGTCTCTCTCTTCTCTGCTTCTTATAAGGACGCCAGTCATATTGGAATAAGGGCCTACCCTACTCCAGTATGACTCCATGTTAACTAATTCTCTCTGTCACAACCCTATTTCTGGACCCTTCTGAGGTCCTGGGGATTAGGACTTCCACAGATCTCTCTTGGGGCCACATCTCAATCATACCACTTGCCTTCTTTGGGGCAAATTGTGTCCCACTGGATTGTTGTGAGGCTCAGAGGAGGTGGTGTCTGTCCTAGTGGCTGGCACAGCTCACTCTCAACATACAATGATCAAATCCCAAAGAGTCACGGGCTTTAAAAGTTTCCAAACGCCCACCAACATTTATTCTTTTTTTTTTCTAGGCAAGGGCGTAAAGACTTTATTAAGAAACAAGAAAAGTACACGGTCCGAGGCATGGTCCGCAGTAGTCCTGCAGAGTGAGATGTGCCCATCAACATTTATTCTTGATCTAAAATGACCAATTCCTATTAGCCACAAGATTTTATTTATCCCGTTACTTTAAAGGAGATGTGCCCTGTGGCTTTGACATTGGTCTCTGTTGCTGGAAGAGGAGTCTGCCCCTGGCCCTTTGCAGCCTGAATCTTGTATTTTCTACTAGCATCCATGAAGCAGTACTAGTCCTTGACCTATATGTGGTGCCGATTTGGAAAGCAATGAATGAAATCAGGCATTTCAAACTTTTGTGAGTCGACTGTACTCACAAATAGCTTCCTGGGCTTGCTGTCAATGTTGGGCGACATAATTGTAATAGGTGACATCCCGTGCTGTGTGCTTCATCTTTATCTCATTTAACACTCAAAGCACCTTCCTGAGGCAGGTATGATAATTGTAACATACCGCTCTGCAGGAGGGGAAGCTGAGGCACAGAGAAGCTAAGTAACTTGCCCAAGACCTTGTAGCTAGGAAGAGAAAGAATTGGGGTTCCTGACCCCATGTTGGGCAGTGCTGGCATGCACTGCGGGCATGTCAGATAATGAGAGGGGTCCCTGCTGGCCTCCTTGGAGAAGCAGTATTGGACTAGCCACGGTCATGGATGGAAACCGAGGAGGCATGGGCTAACAATGTCGTCATCCTCAGCAATTCCTGGACCTCTCTGCTCCTCAAGTGGCCATGCTGATCCAGGGGAACCCCAAGCTTTGCATCCATTACTATAAAAAACAAAAAGTTAATATATAAAATGTCTTACATATGGGCCAGACCCACGAGCTTGGAAAGAAGACGTGGAACTGATAGACTTTTAAAAATTATGAGAAAGGCCTGAGATGAAAATACTGAATTTTACTAACAATGGAGCAAAGTACTCCACTGTAACTGCACCCACGTTAAAACTGACTTGAGTGGACCAAGAAAACAAAAGTAAATTCACCAGCACAGTCAACCACCCCTTTTGGGTGAACCCTTTGTCAGTTGAAAAGTCTTCAGTGTTAGCACTGAAGATTTCAAGATGGCAAAAAGCCGAGCATGAGAGAAGGGGCACTAGAGGTCACCTTTTGAACATGGGAGCGCCTCCATGCCAGTTCCTTTTGATGGCGCCCCCTGCAGGTGTGAGCCGCCATGCCATCCTGTTCAGCAGTGGGTGAACCTTTCCAGGTCCACGTTGGTATCTGCAGTCCAAGAAGGCATGGTGCGGCTCAGAGTCTGCCCAGAGAAGTCAACCAAAATGCCTACAATCCAAGACAAGAGGCTATGGAGGAAAAATCAATGTGGACATTAACATTCGAGAAGGAGAAAAGGACAAGACGCCATTTAAAAAGCATCCTCAAGGCTATCAAGGACATTTTATAGGCAATGATGCGTGTTCTAGAATTTACCTGAAAAAAATGAATGCAAGTCGTAACAAGAATGAACGAGTGAGGTTGAAAGGGTCACTTTTTTTCCTTAAGGAACGATTTGTTCAGCACGAAACTGATTACTTAAAAAAAGTCACAGTTTGTCTTGGGCTTCCTAAATAGATATATTGTAAACTCCTTTTTTAACCCAGATAAGTTAGCTGAAATCTACTAGAAAGTAGGAAATATAATTAGGTGACCAAACTTATGAGTCTTGTCCCTTAAATATTTTATTATTTTTATTATTATTAAGTAATAAACTGCAAGTAACTTAAAGTTACAGCAATGCCAGTGTTCTGTGACAGCAATAAAAAAGATTTGTAAGATTTCTGATGTGGCATCAGTGATGGTTGGCTCTTTGCCCAGGGTAGAATGGGAGGCTTGAGAGGTGAAGATGAGGTTGGGAAACCACAGAAGATCCGATTTCAAAAGGATGGGCCCACTGGTTCCCAGTGTTCTCCCAGCTCACTTGCCCAAGATCAATCCCCCCTTAAACAGGTGCCTAATCACCAGGAGAATGCCAGGATTGCCACCAGCTTCCTGGCAATCCCAGGCAACCAGCCAACCCCAAACCATGCCGGTCAATATTTAAACCTGTGCAGATGTTAGCCACCAGGTGGCGCCCAACTGCTCACGGGACAAGCTTGGGTTTGCTGGCGTCACCAGAGTCCCAGAAACTCAAGCTGGTCATTCATTAACCTGGCAAGAACAGCACCTGCTTTTATACCATTGCTTTCTTTTAAGCTCTTTGAAAAATATTATTTTACATGAGCATTTCCAGACTTAAAAATAAAAAAGGTATATTAGTCCACCCCTTCCCACCCCCAATTTGCACTATCCAGAAGCACGCAGCTGTTTACCATTCTGTTACCTGTTTTTTATTCATCTATCTATCTATCTATCTATCTATCTATCTATCTATCTATCTATCTATCTATCTATCTATCTATCTATCTATCTATCTATCTGCATGCCATACTTCTCAATAACTTGCTTACAATGGGATTCCATCACTTACTTCAGCTGTGGAAGTTATCTATTGAGTCCTATCATGAGTCTTGGATTTCTTTCATACCTCCTCCATCTATCACACAGAAAGGAGCATGTTTTTATTCCAAACAATTCCAATATACTTGCGCAATGACTTTTGGTTTTGGTATTTACCTAACTGTATAAATATTAGTCACGGTTGTGCCAGTTGATTCCATGACTGTGTTTCCTTTCTCGTGCAAAGTTTTGTTATTCCTGAAGTGAATGGGGATTCCTTTCTTTCGTTTGCTTTGGTTCTACATGAGTATCAGTATTTAGTCCCATACATTTAAATGGAACTGTCAGTCTCTCAATTAATTCAGAAATTTCAGGTAATCTATTAGAGACTTTTGGGGGGTCCTCACTCTTGGAGTCCTTTCTCCTCTACTCCCACGGGGCTCCACTCCAGCCTCCTGGGACTTGCCTTCTTCATCATGTTCAGGACCTCCCTCTACTTTCTCCTGTAGGGAGGGAATGGGGAATGTTCTTCTCTTTCATGATTTAGTAAAACAAGTCCTCCAGTAGCTTCGTGAGAAAGGATTCAGGAACACTAACACTTTGGAGAACTTGTTCATCTTTATTCTACCCTGCTACTACAAGATGGAGGACTAGGCTGGGTTGGGATGGTGATTCTTTTTCTCCAGAGTTTCAGTCACTGCTGCCGTCTCCTAGAATTTGGGGTTGCTACCAAGAAATAGGGTGCCCTTCTGAGCCATGATTCTTTACTGTGGAAAGTTTCAGGAAGTTTTTAGCATCCTCTTATCCCTAGTGGTCTGAAATTTCATAAGGAAATGACTTGGAATGGACATTTTTTCATTGCAGGTTTTTGTCCTGGTTTTCAGGGGGTCATTTCATTCTAGAGGCTCATGTGCTTCCATTGGGGGGGAAGGCTCTTGAATAAGTTCTCTGATAAGACAGTTCCATGCATATTCTTTATTGTCTTTTTAAGAACACCTACAATTTGGATGTTGGGTCTCCTTGGCTCATTTCCTAATTAACCCCCCCCTTTTTTTCCTTCCTATTTTCCATTCCTTTTTTTTTGTTCTACTCTTTGGGAAACTTCCTCACAACCATATCTTCCAATCATTCCTTTTGAATTTTTATTTTTGCTATCATATTTCAATCTTCAAGAGCTCATTCTTGCTCTCTATGTTGTCCTTTTCACAGCATCATGCTCTTGTTTCATAGCTAAATGTTTTTGTTATTTCCCTGACACTATTAATACACGGAGAAGTTTCCATTTGCTCTGTATTTTGTGTTTCTTTCTACTTGATTTTGTCTCTGTCATTCATGATGGAGACGTTCCTAAAATGTTAATCCTTGGGAGTTCATTCATATTTCAGTTACTAGGAATCTCTGGCTCTATATGTGTGTGAGCTGGGGGAAAGGGGCTTGTTAATTAGTGGTTTCTCTAGGGATGAGCGGGGTCCCTAGCTTTTCCACTGCAGAGCCCCGAATGCCCCTGTCTGTACGTCCTCTCTCTTGTGAACGTCAGCTTCCCCAAGAGCAAATTCACTCTCCTTGAGGGGGCAGTGTGCAGGCAGGGGTGGTCTAAGTGTGGCTTCCTGTCCCCTGGAGGCAGCACAAAGAGAAGGGAGATTAGACGAGGGGACTGTCGCTCCATCTTCCTTTCCTGAGTGACAGCTCAGTTCCACCCACAGGGGTCCTGGCCACTGTATCGGGTGCTCCCTGGAGGTTTGCCCAAGGCTCTTGCCAGGTTCTAGGAGATGCCCACATCAGGCTGCCTGGGGCGGGAAGCAGGGAAGGAACCTGGGCACCCCTCAAATTGCCCGGTGCTTCTAAGTCCTAAGCCATTCGGGGTCCCATCTGGGCTCCCCTTGCCTCTCGGTGGCTCCTGCCCACAAAGGTTTCAGGTTTCTCTCCGTGCCACGTCGGGGAGCACACAGCCTCCCTCTCC
This sequence comes from Dasypus novemcinctus, assembly GCF_030445035.2. Classification (NCBI taxonomy): domain Eukaryota; kingdom Metazoa; phylum Chordata; class Mammalia; order Cingulata; family Dasypodidae; genus Dasypus; species Dasypus novemcinctus. The sequence continues at coordinate 162,279,934 of NC_080676.1, read as the reverse complement.
CGGACTTTCCAGTGACACTGGCATCTTTCACTGGAGGCATCTCCCAGCCCATTCCCTTTATTCTTTTACCCTCATCTGAGTGAGCTTCCTGCGTGGAGCTTGTTACAGTTCTCTGCGCTTACCTGGAAGTCCCTTAACTTCTACAATATATTTTGTATTTTTAGTGTCCTCGGGAATGATCTGGAAAGAATTTGCGGGGATGTTGGGACGCTGAGAGCAGGCCACCTGCACAGCCACGCTGGCCAAGCCGCGGGCCTGGCAGGGGGAAGGACTCGTGCTCCTCAACGATTTGCTCATTCTTGGAGAGGTCACTTTTCTCCAAATCTCTTTCCTCCCCTGCACAAGGAGCGTCCTCTCCGGACACGGGCATCATAGCGCTGTCACGGGGAGGAGGAAGAGCGAGGGACGTCACCAGTCCCTGCCGAGCAAAAGTGTGGAATTAAACGCAGCCCACCTGGCCACTTCTCTTAGAGTTGGCTACTTCCAGGCGCAACGTAACGTTTCTTCCGCCTTTTGAGACACCGACGCTGGAAGGAGCGCGTCGAGCACGGTTTCCACCCAGGACCCAGAAGACCTGCCCCATTTCGCTTCTCCCGCGGTGTCGCAGGCCTCCTCGCCCGCCCTCCCGCCCTCGCACGCGCCCGGGAGCCCCCGCCGCGGCTTTAAGACCGCAGAGCGCCCCGGCGGCCGGAGGCAGGGGAGGGTGCCCCGCTCGCCGCCGCTCGGCTCGGCTCGGCTCGCGGGCAGGGCAGGGGAGCGGCGGGCGCCCCGCGATCGGGCCGCAGCGGAGGGAAGATGAGCCTGCCGGCGCGCCTGCTGCCTGGCGGCGGGGGCTGAGGCCGGCGCGGGCTGGGCGGCTGCCGCCTGCGGCGTCCGGGCGCCGCGTCCCGGGATGCGCTCCTGCCCGCGGCGGCGGCGCGCTGGCCCCGCGGCCGGCCCGGGCTCCCCCTGAGCCGACGGCGCCCCCGGGCTCGCAGCCCCGCCGGCCGCCCCGCGCGGGCCGCAGCGGCGCGCGGCGGCGCCCGGGAGCAGGGCTGCGGGAGCGCAGCGCGCGGCCAGCGCGGCCCCCGGCCCCGCGCCCGGCCCCCGCGCCGCGCGCCCGGGCGGCTGGGCAGCGGCGGCGGCGGCGGCGGGCGGCGGGCGGCGGCCCCGGGCAGGTGGCGAGCGGAGCCGGGCGCGGCGCGGGGGCCGGGCAGGCGCGGCGCGGGCGGCCGGGCAGGGGCATGTGGATACTGGCCCTCTCCTTGCTCCAGAGCTTCGCCAACGGTGAGCGGCGGCGCCGGGCTGGCGCTGTTTATTCGTTTTGTCGTTTCTGCTCCTCGGAGAAAGTGTCACGAGATGGGGAGGGGTCGTCTCAAAAGCGTCCCCGTGATGTGCGCTTTTGGTGCCGAGAGCTGATCAGTTGCCAAAACGAAAAATCAAAAAGCCCCCAGCCCTTTGGAACTAGATGACCTGGCAAAGCACAGCCGTCGTCTAACTTTGAACACTTCCCCCTTTGATTTTCTAAAATACCCCTGAACCCCAACGTCTCCGCTCTCTTTCCTGACCTTTGAGGGGACTCCCAGTTGGCTGGTGTGTCCCCGGTTAGCAGGTGCTCAAAGGCGACCGGTTCCGAGGCTGTGCCAAAGAGAGGTGCTCAGCTTGGGGTGATGTAAAGCTCCGGGGAGAGGCAGCTGCGGGTCGGGATCCCTTGGATCCGCGCGGAGGGAGCCCGCTCCACGCCGGTCTTCCAGGGAACCGGTGCCCACCCGGTCGCTGCCTTCACCCGCCTTTGGCTTTTGTCTGGTCGCTGGGTGGTTTTGCTTTTGCACTTGGCTTTCAAGCTGCCGTCGTGAGTGTTTCCCCCTCAGGAGGACCAGGAGGTGAAAATGTTTTGGGTAGGTTCCCTTTGAGGTTAGTCTTTTACGGAGCACTGCTGGGGGGCAGGCTTCAGCCCAGGGCGTATTTTAGAGCTTTGTGAGGGGACCATCCAAAGGAGCCAGGTGGTTCGGTGTGTGTGTGTGTGTGTGTGTGTGTGTGTGAGAGTGTGTGTGGAGCCCCTCCTCTTGATCAGTACCTGGAGCCAGTTCTCTGTGCCTACTTACTTTATTTAGTGGCTCCGTTTTATTTTCTTAATAATAGATATTTAAGCACCAGACAAAACCAACGGGCTCAGAGTGCCCCCAATGCCTCCCCCCCTCTATTTTCCAGGAAATGCAGTCCCCCCCATGGCCTGCTGCTCCCTGCCGGAGCCCAGGCTGTTTGTCCTCTTCTAAAGCTCTTTCCTGTCTGCTCCTCCCCATCTGGTCTAACCTCACATGGGCCTCTGTCCTGTTCTGGAATCATAACGAATATTGCTTTGTAAGACATACCTATTTGCCACCTCGTTTTACTACTGACAACCAGCCACGGTGGGCCTCAACAGTGCCTGAGCACCGGCTGCATACCCAGGGCCATTGGCTCTGCACATGGGCCCGGAGAAGTAGATGCTACTTGTGGGAAGATACCGAGCAGGATGGCATGGCTGTCGGGTGGTAGGGGAGGAAAAGGCCCAGGCTCATGTGTGGCATCTGAACAAACGTCTCTGGACAGAGGCTGGCAGGTGACTCTCGGGAAATCAGCCCTGACCCCCAGATGCTGCTGGTGCAGCCCCTTTGGACAGGGCCAGGCAGTTCCTCTGAAAGTCCAATATGGAGCTGCTCTATGACCCAGAAGTTCCACTCCTAGGCATATAACCACAAGATGTGGAAACAAATCTCCCGTATTCATATTGCCCCAAAGTGGATACAGTACAAATGTCCATCAACTGATGACGAGATTTAAAAAATGTCATCTCTCCATACAGTGGAATATTATTTGACAATGAAAGTGAAAGAAGTTCTGATGCATGTTACCACATGGTTGAACGCTGACAGCATGCTAGGTGAAAAAAGCCAGTCCCAAAGACCATATTCTATGCTTTCATTTATATGAAAGTCCAGAATTGGTCAATCTATAGCGACAGAAAGTAGATGAGTGGTTTCCCACAGCTGGAGGTGGAGAAGGGGCAATGGGAATTGACTAATGAGCATGGAATTTCTTTAGAGCAATGAAAATGCTCTAAAATTGTGATGAGGGTTGCACAAGTCTGGATATACTAAACACCATCAAATATTACACTTCAGATGGGTGGATTGTATGGTGTGGGAATTACATCCCAAAAAAGCTGTTTGGAAAAAGAAATCAGCCCCATGGGTCAGAATCACCTGGGCTTGTACAATGTAAGGAATTTAGAGCTCTAGAAAAATAGCTGTCCCCCAAATTGGAACTTTGGAAGTTAAAGGAGTGGAAAGAATTCAGCCTTTCAGAATCTCAGAGCTATTTTTGTTGTTGTGCGTTTATTGACATGTAGGAATGTGGATTTGAAAAATTTTAACCATTCTTTCCTGAGTCAAATATTAATCTGTATTTGCACAAATAGAGTAATAATAAATTTCCACCAGTTCAGTTCTTCCTTGATTTGGTTCAATGCAGAAACAAAATAAATAAGAGCACTGAAGAATGAAAGAGTGCTTTATCCTGTGTGTGTGTATTGGGGGGCGGGGGGGACACTTCATCCCTCAACTTTCAAATAGTAATATGCAAAGCTTATTTTCCTCTTTCACTTTCTTAATTTGTAGTAACAGAAATAGAGAATTTATCACGATAGCTGCTAACATTCCTTTAGGATTTTTTTTTCAGGTACTCGGGGCTGGGCATTGAACCTAGGACCTCATGAGGGAAGCCGGACCTCAGCCACTGAGCCACACTGGCTTTCCTGAGTTGGTTGAATCATTTGTTTTGCTTGTTTGTTTTTGTTTTCTCGGGAGGCACTGGGAACCAAACCTGGAACCGCCCATGTGAGAGGTGGCACCCAACTATTTGAACCACATTGGCTCCCCTCATAGGCTTTTTATATATGTTTACTAACTTTTAAATATTCTGTCTTATTTGACTTTAACAATCTCTTTGTGAGTAAAAAAAAGGTAAACAGTATCATTCCTACTTTATTGATACTTACTCTCTAGGATCTGAGGGATTAAAAGACAAATCAAATTATGCAACCCACCAAGGCGAGACTAAAATCCTGGTACCATGATATCCACTTTATCATACTGGGCTGCTCCATTTTCACCCACGGAAATGACTTTTCTTCCCTCCAGTCTCATGCCCAATGGGAAACATATATGGAGACGACTTTATACTTAAATCCGCTCTCTAATCCTATCCTCAGTTCCTGTATGTACTCATGCTTTTACAAACCAGGAAAAAGATTTAGAAGGACAACTTAAAACATTTCCACCTTGATAAAAATTCTCCCAAAGGCATCCCCTGCCTGCACCAATCCAGAAACCATTGAAGGAATAGGAATGGGTCCATGCGTTACCTCCACGAGGCAGCAAAGGGTCTCAAACAACAAAGCAGGGTGCTTTTCTTTGAGGCCCATGTGGTATCTCCATTCCTTTGTCTAATGTTTGAACTGACTGAGAGGTGGTGCAAGAATAGGGAAACAAGCCGATTCAGAATATTTATTCACCTCTGGAGATGGAAACCCCCCAACAATTTGCTAGTTTGTCTGGAGAAGAGAGCTGCACAGGAGGATGGAGAACGGGGTTGGAATCGAGAGCTGGGCTGGGTCCCCATCTTCCTCGCTGCCCGGCAATCACTCAAACTCTTCTGAGTTTTGATGATTTCACCTGAAGCATGAGCTACCCCGCAGGTTGCTGAGAACTTGATCCGAGACATGTACATGAAATGGGTTGGTTAACTCTAAAGCTAAACGTGATCATGCCCCGAGGACATTTTAGTGAGTGGAGTCTACTTGAAAACATGTTATATGAAAGAAACTAGATACAAAAAGCCGTATGTATAGGATTCCATTTGTATTAACTGTCCAGAATTGGAAAATCCATAAACAGGGAGAGCAGATGAGTAGTTGCAGGGGCTGGGGAAGGGGGCCTGGGGCATGACTATTTGCTGGATATGGGGTTCCTCCTTGGGGTGATGGAAATGTTCTATAATTAGATAGTGGTGATGGTTGTGCAACACTGAGAATGCTGGAAGTCACTGAATTACACACTTCAAGATAAAATGGCGAATTTTGTTATGTGGATTTCACTTCAATAAATGGAAACTAATTCTTCTCTTACACACACACAAAGATGGGGCTTTTCCCAGAGGTATTATTAAACAGCTACCAAATGCCAGTCATGCCAGTTCCTGGGAGGTGAAAAGATTTTCAGAAGCTCAGGACTGCCAGCCTGTGAGGACTGCACAGTGTAAGGTGAGGGGTCAAGGAGTGTTGGGCACTAGAGCCAGCCCACTCGGCCAGCATGCTGGCTACACCAGCCGCTAGCCATGGAACTTTGGGCAAGTTACCTGAGGTTTCCAATTTTTGGTTTTCTTATCTGTAAAATGGGGGCAAGCGATCCTACCTAACTCACAGGGTGTTGGGAGCCTTCGATGACACAACATGTGTACCAAGCTTTACCCAAGATGGGCCACATGGTGTTCCATGGAGACCTGATTTGTAGAGTGAGAGATGAAGAGGACTCAAAGGCCCCAAACGTGACGGGAAGCCAGGGAGGGTCCTCGGCTCAGCCTGGGTGAGAGCAGGGTCCTGAGGCTAAAGCGTGGGCCTTCTCCAGGCAGAGGGACCAGCGTGATCATTTGGTGTGTTTGGGGAGCTGTGATTGGCAGGGACCTGCATGCTGGGGCAGTGGGGCTGGTAGATGAGTAGGTGTAAAGGGTCCTCCATGCTAAAGGAAGGATCTGGACTTTATCAGTGGGAATCTAGTTTCAAGTCAGTATGTTCCTGGGAACACTAACTCTGAGGGATTACTTTTTACCTTCTAAATGTTCTGTATTAATTTCATAAACAAACTACATAAGTGATACATACTTGTTGCAACCAGTCAAATGATGCAACGTACAACGTGAATGATCTCCTCCTCCCCGGTCCATACCAGTCCCCCTTCCCTAGGCAATAAGTTGGCAGTGTCATTGCACCCCTTTGTCCTCATTCATACAAATGTGAAAACACACTGTGGGAGAAACCCTGATGTAAAAGATGAACCTCTCACAGCAGAGCGACAGGTGGAGGTGTCGATCTTCTCAGGCGAGGCTCTACCTGAAGTCCCTCGTAGGCACCATACATGCAGCAGGCTTCTCCAAGCTGGTCACAAAGACATGGCTCATTTACATGAAATACCACCACGTCCCCTATATTGGGCATTTGAGTTGTTATAGAGAAGACGTGTCCATATGCATCTCCAGATATCACATTAACGAAGAGATCTGGATTGACATGACCCAAAGGAAGGCAATGAATACAGGCCACCGATGGCCAAAGCAGTCCCAGAACATAGTTCAATGTATTTCTGAACCCACACGAAACCACAAGATTTTATTCTATTATGTTTCATTATTTTATAGTATATAATTTTTTAACCAGCCCTCCAGAGAGCTGGCTTAGGAGGCAAAATAACTCTTATTTGTGATTTTGCTAGTTCTGGATGGCTGGTTCCCCATTCCAAGGAAAGGATGGGTCTATTTATGTGGCCTGCTAAGTAGATTTCCATTGGGTCAGCCTCTTATAGGTCTGAATATTGTTTTATAGACAAACTTAGAGGAGGGAGAAAGGAAGACAAAAATCCAGAACTGGAAGCCAGGGACTTGGATTTCTATTTCAAAAATGCTCATCCAGTAAGCTTTAAATGTTACTTGGATATTTTTTTTTTTTAAATGAGAGCAGTGGTAGGTTTAAAGAATAATCATGCAGATAGCAAGAGTTCCTGTAGTCCCCTGCCACACAGGTTTCCCTCTTATTAGTATTTTGCATTACTGTGGTACCTTTGTTACAACTGATGAAACAGTATTGTAATTATACTATTAATCGTACTCCATAGTTTACATGAGAGTTCATTCTTTGTGTTGTATGGTTCTTTTAAAAATTATTTTCTACTGACATATATACAACCTAAAATTTTCCATTTTATCTATTTTTAATTATACAATCCAGTGTTTTTAATTGCATTCATAGTGTTTCGCAACCATCACTACCATCTACTACTAAAACTTTTCCACCACCCCAAATAGAAACTGCACCAATTAAGCATTGACTTCCTATTCCCCACTCCTACCTGGCCCCTGGTAAACGGTGTTTCTGACTTTATGAATTTGCATATTCTAGTTATTTCATTTAGATCATACAATATTTGTCCTATGGTGTTTGGCTTATTTCATTCCAGGTGAAGTCTTCAAAGTTTAACTATGTTGTAGCATGCAACAGAACTTCATTCTTTTTAGAGCAAAGTAATATTCTATTGCATTTTTAAACTCATTCTTCTGTTCATGGATACTTGGGTTGCTTCCACCTTTTGGCAATTGTGAATAATGCCACTATGACCAAAATGCACAAGTATCTGTTCAAGTCCTGGCTTTCAATTCCTTTGGATATATATGTAGAAGTGGCATTGCTGGGTCATATGGGAATTCTATACAGCCAAACTGTTTTCCACAGTGGCTACATCATTCCCACCAACAATGAAGAAGTGTTCCTGTTCTCCACATCCTCTCCAATGTCTGTTATTATTATTATTTTTTTCTTTCTGATAGTAGTCATTCTAGTATTAAGTGGTATCTCACTAATGTTTTGATTGGCATTTCCCTAAGGACTAATGATGTTTAGCATCTTTTCATGTGTTTCTTGGCAATTTGTATATCTTTGGTGAAAAGTGAATTCAAGCTTTTTTCTCCATTTTTAAATTGGCTTGCTTATCTATTTGTTGTTGCGTTATAGTTCTTTGTATATTCTGGATATTAAACCTTTATTGGATATGTGGTTTCTAAATATTTCCTCCCATCCTGTAGATTGTCTTTTTACTTTCTTGATGAAGTCCTTTGATAAGGAACATTTTTAAATTTTAATAAGGTCCCTTTATTTTTCTTTTGTTGCTCATGCCTTTGGTATAAAATCTAAGAACCTACTGCCTAACACAAGATCCTAACACAAGATTGTGAAAATTTTCTTCCAGAAGTTTTATAGTTTTGCCTATTATATTTAGGTCTTTGATCATTTTGAAATAAATTTTGTATTTAGTGAGATAGGCGTTAACCTTCATTCTTTTTCCTATGGCTAGCCAGTTTCACCATTCGCTAGAGACCATTCTTACTGATTGAGTGGACTTGGCACTCTCAACAGTCGTTTGTGAGGAGTGGTAGAGCTCAGTGGTTGAGTGCCTGCTTCCCAAGTACAAGGTCCTGGGTTCATTCTTGGGTACCTCCTCAAAAAAAAAAAAACCAAACAAACAAACCCCAAAACAAAAAACAAACCAAAACCTCAGATGGTCATAGATGTGGATTGCTGAACTCTCAATTCACTTCTGTTGGTCTACATTCTGTCCCTCTTCCAGTCGCATGTTGTTTATATTACTGTAGTTTTGTAATAAGCTTTAAAATCAGGAGGTGTGAGTTCTCCAACTTTGTTCTTTTGGGGGCCCCTTCCTCTTCCGTCTACGTGTGATGATTATCTTTTCCATTTCTACAAAGATGGCCATTAGGACTTTTTTCCCCTTTAGTAACTTACAATTTATTAGGGAAACTAGAATATGCTCACATAAGAAGCTACCTGATGTGACGCGGGGGGGCGCGCGTGCGCGAGGGACGGGCAGAGGGAGGCAGAGCCCGGGGCTGCCGCCAGGGGCGCTGTGGGTCCAGCGCCCAGGAGTGCAGGTGGACACCATCTCCCCCGCAGACCGGCGCACCTTCCCGGAGCGCGGCCAGACTGTGTGGTGCACTACAAGGGGGTGCTTGAAGATGGAAAGAAATTTGATTCTCCTCGGGACAGAAACAAGCCCTTTACATTTACGCCAGGCAAGCAGGAGGTGAGGGAGGCTGGGAAGAAGGATTTGCCCAGGTGAGTGTGGGTCAGAGAGCCCAACTGACCCAGGCAGCATCCCACCCAACGCCACTCTGTCTATGACCTAGAGCTTCTAGAGCTGGAGTGACAGGAACGGGCTCCTCCCTCCTCTCCCTGTACCTGGACCTGCCCTGGAGGGTCCTGGCCTCCAGACACAAGCACTTGAACCCTCATGGAGCCTTTCCTGACGTTCCACTCTACTTTTTGTATAAACATCTGCCCAGACTGAATGTGTTCTGTCTCTCAGCTTTGCCTCCAACATCTCCCATTTCCTCTTCCCCTTTCTCCTCGAATATGTTGATTTTCATGATATGCCGTGAATATCAAATTACCCTTTTTTGGTTTTGGCTTTGGGGTGGAAATTTAGTTTCAGTCTTTTGGATCTAGGTTTCTAGTTAAGTGTGTGTTCAGGTAGTTACAGCACAAACAATGGGTTCACTTTAGAATAGGAATTGGTGTTGGCGGGTTGCTAGAATCTTATCATTTTTGGGGGGGAGTGAATTTTTTATCTGTTACAGATTAAACTTTCTTGCCGCTGCACTGAAAAGCCATAGCAGATTTGAGGCGCTGTTGAGTGCTGAATCCCCAAGCTGAGAGATGCCCTTGGGTTGCATTACAAGCCCTCTGCAAAACTCAAGTGGGAAAGGGGAGAACCTTGGCCTCCACCAGCCCCACCCCATCCTCCCCTCAAACCCGCGGCCTTTTGAAAGCAGGTGGTTTTCATTGCAGTGGGTGCTGGACACTGCAGGGATCTGTCCCAGTCAGCAGGGACCTCTGCAGCCTCTTCCATGGCCTGGCTTTTTTTTTTTTTTTTTTTCCATACTGTAGTTTTTCTAATGAATTTCCAGGACTTTTGTCCTCTTCTCATAGCTGTCAAAGCTCCACCACTTCCTAAATTTTAAGAACTTTACTTGAAAGTGTCAACTGAACGTGCTGTTGCAGACACTTACCACCCAATGAAAGCCCAGCCATCGGACAAACCCTTGAGTTTTCTCTTAAGAAAATGACGCTGGTCATTGCAGCTTCAGCGTGTCCTGTTTTCTGATGCTCAGCCCCTGCTGCTGATCTCAAAGTTTCCTGGCTTTTCCTTCCCGCTCTCACCCCTTTGCTGACCTATGTAGTGATTTGGTGAGAGAAACGGTTGCTGTCCCACCCTCCCATCCCCTGTACCACATATGAGTTTTGAGTCATTGCAATAAAAGTTCTTTATGCTGGCAAAAATAAAAAGAGTTACATGAAGTAAGATTTAAATTGCAATATGAGACAATAACATGAAATAGCATTTTCCAAGTTGTGGTATGTTAGATAATTTTAGGTAGCAGACAAGGACAAATACTCTTTTTTTCTAAAGTTCAATTTATCTTTTATTTATTTGGTTTTAACAAATCAATTTAATGATACATATTAATAAACATTTCCATCCAAAGTATACAATTAGTGGTATTCGGTATAATCACATAGTTGTGGATTCATCACTTTAATCATTTTTAGAGCATTTTCATTATTCCTATAATAATAATAATAATAAAAAAATTCAACCAAACAAACAAAACTCATCCCCTTTCAATCTTTCTATGCTTCCCCTGCCATATTTAGTTGCTATTTTGTTTCTTTCTCTTTATTTGTATTTATACTTTGAAAATACAGTCATATATGCAATATCACCCATATTCATATTTTACATGAGGTTTCACTATGTTATACAGTCCCATGTTGTATTTTTAAGCTTTCTTTCTAGTAATATTCATGTGCTTAGACTTTCCCTTTCAACCACTGTCATAGCCATATAATAGCTCTCACCATTAATATTCATTTCCACAGATTTACCAACAACTTTTTAACTAATTCTGCATGAATTAACCCTCAGTTTTCCATTCTCTACCCTCAATCTATTTTCTGATGACCTATATTCTAATTATGAATTCCATGAGTTTACAGCATATATTTAGGTCATAATAGCACAACCATACAGTATTTGTCCTATTGTGTCTTGCTTGCTTCACTCAATGTAATGTTCTCAAGATCCAACCACGTTGTCACACATTTCTTGACTTCATTTCTTTTTGCCGTTGCATAATATTCTATTGTGTGTATACACCACAATTTGTTCATCAGTTCATTGGTTGATGGGCATCTGGGTTGTTTCCAACTTTTGACACTTGTGAATAATGCTGCTATGAACATTGGTGTGCTATTCATGTCACTGCTCTCAGTTCTTCTGGGTAATGGTATTGCCATGAATATAGACATGGAAAGTCTATAATCAACTTCCTTAGGAACAGCCAAACAGTCCTACACAGTGGGTTAAACATCCTACATTCTCACCAACAGTGAATAAGCGTTCCTATCTCTCTACATCCTCTCCAACATTTACAGTTTTCCAACTTTTTAATAGCAGCCAGTCTAATAGATGTGAAATGATATCTCATTGTGGTTTTGATTTACATTTGCCTAATTGCTAGTGGTGTAGAACATTTTTTCATGTGTTTCTTCACTATTTGTATGTATTATTTGGAAAATTGTCTTTTGCCCGTATTTTAATCATGAAGTTGTCTTTTGATTGCTGAGTTGTATCTCTTTACATATCATGGATATTAAAACTTTATCGGATATGTGATTGCCAAATTTTCTCCCATTGAGTCGGCTGCCTTTTCACTCTTTTGACAAGGTCCTTTACAGTACAAAACTTAATTTTGAGGAGGTCCCACTTATTTATTTTCTCTTTTAATGCTTGTGCTCTGGGCATAAGGTTTAAGAAACTACTGCCTATGACAAGATCTTGAAGATGTTTTCCTACATTTTCTTCTAGGAGTTTGCTTTTATATTTAGGTCCTTGATCCATTTTGAGTTAATTTTTGTGTAAAGTATAAGATAAGAGTCCTCTTTCTTTCTTTTGGGTATGGATCTCCAGTTCTCCCAGAACAATTTCTTGAATAGAATGTTTGGGCCAAATAGGGAGGGCTTGACAACCTTGTCAGAAATCACTTGATTGTAGATGTGATGGTCTGTTTCTGAGCTCTCAGTTCAGTTCCTGTAGTCAATCTGTCTGTCTTTATGGCAGTACCATGCTGGTTTTAACCACTGTAGCTAAGTAATATGCTTTAAAGTTAAAGTGAGAGCCCTCCAATTTCATTCTTTTTAAAGACAGTTTTGGCTATTTGGGGCCCCTTACCCTTCCAAAAATTTTTGATTATTGACTTTTCCATTTCTGCATAAAAGGTTGTTGGGATTTTTATTTGGATTGTATTGAATCTTTAAATCAGTTTTTGTAGAACTGACATTTTAATGATATTTAGTCTTCGAATCCATGAACACAGAATGTTCTTTCATTTGTTTAAGTCTTCTTCAATTTCTTTTAGCAATGTTTTATAGTTTCTGAATACAGGTCCTTTATGTCCTTGGTTAAGTTTATTCCTAAATATTTTATTCTTTTAGTCACTATTATAACTGGAATTTCTTCTTCTGATTTCCTCCTCAGATTGCACATCAGTCATGTACAGAAATGCTATTGATTTTTGCATATTATTGCTGTATCCCACCACTTTGCTGAACTCATCTATTAGTTCTGGAAATTTGTTGAGAATTTTTCATGAATTTCTAGATATAGGATCATATCAGGGAATAGTGAAAGTTTAACTTCTTCCTTTCCTATTTGGGTGCCTTTTGTTTCTTTAGCCTAATTGCTCTAGTTAGAACATCTAACACAGTGTTCATGATAATGGTGACAGTGGGCATCCTTGTCTTGTTCCTGATCTCATTGGGAAAGCTTTCAATCTTTCATCATTGAGTACAGTGCTAGCTGCAGTATTTACATATAGGCACTTAACCATTTTGAGAAAACTTCTTTCTAGTCCTATCTTTTGGAATGTCTTGATCAAGGAAGGGTGCTGTGTTTTGTCAAATGCCTTTTCTGCAACAACTGAGCAGATCATGTGAATGTTTTCCTTCAATTTTTCAATGTGGTTTATTATACTAATTGACTTTCTTGTTTTGAACCACTCTTGCATACCTGGGATGAAACCCGACTGATCGCGATAAATAATTCTTTTACTGTGCTTTTTGATTCAGTTTGCAAGTATTTCATTGAGGATTTTTGCATCTATATTCATTAGAGATGTTGGTCTGTAATTTTCTTTTTCATAGCATCTTTATCTGGTTTTGGTATTAGGATGATGTTGGCTTCACAGAATAAGTTCGGTAGCATTCTTTCCTGTTCAATTTTGTGGAAGAGCTTGAGCAAGATTGGTATTCGATTGCCTTTGAAACCACCTGGTCATGGGCTTTTCATCTTTGGAAAGTTTTCGATGACTGTTTCAATCTCTTCCCTTGTGATTGGTTTGTTGAGGTCTTCTCTTTTTTCTAGGGTCATTGTAGGTGGTATGTGTGTTTCTAGGAATATGTCCTTCTGTCTACATTGCCTAGTTTTTTGGCATACAGTTCTTCATAGTATCCTCTTATGATTTCTCTTAGTTCTGTGGGGTCAGTGGTAATGTCTCCCCCCGCCCCATTTCTGGTTATGTATTTTTTGTGTCTTCTCACTTTTTTTCTTTGTCAGTCTAGCTATGGGTTTGTTGATTTTGTTGATCTCAAAGAAAGCAAATTTTGATTTTGTTGATTCTATCTACTGTTTTTTGTTGTTCTTGATTTCATTTATTTCTGCTCTGAATTTTACCATTTCTTTCCCTTGGCTTTGTTTGAGATTAGTTTGCTGTTCTTTTTCTATTTCCTCCAGGTATGCATTTATATCTTCAATTTTAGCCCTTTCTTCTTTTAAAATGTAAGTCTTGAGGGCTATAAATTTCACTCTCAGCACTGCCTTTGCAGTGTCCCATAGGTTTTATATGTCGTATTCTTATTTTCATTCATGCCAAGATATTTGCTGAATAATCTTGCAATTTCTTCTTTGACCCACTGATACTTAAAAGTGTGTTGCTGAATCTCCATGTATTTATGAATTTTCCCTTTTCTCTATCAATTATTGATTTCCAGCTCCATTCTCTGATCAGAGAAAGTGTTTTGTATAATTTCAATCTTTTAAAATTTATTAAGTCTTGTCTTGTGAACCAACATATGGTCTATCCTGGAAGAGAAGAATCTATGAGCATTTGAAAAGAATGTATTTCCTGCTGTTTGGGAGTGCAGTGCTTTATAGATATCTGTTAGATTCAGTTCATTTATCACATTATTTGATTTATCCCTGTCCAGATGTTCCATCCAATACTGAGAGTGATGTATTGAATCTCCACTATTATTTTAGAGACATCTATTTCTCCCTTCAGTTTTGCCAGTGTATGCTTCATGTACGTTGGGGGTACTCAGATTAGGTTCATAAATACTTAGTACAATTATTTCTTCTTGGTGAATTGCTCCTTTTATTAGTATATAAAGACCTTCTTAATCCCTTATAACAGTTTTGCATTTGAAATCTATTTTGTCCGATATTAGTACCACTATCCAGCTCTTTTTTGGTTACTATTTGCATGAAATATCTCTTTCCAGCCTTTCAGTTTTAACCTGGTTGTGTCCTTATGTCTGAGGTGAGTCTCTCATACACAGCACATAGATGGCTTATTTATTTATTTTTGTCCATTCTATCAGTCTAGGTCTTTGGATTGGAGAGTTCAAGTCACTAACATTCCATATTATTACTGTAAAGGCATTACTTACTTCATCCATTTTGTCCTTTGGCTTACTGTTGTCATATCATAATGTTGTCTGTCTTTTTATTCTTTATTTACCCTTCCTAATAATCTTCATGTCTACATTCTTCTCCAAGTCTCTTACCTTTCTTTTTTCCTTTCAGGTTACAGCACTCCCTTTAGTATCTCTTGTAAATCTGGTCTTTTGGTTACACAGTCTATGAGTTTTTTGTTTGTCTGTGAAGACTTTGAACTCACTCATTTTTGAAGGACAGTTTCGCTGAATGCAGAATTCTTGGCTGGCAGTTTTTCTCTTGTAGTACCTTGAATATATCAAACCATTTTCTTCTCTCCTCCAGTGGTTTCTGATGAGAGGCCGGCACTTAATCTTATGAAGGTTCCATTTTATGTGATGCTTTGCTTGTCTCTTGCTGCTTTCTGAATCCTCTATCTCTGATATTTGTCATCCTGAAAGTAGGTTTCATAGAGTAGTTCTATGAAGACTTACTCTGTTTGGAATGCATTGTCCTTCTAGATACTGATATTTATGTCCTTCATAAGGTTTGGGGAGTTTTCAGTCATTATTTCCTCAAATATTCTTTCTGTCCCTTTTTTGTTTTCTTTTCCCTCTGGGATACTGATAATGCATTTGTGCATTTTGCATTGTAGTTCAATTCCCTGAGACCCTGTTACAATTTTTCCATGCTCTTCTCTTTGTTCTCCTGTCTTTTCCAGTACAGATGTTCTGTCTTTGAAATCACTAATTCTGTCTTCAAGCAATTCATATCTGCTCTTATGTGCTGCTAATATATTTTTAATCTCATCCATCATGTCTTTCATTCCCATAACGTCTGTTACTTTTCTTTGCAGGCTTTCGAACTGTTCTTTATGCTTACTCAGTGTCTTCTTAATATTCTTTGTCTCTTTAGTCATATTTTCTTTCAATTCCTTTAATTGATCTAGAAGAATTGATTGATCATTGATTAGTTATCTTAATCCTGTATCTTTTCAGGATATTTGGTTTGTTCTTTTGGCTGGGCCACATCTTCCTATTTCCTAGCATGGCTTGTAATTTTTTGCTGGTGTCTAGGCATTGAAATATGGTGGTGAATTTATCTGATGGTCAATTTTTCTCTCTTGTCTATTGTTATTTTTCCACATCTCTTCTTTGATATTTTCTTCAACTTTAAGTCTTCAAAATTACTGAGCTTTGGCAGCAGACTTGGCCCAATGGTTAGGGCATCCGTCTACCACATGGGAGGTCTGCGGTTCAAATCCCGGGCCTCCTTGACCCATGTGGAGCTGGCCTACACGCAGTGCTGATGTGCGCAAGGAGTGCCCTACCACAAGGGGTGTCCCCCGCATAGGGGAGCCCCATGCTCAAGGAGCGCGCCCCGTAAGGAGAGCCGCCCAGTGCGAAAGAAAGTGCAGCCTGCCCAGGAATGGTGCTGCACACACGGAGAGCTGACACAACAAGATGATGCAACAAAAAGAGACACAGATTCCCATGCTGCTCACAATAACAGAAGCGGACAAAGAAGATGCGGCAAATAGACACAGAGAGCAGACAACCAGGGTGGGGAGGGAAGGGGAGAGAAATAAATAAATAAATCTTTAAAAAAATATTACTCAGCTTAAGTTATCAAAATTGTGCCAGGGAGTCACCAATAGTGTGCAGATTTTCTCCCAGGAGTTGAGGTTACAAGAGTCTAAAAGTAGTTTTTCTCTGTGCAATTTCCAGAAGGGCCAGTATAGACCATAGACCTGTGTTTTGGTCTGGCCAGAGCAGAGATTCAAAGTGGGCTCTGCAGGCCGATTCACTAAAGAGGAGCCCCCAATTCTCCCTCCCTTTTCCCTTATAACAGCTGTCAGGGAAGAAGATGTGCCTTCCCTCTTACTCAGCCGCAGTGAGCCAGGTGTTTTACCCTAGCCTAATATATTGGGTGTGGGGGAGATGGGCCCTTCCTGGCCACCACTGGAGTTTGGTAACTCACATTTGTTGTTGGTTCTTTGTCTCTCTGTCCCTTACCCTCCTGGGAGTTGTGTCACTTTTCCTGGTCTGCTGACCCCCAAAGCAGGTCGTTCAGACAGCTTTTTGCCCTTTTCCATTGTTTATGTGAGAGAGGTGAGCCTTACCTGCCTACTCTGATAGCATCTTCTGCTGTTAGAACTTTAATTGAGATTGCATTGAATCTGTAAATAGCTTTGTGTAGAATTGACATCTTAACAATATTTAGCATTCTAGGTCATGAGCATGGAATATCCTTCCATTTATGTAAGTCGTCTTTGATTGCTATCAGCAGTGTTTGGTAGTTTTTCATTTCCAAGTCTTTACATCCTTGTTTAAATTTATTCCTAGATATTTGATTTTTTTCATTTTCTCTTGTAAATTTAACTGGTTTCTTGATTTCTTCTTTAGGTTGTTCATGGCTAGTGTACAGAAAGGTCACTGATTTTTGCAGGTTTATCTTGTACCTCGCCATTTTGATGAATTCTTTTGTTAGCTCTAGTAGCTTTGTTGTGGATTTTTATAGATATCCTATATGTAGGATCATGTCATCTGCAAATAGGGAAAGTTTTACTTCTTCCTTTCCAATTCAAATAACTTTTTTTTCTTTTTCTTGCCTGTTTGCTCTGGCTAGAACTTCCAGTCTGATGTTGAATAATAGCGGTGACTGTGGGCACCCTGCCATGTTCCTGATCTCTGGGGGAAAGCTTTCAGTCTATCACCATTGAGGATGCTGTTAGTTATGAGGTTTTTTTAATATAGGGTCTTCATCATATTGAGGAAGTTTCCATATATTCCTATTCTTCTGACTTTTTAAAAGTAAAAAATGCATGCTAGATTTTGTCAAATGTCCTTTCTTCCTCAATTGACACGATCATAAAGTAATTTTCCTTGTTCTGTTCATGCGGAATAATTCATTACTTGATTTGTTTATGTTGAACCACCATTGCATTTGGATATGGTATTAATATAGTATTATGTACTTTTTAAAAGTATTTTGATTTTTTAACATTATTGAGATATTATAAAATACTCCTCCAGACTATATTTATTCATTTATTCATTTATTCACTTATTCATTTATTTATTAAATAATTTATTTATTTTTTTATTTCTCTCCCCTTCCTCCCACCCTGGTTGTCTGTTCTCTGTATCTATATCTATTTGCTGCATCTTCTTTGTCCACTTCTGTTGTTGTCAGCGGCACAGGAATCTGTGTTTCTTTTTGTTGTGTCATCTTGTTGTGTCAGCTCTCCGTGTGTGCAGCACCATTCCTGGGCAGGCTGCATTTTCTTTCATGCTGAGCGGCTCTCCTTACAGGGTGCACTCCTTGAGCGTGGGGCTCCCCTACGTGGGGACACCCCTGCATGGCAGGGCACTCCTTGCACACATCAGCACTGCGCATGGGCCAGCTCCACAAGGGTCAAGGAGGCCAGGGGTTTGAACCGTGGACCTCCCATGTGGTAGACGGACGCCCTAACCACTGGGCCAAGTCTGCTGCCCAGACTATGTTTAAAGTTAGTTCATTTGGTAGGAAAAACATGACTTTTTAAAGTAAAGCACTGTTGCTTGCAAGAGCATCTTTAGCCTTACTTCCTTAGCCTCACAAAAAGCTAGAAACAAAACACCATCTTGTAGAAGCCCACTGTCACATGTCTTTTCCTGCAGACTTGCATCTGTAATTCCAAGGACTACTTCATGTTTGCCAGCACCACAGTGCCAAAGTCCTAGCACGATGTGAATGATGGCTCTAAGCTTTTCCTTTGACTCTAAAGCATTCACCATAATTAAGGAGTTGCTGTTACTCACATTGTCTCCCCAGAGGCCCCCACTCAGTGTGACTCAATGCAGGATCACTTAACAAAGTACAGGCACCCATGAGGGATGGTGATGTAATCAAGGAATGGAGCTAGCAGAAGACTGTTTCACTCCTAAGAATGAAGAGACATGGGGTGTGAAGGGAATTAAGGGAACCCCATGATAAAAGAACTTTGGAAGAAGGGATTGCAGATTGGAATTGTGATCATTATGAAAACATGATGGTTTAGGGAGGGAAGAGGGATATTTAATCATATTTCTCTCTTCGTGCCCATTGGTCCCCTCCTCGTGACTCCCTTCAGCTGGTTGAATTCCCTGGAGCCCTAATGTCAGGGAGCCTGGATGATGCATGGGAATCAGGGATGACCCATGGAGGTCAGTGTCTTGGGGCACAGAGCATGGCAGGAAAGGGCAGATGGACAAGTAGAGACCAGCCCCTTGACACAGTGCCTGTGATAAAGTAGTTTGATCTGCATCCTTATGTTTCTATAAGTTCATGAGTGCTTGCTCTTGAACCAGGCTAGTAAGATAGAGAATTAATAGATGATCTGGAACCTGGCAGAGAGTCCACATGGACATCAGTAACCCCCAGGATGGCTGCTGGAAGGCCCCCACCCCCAGGATTCTGCTATCCAGAACAAAGACTTCTGGCAGCAAGGAAAAGCCCTGGATGTTCCTTAGGGACTTTATCATTGGGTCCTCACTAGGGGATTGATGGGTGGAGTGATCAATCAAAACAGCAAACAGCTGGAGCCCCTCCCCTGCCATTAGCAAAGGCATGGAATAATTAATAGTTTATAAAGCAAACTGCAAGACCAGAGCCTGCTCTTGCCCTGCTCTCTTGCCTCTGGACCCGTTCCTGCCTTCTGTGTGCTGCCCTCGCCATTTTTCCTCTGCCACCTGGCCATGCAAGTAAACCTGGGGATTTATAACCTATAATGGGGAATTGTAGCCTGTAAA
Organism: Dasypus novemcinctus; assembly: GCF_030445035.2. NCBI lineage: Eukaryota > Metazoa > Chordata > Mammalia > Cingulata > Dasypodidae > Dasypus > Dasypus novemcinctus. Next base: position 162,260,592 of record NC_080676.1, on the reverse strand, counting down.
TGAGCCCTCTTTATCCCTTTTCACCCCCTTCCTCTCCACCTGGGACCTCTGCTCTGTTACTTTCTCCCATTTCTCTTCCCTCCCTGCCTGAATTAATTACTGACCTAACTCACCCAGTGCACTCTTGAAATTCATTTCTGCAGCATAGCCAAGAACCTAGATAAAATCCGGTAACACGATGAAGCACTTGATCTCACATGATGACTATCATGTTTCAAAGGTGAAAAACGTACTGTTTTATAAGGAAAGACCCTCTTTGCTCATTGAGAAATTTTGGTAAATGTAGTCTATAACATTTGATCAGCCTCTTCCTTATATATTTCTTAAACAGTTTTACTGAAATATCATTACATACCATAAAATTCACCCTTTTAGAGTTCAACTCACTTTTTTTTGTATATTGACAAAATGGTTCAACCATCATCACAATCACTTTTAGAACATTTTCATCACTCATACCCATTCACAGTCACTCTCCTTTTCCCTCTAACCTCCCAGCCACCAGTTTCCTTTCTTCCTCTATGGATCTGCCTATTCTGGGCATTTCATATAAACAAAATGGCACATAATGTGGTTCTCTGTGATTGTCTTCTTTCACATATCATAATACTTTCAAAATTCATCCATGTTGTAGCTAGTATCAGTACTTCACTCCTTTTTATGACTGAATAATAGTCCATTGTATGGATATATAACATTTTATTTATCCCTTTATCAGTTGGATATTTGAGTTGCTTTTTGTTTGTGTTTGCCCATTTTGAGTAATGGTGATAAAGCATTCATGTACAAGTTTTCTCATGGACACATTTTCATTTCTCTTGGGTAGATAACTAAGAGTGGATTTTCTGAATACGGCAACACTATATTTGGCTTTTTGAAGAGCTGACCAACTGTTTTCCAAAGTATCTGTCCATTTTTACATTTTCATCACCAGTGTATGAATGTTCCAGTTTCTTCAAATTCTTGACTTGGATGACTTTATATTATCTGTGTTTTTTATCATTAGTCTTCTAGTACAAGTGAAATGGTATCACTTTGGATTTTGATTTGCATTTCCCTGCTGGCTAATAATGTTAGGCATCATGTGCTTTTTGGCAATTTGCCTATTATCTTTGAAGAAATATCTATTCATATCTTTTGCCAATTTTAAAAATTAGGTTATTTGTCATTTAATTATTGAGTTGTAAAAATTATTTTTATATTCTGGACACAAGTTTCTTATCAGGTATATGATTTGCAAATATTTTCTCCATTCTCTGTATTCTTTTCACTTTCTTGATGGTACCATTCATTTATAGCACAAAATTTTAAATGTTGATGAAATACACTTTATCTATTTTTTTTTTTTTTTTTTCTCTTGAGCTTTTTTGCATTGTTTTTTCAGAGGATTTGACTAACACAAAGCCATGAATACTTACTCCTATGATTTCTTCTAAGGGTTTTTAAATTTTAGGTCTTAAATTTGAGTCTATGATCAATTTATGCATAGTACGAGGCAAGGACCTAACTGTATTCTTTTGCATATGTAAATCCAGTTGTCCTGGCACATTTGTGTAAGAGACTCTTTCCCCACTGAATTCTCTTAAAACTCTTGTTGAAAATCAATTCATCGTAAATAGATGGATTTATTTCTGGACTGTTAATTCTACTCTTTCCCCACTGAATTCTCTTAAAACTCTTGTTGAAAATCAATTCATCGTAAATAGATGGATTTATTTCTGGACTGTTAATTCTACTCTATTGTTCTGTATGTCAATCCTTAAGCCAGTACAACACTGACTTGCATACTGATCCTTTGAAGTAAGTTTTGGAATTTGGAAATGTTTGTCCTCCAGCTTTTTTCTTCTTTTTTCAAGATTGGTTTGACTTTTCTGGGTCTTCTGCACTTCCATATGAGTTTTGGGATCAACTTAGAAATATCTGTAAAAAATCCAGCAAGTATTTTGATAGGCATTTCATTGAATCTGTAGATCAGTTTGGGAATTATTGCCATTTTAACAACATTAAATCTTCTGATTCACAATTTACTGTTATTCTTTAGGTATTCTTTAATATATTTTGCATTTTTTGTAATGTTCAGAGTACAAGTTATACAATATTTTGTTAAATTTATTCCTAAATATTTTATTCTTTTTGATGGTATTACAAATGGAGTTGTTTTCTAAATTCCATTTTCATATTGTTCATTAAAACTGTATAAAGATACAGTTGACTCTGGTATAAATATCTTGTATTCTGCTACCCTGTTCAACTCACTGATTAGTTCTAATACTTTTTAGTAGATTCCTTAGAATTTTCTATATACAAGATAATGTCATTTTCAAATAAAGATTGTTTTGCTTTTTCCCCTTTAATCTGTATGTCTTTTATTTATTTTTCATGTGTAACTGCTCTAGCTAGAATTTCAAGTACAATGTTGACTAGAGGTGGTGAGAGTGAACATCTTTTCTTGTTCGTTATCTTTGGAAGAACATTGAATCTTTCACCATTAAGTGTGGTTTACTATGGATTTCTCATAGATGACATTTATCAGCTTGAGTAAATTCCATTATATTCCTAGTTTTTTGAGTGATTTTATCATGAAAAGGTGTTGGATTTTGTCAAATGCTTTTCCTGCATCTATTGAGATGATCATAGGGTTCGTGTTCTTTATCCTATTGATATATGCGGCAATTAATTAATTTCCAAATGTTAAACCTACCTTGCATTCCTTGGATATATTCTACTTGGTTATAGTATACAGTCTTTTTTATATGTTTCTGGATTCAATTTGCTATAATTTGGTTGGGAAATTGTACATCTATATTTGTAAGGAATATTGGCCTGCAGTTTTCTTTTCTTGGGTTATCTTTTTCTGGTTTTGGTGTTGCAGTTTAATACTGGTTTCACAGATTGAATTGAAAATTGTTGTCTCCTCTTCTGTTTCTGGAAAAGTTTGTCAAGAATTGATTTAATTATTCTTTAAGTTATTTGGTAGAATTCATCAGTGAAACCATTTTGCTTGGACTTTTCTTTGTGGGAAGTTTTTTGAATACTAATTTAGTATATTTACTATTATAGACCTATCAGATTTTCTCCTTCCTTTTGAGTCATTTTTAATAGTTTGTGTCTTTTTTAGGAATGCGTCCATTTCATCTAAGTTCTTTGCATATTGTAAACAGTACTTCCTTCTGATCCTTTTTATTTCTTTAAGATAAGAGTAATTCTCTCTTTTCATACCTGATTTTGGTGATCTGAGTCCTTGCTCTCTCTCTTTTTAGTATATCTAGCTAAAATTGTTCAATTTTGTTCTTTTCAAAGAATCAAATTTAGGTTTCATTGCTTTTCTCTATTGTTTTTTCTTTGACTTGTATTTTTATCTCCTAGCTAACTTTTATTATATCCTTTCTTATGCTAGCTTTGGGTTTACTTTGCTCTTCTTTCTCTAGGTCTTTAAAGTATAAAGGTGCTTTTTTTTTCTTTTTTAATATAGGCCTTTAGATGGGTAAATTTCCCACTAAACATTGCTTAAACTTCATCCCCTAAGTCTGGGTTTGTTGTATTTTCATTTGATTTATTTCAAAGTATTTTCTAATTTCCCTTTTGATTTCTTTTTTGATCTACTGGTTACTCAGGTGCATGTAACTTAATTTCTGTGTGTTTCAGTTTCCTAACTGCTAAAACAAATACCATACAATGGGTTGGCTTAAGCAATTTTGGCTCCTGTTTTGATACTAGGAATAGTCCAAACCTTAGGTTTCAGTAAGGCATTGCTTTCTCCCTGAAGACTGTAGTGTTCTCGTGCTGGCTGTTGGTGACCCTTGGGTTTCTTGGCTTCTCCATCACATGGCAATGCAAATCACGTCAATGTGGGATCTTCTCCTTTCTCTTCTGAGTTCCATTGACTTCCAGCTTTGGACTGTTCCCTATGACATCTTTCCTGTGTCCAATTTCATTCATAATTGGATTGAGGCCCACCTTCATTCAGTTTGGGTACACCTTAACTAATGACATCCTCAAAGGCCCTATTTCCAAATGGACTCAAATCCACAAGACCAGATTTGGGAGCTGAGCATGATATTTTTGAGGTCATGATTCAATTCCCAATAACACGCATGTGTGAATTACCCAAATATCTCTCTGTCATTGATTTCTAGTTCATTCTATTGTAGTCAGAGAACATACTTTGCATGATTTCAATACTTATAAGTTTGTTGAGGCTTGTTTCCTGGCTTAACATCTGGTTTATCTGGAGAATGTACCATGTATACTTGAGAAGAATGTATATTATGCTCTTTTTGGGTGAATTGCTCCACAGATGTCTATTAAGACTAGTTGGTTTATAGTGTTGTTTAAGTCCTCTATTTATTTATTGGTCTTCTGTCTTATTCATTATTGACAGTGAGATATTAAGGTCTTCAATTATTATTTTTTATCGTCTGTTCCTCCCTTAAATTCTTCGGTTTTTGCTCCAGGTATTTTGGGCTCTGTTGTTTAGGTATGTAGACATTTATAATGGCCATGTCTTCCTGACAGGTGGATGCATTTATCACTATAAAATGCCCCTTATAATCTCTAGTAACAATTTTTGTTTTAACATCTATTTTCTCTCATATTTATATAGCTGCTCCAGTTTTCTTAAATGTGCTGTATATCTTTTTGTCATTTTGCTTTCAACATATTTGTATCTTTGAATTTAAAGTCTGTCTCCTGGAAACCTCATATAATTGTATAATGTGTTTTTAAATCTATTCTATTCTATTTTCGACAGTACCTGCCATTTGGTCAGAATATTTAATCTATCCATATTTAATATTATTATTGAAAAAGTTGGATTTATGCCTGCCATTTTGCTTTTTGTTTTCTATATATCTCACACCTTTTGTTCTTCCTCTTTTCCCTCTTTCCTTCTTTGTTTTGTATTAAGTATTTTCTATTGTAACTGTTTAATTCCTTTAATTTTTTTTTCACTATATGATTTTCAGTTATTTCTTTAGTGGTTACTCTAGGGTTTACACTACCTTATCAGAATCTACTTCAGATTTATCACTTCAGACAAAAAAGGGGAAGAAATAGGCAATTATACCATCTTTTACAATTATCTGTATAACTACCTTTATCAGCACTTTCGTATGGATTTAGATTACAGCCTGTTGTCACTTGATTCCAGTCTGAAGAATTTCCTTTATTATTACTACTTGTAACTAAGGTATGCTAGAAAAGAAATCTCTCAGGTTTTGTCTGAGGAAGTCTTTATTTTACCTTCACTTTAGAAAGTTAATTTTGTTGGATATAAGAGTCTTGGTTGAGATTCTGCCTCATTCCCTACTCCCCCCCTCAGATATTTGAATATTTCATTGTCTTTCTTTTGGTCTCAATAGTCTCTGATGTGATGTCAGCTGTTCATTTTATTGGGGTTACCTTTTTGAGATAAAATTTCTACTTATGATGAGTTGTTTTTTTTTCGCTACTTTCAAGAATTTGCTCTTTCTTTTTGGCTTTCAACATTTTTATTATAAGGTGTCTGGGTTTGGCTCTTATTGTGTTTATATGACTTGGAGTTCATTGAGCTTGTTGGCTGTATAGAGTGAAGGTTTTCATTTACTTGGGGTCTTTTCAGGCATTATTTCTTTGAAATTTTCTGTCTCCTTTTACTCGCTACTTCCCTCTTGGTACTCTCATTAAGTGTATGCTGGTGTGCCTAATGGTTTCCTATATTTACTGAGGCTTTGCTCATTTTATTTCATAGGTTTCTCTCTCTGTTGTTCAGCTTTGTGATCTCTATCAGTCAATCTTCAGATTTGGTGATTCTTTCTTCTGCAAGTTCATATCTACTGGTGAGCCATGTATTGGTCAGGGTTTTAACAGAGAAACAGAATCTAAGTGTGTGAGTGTGTGTGTGATTTAGTGCAAGTAATTGGTTTACACTATTGTGGGGACTAGCTAGGAAAGTCCAAATTTCCTAGGGCAGAACATTAGTTAGGGTAAGCTGGAAATTCTCAGGCAGATGCTGATGCTGCAGTCCACAGGCATAGTTTCTTTTTTTTTCCAGGAAATCTGAGATCTGTTCTTAAGTATTTTAGACTAATTAGATTAGGCACACCCAGATTATCAAGGTTAATCCCCTTTACTTAAAGTTAACTGGCTATGCATATTTATCACATTTATATAATACTTTCACAACAATACCTTGATTCGTGTTTGATCAATAACAGCCTATTAAAATTTTTTTAAAGATTTATTTTTATTTTTATTTATTTCTCTCCCCTTCCCCCTCCCCCCAGTTGTCTGTTCTCTGTGTCTATTTGCTGTGTCTTCTTTGTCCACTTCTGTTGTTGTCAGTGGCATGGGAATCTATCTTTCTTTTTGTTGCATCATCTTGTTGTGTCTAGCTCTCCGTGTGTGCAGTGCCATTCCTGGGCAGGCTGCACTTTCTTCCATGCTGGGCGGCTCTCCTTATGGGGTGCACTCCTTGCGCATGGGCTCCCCAGTGCGGGGACACTCTTGCATGGCATGGCACTCCTTGCGCGCATCAGCACTGCACATGGGCCAGCTCCACATGGGTCAAGGAGGCCCAGGGTTTTAACTGTGGACCTCCCATGTGGTAGACAGATGCTCCAACCACTGGGCCAAGTCTGCCACCAAGCCTATTAAAATTGACACATAAAACTGACCATCATCAACCCCTCCAGTGAATTTTTAATTTCACTTACTGTACTTTTGATTCCCATGTTTCCACTTCATTTGTTTTCATGATTTCTATCACTTATTGATAGTGTCTACTTGATAAGACATTGTCCTGCCTTCCTTTCATTCTTTAAGCATGGTTTTCTTTGGTTCTTTGAAGATCTTTCTAAGAAAAACTTTGAAGTCTTTGTCTGCTCAGCCCAAAAGCTGGGCCCCTCAAAGGCTGTTTCTGTTCCTGCTTTTTTTTCCTGTGTCTGGTCGCTCTTTCCTATTTTTTTCTGCGTCTCATATTTTTTGGTGTTGTTGAATAACATACATTTTAGGTAATGTATTGTGGCAACTCTGATACTGAGTACCCTCTCCCTTGCTGTTTGTTGTTCTTGTTTCCTTGTTTATTTGTTTAGTGATTTGGCTGGAGTAGTTCAGTGAAATCTATTTCCCCTGAAGAATGCAGCCTCTGAATTTATTCCCCAGAGAGTGCAGCCTTGGACAAGCTCACAGACACCCAGACCACTCCCACCAGGTAGGAAAACGGTCCTTGCCAGGCTCTTTTCCCTATTTGCTAGCTGATTGTACTGTTTTCAATAATGTTCTGGGGCATAAGTTACTCCACAGTGTGAGAAAATTAAAGTTGACCCTTTTGCAAGGGTGGTTTTGGAAGCCAGTCTTTGTGGCTTTCTCTGACCTTAGGAGGGCTCCTCTTGTCCTTTCCCTAGTTCTCTCCGTTAAACTTCTAGCTGGTCTATCATTTCACTTGTTGCTATCAGGAAGCTATTAGCCAACTCTAACTTGTTTATCATAAAAACTTCATGGTTTTCAGCAATGACCTTGGTCTTGACTTTCCCCACACTCTGTTCCAAATAATCCCTGTCCATTCAGAGAGAGATGCAGCACTCTCTGTTCTTACAAATGCCTCTCACCTTGGTAGGATCCTCTGCACCACTGCTCCAGAGATGGGGGTAGGAGCAGTGGCCCACTTCTCTGAGTGACACCCTTGATCTATGGGTGGGATGCTGGGCAGGGGTTGGAGCCTCAGGTATATCTGGCTTGTCTCTCCTGGTATGGAACCTCTACCATAGGAGCTGGAGTGAGGGCTGGCAGGACCTAGTATTCTTGACCTGCCATACCTGGGGTAGATATTCTACTAATTAGAAGGGAATGTTTGGAAGGGGTGGTCTCAGACCTCTGGGCCACTGCTTGTCTAGAATAGAACTGCACATGGAGCTGGGGTTAGAGAATGAGAAATTCTGGCAACCTTTCTGCACTACAGAAAATCTATAGCTCTTAACTGGGAACTGAGAAGAATGGAAGCCCCATCTTCCTGGCTGCACTTGCCTGAAGTAGGGCTTCTATCACACTTAGCCAGGGATAAGGTAAGCAAGGAGCAGATTGTGGCTCAACTGCTGCAAACTCTCACTGTTCTTACTGAAATTTAGTAGATTTTCTTGCATAAATGTCTCTCTATTTGCTGTATGCCTTTAGGACAACCAAGAAACTTTATTTTTCTTTTTATTTTAATGATTTTCACTAGTTATGATCATTTTGCTGGGCAGAAGATCCTCTGAGTGCCTCATTTCAGTATTCTGGAAGTTCTTCTCCATATGTGTCTGTTTACTTTTGTTTAGATGTTTATATATTATGTTTTAAATTTTTTTTCTCAGAATGTTACATGGAGTTAGTTCGAAGAGTCACATAGTTCTACAAAGTTTTCTTTTAATTAAAAAAATTTTTATTGTGGTAACATGTAAACAGCACAAAGTATCTCATCTTAACCATTTTTAAGTGTGTACTTCAGTGCCATTAATTACATTCACTACATTGTGCAACCATCACTATCTTCCATTACTTAAACTTTTTTAACAGAAACTTTGTCTCCATTGAGCAAAAACTCCCAATGCCCCTCTCCCAGGTACTGGCAGCCTCTAATCTACTTTTCCTTTTAATTTTTATTTTTGTGAGGTATATATGACCTAAAATTTCCTGTTTTAACCATATTAACATATATAATTCAGTGCTGTTAATTATATGGGCAATGTTGTGCTATCATCACCACCAGCCATTACCAAAACTTTACAATCAAACCCAATAGAAATTTTGTACAATTTAAGACATAACTCCCCATTTCCTACCCTCAGCCAGCTACTGCTAACCTATATTCTATATTTTGACTCCATGATTTTGCTTATACTAATTATTTTATATTAGTGAGATCACATAATATATGTCCTTTTGTGCCTGGCCTGTTTCACTCAACATGATGTCTTCTAGGTTCATCCATGTTGTCACATGAATCAGGATGTCATTCCTTTCTATGGCTAAATAATATTCCATTGTATGTACATTTTACTTATCCATTCATTAGATGACTGAAACTTGAGTTGCTTCCATCTTTTGACAATTGTGAATAATGCCACTATGAATGTAAGTGTGAAAATATCTGTTTGAATCATTGCTTTTAATTATTTTGTGTATATAATTAGTGGCAGAATTGCTGGGTCATATAGTAATTCTATACTTAGCTTTCTGAGGAACCACCAAACTGTCTTTCACAGTGGCTGTATTAGTCAGTCACAGGGGTGCTGATGCAAAATACCAGAAATTGGTTGGTTTCTATAAAGGGTATTTATTTGGGGTAGGAGCTTACAGATACCAGGCCATAAAGCATAAATTACTTCCCTCACCAAAGTCTATTTTCATGTATGAGAGCAAGATGGCTGCCAACATCTGCGAGGGTTCAGGCTTCCTGGGTTTCTCTGGGCTCAGCTCCTCTGTTTTCTTCACAAGGTCAGCTATAGACTACGAGGCTCTCTAGGCTTTCCTCTGTCTAAAAGGTCAGCTGTAGACTATCAGGCGAATGGCTCTGTCTTTCTTCCTGGGGCTCCAGCTTCAGTGTTAAACTCCAACATCAAAACTACAACATTAAAAGCCCTTAACTCTGTCCTTTGCCATGCCTTTTATCTGTGAGTCCCCACCCACCAAAGGTGGGGACTCAATGCCCTACTGGCACACGAGGTTTACATAATTATTTAATCAAGTAAACCTATAAATCCAGTATAATCTTACATGCCCAGAGAAAAAGAACAGTTTACAAACATAACCCAATATTTCTTTTTGAAATTCAACAATAATATCAAACTGCTACACTCTACCCTCTGAATTCCAAAAAGACATTACAATATTTTTAAAAAAACACCTTAAAGCAGTTACAATGCAAATACTAAATCATATCACAATTAAAGAAATACAGTTTGTCCTGGGGCAAAGTCCTGTCTGCTATAGACCTCTAAAATTTACAAAACAAATTACTTCTAATACACAAATGGACAGACAAAGGATAAACATTTTCATTACATTAAGGAGAAATTGGGAGGGAAACATGAGTCACACGTCCTTTACAGTTCAGTAAACCTTCAGGGCATCTTCCATTCAATTGCAGTCTGAGAGTCATTCTTAACATCATGGTTTCTTCTCCTTGGGGCCAGAGCGGGACCCACCTTTTCTGCCAGCTTGCCCAATGGCCATTTTCTTGGTCCCACCCTCATCAAACATCTGGGTGTTAACCAAATTCCAGATCTCTCCCTCCCAGAGGGTTGGGGTGATTTGCCACACTTTACCCTATTTTTGGGTTTGAGTCTTAACCCCCCTCGTACAGTGACATGAAGACAATATTTCCCCTAATCTTTGGAATACAGGCTCAACCCTCTCAGAGCAACGAGTTGACCACCTGGCCTTCCCTGACATTTGGGAGTCAGGTCCACCCCTCTCAGACCTGTGGGGTACTGACCTTAACTGCCCTAATCCTCAGTGAATGTGCTCCACCCTCTCTGTACCCTAGGGCAGCAAAATTCTCCCAAAACGTTGGACAGGAACATCCACCCTCTTCAACTGCTGGGGCAAACTCACCTTCTCTGTACACATGGGTGTGTTTCCTCTCTTGGCCCAAAGTGATGTCCTAATTCCAGATCTCAGCTTCCATAGTTTTCCTCTTAAAACTGTTTCTCCTTCGATCTCTCCTTTCCATGTCCTTTTTATTCCAGGATGACAGTGGTTTAGTTCATACAGCTCTTTCAAAAAACTTGTAGTTTAGCATGCAGGAAGCAGGGGTCCAAGCAATCAGACAGTAAAACTTTCCACAAGTCTTCACTAGATAACTGCATCTTCAATCTTGATTTACCAGTTACGAGTTTAGTTAAGTCCTCCAATGGGGCACTTTCATCTGGGAGCTTGATTACCAGAGGCTTGGAATTTCCAGAATTAGTTTCTATTTTCTTTGTGCTCGACAGTTCAGTCCTCAGCATATCTTTCTCATCTAGCATTTTGCTATAAGCTGGAAGCAGAAGCCATGCTACATTCTCCAGGCTTACTATGGAAATTTCTTAAGCTAAATGCCTAGGCTCGCATTTTCAAATTCTGCCTTCCGTAAAACACCAGGAGTTAATCTTGCTAAGTTCTCTGTAACTTTAAAACACAAACTGCCTTTCCTCCAGTTTTCAATAATAGTTTCATCATTTACTTCTAAAGCATCATAAAAAGTCTCTTTAGCATCCATATTGTTATCAACAGTCTCTTCAAAGTGATCTAGGCCTTTTCCGTCAAGCATATCATAATTCCCCTCCAAAATACCCCTTTGCCATTTATAAAACCGTTCCAGCGTTTCGGTTATTGCAAAAGCACTTCCCTGCTCCTTGGTACCAAATTCTGTACTGAGTCAGCCAAAGGGTTACTGGTGCAAAATACCAGAAATTGATTGGTTTTTATAAAAGGTATTTATTTGGGTAGGAGCTAACAGATACCAGGCCATAAGCATAAGTTACTTCCTTCACCAAAGTCTATTTCCACGTGTTGGAGCAAGATGGCTGCTGACGTCTGCGAGGGTTCAGGCTTCCTGGGTTCCTCTGGGCTCAGCTACTCTGTTTTCTCCACAAGATCAGCTGTAGACTATGAGACTTTCTAGGCTTTGCCTTTCTCCACAAGGTCAGCTGTAGTCTATCAGGTGAACAGCTCTGTCTTTCTTCCTGGGGCTCCAGCTTCAGCATCAGATTCCAACATCAAAACTCCAATATTAAAAGCCCTTAACTCTGTCCTTTGCCATGCCTTTTATCTGTGATTCCCCACCCACCAAAGGGTGGGGACTCAATGCCCTACTGGCACAAGAGGTTTACATAGTTAATTAATCAAGTAAACCTATGAATCCAATATAATCTAATATGCCCAGAGGAAAAGAACAGTTTACAAACATAATCCAATATTTCTTTTTGGAATTCATCAGTAATACCAAACTGCTACAGTGGCTGCACCATTTTATACTCCCACCAGCTCTGAATGAGTATTCCTATTTCTCCACATCCTCTTCAACGCTTGTAATTTTCTGTTTTTTTTTTTTAATATTAGCCAATCTAGTAGGTATGAAATGATATCTCATTGTGATTTTGACTTGTATTTCCCTAATAGCTTGTGATGTTGAACATCTTTTCATATTCTATTTCATCATTTGTATATCCTCTTTGAATAAATGTCTATTCATGTCTGTTGGCCATATTTTAATTGTGTTGTGTTTTTATTGTTGAGTTATAAGATTACTTTATATTCTGGATATTAAATCCTTATAGAATGTGTGGTTCCAAATATTTTCTCCCATTGAGTAGGTTGCTTTTTCACTTTTATGATAAAGCCCTTGATGTAAAAGGTTTTTAATTTTAATGAGGTCCCATTTATCTACTTTTTCTTTTATTGCTTGTACTTTGGTTGTAGAGTTTTTAAAAAAAATTTCCTAATGCAAAATCCTAAAGATGCTTCCCTACATTTTCTTCTGGCAATTTTTATATTCCTAGTTTTTATATTTAGGTCTTTGATACATTTTGAGTTAATTTTGTCTATGGATATCTTTCATTCTTTTGTCTATGGATATCCAGTTCTCACAGCATCATTTGTAGCAGATGATATTCTTTCCAAATTGAGTAGACCTGGCAGCTTGTTAAAAACTAATTGGCCAGAGATATGAGGGTCTATTTTTGAACTCTCAATTTGATTCTATTGGTCTATATCTTTATCCTTGTGCCGGTATCATGCTGTTTTGACAACTGTAGCTTTCTAATAAATATTAAGGTCAGGTCATGTGAGTCTTCCAACTTTGTTCTTCTTTTTCAAGATGGTTATTTTAGTTTGCTGAAACCTGCTGAAAGCAATATGCAAGAAATGGATTGATATTTACAAAGGGGATTACTATTCTGAGGCTGTGAAAGTGTCCAAATAAAAATGCTTTCTCCCCAAGGACCAGCCATGGAGGCATCTGCTAGTCTCTCTCTTTTCTTCTGGGTTTTGTTGCTTCCAGCTTCTGGCTTCCTCTCTCCAGATTTTAGCTTCTTGCTCTCATGGCTCTCTCTCTGCTCTGTGGCTTTTTTTCTGTGTGTCCGTCTGCATTTTCAACATGTTTATAAAGGACTACATTAAGAGGATCAAGACCCACCCTGGGTCATGCCCTACTGAAGCAATCTATTAAAAGAAAACCTGAAATCATCTAATCAAAGGGTTCCATCTACAGTAAGTTCACACCCACAGGAATGGATTAGCTCTAAGGACATGATTTTCTGGGGTCCATGAAATCCTCAAACTACTACAACGGTTTGAGCTATTTGGAGCCCCTTACTTTTCCAAATAAATTTATTAACTTTTCCATTTCAGCAAAATAGGATGTTTTTATTTTGATTGAGAATGATCCATCAATCATTTTGGGTAAAATTGACTTATGGCCAATATTTAATTTTCCAGTCTTTGAGCATTGAATATCCTTCTATTTATTTAGATCTTCTTTGATTTCTTTTAGCAAACTTTTATAGTTTTCTGTATATGAATCCTTAACATCCTCAGTTAAATTTGTTCTGTGATATTTGATTATTTTAGTTACTATTGTAAATAGAATTGTTATCTTTATTTCTTCTTTAGGTTGTTCATTGCTAGTATATAGAAACATCACTGATATTTGCATATTGATCATTTACCCCCCATTTTGATGAATTCTTTTGCTGGCTTTAATAGGTTTGTTCTGGATTTTTGTAGATTTTCTATATGTAAGATCATATCATCTGTTAATAGGGGAAGTTTTACTTCTTCCTTTCCAATTTAGATGGATTTTATTTCTTCTTTTTGCCTAATTGCTCTGTTGAGAACTTCTAGTACAATGTTCACTAATAGTAGTGACAGTGAGTATGCTTGTTTTGTTACAAATCTTAGAGGGAAAGCTTTCAATCTTTCCCCATTGAGTATGATGTTAGCTGTGGATTTTTCATATATGCCCTTTATCATCTTGAGGAAGTTTCCTTCTCTTCCTGTTTTTCTAAGTGATTTTATCAAAAAGTATCAAAGCCTTTTCTGTGTCAATTGAAATGATCTTGTGATTTTATTCCTTTTATTGTGTTACTGTGGTATATTACATTAATTGATTTTCTTAAGTTGAACCACCCTTGTTACCTGTGATAATTTCAACTTGATCATGAGACATACTTATTTTAATGTGCTGACGTGGATCCAATTTGCTAGTATTTTATTGAGAGTTTTTCACCTATATTCAGAAGAGAAATTGTTCTGTAGTCTTCAAATCCTGTAGTATCTTTATCTGCTTTGCTATGAGGGTGATGTTGGCCTCACAGAATGACCTAGGTAATGTTGCCAGTCTCACAAGTTTTGTTACAAAAATAGCAACCCCCATCCCCTACCTTTTCTTCTTCCAAGATAAAATCAACTCTTTGTAATTGACTTTTTAAAAATTGTCTCCTTGTTTAAAAATAACATCCTTATAGAAAAGCAAAAAAATAAATAAAAAAATAAGAAAAGCCTCTCATTGTTGATGCTTTTTTTTTTTTTTTGGTGTTAATCATTCTCTACTGACTTCCTACCGTGCGTATGGATTGTGCTGCTTCACCCTAACGTTCCCCATATAAATATACTTTCATCATGCCTTTTCCAAGAAGATTGTAGTTTTGATTAGATCAACATTCCATATTTAAATTTTCATCAGTGTATACTTTTGTTTTCATGTCCAAATTTTTCTTTATTTATGTCTTCTGTTTGCCTGGTTTCCTATGTACTTATTACTAATTTGAAACTCTCCTCCGTTCTCAATAAGTTCAGAAACCTGGATGTTCTATCAATTTGAAGACATTTCTCTGGCAGCTTCTAACCAGATACTGTGGACTGGTTGTTTTCTAGGGTTGTGTTATAGCTGCATCCTAGAATCCTCACCATTATCCTTGCGTTTCCTTTCATCTCTGTCTTGTATTTGACTTCCTGTTTCCTGTATGTTGTGTCTTTTTCTTATTTGGTTTTTAATTTCATTCTAGTGGAGCTCATCCTTCAGTAACTCCATGATACAAGGTATGGGGGAGGGGAAGTTTTTGTTTTATGGGAATGTGTTTATCCTAGGCATTTATTGTTGACTTGCCTTGGCAGGGGATTCTATGTTGGAAATAATTTTACACAAGATTTTGAAGGACTTGCTTCTCTGTTTTCTAACTTTTAATGATATTTTCAAGGAATCTGATGCCAATGCTATTCTTATTTCTTTGTTTGAAACCTGATTTTTTTTTCACTAGAAGTTTATAGTATGTTCCTTTGCTGCTCTGTTCTCAAATTTCAGAGATGTGCTTCAATGTAAGTCAATTTTCATTTGTTGTGCTGGGCCCCTTTAGACTAGAAAATAAAAAACATTTCCTGGAATTTTTTTTTTTTATGATTACCTTCCTCACATGATCTTTTCTCCTTCTAGAACCCCTTTAATACAGACCTGACTTGTCCTCTAATTTTAAAAAGGTCTCATCTCTACAAATTCCTCTTTCTTTCCTTTTTCACTCTACTTTCTAGGAAACATTTTCCAGCATTTCTACTGTGTTTTTGGATTTTTGTTCTATTTTTAAATTCTAAGAAATTTATTTTGATCTTTGAATGCTCCTTTTCAAAAAATAGCATCCTGTTCTTATTGCATGGATGCAACATCCTTTATCTTTTTTCTCTGAGGATAATGATTGATTTAATGCAGTTTCCTTCTTGCTGAAAGTTACTGTTTTTTTCCTGTTTGTTTTTTCTTAGTCACTGTCTTTCCTAAGGAATGTTTTCTCCAAATGACTGGGACCTTTTGAACACTTAACTCTCTGTTTACATTTAAGAGGAAACTTATAAAATGCTGACTGGGAGCTTACTGGCTGTCACCCATGAAGGCAATATTCAAGCCTGGCCCGTGGACCAGAACCAGCAGCGTCGCCCGGCAGCTGGTGGGAAGTGAGAATTCTTGAGCCTCTCCTAGACTTTCTGAATCAGAATTTCTGGTGGTGGGGCCTGGGAATCTGAGTTTCAATAAACAACTCCCTCCAGGTAATTCTTATTCATGATAATGTTTGAGAAGCACAGAAGAATGCAGGGTTATTTTTCTGGGTGGTTTCATTGGGGGAATGCTGGACATCAGTCTCTTTAGGCATTTTCTTTTGGGTTGACCAGGTATCACAGGGCAGTCTCTAGCTGCCATCCTCGTGGAGTCAGGTAGGGAAAGAAATTGGGATTCTGAGCATTTTTTATGTAAACATTTCTTTATTCCCCTATTTTCAATTTTGTCCAGTTTTCAACTGTGTCTGGTGTCCATCCCACTTCACCTGGCTTTGGACTGTTTTTCCCTCTCTAGAGATTAAAATTCCAGTCTTGGGTCAGTGGCAGAGGGGCAGTGTCCTCTCATCCCTCTTGCCACTTCTGCTCCACTTCATCCACAGTGACCCCTGTTTGGGCTCCCACATTCCAAACAGACCCTACAAAAGCCCTGCGGGCTCCAGCTGCTGCCTGTGTCCCCAGCCCCTCGTCTTCCATCTTCCCATGCTCTGGGCCCCCAGCCATTCCCAGTCTCTGCAGCAGCCCTCTCGGCTTGCACCTTGGCACACGTCCACGCTTCCCTCCTCCATTCCCCTTCACCCAGCTAATTCCTTGCCATCCTTCTGGTCCTACTCAAATAATTCCCCCTTAGGGGTGCCTTTTCTGATCTCCCACCCTTGATTAAAGACCCCTTTTGTACATGCATTTTCATCACAGCACTTTGCACAGTGCAATTATTTCATTGTAATCGATTTATTTCACTATTCACTTATTTCATTATGTGTGCAACTATTTTTCCCTCTTGGCCGTCTTCTCACCTTTCTGTGAAGGCAGGTGGGTGGGCTCTCCTTCAAAGCATCTTATTCGCTGACACACCTCAAGTGCCAGCACAGGATCCCACACACTGTAACCTCAGTCAGCTCTGGGGGAAGACCAGAATTTGTCTGGGTTCTCCTCTCTCTGCCAGGTCTCTGGGGGTTGAGTGGGCTTTGAACTAAGAAGGAGGCAGTCAATGAACTCAGCCCTCCTGTAGGACAGGACATGCAGGGCCTGCTCTCCAGATATACTTTGTGCAACGTTGTTACTGCATTGGCTGCACTGCCATCAGAGTGTGAGGGCACAGAATGTCCCTGGAGCAGCAGTTCCCACCTGGTTAGGTATGGGACTCACCTGGGGAAATGACAAAATGGCAATGCCTTGGCCTCCCTCCAGACCAATCGAGCCACAGCTCCAGGAGATGGGACCCAGGCAATAGCATTTTCCAAAGCTTCCCAGGACATTCTAATCTGCATTCAAGTGTCAGAATCACCAACTTTAGGTCCAATTTTACCTATCTTCGCTGAAAAATAACTTACTTGGTCACCTGGATTCAAGTATCATAGAAGATTGAAAGCTCTAAATGAATATGGGAAGGACTGTACTTACCAGAATCCGCTCCATACACCAAACAAGAAAGTCCCCCAAATGCACTGGGAACCCTAAGTAGAGGGATAAACAGACTTCTGAACTACACTAAGAGTCCGTACGGTGAGCTGAGCCACCGGGGAGAGTGCACTAGGCTCTGCATGTGTTCCTTAAAAAGGCAGGAAATGCTGCACCCCGGCGGGTCCCCACGGAGCCTTTCGGAAGTGCCCGGTCCAGCTCTAAGCAGCCTCCCGGGAGCCCTACATGCTTTCATCTGTCGGTATGGTGTTCCCATTTTTCAGATGAGGAGACTGAGGCCTGGAGAGATTAGTCGCTTCAGGCCACTCCACTAGGAACTGGAGGAATAAATTCAAGCCCCCATATGTCTGGTTCTAAAGTTTATAAGATTAATCTTTATTTGGAGATTTTTTTTTCATATGAACGAGGAAGTCGTTGAGGAAATTCACATGTGAAGAAGACATCATTCGCTATCAGAGCCATATCTGTGAAACTTTTTTATGCTTATTTAAAATTATCCCTAGGAATGGATTGGCTGTTGGTTGACAAGTGTGAAATTTTCTATATTATTTAATTCTTACTCAACTCACTTTGGCAGATAGATCAAAATATAAAACTGATTATATCATGTTTCACTACTTTTCACTTTGTCGGGATTGAGGTAGGTCCAGAAAGGGAATTTATTCACTGAGGTTCCCAGTCTGAAAAACAGCAAGTAATAGAAATACGCTCTTTTACCACATCTCTGCCTTCCTGACCTCTTGTTTTAGACTTTTGCGGTAAAATGCCTGGAAAGGACAGGGTGTTCTTTGCAGGCTGAGCCGGGCCGATGTCTCCGGCCGGGTGAGTTTGGGTTAGGTCGCCACCACAAGGCGATTCTCATAAAGTCTGAATAAGAAGAGGGAAGCCTGCAGCATCGGAAGGTTTGCATTCCTCTCCCAGTAGCAGCAAGGTCATTCTGAATATCTGCTTGTAGGTAAATATGGAGCTTTGTGCTTTCTCTGCAGGTTCCAAGTTCTCCCTCTACGATGTGCAGTTTCTTCTAGGACGTCCAAATACAGAAAAGAGAAATTAAGTAAAATAGTGTTTTGTTGTCACCCACACCTTTTCCTCTAGGGGTCAATTATGAGGACCCCCAGCCTACCAGATGGCTGGGCCCACTCCTCATGGAAGCTACTCTTATTAACAGATGAAATGCACGTGTACTCTCCCAGGTCTCAGCTCTCCAGCCAGTTAATGCTCTGTTATCCTGTTAGCTGGGATTAGGCAGCTTGGTGGGCGGAGAAGAGAATTTTAAAACAAGCCACTTTCACTCTGACGTGCAAGGATGAAACCTATTCTGCATTTATCTTTGACTAATTGTAAGAAGACTTCTGAACCCCAGCAGTAGCTTCCTTGGCCTTTGATTGACCAAAGGCTCTGGTTTGGGTGCTTAGAGAAGATTTAATTCATACGAGACGATTAGTACACGAAAACAAAATGTTTAGAGTACAATGCATAATCTCTAAATGACTCGTTGGTTCTTTTTGGCTAATTGAGCCACATATACTATAGTAACCCTGGGGGATCTAGAGGTACTTAAGCTGAACTATCCGCTGGGATTGCACATGTGACTTCTTGGAGTTGGGAGGGACCTCACACACCTAAGTGAGGTAGGGTTTATACAATACAGTCTGTTTACAATAATTAAAAATTCAGATAATTTTTGGCTTGTCATTATTTTTAATATCTTTTGCTGAATTAATAAATATTGGTAAATTTAGGTTACCATAGGGCAAAAGTACCCAGGCATTGGAATTATTAAGATATATGTGAGATAACTTAGAACCTTGTCGTGGCACTGGAGAACGGTTGAATGAATGAGTCTCTTACTTCCCTGCCGGTTAACAAGGGGCAAAGGAGGAGGGGATATGCATAATTTTTGGAAATAACGTGTCTTGCTCTATAATGCACAGACATATTGCATATTTTTGGTTTGCATCAACTCTAGTATGAAGAACTTGGTGAAGTTAAAATATTCTAAAAATATGAAGTGTTGCCCTTCAACACTTTTCTTAAGATTGGATAAAGTTGGTATAGATACAGATGTCATTGGCTCTGTTATGGATTGAGAGCTCCACTCACAGTAGCTCCTGCTAGGCCTTCCTCAGCTGAGAGGAAGATGCCCTCGGCTGCCCTCAGCTACCTGAGTGCACCCAACGCTTCTACAAGGCAATGGCCAGAGACCTTGGCAGAGAAGAGGAAGCCAAAGTTGCCCATGGACCCTGGACAAGGCTCCCAAGTGGATGTTGAATCTGTTCTTGTTCTGCTCTTTCCAGTCCTTTCTCACACCAAAGGTCTCCATTATCATGCTCTTTTATTATGCCATAGCTATGGGTATTCTTTCCATTCCCCTGGACCAATCACCTTTGCAAGGGCTTGATCCAGGTGAGCTCTGCAACAGGACCTTCCTCCTATCCCGCCTCTGCTCCTGGCTGCTGTCCTCATGGGGTTGAGCTCCTTCCCCTACCGCATGGACCAGCCTTCCCCAGGAGACTAAGAAAGTGCCATGAAGTGGCATGTTTCTTAGCATAGGCATTTTCTAATGAGGAAAGGTCTGAATGGGTGCTCATCCAATACATTTTCAGTGTTATGGGAGCTGCATGTGGTTCTTTGCCCAACGAGCTGCTTATGGGCCTCTTGGGAGGGGGGGATTGGGTGGCAAAGAGAGAGAAGTGGCAAGCAACATGGGAAGAACATGGCTGCGAATCACAGTTGTGGAGCAAAGTGGGTTCGTGCTTCTCCCTGAAAGCAGGCATCTTTATCAGGTCTCAACTAGGTGGGATCAGAAAGGGCAGAATCAATGGAAACGAGGGAAAATTGACTCTTGGTGCCCAGATGTGTCCTCTGGATGCTCTCCCTTGCATTGTCATATATAAATCTTGGCAAGTCTCATAAATTACTCTTAAAATTTGATTTTAATTTAATTTTAGATACTTTTATTAAGAATATAGAAAGGGTGAAACAGGGGAGCGGATGTAGTTCAAGTGGTTGAGTGCCTGCTTCCCATGTACGAGATCCTAGGTTCAATTCCTAGTACCTCCTATAAACAAGCAAACAAACAAACAATGAAAAAACCAACTCTTATTGGGGAGCAGATGTAGCTCAGTGGTTGAGCTCCTGCTTCCCATGTACAAGGAGGTCCTGGGTTCGATCCCCAGTATATCCTAAAAAAAAAAATAGGGTCAAACAAACTCAGAAAAGCATAGTAAAACAAAAAATAAAACCAATGTCTCCCCATATAGACAATTACCATCACTATTTTCATTTTCACATTTATAGTTCACGTAAATGGAATCAGGTTCTGTGTGCTGTTTTTTCTGAGTCAAGTTGTTTCTTTTTTTCTTTTAGTTATTTTCTCCCTTTTTTCTCTCCCTTTCCTCAGACAAGCCCAACATTTGGTGTGCAATGATATTCCTCCCTTATGAGAACACACACACACACACACACACCTACACACATACAGAAGGGATTTTGTTGTTTATGTCACACAAAAAAGGACTATTTTGTATACTCCTCTCCTCTGTACTGTGCTTTCTCAGTTAAATATGGTGGAAATGTCCTCACATCATTGATTTATTTAAACTGCTCCAGTTTGTGTATGTTCCAAAATTTACTCTGCATCCTTCACAGGTGGGCACTCAGATGCTTTCCTATTTCTATTCTTCTTTCAGAAAACAGTGCTGTGATGGTTATTATGGCATATATAGCTTTAGGGACTGGCTATTTGTACCTCTAGTGGGCAGATCCAAAGAATAGGAGTGCTAAACTGAAAGATGAGCTGTTGTTATTTTTAAAAATAGAATTATTAAAAATAAAGAAACATACAATTAAATTCCGCATTATATGAAAATGCCCCTTCCCCTTGTATCTCACCAACACTGGAATACCTACTCCTCTTACATTCTTTCCATTTGTAGGTGAGAAGCGATATCTAATTTTTATTTAAATTTACATTCCCTAGCTATTTATGTGGTTGAGAGTCTTCCCGTGCTTATTGTCTGTTTTGTTTTTATTGCCTTTGAATTGTCACATTCAAATTATGTGCCTATTTTTCTATTGGGTTGATTTCTCTTATCAATTGTTGTTTAATGTTTTATTGATCTGAGGTCCTTTTATCTCTTGTACATGTGGCAAACATGATTTTCAATTTACCATGTGTCTTCTGAAATTGTTGTGGTATATTTTTGCCATTCAGAAAGTGTTTATAGTTGACTGTCTTTTATACTTTCTGGGTTTCTGTTCTGTTTAAAAGGGTATCCCTATGCCCTAGGTTATAGACACATTCTCTGGAAGAGTCTACCATTTGAGTTGCTTGGCTTAAAATTTTTTTATTATAATATTTTCCTTTAATTTATACAGTAAGCATTTTTAACCTACCTGAAATGAGGTGAGGGCTTAGTCCCATTTGATCCCCAATTTGTCTGACTTCTCTAAAGTCATTAAAATCGGGCGCATGTGAGTGAGAGTGAGAAACCTCTGTGCAGGCTTCTGCTTGGTTCACCAGCTTCTGCTCTCTCACTTCCCCCTTCCTGGTCTCCCTGGTCTGTCCTATCTGGACACCTTTTCCTTTCCTTCAGCTTTTGTCTGCTCTTGCCTGGAGCCCGTAAAACCTCACTAACAGCAGCGGTCAACAGCGGGGTTGCATTTACCCAGGCTTGTGCACGCTGCTCGCCAGGCACTGGGCTAGACTCCCCTCGGCTTAGGGAGCGACCAGGGACCGCCTGGCCCCGCTGCGCCCTGTCCCATGGGCTGAGAGCTCGTGTAGTGTTGTCCAGCCCCTCTGGTCTGTAGACCCAGGCGGGCATCCGGGGGGCTGGCTGGCCTGGCGTGCCTCGGCTGATTCCATCCTGCTCTCCCAGGGCCGCCTCCTCGCAGCCCTCCCCTCCGCAGCTGCCTAATTCCCACAGGCTGCTGGGATCAGCTCCGCACAGGCTCCTGCTTCCCTTTGAAGTGTTCTCTGCATCTAAAACATATTTGATAAGAACCCCGCCTTGACCTCTTCTTACAATTCAAATCCCTAGATGCAGTAACTGTCTTCATTTAAAAACTAGCTTGTTAGTGTGCCTACCAGCAAGCACCTGCCTGGTGGGGAGTGAGGAAGTATTTATTTTGATAAAATGTTTATGTAAGTCAAAATTATTCCACATTTGGGAAGTTAGTGGCTTTTCCGCCTCCATCTGGGTGTCTTTATGTATTTATTTTTTGCTCTCCCAAATCTGTAAGTCTCCCTGGAAGTGAAATGGAGGAGATAGATAGACTTGAAGTCCATACAGTATTGTCTTATAGGACAGTTGCTCTTGCAAACTTATTCTTCCTCTTTCTCCATTTAGCGTAGATATTTCTTGAGCGCTGACTGAATGCTAAGCATTGTTCCAGGTGAGATGAATGCCACACATAGGTAATGATGGATACGTGAATAAATGCATACATGTTCAAGCGAATCTAGAGGAAACAACATTCAGAGGATGAACATTTACGGGGTGGAAATGCTCTTTTGTGGAGGGGTGTGATCAGAGGAAGCATCTCGAAAGAGCCGATGTTGAGCTGTCCTCCCCGTGTTGGCCCGGTTCAGAAGGGGAGTGTGGCTTATGGGACAGGCTGCAGACCTGTGCCTGGGTTCTCTGGCCCTGCCCGGTCCCAAACTGCCTGGGTGCTGAAGAGAGCCTCTGACCCTCTCAGGATGGGGATAATAATAGCTCTTACCTGCCAGACAAAACTTCAGAGCAGTGAGCAGGTACAGCACCCAGCCCAGAACCTGACATATACATGCTGAGTACACGTTAGCGACAAGCTCAAAGGCTGGTGGCCATCGTGATTCTCGTGGCTCGGGAGTTTCTGAGTCCTGATCGTTACCCCCTTTAAATGCCTCCCAGTACTTACACGATAGGCGGGTCTTGATCCCAGCCCCATTGCTTTCGGGAGGTCCTCGTTGTTTCCCACCTGGACTCCAGCTAATTTCCGCCTCCCTGATCCTCCTCCACTCTGCCTCTAGAAGTGAAGTTTTCCAAGACCAGAATCTGATGGCATCACTCCCCTGCTTGCCCTACATCTGTGGTTTCCTCTGACCTTCAGGGTAGACTCCAAACTCCTCCTTGCAAGGGTCCTCCCATTTCTGTCCCACTTCCTGCCACTCTGTCTTCCTAAAGTCAGTTTCCCCTCCTGCCAAAGGGTTGCTCCTCCTCTACATGTCTGAAGCCAGTGGAGTGTGCAAGACTTAATTCGAGTCTGGAGGAAAACCTGTCTGTCATGTCTCATCATACACTCACGCACACCCACACATGCCCATATGCTCACACACATAGATTGCACATGCATGCACACACGTGTATACACACCCCACATTCATATGCCCCATGCACACCCACATGCTCATGTGTGCACACCCACATGCCCATACACACGTGTGCACAAATCATCAGTGTCCCATGTATACACATGCACACACATCTGTGCACCCCCATGCATACACACATGCACATGGGTGCACACCTACATGTCCCTACATGCACACACACATAATCATATGTCCAATGCACACACACATGCAAACATGTACACACATACATATACATACATGTAAGTGCATATACACATGTGCACTCACCAGCTGATTGAGTTAGATATGTCACTTCAAATTGTTGTAACTATTATTAGAATCCTCCACTAAATTGTGAAATTAGTAGGGATGCTGTCTTGGTCATTTTTTCCCCCTTTTTTACTCTTTTATTGAGGCACAACATACCTACTCTAAAGTACACAAAGTGCAGTACTCTTAAATGATGACTTGAACTTTTACATGTGTACGTAGGCATGTATCTCCCGAAGGTGGAGGGCATTTCAGGTGGCGCCAGGCTCCCTGTCTGCTTCCCCATCCACACTTACTCATCTTTGACTACCCAGAGCCTCTTACAGTGACTTGCGCATTTCAGGCCACCCAGATGGGAGCTGAAGAACTCACTCAGTTCCCTGCAGGATGGGAGAGATGGTGGGGCCACTGCAGGCACTCTTGCCTACCTCAGCCCTGTGCGATTCTGAGACCAAAGCCGTGGTTTCAATAGAATCAAAACACCATGCCAGAATGAGACTTTGTCAAGCCCTGAATGTACTCAAAACATTTCCAAAGGTACAGATGTAGAGAGAAATGACACCATGTAGCTGTTCTTTGTGTAATCCTTCTTGAAGCCAGTTCTTATATCTCACTTAGCATCTCAACAATCTTTAAGATAAGGAGAGCAGGTATTATTATTCTATTTCCCAAGCAAAGATATGGAGACTCCAGGATAAAGCCTGAGCTCCTTCTCCTGGTGTATAGGAGCACCTTGGACTGGCTTCTGATGCTCACCGTGAGAGCAAGATGCTCCTGGCTAACTCTAGGCTTCTTCCCTCAGGAAACCCTTCCCATGTCTCTTGCCTTTTGATCTTAAGCATCCTAGGTCCCATTTGGGCAATGAGTTCTCCTCTGGAAGGATTAATTACACATATCAGAAAGGAAAGGAGAGACTTCCCACTTGGCTACTACTGCCCCTATGCTGATTGTAGCAGTTTAATTTGGTTATTCCAAACATCGATATTGGATTATGTTTGTAATCTGGTCTGTATCTGGGCATGATTAAGTTATGATTAGGACTTTGATTGGGACACCATTAGTGTGTTGAGTCCTCATGCCTTGCCGAGTAGGGACTCTCAGATAAAAGGCATGGCAAAGGACCGAGTTGAGGGGTTTTTGATGTTGGAATTTTGATATTTGAGTTTGATGCTGAAGCCTTAAGCTGGCACCACAGAAAGTCAGCTCACAGAGAAAAGAGAAGCCAGCCCCAGGAAGAAGCAAGCCCTGGGAAGAAAGGAACCTTGAACCCGGAGAGAAGCAAGACCCTGGAAGGCAGGAACCCAGGAAGCCTGAGCCCTCGCAGCCATCAGCAGCCATCTTGCTCCAACACGTGAAAATGGATTTGGTGAGGGAAGTAACTTATGCTTTATGGCCTGGTATCTGTAAGCTCCTACCCTAAATAAATACCCTTCAAAAAAACCAAACAATTTCTGGTATTTTGCATCAGCACCCCTTTGGCTGACTAATACACTGATCTTCCTTCTGCAGTAACCTCCTCATTTACCCCCACCCCGACCCCAGAACACAGCTCACGTCAACAGTTGATCTCCAGGAAGCGCAATTGCACTAATTAGGAGTACAACTGGGTGGAATTGCTTTAACTCTAAGCATACTTTACAAAGTTGGCCTTTCCTGATATCTACTTTCAGGGTGGAAAGCCCTCTTGCCCCCTTTCTTGACTCCAGTCTTCCCTGTTGACATCTTAACTGAACTTGAAGGTTTGGCTAAATTGCCATTTCCTTCAAAAGACTTCTCTGAGGGTGAGTGTGAAGTACTCTTCCTCTAAATTTCCTCAGCACTTGGTGTGCACACGCCTTTGGCAGGCTTCACTTCCGACCTGCACTAGAGATCTCCATGTCGTTCCACAAATGTTTTCTGAGTGTGGCTGTGTGCGGGGACAGGCCTTGGGGAGCCTGCATGGAACACCAGAGACACAGCCTCGGACCTCCCCGTGCGCATGATTTCATGGACTACGTGTGTGTTTTTCTACTGTGATACCAACACATAGGAACAGAGAGCTTTGATGCCCCTGTTACAGCCTTCTCAGTTGCTAACAGTATCAGTCAGGGTTCTCCAGAGAAGCAGAAGCAACAGGACGCATGTATACATGCAGGAGTGCCTTGGCGATACTGGGGTTCCGGTCCAGATCACCGTAATAAAGTGAGCATCGCAATGAAGTCACATGAAACTTGGGTTCCCAGTGCATATGGAAGTTACGTTTACACTATACTGTAGTCTGTTAAGTGTGCAATAGCATTATGTCTAAAGGCAATGTACTTTCCTTAACTAAAATATGACATAGAGACACAAAGAAAGCACATGCCGTTGGCAAATGGCACCACTGGACTTGCTCAACACAGGATTGCCACAGACCTTCAATTAGGAAAAAACACAATATCTGCGAAGTGCAATAAAGCAAAGTGCAACGAAACAAGGTACACTTGTGTATTAAGAGAGTAATTTCAAAGAATTGGCTTACGCAAATGTGCAGGCCCGCAAAAACCAAGATAACGTTGGGTAGGCTGCCGGCTGGAATTTCTGGTAAGTTGACATTGAAGTCTTGAGTCCACAATCTGTAGGAGGAGTTAGCAGGCTGGAAACTCAGAGAGGAGTAGATGATGTAGTTTTAAGGCAGAATTCCTTTTTCTCTAGCAAGCTCAGTTATTTGCTTTTAAGGCCTCCATCTGGTTGGAAGAAGCCCACCCACATTTCCAAGGATCATCTCCTTTACTTAAAGTCACCTGATTGTAGATACCAATCACAGCTACAAAATACCTCCACAGCAACTTCTAGGCAAGGATTTGACCACAGAACTGGACACCATGGCTTAGCCAAGTTGACACATAAAATGGACCATCACACCAACCCATTAAGCCTGGGGCAAGCACATTTGCTGGACATAGGGCCAGCTTTAAGATAGATGCAGAGCCTGCATGCAAAAGGGCTTGCATTTGGGGTTTAATGTTCTGTGGTTACCATCTTGAAATTCTTAATAACTGTATCCTTGAATTTGTGATTTGTGAGTCTGATGGGACAATGGCGCATGGACCCCTGGTCTCGGCCCCCCACTGGAGGCCTGGGCACATTCATAGTTGGGGTTGGGGTTGGATATGTACATCCTGTGGCACTCACTGAGGGGCTTGGTAGGGATTTTTCATCCCCGGTCTCCAGAGCCACAAGCGTCTTGTCCACCTCCAGTCCAAGTATTGAGCACATGCCAACAGGAGGTTGCAGTCTCTGGGAAGCATCCAGTCTGCCATGGCCTGTGGGAAAGGGAAATTGATATCCCTACCTCTGACCAGCACAGGGCATTGGCCCAGCAGCTGGTGGAAGAGGGAGCTGGGGGAGATGGTGGCTGCTGGCCCTGCATGGAGTCACACGCAGGGACCCCTGGCATTTGCGAGTGATTGCACTCTCTCCAGGGGGATCCCGGTGCCTGAGGGAGAGTGGCATTAAATAGCAAAGAAACAACACTGTTTCAATTTCTGCTTCTAAGACAACTATCACACAGTGGGTTGGCTTAATAATAGGAATTTACTGGCTCATGGTTTTGGAGAGGGTGACCAGCAATCTTTAGTTCCTTGGCTTTCCCAGCCCATGGGATTTCCTCTCCCTTCTCTTGGGGGTTCTATAAACTTCCAGCTTCCATCTCCTCCCTGTGGCTTTCTCTAGCTCTGTATGAACTCCTTCTGCTTATAAAGGGATCCCAGTAGCCTGGATTAAGATCACCCGCAGTCAGTTGGGCCACACCTTAACTAAAACATCTTCAAGAGGTTCTGCTTACAGTGCGTTCCCACCCACAGGAATGCAGATTAAGAATATGTGTTTTTTTCTGTTTTATAAACTCAGGCTACCACAAGCACCATGGCAGGTCAAGAGCAAAACCATGGACGAATGGGGGGAAATTGTATTTTAGAACCTGAATGGCATTTAAAATTTTTTTTCTTTTTCTTTTTCAACAAATGGCCTTGCACTTTCATGTTGCACTGGCCCCTGCAAATTATGTAACTGGCCCTGCTCCCAAACTCAATATGACAACAGCCATCGTTTAGTGCAGTTACCATGTGCTAGGAATTGCCATTGGATCTTGGCAGCCATATGAGTTAGGGACTCTTGTAATTTCCATTCTGCATTGGAGAAAGATGAAGCGCCAGAACCAGCACAAGCCCTCACATCTGGTAAGTGGCAAAGCTGTGATGTGACCCTAGGTGTGTCCTAACGGTTTAAGCTGAGTTGAGCCTTGCAGGTGGCTGGTGAGGGGTTGAGAATCTCTTATCTGAAATGAAGGGGTGAAGGAGCTAGATCCAGGAATATAAATTATGCTCATCACCGGCCTCTGTAGACTACATTTATGAAAGACCAGGGAGGGAACCCCCATTTATATAAAGCCAGAGGAACCCAGCCTGTGGTGCCGGGTAGCATCTGGGGGGGGCTGGAGCTGTATGTGATTACCTGCAGGGAAAGGGATGGCGTGTGAGCCGCATCACTGGCTCAGCTGACCCTGCCTGTACACAGGGCCTGGCCATCTTGTGCCCAGCCCTGGTAAAGCACCATTTTGTTTCTGCCTCATTATCTGCTTATTCCTGTTTTTTTTTTTAAAAAAAAAGCTGCTTTAGGTGTTCTTGGTTCCCCTTTGGATTTGGAAGGACACAGGGAGCCTAGGAAGCCCATTCAGTCCCGTCCCCCACCCCCCCAATGCCCTGCCTTAAGAGCTTGCTCTCCATCTTCATGTGCCTTGCCTCCAGCATTCTATCTTGGATCCTAAAGTGGGGTGAATTCCAGCTCTATCAGTCATGGTCACTATTTGGCAAAGTGGTGGAATATGGATATATGCCCATTTTGAAGCTTTTATTTTAATGTGATTATGGCTTCAGGCACCAGACAGAATATTCGGGCAGTGTTATCCTGCCGGCCTTTCACAGTAATGTGGAAGGGGTTATAGGTTTGGAATGACTCGAATGATCAGCAATTTTAATCATTTTTTTCCATCATTCAGAGAGCAAAATTAGCATTGCTTGCGTTTGTGTTCTACAATGCATTGGAGATAATTAAAAATTAGCCGGTGAAATCCTAGAGCTCCTCATAGTAGCTGCGAGGATTTGGAGGCGGCATTTCCCTCTAGGCAAATGAACTGGACTTTCCTGATAGTAAAGATGAAATCTGAGTCGAGCTGCCCGTTTTCTTAAAACAGCTAACATCTCGTGGTCACCTCTGCTGAGCTGGCCGCCTTCCGGAACAGTCGCCCCTGGCCAGATCTTATTAGCAGCCGGCCAGAAAAATAACTAAAAATAATCAGCTGTTCGGATGCTCATTTAAGCCCCTAAGACGTGCGTCCGGATGCCTGTGCGTGGCTCTGGTGGCTGCACTCCCTCCAGTCCTGCCTCCAGTTCGGCTCCACTTCTCTGCTGCTGCTTTAAGACTGCAGAGCGCCCCGGCGGCCAGAGGCAGGGGAGGGGGCCCCGCTCGCCGCTGCTCGGCTCGGCTCGGCTCGCGGGCAGGGCAGGGGAGCGGCGGGCGCCCCGCGATCGGGCCGCAGCGGAGGGAAGATGAGCCTGCCGGCGCGCCTGCTGCCTGGCGGCGGGGGCTGAGGCCGGCGCGGGCTGGGCGGCTGCCGCCTGCGGCGTCCGGGCGCCGCGTCCCGGGATGCGCTCCTGCCCGCGGCGGCGGCGCGCTGGCCCCGCGGCCGGCCCGGGCTCCCCCTGAGCCGACGGCGCCCCCGGGCTCGCAGCCCCGCCGGCCGCCCCGCGCGGGCCGCAGCGGCGCGCGGCGGCGCCCGGGAGCAGGGCTGCGGGAGCGCAGCGCGCGGCCAGCGCGGCCCCCGGCCCCGCGCCCGGCCCCCGCGCCGCGCGCCCGGGCGGCTGGGCAGCGGCGGCGGCGGCGGCGGGCGGCGGGCGGCGGCCCCGGGCAGGTGGCGAGCGGAGCCGGGCGCGGCGCGGGGGCCGGGCAGGCGCGGCGCGGGCGGCCGGGCAGGGGCATGTGGATACTGGCCCTCTCCTTGCTCCAGAGCTTCGCCAACGGTGAGCGGCGGCGCTGGCAGTTTGTCATGCATTTAATTTCTTTTAATTGACCGGAGCGGTGGTGGTGGCGGCGGTGGTGGTGGATGCGTGGATGAAGTGGTGCCCTTTTTTCGCTCCTCTCTGGGTTTAAATGTTTAGGCTGTTATGTGTTTTTAATTTTATGATTTTTTTTTTTTCCTTTTTCCTTTGGGGAGGAGAGAACGCAGTGGAGAGAGGCCGGGGAGAAATTGCTCTGTAATCGTTTCGAGGCGCTTACCTAGCAAAGTGAGGGCTGGGCTGGGAGCCTAACTCCAGCCCCAGGTAGCTACCTCATTCAGAAGAAGCAGGTTTGATGAGACCAGGAGAGCTGGGGGGTGGGGGTGGGGGAGGGGGCAGCAGCACTTCCACCAGCGCCAGCCAGAAAGGGACTTGGCATTCCAAGTGTGGGCAGGTTGAGTGGGCAATTAGAAGCCTTTGCCTTCAGATTCAAAGGTTTCTGAGCCTTTCAAAGCATGTGCTTTAATTCTGACATAGTTGATTTCCAGCAGTGTTGAAGCCTTTAAGAAAGATCTACCCTTCTCCACCCCCTGTTACTACATATTCCTCAGAGTCATTTTTGTTAAATATGCAGTGAAAGCATTACATCATCTGAAATGTTGACAAATTTTTAAAAAACACCTGTATAGTTATAGAAATGAAGTCAGTGAATATTTTAAGTAGCATTCCCTTTCTCATGCCCATCTCGTGTAATATTTCTTCCTGGGGATTTAAAAAGCTATTGCTCTTGACTGAGTCCCCCCCCCCCTCCCCCAATTAGTAAGTGTGACTGCACCTCGGGTTACCAGTCATGGAGTAAATATGAACTTACAGGTATGAATGGCTTCCTCTCTCATTTAGGAACGGAGGAAATAGTCATCATTTGGCATTGCCTGGCAGTAGCTGCAGCTTAAATTCTCATTTCCAATTTCTGAACTCAAATCTGCATCAAATGTATTACCTACTGACAGTTACAATTAAAACATTAAGCAGATGAGAGAGAGAGAGAGAGAGAGAGAGAGAGAGAGAGAGAGAGAGAGAGAGAGAGAGAGAATCTCGCCCTTGTGAGAAAATGCGAGAAGCAAAGGGGAGGCTCTAAGATTTTCCTGGAAGATGCACAGAGAGCTTTGAGTGTTAGCTGCATAGGAAGGCATTTTCTTTGCCTAGCTAGATACTGCTTCAAGAATCAACCCACTAACATGCCAGAGGAAATGCACAAGCTCTGTAAAATGCAAAAAATAAAAAGATGACTAAGAAGAGG
Source organism: Dasypus novemcinctus (assembly GCF_030445035.2). Classification (NCBI taxonomy): domain Eukaryota; kingdom Metazoa; phylum Chordata; class Mammalia; order Cingulata; family Dasypodidae; genus Dasypus; species Dasypus novemcinctus. Next base: position 162,229,214 of record NC_080676.1, on the reverse strand, counting down.
TAAAGCTGAAAGAAGGAACGCCCACATTAAAATGGTACTTTGCTCTATAATATAACCTAAAGCAAAGTGTTCAAAACTTTCATTTTGAGATTTCCAGGTGCTGAAGCATTGCAACAAGTTCTGACATGACACCTATCTTTCCCAGAGGGCACTGTACCTTCTCTGCATCCTCGCGGGAATTTATCTTGGGGAATAGGTCTGCTTTAGCTAATATGTGGCGATGCATCAGGGAAGCCTGCCCTTTATGCTGTGCTGCTAATGTGAACTCAGGGGAAATGTGGAAGAGCTCACACATGTGTGCCTTGACAGGCCATCGAGCCTGACAGGTCGGCCATCTCCAGGCCCTGCTAAACCCTGGATGTTAGGATGAAATTAAAATCCCAGGCTATTGGCATATATGTTTCAGAGTAATGAAAGAAGTTGTGCTTCTTATTGTTCATCAACCAGTATCTCTTTTACAGTTTGATAGTTGTATATGACAAAAATTATATGGAAGAATTTCTGATAGTCTCTCATATGGAGATGTTATATATGTGTGTGTGATTTTTTGAGTCAACATTTCATACCTAAAATAAACAACCACCTAACGGATTATATGTAGCGAGAACATTGTGAAAAACCTGAAATATTCTTCTACCCGAAGGAAATTATATGCAAAAGATATCCATGTACATATATACTGAGTCAGGTATTATTTTCGTATACTTTCAAGACCTTCAAAATCTTGAGAATCATTATTATTATTACTTCAATAACTACAGATAGGTTAGACAATATAAGATGCATACAGCACTCACAAATGCATATTTTACATTGCTGTAATACCAGTTCTTATCCTGACCACCAGAAGGCTGAGGAACGCTCTTATATAAAAATGGCCCTCTCTTTATATGACAAAGCATTAAGGAAAAAAAAAGCCTGACTGTGGAGCTCTGAGCTTTCATTTTTGCTGGGAACCAGCTTTAAAGAGTTTTTCAGGGAATGATGTTCAATGCACACTGATCAAAGGATCATAAAATATATGCTCCTACAGAAATAAAATAAGAGTCTAATTTGGATTGCTCCCTGTTCATTAGACCATATTTCAAAACTCTGAAATGAAATGGTTCCTACCTGTCTGAATAAGACTTAAAAAAAATAGAGAATTTTTTCCCTCACAACTGTCATACTTTGGATTACCTTAATTTTGGAAAATTCCTGAATGAGTGGGATAAAATATCTAAGAATTCTAATACCAGAACAGATGACCTGAGATGATAAAAAAAAACAATTACATTTGGAAAAGGTGATGCAGTTTGATATTTCAGGGTGCTAATAAAAATAAGAGGCCCACAAGATGTCTGCATTTTCAACAGAAACAAGAGCATCTTTCCCATTGATGTGATTACGTGTACACTTCTTCCGTAATAAAGGCATGGTTGCTGGACAGGCTGCAGACAGTATTTTAGGCAAAGAATAGAAGTCTCTTCATGGCTTAAACCCTTGAATGAAAAACCTCACCTGATCAGGAGCAGGGATCCTGTCTTAAAGCCGTCAGCGTGTTCTGCGATGTTCTGCAAATACTCACGTGAGGGCTTTTGCTGCCGGGCAAGGAAATGGGGTGCATGGATGTGGAGGCACAGCTACATACATGTCCCTGCATGGATTCTCTGGACACGGCTCTCACGGCATCCTGTTTTATCAGTTTTACCACTAATGAGCGCAGTCTAATTTAAAATTCTTGTTAAAATCATAGGTTGGCCTTCAGAGAAGCAGCATCCTGGATAATGAGCAGGTTTATGCTGTACAGTTTATTTTTGCCAGCATCTTGATAGCTCTGTTTTCACATCTATGGACTTGAGTCCTTTGCATGATCCTCCCCGGGTCTCCAGCCTGACTGCAGCAGGGCCAGGTTTAGTGGGGATGAGGGAGGATGGTGGGGGGCGAAGGCGGCTCACCAAAGAGAAAGGGGGCTCTGCAGCATCCTCTGGGCTCACTTGGCCCATCTCAACGGGAAATCACAGAAACTGGTATTTTATTTAAAGTGGAAAGCAGAGTTTATTAAGTATCAATGCACCTTGAGGGCGTTTAAGGGTGATTTTTATTGAACTCAAGTAGACATATGTAAGTAAAAAAAATGTAATTTTATGTGTAATTTCAGGGCTTCCTCCCCCTCCTTCACCTTTATTAAGCAGCTTAAAAGTCTGTCTCAGAATTTCGAGGCCTCTAATTTCAGCTCCATGTCCCTCCAAGATGCCCTCTATAGGAAAACAAAATGCCATGCAAACCTTTAATAAACGTAGTAAATGTCAGCGCGCCTTCTCCCCTCTTTGCAGCTCCTCTGGATGCCACTTCGGGTCATTGCAGCTTCGGGGAATCAGTGAATCACTGAGCAGAACAGGTGCAGTACAGGCGCTGGGAGGGAGAGCATCATGGCCAACAACCACAAAAAGCCAACCTAAAGTCCCTAATTCCTGGACCTCACGGTTGACACATCCGTGTAGATGTCAAGAGGGTTTTATCATCGATGGGTCTGGGACAAGGTGCACTGAGTATTTTTGAAAAGAGACCCAATTCAATGTGCCCTGAAATTCGAGGCAGAGAGAGAGATTGGGAGGGAGAGATGGGAAGGTCCTTTTACAGAGACCTGGCAACGCTGCAGTAGATTGGAAACGTAGGTTTGAAAATAAAACGATCCGTTTCTCAGTGGGTACCTGTACAGAATCTATGGCATCCGAATTTCTTTCTCAAAATTAGCTGGATTCTGGGGGTGAGGTTATGAATGTCTCATAAATAATTAATAGGTAGTGGAAAACGGCACATTTTGCAACAGGCTGAGCATTCAGAAGCATTTCCTCTTTTCTTGGTCTCCCCTGTGCGTGTTGCAGCGCATTGGGCAGGGCGACGAGGGGCCGCGGCTGGGTGGGCCAGGGCCTCCGCGCACGGTCCTGGCCGCGCGCTGAAGGGCACGCGGGCCTCGGCGACCTGCGCGGTGCCACCTGCATGTCAATCGTGTCCCTGCCGCGGGCCGCTAGTGGGCAGCAGACCTCAGCAGACGCGCCAGCCTGCGCGGAGCAGCCAGAGCCCGCGCCTGCGAGGGGGCTGCGGGGCGCAGCTGCTCAGAGGCTCTCCTCGGGAAGACGCAGCGTGAGGATTTCTCAAGTTCACTGGGCCCAGACTTCCGTGCCCTTGGAGTTAGACCGGCAGGGGTGAGGCAGAGGCCACGGCAGGTGAGGGAGGGTCCTGCGGCCTTTGTTTTCAGTCCCACAGGGCACGGCCAGGTTTGGCAGAGCAATGTTTGGTACCCGAGGAGATGCCCAGAGGGGAATTAGAGGCGGGGACGTCCAGGGGCGTCTTGGAGCGCCCCCCCTTCCCAACTGGCGAGCCGGCCGGGGCGGGGCGGGGGGGGGGGGGCGCCGCAGCCGCCCGCGCTGATTGGCTGACCTTCCAATGTCATTCCGGGCGGCGCCGCGGCTCCCCAGCTGACGGCGGCGGGCGCGGGCGAGGCGGCCGCCTCCGCAGTCCGTCCCCCTGCAGCTGCGGGCGCGCGGCCCCGGGGACCGGGGACCCCCTCCTCCCGCCGGCAGATGGGGCAGCACCTGTCTGCCCGCCTCGGGGGGTTAACCCTCCGCGGTCCGGAGAGTCGGGCGCGCAGGTCCTGCCCTTCTCTTCCCACCCCGCTCCCCCTCCCCCACCACACGGAGGTCCTTTCAGGGTTTAAAAGGACGACGACAAGGCAAAGTTGCGTGCGCCTCACCCGATTTAGGGTGTAAGAAGAGACAGCAGAAATGGAAGGTTCCAGCCCCCTGACGCTGTCCCCTATGCATTTCTGAATTGCATCTCTAGGTGGCCAGAGGAGGGAGGTACCGCGGGGCAGGGCAGAGGATCGGCGTCGTCAGAGGTCGCAGCTCCTAGGGGGGCGTTCCCAGGGGCTGGCTTTAGAGACATTCTTTGACATCCCCCCGCCCCCCACTATCCTCTCTCTTAGGCTTTGACGGCGTCTTTGGTGCTTATCTGGCTAGGACGTAAGGCCTGAGAGTTGTGCTGTGCTTGAGATAACCCCAACACAGAGGGGAACTCGGGTCAAGGAGCCGGGACCCTAATACTTTGTGACTGAGCCTGAGGGTGAACCCGGTGCTGAGCGGAAGGGTGCACTGCGCCCTGGCCCCCACCCCGCCCTTCCTGGCTTCCCACCCTGTACTTCCTTGCCCTGCTCGCTCCTTCTAGCCTCTGACGCCCATTCACAAAACATTTGTGAGAAATGGGTGCAAGCAACGCGGGCGGGCATTCCTGGGCTCTCTGCCCTCGTGCCCGACACCCTGATTAGATGGCTAGCGAAGTGTTTGTTTTTTAGAAATGTTTCTTTGGCATTTTCTTCTCTGGTCCCAAAGGGATCCCCCTTTGGAATGTGTGATGGGACTTGACCGCAGTTACTTAACGGCGATACAGTTCTTTTAGGTGCTCTTGGCCTGTGGATTGGGTCTAAGGCCATGGAATTAAGGGCATAAATGCGCCTGACCCTTTCATCTCAAGTGCATGCTGCTGAATAGCACAAGTTCAGAATCCTGGGCAATGCTGGATGCCCCGTTGCAGGAGCTACTCCAGGCACAGCACAAGGCCAGCATTTAAGTTTCCCCAGCAACTCCTGGGAATTTATTTCTTCATCGCAGAGCACCCAGGACATATATACAAAGCTTGATTTCTTAAGCCTTAATCATCTTGTAAAAACCACACTACCATTTTCTTAAGTAACCCATTGATTTATGGGTGGGTTTCTCTTCAAAATCTTTATTTCTTATTTAGTAACAGAACCAAATAAATGTGAAAGTCTTCATCAAACGTAACATGAAAGGAATACATTCTCATTGTTAAAATGTCGATTTTTGTCCCAGTTTTGTCTTTCAGATATAAGAATCAATTAGTTATCTATCTTATAACCCAATATTTATTACCTTTTGATTCTTTGGAGATCTGTATTTGTTCATTGTTGAGCCATATTGATTTAAAAACAGTTCATCCAGTTGGATTAATTGTTGCTGTTTACTTCCCCCAGATTATGTAAATATATCTCATGGTTTAACAGAGAGGGGATGGATGGGGTTGAGAAGATAAAGGAAGAGAAAAGAAGGAAAGGGGCTACTACTACACAGACAGAATGACAGGGAGTATTTAATCTTGCTTACATCCCTGCCTAAGTTAATTTTACTCCGAAAGCAGTGAGTAAGATTTAAGAGTGAGGAAGCAGTCCTATTTATAGAAAGCCATTTTTAAATGCAACAGCAGAGAGAGCAAGAGAAAGAATTGAGAATGCGAGAAATCACCTCCCTACCAACTGCCAGCCTCCCCTAACTTTCTGCATGGTTCAGAATTTTTGGAGAAGATGGAATGCACACCAACTTTGCTGAAGTGTCGAGAAATCACTTTATTGTCTGCAGACTATTCTAGAAATGCCCTCAGGTTTGAGTCCTGCTCAAACTTGGGAGGCAGGGTTGAGGATTCAATATATACATTTGTGGGTATGTGTCTGTTTACCTGCCTACCTACCTACCTATCTACCTACCTATACTATTTGGAATTGGGGCTTGGGCAGGTCTGAATAGGGAAGCAGTAGTGAAGAAGGGACATTGAACTTGCAACAATAAGCATTTTCAGCAATAAGCATTTTCTATCTTGAAGATGTTCAACATCAGAACGATAGATCAGAGGAATTGGCATGCACATTTATAGTAGAACAGTCCCTGAGAGGAGGGTTTAAATTTTGGATCTTGTGGTTATTATTCATGTTTACCTGTTATTCAGTTATGGAGGTTTAAATTTGATATCAACATTTAACATTGGTCAGTTGTGTTGGACAAGTGATAATGTTACAGAGTGCTTGATTGACATGAATGTTACTTAGAGAAAGAAAAAAGATTGCACATGCTCTTAGAAACAAAAATGACCTTCCTTCCTAGGATTCGTCTGCTCCTTATAGCAATTTGGGTTTACTAGTTCCAAGTCAGCCTGCTTTTCTATTTCAGCAGAATCACTGCTTTCTACAGGTTGAAAATCTGGACCAAAGCAGGTCTTGACCTGACCCAGACTATAAGGCTAAAAATATTTGCTTTTTGTGTTATGAACTGTTTCTAAAATGGATCATTTTTTGCCAGTCTCCCCAGACTGTGGAAGGGACATATTAGATGACGTGATGAAAAGAGGTTTGCAATATATAATGAATGTTTTAAATTCATATGAGCCTGGCTTTGTTTAATATTAAAATGAAGACACAGAAAACCAAATTTTAAGCCTGGTTGTATACAGAATTGAGTGAATATTTCTTTTTCTCCAGTGTGCATAAATACAGTAAAAGTCAGTGTATAGTCCTTTCCAGATACCTGAATTCTCTCATTATCTGATGCTTCTCCAGAACAAAAATGTGGTGATAATATTCCCACCTGGAGACTGCAAGGTCCTCAAATGCCTTCAGAGTCATCAGGGAAAAACACGAGATGTTTAAGCTCAGGTTGGAGCCAGCATGAATGGGCTCCCAAGCCAAGCGGACATCGTGCACTTGGGAGCTGCTGCATTTTCAGAGACTGATTGTGGTGGAGACTTAGCACAGAGCTTCACTTTTTCTTGATTCTTTCCCTATATTGAGTAAAGCATTGATTGCTTTCATGAGCCTTGGTTTTTTTGCTTATCACATGAACTGCAGGGAGATAGGGAAATTTCTAAGATTATATCATAAGACAGAGGCAAGGATGAGGGCAATTAGAGCCACTGCACCGCTACGTTATTTTAATTTAATTCCTTTTATTTTTTTTTTCTATGAAGGACATGAGCTACATTGTGGAAACTTTTTACTTTGAGTAAATACACTTTCTCGTTAGAGAAACTCTGGATTTATTTCTTTTTGTCACAGAAGCCCCATTCTGGCATGATTTGATCTTGGGTTCCCGTAGGATGCCCCAAGCCCCAAATCCCAGTCTGCTTAATTGCAGTGTTTATTTCTTAATATTGTCCGTAGAGCATTCTCTATAACAGATTTGTAGCTGCTGGCACAGAAATAACAATGTTTTGTAATATTACCTGGGAGATTTCAGGGGTAGGTCAAAGACCCTCAACTACAGCAGCTGGCTCCGCTAGTGAAATGGACACCTAGCTGGCACAGAGGAGGTCCCAGGGTTATTTGTCATCCCTGCTGGACATTAGTGTTGCTATTCCTGCAAAGGGTAGCCATTTGTCTATTTTGCTGGCTATTGAAAAGGAAATGTATTTTAAAATAACTATAACATGGAATTCTCCAAGGACTGGAATTCTACTTTCACAAGTTATTTAGGTTGGCAACTCAAGTTAGCAGGCTCTGGCTCCTTGACGTGCGAGTGGAGCATAAGTGGGATGGTTAATTATCGAACGCATGCATGCAGTGTTGTGGCTCACCCAAATCATAGCTCATAAGTCCTTGATCGCTTTCGTTTTAGAATAGGCGTGAATGAATATTTATACTGTCACCTAGGAGGGAAAACGTTGACATGAGGTGGTCTTGGTGTTGGGTTTGGGTAATGGTTTTGATCAGTGGTTTGTTCATCTCTGAACAGAAGGCTCTCACATCACCAGCCCAACACCCCTTTTCATTCATAGTTCCATGAGACCCCCATTTTCTTCCCACCCCAAACACTCCATCACTGAAGATGGGAGTATTAGAAGGTGCTGTGTGTGGGCCTTGGTGGTATTAGTTTGTTTGGAAGTGAGTGCAGGAAAAGTGCACAGGAAGGCTAGGAATATGGAGAAAGAAGACTGTGCCAGCACCATAGCCACATATTCATTCCCTCCACCATCCCTTTCCCCAGCCCCATTCCTGCACCCACCCAACTCCAGTCTAGAAAACGGGCACCGTGGTGGCAGACCTGGCCAGGTGGTTGGGGCGTCCATCTGCCACATGGGGGGTCCATGGTTCGAGCGAGACCCGGGCCTCCTTGGCTCATGTGGAGCTGGGCCATGCGCGGTGCTGATGTGTGCAAGGAGTGCCCTGCCATGCAGGGGTGTCCCCGCGCGGGGGGTACACCCCGTGGGGAGAGCCGCCCAGCACGAGGGAGGGTGCAGCCTGCCCAGGGGTGGTGCCGTGTGCACGGAGGGCTGGCGCAGCGGGATGGCGCAACGTGGAGAGACACGGATTCCCGTGCCGCTGACAACAGAAGCGGACAGGGAGGACGCAGCAGGTGGAAGTGGAAAGCGGAAGGCTGGGGTGGGGGTGGGGGGGGGAGATGGAGAGAAATAAATGAATAAATAAATTAAAAAAAAAAAAAAGAAAATGAGCATTGTAGTCCTTCAGGAATGTGTGTGTGTGCCTGTATTTGTGCTACAGCAAGGACACCTGAGGGTAAAGGCTTTGGTTCCCCATAGCTGCAGGGAAGCGAGACATTGCACTGCCTTCAGTTCCTTCCAGAACGTTAGGTAAGGCCTTGGGCTCCAGGTGGAGCCTGAACCAGGGCGCCCAGGCTTCCCGAAACAGGTGCTTTCACGTCACTTGGTCACTGTGGGTAACTGGCCTTCTGTGTTTGTCGGTGGCTCAAGAAATAATTTTGTTTTGGAAAACAGACATGAATCAAATCGAGGGGGTGCGATGAGGTAGAAAGGCTTTCACCTTAGAGCTGAATTGTTGAACTTGCTATTTGGATGCCTTTGGACAAGTGAGTTCACCCAGTACACCTGAGTTTACGCACGCTTAGACTGCGGTGAGGCTAGCTCCGCGCCACTGTGTGCAGGTGGTGGGGGCCTAGCAAAGGGGTCTCTCATAGCCCCGCTCCCTAAGTCCTAAGTCCCTTCCCCTCGAACCCTGAATTCTGCTGCTCACAGGTCTCCTTGTGTAATGATTGGACAGGAGTTTCTTCAAAGTAGTCTTCCTTCCTGAATAAATTGAAAGTAAAAATTTCTTTTTCTCATTGACACAAATGTGCTCTGTGTTTCCAAACATAACAGCTCTTCTCACAGTGTGTGGGGGCTGTGCTCAGCCTCTCGCAGGGATTTTCTCACATACCCTCCCAGAACCCCTAAGAGGGCGTACCGTTATGCCCGTGTCCAGTCTGTAGATTCAGCAAGTGGGCCGAGCCCTCAGCGCGGGGATCAGGGCTGAGCGCGGGCCTGAGGTCTGGGCCTCCGGCGCTGGGGCCGGCACGTCTGCGGTCAGGCTGTCCCGAGGCCTGCACAAGGCCAGGGTAGGCTGGGAACGTGCACTGAGACCAGGAGTCTGGAGGCCCCTGCAAGGTCCACAAAGCCTGCTGGTCCCTGCTCTGGTGCAGGGTTAGTGGTGGGCCGTGATAACAGGAAAGAACCCACATGGCAGGGGCTGTGATCCCGTGGGGACACCCCCGTGCCCACTGGAGATGCCCCTGAGTGGGTGGAAAGTGGTGCGTAAGGCTTGCGGTGGGCAAGGCCGAGCTGGGGCCTGGGACCTGCCCGGGAAGCTCCAAGCTGGCCTTCAGCCTGGGATGGTGGCGCGGAGGGGAGGTCGGAGTGGGGATGGAGGTCCATCTGGGAGGTCACTGGACAGGAGGGGAGAAGGGAATGCTACATCCCCTCAGGACAAGGGGGCCCTGGATGGGCTGAGCAGGCCAAGAGAGGCAGGGGTGGGAGTGGGGCGGCTCCTTCTGCTCAACTCCTCAGCCTTGCTCAGGGCCCAGTGAGAATCACCTGGGAAGTCTACTGCACAGGTGCTGTCCCAGCCACGGTGCCTCTGCAGACCTGGGGGCAGCCTAGCCTGGGAATCTGCGTTATCAACAGGTGTCCTTGGTTGTTCAGGCAGCCCTCACCCATCTTCTGCAAAACATCCTTGGGAAGGGAGAAAGGGGATGTCAGCCCCTGACGGGGGTTGAGAGAGACTGACGTTAGCCTGGCAGGTGGCCGAGGACCGTGTGGGTGGACGCCAGTGGACAGCTGGGGAACTCCATGTTGTGTGGTGAATTATTGGGGTGTGTGTATAAACAGGGCCCACGGATTCATTGATTGCCGTAGGATTTGGGCAGGTTTGGAAAGAGCTGGTGGTGGGGCTTGATGACTGAGAAGATCCTGACTGAGAAATTCTCATTTAGGTGCCTGTCCCGGTCCTCCTGATTTGGAAGCTAGTAGCTTGAGAAGCATCCACGTATATGAACATCCAAATATTTGTTAGATCTATATGCCATTGTTCTTCTTGTGGCATATTTTTTTTATATTAACACTTATTGATAACCTATTCTTTGATTATGGACTTGATTCTTTCGTATTTTCTATTTACCCCTTGGATTCTAGCAGCATCTAGACGCCTTTTGAAACCTGAAAGTAATCCTATCGCTCCAAGCGAGTGATGGCTACTGGGGAGCCGCTTGGGTGTGTGTATTCAACAAGCCTCAGAAAGGAGCCTGGGCAGAAGGCAGGGAAGGGAAATAGAGCTTTGTACAGCTTGAGGTTTGCTTTGAAGTCAACCTTGGAGCAGTCCATATGCCTTTATTCAAATATAAATGCAAAAGCTAGAATATAAATAACTTTGAGATCATTTGCTCTTTTTTTAATACATTAAAAATGTTTTTGAGATACTTTAGATTACATAAATGATACATTAAAAATATAGGGGAGGGAAGCATCTGTGGCTCAATCAGTTGGGCTCCCATCTACCATATGGGAGGCCCTGGGTTTGCGTCCCAAGGCCTCCTTGTGAAGGCAGGCTGATCCGATGCTGCAGAGTGCTGCCTGGCCTGCAGACAGCACAGAGCACCGCAAGTGCTGCGGAGAGCCAACTCAGCAAGGTGATGCAACTGAAAAAAGGGAGACAAGCAAAAACACAGAAGAGACCGCAGTGAAAGGACACAGAGAGCAGATAACAAACAAGCCGCACGGGGAGAGGGGAAATAAAAATAAATAAATACAGACACAGAAGAACACACAGTGAGTGGACACAGAGAGCAGACAGCACATAAGCCACACAAAAGCCACAAGGGGTGTGATAAAAAAAATACATATATATGTGTGTGTGTGTGTGTGTATATGTATATATATATATGTATATAGGGGATTCCCATAAGCCCCACTCCCTACTCCTCCCACACTTTCCCAATTAACAACAGCCCTCATTAGTGTGGTACATTTGTTACAGTTGGTGAACACATATAGAAGCTTTGCCAGTAACTGTGTATTATAGTTTACATTATAGTTTACACTCTGTCCCACACAATTTTAAGTTATGACAAAATATATAATGGCCTGTGTCCGTCATTGCAACGTCATGTAGGACAATTCCAACGTCCCAAAATTGCCCCCATTTTACACCTATATTTCCCTCTCCCTCCCCTCAGAACCTTTGGTGGCCATGGCCTCCACATCAATGATAAAAGTTCTTCCTTTGCTAAAGTAACAGTAAGTCTATAGTAGAAGAATAATAAGTCTGCTTTAGTCCATTGTTCCTTCCCGAATCTTGAGGATTTGAGGATGGTGATGCCCACTGTGCCTCTAATTGAGGAGGGGGCTTAGATCCCATGGGGCAGATGGATGGGACTTGCTTGCAGTTACAGACTCTCTCTGTTCCTTGGGATGGGCATTGTCCATCGTCATCTTCTTGTTATTTGCCCTGGGTGAGTCCAGTGAACTGGAGCTGCTGAGTTGAAATACCCACCCTACTCTTTGGAATTTATGCTCCCCAGTGTGACAGAGTTGGACTTATTTGTGGTTTCACTACACTTAGCTCTTCTGCCCCTTCTACTTGAACTATAGTTAGTACAGTACTTGATAGGTGTATGTCCAAGAGGCTTAAATCTTTGGTCCATCCATGTGCCAGTTGGGCCCTGAATCTCAGCAGAGTTGCATTTCCTTTTTTGCATTTTCTTGACCTCTGCTCCATTCTTTTAGGTAAATGATCAGAAGTGGGCTCTGTCATACAAGGTGTGCCATTATGTTGTCAGGAAAAGAGAACATGACATATAAGGACATAAATGTATTTTAGACTTTTTCACATACATGATAAAATTGAGGGCAGTTATTAGTGGCAGAACAGTCCTTTGAAACAGTGAGTCCCTGATTTTTGTGCTAAAATAGACTTGAATGTGTGCTGGAGAAACGCCTAAATTCAGAACCTTAAAAATACCTTTTTGTGTCCTGATATCTTATTTTAGATAATATTAAAAATAACTTTCCCTCCCAGGCATTTTAAACAAGTTTGATGTTATAATTCTTTGGCGGTTTTATTGTGATCTGCTATAGAAATTATCTTTTAGAGCAGCTGTTTTGATATTTAGCTCTAGGAGGAAATAGACTGGAAGTCACTGTAGGCTGAAGAAATAGAATTTCTGCTTACTCATAACTAAGGGAGTTAGGGTACACTGTTCCTTTGTAATAATAGGTTCCTATAACTATGTTCCTTTTAAAAAAGGGGGGCTATTGTGTTAAGAAGTCAAAAGCTCTGCCAAGGGACTTTGTAGAGGAAGATAGTTTAAAATAACTCAGTTCCTCTCTGATTCAAACTTTCACAACCCACACAGCACAGCACAGTCTGTTCTCTTTTGAATTTTGCAGTAGAGTAGGTCAACCTTTTTTTCCTTTCTCCCCCATGGAAAGGGAATATATACTTCCATCATAAGTCTGTGATAGACTCGTGAGTAACTCTGAAGGTTAAACACTATAGCTTTAACAAAATTAAAAGGAAAGATTATGGGACATGTTTTTATTTTTTAAATAAATCACTTGAACACCTAGAAAATATTTACTGCCTCCTTTCTTACGTGTTGACTGTTTTCCCCTGAGGTTTCTAACTTCCCTCGGTAGAATGGGTGTCAGTGGCTGCAGTCCACATGGCCAAGGCTGCGTAAGGGGGTACAGTGACTCGCTTTTGCAAGAAGTGGAGGGACTTTCTGCCTTTCAGCTCTCCCTGTCATTTTCGCCTTTCTGTCCTCCTCGTTAGATGCTTGGAGCAAATAGCCAAGTTTCCTTGCACAGAATAGGACAGTAGGCAGAGCGGAATGTTTCCCTAGGGGTCTGGAGGCCCCCCTGGCAATAGTCATTTCCAAAGTCCCAGGTGTTTGCTGTCTCGTGGTTGATGGAGAGCAGTGTGAGGAGCCCTCAGAAGCCTGGAAGCCAGGGCCGTTTGCGTTCACCCCGTGGGTGAGCTCAGGGTGCCCCTGATGGTCTCCTTAGAGATCTTGGAATGGGTGGAGGGTGGTGTTTTGGGATGTGTTCCTGAAGTGCATGAGGATAGTCTTATGCATTATTACAAGGCTCCAAGCAGGTTCCACGGAACTGGGCTACCGTCATTTTTACAGTTATTATTTCCTCAGTTTGGCAGGTAGGGATAAAAAAGACCTTGTCCTCTTTAAAGGGCTTCTGACAAATTCTATTCTTCCATTACATCAGTGATTTTCAGCGGGGGGGGGGGGGGGGGGGGTGGTTTTGCTCTCTAGGGGACCTAGGGCCAAATCTGGAGACATCATGTTAGGTTGTCAGGACTCATTGGGCCATGACACTGTAGCATAAAGTGAACTGAGGCCTGGGGTGCTGCTAAGCATCCCCAAATTCATAGGACCACAACAAAGAGTTATCCAGAGCAAAATGCTAATGATACTCTGGTTATTACAATATAATGCCGGGTCGTCTTTTTCTATGGTTGCTGGAGTAGCTCTGGAGAGAGTTGGGAGGAAAATGATCGGAGTCTCAATTGCAATTTCTTAGACTACTAAATGATAGTTAGCAATGCTTGTCATTGATTAACCTATAGCTATTCTTTTCTTTCTTTCACCTTTCCTTTCCTCACTTTCCTTCCTTCCTTCCTTCCTTCCTTCCTTCCTTCCTTCCTTCCTTCCTTCCTTCCTTCCTTCCTTCCTTCCTTTTTTCTCTTTCTTTCTTTCTTTCTTTCTTTCTTTCTTTCTTTCTTTCTTTCTTTCTTTCTTTCTTTCTTTCTTTCTTTCTTTCTTTCTTTCTTTCTTTCTTTCTTTCTTTCTTTCTTTTTTCTTTCTATCTTTCTCTCTTAATCTTTCTGTCTTCCCATCTTGCTGTCTTAGTCTTTTTGTCTTTCTGCCTTTGAATAAAAAGAAACCACATTTGTGGACATTTTTCCTTGAGTAATATCACGGACACCTGAGTTCTTCCAGCCATTTTCCCCTCCAGTGATTATGCTAATTCTTGGTTTATGAGATAATTAAATTATAGTTTGAATAGTCCTTGTGATAAATGCACACAGGATTCCTGAGTTCTTCAGCCATTTTCTCCCTGAAGTGATTATGCTAATTGGTATTTCATCAGATGATTCAATTATATTTGATCAAGCCTAGATGTTAAATACCCTGAATGCATTTCCTGTTGCCTGGTCGCCTCCCCTGAAGCACCCTCTCTGCAGGCAGGCAGAAGCCCTGCACTCCCTGTCGAGGTGGGCTTCTGTTTTCAAGCACTGCAAATTCTCCATTTCCTGGTAAAAGGAGAGGGGAAGGGGCAGTGCCTTCAGCGTGAGTGGAGGGAACCCTCAGAGCCAGCATAGGCAGACCCTTAACCATGGACATGGGTGAACTTCTGAGCTACCAGCCCATCAGGGGCATGAAATGTCCCTGGGTTGATAAGGAGGAGGAGTAGAAAATGCTTAGGAAACAAGCTAAAAAAACTCGAGACTGTGGCCTTAGTGGGAAAGAAGCAGATGAGGACAAAAAGTGGCTGCTTCAGATGATGGAAGGAGAGGGCAAGGAGGAGTGAAGGAACCACTGGATGAGAACGCAGTGAAGAAAACGATCCTCACATTGGAAAAGAGATCACGCAGAAACCAAGAGTGGCGGATCAGGTTTCCACAGAGTCCAGAGAAGTTCATGGCATCTGAGCTGGTCCTAAATGACATCATTCAGGAGATGCATGTGGTGCCACCATGCCACACCTGTACCATCTTCTGGTGGAGCTGAATGCTGTGCAGTCTCTTCTTGACTTGCTTGGACATGAGAACACAGATGTATCCACAGCCATGGTGGATTTGCTCTGGGAATGAACAGCTATAGACATGCTCCACAAGAATGAAGAGACGTAGAAGTACTCATTGATGCTGTGGTGGACGGGCAGGTCATAGCACTGCTGGTACAGAATTTGGAGCGCCTGGATGAGGCTGTGAAAGAGGAGACCGATGGCATCCATAACACTTTGGCTCTTGTGGAAAACATGGCTGAATTCCCACCTGAGATGTGTGCAGAGGCTGTCCAGCAGGGTCTTCTCCAGTGACTGCTGAAAAGGCTGACGGCAAAGATGCCTTTTAATGCCAACAAACTGTACTGCAGTGAAGTGCTAGCATTGCTGCAGGACAAGGATGAGAACTGGAGTTGCTTGGGCAGCTGGATGGCATCAATGTGCTTCTTCAGCAGATATCCGTGTTTAAGAAACACAATCCCAGTTCAGCAGAAGAGCAGGAGATGAGGGAGAACCTGTTTGATTGTCTCTGTTCTAGCCTGATGCTCAGTTCCCATAGTGAGTGCTTCCTGAAGGGCAAAGTTCTTCCTCTGATGAAACTCATGCTGAGAGGGAAGAAGATGTGCCGGAGCAGTGTCCTAAAAGTCCTGAACCATGCCAAGATTGGACCTGAGGGCACTCACACTTGCCATAAGTTTGTTGACTTCCTTGGATTATGAACCATCTTTCCCCTCTTTATGAAATTCCCTAGGAAAATAAAGAAATTGGGAACCACTGAGAAGGAACATGAAGAGCATATGTTGGATGTGTCATGATGATGGGGGAGAGTGTTACTGTGGGGGGAGTGGTGGGGTGGAGGCGGTGGGGGTGAATGGGGACCTCATATTTTTTTAATAATTTGTAAAATTTTAATAATTTTGTAATATTTTTTAAAAAATGAATAAATTGAGTAGAATTTGAAAAAATAAAAAATAAAAGTTTCGTACATCTTCAAAAAAAAAAAAGAGCATATGTGTTCTATCCTGGCTTTTCTCCTGAGGAAACTGAAAGGGCAGCAGTGGACCAGCTTCTGATTAAATTCACCAAAAATGACAGTGAGAAGGTTGACTGACTAATGGAGTTGCATTTTAAATAAGTGACTGCAAGGCAGGTAGCTGACCAGAAGACTGAAGGGGAAAAAGACGAGATGGTCCAACATGGAGAGATGATAGATAATGACATGGAGGATGAATTCTATCTCTGGCACTTGGATGCAGGGCTTTTGTTCTTTAACACATCTACTACATCATGGCCAAGATCTGCAATGCTGACATAGCCCAGATTCGTCAGACAGTTCTCCACATCCTAAACATGCAAGGAAGCTCCATCACAATTGTTGGGCACATCATTAAGGAGTATTCAGAGAACATCGGGGATGGTAGGAGCCTGGAGTTTCAAGAAAATGAGCGAAAGTGCATTCTGGGCTTACTGGAGAACTTCTAGAACCCCCTTGGTTTGGGTTACTTGGGCTCCTCTTTTTCTCTGGGAGGTGGATTTTCTTCACTTCATTTCTTTTACTTTTTAGTGTGACCTTGGCAAAAGCTTCTTGTTAGTGATAGTGGTGGGAGGGGTGTTGTGTGTATTTTTTTCAAATGTATATTTCCTTAATAAAGTGTATAACCATTCTTTCTTGAGTTCTGTGTTTTTGTTTTTTATTAGGTGGCTCATGATAATGGTCTTCCTTTAGTGGCTTCTTCAAGCAAGCCCTTTAGTCTAGGTGGTTTAGAGGATGTCATGTTAAAACGTGTGTCAGATCCTTCCTGATATAAGATTGCTGAGAACGTGGAGGTAAGAACTTGAGTGGAAAGTGTTGACCACAGCCTTATCATTGTGTATATCTGCTCTAAGACAAGAGGTTCATTGGGCCTCATTTTGTTGTTCTTAATGATTTGAGCAATGATTAAATTCTTCTTCCCAGCTCATCACTTGGCCCCTCTTTAAAAGTGTAGAGGGCTGTTCTGGTGACCAAGAACATGAGTCATTAGAATATGTAGAATTGTGTTTTCCTCCCAAATGGGCAGGCATTTTTTTTTGGCTGCACTTCATGGTACCTTTCATTTAAGGATAAATTAATGTGAGTTGGCATTGAATCATTTTCTCAATGGGAAGAATGTCTAGTAGGATTTTTTCTGCAAAGAAAATAAAACACAAGAGATTTAAATCTCTAACAGTGAGACTGCACAAAGCACCTCCTGATCTCTTTCGCTTCCCAACATTTCTGCATACCACCCTCATCTTGTCACTCTTACAATATTATCCAGTATTTTTTATGGGTCCATGGTTTCATATTTTATTCGTGGATTATTATCCCTTGTTCTAAGTTTTTTTTTTCAGTTTTTAAAAAATTTACTGAAGCCTATCACTTGCACATAACCATGCATGAATAATAAGTGTATAGTAATAGTTGTGAACTTACAAAACAAATATACATAGCATCATTCAGGACTCCCATACCATAACTCACCTTACCATCAATACTTTGCATTGTTGTTAAACATTTTAAACTAATGATTAAAGAGCATTGTCAAAATATTACTACTAAGCAAAGTATTTTCCCCTATCCACCCTATTATTATTATTTTCTTTATATCATTTATATATGGACACACATAAACAATAAATGTATAGTAATAGTTGTGGACTTACAAAGCAAACATGCATGACGTTATACAGGGGTCCCATACATCAACCCTCCAACAACACCTTGCATTGTCATGAGATAATTGTTACAGATTATGAAAGAATATTGTCAAAATCTTACTACTAATCATAGTTCTTATCTAACATTTGGTGTACTTTTCCCCAACCCACCCTGTTATTATTTTTTAAATATATTTTTTATGACAGAAGTTGTAACCTTATAAAACAACCATGCACATGTGCAGAATTCCAAAACAATATCCATCTATCAACACATCACACTGTGGTGGAACATTTGTAACAGATAAAATATCATTTGATTGTTACCATGTCCATAGTGTACGTTTGGCACACATTCTCCATACTGCCCCATTATCAACACAATATATCTTTGGCATAGATGGAAGCATATTACTGATAACCATAGTCCATAGGTCATTCCAGTTTTATTTTTCCCATACTTCTCCACATTCCCACCACCCCACCACCCTGCAGTAGTGATGTACATTTGCTCTAGCTCACAAAGGACACTCTTGGATCTGTACCATCAACCACAATTCCCATCCACTTCTTGGTTTACTGTGCTATTCAGTTCTAGATTATTCTCTAGCATTCTGTCAATTGGCATTTACATCCCTAGACTTCCATTTTCTGCCACATCCCCATTTATAAACTAGCTGTTTCTCACTATTTGTTATCATCCACTCTATACATTTCCACACTTTTACAGTAAAGCTAATTAAAACTTCTAAATACATTAAACATCAGTAGTCCATCTCAGTCCTCCTCTTATCTCCTTTAAGAATCCACCACCTACTACCAGGGCTTGAAGATATTTTCCTTCTTCTAAAAGCTTTATGGTTCCTTCTTTTATATTTAGGTTTTTGATCCATTTTGAGTTAATTTTTGTATAAGATGTGAAATAAGGGTCTCTTTCCTTCTTTTGGCTATGGATATCCATCCATTTCTTTCAGGACCATTTGCTGAATGGATTGTTCTGCCCAAGCTGTGTGGGTTTGACAGGCTAATCAAAAATCACTTGACCATACATGTGAGGGTCTCTTTCTGAACCATCAGTTTGGTTCCATTGGTTTATGTGGGTGTTGTTATGCCGTACCTTGCTGTTTTTACCACTATAGCTAGGTAATATAATTTAAAATCTGGAGATGAGAGTTTGCTTTTCCTTTTTAAGATGTTTCTGGCTGTGCAGGACCCCTTACCATTTCAGATAAATTTAATAATTGTGCTTTCGATTAAAAAACGCTGGTGGAATTTTTATTGGGATTGCATTGAATCTGTATATCAATTTGAGTAGAATTGATGTTTTTATGATATTTAGTCTTCCAGTCCATGAGCATGGAATGTTCTTCTAGTTATTTAGGTATTTTTTGATTTCTTTTAATATTGAGTTGCAGTTTTTTGAATACAAGTACTTTATATCATTGGTTAAATTTATTCCTATTTGAGTTTTATCTGTCATATTTTATTTTCCCCACTCTTTTGACACTTTCGGTTACTTTTATTCACAGAATCTTCATTTCTGGAATGTCTTCCAGGCCTTTCTCTCCTGTCTTTTCTTTTCAGGCTCTAGCACATCCTTTAGCATTTCCTGAAATCTGGTCTCTTGCTTAGAAATTCTCTGAGTTTCTGTTTATCTGTGAATATTCTAATCTTGCCCTCAGTTTTGAAGGATAATCTTGCTGGAGATAAGATTCTTGGCTGGAAGTTTTTCTCTTGTCATATCTTAAATATATCATAGCTTTGTCTTCTTGCCTTCATGATTTCTGGTGTAAAATCAGCACTTAATCTTATTGAGTGTCCCTTATATCTTATGTATTGCTTTTTTCTTGCTGTTCTCAGAATTCTCTCTTTGTCTTTGTCATTTGACATTGTGATTAGTATGTGTCTTGGAGTTGGTCTGTTCAGATTTTTTCTGATGGGAGTTCACTATGCTTCTTGGATAGGGATATCTATGTCCTTCAATAGGGTTGGGAAATTTTCTACCATTATTTCTTCAAATATTCCTTCTGCCCCTTTTCCCTTCTCTTCTCCTTCTGGGACACACCCATGTCACATATGTTTGCATGTCTTTGCTGTCATTTAGTTCCTTGAGACCTCGTTAAATTTTTTCCATTCTTTTCTCCATCTGTTCTTTTGTATGTTCACTTTCAGGGTCCATTTATTCAAGTTCACCAATCCTTTCTTCTGCCTCCTCAAATCTGTCACTATATCATTCCAATGTTTTTAAAATTTCATTTATTGCACCTTTCATTCCCATAAGATCTGCAAATTTTCTATGTATGCTTTCAAATTCTTTGTGCTCATCCACTATCTTCTTAATATCCTTAATCTCTTTATCCATCACATTGAATTTATTAAGGAGATTTGTTTGAACATCTATGATTCATTGTTTTTCTCTTTAGTTTAACATTTCCTGACCTTTCTCCCTTGCTAGTTGTGTAGTAGGAGCCAAGGATGTAGTTGGCACTGTAAGTTGTGGAGGCTCAAGCTGTCCTTATTGCCCCAGGGACTGATGAAGCTTCTCCCAAGTTTCTCCTTTGCCAGGGTTAGGACAGAGTTACAGCTGTGTGGAATAATCCAAGTCATGCAGGTCTAGACTGTAGTTGCCCAGATAGACTTATAAGGCTTTGAGCCCCTTCTCCCCTACCTGCTGCAGGGATTGAGCTGCAGGTGTGGTCAGCAATCTATGCACTGTGTGTCCAAGATAACTGCACTTGCCCCAATGGACTTCCAGCTATTCAGTCTACCAGCCAAATGAACCTGCAGTTACCTGGATAGGTTGGTGCAGGGCCTGCTGCCTCCTCCCTGCCAGAAGTGGGGCTTAAGCCTAGTCTAGGGCTTCAGGCTGATCAGGGTGAAAGACACGGCTTCCTACTGTCACTGTGGTTTTCAGTCTTGGCTTCCCCTCAGACTGGGGGTGGAGTCAAAATGATGGCCACTGTCCTCTTTCCCCCTTGGAGAGATTCACACTCTAGCTATTCCCAGGGTTATTCCTTGGCCAGCCAAGTCCACTAATCAGTAATCAAAATCAGTGGCTGTCTCTCTTCCCCTGTTTTTGGGAAATGGAAGTTCCAATTCCAGCCACAGAATAGCTCCTGGGGCGGCTTGTGCTGCCAAAGTAGGACTATCACTGGCCTCCGCGGCTTGGCTGGTAATTTCTCAGAGAGGCTGGCGTAGGTCCCTGCAGCTTCCTCCCTGCTGAAGGTGTGGCTGGGGCCTAGGCTAGACCTACAATCTGTTCTGGATGGAAAGAAGCCAGTGCCGCCCAATACTGATATTCTCAGTCCACCCTGCTTAATTCCTTGCTAGCAGTGGAATTAAGATGGCGGCTCCTGGCCTATTTGTGACTTGGACAAGCTCAAACTCTAGCTGTTCTCAGGATTGTACTTTAGCCCACTGAATTTGCTCATCAGTAGCTGAAGTTGTGCCCAACTGTCTCTTCCTCCCCAGTTTTTGGGAAGTGGAGCTTTCAGTTCCAGCCATGGAATAGCTCCTGAAGTGGCTCGTGTCTCCAGTGGAGGATGGGCACTGGCCTCCAGGGCATGGAGTGCTCTATTTATGAGTCTCCTCTACAGATGGGCAGCCTCCTTCTTCCATTCCTTCAAGGATGTGGCAGGATACGCTTCTGGTCACATGGAGCCCCAAAACAGATGCTTCAGCTAGCTCTAGATAGCGCTGGATATTTACTAACTGCCCTGTAGCAGGAGCTGACTTTAGGAGCTCCTTACTCTGCCACCATCTTGCTGGTTGTCCAGTATCATCTATTTTTATGCCATTCAGATTACACATTAAAGCCCTCCAAAATCAGTAGCCAATTCCAGTTGACTGTAATCTGCCATGATCTCACATCCCAAAACCTTGTCCATTGTATCTCCCTATAGCTGACACTGCCACTCACTGTCCCTCTAACATGCTTTCCCTCTTACCTGTTTCACCAAGGGGCCCATGCCCACTCTGAAATCCCCATATCTCAAAAAGAACTTTTCATCACTGCAGAGCAACTGGGCTTGACTGGAGAAATACACTGCCATTTTGATCCATCTCCTTTTAACTTATAACTACAAATGTCAATGTCCCTTAGCTTGCCCTCAAGCCCACTGCACTTCCACTGCTTGCCTCTTTTCTCTGGGAGAAGATTATTTCACACATGCTCCTACCTCTATAAACCTCACATCCCCTTCTGCTTCCAGACTGTATGTCCATGACCTTATTTTCCATTTCACTGATAAATCAGAAGTAAAGACATGAACTACTTTAAATCCACCTTCCCACACATGGGGATGCACACTCACCTATATGCACACTTGATTTATGATTCTGTATGTCTCTATACCCATCAACAACACCTTTCCTCCTATGACTATGGAAGTACTGGCCTCGTTCCCATCAAAGGCTGAAAACTCTATCCATGCCCCCAATCCCATCATCCCCCACCCACTCAAGAAATTTGCCTTCAAGTTTATTATCCTACCTTCAAGCATCTGCCAATTTCTCTGTCCTCCAGATTTTCAGAGAAATACAGTGTTCCCTCTTCGATGGGAAAACACAACACCCGTCTTGTCACCACTTCCTTCTCCAATCTCACTTCTCTTACAATCTTCATAGCAAAACTACTAAAAAAGTTGTGTATAACAGTGCTTCTAAAACTAACGGTGATGAAGGATCCATTCTTAAATTTCCAATCTGTGGCAGGTCCATAGGAAGTCCTACAGCACATGTCTAGTTACTCAGCTTTTCCCACATGCTAGTCACCATGTGAGTTCAACAGTAATAGAAGGTGTATATACTCGATTCATGGAGAACAGAGTTTGTCAATCACATGCTTGTATGTTGTAGCAATGAGTCAATATTTATACTAGTTCCTTTACAGGCAAGAAATAAGCAGTAGGTCTGTGTAGAGTTTGAATTGCTTGGTCCAAACTCACTTATGTCTCATCCCTTTCTCTCTCTTGAACAAAGTCCAGTTAATATCAGAGGCTTTCAAAATTCTCAGAGCAAGGTGGTGTGAAAGAACTGGAGTTTTATTTTGCAGTTAGCCTTCTAGAAACTATCAGAAGCACTTCTGTGGGATTTGTGTTTGTTGCAAACGGCAGCTGGATGGAGGAAGCAGTGGTTGCCATGACAGCAAGCCCTGAAATTGGTGCTAAGTTTTACAACATGTAAAGGTTTTAGTTCAAGGCAGGAAAAGTTAAATGGAAAAAACAAAAATCTAGTAAATCCCCTTTCTCTTACAAATAAAGAGATCTGTGAGAGGTAAACTTGATGAACTCTCAATCTTTAGAACTAGCTGTGCTTTATATGTAAATTGTCTCCATAATTATTTAAAACATGTTTCACAAACCTTGATATTCGTATACAAATACAGAGGTTTACATTGCAGATAGTAAAGGCAAAATCTATACTAAAACAATTTGCCCAAAATGTGTCCTTATCACTCTATACTATGAGGGTCAAGGGGAAAAAAAGAATTTTACCTCTTAATCACATATATATTACTGTCAGATTTAGTCTTACTTGAGACCTACTCCTGCTAAGTAAGCAAATATAATTTATATTTTATTTCTCTGAATTCTAAATATTTGGTATCTTTTAGATTTCCCCCAGTGAATCCCAATCAACCATCAACTCATCTTAGGGCCTCTGAGTCCTAGAGCCATGGACTGTTAAAAATGGAGGGAGCTTAATAAGCAACTGGTCTAATCTCTTCATTACCAGATGCAGAAAGTGAGGAGCAGAGAAGAAAATTGACTCCTGTAATGGGACAGACAGAGCAGAATCCAAACCAAGGTCCCCTGGCTCCCAAACCTAGACAGTTTACTTCATGGCAAGTGTACCAATGTTAAGGACATCAGAAGAAATTAGAAAGCAGCATACAGGTCAATACAAATCCATACATGCATGCTATATAGTGTGATTGATCCCAGCCAACATCCCTTAATGGTCTCCTTGGCCAACCAAGACGGGTTCTTTATACTAGAAGTCTGTAAGGATTAGTAAGTAGAGGGCATTAGCCCTTTATCCCTAAATTCTTGGCTTGATGGATGGCAAATGCAGGTGCCCTGGGAAACATGTATGCAGCTGTTACATGTCTGGGCCTTATTTCCCCCCGACCCCCCATGCCTGAGTGTCTGTTCAGGTGAAAATCTAGGAAAAGTTTCTAATGACAACAGCTGCCTCTGTGGCCTGGAAGAGAATGACAAGGGGCCGGAAAATGACCAGGCCTGGGTGCAGCACAGCACTGTGGTTTAAGGCCATCTGTATTCAATTAAGGGGACATGCTAAATTAGCTGAAAAGTTTTCTGGTGACTTGAGCCAGCCTTTTGGGCTCCATTAATCGTTCAATCATTAAATCACTTACATTAACCCTTTCTAGCAAGTCCTACAACAATCTGCCTTCAGGTATTTCTTTCTGGTTTAATTATCCTTATTTAGGTTTTCTTGAACACACATCCCAGGGGCACGGTACAGAATCCAACAATATAGATGCTCAGTCAGTGTGTGGTGAGTGGATGGGCAGAGGGGATGTGCTCTGAGCATGGCTTGATGGATCCCAAATCCTGATTTCTTTTCATACTTCAACAGGGGATTCAGTGTTGTACTTCAGATCTAGACATTAAATATAGGGGGGTGGTTTTCTTAGAGAGTAATTGTTAGGTCATTTTAAGGTAGCCATGGTGCATTCCAAACATCTATTTCCAGTTTGGTCCAGCTGTGCTTTAGCATTTACATTAACTTGGAAGTGTATTAGATATTATCAAATCTTCTAAATTTATAATGTAGAATAAAGAATAGTTGTAAAACTATGCAGCTATCCCATTTCAGTCCGCAGTCTTGGAGGAGGGTTGATGGGAGAGGGAGAATTATTGAACTTGGCAACTTGTATCCAAACCTTCAATTGAGTTTAGATATTCCAAGTGGTAATAATTCTGTTCGTGTTTAAGAATGGAATAAATTTCTTAATGTGGATTTATTACTCTTAAAAAAATAAAGGAAACGCATCGCAGGGTTTGGGTGTTGCTTCACGCAGTGCTGCGAGGGTCAGCTGATGCCTTTTTCCACACATGGCCTGGGAGAGTTCGTCATAGGAGGTTGGTTTCCTGAAGATCCCTGCCGGTTATATCCCTTTTACTTCTTCCCATCTTATAAATGATGACAAATCATGTAGCTATAAATTTGAAAGCCCCTAAATTAAGTTTTTGTCAAAACCATTAGAACCCAAATGCTTACTCTGAGAGTTTTAAGACTTGGGAGGCAGGATAGCAGGGAGCAGGGCTAATTATTGTGCATCATGACACAAGGTCCTTAGCATCCTGGCTGCTTTTCTGCATTTTAAACACTTATGGATGATGAGATTAATTTAACTGGGCCACGGGTGCTGCCCTGCACATGCCTCCTCTGATGTCATATTCTTCTTCCAGGGAGTTTCATGTCTACCCCCTTGGAAGTCCCCCAGACATGCACGTTTTAATAGGACACTTTAATAATTAGCCCGAGATAATTGTCACCCCAGGGAAAATGACCCCTTATCACAGGTGCCTTGAACGTGGCAGTTTCAGTAGAAGAAGCAAGCAATCTGATCTGTACTTTGACTTGCTGCCTTTCCCTCCTGGCATTGGTATGGATTAAAATACTACAATTGGGGAAGAGTGTGAGAAAATGAAAAGTGTGGGTGTGGAGGGGGAAGCCAGAGCTGTCAGATTGTTAAGACAAATGGGGCTTCGTGAATCCTAATTAAACTTGAAATTGCTTAGAAACAGGAAGTATGTTTTCCTAATTGTTGGCACCAGGAAAAAGAAAAAAAAAAAACTAATTTGCTGCCTATCTTTAAATAAGGATAACCCATTATTTGGTGGTATGAGATTTCAGTCCTTATCTAGTGCAGAGGTGAATTTAGTAGTTTTAAATGCTTTGAAATTTTTCTTTAAGATTCAGTGTCACATCTAATAGAGAAGTTCAAATTGGAGCAGAGCTAGAAAGTATGTGTAGACTTTGTAAAATTTTTCATTCTCCTGGGTGTATACACTAGCTATACACTTTGAAAATTTGAGTGTGTTAGAGCCCTCATAAATATTTGGGCATCTGAAAAATATATATGGGTGTATCTGCTCAGAGAAGATAATGATTTATTCAGAAAACAACCTGTAGTGTTGCTTTATAAAGAGTGAAATATAGCCCACTGGGGTTAGGGCTGCAGTGTAATTTGGTTCCCAGGAGGATGCTGAGGGTCTCTGAGGCAGATGACGAGCAGGTTCTCTTCTGTCATCACCCCACGGTGATGACACCTTCCTTCAACTCCTTCCTTCCTTCCTTCCTTCCTCCCTTCCTTCCTTCCTTCCTCCCTTCCTCCCTTCCTCCCTTCCTCCCTTCCTCCCTTCCTCCCTCCCTTCCTTCCTCCCTTCCTCCCTTCCTCCCTTCCTCCCTCCCTCCCTTCCTTCCTTCCTTCCTTCCTCCCTTCCTCCCTTCCTTCCTTCCCTCCTTCCTTCCTTCCTTCCCTCCTTCCCTCCTTCCCTCCTTCCCTCCTTCCCTCCTTCCCTCCTTCCCTCCTTCCCTCCTTCCTTCCTTCCTTCCTTCCTTCCTTCCTTCCTTCCTTCCTTCCTTCCTTCCTTCCTTCCTTCCTTCCCTCCCCTCTCCCACCTCCTCCTTCACCTCTTCTTCTTCTCCTTTTCTCCTCTCTCTCTTCCTCCCCTTCCTCTTCTCATCCTTTGCCTCCTTCACCTCTTCTCCTTTTTCCTTTGTCCTTCTCCTTTTTAATTTGGGAGGTAGTCAGGATTTCCAGAGGTTCAAATTCATCCTCATTTAGACAGTGGCAGGGAGAAAATGCCTATACTATTTTTAAGTGTTTGTCCAAAGCTCCAAGGCACACTACTTCTGTTTCTACAGGACCCTGGCTTTATTTTGAAAAATTTGGCACTAGATTCCCACCCATTAAGCAGGCAGCACCAGCACCATAGCCACACATTCCCCCCAGCATCTCTTTCTCCAGCCTCTGTCCTTCCCTACCCAACTGTAGACAGTAGGCATCCTAGTTCCTCATGAATGTGTGTGTTTGTCCTACAGCAAGGACACCTGAGGGTAAAGGCTTTGGCTCCCCATAGCTGCAGGGAAGTGAGGCATTGCACTGCCTTCAGTTCCTGCCAGGGCGCCCAGGCTTCCCGAAACAGGTGCTTTCACTTCACATTGCCTCTGTGGGTAACTGGCCTTCTGTGTTTGTCGGTGGCTCAAGAAATAATTTTGTTTTGGAAAACCGACATGAATCAAATCGAGGGAGTGTGATGAGGTAGAAAGGCTTTTACATTAGAGCTAAATAGGTGGACTTGCTATTTGAACACCTCTGGGCCTTTGGCCAAATGACTTCACCTCGGTACCCCCGAGTTTACTCGTGCTTAGACTGCGGTGAGGCTAGCTCCGCACAGCTGTGTGCAGGTGGTGGAGGTCTAGCCAAGGGGCCTCTCATAGCCCCGCTCCCTAAGTCCTAAGTCCCTTCCCCTCGAACCCTGAGTTCTGCTGCCCACACAACTGCTTGTGTATTGATTATTTGGAAGGATGTTGTCCTCGAAGTATTCTCTTTTTCTTGTTGTCTGTCTTTCTGTGTTCTTTTATATATTCCTGTTTTTAAATAAAAAAAAGAAACCATATCTGGGCATGTTCAGTTATATCTTGGACACCTGGGTACTCCAGCCATTTTCCCCCCCAGTGATTATGCTAATTCTTGGTTTATGAGATGATTAAATTATAATTTGATTAATACTTGTGATGAATGCACATAGGATTCCTGAGTGCTTCCAGTCATTTTCTCCCTGAAGTGATTATGTGAATTGGTGTTTCATCAGATGATTCAATTATATTTGATCAAGCCTAGGTGTTAAATACCCTGAATGCATTTCCTGTTGCCTGGTTGCCTCCCCTGAAGCACCCTCTCTGCAGGCAGGCGGAAGTCCTGCATTCCCTGTCGAGGTGGGCTTCTGTTTTCAAGCACTGCAAAATCTCCCTGTTGCCTGGTGAAAGGAAAGGGGAAGGGGCAGTGCCTTCAGCGTGAGTGGAGGGAACCTGCATAGCCATGGTAGGCAGACCCTCAACCAGCCTATCAGGCACAAAACATCCCTGGGTTGATGAGGAGGAGTGGACAGTGCTTAGGAAACAAACTGAAAAAACTGGAGACTGTGGCCACTGTGGGGAAGAAGCAGGTGAGGACAAAAAGTGGCTGCTTCAGATGATGGAAGGAGAGGGCAAGGAGGAGTGAGGGAACCACTGGATGAGAACGCAGTGAAGAAAATGATCCTCACGTTGGAAAAGAGATCACACAGAAACCAAGAGTGGCGGATCAGGTTTCCACAGAGTCCAGAGAAGTTCATGGCATCTGAGCTGGTCCTAAATGACATCATTCAGGAGATGCATGTGGTGCCACCATGCCACACCTGTACCATCTTCTGGTGGAGCTGAATGCTGTGCAGCCTCTTCTTGGCTTGCTTGGACATGAGAACACAGATGTATCCATAGCCATGGTGGATTTGCTCTGGGAATGAACAGCTATAGACATGCTCCACAAGAGTGAAGAGACGTAGAAGTACTCATTGATGCTGTGGTGGATGGGCAGGTCATAGCACTGCTGGTACAGAATTTGGAGCGCCTGGATGAGGCTGTGAAAGAGGAGGCTGATGGCGTCCATAACACTTTGGCTCTTGTGGAAAACATGGCTGAGTTCCCACCTAAGATGTGTGCAGAGGCTGTCCAGCAGGGTCTTCTCCAGTGACTGCTGAAAAGGCTGATGGCAAAGATGCCTTTTAATGCCAACAAACTGTACTGCAGTGAAGTGCTAGCCATATTGCTGCAGGACAAGGGTGAGAACTGGAGTTGCTTGGGCAGCTGGATGGCATCATTGTGCTTCTTCAGCAGATATCCGTGTTTAAGAAACACAATCCCAGTTAGCAGAAGAGCAGGAGATGGGGGAGAACCTGTTTGATTGTCTCTGTTCCAGCCTGATGGTCAGTTCCCATCGTGAGTGCTTCCTGAAGGGCGAAGATCTTCCTCTGATGAATCTCATGCTGAGAGGGAAGAAGATGTGCTGGAGCAGTGCCCTGAAAGTCCTGGACCATGCCATGACTGGACCTGAGGGCACACACACTTGCCATAAGTTTGTTGACTTCCTTGGCTTACGAATCATCTTTGCCCTCTTTATGAAATTCCCCAGGAAAATCAAGAAAATGGGAAACACCGAGAAGGGGCACAAAGAATGTGTGTTGGATCCTGGCTCCTCTCCTGTGGAAACTGTGAGGGCAGCAGTGAACCCAGCTTCTGAATAGATTCACCAAAAGTGACAGTGAGAAGGTTGACAGACTAATGGAGTTGCGTTTAAATATCTGGCTGCAAGGCAGGTAGGTTACCAGAAGATGGAAGGAGAAAGAGACGAGATGGTCCATCATGGAGAACTGTTAGACAGCACCATAGAGAAAGTGTTCTCCCTACTGCGCTTGTACGCAGGGGTCTTTGTTCTCCAGCACTTCTACTACATCATGGCTAAGATCTGCAATATTGACATAGCCCACATTCATCAGAGGGTTCACCAGATCCTAAACCTGAGAGGAAACTCCACCAAAATTGTCAGCATATCATTAAAGAGTATGCAGAGAACATCGGGGATGGTGGGAGCCCAGATTTCAGAGAAAATGAGCAAAAGGTGTCCTGGGCTGGCTGGAGAAGCTCTAGAACCCCTTTGGTCCTGGGTTTCATGGGCTCTGTCTGTTCTCCTCCCTTGGAAGTGTTTTGACATTGCTCATTGTGGCATGTTTATTTGAAGGCATTAGATGTAGAGAAATGCTTGAAGAGCAGGGAAATTCCCCTTGAAAGGGAATTTGTGTGGCTCAAAAGGGCCCTGAGCCTTTTTCTCTGTGAGGTTGACTTTGTCCATTTGAACTCTTTTTACCTCTTCTTGTGAGTTTGGCAAAAGCTTCTTGCTTATGTGATAGTGGTGGGAGGGCTGTCTACTGTATTTTTTAAAAAATTTGTGTTCCCTTGATAAAGTATATAACCATTTTTCCTTGAGTTTTGTGTTTTTCTTTTTTATTGCATGCCTTACGGTGGTGGTACCACTCCTTCATGCCTGGTCCTTTAGTCTAGGTGATTTTGAGGACTTTTTCTTAAAATGTGTATTTTATGTTTCCTGATATAAGAAATTGAGAACACGGAGTGAAGAAAGTGAGTGAGAAGTATTGCCAGCAGCCTTTTCATTTGTGGATAACTGCTTTCAGATAAGACTGGGGCTCATTTGTTGTTTGATGACTTTGAGCAATGATGAACTTTTGTTCCAGCTCATCGCTTTTTCCCTCTTTCAAAGCATAGAGGGCTGCTCTGGAAGCCAGGAACATGAGTCGTTAGAATATGTGTATGGTTGCCTCTTCTTCCGAACGGGCATGCATTTTCATCTGGCTGCAGTTTATGGCCCTTTCATTTAAGGATGGGCCCCAAGGTGATACTCTTTCCCATTGACCCTGCTTCTGTCATCCAGAGGACTCCTGGGCCACAAGAGCTAATGACAATACATGAAATGCTTTTCACCATAGAGTTTTCACCTGTCCTCTCCCCTTCCCCCCACCCCCCAAAATTGTATAGTCTGTGTTAGCCATTAAAATTTCTTGATTTTCTTTGTAGAAAGAAATCATGTTCATCATTCTTTATTAAAGAAATGAACAAAAATGGAAACTCAAATTTATTCATCTGGCAACTAAAGTGGAAACAGGGGCATGCTGTAGCTACATGCTATGAACTAGTTTTGACTATTAGTAAGAATAGCGGTGGTGCTAATGAAAATAATAGCTCATGTTTACTATTTAGTACTAGATGCACAACTACCTTAGGTGCTTTACCTACAGTACTTCCTATAATCCTCAACTCAGGGAAGTAGGTATTGTCTTTACCATTGTAAGTAAGGGGGGGGTTAAGCAATCAGCTTGAGGCCATACAGCTGTGAAGTGGTAGAAGCAGACCAAAAGCCTTCCTCTCTGCACAGCTGTGCTTCCGACTGCCTTTGCCTCCCAACAGGCAAATGGGTACTTTCCACTTTTTTAGAAGGTACTGGGGATTGAACCTGGGACCTCGTAAATATGAAGCAGGCACTCCATCACTGAACTACACCCACTCCCCTGGATGAATATTTTTAATCTCACCTTTGCAGATGATGGACCCAGGGTTGAACATCCACCCACAGTGAGATCAGGGCAGTGGTTTCCACTCACAGATGTGTGATGTGCACGATTTGTCTTCTTCACATTTGTCTGTCTCCAAATCTTCAAAATAAAGCCACATGTATTCACTTGATTTGATTTAAACTTTGAAAATGATTATTTTAAATTTGCTTTGTAGTTGAGCAATACAAAGTTGTTTGGGAACGTGAAACACAAACTTTAAAAAAAAATCTGTTTAGGGAAGTGGATGTGGCTCAACTCGTAGAATGTCTGCCTACCATATAGGAGGTCCAGTGTTTGTAACCCATGGCCTCCTGGACTGTGTGGTTAGCTGGCCCACGCTCAGTGCTGCTGCGTGCAAGGAGTGCCGTGCCACGCAGGGGCGCCCCCTGTGTAGGAGAGCCCCATGCACAAGGAGTACACCCTGCAAGGAGAGCTGCCCCGCGCAAAAGAAGCACAGCCTGCCCTGGAGTGGTGCTGCACACACGGAGAGCTGACGCAGCAAGATGATGCAACAAAGAGACACAGATTTCCGGTGCTGCTGAGAATGCAAGTGAACACAGAAGAACACACAGCAAATGGACACAGGAGAGCAGACAATGGGTGGGGGAGTGGGGAAAGGGAGAGAAATAAATAAAAAGAAATCTTAAATATAGTTGAGAGAATTCATTATCCTTTCATTGTCTGCTGGTTCACTTTTTTGAGTTTAGTTAGGAAGGTAAAAGACAGGTTAACTTTTATCCATTTCAGTGGTAAAAATAGTTCATGATATTGTGTTCTATTGTTTGTGTGCTTCAAAGTGAAATTGAAGGAGGAATGGCATTTATTTTAAATTTACATTATGTGATAGGATCTTGCCCCAGCCGGAAAGCTTAAATTGTGTATCTGTGGTTAAGTGCATTAAGTTTCATTTTTCCTTTCCCTGGGGAGCAGAACTTACAATAAGTTTTCTCAATTCCAAAACGTTAAAATGATACAATTTTTTCGAAATTGCTAATTATGGGATATGAGTTTTGCATTATCTATTGCTCTTTTGAAAAAAGAGAGAAATCAATTTCATGACCAAAAGTCCAAATCTTATTGCTAATGAATTGTTTTACTGAATGTATCCACATGATAAGTGTCTGATAGAGTTTGGGAATGCTTAATGAGCTTAAATAAAAACACTATAATAAATAGGAATAATGTGTGCATGTGTGCATGTACGTGCCAGTAGTAGTGGTATTTTTACTTTTCTTTAACATTTACGCCATGTTCAAACCAACTGCTTATATGTGACCCATTTGACCCTAAAAAGGAAAATATTGTCCTACAGAATATAGGGAAATCCCTTTGTCCAAATGTGTTGAAATGGCGCCCGGCCTCTCAGTGCTTAGAGCTGACATGGCCCGTGTTTTCCTTCCCTGGGGGCTGCAGGGGGCAGAGCTCAGGTGTTGGTGGTGGCCCTGTGCAGTGGGGCTCAGCATTTGGCAGTTCTCAGGATGTTTTGGCCTGGATTCCCTGTTAGACCCTATTGTGAAGATTGCCTTCATTCCCGCCCTACAAACTCGAGGAGTGGGTGGAGGGATGCAGTGACATTAGAAGAGATTTTGCTACTGGCTGAACATCCAGAAGTTTATGACTGTGTAATGCCTGTGGAGTCACATTTTTATGGAGCGCTAGCAAACGTGTTTATAAGAACTGGTAGTATTTATTGAGCTCTATGTGCCAGGAACTGTGCTAAGTGCTTCGTTCTATCATCTCCCTCATCTTGAAACAAGCCTTTGAGAAACTTACTAATGTTATCATTTTACAATTGGAGTGGGGGTGAGTTATAAAATGAATGAAGTATCTTATGCAAGATACTTTATGCATCTTAAAAACAGTGGGGCCAGGGTTTGTCCCCAGGCAGGCTGATTCCAGAACTCCTGCACTTGACTCCTGTGCTGTCCTCATTATTAATGTGTACCTGCTGCTTGGGCCAGGTCCTGAATACATGTGATTTTCTCAGTGACAAGACATATCTAGAGGGGTGCCAGTGCGAGTTGTAGCCCAGGGCTGGATGAACCCTATAATGAGCATGCCCTCATTAAGTGTACCTGAAGAATGAACCTGGAAAAATGTGGTAATGTGGGTATAGTTTGGGATTCTCAGGGCTTTCTTTCTTTTTTCTTTTTCTGGTATTTATATCGATCTATCTGTTTTTTATTTATTTATTTATTTCTTCTCCATTTTCTTTTAAATGTTACATTCAAAAAACATGAGGTCCCCATATACCCCCTACCTTCCCACCCCAATCCCCCCACACCAACAACCTCTTTCATCATCCTGGCACATTCACTGCACCTGGTGAATACACCTTGGAGCACTGCTGCACCACATGGACAGTGGTCTACACTGTAGCCTACACTCTCCCCCATTCCACCCAGTGGGCCATGGCAGGACACACAATGTCCAGCATCCATCCCTGCAGCACCACACAGGACAACTCCAAATCCTGAAAATGCCCCCACATCACATCTCTTCTTCCGTCTCCCTACCATCAGCAGCCACTGTGGCCACCCTCTCCACATCAACACCACAACTTCTTCCCTTACTAATCACAATAGTTCCCCAGCAGAACACCAGCAAGTCCACTCTACTCCATACACCATTCCTCCATCCTGAAGACCCTGAGATGGTTATGTCCAGTCCCCCTCTACATCAAGAGGGGCCCAGACTCCACATGGATGCTGGATGCAATCCTTCTGCTTGCCGTTGTAGGCACTCTTGCCTCCCTGGTGTGGTGGTTGATCCTCTTCACCTTCCTGTTAGCCAGCCAGGGTAAGTCCAATAAACCAGAGGGTAGGAGTTGCAAGTCTGCTGAGGTTTAGGGCCTGGCTGTCACACAGAGAGTCCAGAGACTCAGGTCTCCTGAGTATACACCAACCCAAACGCCAACCTCAGGTCTGGCAAAAGCAACAGCAGAGGCATGTGTAGAAAGGTCACATCCAAGTCCAACTCCATCACACTCATGAACACAAACTCCAAAGTAGGGCCAGCTGACATGACACTGAACTCCAGAGCCATCTGCTGTGACCATAGAACATGTGGGTTTCCGTAGCCCTCAGGAGAACCAATACCTGGGTCTGTATCTGCTTTGGCTGTCTCTGGTACCCTGCTGAGGCGTGCATAAACATTACCCCTCTGATGACGACCCAACTGTTTTTGGAGACTCAGCCATATAAACTCATTTGTCCTTTCCGTTTCCCTCAGGGCTTTTTTAAAATCATAGCATTTCTAGAGTCTGAGCTCATATCTGAGATCCGGTTTCAAGCACCATTTTATTCCAAGCTCATGCCCCCTCCTCTGTGCTACAAAGTACCTCCTTATCTCCTCCACTTCCCAGCATGCCAGCATGCCACCCACACCTCGTCACTGTTACAACATCATCCATTTCTATGGCATTCAGGTTAAACATTAAAGCTCTCCACATTTCAGTACCCAATGCCTGGTGCCTGCAACCTGCCAAGATCACAAATACCAAAACCTTGCCAGTGTATCTCTGACAACTGGCTTTGCCAGCAACCCCCTCCCCAACATGCTTTCCCTCTTACCTATTTCTCCAACCTGCCCATGCCCTCTGTGAAATCTCCATACTTGTCACCGCACCAGAGCAGCTGGACTTGATTGGAGAAACACAGTGCCGTTTTGATTTAAATTATGACCCCAAACCTCAATGTTTCTTAGCTAGTCCTCAAGCCCACATCACAGCCCTGGCTGCTTGTCTCTGGGGGAAGTTTATTTCACTCATTCTTCCAGCTCTGTAAACCTCAAAGCCCCTTCTGCTTCCAGACACTCAGTCTAAGATATCATTTTTTCATTTCACTGAAAAATCAGGCGCAATCAAGTGAAGTACTTGAACTCCCCTCTTGGGGGTGCCCACTCACACACATGCACACTCGATGTATGATTCCATACATGTCTTTATCCATATACACTGCCTTTCTTCCCTCAACAATGGAAGCCTTACTCCCATCAAAGGTTGAAAACTCCATCCATATCCCAATCCTGTCATCCCCCATTCACTCAAGGACTTGCCCTCAGGCTTATTATCCTATCTTCAAGCATCTCCCAATTTCCCTCTCTTCTGGATCAGCAGAGCTACACACTGTTCCCTCTTCCATGGGAAAACAAATCAACAAATGAAATCCCCATTCTTGTCACTACTCCTCTTTTCCACTACACTTCTCACCATCTTCATAGCAAAACTACTGGTAAAGAGTTGTAAATACCTTGTGAAGCTAACAGTGTTGAAGGATCCGTTCTGAAATTTCTGATCTGCTGCAAATTCATAGGAGGTCCTCCAGTACATGAGTAGTACTCAGCTTTTTCCAAATGCTACTCACCATGTGAATTCAACAGCACTCATTCATGGAGAACATAGTTCATGGATAAAACACTTGGATGTTGCAGCAATGTCTGATAATTTTACTAGTCTCTTGGCAGGCAAGAAATAACCAGGTCTGTACACAGTTTGAATTGCTTGGTCCAAACTTACTAATGATCAACCCTCACTCTCTCTTCAATATTCTCCAATCAGGGTCTTCCTCAACGCTCCACTGCACCAGCTTTTGTCAGGGTCATTTGATGTCCTTCATATTTCCAGTCTTCATCTTGCTTGTCTTCTCAGCAGCTTTTGGCACATCTGATCA
Source organism: Dasypus novemcinctus (assembly GCF_030445035.2). Classification (NCBI taxonomy): domain Eukaryota; kingdom Metazoa; phylum Chordata; class Mammalia; order Cingulata; family Dasypodidae; genus Dasypus; species Dasypus novemcinctus. Next base: position 162,193,810 of record NC_080676.1, on the reverse strand, counting down.
ACTTCTTCCTTGTTTTGAATCACCTTTACTTGGCTCCTGGACACCATGCTCTTTAGGTGTTCCTTCTGACCTCACTGGTTTCTTCCGCTTAGCATCCTTTGCTAACTTCCTCCTTCTAATCAACCTCCAAAAGTTGGAATACACCAGGGCTTAATTCTCAGTCTTATTTCCTCTCTTCTCTTTTCTTCCCTTCTCTGCCTTGCCCTTCCTTTTCCCTCTTCCTTCCCTCTTGTCCCCTGTCCTCCCTTCTGTTCTTCTCCTCTCCTTCTCTTTCCTTCCCTTCTCTTCCTGTCCCTTTCTTTTCTTTCTCTATCTGCAGTTACTCCCTCTATGATTTCATGAAGGAAGGCTCAGGCATTAAATACCTGCCACGTACTAAGACTTCCACCCTCATATGGTCTCTCCTCTGAGCTCCAGACCCACAAATTCAAATGTTACTCCCCACCTCTCCACTTTGAAATTTAGTAGCTTCCCAAAGTTAAGGCACTAAAATAGAACTCCTGCATTTTTCTCACCTCACCTCCTCACTACTTTGTCATCCAAGGTGAGTTCATCCTTCCCCCAATTTCTCAGGGCAAAAATCTTTGGACTCACCTTTGATTCCTTTCTTTCAAACCACCAGCATGCCCTAGTGACTTTTGAAATATCTTTTTCATTTTTCTTCTCTTCCCTCCCCAGTTCCAGCTGCCCTCCCCTCTTGCCTGGACATGACCTGCCTAATGGTTTCTGTTTCCACCTATACCCTCACAGTCTGTTTATTCAGTGAGTAGCCAGAAGGATCTTTGAAAAATGTAAACCAGGTCGCTTTACTTCTCTGCTTAAAGCCTGCAAGCATATCTCATCTTTTCTAAAACAAATTTATTCGCATTCCCTAAAAGGCTCTCCATGAGCTGACTTTTGATGACCTTAGTAGACTCCTGCTGCAACCGCATTGGCCTTCTGGAAGTTTCTCCCACACACTGCCCTGTGCCCATCTCAGGTGCTTTTCACTGGCTGTCTGCCCATTTCAGGCGCTTTCCACTGGCTGTGTGGAATGCATTCCCTTGAGCCTTGCCATGCTCTGCTTTTGCATTTACTCAGGCCTCTGTCCAAATGTTCCTTCCTAAAAAGGCTGCTCCTTCTCACTTGATCTAAAGACAAGCACATCCTCTGATTACCCTGTTTCTCTTTGCTGTACTTTGCGTTATTCATAGCAGTTCTACTGCTTCTTGAACTGTGCCTCTGCCAGTGCCCAGTATTTACTGGTTTGATGGATGTATTAATCATGTGGATTAATGAACATACCATTTTGAGTGGTATGCTTCTTAGGGGCCTAAAATTTGCTCTCTCTTAAATTCTACTTTATAAATTTTTTTTCTGTGGCGTGACAATATCTCTCTGGGTACCATGAGTTTGTGTATTAGTGAAAGATCAGCACACATTAAGCCCTGGAATTATCAGGTCTGACCCATCTAGGGAGGTGTAATTACTACATTAATTTAAAGAATCTTTGTTGAATGCATGCAATTATAGAAATGTTGACACACTTTGGTGAATGCAAAGATACTCATTTCAACAACTTTCTAGCAAATATTCATTGAGAAATTATTATCTGCACTAAAATGTGGGCTCTGATAGTACAGGGATTTTGTTTTTTCCATTTCTGTATTCCCAGTTCCTAATCAAGGGCCTGGTACAGAGGTTGCTCCATAAACCTTTAGTGAATGAATAAATGAATGCAAATCAGGTCTTGTCTCTCCTGGAAGATAACACAAGCTCACAGCTATGAAACAGATGCTGTGCTGGATATTTAGAGAAAGTTCTGTGGGTTTAGGGGAGTGAGAATCAACTTCCACTTAGCGTGTTTAGAAATAGCTTCAAAAGAAGTGGACTTTTAGTGGGGAATATGTTTCCGAGTGGACAAGATGACAGTACAGGAGCAAAGGAAAAAAGGAGGCAAGTTTCTGAGTTCCCAGGTGTGGAAGAAGGCATAAAGATCTCTGTTAAGCTTCTGTGCAGCACTGTAGTGGAAAAAATTTTTTAAATGGGGTAGGAAACAGAAAATAGAAGTATTTTAATTTAAGGTTTATGTATGGAAATCAATCTTCACGTGAGTAATCAATATGATATTTTGGCTGTGATGTGTGGGAATGTTTGCAGAGGAGAGAGAATGGGTAGGAGTGTAGCCACGCAAGTACTATTTCCAGGGTGCAGGAAACAGGGTGGAGGTGGATGACTGGGTACTGATAGGGGTGGGAGAGATGGAAGAAAGAGAAATCGGTGGATAGCAAACTTGACTACTAGAGAAGTCAGGTCTGAAATATCTCTACGAGAGCTTCTCACCGGGTGAATTTCTTGGCACACTAATTGCATGCCTAGGTTTTTAACTTTACATGCTTAAATAATATTCATACCACTTGAAGCCATGTTCTTGAGGCCTTACAAAATTTACTTCCCTGCAGGCTGTATGCCAGAATGGAACCACTGGTGACATGGGATGCTATAGCACCTGATGGGACTCATGCTTTGTCCAGTTATCACAGCTTAGCTCATGAGAGCCTGAGAATGATGACCAGGCCAAAGTATATAGAGAGCGGTAGGCATGCCTGAAAGATGCCTATGAAAAATTAACCAGTCAACTTAAATCAACTCATTGACAATTTTAATTTCTTCTGTTTTTTAAAAATCTCTTTGAAAGTAAAGCATACAAAAATCTAATAATGACAGTGAATTTCTGTTAAAGTTTCAAGGTAGCAGTCACTGTCTATTATTTTACAGACAGATGAGCTAATCTTGGGATCCTATTTGGGTTATTGAGTCACCAGAAAAGGAAGGGTTAATCACAGCTTTGGAGATTTTTAATTTTTGCCATGCGATGTAACTAAACTTAATCTTAAGGTATATGAGTTTGAAATGTCATCACCCCAACATCCAATCTCTCTTACACTATGCTTCATAAAAATCTTTGATAGGGTTTCACAGTAGAAATTTTACATTAAAGAGTGGTTCCAGGGAATCCAAGATGGCAGAGTAGGGCACAGTAGGCTACACTACTCCTTCAGACTCTGCTGGAAGTGGAGATGGGATCCTCAGGGATGACTGACTGGCAGGCACAGGCAGCCTGACACAGTTCCTACTGGCCTGAATGGAGGCCTATTTTTTTATCTTTTTCTCTCCCCTTCTTCCTTTTATTTTCTTTCCTTCTTTTCTTCTCTTTCATTTTTTCTTCTCCCAATTTTTTCTTCCTTGACACCTTCACCTGTTTTGTCTTCCTGTCTTTCCTCTCTTCTCACTTACCGGATCTTTAATTTGTCCTGCTTCTTTTTTTTCACCTTTTACTTTTTAATGCTTTAATTATTTTCCCCTTTGTTATTATTTTTTGTCTTATTTTTTCTTTCTCTCTCCTTTTTAATTTTGTTTTCATTTTCTTTTTTATCTTCTTTCTTTCCATTTTGTTGATCTAATATTTTTTTCAGTTGAACATGGGCAAATACGAATGTAGAGTAAGTGGAACCAAGTAATTTAGAGGACTCAACACAAAACCAAACAAAAATAAAACCTAACCAACTGAATAAGCTCATCAAAATAAATAGATGCCTGGATATCAGCAAGAAATTACAGGCCATACTGAGAAACAGGAAGTCATGGCCCAGGCCAATGAACAAACTACTCAAGTTTGTCCAAGTAAATATCCTTAATCAACTCAATGAAATAAAGGGTATCGAGAAGACACTGGGGGAATTTGCAGAAGAAATTGTAAGCATACTTAAAAAGAAAATAGATTTTTTGGTGATGAAAAAGCTCAATGCAAGAAATTAAGAATTCACTAGAAGCATGTAACAGTGATTTGAACAGGCAGAGGAATGATTTAGCAACACCAAAGATAAGATATTCAAATTCACACTGACATAGAACAGACAGACAAAATTAAAAATTAAAAAAAGGAAATTCAGCAGAGACTAAGGGAATTGAATGACAACTTGAAACATAGTAACACACACATTATGGGCAAATCACCAGCAGAATAAAAGGAAAGGGGCAGGAACATTTGAGGAAATAATGACCCCAAATTTCCCAATTCTTATGAGGAACGTGGATGTACGTGTCCAGAAAGTGCAGTGTACCCCAAACAGGATAAATCCTAGCAGACGTACATACTTGTCAGATTGCCAAATGCTCAAGACCAAGAAACCTGGCAGACGCAAGAGAAAAGAAATCCGTTACATATACAGGAAGCTCAATAAGATTAAGTGCTGATTTCTCAACTGAAATCCTGGAGGGGAGAGAGAATTGGTATGACATAGGTAAGGTGTTGAATGAAAAAAACTGCCAGTTAAGAATTCTGTATCCAGCAAAGCTGGAATTAAAAATGAGGGACAGTTCAAAATATTCACAGTTAAATGAAAATTAAGAGAATTTGTAAACAAGAGTGCTGCCCTTCAAAAAATACTAAAGGAAGTTCTGAAGGTTGAAAGGAAAAAAATAGGAGGGAGAAAGTTGGAGGAGAGTGTAGAAAGGAAGATTATTAGTAAGTGTAACTAAAAGGATAAAAAGAGAAATAAAAATAAAATTACATATATATGCCTAAAGATAAAATGGCTAAAGTACTGCCTTTACAGTCATAACATTGAATGTTAATGAATTAAACACTCCAATCAAAAGACAGGGATTGGCCAAATGGATAAGGAAGTATAACCCATCTCTATGCTGTCAACAGGAAAGTATCCTTAGACCGAGGGTCACAAATAGGTTGCAAGTGAAAGTTTGGAAAACCAGTTACATGCAAACTTTAATCAAAAAATTGCAGAAGTAGCAATACTAATATCAGACAAAATAAACTTTAAATGTAAAACTGTTGTATGAGATGAAGGATACCACATGCTAATAAAAAGGGTAACCTACTAAGAAGAAAGAACAATCATAAATAATTATGCACCTAATCAGAGTGCCACAAAATACATGAGACAAATACTGGAAAACTAAGCAGAGAAATAGATACTTCTACAATCATAATTGGGAACATCAATATATTATTATCACCATTAGACGTGACATCTCAACAGAGGGTCAGTAAAGAAGCAGAGATATTTAATGCTATGTTAGAGGAATTAGACCTAATGGACATATACAGAACATTATGTCCAAGATGGCAGGATATACATTTAAAAAAAAAAAATAACGTGTATTTCAAGAAAAAAGAAAACAGGATATATATTCTTATCGAGAGCTCATGGATCATTCTCAAGGACAGACCACATGCTAGGTCATAGAACAAGTATCTCAATGAATTTAGAAAGTCTGAAATTATAAAGAGTAGTTTCTCTGACCACAATGAAATGAAGCTGGAAATTAATAAAGGGAAGAATAACAGAATAGGCATAATTATATGGAAGTTAAACAAGACGCTCTTAAATAATCAGTGGGTCAAGAGTGGGTCAAGGAGGAAATTTCCAGGGAAATCGGTAACTACCTCAAAGTGAATGAAAATGAAGCACAACATATAAGAATTTTTGGAATGCAGCTAAAGCAGTGCTGAGAGGGAAATTTTTATCCCTGAAAGCCTATATTAAAAAAAGAAGAGAGTGCTAAAATCAAAGACCTAAATGCATACCAGGAAGAACAAGAAAAAGAAAAACAAATTAATTTCAAAGCATTTCAAAGAAATGAAATAAAGATTAGATCAAAATTAAATGAAATTGAGAACAAATAACATTAGAAAGAATTAATAAAACCAAAGGCTAATTCTTTAAGATTAATAAAATTCACAAAACCTTAGCTAGAATAACAGAAAAAAAAAATAGATGCTACAAATAAAAGCAGAAATGAGAGAGGGGATATCAACCCTGATCCCACAGAAATTAAGTGTATCATAAGAGGAATACTTGAATAATTGCCATCAAGATGGACAATTTGAATGAAGCAGATGAATTTCTAGAAACACACAATCAACCCACATTCATGAAAGAATAGAAGATCTCAACAGACGAATCACAAGTACTAAGAATGAATTAGTCATCAAAAACCTCCAAACCAAGAAAAGCCAGGATCAGATGGTTTCATAAGTGAGTTCTAACAATTGTTCTGGAAAGAAATAAAACCAATCCTGCACAAACTCTTCCAAAAGAATTGAAGAGAGGGAATGTAACTAAACTTAATCTATGTTGCTAAAATCATCCTAATACCAAAGCCACAAATAGATGCTAACAAGAAAGGAAAATTACAGACAAATCTCTGTAATGAACTTAGTAGATACAAAAATCCTCAACAAAATACATGCTAGTGAAATCCAACAACACATCAAATGAATTATACAATGTGATCAAGTGGGTTTTATCCCAGATATGCAAGGATGGTTCAACATAAGAAAATCAATCAATGTAATACACCACATTAACAGATTGAAAGAAAAAATCACTTGGTCATCTCTATCAATTCAGAAAAGGCACTTGACAAAATACAACATCCTTTCTTGATAAAAAAAAGTCTTTATGGAATAGAAGAAAACTTTCTCAACATGATAAAAGACATGTATGAAAAACCCACAGTCTACATCTTATTCAATGCTGAAAGGCTAATGGCTTCCCATCTATGGTCTGAAACAAGATATGGATGCCCACTATAACCACTCTTATTTAACATTGTATTAGAAGCACTTGCTCCAGCACTTAGGCAAGAAAAAGAAATAAAAGGAATCTAAATTGGAAAGGAAGAAGTAAAATTTTTACTATTTGAAGATGACATGATCCTACACATAGAAAGCCCCAGAAAATCTACAACAAAGCTTCTAGAGCTGATAATTGAGTTCAGTAAAGTGACAGGATACAAGATCAACATGAAAAAATGAGTAGAATTTCTGTACACTAACGAGCAATCTGAAGAGTAAATCAAGAAAAAATTCTATTTATAATAGCAACTAAAAGAATCAAATATCTAGGAATAAACTTAGCTAAGGATGTAAAGGACTTTTACACAGAAACTATGTAATATTACTAAAAGAAATCAAAGAAGACCTAAATAAATGGAAAAATATTCCATGTTCATGAATTGGAAGGCTTAATGTTATTAAAATGTCTATCCTACCCAAATTGATTTACAGATTTAATGCAATAAAAGTTCCAACAGCATTTTTTACAGAAATGGAAAAGCCAATTATTAAATTTATTTGGAAGGTTAAGGTGTCCAAAATAGCCAAAAACATCTTGAAAATGAAATTTTGGAGGAATCACACTACCTGACTTTAAAGTATACTGCAAAGCATCAGAGGTTAAAAGTGCATGGTATTGTCACAAGGATAAACATACTGACTGATGGAACCAAATTGTGAATTCAGATATAGACCCACACATATATGTCCAACTTATATTCGACAAGGCCACCAAACCCACTAACTAGACAGGATAGTTTCTGCAACAAATGGTTCTAGGAGAACTAGTTATCCATATCCAAAAGTATGAAAAAGGATCACCATATTTTACCCTATACATAAATAAACTCCAAAAAGGCCAAAGACCTAAATACAAGAACCAAAACCCTAAAGCTCCTAGATGATGATGTTGGCAACATCTCTGAGATCTTATACTAGTAGGTAATGGTTTCATAAACTTTACACCCAAAGTGCTAGTAATGAAGGAAAATTAGATAATGGGACCTCCTCAAAAGTAAACCTTTTAGTGCTTCGAAGGAGTTTATCAAGAAAGTGAATAGGCAGCCTACTCAATGGAAGAAAATATTTGGGAACTACTTATGTGATAAGGGTCTAATATCCTACTTATAAAAAGAAATCTTACATCTCAATAATAAAAAGTCAAATAACCCATTTAAAATTGAGCAAGAATTTTGAATAGACATTTTTCCAAAGAGGAAATACCAATGGCTAAAAAGCACATGAAAAGATGTTCAACATCACCAGCTATTAGGGAGATGCAAAGAAAACTTACAATGAGATATCATCTCATATCTACTAGATTGGCTGTTATTAAAAAAAAGAAAACTACATATTTTGGAGAAGATGTAATGGAATAGGACCACTTATCCATGCTGGTGGGAATATAGAATGGTGTAGCTACTGTGGAGGATCATTTGGTGGTTCCTCAGGAAGGTAAGTATAGAATTTACATTTGATCCAGCAATCCCAGTACTAGGAATCTACCCAGAAGAACTGAAAGCAGGAACACAAACAGGTATATGCACACCAATGTTCAATGCAGCATTTTTCACAATTGCCAAAATTTGGAAGCAACCCAAGTGTCCATCAATGGATGAATGGACAAACAAAATGTGGTATATTCATATGATGGAATATTACTCAGCTGTAAGAAGGAGTGAAGTACATGACACAGGCAACCACATAGATTAGCCTTGATGACCTTGATGCTGAATGAAGTAAACCAGTAACTAAAATATTGCATTATCTCACTGATAAGAACTAAGGATATTATGCAGATTCATGGAGGTAGAGTCCAGAAGACTGATTAACAGGAGATAGAAAGGAAGTAGAGAATAGTGAGCCAATGCTCAATCTGGGCAGAATCTATGTTATGGTGGATGATCGTGGTTTGGCAGTGGTTGGGGGTGATGGTGGTCCAGTGATGTGAGTAAGGTTGACAGTGCTGGAGTGTGAGTGTGAGTAGGGTTCAGGGGGTGATTGAGGTATCCTTGGAGCTGTGGGGAGGACTTGAGGAAGGAACAGGTGCACGCTGGAGAGGCTGAGGACTGTGGTTGAGAATAAAATAGTGGGAGTGGTTTTTATTTCAGTTTTTATGGCAAGGATGGGTCACTTGTGCATGGTGTTGGTAGTGAGAGAATGTGTGGAGAGGGGTGCACCTGCAGCATGCCTCTATGGAATATTAATGTGTTTATTTTGTCATAGGATATTTTCTCAGTAGGTGGAGACCCACATAATAATGAACAAAATATTAAACTTCCGGTCTGGGCAGCCCAGCTACATTCACAAATAGAGTGACAATTATCTCTGGATTATATAGACAGACAGTGCCTAATAAAGGAAAACAGACTAATATGCCAAGCCTTCAATATTAATGCTAATACTTATGAACATTATTCTTCTAAAGTTGAAGCTTAGGCTAATAACAACCAATGCCAAGAATTACCTCCTGAAATCCTTCTTGTTAATCAAATGTGGTTTCTAGCTAATCTAAGCTCAGCAAATAAAATCACTACCCGCCCCCCCCCACTGAGATGGGACAAGACTCCCAGAAATGAGCCTACCTGGCACTGAGCAATTAATTCCAAGTGCCAACCAACAATGCATTTGGAAAGACACGTTGACCTAAAAGGGGAAACATTAAACACAAAATAGTTTTCATGGCTAGGAGATTTCAGCATGAGTAGGGAATTCATTTCAGAGGTTACACTTATATACAACCAGAAAGATCTCACTAACTACCAGAGTAAACAAAGCCTGAAACAAGAGTGCTGCTAAGGGCTCTAGAGATGTCTGGACACTTTCGACAAGACATACAACCCCATGAGATCAGCATCCCATCAGTGGGCCTTACCTTGGAATATATGATATCTATTTCCCCAAAATAAGAGAGTTGGTGTCATTTGTAATTTCCCTATGCATCATTCTTCTACCAGTTTTATTTGAACCTATAATTAGTACTTTAAAAATATGTTCCAGAACCTGAAATCTTCAGTCTGTTCATAAATCATCTGAACCCTGAATCTCCACAGAGTTGTGGTCAATAACTACTCTCCAGTTCACTGAACTTGCCCAGAACAACTAATAAATGGATGATGATCGACAATCCTCATCCCCCAAAACAAAGTGTTTCTACAACTGTAAGCAAAATGGTTCCTTCCATCTGCCCCTTATATCTAGCCCTCTCTCGATCTGAAGCATAGCAGGCATTATCATCTGCAGATCCTCAGGACTGAGGAATGAACAAACATAAGGGTGGAATGAAACATGGACAAAAGTAGAATTATTATTTTTGTGGTAATGAAGAGGTGGAGGGAAGAATAGGTGGAACATGGGGCATATCTAGGGCATTGGAATTGTTCTGCAAGGTATTTCAATGACAGATACAGACCATTATACATTTTGTGGAAACCAGTAAAACTGAACAGTGCAAAGTGTAACCCATAAGGCAAACTATAGACCTTGGTTAGTAGCAATGTTTCAATATTTGTTCATCAATTGTAACAAATGTACCACACGAATGTAAGTTTTTAATAGAGGAAAATGTGAGAAGCAAGGGGGATGAACTTGAGAAGAATCCTGTGGGGGTTGTGGATTGGTGCTGGGGTAGCAATTTGAGAAAATGGGTTGGAGTGTTGGGACATGGTGTGTGTGAGACTGTGTGTGTGTGTGTGTGAGTACATACATGCACAGCCTACAGGCTTGGATGTAGAGGTGAATAAGGGACAGAATAAGGGTCTGCAAGAGACAACAGCTGCTGTCGGAAGCTTTCAGAGATTCTCAGAGCCAGGTCTTGTGGAAGAACTTGAGTTTTGTATTGCTATTAGGTTTCTAGAAACTGTCAGAAGACCTTCTATAGAATTCATGCTTGTTGTGAACAATTGTTGGTGGAGGGAGCAGTGGTTGACATGATTGTAAACCCCAGAATAGTGCTAAGTTTTTACAATGTTAGCAGTTTTTGTTCAAGGCAGGAAAAGAGGAATGGAAGAAATAAAAGAGAAAATCTAGTGAATCCCCTGTCTGTTACAAATGAAGAAGAAATCTATAAAAGGTAAACTTGATGAACTCTTAGTATCTTATATCAGCTTTATTTCAGCTATATATGTCTCAGTGATTCCCTAAAATGTGTTTCACAAACCTTGATGCTTATACCAACATGGAGGTTTGCATTTCAGATAGAATGGGTAAAGCCAAATTAGTCCTAAAACAATTAGGCCAGAAGGGCATCCTTATCACTCTATATAATGAGTATCCAAGGAAAAATAGATTTTTAGTTTTTAATCACACTTACATGATAGTCAGATATACTCTTACTTGAGATAGTCTCTGATTAATAAGCAAATAGGATTTATATTTTATTTCTCTGAATTCTAAATACTTGGTATCTTTTAGATTTCCCCCATGAATCCCGATCAACCATCAACTCATCTTAGGGCCTCTGAGCCCTAGAGCCATGGACTGTTAAAAATGGAGGGAGCTTAGTAAGCAACTGGTCTAACCCCTTCATTACCAGATGCAGAAAGTGAGGAGCAGAGAAGAAAATTGACTCCTGTAATGGGACAGACAGAGCAGAATCCAAACCAAGGTCCCTGGCTCCCAGACCTAAACAGTTTACCCCATGGCAAGTGTACCAATGATAAGGACACCAGAAGAAATTAGAAAGTAACATACAGGTCAATGCAAATCCATACATGCATGCTATATAGTGTGATTAATCCCAGCCAACATCCCTTAATGGTCTCTTTGGCCAACTGAGGTGGATTCTTTATACTGGAAGTCTGTGAGGATTAGTAAGTAGATGGCATTAGCCCTTTATCCCTAAATACTTGGCTTGATGGATGGCAAATGCAGGTGCCCTGGGAAACATGTTTGTAGCTGTTACATGTCTGGACCTTATTTCCCCCCGACCCCCCATGCCTGAGTGTCTGTTCAGGTGAAAATCAAAGAAGAGGTTCTAATGACAACAGCTGCCTCTGTGGCCTGGAAGAGAATGACAAGGGGCTGGAAAATGACCAGGCCTGGGTGCAGCACAGCACTGTGGTTTAAGGCCATCTGTGTTCAATTAAGGGGACATGCTAAATTAGCTGAAAAGTTTTCTGGTGACTTGAGCCAGCCTTTTGGGCTTCATTAATTGTTCAGTTATTAAATCACTTACATTAACCCTTTCTAGCAAGTCCTAAAACAATCTGTCTTTAGGTATTTCTTTTTTTTTTTTTCAAATTCTACTCAATTTATTCATTTTTGCCCCCAGCTCACCACTCCCCCCACAGTAACACTCTCCCCCATCATCATGACACATCCATTGCATCTGGTGAGTACACTCTGGGCATCGCTGCACCCCATGGCCTGTGGTCCACACCATAGCCCACACTCTCCCATGTTCCATCCAGTGGGCCATGGGAAGACATACAATGTCCGGCAATTGTCCCTGCAGCACCACCCAGGACAACTCCACGTCCCGATAATGCCTCCACATCTCATCTCTTCCTCCCATTCCCCGCACCCAGCAGCCACCACAGCCACTTTTTCCACACCAATGCTACATTTTCTCGATTATTAACCACAATAGTTCATGAATAGAATATCATTAAGTCCACTCTAATCCTTACTGTAAATCTCCTTCCTGTGAACCTTGGCTTGGTTGTGTCCATTCCACATCTATGTCAAGAGGGGGCTTAGATTCCACATGGATACTGGATGCAATCCTCCTGCTTTCAGTTGTAGGCACTCTAGGCTCCATGGTGTGGTGGTTGACATTTTTAAACTCCATGTTAGCTGAGTGGGGTAAGTCCAATAAATCAGAGTGTAGGAGCTGAAGTCTGTTGAAGCTTAGGGCCTGACTATCATATTGTCAGTCCCGAGATTCAAATCCCCTAGATATATCTTAAACCCCAGCACCAACTACAATTCCAGTAAAGTAACATGAAAGGTTTGTGAAAAGAGATCACATCTGAGTCCAGCTCCATCACGCAGAAACACCAGCTTCAAAGAAGGGCCAACTGACATGGCAGTGAACCCCATCTGCCATGACCATAGAAACTGTGGGTCTCTTTAGCCCTCAAAAGGACCAATACCTGGGGTTGTATCTACTTTATCTGTCTCTGAGACTCTGCTCAGGTGTGCATAAGGGCAATCCTTCTGACAACCTCCAGACTCTTTTTTAGAGACTCATAGCTATATAAACTCATTTGTCCTTTCCATTTCCCCCTTACTTTAGGTCAAACAGCATTTTTAACTCCTGTTATTATATGTAGACAGGGATATTCTGCTGGTCCACGTTGAACTTTTAATTCAAGGTCATTTTCTAGTTACATCATCAGCTGGTACTTGGTAGTGATCCCTTGGTGCCAGGGAGGCTCATCCCCGGGTGTCATGTCCCACGCTGGGGGGAAGGCATTGCATTTACACGCTGAGTTTGGCTTCGAGACTGGCCACATTTGAATAACACGGAGGCTGTCAGGAGAGGACTCTTAGGCACAGTGCTGCTCTAGGCCTAGGTATTTCTTTCTGATTAAAGTTATTCCTAATTTAGATTTTCTTGACACGCATCCCATGGGCATGGGGCAGAATTCAACAACATAGATGCTCAGTCTGTGTTTGCTGAGTGGATGAGCAGATGGGGTGTGCTTTTAACATGGTTTGATGGATCCCAAATCCTGATTTCTTTTCATACTTCAAAAGGGAATTCATTGTTGTACTTCAGATCTAGATTTTACATCTAGGGGGGATTTTTCCTAGAGAATAATTGTTAGGTCATTTTAAGGTAGCCACGTTGTACTCCAAACAACGTCTATTTCCTTTTTGGTCCAGCTTAGCATTTACATTAATTTAGATATTATCAAATCTTCTAGAATCCTGATTTAGAAGAAGGAATACTTTTATTGCTGTCCCTCGTCAACCCCCAGCCTTAGAGGAAGGTTGTGGGGAGAAGGAGAAGCACAGAGGGTGGCAAATTAAATCCAGGCCTTCAGTTGACTTTAGATGTTCCAAGAGCAAACAATTATGCTCATGTTTCAGCATGGAATAAATGCCTTCTGTGAATTTATCACTTTTTTTTTAAAAAAAGAAAGGAAACCTATATCACGGGAGTTGGGTGTTGCTTCATGGGGGCTGCATGGATCGGCTGATGCCTTTTTTGCACGCCAGGCCTGGGAGCTTCGTCACCAGGATTTAGGTGCCCTGATGAACCTGGGAGGTTATATCCTTCTTACTTCTTCCCACCTTATAAATGATGACAAATTACCTGGCTGTACATTTGAAAGCCTCTAAATAGCATTTTTTTCAAAGCCTTTAGAACCCAAAACTCCGAGAATTTTAAGACTGGGAAGCAGGGTGGCAGGGAGCAGGGCTTATTATTGTGTATCACGACACAAGGCCCTTAGCATCGTGGCTGCTTTTCTGCATTTTAAACACTTAAGGATGATAAGACTAATTTAAATGGGCAACAGGTGCTGCCCTGCACACGCCTCCTCTGATGTCATAGTCTTCTTCCAGGGAGTTTCATGTCTACCCCCTTGGAAGCCCCCCAGACATGCACATTTTGGTAGAACGCTTTAATAATTAGCTCGAGATAATTGTCAGTCCAGGGAAAATGACCTTTTATCAAAGGTGCCTTGAACGTGGTTGATTTCAGTAGAAGAATCAAGCAATCTGATCTGTATTTATCCCTGCTTCCCTTTCCCTCTTGGCATTTGTATGAAAAAAAAAATACTGCAAATGGGGAAGAGTGTGAGAAAATGAAAAATGTGGGTGTGGAGGGGGAAGCCAGAGCTGTCAGATTGTTAAGACAAATGGGGCTTCGTGAATCCTAATTAAACTTGAAATTGCTTAGAAATAGGAAGTATGTATTCCTAATTGTTGGCACCAGGAAAAAGGAAAAAAAAAAAAAACTAATTTGCTGCCTATCTTTAAATAAGGATAACCCATTATTTGGTGGTATGAGATTTCAGTCCTTACCAAGTGCATAGGTGAAATTAGTAGTTTTAATGCTGTGAAATTTATCTTTAAGATTCAGTATCACATAAAATAAAGAAGTTCAAACAGTGCAGAGCTACAAAGTATGTGTAGACTTTGTAAATTTTTTTCATTCTCCTAGACGTAGTCTAGCTGTCTCCTGTGAAAATTTTAGTGTGTTAGAGCCCTCATAAAGTTTATTTGCATATCTGAAAAATATATATGGGTGTTTATTCTCAGAAAAGAGAATAATTTGTTCTGAAAACAGACCTGCAGGGTTGCTTCTTAAAGAAGGAAATATAGTCCATCAGGATGGGGCTGCAGTGTAATTTGGTTCCCAGGAGGATGCCGAGGGTCGCTGATGCAGATAATGAGCAGGTTCTCTTCTGGAATTCCCCCACTCTGATGTAGTGGAGCTGCCACCTCCCTCCCTCCCTCCCTCCCTCTCTCCCTTTCTTCCTTCCTTCCTTCCTTCTTTCCCTCCCCTCCTCCACCCCTTCCTTTCTGTTCCTTCCCCTCTTCCAGAACCTTAGGGGAGACCTATGGGCTCCATGCTGGAGCCTGAAGTAAGGTGCCCAGGCTTCCCAAAACAGGTGCTTTCACTTCACTTCGTCACTGTGGGTAACTGGCCTTCTGTGTTTGTGGGTGGCTCGAAAAATAATTTTGTTTTGGAAAACAGACGTGAATCAAATCAAGGGGGTGTGATGAGGTAGAAAGGCTTTCCCATTAGAGCTGCATAGCTGGACTTGCTATTTGGACGCCTGAGGACAAGTGAGTTCACCTCGGTACACCTGAGTTGACGCACGCTTAGACTGTGGTGAGGCTAGCTCCGCACAGCTGTGTGCAGGTGGTGGTGCCTAGCAAAGGGGCCTCTCATAGCCCCGCTCCCTAAGTCCTAAGTCCCTTCCCCTCGAACCCTGAATTCTGCTGCTCGCAGGTCTGCTTGTGTAATGATTTTTTTGAAAGGACGTCGTTTTCAAATTAGTCTCTTTTGCTGTCTTTCTTCCTGTCTTTCTGGGTTACTTTTTATCTTTCTGGTTTTCAGTAAAAGGAAGAGTCCATATCTGTGCACTCTCTTTCCTCAGTAATATCATGGACACCTGGGTTCTTCCAGGCATTTCCCCTCAAATGATTGTTATAATTTGTGTTTTATCAGCTGATTAAATTATAATTTGATTAAACATGTATGCTGAATACACAGGATTCCTGAGTTCTTCCAGCATTTTCCACCTCAGGTTCTTATGCTAATTCTTGGTATATGAGATGATTAAATTATAACTTGATTAATCCTTGTGATAAATGCTCATAGGATTCCTGGGTCCTTCCAGCCATTTTCTCCCTGAAGTGATTATGCTAATTGGTGTTTCATCAGATGATTCAATTATATTTGATCAAGCCTAGGTGTTAAATACCCTGAATGCATTTTCTGTTGCCTGGTCGCCTGCCCTGAAGCACTCTCTTTGCAGGCAGGCAGAAGCCCTGCATTCCCTGTTGAGGTGGGCTTGTTTTCAAGCACTGCAAAATCTCCCTGTTGCCTGGTGAAAGGAGAGGGGAAGGGCTGTGCCTTCAGCGTGAGTGGAGGGAATCTGCATAGCCATGGTAGGCAGACCCTCAACCATGGACGTGGGTGAACTTCTGAGCTACCAACCCATCAGGGGCACAAAATGTCCCTGGGATGATGAAGAGGAGGAGCAGAAAGTGCTTAGGAAACAAGCTGAGAAAATTGGAGACCATGGCCACTGTGGGGAAGAAGCAGATGAGGACAAAAAATGGCTGCTTCAGATGATGGAAGGAGAGGGCAAGGAGGAAGTGAAGGAACCACTGGATGAGAACGCAGTGAAGAAAATGATCCTCATATTGGAAAAGAGATCACGCAGAAACCAAGAGTGGTGGATCAGGTTTCCACAGAGTCCAGAGAAGTTCATGGAATCT
This sequence comes from Dasypus novemcinctus, assembly GCF_030445035.2. NCBI lineage: Eukaryota > Metazoa > Chordata > Mammalia > Cingulata > Dasypodidae > Dasypus > Dasypus novemcinctus. The sequence goes on along the minus strand of NC_080676.1, from coordinate 162,177,282 downwards.
GAGCTAGACCTAAATAACATATTCAGGAGATGCATGTGGTGCCACCATGCCACACCTGTACCATCTTCTGGTGGAGCTGAATGCTGTGCAGTTTCTTCTTGGCTTCGTTGGATGTGATAACACAGATGTGTCTGCAGCCGTGGTCAATTTGCTACCGGATTTAACAGATATAGACATGCTCCATGAGAATGAAGAGGGCATAGAAGTGCTCATTGATGCTGTGGTGGATGGTCAGGTTGTAGCACTGCTGGTACAGAATTTGGAGCTCCTGGATGAGGCTGTGAAAGAGGAGGCCGACGGCATCCTTAACACTCTGGCTCTTGTGAAAAACATGGCTGAGTTCGATCCTGAGATATGTGCTGAGGCTGTCCAGCAGGGTCTTCTCCAGTGGCTGCTGAAAAGGCTGATGGCAAAGATGCCTTTTGATGCCAACAAACTGTACTGCAGTGAGGTGCTAGCCATATTGCTCCAGGACAAGATTGAGAACCAGGAGCTTCTTGGACATCGATGTGCTTCTTCAGCAGTTATCTGTGTTTAAGAGACACAATCCCAGCTCAGCAGAGGATTGGGAGATGATGGAGAACCTGTTTGATTGCCTCAGTTCCTACCTGATGCTCAGTTCCAATCACGAGCACTTCCTGAAGGGCAAAGATCTTCCTCTGATGAATCTCATGCTGAGAGGGAAGAAGATGTGCTGGGGCAGTGCCCTGAAAGTCCTGGACCATGCCATGACTGGACCTGAGGGTGCACACACTTTTCATAAGTTTTTTGACTTCCTTGGCTTAAGAACCATCTTTCCCCTCTTTATGAAATTCTGTAGGCAAATTTTCATTTTCCTATTAATTGAACTTGTTGATATATTAGACTTCATTTTTGAAGAAGTTGTGGATCACAGAGGGTTTCTCCTATGGTAGAGGAGGAGCACTGATGTGGTGTGTCATTGATGGGGCATGCATTGGTGGGAGTGAGTTCTCCAGGGCATGCATGTAGGGTATATAGATATATTCATATATTTGTTGGGTATTGACATAGGGAGTAGGGTTTCACATGACAACTGAGGGAGTGCTGAGTTCCCATAACGGGAAACTCTATTGCACTCCCCAGTGCAGCAGCAACAATCCCCCAAGTACAAGAGCAAAGGACAGTGAAGAAGGATGGTTCAATGATGTGCCCTTGATATTGATGATTATGCTAATGAGCCTTGAAATTTCAACTAGACCTAGAGCTGCAGGGTGCCTAGGAGTTATCTCCTGAGAACTTCCATGTTGCTCAAACGTAGCCATTCTCTAAGCCAAGATCAGCATATAAATGCATTACCTTCCCTACTGTGTGGGACATGACTCCCAGGTATGGGCCTCCCTGGCACCGAGAGATTACTACCAAGCAGCAGCTGGTGATGCATCTAGAAAAAGACCTTGAATAAAAGTGGGAAATGGTAAAGACAAATGTGTTTATAGGACTAAGGGGCTTCAAAACACGTCAGAAGGTCATCAGAGGGGTCGCTGTTACGCACTTCTCAGCAGGATCTCAGAGATAGCCAAAGTAGATACAACCGCAGGTAGTGGTGTTCCTGAGAGCTATGGAGACACCCAGGTCCTGTGGTCATGACAGATGGCTCTGGAGTTCAGTGCCTTGCCAGTGGGCCCTACTTTGGAATTTGTGTTCCTGAGTGTGATGGAGTTGGACTTAAATGTGACCTCTCTATGCATGCCTCTTCTGTCACTTTTACTGAACCTGTGATTGGTGCTGGGGTTGGTGTATCCTCAGGAGACTTGAACTCAGGACTCTCTATGTGCCAGCTGGGCCCTGAGCTTCAGCAGTGTTGTAAATCTACTCTCTGGTTCATTGGACTTACCCAGGTCAGCTAGCAGGGAGGTGAGGATGGTCATCCACCACACCAGGTAGCCAAGGGAGTCTACAGCTGCAAGCAAGAGAATCCTATCCATCAGCCATGTGGAATCTAAGCTCCCTCTTGATTTAGTGGTGGAGTGACCATCACCATCCCAGAGTTCTCAGGATGGAGGAGTAAAATATAGATTAGAGTGGACTTACTGGTATTCTACTATAGAATTATTGTGACTCTAGCAATGAAAGAAATTATATCATTGATATGGAGACAGTGTCCATGGGAGGTACTCAAGGCAGGGATAGGGAAAATGAGGTGTGATATTGGGGCCTTTTCGGGACTTGGAGTTGTCCTCAATGATATTGCAGGAACAGATGCAGAACATTATATATCCTGCCTTAACCCACTGAATGGACTGGAAGAGAGTGTAAACTACAACATAAACTATACTCCATGCTGTGTAGCAAGACTCCAAAATGTACTCATCAAATGCAAGGAACTTACCACACTAATAAAAGAAGTTGTCAATGTTGGGGGAGTGGGGAAGGTGTGGGGAGTGGGGTATATGGGAATCTCTTATATTTTTTAATGTAACATTTTGTGTGATTTTTGTATCTTTAAAAAAAGATAATAAAAAAAATTCTTAAAAAAAAAAAAAAAGAAAGTGGTAACCACCGAGAAGGAGCACAAAGAGCATGTGTGTTCGATCCTAACTTCCCTCCTGCGGAACCTGCGAGGGCAGCAGTGGACCCAGCTTCTGATTAAATTCATCGAAAGTGACAGCAAGAAGGTTGACAGACTGATGGAGTTGCACTTTAAATATGTGGCTGTAATACAGGTAGCTGATCAGACAACTGAAGGGGAAAAAGACGAGATGGTCTGTTGTGGAGAACTGATAGACAACACCATGGAAGATGAGTTCTACCTCCAGCACTTTGACACAGGGCTCTTTGTTCTCCAGCACATCTGCTACATCATGGCCAAAATCTGCAATGCTGACATAGCCCAGATTCATCAGAGGGTTCACCAGATCCTAAACCTGAGAGGAAGCTCCACCACAGTTTTCAGGTACATCATTAAGGAGTATGCAGAGGACATCAGGGATGGCGGGAGCCTGGAGTTCCAAGAAAATGAACAAAAGCACATTCTGGGCTTCCAGGAGAAGTTCTAGAGGCACTTTGGTCCTGGGCCCCATGGGATCCTTCTGTTCTCACTCCCTGAAAGAGTTTTTACATCTCTCAGTGTGGCTTTTTGACAAATGAAAGCTAGTTTTGATAAGAAACAAAAGCAAAAACAAAAACAGAAAAACAGAGAGAGATACACAAAATTAGAGGGAATATTTTACAACCTGGTGTCTTAAGCAAAGTCTAGACTCCAGGGCCTTTTGTAAATATGGCTACCCTAGTGACAAGGCACTAATTATTTGAAGACATTATGTAGAGAATCGCTTGAAGAGGAAGAGGTTTCCCCATGGAAAGGAAGCTATGTGGCTCAAAAGTGCACTGAACCTTTTTCCTGGGAGGTGGCCTTTCCCCATTTGCATGCCTTTCACTGGGCAGAAGCTTCTCATGTACATGATAGTGGCTGCAGGTGTGTCTACTGTGTTACTTTTCAAATTTGTGTCTCCTTAATGATGTGCATAACCATCTTGTCTTGGGTTAATGTTTTTGTTTTTTATTATTTGGCTTATGGTGTTGGTACCATTCAGTGCCTTCATGTGGATAAGCTGCTTCTTAATGCCTGGTCCTTTTAGTCTAGGTGATTTTGAGTTCTTTTTCTTAAAATGTGTTTCAAATGCTTCCTGATATAAGTAGTTTGATAACACTCATGCAGGAACGTGAGTGGAAATATTGAACGCAGCCTTATCATTGTGGATATCTGCTGTAAGGCAAGAGGCTTGTTGGGTCTCATTTTGTTGTTTGATAAACGAGCAGTAATGGACTTTTATTCCAGCTCTTCCTTTCCCCTCTTTAAGAGCAGAGAGGGCTGCTCTGGTGACCAGGAACATGAATCGTTAGAATATGCAGAATTGTATCTTCCTTCTGAATGGACTTGCGTTTTCATCTGCCTGAGGTTTATGGTCCTTTCATTTAAGGATGGGCCCCAAGACGATCATCTTCACCATTGGTCCTGCTTCCATCATCCTGAGGACTCCTGAGAGCCTGGCGTGGACTGTTGAAGAGGGACTTGTGGTCAGGTGACATCAGCAGTTTCCACTCCTAGTTGTGTGATGGCACAGATTAGCTTTCTCCACCATGTGTGTGTCTCCAAGTCTCCAGAATTAAGCCATGTTCAGTCATTTGACACTTTATAAACTTTAAACATAATCATGTTAAATTTGCTTTATAGTTGAACAATAAGTAATGGAACAGGGAAAGTGAAATACAAACTTTAAAAAATTATTTTATAATTGAGAAAATCCATTAACCTTTCATTGTCCACCTGTTTTCTTAATTGAGTTTAGTCAGGTAGGTAAAAGTCATGTTAATTAACTTTTAGCAATTTCAGTGGTAGAAATAGTTCATGATATTGTGTTCTATTGTTAGTGTGCTTCAGAGTGAAGTTGGAGGAGGAATGACATTTATATTACGTTTATATACATGATGGAATCTTGCCAAACACCAAAGGTTAAATTGTGGATCTGTTAAGTGCATTAAATTTCATTTATCCTTGCCTTGGGGAGCAGCACTGACCATCAGTTTTCTCAATTCTAAAGCATCAGAATGATCTAATTTTAAAAATTTCTAATTAGAGACTGAAATGAGATGTGTGTTTTGCATCATTTAGGGCTCTTATGGAAAAAGAGACCAATGTCATTAATAAAAGTCCAAATCTTTTCTTTGCTAATAAATTCTATTCCTGAATGCTTCCCTGTGATATGCATCTGATAGAGTTTTGGGAATGCTGCCTTGCTGTTCTCACTTACCAAGCTTAAGTAAAAGCACTTGGAATAAGTAAGAATAATGGATGTGTGTGTGTGCATATGCGTGCCACGCAGTATTGGCATTCTTACTCTTCTCTAACATTTAGGTAATACTCAAACCAACGTCTTGTATGTGACATATTTCTTCTGAAAAAGGACATTTTTCTACTATGGAGTTGGGAATTGTCCAGATGTGATGAAAATTGCGCCCGGCCTCTCAGTGCTTAGAGCTGACATGGCCCATGTTTTCCTTCCCTGGGGGCTGCAGGGGGCAGAGCTCAGGTGTTGGTGGTGGCCCCTGTGCAGTGGGGCTCAGCATTTGGCAGTTCTCAGGATGTTTTGGCCTGGATTCCCTGTTAGACCCTATTGTGAAGATTGCCTTCATTCCCGCCCTACAAACTCGAGGAGTGGGTGGAGGGATGCAGTGACATTAGAAGAGACTTTGCTACTGGCTGAATATCCAGAAGTTTACGGCTGTATAATGCCTGTGGAGTCACATTTTTATAGAGTGTTGAGCAAACCTGTTTATAAGAATCGATAGTATTTATTGAGCTCTATATGCCAGGAACGGTGCTAAGTGCTTCATTCTCTCATCTCCCTCATCTTGAAACAAGTCTTTGAGATATTTGATAATATTTTCCCCATTTTACGCTTGCAGTGGGATGGGGCTATAAAAATGAATGAAGTAACTTTCCTAAGGTTATGTACTTATCAATCGATGGGGCCAGGATTTGTCTCTAGGCAGGATGATTCCAGAACTCCTGCACTTGACTCCCATGCTGTCTTCATCATTAATGCAAACCTGCTGCTTGGGCCAGGTCCTGAGCACATGTGCTTTTCTCAGTGACAAGACATATCTAGAGGACTGCCAATGTGATTGATACGCCAGAGCTGGATGAATCCTATAATGAGCATGCCCTCATTAAGTGTACTTTGAAGGACAAGCCTGGAAAAATGTGGTAATATGGGCATAGTTTGGGATTCTCAGGGCTTTGTTTTCAGTCTTAGCATTTCTAGAGTCTGAGCTCATCTCTGAAATCGGGGGCTTAGGCACCAAAAATTATGCCAATCTCATGTCCCACCCTCCGTTCAAAGCACTTCCTGATCGCCTCTGCTTGCCAACATGTCTGCATGCCACCCACATTTTGTCAGTGTTGCAGTATCATCCTTTTTTATGCATTCAGATTAAATGTTAAAGCCCTCCAAATTTCAAGTGACTATAATCTGCTGTGGTCTCAAATCCCTAAACTTGTCCAGTGCATCTCCTGACAGCTGGCATGGTCACCCACCTTCTCTCCAACATGTTTTCCCTCTTACCTATTTCACCAAGGTGCCCATGTCCACTCTGAAATCCCCATATCTCAAAGACTACTTGTCACCTCAACAAAGCAGCTGGGCTTGACTGGAGATGCACACCGCCGTTCTGATTGTTCTCCTTTTAAATTTTGACCACAATCCTCAGGGGCCCTTAGCTCATCCTTCAAGCCCACTTCACTGCCTTGCTTTCTTCTTGTCTCTGGGAGAAGTTTATTTCACACATTCTCCAACTTGGCTAAACCTCAAACCCCCTTCTGCTTCCAGACTCTCAATCTCCTACCTCATTTTACATTTCACTGAGAAATCAGAAGAAATCATATGACTTCCTTTGAATCCCACTTCCTTCTCCTACCTCACTTCTCTTACAATCTTCATAGCAAATCTACTGGAAAAGAGTTTTGTATACTAGTGCTTCTCAAATTAGCAGTGCTGAAGGATCCTTTCTTAAATTTCCCATCTGTTGTAGACTCATTGACGATTCTACAATACATGACTAGTATTAAGCTTTTCCACCTGCTACTCACCATGTGAGTTCCACAGTACTACAAGTTGTGAATACCCCATTTAAGGAGAACACAGTTTATCAATCACACACTTGGATATTGCAGCAATGTCTCAATTTTTGTACTTCTCCCTTTGCAGGCAAGAAATAAGCAGGTCTATGCACAGTATGAATTTCTTGGTCCACTTATGCCCCCATCCCTTTTCTCTCTCTTGGTCACAGTCCAGTCAATGTCTTCCTCACCCTTCAACTGAAACTGCTTCATCCTAAGAGATATCTACTGAATGGGTATTGTTTCTCCTTGAAGGAGCAGGCTGCCTTTGAGGAATTATCTGTGTCAGCCCATGTTGTGGACTCCAGGAGTGGAGCCTGCTGGTTGTAACCAGTGAGCTTTATTTAGGAGAACAATAGCCTTGTCTTGTGGTAGTCTGTTCACTCCCATTTGTTTTCAGAAAATTACCAAGTGACAGGTCCCTCATGACCTATTCAAAGTTTAGATCGCAATTTTGAAGTTGCCTCAAGAGTGATTATTACTATTACTATTTTGCAATGAGAAATAAGCAAAATGGCAGTTGTGGGAAGGTTGAGATTGGTGACTACAATCTCAACTGATTGGTAAACTCCACTCAATCCTGAACTGTCAGCTCTAACTGCCAGACCCCATGACAGTGCAGTACTATTTGAACATTTCCTTCAGAAACAGATCAAGTCATGTTCAGAAGATTTGATATGTGGTTTTCCTCAAGTGCTTGTCTTTGTGTTTAATTTTGAATTGAAACCTGACATCCCATTTTTAAATGTTTGCAATTTCCTCAAGAATTGCTGTTTTCATTAATAAGACTATCAGATCATGCTACTGTTAGATAAAATTATATACCACAGGGTGATAAATATGTATCAAAGCATGCTCTTCCCTTCCTGTGGGTGTGACCCATGGTAAATAGGACCTTTTGAAGATGTTACTTTTAGTTAAGATGTGGCCAAACTGAATAAAGTTGGGCTGGAGGTTTTATGGAGAGAAAGCCACGTGAAGGAGAAGAAGCTGGAAGCCAGGGGAATCAGGAATAGAAAGGAAGAGTTGTTGCCTTGTGCATTGCCATGTAACAGAAAAGCCAGGGACCAAAGGATGCATGGCAGCCAGACACTTTTCCAGAATGCAGGAAGAATTCAGGAAGAAAACATCAATCTGCTGATACCTCAATTTTAGAATTCTCCTAGTCTCAAAACCATAAGCCAATATAAATTCTCATTGTTTAAGCCAACCCATTTCGTAGTATTTGTGATCCTAGCTGGGAAACTAAGGCAGACTTTCACAACATTTGCTTTTCCCATTGAACAATGAAAGGTAACTGTTTGGAGTTGTTGGGCAAATTGGAAATCTGTTCTATTGCTTTTTGATTACCTAATTGCCTTTCGAATATGGCGCTAGTGCCTCTATTTCTGCCCATGCAGTGGCACGGTGTGGTTCCACATAGTCACATCTACACATCAGCATCTCATCTTACTCTTTCAGGACATCTTTTTCCTTCTGTACCCCCAGATCTTAAAATGTCTCCGATGTCAATTAACTATTTGTACTCGTTGCTGCTAAGCCTTGTAGTGTCAACACAATGGAGATGAAAATCTCCCTTCTTCATCAACCCATGTGTTTTTGTGTACTTCTAAAATTACTTTTAGATACAACTGAGAAAAAAACTGCATTTTTCCATAGCAGGTCTTTTCAGGAGAGATTTCAGCACTTTTATTTTTGGTCTTTTCTCTAGTATGCTTAGAAAGAGGTGGGGCCCCACACCAGCTGTCCTTTTTTTTTTTAACATTTTATTTTTTCTTCCCCTCCCTCCCCCCACCCTGCTGTTTTTACTGTCTGTATTCATTTGCTATGTGATCTTTTGTGTCTATTTCCCTTTTTGTCTTCTCTTCTCATCTTTCTCCTCTAGAATTCACTGGGATTCGATCCTGGGGACCTCTGATGTGGAGAAAGGTTCTCTGTCAATTGCACCACCTCAGTTCCTGGTCTCTGCTGCACTTCACCTTGCCTCTCCCCTTCATCTCTCTTTTGTTGAATCATCATCTTGCTGCATGACTCGCTTGCGTGGGCACTGGCTCACAGCACAGGCACTCAGATGGGCACTTGGCTCACCGTGCAGGCACTTGGCTTGCCATGCAGGAACCCACACAGGATTCGGCTCACCACACAGGAACTTGGCTCACTGTGTGGGCACTCAGCTTGCCACGTGGGCACTGGCTCGCTGCGCAGGCATGCTTTCTCTTCTTCTCTTTTACCAGGAGGCCCCAGGGATCGAACCCAAGTCCTCCCATATGGTAGACAGAGGCCTTATCATTTGAGCCACATCCACTTCCCTACATGAGTTGCTCTTAAGGTTTACTTTTAGCTTGAGGTTATGTGTTGAAAAAGTTTTCTAAAAGGACTGTGAAAGGTGCAACTAAAAGGAAGTTGACTGCTAGCTTGGTTCACCTTGTGCAGGAAGAATCGTGTTGCTGTAATACCCAACTGCTTGTTTGGGCACAGATAGGGCTCTCTCTTCTTTTGGTTGAGATTGAGTCCCAGGAAGGATCCAAATATGACTGTCAACAACTAACACACCTTGCAAATTGGAAATAACTGTCTCAGTTCCAAAGTGGGCGTCTGGACATCAGTCTATAGCATTCTGTATGAATAATGAAAACCAAACCTCTAAAGACAAAAATCACACAGCAGATGCCTGCTCATAGGGTACTTGTGGCTTGAGATGATAATTGTAACATATAAAATTCTCTCAGATGGATAATGGAGGAAGGTAGATAGGGATTCAGGGTTTTGTTTTCTCCTCAGCCTACTCTCACTATCCCTCTTTTCCCACCCCTTCTTATCTTCTCTCTTTCTTGCTTCCTGCAAGGACTTGGCCAATAAGTCATTCTAGCTTTGCTGTTATAATACCTCTGTCCCACTTGCAAGATGATTCTCTTCCATTTTGTTGTTACCCTTGATATTGTCAGGTGCTGTGAATGTGTAAACTCTTCTCAGTATTTTGGTGAAGAGCTAGGAGTGTTGTGGTTACTAGTCAGTGGTGAGCAAGTCCAGGAGTGAATTGAAGCTTTCCAGGGAGATTGGACAGAATGACTGTCCCCTATAGGGGTGCTATGGCAGGAGACCAAGAGCATACATTTTCACTGATAGTATTCAGGGGATTGTCAAAGACCAGGGACAGGAGCTGGTTCCTGACTGACCGTCCAAAGGCTCAGGAGGCTGACCTACTAATAGGATGAGATAGATTTATTGAACACAGATGTTTCCCTTGTAGAGGAATTTGGACCTCATATGGTTAGGTGGTCAGCAAGCAAGAGAGTTCAATAATAAATAAGCCACTAATCAAATATTTATAGTACTTTTCTTTACATATTACCTTTGGTTTGCTATGAAAGATTAATTTCCTATGATGCAGAAGCTACTGGAAATCTAACCCTTGAATGTGTTTATACATATCATAACATTCATAATTTTTTTTTTGATCTCATGGGTGACAAAATGAAGGATGAGTTTTGAATACCTCTACAATTTGGAAATAAAGTAATTTTTTATCTAAGGTCATCCAAAGCTATATGTGTAGCAAGTCTTCAAGAGCTAGAGTGAAAAGTGCAGTGAGTGTCCCATGATGTTGGAGAAAGTTGTTTGTGGGAGGAGTGAGGTTAGGGGGGTGGGGGGTATATGGGGACCTCATATTTTTTTAATGTAACATTAAAAAATAAATAAATAAAGACAAAAAAAAAACCCTAAAAAAACACAACAAACTAAAATATCAGGGAAACGGACTTTGGCCCAGTGGTTAGGGCGTCCGTCTACCACATGGGAGGTCCGCGGTTCAAGCCCCGGGCCTCCTTGACCCGTGTGGAGCTGGCCCGTGAGCAGTGCTGATGCGCGCAAGGAGTGCCCTGCTACACAGGGGTGTCCCCCGCGTAGGGGAGCCCCACTCGCAAGGAGTGCACCCATAAGGAGAGCCGCCCAGCGCGAAGGAGCAGCCTGCCGAGGAATGGCGCCGCCCACACTTCCCGTGCCGCTGACGACAACAGAAGCAGACAAAGAAACAAGACAACAAGACGGAGCAAATAGACACAGAGAACAGAAAACCGGGGGAGGGGGGGAATTAAATAAATAAAAATAAATCTTTAAAAAAAATAAAATAAAATAAAATATCAGGTAACTGTCATGTAAATTCAGAGAAATGAGTATGAAGTCAATAAATACTGATTGAGCACCTACATTGTGCCGAACACTAGGGGAATTGTGGTGCCACCGATATGGTCTCTGCCCTTGCAAAGATGACAGCAAATGCATGAGTAAATAATGGTATTTCAGAGTCCATTGGCAGCAAAATAGAGTGCACTTTGGGAACATGTAGTGGAGGAACTTAATCTGTGGTTGGGCTGGACAAAAGGACGAGCCCTGGTTGTGAAAGGCCTCCCAGGATAAAAACATGATACACTGAAAGATCTGAGAAAAAAACAGCAGGATCAGATTAGAAAACTTAAGGAATGGTGAAGAGACTGACTATATGGAAAGGTGTAGGCTGGACTTTGTGAAAACACAAAGGATGTTCAGGGCCCTAGGGCTTATGGCAGCAGCTTATTACTGTGCTTAGACCTGAAGGGATCTTGGTATGATGCAGTGCTTCCCAGAGAATCTTGCAGAGAGGGTCACCTTGACAGGAGTCGTGACCTTTGGTTAATGGACATGGCAAGCTGGGCAGACCCCAATAGAAAAAGAAGTGTGGGAGATACACAACCAACTTCATTCTTTAATCTCCTTTGGGGGCTCCCATTGCTCTGAGCCCACTGGAAGCCAGAGGCTTTGGACAGCTTGATGATATGGTAAATTCTGGCCAGCCTCGTGGTTCAGAAAACAAGGTATGTGAGTGAACAAAAAGGAGAGATTCTCATGGAGAGAGGCAGAGAGTGGCACAAAATAAGGCTGAAGAAGTGAACAGTGCCAAGGGTGTAAAGAGATAGCTCATATTAAGGATTAAGTTTTATTCACAGGCCATTGTGCAGTCATTAAAGCATGTAAGCTGGAGAGTAATATAAACAGATTATTATAGTAAGATAACAGGAAAAAAGTTTAGAATGGACTTGCAAAGTGAAGAGTGGATACTGGAAGGCCAAGAGGAGGTCATTACAGCATGCTGAGAGAAAGGATGGTAGTCTGACAAGAACAGAACTATGAAGGTGGGGAGAAGTGGACCAATTTGAGAGATATTTAGAAGACTCAAGTTTGGACAGCTGGGTGCATCTGCCTTTCCCAGAGATAAGGAATATTGGAGTGAGAGGAGGTTTGGTGGTGGGGAAGGAAGAAGCATAAGTTCAGGTATGGCCATGGTCAGCTTGAAATACCTTTGGATACATTCAAATGAAATATGAAGGAGCACTTGGACATGTAGGTCTTGAGCTCTGAAGACATGCCTGGAGTGGAGTGGTTTGAATCAATATGTTAGTTCCCATCTTGACTTCTTGGCAAAGCAGTTTCAAAATTAGGATTGTGATAATTTAACAAGTAGCTATGGTCTGGGGTGTTTACACCTCTTTGGGGAAGGGTTTCTTGGAGTGGGCATAGGGGGAGATAAGTTAGTAGTTGGAGAGGGTGGTGTGGGTAGAGAAAAGGCCCTATCCAAATGGGAGAACTTGAGCATATTTAAATGGTGACAAGTCAATAGAGAATCAAGGACAATTGAGAGAACCAGGAGACAAAAGAAAGAAACATGGCAATGAGGAAGAAGCCAAAGCCTTGTCATTGACAGGGCATTTATTCCCAGGCTTGTATCACCTTTCTGGAAGAACAAACTTTTGTGCTTCCATTTAAGGGAAAGTTTGCAGACTCAAGGCCACATCCACAAACAGAGCTCTGGAAAGCCTTTTATGTCCTTGTGCATGTAACCAGAGGACTGGCCTTGACATGAGGAGGTAATTGTTTTCACTATAACCCAAGTGAGGAAGGAATGGATGGAGCTGGAGTGATTGGGGGATGGGGCGGGGGGACGGCAGGTGGGCTTGCCTTTTTCTCTATAAGCAGGAGATAAGATTGGAGTGAGAGGTCTGTGGCTTGAGTAGGGTAGAGAAGGTGCAGTCATTTTGGAGATCAAGAAAGGGAACTCTCATGGGAGACATGCAGTGGCCCATTTCCGGGTGGTGACCATGAACTTGTTATGGCACAGATCTTCCCAGCTTTGTCATTTTATCCAGTTGAAGGCATGAAGGGGGCCTTCTGTCCTGCCCTTCCCCTCTCCATCTCTCCCTTCAATCCCTTACTTTCTGCCTTCCCAATCTATTCAAGTTGGAGTTCCATATTTTGACATCATGTAATCTAGTGATCACTAATTCCACCAAACAAGGCAGAGGTTTAATGATAGACATGCAGACATGTTGCCTGCATAGTGATGAACAAGTGAGGGGAGAGAGATAGTGGGGCTGGCAGCTGAGATCTGTTACTAGAGGTTGTTGTTATAATAAAAGTAGCCCACGAGTCATCAGGCTATATATCCTGGCCCCTTCTCATGGAAGAATCTGAGCAGTCATATTTTTCTTTCACAGAATTGAAATCACCTCCTTTGATTGGGTTAGCTGTCCTTCCCTGGGCATTTTCTCAGGCTTGGAGCAGGCAGTCGGGTGAATGTATGTACTCACATGGCAGAGAAGTATTCTCCTCGTCTCCCTATCTTTTTAGCAAAGAGAGGTGATAAGAAAGTTAAAGGTTTCATTTGCATTTGTACAGCAAAAGCCGGAGATCACATCTGGATCTTCCATATGGCAGATGTTCTGTAATTGTTTTTAAAAAATATATGAGTTCTCAGCTGTGCAGCACTCACTGGAGATGGGGGGGGGGGGAGAGAACAAGAAATAAAGAAGGAAGATTCCTCTTTTCTTCAGAAATGGACTCACCTTACTTACCTTCACTTTAGTACTTATGAAGAGAATACTTTTTCACCATTTTAAAAATATCAGCAAAAGTGCACCAAACTGCTGCTCTAAGAGAAGTTCTATAGGTTCTGCCTCACCTATGTGGATGGCTGAATAATGGCCCTCCAAGACGTCCATGCTCTAATGCCTCAAACGTGTGAATGCTGCCAGATGACAAAAGAAATGTTGCAGATGTAATTAAGTTAAGGAATTTGAGATGGGGAGATTATCCTGGATTATGCCGTGGGCCTGGTGGAATCACAGGGCTCCTTATAAGAGAGAGGCAGGAAATCAGAGGGCGAGTAGGAAGTGGACACAAGCCAAGAAATCCTGGTGGCCTCCAGAAGGGAAGAGGCAAGGAAAGGGATTCTCCCCTGGAGACTGAGGAGCGAACTCTGCCGATGTCTTGACTTAGCCCAGTGAAACTGATTTCAGAATTCTGGCCTCCAGAACTGTAAGATGATATATTTGTGTTGTTTTAAGCCACCAAATTTGTGGTTACTTGTTATAGCAGTAATGGGAAACTAATACTGTATGATATTCTATTTTGAGGCTTTCTTCTCATGTTTCATTGATCATCCATCATGGTGAGTCACTTTTGGTTTTCCTGCATAAGAGAGGTGATGCAACCAATAAATTTGAGTCAATGAGTTAGTTCTCGACTTCTTGGCAGTGTAGTTTCACAGTTCATGAAGAGGCGTCTTCCAACCCAGAGCTCTAGCAGTTTGTGATCCTGTCCATCCAGCTCACTGTAGAATATAGCAGGTATTCTGGCAAAAGAGCTACTGATGCTGTAAATACTAGCTGTGAATTAAGGAAATAGGATTTTCTTTTTGGTTCAACATTTCTCTTTATGTATGTGCTTCAACATTGGCTTTGCCTACAAATGTGTGTTAGGGTAGTGATATTTGTCTAAAATATGCCAGTTTACTCTTGGAAGAAAATACTTCATTGGCTTAGGCTACAGTTTTGTGAGTTGGGGATGGAATTTTCCCCCGTCATTTATGCTAAAGTATTTTAATCTAAACTGCTCCAGTTATAAAATTTGGACATTTTTTATAACCTTATTAATTTTTGAAGTGAAAAACAATGTATATATTCAATTTATCAAGTTTTTCAAACACACAGAACAAAAACAAACAAGAATACCCTTGTATTTCTATAATGTAGAGACAGATGCTGTGAAATGTCTTTTGTCATATATGCATTATTAGGTGTGCCTCTGATTTTTTTAATTGCTTCATGAACATTTTCCTACATCAGTATATATTCTTCTATAATGTGATATATAATGGCAAAATTCTATTTTATTATATGTACTTTTCACAATTTATTTAGCTGATTCCCATTTTTGTACATTTAGATTGTTCACAGAATTTTATTGTTACCTATTCATGCTCTTTGCCCATTTCTTTTTCGATGTATTATTTGAAAAGTAGATTTTCTGTGTACCAGGTTATTAATTCTCTAACACACAATAGTTAGAGAAGGTGAGTACTTGCCTTGTACTTTTGTTTATGATGTGCTTTTGTGACATATAAATATTAAATTTCATATAATATTATGTAATCTAACTTTTCCTTTTTGGGTTTATCTGTGGTGATTTCTAGTCTCTGTTATTATAATAATATTTTCTACTATTTATAGAGTTTGATGTCTTACCAGGTCTCAACCATCTTTTCCTTTGGGATCAAATAAATATTTCCTTCTTCATGGTAAATAAGGGTGTTTCTAATTTTAACCAACTGCTTAGTTCATTCTGTTTTAAGAATTTTCCCTTAGCGTGTTTTTCACTATAAGACTCCTCTCTTGGCTAATTTCATAGTTTAACCATATAATCTTACCATATAACAGCTCCTGGCTGAGTTCAAAATTTACAGAGATTTCATTATGTGAGTCTGCACATATGCATATACTTATATTGTGAATTAAATACCTAAAAAAGTAATTTGCATTTAAAGAAGTGTCATTTTTTTGTTGTTGCTGCAGATGGTAATGAAAGAGAAAATCCTTACTATATGGCATCTGTCTCCAATATTATAGTGATATATCTAATATGATTTCCCTAATATAATATAAACTGATGAATTAGGGAAAAAAATCATAACCTTCTGATTGTATTAAAATTTGAAGGGAAAAATATTTGTTTCTAATAATGCTGAAGAAAGCAAAGCTGAATAAACTCCAGGCTTTTGAAATTTCTCCGTTTAGCTCTTTCTCTGCTTATGTTCCAACAATTGCACAAAAGCAATCCCAAACAAATGTTTATGGTGGCTGCACTCTGAAATACTGGTAATGAATTCTACATAACAAGCACACTCTTTCCCCTGGCTGTTTGCATTTAAAGTATACATTTTGCAGTAATTTTGATGACTTCATTTTGGAACGGTTCTTACAGACATTTTGGAAATGTCTCATGTCATGAATTTATTCATAAACCAGCCTGTCAAAAACCTTAGGTCTTACTGGAGAAAGTCAGATCATAGATTCTACCTATATCTTCTGCCATCTTGAAAGCCCATTATTCCTAGTCATTTTCTCTTGGTCATTCTGGCTCACTGCCCCTGGACTTTAGAACTGTGGGGAGAAGAGACCATACCATTGAATTCCTGTCGTGGTTAATGGTCAATGTCAGCCATCAAAAGAGTGATAAGCCAATAATGGAATCTTGGGACAGGAGAGTAAAGATAAGTATAATATGTCATTTTGTTCACATGCTAACAAACCCCTAATGAGAACTAGTAGGCCCTAATGTTCATTTGTCCAATAAACAAGCCTTTGAGTTGTGGACAAGAGGTCAGCATCACCACCAGTAAAGTGTGAGCTGCTCCATCAAAAGGCTTTTTTGTGGCTAGCTCAAGTACTATAATGGTTTACAGTAATATCGTGGTAGTTACAGCCCTTTGTTCCTCCTCTAGTCTCTAAGAGGTAATGAATGTAAGTGGATACTTGTAACTTTTCATGATACCCTAATGGAGTGGGACATTAATGCAGATGTGTTAAAACAGCTTTTCTTATACTTTAATGTAAACATGCATCACCTAGGGATTTTGTTAAAATGCAGTTTCTGATTCCACACTTCTGAGGTAGGGGTCAAGATTCCGTAATTCTGACCAGCTCCCAAATGATGATTCCATCATGCAGAGGGAACAGAGCCCAACCTAAGTAGATCTGAGGTGTTTCCTAATAATAGGACATGTGGAGGCAGAAGAATGCAGTGGTTTAAATTGCAGGTTCTGGGTATGAATCCTTGCTCTGATATTGATAAATTTTGTGTAGTAACAGGCAACATAAATTCTCTGTGGTTGACAATGATGAAGGTTTAGCTTTTGCTAACATAATTATTGGACTGAGTGTTGGCCACAGCTCTGCTTATTCTGGGATCTGGGCTGAGTGCATCTTTTGTAGGAAGTGCTATTTGCCACACTGCCAGCAGAAACTTGGAATGACTTTTAAAATTTCTGTGGGATGTGGATGCATCATATCCACTCACATACCATTGGCTGGAGCAAGTCACATGACCAAGCTGAGGTCAGTGGGGCAATGAAGTAGACTCTTCCTGCAGTCTCAGGAAGAAATGTATCATTTCCTACAGAAAAGGGAGTGAAAAGCTGGGGCAAGAATGCAATCTTTCACACTACTCAGAAGCTATGTGCTTGTGTTATTTTCAAGGAATTGTTTAGAGGCTCAAATGAGCTAAAATGGATAGTTCATAATGCCTGGCCTAGTAAAAGCTCAATGAATGTGTATAATTATAAATGTTTTTATTTTTGTTCTTTTTTTTTTTTAAGATTTATTTATTTCTTTATTTCTCTCCCCTTCCCCCTGTCCCCCACCCTGGTTGTCTGTTCTCTGTGTCTATTTGCTGTGTCTTCTTTGTCCACTTCTGTTGTTGTCAGTGGCACGGGAATCTGTGTTTCTTTTGGTTGCGTCATCTTGTTGTGTCAGCTCTCTGTATGTGTGGCACCATTCCTGGGCAGGCTGCACTTTCTTTCGCCCTGGGGGGCTCTCCTTATGGGGCACACTCCTTGCGCGTGGGGCTCCCCTACGCGGGGGACACCCTGCATGGCACGGCTCTCGTGCGCATCAGCACTGCGCATGGGCCAGCTGCACATGGGTCAAGGAGGCCCGGGATTTGAACCGCAGACCTCCCATGTGGTAGATGGATGTCCTAACCACTGGGCCAAGTCTGCCGCCCTGTTTTTGTTCTTATACTTCACCCCGATTCTCAGGAAAATCCTACTGAATCAGCAAATATTATTGAGGCCCATTACTTGTGAGCAAGCATCTCACCCAAGGCCATTTATCAGTTAGTTTCTCTTCTGCAGTTCTAGATGTCTGAGGTACCACATCATAAGTGTATGAAATAATTGTAGGTGAGGTGATGGTTTGATCTTCTTGTCCACTGTGTTTTTCAGGGTTTTGGCTTGAGTTTCATATCACTTGCTTTCACTGGTCTATTCTCTGTTTATTACTTTATGACCTATCCTTTGACTATTTATTCTACAGATATTTACTGGGTATTTAGAATATGGCAGGCATTGTGGGAGGAGCTATGAATGATACAAAGATACATACAATGTGTGGTTAATGCTGAATGTGGGCTTGCAAACAAGTGTAATACGTATGCCCTTGTTCATGCTGTCTAAATGCCAAGTGGTGGTAGAGGAGGCTGCAAAGGGACATTAAAAGCAGAATAATTGGGAGTCAGGGAAGACTGAGCACATTCAGGGAGCAAAGGGAAAAGTTATAGGCCGTAAATGGGACTGGTACCTGTCTTGGACTTTAGGGGCAAATGTCAGGTAGCAGGTATAGGTTGTAGAAGTGTCTGATGATTGGCACTTGTTTGAGATTTTAGGAGTGAGAACTGGAGTGGTGGTGGAGAGAATGGGGTTTGGGTATGCATGTATGTGGGAAAGGAAGGAACCAGTGACTTCTGAAAATGATGATTATGGTTCCATGATGAGATAGGGGCACCATCTCTTTTAACTTTGAGCATGAGTTTGTGTTGCAAATGGGATAATCAGATAGAGACGTTGGAATAGGCTTCCATGTAATGTATCAACCAGCTAATGAGAATCAACCAGTTGAGGATCCACTACATACTATGTTTTATAGATATATCATTCTTAATGTATTAAAGGAAAAGAGCCAAGAGGTATGCAGTTATCAAATACTGAAGAATGAGGTCATGGTTGAGACAATGGTATATCTTGCCAGATGGCAATTTTTTTCCAGTTTGACTAAGAATAAGCATGCTGTATTCACAATTGCCTGTTTTGGAACAGCATGGTGCAAAACAAAGTTAATGCATTACGTTTAACTGTGATTTAAACTGATGTTATCTGAATCCCCTGAGACCAATAAAATATATGTGAAATGGAAAAAGCAGCCACTTCTATTGTTGCCTAATGAGAGAAAAGATTTGAAAATCAAAAACATTGGGTTAGCCTCACTGTGCAGCAAGAAAAAAGAACTCATTAATTATACATATGATGAATAAATAATTTAAATATATCACTTATTTCCTCTTTATTGCTCAACACTTGAAAAATTATTTCAATTAGAAACTTAAACTCAGTTTGATGGATGATGAAGAGTGTGCTGCTCAAGATAAATGTAAATCCCTTTGTGATATAAAAATTTGATTTTGCAGTATGAGCTCTATTAAAAAGAAATTAATAATCTCCTGCAAAAAATGAGGTAGTGCTGAGAAAGGTTGTCTTCACAGAACACTGCTTATTTTAAAGGGAAAAATCAGTACACTTGCTACAGAGATATATTTTTTTAATCAAAACTGCAAAATACCAACTGCAATGCCCCAAACAACAGAACTAATAAACATTTGTTTCTCTGGAATTCATATTAAAATCTTAGAGTGGATGTATGACTTATATTTCATATGCTCTCAATTGTCTCCTTTGCCCAAGGAAATGATGCATTCTTTGTGTTTGTTGGCCTCATAAACACAGCAGGAGCCCTTTCCCATTTGTTGCACCTGCAAAGCAAGGGATTATTCTGGCAGAAGCCTTGGCAGACCTTATTCAAGACAAGAATATCTTTGAAAATTGATTTGATTCCTACGCCCCCACATTCTAGTGCTGCAAAACCTTCCCTACCCCACCCCTGGCAGGCAGGGATTAGTGACCAGATCATGGCCTTTTGTTCTTCCAGTCAGAAGC
The DNA here is from genome assembly GCF_030445035.2 of Dasypus novemcinctus. NCBI lineage: Eukaryota > Metazoa > Chordata > Mammalia > Cingulata > Dasypodidae > Dasypus > Dasypus novemcinctus. The sequence goes on along the minus strand of NC_080676.1, from coordinate 162,157,567 downwards.
TTAGAATTGTTCTCATCACAGGACTGCAGGCTCCACTAGCAGTTGATCAGAATAGGTAGATCATGAGATCTACTTGCCATGTGTCCCATGATCTGAACAATTAAGAGTTTGAGAACATGTATTGTCATATTTACAATTTGTCTCGTTTGCTACTTCATGTAATCATCTATCCCCGTATAATTTAGTTCAGGCTGCAGAAATGAGTTCTTTCTATTTTTTATATAGCAAGCAAAGACCAGAAGTAATTATGCAAGGAAATTAAATGAGATTCATGTTTTACCTTTTGGACCTAAATATATATCTCAGGGAACTAAATACATGCTTCCCCTTTCCTCCCCATCCAATAGAAAATGGAATAGTTCATCTTCCAACAAAAGGCAGAACACAAAACAACAAGTACCATCTTGGCCACAAATGCCAATGAAGTTTGAAGGTTGAGAGACATTCTGAAACAGCTGTTGAGAACTGGTGGAGCTCAGCATGCAGATATATTTCGCTTGGCCAGTGGGATGTTTGATTTCTTTAATTTCACTATATGTGGGTCCCCTCTTTTCTAGGTGTTTCAGGTACCACTACAGCCCATTTTCCTGAACCTCCTTATGAAGAGAGCTGGCTCTGTGACCACCAACAGCAGTGCCAGGCTCTTCTCATTCTCATGTTGAGCACATCTCTTAATCCCTCTCGACTCCTGAAATCATAGGTAGAGACTCCAGAACTTGGATGGTGTTTTAGGTTCTCAGCTGATAAAACAAACACTGTACGATGGGTTGGCTTAAGAACAGCAGTTGGTTGGCTTCTGGCTTCAGAGACTAGAAGGCTTACTTCCTCTCAGGGTCAGTATCTTCTGCCTGGCTGAAAGGGGCGCCTTGGCTTTTCTGTCCCATGACAATGCATATGGCGTCATCTTCTTTCTCTTCCGGGTTCTGTTGACTTCTGGCTTCTGGCTCCTTCCTGTGGCTTCTCTCACTGTGTGACTTTCATGCTGCTTATACAGGACTTCAGTAATCCGTACCTGGCTCAGGTGGGCCACACCTTAACTGACGTAACATCTTGAAGAGATCTTATTTCCAGTGGGTCCATGCCTCCCAGAATGTGGGCCAAGACCAAAAACATGTCCAAACTGGGGTACACCATTCAATCCACATCAGGTGGGTACTCATCTTGAGGTACCCTGACCATGCAGGGAGCTCCAACATAAATGGGATACTTCTTTTGTTTCTCTCTTCTGAAGACTCAACTTGACCCCAGTGTAATCAGGATCCTACCTGAAGAATCTAAAAGTCTTATGGGTTCTTGCAAAGAAAACCTGATTTTTTGAAAGGGTGACAACATTGTTTATGTTTAATGTTTGTCAAAGTTAAGATATGGCATTAAAATTAATCGTGATCTTTTTCCCACTGCCTTTCACCTCGTCCAGATTCTCCTTCCTAAGGAAGCATCTTGTGTTGGACAGGAAGATGCTGACTTGAGGTTTTGTAAGACGCATGAGCAAAACTAAACAAAAATTAGAGAACTTAGAAAACTAAGATGTTTTATATTAGGAAGGGCAGAGAACTCCCAGATGAGAGGAATCCCTATAGAGAGAGGAGAGGGCAGTAGAGAGGGGGAGGAGTCCGTGTGGTTGAGAAAGACTGAGTTTGTTTGGAGAACTTGGAATGTGATGGAGAGTAATTTGGTAGGCAGGAGGCAGCTGCTGTGTGTGTGTAAGGGGAGGCCAAACTTACAAGGACTCAGCTGGTTGAAAGCGCTTAGTATTCTAGTTAAAACAACCAAGAGCATAGATGCTAATCTATCTGTGTACCTAAAGGTTAGTAAATAATCTGTAAAATCTATAAATCTAAAAACATCAAACAATAGGACCTGAATAAAACGAGTCATTCTTTTCTACTTCTGATTGCAACTCTGGAAGGATGCATTGTTTAGTTCACTTAGCTGAGCAATTTGAGGTGGAGGAAGGGGGTGGACTTGAGAAAAATTCATTAAGTGAACCTGTGTTCAGTGAGCTGAAGAAAACGTCTATAGTTCTGTGCTTTTTGACACTTGTTGGTGAGGTTGGGATTAAGACAGTGTAGTAAGTGGGCTTTATTTATAGCTCAAGCAATTAGCCCAGGGGTTCTTAACAAGGGGTTCATGAGCTTGAACTGAAATTCACAAAAACATTATTCTTGTGGGGATGTGTTGGTGTGGGTGTGATAAATTTAATAATACACAGTTCAGTGTGAACTCAGTACGGGGTCTGTGGTTTTCACAGGCAAAGGGGTCCATGGAACACAAAAGGTTAAGAACCCCTGGATTAGCATTTTAGGAGCAGGACAAGAAATCATTTGGCTGTATCCTACCTTCTAGAACTAAAATGATATTTTAATATTACTTTATTTTATTTTTATACAAATATACAGCTGTATCATGACTACGTACAAGGGTATTGTTAGAGTATTTCATATTATCTGTTTTCCTCCTTGATTTATTATGGCTTCGTGGAAGATTGCTCTAAGAGCATCTTACCCTCCATCTACTACATTAGTGATCACAATGGCTTTTGCGTCCATCAGCTAGTCAGTGATGAGTATATTTTCACAAAGATGTTGTTCCCACTATGTGAATCAAAAAGTGGGCATTCTGGGTGGAGTGAAACTATACATGGAAGATTTTTTATTTATTTGTTATGTGCTCTCTAGAAATTTTTATACATTTTCATTTAACTTAGCAGTTAGGGTCTATGCTGTGATATTCCAGCCATCTTTAATGACTTATTGCCCTGACAACCCACATGCTTGCATTTTTGAGTGATTCCTTGGACAGTCTGATGGGAATATGAGCATCACAGATCCATGATGGAAATCATTTTCATGACTTTATCCTGCATAGCTGGCATTAACCTTCAAACACACAGAAGGATGATGAATCAGGGGGTTGTTCTGTGAACACCTGAAAGAGCTACTGCAAATAATGACCTTCTAGCATCTCACCAGAGACAGTACAGCTTGATAATAGTGACAGGATCCAGGAGCCAAAGTGCCTAGATTCAAACCTTGCCTCTGTCACTGAGTAGCTGATAACCTTGGGCAAATTACTGATCTTGACTGTACTGTATATGTAAAATGGATTTAATAATAACGTTCTCTTCTAGGGCTGCCATGAGGATTAAATGAGCAAACATAAAATCACTTAGAACAGTATCTGGCACATAGGAAGAGCTACATAAGTATTGGCTGTTATTCCAGCCATATATTGGCATAATGCCCCACATACTGGCCTTCCTGCTTCAGATCTTCCAGAACCTTCTAGTGCTCATATATATGATATATGACAAGTGCCTGTGAGAAAGGCAATTAATGCTTCTTGACTTGTGAGACCTGCTTTCTGAGATTCTACACTCTATAACTAATGGGTATTTGTTACCAGTCTACTCAACTGAGAGTGTGCACCCCGGAGACTGGCATCCTTATTCCTTGCATGGATAAACACAGCTGTGAAGATTTTAAATAAAAGTTAAAATACTGCAGCCAGAGCTCAGTTATAACTTGGTGTGAGTACGGATATGCTTATTAAATGTAATTAACACTTCGGAGAAATTAAATTATTGGGGATGAGATCTGGGGTAAAATGACAGAGTGAGGCTGGATTACATGACCCCCTGCCCCTGAAAATTAGTGCACTAATTAAAAGAGAACAATGAGCAGAAACTAACAAAGGAACAGCAGGCAATGGCATGATCCTCTCCAGGTAAGGAAATGACCCACAGCTTCTGCCTTCTCCTGCTACCTTTGTCCAGAGCAGTAGGGCCAGGAAAGTTTGGAAAGAAGCAAGGTTTTGAAAAATCTCAAGAGTACTCTCCATCTCCACCAAAAGTTGGAGTGGCAGGATTTAGCAAGTAAAATTACAGGTGGCCCAGGTAAGTGTGACTTTCAGATAATCATCAAATGATGTTGCATGGGACAGACACAGATTATAAAAGTATTTCTTGACTACGAGGAATTCAAGTTTAACTGGACTTCCTGTATTATCATTTGCTAAATCCCGCAACCCTGTTAGGGAGTTGGGCTAGTAGGTAATTCATGGGAAAACTGGAACCTTCCTACCACCTCAAAAAAGACTACTGGAGGTAGCCATTTTCTTTTTACAAGCTTGCAGGAAAAGAGGAGATGGGAGGTGGATATACCTTTACTTATCCAGAGTTAATTCTAATCTGATGATCAACAAGCATTCAGCTGAAGGGATGATGGGCTAGAGGAAACAATAAGCCATCCCCCCTGCCCGTGGCCCTGGGGGATAAAGGGACAGAAGCACACAGAAGACCTGCTTGAAACCGCCTCCTTTCTGCTGCAGGCTAACTGGACTGAAACCCATGACTTTTTCTCTTTTGTTTCCCTGCTTTTAGAAATAAAAGTGGGGTGGCTTTTAGGGAGATGAAAGCTTTCCAATTTTGAATCAGGCAAAGTTTCCTAAACCCTACCCTGGGAAGCGTAAGCTGAATCTCGTTCTCACCCCTCCCCAACACAAATAGGTTATGCCCCTGACGAGGTGGAGTGGAGCTGGGAACAAAATTGCGCCAGATTACAAATAAAGAAGCAGAAATTGAGATGTCCAGCCTCAGATTCATGTAGTCCCAACTGGTGCTCAGCACCCAAAAGCAATCTTCCTCCCACAGATTACAAAATGACCTCAGCTACAGAGAAACATGTTCTCAACAGAATCTCTCGAAGGGAGACCATCGTGCTTCAGTTAGAGTGGCACAGAAAATGGAAAATTTACCCACAGTACACAGAGTAAATAGACAATCTTGCTCAAGCTGCCCAAATTAAAATGATCAGGAGATAAAGAAATCACATAGAAACTATGTAATATCTGTGCTTATAAAGAAAAGCAAAGAAATGCAACATGAAAAAGACATATGAGAAATCCATTTGGGAATAAAAACATCCTGACAAAGGGAAAAATAAAACAATGCTTTGTTCATAAAAGAACTTTTAAGGAACATGAATTAACTGAAAAAGAAAGAAAAACACAGATGATAAAGCAACAGTAATATGTTTTTCAAGAAGTGATTATTGTTATTTTAAAGAATCAGAACAGGAAACCAAACCAATATTTTATGAACTAATAGATAAATTAGACATAGCAAGAGAGAGGAAAAATATTGATGAAAACTAAATTATTTATTTGTGGTCACATAATAGATGAAAACTTTGTTGAATGAATAGAATAAATACTTGAACTAATCACAAAAATAAATCAATTAAAGATAAGTATAATAGACATAGAAGGTACATAATAATGATGTGAGGTTAAGTGGGGAATAGAGAAAACCACAAGTGAAAGAGAAAAAGTAATCAAAGATATAATAGAAAAAATTCCTGAAAGAAAGATCTGAGTGTAGCCTAGAAAAGTATTGGCACATAGTAGGTACTAAATAAATATATTCTGAATTAGTGGAGTAGATCAAAAGGTTAGTCTGTGCTCTGGGAAAAATTGCTACAGAGAAAACAAATTAAAGAATTGCATTGAATGAACGTGCCAAAATTCAAGGGAAAAGAAGAATAACTTCCAAGCATATGAGCAGAAGAGCAGTAAGCAGAGATGCCATGCCAGGCTGATATAAGACATCTCCCAATCATCACCTAATATCAGAAGACAGTTGAAGCAATGTTTGCAAGTTCTATGATGAAATTTAACTCAAAAATTTTATACCCAAACTTTCACACAGATATGAAAGTAACAGACATTACAAACATGCAAAGAAATCAGCAAATATAGAACTCTTAGCCACATATTAGGAAAAAACCAAACTATCTGATGAAGAATCCAGCTGACCAAGGTGTAATCGAGAACAATTCAGGAAAGGGGAAGCAATGGTAAAAGGTGTGCTGGTGAGCTTTTGAGACTACATAGTTGCAAAGTTATGGCTGTAGAATCTGAATGCTATAAAGATGCCCCAGATAATAATTAGGGTATGGTTACTACAAGGAAGGGGAGAAAGAACATGAAGGTGGAAAACTAATAATCTTGACTTTCAAGTGTCTGTATTGAAGATACACATTCTACAAACACAACTTAGAAGGGAGAAAACTACAGGGCAGATGAAGACAATCCAAGCCAAATATTAACAAAAGGGAAACTGCATCATATTAGTAGTAGTTGAGGCTGAATTTGTATTGAAGCATATAAAATGCTTGGTCTATGTTTTCGTGCTAACTTACCATGTTTTGGTATCAAAGACAAGTTGACTTTGAAGAAGTTTAAATGGCATTGAAATTACTTTTCAGTTTCTTGGTCTAGCACCTCTTCTTGGCTTAGGAGAGGATATGTAGCACTCCAGAACTCTTTACATTTTATCCATGGTATTCTATCTTTTTTGGTATCAATTTTAGTACTTTGCATTTTGTTCAGAATCATGCAACTCATTAAGGTTTTTGTATTTATTTGCATAGAATTTTGCAAGTAATTCCTTACAATTTGTTATCCTCAGAAGCTATAGTTCTTTCCCATGAGATTTCTAATTTTGTCCACTTTGCTTTCTTTTTCTTATTTAAACTGGATAGCATTTGTCCTCCCTCCCTTCTTCCCTCCCTTCTAACTTAAACTTGCTAATTACTGCCCACTGCTCTTGAACAAAGGGGCAAGGTCCTTGACTCCTTGGCTCTCAACAGCTTTCTCCCCAGCTGCCTTTTCAGCTCCATCTTAAATCATGTTCCATCTTGCTTTCTTTGTACTTTCTTAATACACATTGATCCCTCCTGGCTCAGGGATGTACACATCCCATTCCCTCTTCCTGTAAGGTCTTTATCCTTTCCCTGGCTTACTCTTCCAACCCAAGAATAGATGTAATTCTCCTCATATTTATCCTTTGTAGCACTTATCAGGGTTTCAAGTTTACTTTTGCTTCTATGATCATTTGATTAACATCTCTCTCCCCCACAAGTGTGAATGTTATAAGGATAGTAATTATATCTGATTTTACTGATCATTTTATTCCCATTCCCTATTGACTGAACACATGGATAAATGAACGGGAGATGAATAATACCAACAGGGCACTTTTGATGGTTGATCTTTGCTTGTTGTGGGAGATATTCAGGAGATCTGGGTTGCACTACTCGGGTGGTCATGGAAAGATACTAACTTCAATCACCCTCACCCTCTTCTGAGATTGAAACAAGACGAGGTAGTGATTAAGTGTATAGATACTTGCTTGTGTGTAATAATAATGCTTTACAATTGTACAGTACTCTAAGGCTTTTAACGTGATTTCACTTATATGGACTGTATAGTTTCATACTTTTCTTGGGTTGTCTCATTTTAATGCCTGGGAATAAGACTGACTCATGTTACTGCAGGTAATAAGTATCTATTGTTAAGGATGCATTTAGGAACGAGAATACTAGTATCCTCAGCTACATGGCCAGGTGTAATGGGAAGCAAAGGAGCCGTTGCCCAGCTGGACCTTGTGGAAACTGGGACTGGAAGGCCACCGAGGCTCCCGGAAAGTTCTGGAGACCATGCTGTCTTGCTCACGCTTCTTTTATCATTCATGGGTCTTTGCTCAGGCACCCAACCATTAACTGGACTCTCTTATGTTCTGGGCATAAGAGCTGCTTCTGCCTACGGTTGTCTTATTTCACTTTCTGTTATGAAGTATGCTTGTTCTTTCTCTTAATCTCTTTCACTCTGTATCTTATTTTTCTTTTCAATTTTTTTAATTAGGGAAGTTGTGGGTTCACAGAACAATTGTGCATAAAATATAGGATTCCCGTATACCACCCTGTTATTAAACCCCTGCATTGAAGTGAATATTTGTTAAAATTGATGAGAGCACATTTTAGTAATTGCATTATTATCTGTAGCCCATGGTTTAACTTAGAGTTCACTGTGTTGTGCAGTTCCATTGATTAAAAAAAAATTATAATAACATATAGACAACCTAAATTTTACCCCTTTTAGCTTCTTTTAAATATTGTGCAATCGATTATGTTCACTCTTTATCTTCTATTAAAATCCCTCAGAGAAAGAAAAAGATTGGTCTTCGGGTGTGCTCTCATGGTAACCAAGTTGCAGGCTGCCTGCCAGTGTGATGTGGCGTAGAGAGCACAGAGCTCTCTCCTGCTTGCTGGACAGAGACCCAGCTGGCGCTTTTCCTTTGTTTCCAGTGGGTGGGCTTGACCCAAATTTCAGCTTCCCAGGGGACCAGTGGCTTCCTTCCTGTCAGGAGGGGTGCCCCTGATCTCAGCTGCCCATGGGTCCCCAAGGATCCTGCTTGCAGGGTGTTTTCTCCATTTCCCTGTGGGACTTGCATAGGGGAGGCATCCCTCCCTGGATGCATAGCCACACTGCACGCCCAGGAGGTGTCCTAGCCCAATGTGCCTTTCATGGCATCAGAGGGAAGAGGGGGCCTGTGCCTTCTCTTGCTGACTCTGGTTTATAGGTCCTTGGCCCAGTTGTCTTAAGCTGGATTCCCTAGAAGCAGAGCCTGAAAGGGGATTCTTGTGCAAGTGATTGATTGAAGGTGTGATTGAAGAAGAGTGGCCAGGGAAGCTGGATAGGTTAAGGCTGTCGTTCCAGTTGGCATCCAGCCTGAGTAGGAACCTCACAGCGGAGTTCTGGAGCACAGAGGCACTGCTGAATTTGCTCTGGCTCGTGGCCAGTGGGGCCAGGCTTTGGAACCCTGACTCAGCTGGTTATTGACTGTGCCTGGACTAGCCTTCTGGGAGACAGGGCTCTCATTTGACAGAAGGTAATTCTCTGGGGGTGAAGGGGAGACTAGGCACAACTGAGAGGCATTAGCAGCTAAGACTCCCGGCAGCTGGGCGAGGGCATGCTGGCTTGGTAAAGGGGATCTGGGCTGGGACACACCAAGTCTCCTACACCGTACTTATTTCTTAACCCACATCCTGTAAGTTGTGCAATCTGTTTCAAGCCCTGATGCATGGCAGGTGACAACCACAAGAGGACATGCTTTGCAAGCCATGAGGCACCACAAAGGCCTCTGTGTTGCTCAGCACATCAGATGCTCACCATTCCGTTTTTCTTCATTGAGAAGGCAGAGGTTGTATGATGCACGGGTGTACCAGGAGTCCAGGTGAAGGGGCTCATTGAGTCAAGGGAGGCATTGGAGGAGAGGCATGACTCCTGCTGAGGGGACTAAGGTTCTACCTAAAACCGGCCGGGGCTCCATACACAGCCGTGAGTGGTTGAAGGAATAGGACACTTGTCTGGAGAACCTGTAACTGGGAGGAAAGGAGAGAAAGAGAGTGCAAGAGCTGTTGAATCGTTTCCCTCACCATTAGTAGCAAAGGACGGAAAAATTGAAAGTAGGAATTTAATTTGTGTTGACACAACAGGGCATTTTATCAATCCTCATTATGAAAGTGCTATACTAATTGCCATCCACCTTATTTTGAGGTTATTGGCAGGCATTGCAAAAGTGAACATTTCTAATGGCCTCTTGCCCATCAACATACTCACATCTTATAAAATAATAAAGAACACTTGCATAAAGATTGCGTCTTATACTCCAATCTCCATGTTCTTCTCCACTGTGTGCAACACATGCATGTTCCTAGAAATAAAGCATGCATGCAAAATTAAATTAACTGGCTATTTTAGGTTGAGTTCCTGGCGTACCTACTTGGAATGCCTTTCCAAATCAAAAACAGTTTTCAAGGCAGTCACAGCGGCATCACAAATCAAACAAATTGGTTTCAGAGCTTTACCTAAAGTAATTGGGAATAAAAAATATATTGTTCAAGGTTCCTCATTATATCTTCATACTTTCTTTAGCTGGAACTTGATTTACTTAGAGCCACAGTTAAGATGGAAATGAACCGTGCACTGCGGGCCAGGGAAAGCAGGGTGAGCAAGTTCTGGCACTCGCTTTCATTAACTGTGACAACTGTTCTACTGAGTTGTCCTCTCTGAAATGGGGTCAAGGAGCTGCCTTCTTTCAGCAGGCATAAGTGCCAAGAGGAGAACTCGCTCGCTGTCCTCGGTTGCAGCACACACTGGTGTACATTTTCAAGGAGTTCTGTCTTTTCAATGGAGAGTTGCAGGAGAATTTTAAAAGTACATTGTTCTTCCAGATGCCTCCATTCCCTTCACCCACGTACCACATCCTCCACCCGGTTCCCTCCATCTTGGCTCATAATGATGAGCTGAGGGCCACTGTCAGTCACCTGCCCCAGTTCCTGACCAACGGACGTGACTGGTGAAATGGGCTACATGATGGGCCGATGATGGCTCAGCTTGCTTCCTTCAGCAGCTCTTCCGTCCCTCCAGTAACTCTCTGGTATCCAGCACACATAAGTGGTTTGCTTCATCCCATGTCAAGCCTCAACTTCTCTAATTTGTGCACACCCTATTTATATTCTGCAGCTACCCTGCAGGTGTCCTCTGAAGTAAGTCAGCCTGGGAGCCTCATCCCACGTGCCCCTCCCACATCTTTAAGTGCCCTAATATTTACCGTGCTCCCTCTGCCTGCAGTAGCTGCCTTTTGCCTTTCCACCTTTCCATGTAGGGGTGCCTGCATCCTCCTATGCTCATCTGGACTCCCTTTGACCTCTTCTTTTTTCACGTTTACTTTTCCCATCATCGTGCTCTGGCTTCTCTTTAGTAACTCCTGAAGAGTTTTCCTATTTAGGTTATAAATACTTCAGGGACGTACAGAGCAGAGGGAGGCAAACCCTTTGGGTTTGAAGTTTTGCTGCTCTCCCTGTGCGTCGCGTGGTTTGGGCAGCTTGCCTAGCCTCTCTTCGCCTCAGTTTTCTCATCTGTAAAGTGAGGATGATATTAACCTCTACCTCTTCAGAGGGTTGTTGGGGGAATTGAGTGAGTTTGTGCACGTAAAGTGGCTAGAGTGTTGTGTGGGCAATTGCAGGCACTGAACGGTGGCTGTTATTTCTTCTTATCATCCCAAGGGCTGTGTGCCCTGAACTGACCACACCCATCGCTTTGACCCGGTCATGCTCTGATTTCATGGAGGATGAGTTTCAAGGTCCGTGTGTGCAGTAGCCACTGTATGCCTCAGTCCTAGACTTGGGTGGGGAATTTGTGGGTGAGTTACCACCCTCCTGGGTATTGGAGTTGTGAGTTCTCTGACCCCATGTTGATGCTGGGACTCTCATATAGCCAACAGAGAGAAAAATTAAAACCCTTAAAAGAATTGGGGGCTGATTCTAAATTTGGTTTTCATGTTTCCGTAAAAATCACGAGACATTTAGGGGAAAAGGTGGGTTAAGGCACGTTAAAGGTGGCTTCCTGTTTTGTCTGGAGAAAAATGAAGACTGGTTATTTAGGAGCGCTCTTTTGCTTTAAGAAAGATAATGGCTGTAGCAGAGAGCAGGCTGTGTGGGCTGACAGGGAGGAGCTCACACGTAATCACTCGGTCACACGGACTCCGGAGCAGGGCTGTGTGAGCCCCAGGGATGACTGAAGGGGGTTGGCCTAGGACTCGCGCTCTCCGGAAGTTCTCACTGGGATTTCTCCTGGGCTGCTGGGGACAGTCCCTGGTGTGCATCAGAGAGCTCAAGCCTCTCCTCTTTTTACCCCTGTGGATGCAGCACAACAGGGCAGTTTTCATAGCTGAGTCCCGTCTGTGGGGCTCTGGCTAGAATTTCCACCTTCACGTAGAAGGAAACGAAAAATGGAGTCTGAGCCATCTCGATGCTGCAGCACCTTTTCTAGAATATTTGGCTCAGAAAATTCAAACTATGACGAATACTCCATGGGGGAACAAGTACTTTATCATGGAGAGACAGGTGTGTTTCCTCCTGGCTGGGGCATTTAAGGGGTGGACTCCTGAGCATTTAAGGTGTCAACTCCAGCGGGTCATTTTGAGCAGACATCAGTTTCTTGGGTTACCAGGGTTGTGTAACAAAGAACCACGAGCTGGGGGCTTCAAACAACAGAATTGCATTCTCCCACAAGGCTGGAGGGCAGAAGTCCAAAGTCAAGGTGCCGGCAGGGCAGGGCACCCCCTGAAGCCTCTGGGGAAGAATCCCATCCCTGCCAGGAGGCGTCCTTGACTTGCTGCAACACTTGCATCTCTGCCTCTGTCACCCATGGCCCTGCCCTCCGTGGTCTTTGTCTTTTCCTCTTCTCATAAGGTCACCAGCCCCATTGGAATAGAGACCCACCCTACTCCAGGGTGGCCTCATTTGAACCTCATTCCTAATTCCATCACCAATGACCTTATTTGAAAATAAGACCCTATTCTGAGTTACCAAGGTTTAGGACTTCTAAAACACTTTTGGGAAGACATGATTTGACCTAAAGTCATTCCTGAACCACCCCCTGAAATGGGTCCAATTTTTGGCCCTAAAGCTACTTCCACCAGACTTCAAAGGACAGTTTAACTGAGGCATTTGATGTCAGTTCCTTCTATCACCTCCCCTTTGGGATAAACGTCAGCCGCATCTCACAGTAGCCTTTTTTTCCTTTCCAAAGGAATTTGGAAAGGACTGTCCCTACACAAGCTCTTTCATACCCTCAGGCCATGTCCGTCCATCAGTGCGCCACGTCCTGCTCATGATACATGGTAAATGATGGTTTTGCTATTATTACTTTCATCTGATCACCTTCACACCTTCCGTGGGAAGCCTGCTTTTACCTTGAAAGATTCCCAACCGGGCAAAGTGCATTGCTATTCCTTGCAACAGATGGATTTCTAATTTACCTAGGAAAGGCCATTCTGTGATATTTACCAAACCTTAGAAACACCTGGAGTTGGACATTGTGTGTAAGGAGAATAAATCCAAACCGGGCTTGTACAAGATATTGGCCTGTTGGTGGTCTTGTCCTCTCAAGTCATGCCCTCCAGGAATTGTTTGGAGGATAGAGAAGGCTCGCTTGCAGTAGTGGAAAACCAGGGGTCACTGTGGCAAGCGTTCTCGAGACTTCACCTAAAGGTCACTGAGAATGTGTCTGAAATGTGGTGCATGTCTATGTTAGGGTGCTCTTCTCAGGCTCTTGCCAAGGGGTAATGGGGGAATGAGATGGGCCCCTCAGAGGGCAGAGGGAGCCTGGGTGAACTCCTTTCTCTTTAGTGAAATCGTAGCTATGCTTTAGAAACCTGGTAAGATCAGACGGATTTCTGGAAGAGCACATCTTTTGCTTATGTTAGTCAATATCAGGGTACTTTGTAAGGAGTTTCTCACTTACTCACACTCCTCGTTAGTCTTGATTGCTTTTCCATTTTTCCCTGTCACCAAACCTCTGCATGTATAGCAAAAATAAAATGTGATTTACTCCTTAGTAAAGCCGCAGAGAAAGGCAACGGGAAACGTGAACGAGGTGCCCAGGCTCCTAAATGGCCACGTCAAACAGCGGTGGCTTCCGCCTCTCAAAAGATGCTGTCACGGGGAGGCTGTGGGCAGAGCTGGCAGTTGGTCCCATCAATTAGCCGTGATGCCCCTACCAGATACTCGCACGGCTGGATTTAATAGCCAAGCGATCATTTGCATCTGAAATTCAGGGAGGAGCTGCTGGAGATGCCCCACTCCGAGGCCAATGTTCTGAACGGCAGGAGGCTGAGGATTTAAAGGGAGCTTGGTCCCCAAGCGCAAGGAGGACCCAGGTTTGAGTGCTGTCTTCCATCGTGGCTATGGAAGCTCCCGTGTATATGGTATCCTAAAGGTCGGCATTGTCAGGCTGGAAAAGAAAAGGAAGTGTCAGGTGAGATGGAGTGCCCTGGAGTGCTGTGGCTGGGTCCTGTGACCTCAGCGCATCAGCCGGGGACTGCCCGTGACCTGCTTGTGCGTGGCCCCCTGCAGGGCTTGGACCGGTGGGACCCAGAGTTATTTCCGGGATCTTTGCTCAATCCCATTCACCTGGCCAGCTCCACCGGCTCATTTCAGACCCACAGATCTTGTATATTCCCAGTTGATTACCCTTCCCTTTAAAATGAAGAACATACCAATCCAGAGGGCTTTTTGTTGTTGTGGCTGTGGTTTACATCAGGGATGGTGATGAAAACTTGGAAACTGTCATTTCAGCAAGGATTTTCTCTCCATTTGATGCCTTACCAGTCATTGTTTTCTTGCAGCAACAATCCTACAGGAAAAGAGTTAGAAAAGGCCTCCTTTATGAATGACATCAAGCTTTCAATGGTTGCATTCAGTATTGTTCTAGATTCCCCCTATGTCATAACTTAGTGTGTGCCACCTGCCAGTAGGTGTAAAAATGACACAGGATAGCTGTTTCGTGACTGCTATGTCTTTAGTTCTTTGATATATATACACACATATACATGCTTAAATATGTATAAAATGGGAAGGTATAGTTTATACTTTTCGTGTATGGGGAAATGAGGAGAATGTCAACTTTGCGATACGGCCTAAGGGTTCATTATTTTTAATAAGGAGTGGTCTTACCAGCAGTGCTTTCCCACTGTAGATTTAATTAGTCTTCCCCACCCCCCACCTCCCCCTTTTGCTCGTTGACAGAGCTGAGAGGAGGGAAACGGCGGCAATTTGAAACCTTGTTAGAAATTTATGAAGTGCTAAAATGCTTTATTCCCAGAGGCTGGCTTGCCAGCTGTCACCGGAACGCCGTTTTCTGTTTGCTGTCTGCCTTGGCGCGGCTGGGACGGCAGGGCGGGGGGGAGGCCGCGGGGAGAGCGCACTCGGGGTTGGATAACTGATGCTCTCGTAATTAGCACGGGGTAGGGGGAAGCTAATTATTTTCCCTGCAATTGACCAGCGTTGTGTACGATGAGAAATGAGGGGGCATCTGGAGAAGGAAACACAGAGCTGCAGACGGCTCTTGGCTGCCTTAGTTCCAACTATTGGCAGGAGCCGGCCTTGGGGGTGGGAATTAAACACACACACACCTCTTTTATTTTGCTGGCCTCCAGCACATGATTGGCCTATTTCTAGCTAATTGTCCCTAAATTGATTTCTTGTGGAGGGAATGGCCTCTTATCAATCTTACCAGGTGTCAAAGATGCTCTCATGGGGAGGCTGGGTCCTACCTGGAGTCATGTGACGAGCCCAGGTCCTTCCTCTATCTCTTCTCTGAGGCCAAGGATTCATTTATTTTTTTGTCCCCCTTAGCTGGAGTCACCTCTTGGGGCGCAGATACCTGGAGGTCCAGTTGAGGCAGCAGTGGACCCCCGCGGCTTCTGCTCTGTGCAGGGAGGAGCCAGGGGCACTTCTAGCAGCCTGAGAACTCAGATGGGGGGATGTGGGTACAAAGCATCCTCCGCTGACCCCAACCAGCCTCTCTGGGGGCTGGGGAGGCGTCCCGATCTTGACTTTGATCTTTACATACCAAGTAATGACAGCAACACCACTTAGAAATGCCATTCCAAGACCCCAACCCCATCTCCCCTGCCTCCCATCTGGCTAGTTAATTTTTAAAAATCTAATTTCAATGTACTGGGCCGTTCTCTCCTGTCACTTATTCAAGTGCTTGATGTCAGATGCCCATCAAGGCCAGCTCCTGTGAGACACCCAGTATTAGAATGTACGGCTCCTGGCCAGTGGCTCTGCACGGCGCCTTGGGGATAATGGCATGCGAGTGCTGTGCCCTGTGGAATCACGGCCCCTAAACTGTCCAGGTCCCAAGCCCTGAATCCCAGAGCCTTCCACGCAGACGTGACTAAATTCTGGATCTTGAGAAGAGGAGATTATCGGGATTATCATCACAAGGTTCCTTATCAGTCCAAGAGGAAGGCAGGAGAGCCACAGAGGGACTGATTGGAAGATGCTAGCTGCTAGCTTCAAAGAGGACGAAAGAAGCCTTGGGCCAAGGAGTACGGGTCGCCTCTGGAGGCCAGGAAAGGCCAGGAAACAGACTCCCCTCCCCCGCCCCCCCCCCCCCAGGGCCTCCAGTAGGAAAACCACCCTGTCCACGGGTTTCCGACTTCTGACCTTCAGAACTGGGAAGCGATGAATTTCTGTTATTTGAAGGCCCTTCGTTTGCGGTGTATTGTTAGTGTAGAAATAGGCCGAGATGGGCCTCTTGGAGCAGCCCCAACTCTACTTGGCTTTAGCAAAACTACATCTTTCTGTTAGCCAGGGTAAAGCGTGATAAAGTCCACACTTGAAAAGAACAGGCTTGGAGCCCGTGGCCTGGACTGCAGTCCCTCGCCGGCAGTTTTCAAACATCCCACAGAGCTTCCCTTCAATTCAGAGGCAAGGCCAGCGCGTTGAATGGGAGTCGTCTGGTTCCAGCTGGGATAGAGGCATTGAAGCCACTAGGGTTGATGGAAATCCAGCAGTGATTCCCCTATCACACGGTGAGGAAGGGGGAGAACTGGGCCCCCGAGCTGTGGCCCCGAGGTTTTAAGCAAGTCCATCTGCCCGGTTTGGATCACAGCCTCAGTCCACACAGCAGCACACCCCACACATACTCACATACACGCGCTAGGGGGTGTGAACGAGTTCACTCTCAGCACGGTGTCTTGGGGAACCCTGTTCTAATTAAACTGGAACTCCCACTGGGAGGACAGAGGGATGGGTCAGAAGGACGGTTTGGGGTCAGGCTTGGGAGATGGAGGTGCCGGCAGCCCAGGTGTCCTGCCCGGGCATAGCCGGTGCGCTGCCACCCTCCACCCCCCGTGAGAATTGACTCCTGAGGAAAGGGACGGCCGAGCAAGTTGTCTGCTGCCAGCAAGAGGAGGAGCTTGCTGAAACATGACATTCGCCTGCCTCTGGGTGAAGTGGCACAGCACAGTGGCTGCCCTGACTCTTGCCTGCCTGAGAGTGGCAGCGCAGTGGCACTGCTGACCGCCACGAACATCTCTTAGGCAAGCCCAGAACCTGGCAAATCACGTGTGACCAGGGGCTCCCCGGTGTAATGGAGACATTGGCATCTTTGGAGTAAGGCAGGCTGGGATCAAATCCAAGTTCTGCCCTGTAGGAGCCATGGAATTTGTGCACGTTACTTAACCTCTCTCAGCCTCAGCTTCTTTATCTACAAAGTGGGAGGAATTCTGCTATAGCTTGAAGTGGGAGCAGGACAAGGACTAACCTTCTCTTTGTACCGCACTTTTGGTTCCTTATTTTGTATTATCCTTTTTCTGTTCCAGAGAAAGGGACTGGGAGGAACATGAATATGTATATGTATAAACATAAATATATATATATATTTATATGGGCATTATATATGTATATATGTGTTTATATTTATATAGGACATAATTATGTGTATATATGTGTGTATATATACATAAATATATTTATTTGTATATGGGCATAATATATGTATATGTGTGTACAAAAATAAATATATTTATATATGGACATAATATATGTGTGTACCTAAATATATATGGATATAATATATGTGTATACATAAATATTTGTATTTCTATATGGACCTAATATATGTGTGCATGTGTGTATACATAACTATACATATTTATATATGGACCTAATATATGTGTGCATGTGTGTATACATAAATATACATATTTATAAATGGACCTAATATAGGTGTGCATGTGCATACACACATACATGCATATGCATACGCACACTCACTGCTGGGTCCTCCACAAAGAACAGAATTTGCCCACAGGGAGGCCCAGGTAATCCGTGATGAATGAATCAACAAGATCAAGCGTTAGAAAGCAAAGGAAAGAGAACTTTCCAGATTATTCTCAAACCCTCTGGCTTATTATAAAGGGATAGCAAATATATCTCTGTCACCAAGGCAGAAATAGAAAAATCAAGTTTGCAAAAGTTCCCTGAATAGTCACGTTTCCCACCCGTGGCTGGTGCTTTCCCTGCTCCCTCTACTGGGATTCTGCCGCTGTTTGGTGGAACTGCCTTTAACACCACAGAAGAGAATGCCTGGCCTTCTCCTCCACGGGATGTGCTACTGCTTTAATAATACTTTAGGATGAAAATACATTTATCTTAAATATTTTTGAGGGCATTGGGGAATGCTTCCTGTCCTTTCATTTTCAAATTAGTCCTCTGACTCAGGTTTAAAGGAGTTGGTGGTTTTAAAATGTGTAGATTTGGAGTTTATTCCTGTGAGCTGCTATATTTTGGCCCTGGCATTTCCACCTCTTTTTACATTCCAATGCTTTACTCAGGCCATGGAATGAAATCTTTGCTTTGTGGTTTTTCTCTCTTCAAGACCATACTTCCGGTCTGCTTTTTAATTTTTAAATGGTGATTCTTTAAGGTAATTTTTGGTAAATTTTAATTATGAGATAAAAGGTGATTCAACTTTAACAACTGTTCATTGTGCAAATGAAGAAACTGAGGCTCAGAAAGCTGTGATTTTCCTGGCCACTCAACACTGGAGGCAGAGATGGGACAGCAGCTCCGGTTAACTCTCTGTGGACAATGGGTAGCTACAGAGCTCAGGGCTAACGGCCCCCATAGTGGGAGAGAGATTTGTATGTGAGTGTGTATATGTGTGTGTTTGGGGTAGTTTGGGGAATGGGTGGGTAAGTAGGTACAGACATGAGTAAGAATGCCTTACCAAAAAATGTTACTCATCCCATATCAAGGTGATCAGGGCTGACATCAAAGCAGAGGGCAGGAATGGCCACTGATTCTGGTTCCCAGGATTAGGGATGGTTTCATGGAGCAGGTGGCTTTTAAACCATGCCTTGAAGTATGTGTATTAGTTTCTTATTGCTGCTATAACAAATCACCACAAATTTACAGGCTTAATGCCACACAAGTTTATATCCTTGTTTTGGAGGTCAGGAATCTGAAAGTGGGTCGTCTGGGTCTAAAACCTAGGTGCCA
The DNA here is from genome assembly GCF_030445035.2 of Dasypus novemcinctus. Classification (NCBI taxonomy): domain Eukaryota; kingdom Metazoa; phylum Chordata; class Mammalia; order Cingulata; family Dasypodidae; genus Dasypus; species Dasypus novemcinctus. The sequence goes on along the minus strand of NC_080676.1, from coordinate 162,138,863 downwards.
GCAGGGTGGTGTTCCTTCTGGAGGTTCTATGGGAAACTCTGTGCCTCGCCTCTTCTAATTCTAGGGCTGCCTGCATTCCTCGGCTTGTGGCCCCTTCTAGCATCACATCATTCCATCCTCTGCTTCCATCATCGCAAAGACCCTTGCGATTACATTGGTCCCACCCAGATAATCCAGGATAATCTCCCCATCGTAAAATCCGTAACTTAATTGGGAAACAGTGCAGAGGCTGTGTCCAGCGTATGGAGACTGTGGAGGGAGGCGATGTGAGAAAATATGTAAAGGTGGGACTCATTCATGGAGGGCTAGACCACCACTCCAAGGCAGACAGCAGGCTCCCTGCGAAGTTTTGAAGGGATATATCAGATATGTGTTGTTGGTGGTGGCTTAATGTAGCAACCATTTATGGTTTTCATTAGCCAAGCAAATCTTCCAGTAAGTGTGTGCTCTGCTGGGCAGCTGGGTTTCTTTGCGTGTCTGGCTTCAGTGGTGGTGGCTGGGACAGCTGAGGCCTCTACCTGTGTTTCTCATCCCCAGCAGGCCAGCCCAGCCTTGTCCACGTGGTGGCAGCTGTAGGTCCCAGCAAGAAAGGGCAAGCCCTAGTGCACAAGCGCTTCTCAAGTTTCACATTCGCCAGTATCCTGTTGGCCAAAGCAAGTCTCATAGCCAAGCCGAGGTTCAAGGATTGGAGAAATAGACTTCACCTCTGGATAGGAGGGGCTGCAGAATCAGGTTGTAAAGGGCATGCATGGAGAGATGGGAGGACTTGGCACGGCCAACTACGTGGCTCCTAGGAGTTGAACCACGTGGTCTCTTGTGTCTGTAGCAGAATAACAAAAAATATAGACATTACCTCTTGGCAACTTTCCTAACAGAGTGAGCTATAGAATCTTCTTGTGATTAATTGCCCAGGCATGGTTGTCACATCACCTGGGTTGCAATTCCAGCTCCAAGACCAGAAAAATATATGACTTTTGACCCACCTTTCTGTGTCTCAGTTTCCTTATCTATAAAATGGGAATAATAATACCTTCCTGACAGGATTGCGGGTGGCCAGGATCAAATGAGTTAAACATGAAAAGTGTGTAGCACGGGGCCCAGCACAAAGCAACTGCCAAATAAATGACATTTATTTTAGTTAACATCCCTTTTTGCTCTTAAAGTTCCATTCCAGGTAATGTGTATGTGTGTTGGGGAGCAGGCGAGAACTTCGGGGTCTCTTGCACACCACGCCTTGGCCACGGGAACACAGGGCTGCTGCCCTGGTGATGTTCTCTGCCTGACCCTTTCATTCCAGCATTTCTACCCTGCTGCGGCCTCCCAGGGGAGGGGAGGTCTCTCTCCTTTTGGCCTCCCCCTGTACCTGTGTGGAGTTTCTGTCACCTCAAGCCACAACCACTGTCAAAGTCAAGTTCGTTCTCAAGAACTCTGGCAACATCTTAACCTCAGTCTTATTCTCATCCAATCTCCCATGTCCTGCTCACTCTGCCATTCTTACTTCTCTTCCACATTGTGGAAAGTCTCCTCTGAGCTCATGATACATCTTCTCCACATCGCATCTTATAGAAGGACCCCCTGACCTCTAAGCCTTGCCCTTGATACACAAGGGGGATTTGAGAATTTGAAAAAGACCTTTGCCCCGAATCGCCCCATGCAACCTGGCTTTCCAAGTGGATTCTCATGGTGAACTCAAGAAACAAAATCTGGAACTTGGAGCTGAACCGTGAGCCTTGATTCTAGGCTGATTCTCTTCTCTTGGAAGCAGTGCCAGCCACTACATCAGTATGTGAGGGAGTCACTGCATAATAAGGAAGAAATGCCAGAGGAGGGAGTAGTGCTCTTGGGACCTGCCTCCATCTTCTCACCTCTAGCTGACCTTGCAGCTACTGGCACCAACAGTGCTGTCAGTGGGCTCTGCCAGATAGGAAGTGCCGGGTGTGAACTCCTAGTGGCAGCTGCAGGCCAGTGTCTGTGAGAAGCAGTGGCACACCCCTTCCCAAGTTCCCCAGGGAGATTAAAGTACATTTGCTCGTGGTGGTGACGTGCTTGATGCCACACCCTTCACTGGCTGCCTTCCCTTTCCTGTATCACTTCCCCCCTTCCCAGCCTTTGTTTCCTGATATCACCTCCCAAGTAAACTACTTCCACTTGAATCCCTGTCCCAGGGTCTTCTTCTGGGCGAATCCAGAGGTAACAGGTTGATGTGTCAAATACATTGCTCTCAGCAGGTACATTTTCAGGAAATAGCTGTTAGCAGAGTGGAAATGGATTGGCGAAGTAAAATGGGGAGGAGGTTGTTGGTCATCCTGGTGGAGAGGAGAAGGGCCTATGTGTGGTGGTGGGGATGAAAGCAGCGATAGACGAGGAACCAGGAGGACTTGGGGACAGTGGCAGGGCTGGGAGAAGAATCGTGAAGTCTCCAAGGTATCTGATGTGGGGACTGGGAAGATTATGGAACAGGCTACTGAGGCTGAGCATGGAAGGAAGAAGTGACTTGGGGACAAGAAGCATCTTGTCACTTAGTTTTCAGATTCCTTTCCATTTTGGCCACTGTCATGTTCACAGACCCCCTGTCCATAAGAAATGAAAGAAATGTCAGGCCTTTGCACAGCCTCCTGCCATTTGCAGATGAAAATTCAGAGTGCATAGATGGTAAATGACAAGCTCAAGGTCAAATAGCTAGAAGGCTGCAGAATCACAGACGGTGGGTGACTAGGACCAGTTTCACTCCAAGGGCAGTTGAGATTTTTGAAGCTTCATTCTGGTTTTTACTTCTTGACTCCTCCAGCTGTCCTTTGCATACATGTTAGAAGAGTGCCCCCCATTAGTTTGATTTATAGCATAATTCCACAATAGAAAAGGGAGTTAAATAGGACATTTAAGATGACTGTACTGTCTTAAGGTTTTTTAAAAGCAATTACTATCATTATTTTGAAGTGCTACTCTAGGCTACTCTGATAGCAAAGTGCACCTACCAAACCAATTAGCTTGTAAAGTGATTAGTATATTTCTTGACCAGTGCTTTTGGTTTAAATCCAGTATAATACGGGTCTGAAGTTCTGCCAGCGTTTCGTGTTTACCGTTTGTATAATTGTGTGGCTTCATCCTTAAGTAGAGGATTTACTCGCCCCTGTATCCCATTCCGAATGTACTTAATTTATATTTTTGCTTCCTAAACTTTGATTCATGACTATTTTAATTCCCTAATCCCTACTAAACCATTTTAGACCTTTCTCTGGTTTAAAGGATTTTCTTGCTGGCTTATCCTCAGCATCTACCTCCCAGGTGAAGGTGATACTGTAATTTCAGAACAGAATGTAATTATCAATTTTTTTTTCATTTTAACCAAGTTATATTTAAATAGTCACCTGTAGTTGGCGGCTGCCATGTTGGAGAGCACAAGTCTAGAGAGTGAAGAACTGTAACCCAGCAATGGATGGTTGTGTCCAACTTAAGATCCTCTAGTAGTTCAAAGATTATTGAAAAGTAGTAGTTCAAAGATATTAGGGGAACCACACTGGGCTAACAATATTCCAGCAGATTTTCCATGGAATGAAGTCATTATCTGGGATCTACTGAATTGGACGGATTCTTGTAGATCCTCTCCCCAAACACATATTAATTAAATAAAACAAGATATTGTAGTGGGTTAAATTGTGTCTCCCTACAAGATATGTTTAAGTCCTAACCCCATCAATATTACCAAAACTCTTTGTTCCGCAGGGCTGCTGTAACAAGTTACTTAAAACAATAAGAATTAATTCTATCTCCCAGTTCTGTGGGTGGGAATTCCAAAATCAGGTGTCAGCCATGCCATGCTCCTCTGAAGGCTCTTGGGAAGAATCTTTCCTTATTTTTACTAGCTCCTGTGGCTGCCATTAACCCTTGGTCTTCTTTGGTTTGCAGCTGAATTACCGCATCTCCCCTGGCCTTCCTCCCCCTGTGTGTCCTCTTTGTCTCTGTTTCTAAATCCCGCTCTCCTTTGTCTTATAAGGACTCCAGTCACAGGATTTAGTGTCCCCCAACCCCTTACCCCCGCCCCCCACCTCTGCCACCAATCCTGTATCAACTTACCTTAATGTGATCACATCTGCAAAGAGCCTGTTTCCAATTATGGTCACATTCATAGGTACCAGGGGTAAGGACATGAACATGGCTTTTGGGGACACGATTCAGCCCCCTGTAGTCTGACCTCTGGCTCCCTAATATTCACATCCTCTCCCCTTGTGAAATACATTCATCCCATCCCAACATTCTCATTAGTCCTAAATTATTGCAGTATCAGCTCAAAATCGATAATCTCTTCTAGATGTAATCATAGTCAAAAGTTCCAAATCTCACCTTCTAAATAATCTAAATCATGTCTGGGTGAGCCTCTGGGTCTGGGATTTTATCCTGGGACAAAATCCCTTTCCATCTGTGGACCTAAGCTTTCAGAAAGCAGAATGGCTGATTCCAAACTACAACGGTGTGATAGGCAAAGGATAGATGCTACCATTCTGAAAGGGAGGAAAAGAAAGGAATAAAGGGTTCACAAATCACTAGCCAGTCTGAAATACCGCAGAGAAACTTCCATTAGGTTTCAAGGCCTGAGAAGAATTCCCCTGGCTTGATGCTCTACCCTTGAGTCCATGGATGTGAGAGCTCTGCCCTCTGTGTCCAAGGCAGCAGTGGCCCCTTCCTCTTCCTTGAGCATTGTGGACACATTTTTTTCTATAAAGGGCTAGATAGCAAATATTTTAGGCATTGTGAGCTATATGGTTTCTGTGCAGCTATTCAGCATGGTAGTCTGTAGTGCAAAAGTAGCCATCAATGTACAAATGTACAATGTACAAATGGCTGTGTGCCAAAGTAATCTTTATTTACAAAAACAAACAGTGGGTCAGATTTGACCTGTGGGCCATTGTTTGCTTCCCTATTCTAGAGGATAAATATGAAAAAGATGTGAAACCAAGTGGGGGCTTTGAGTGGAGGACAGCTGAGAGTAGGAATGGAACCCTCAGGAGGAACCAGCCTCCTTTCTTCCCTCCCTCCTTCCTTTGACTTGAGATTCATTCACAGGGCTTTCTGTGAAAATCTGCATTCTTACCCACTTTCCTATGGATATTTTTAAATTAATTGCATGTTTTCTCATAAATATGCTTCAAATTATCTTGGGCTTCATGGCAGATTGTTAGATATCGGTGGACGCACAGCAGATTTTCCTAAGGAAAAACATTTCATGCAATCTCTGCCTGTGTGATGCAATCTGGGGCTGCATGGATGTGTGGGGGCTCAGTGCCAGAGGAGAGGTGGCGCCCCAGTAAGCCGTGCAAGCTGAGGGGCCTCGCTGCACTCCATCTGAAGGAAGGGCTGAGCTGGATTCTGAGAAAAGGAGGGGATGGAGCAGAAAGGTAGAGGGATGTCCTCAGGGGCCTCCTTTCCTTTCTGGGTACAAACTGTCATGCTACTCATGGGGGTTGTACAGTTTAGCAGTCAATTTATTCATCATTGTCTCTTAACGGGTACTGTAATGTACAGTGATGGGATAGCAATAATCCAAAAAGATACCAGAAATTAATTCTAATATATCAGTAATCATATGACAAGGTCTAATAGGCAGCTTTCCCTAGGGAAACAGAACTGACAGGAGATATCTATAAATATTATGAGATTTTATAAAAATTGTTTCATGTGACTATGGGGATGGAGAAGTCCAGATTCCACGGGGCAGGCTGCAAACTGGGAACTCCAGTGAAGGTTTTCAATCAATTCCCCAGGAGAAGCTAGCTGGCTGAAGTAGAGATGGAAAGTCTCTCTTCTGACTGCCAAAATGATCACTTCAACCTTTAAAGCCTTCAGCTGATTGGATGGGACGTCTCTCGCTGTTGAAGGCAATCTCGGTTGATTGTTAATCAGCCATAGGTGCAATCCATTTATTGATGATTTAAGTCCACGGAACATTCTCACTGTAACAGTCAGGGCACCATCACCTGGCCAAGTGGACACATGAACCGAACTATCACGCAGTGTAAATGGACTCAGCCTTCCATGTGAAGGACAAAAGATTTTCCAGAAAATAAACAGGAGATGGCCTTCACTTCTTGTTGCCTTGGCTATTTTGGGGGGGCAGCCTCTTGGGGAGAGTTTTACCGTCCAGCATTGATTTTGCTACATGGTGAATGTGTAATTCAGCCAGGGAAAGAGAACAGAGGCATAGAATCAGCAGTGGAAGGGATGGGGACATTTATATTATGAATAGTAGATTCCAAAGAGGTATGCAGTCTGGTGCACTTAAACAATTTTACTCCTCTTTTAAAAACATGACTTAAAAATTCTTTATGCTAACAAAATATAAGCATGCTTATAACCCTGGCTAAGTGAAGAAATAGCAGCGTATCTTTGAAAAGTTCCCTGGGTACCCCTCTCCAATCACGTTCCCTTCCCACAGAGGGAACCACTCTTGAATGTGATGCAGCTGAGCCTTGCTTTTCTTTATAGTTGTGCCACATACGTTTTTATCCCTAAGTAATATCTTGCTAAGATGTGCATGCTTTTGAACTTTATGTAATTAGAATCCCAGTGCTGGCTTTCTTCTGGGACTTGCTTTGCTCTCTTCAACATTATTGTTTTGAGGTCTCTCCATGGTGATGTGCGTAGTTCATACAAACATTCAACAAATAATCCTTTAAGCAACTACTACGTGTCCCACACGGGTCTGGCTGGTGGGGCTACAGCAGTGAATAAAACAGACAAAGCCCCATGTCCTCATGTTGCTTTATTTCATGGGAGATAGCTATGCGCAGGGCAGATGGCACAGGTAGCTCATTGGTCCTACAGAGGAAATTGGAGCAGGGAAGAAGAGTAAGTGTAGGGGAGATGTAGGGTTTTAGATAGGGGGAGGCTGGGACAGGCCTGGCTGAGAAGGGGACATGTGCACGAAGATCTGGAGGAGGTGAGGGAGACTCATCTGGATGCCAGGACAGGGGGCAGGGAGCCCTTTCCAGGCAGAACAAACAGTAAGTGCCAAAGCCCTGTGGCTGCAGCCATGTGCCTGGTATTTTTCAAGGATAGGAAGGTGGCCAGGTAACAGGAGCAGAATTAGCAAGGGTGGGGAAGGGGTGGGTGCAGCAAGAGGAAATGAGAACAGAGAGGAAGTGGGAGGTAGAAGCCACTGCAGGATTTCCAGCAGAGCAACACTCCATGGCTTAGGGTTTTTTTTTTGTTTGTTTTTTTTTAATCATTTATTATCCCATCACTTTTTTTTATTCCCCACCCCCTTGTGGCTTGCTTTTTGCTGTCTGCTCTGTGTCCATTCGCTATGCATTCTTCTGTGTCTGTATTTATTTTTATCCCCCCCCCCCACCCCACAGCTTTCGTTGTCTGTTCTCTGTGTCCATTCACTGCGTGGTCTTCTTCTGTGTTTTTTTTTAGATTGCCTCCCTTTTTTGCTGCGTCACCTTGCTGAGTCGGTTCTTCATGGTACTTGTGGGCTGGGTGGCTCTCTGCGGCTTGCGGGCAAGCCTGCCTTCACAAGGAGGCCCCGGGACGCAAACCCAGGGCCTCCCACATGGTAGACGGGAGCCCAACTGATGGAGCCACAGCCGCTTCCCTCCATGGCTTAGGTTTTAATAAGGTTTCTCTGGCTTCTGTGTTGAGACTGGGGAGGCAGGAGGTGGGAGCTGGAGCCAGGGGGCCACATGGGAATCAGTGCACCCATGCTGATGGGAGATGGTGTGAAGGTGGTGAAAGCGGGTCAACTTCTCGGCTCATTTTAAAGGTTGAGTGTTAGGAGTGTTATGATGAGTTGGATGTGGGGGTGGGGCAGAGAACAGGCCAAGGACTGTAGGCTGAGGGATTGGAAGGGCAGAGGTGTGGCTTACCAATAGGGAGAGACAGGAGAGAGGAGGTTGGAGGGCAGGGAGGGCAAGGCCAGGGCCTGGGTTTGCTCAGTTTGTGAGGCCAATTTGACATCCTGTTAGAGATGGGAGAGCAGGGAGGATGTGGCTGTTTGGAGTTCAGCTAAGAGGTCTGAGCTGGAAATAGAGATTTAGGAGATGTCAGCCTAGAGATGGCATTCAGCACCTTCAGAATGGGGTGTTCATCAGGAGAGTAGGTGTGAGGAGGGAAGGGAATGGGAGGGAAGGGGCGCTTCAATGGAGAGTCAGGGAGGATCTGATGTGCCACGAGCCAATACTTAATCACCAGGATTTTGAGAGACCAAAGGGTTTATGGAGTAGTTGACCAGCAAGAGCCTGGAGGAAAGCCTCAGATCAGTCTCCCCAAACAGAATGGGCACTGAGCTTGAGTGCCATCTGGGGAAGGCGGGCATAAGGGAGCGGCGAAGGATGGGGTGAGATGATGTGGGCCAGTCCACCTGGGGAAAGGCAGGGGTTAAATGGAGCAGGCTTAGTTGCAATTATGCTGGCCTTAAAGTAGGGGTCTAGTGTGCTCTGTGACTGGAACCAGTTGGAGCCAGTTTCAGTAGGCATTGCAAGGGGGAGAAGAATCAATAACTTATCTGTTGCTACTAGCAAGCCTCCAATGAATAAACATGAAGAGGTGGGCATTTGAATGAAAGGGAAGTAGAAACTTCTAGAAACTTATACAGACCTGTGAGAGAGAACTACTTTATAAAGTGGGTTAGCGAGTGGCAGTTCGGATCAGGAAACCAGGCTTGGTCAGTGGCGTCCAGTAGGGCTAGGGCACTATGCAGGTCCTCCACGATGTCTATAAAGGCAGTTTTGTGTGGTGGTGGAGGCCAAAGCCTTCCTGGAATGAGGAAATAGGCTGTAGGTGAAAGGGGAGCCAAGGAAGGATTTGAGGGCAGCGTCAGGTGGGAGAAATAGCAGCATTTCATGTATGTAGGTGATCTTAGGATTACTCCAGTGGAAAGGGAATATTATCTTAGTGAAAAGAGGGGTGGATTGATGGCTAGATATAGAGAGATATGAGTGAATAGATGAATGAGCCAAGAATATATCAACTATTCTATTGTTGATGGACTTTTGCTTAATTGAAAGACTGTTTTTTTGTGTGTGTGTTTGATTGCCTGTTCAAATATATACCAGCAACAGCAGTGTATGAAAATTTCCATTGCCTCATGTCCTGGATAGCACTTGGTATTGTCAGTCTTCCTAATTTTTCCCAACTCAGGGTGCAAAATTAACAGCTCTTTTAAAAATTTTTATCAACATTTCCCACCTAACTAATGAGAGAGAGCACCTTTTCAAATGTGGATTTACCACTGATATTTCCAGTTCTTGGAAATGCCTGCTAATGTTTTTAGCCCATTTTTGTACCAGGTTTATCTTCTTTCTCTTATTTTTTTAGGAGTTCTTTATTTTTTCTTTATACTAATTCTTTGTTAGTTATATGGTTTATATACAGCAACTATCTTCCAGTTTGTGGTTTACATTTCACCTTTTGGGTATTGGGTATCTTGCTTTGGATAAATAGGTGATCTTAGATTAATTTGATCTTTTTTTTTTTTGACTATTGTATTTGTTGTGTATGTTACAAAATGCTTTCCCACCACAAGTTTAGACAAATATTTTCTATACTTCTATAATATTTTGTATTGCCTTTCACATGAAAGTCCTTAATGCATCCGTCACCGGGTTTTGCATGGTGAGAGAGACGGGGATTAAATCTCACTTGGAATGGATAACCCCGACCTGACATGACGTATTGAAAGGCTGCTCTTCTTCCTCCCATCACACCTCTCTCATACACACCAGGCTCCCATTATCTGCAGGGCTGGTTCTGGCCCCTCTGTTTTGCTCTGCTGCTCCACCGGTCTTTCCCTTCCCACACCCGTATTGGATCAGTTACCAGTTTTGATGTCTGGTAGGGCGTGGCCTTGTTCTTTTTTGGATCTTTGGACTTTGGTGTAAATTTTACAGTGAGATACTTAGGCTCCTCTGAGAACACGTTGAGAATTTTGGTGAGTTAATAAGATATCGTGCTTAAAAAGGTAGATTCTGGAACCAGTATACTTAGTGTCAAATTCTGGCTCCACCTCTTACCAATTTTTGTGCCTCAGTTTCCTCACCTGCATAATAAGGATGATGGAAATGCTTTCTTCATAATATCTTTTGGGAGGATTAAGGTCTTACTATCAGTAAAGTACTTGAACATTGTCTGGCACATGAAAATTACTATGTACGTGTAAGATGCCATAATTTTTATTATCATTTATTAGATTTGCTTTCAGTATATTGATCAATAGAGGGAATTCTGACCTCTTTCTGTCACAATGACAAATTTTGAGGGATGATAAGGAGGGGGTTTCCCACAGCTCAAGGGCTTGTGTGTGAGCCTTAGACCTTTACGATAAGATAGAAACAGAGTATCGAAATCTCTTGTGACACGAAGAAATTTTATTTTTTTAAAGTAATTTTTCTTCTACTCAGATTTTAATTTTTTTGTATAAATTCGATTTTTTTCCTTCCAGTGTAAGAAAATCCTGTTGCATTTACTTGGGTGTGATATTCAACATCTCTAGTAGGTTAACCACTTAGATCTGAGTGGGAGACAAGTTCACAGAAATACAATTTGCGGAGAAAAGACCTCATTTGTTCCAGGTGACAGGCCCCAAGTGGGATAAAAAGTCATTATTTTGTGAAACAGCAACTCAGGTATAACAGGCACAGCAAGGAGCTGATGATATAGAAACCTTTCTTTTTGGCAAGATAGTATTGGAGGAGGAGCCTAGGAAAGGCATTTTCCCACGTTATTTTTTTTGTATGACCGTTTCTGTGCAATGACCCTCCCCATTCATTTGTGAGATGGGTGGTTCTTTCCTGGCTGCCATCAATAAAATCTGTCCTGTGGCTTTTTGAATGTGGTTGCTTTAGCCACTCTGCTTTCAGGGCGTAAAGGTCATTGATAACCTGTTGTGTTCCAATAAGAATAGAATTTTTTCAACTCAGTGCAACATCCCTCTTCAGTGATAGTAAGCATTAATTTGCTTAGAGGAAAGGGTCTTCTAGAAACTGACTTTGAGTCAAACAGACTTGGGTTTAAATTCTGATGCTACTTTCCAGTTTTGGGGGGAAATTAAGTAATTTAGTTTCCTTAATTTAGTTTCCTTATCTTCAAAATGGAAATGTTGATAACACTGAGAATCATGACAACAGTGACGATGATGATGATGATGACTATAACCCTTCGTCACGTGGTTGCCATGAGAGATGATGTTTACTCTACAAAGAGTAACTGGTAAAAAGTCTGGCCCATTACGAGGGGTCCATTTACTGTCAGCTACCCTTGTTTCTCTCCCAAACCTCAACTTTGTACTTATGGATTTTCTTTATTTGGGTGAACATAAGTATATTTGTCCCCTATTGCTGCTGAAACGGTGACTTAAAATAACACCCGTTTATTCTCTTACAATTGTAGAAGTCAGACATCTACCCTCAGTTTCACTTGGCTGAAATCAAGGTGTGGGTGAAGGTATAGGGTAGAATCCATTTCGCTGCCTTTTCCAGCATCTCGAGCTGCATCCCTTGGCTTGTGGCCTCTTGCTACATCTTTAAAGCCAGCTGTGTAGCATCGTGCTTCAGTGATCTCATTGCTGCCCTCTTATTTAGACCCTGTGAGTCCATTTAGGGTCCACCCAGATAATCAAGGGTCATCTCCAGGTCTCAGGACCCTTCCCTTCATCACATCCGCAAAGCCCTGATGCCATGTAAGGGGACCCAGGGATTAGTATCTGGATATCTTTGGGCACTCTCACTCAGTCTATTACCATATCCTTAAAGTAAATTCAAAATGCAGACACCTTCGATTGGTAACGATCCAGGACAGTAAAAACCGAACATGCTGCAGCAAGGTTTAAGACTGTCCCCCATTAATTAATCAATGTAGGACTTATACATAGTACAGTGATGAGAAATCAATTCACTGGCCTCGTTCCTGCCAAATCTTCCTGTGTAGGCCCTGGTAACGCCAAAAGTGGAGGCTGGAGATGCTTGAAAGTTACAGAGACTGCATCTCAAGATGCCAAGATTGCTTGGGCTTCACCCTCAGAGGCTGCACGTGGCTGTCAGGTTGTCTGTAGAGACGTGAATGGCTCACCCCCGGGCCTGTGCTGTGCACAACTGCTGTGGCTGGAAAGGATGGACTTTTCAGAAATTTTATTAAGCCCCAGGTCTATGATCTATAGAAAGCCGTGGTCCACGTCCGTCTCACCCCCAGCACCTAGTGCAGTGCCTGGCAGAGCAGACATTAGCATTTAGGGGAAGAAAGGAACAAATGGATGATATTCAATACAAGAATCCCCAAGTAAGCCCTCACCTGCTAGCATGCAGAGCAGTGCTGCTTTCCCTGGACTGCACTTTAGAACCAGCGGGGGAGTTTTAAAAATAAGTTTCTGGACCTGGGCCCCGTTGCCAGAGATACTGATTTATTCGGTCTGGGTGAGGTCATAGCACTGCTAATTTTGTTTTTTGTTTTTTTTTAAGTATCCCAGGAGAATCTATTGTGCAGCCAAGTGGAAAACTACTCCTCTGGAACAGTGGTTCTCAAGTTCAGTAGACATTAAAATCACCTGGACGGCTTGTTAACGATGGATTTTCTGATTTTGCAGGTCTGGAGTGGGGCCTGGGCTATTGTATATTTAACAAGCTCCAAGGTGAGGCTGAAGCCCTTGGCCTGGGAAACCACAAGTCACAAACCACTGATTGAGAAAGTACTGGAGAAGATAAAATAATAAGTATGCCCTGGGACAGAATAGTTGGGGGAGCCACTCAGGAAGAGTGCGTGTATAAGTGCATATGTGCGTGCTTGCATGTGTATGTGTGCGTGTGCACATATTTGGTGTGGATTTTAAGTGTGCTAAGCACCCACTCTACACTTGGGTGGTATTTTACATACGGAATATGATTCCTTTTATCCAGCAGCCTTTGCACAACAAGGATTTTTGATCTTTAGTTGTTTGGAAGACATACTAGAGAATCAGGGAGGTGGTTGGTTTGCTCAAGCTGTCAGTACACGGCACCCGCTCCCCTCACTCTCTAAGCCCCATTTTCCCTCTTTCACACTCACCCTCCTTTCCTCTCCCTGATCTCTGTTCCTGCTTCTGATCTTAGGTGACTCTTGTAAGAAGCCTTTGGAGTTCTCACCCACCCTCCCCACTAAGTTCTGTGAAAGTGGAGCTGGCTTTGAGACCCCTGCCTGGCACCCAGTGGGGCTTAGCTAAGATACCTTGAATCAGCTCGAATAGAGACTGCAGGCTGACTAGTCCAAATAGGAGAATGATATAATTCATGATTTTGCTTAGCTTAGCATCATCCTATACTTTTGATGTTTTGACTGGGACCTTTGTAAATTATAGAAGACATTTTCAGGACCTTACCACTTATCTCAAAGCCCTCAGGCAACATTTCCAAGGAGTAACTTCACCCTTTTGGTCCTACCTGTCTTTCTGAGCCTTCTTTTCACCCGAGTGTCCTTACCACCCAGCAGGCCATGACCTCAGTCTGACTTGCATGAGTCAAAGACATTGACTCTATCCAGATGGTTCCCAAACTTCCCTTCCATCCTCTGCATCCATACTGAAAGCATCCATTCTGGAAATACACAGCAGCACTCAACTAATGCAGAAAATTAGATTATTGAATTAATTTACACGCAGATGTAAATGAGGCTTGTTACTTCATTGCAGTCCTGAATTTTAAAGAAGAGCCTGTTTTCCCAGCAACTCAAATGTGTGGAGATAAATTGAGTGTGGAGAGGAGGGTAGGATGGACATCAAAAGCTATAGGCCCTTTCCTGACCTCCTTACCTGGGCTGCCCTTAATTTGTCTGTCCAGGACTAAATACATAACTAGATTTCTGGCCAAACCATCCATCTCCTCACTGCCCTCCAGCTCTGCCAGGAGGCTGCAATAATGCACATCACTGCTTGGACTGGCACGCCTGAAAGCTGTGAGTCTTTGAAACTTCACATCTCAAATCTGGAAGAAGGCCTTAGGTATTTCATTTAGTTTTCCCCCCTCTCAAGAGCTTTAGGTTTCATTTATATCAGGATTTGCAGACTGCTGTTGCAGGGGTTTCCAGCAGCTGCTTTAAGGGCTTGGCAGCTCCAGGCATTTCCTTTGCTCACATCCAGGCATTGCCGCGGGTTCTCGGGTGCAGAGCTGCTGCAGGTCTGCCCCGGCTCTCCTCTGAAATGTTGGCAAGTAGCATTGCTGCTTGTCCGGGTGGTGGCCTTTCCCAATTAATGTTTCCACTCGTGGCAATAGGCTGGCTGTTGAGAATGATTTCTGAAAACTGTAGATATCAAAAGAAGCAGATGCGACTAAACTTCCTGCCAGACTTAAATGATTTTCTTTGCTAGATAAAACAGTAATTCTACAAGTTATGTGTCATGCAGTGACTTTCAGCAAGAAAAGCTATGGTTTAGCCTTGGGTTAAGATAATGATGCGGAAGGAGAGAAGTTCTTTATGGAGCACACCCTTTTCCCCTACAAACCCCCCAAATCCAGTGGGGTAATTGGTCAGAAGTTTATTTTCCACTTGTTTAGGAGTAAATGGAGGTGCTCCTGGCAATGTTTTTGGTTGGAGATTCCATTCTTCTACATAGTGATTCAGAAACCTTGGCTCTTGCCTTCTCATGGCCCCTTATCCACCAGCTCAGTGGTTTTCAACCTGGAGTATGATCAGGATCACCAGGAGAGCTTGTTAGGACACAGGTTGCCCAGCCCCAACCCAGAGCATCTGACTGTGTAGCGTGTAGTGTGTAGTAGTGTGGAGTCACCTCTCAGTTCCTGCCTGTCTTTCACACAGGAAGAGCCCTTAGCTAGAGGGGTCCTTAGCTAGAAGACCACCCCATCCTTCCCCTCCCCAGGGCCCTGCAAACCATGCTTCTCCCTTTGTGCTACTGTCCTGTGCCTAGATTGTTCCATCCTTTCTTTCATCTTTGGCTATGGCTAAGAAAAATAAAGATGGTAGGAGGAGGAGGAGATCAGCCTCTCATTTATCCTGTGTGCAAAGCGAACATTTAAATACGTTCTGGAGAAAGGGAACACGACCTTCCATGAAGATTCATAGTGAGGACGTCGAGTGATGTAGAAAAGTAATCAGACCCTAGCAGATACTGTTGGCTCCCCCAAAACTCCTCTCCCCTTTCAGCATCTAAAGTTCATGCTGGGAAGCAGCTGCCCAGTCAGGGACCACATATCCTGTCCCCTCACATCTGGGTGCATCCATGTGACCAGCTCCTGCCATTGGAGCATGAGTTGAAGTGATACCACCTCTGGACTTTGGTGGCTGAGGAGCAGGTGTGCTTCTGCTCTCCCTCGTCCTCTTCTGCTGGCTGGTTTTAGGGTCTTGATCCCCTAACCAACTGCATCAGTGTCATTTGGGGGCTTGCTCAGTGTTTAAAATCTTGGTCCCACTATGCACTACTGAGTCAGATGCTCTGGGTTGGGGCTGGGAAACCAGTGTCCTAACAAGCTCTCCTGGTGATCCTGATCATACTCCAGGTTGAAAACCACTGAGCTGGTGGATAAGGGGCCACAAGAAGGCAAGAGCCAAGGTTTCTGAATCACTATGTAGAAGAACGGAATCTCCAACCAAAAACATCACCAGGAGCACCTCTATTTACCCCTAACCCTGTGGAAAATCACCTTCTAACCAATTGCTCCACTGGGCTTGGGGCGTTTGTTTATTAGAACCGTTAGCATTACCGGAAATGAAATGCAGAGGAAATGGGTGTCTTCGTCTCCTAGATCTGCTGTAAAAAAGTGCCCTCAACTGGGCGGCTTAAAACAACAGAAGTGTTTTGTCTCCCAGTTTTGGATGCCAGAAGTCTGAAATAAAGTGTTGGAAGGGCCATGCTCCTTTGGATTCCGCGGGGAAGAATCTGTTCCCTGCCTCTCCTCTGGTGGTGGCCGCCATCTCTGGCGTTCTTCAGCCTGTGCCCACATAACCTCAACCTGTGTCATCACGTGAGCTGCTTCTCTCTGTGTGTCTGTGTCTCCTCTCCCCTCCTTATAAAGATGCCAGTCATATTGTGTTAAGGTCCCACTCCACTCCAGTGTCACCTCATTTAACCGATTGCAATTGCCCTATTTCCAAATAAGGTTCGCAACCCCAGGTACTTGAGGTTAGGACCAACTTATCTTTTGGGGAACAGAATTCAGTGCAACAGGGTTGTAAATCCTCCTGCTACACAGAGGACAAGATTGTAACTTCATTAGAGCCACAGCCCTGAGACTCTGATGCAGCCCTCTCTACCACTTTTCCTTGGGAGGAAGGAACAAAGGTTGTCATGACATGTGCTGGCCTGGACTAACTATAATCTATTGTGCATTCTAATTGAATTTAACTGCTTGGAAAATTTTTCAAAATCTTTTCCAGGAACTTCTTAAAAATAAGAAAATAATCTAGTAATTCTATCAGTGTAAAATCTTAATTGAAGAATCAAAATCATGGCTACTTACAGGGAGAGAGAATGGGAAAGGATATACGTCGGAGATGATCTCTCTATGTGACATTTTTATATTATATAATGCTTGTGGTATGAATGAAAGATTTGTCCCCTGTGCGTCAGGGCCAGGATAGTGATTGAAGGCTGTCACTCACTTGGAAATGAAGTTACTTCTTGTATTAACATAGAATCAGAGTGGGAGACCAACAGGCAGGATATCTCTCTTGACTTCTCCTTATAGGAAGGTGGTTCTTGTAAGACTGGAGGTAAGATGGAGCCTCACCCTGAATATGGTCCAGGAGCTAAGGGGTGCAGAACCCACTAATTCGACTGCTCTCTGATATAGTTCAGGTACTGGACCTGGAATGGGCTCTAGAGAGCCAGTAGAGACCCACACACCATTGCTTCTTTCAAAGGGCTTACCCTTGGGTGAAATGGAGACTTATTGTTCCCCTTGGGACAAGATATAGAAGGTGTGAACCCAAGAGAAGGCCTGCTAGGTAGGAGAGGCTCAGAACCTCTCTACCCTTTGTTAGTTAAACTGGTTTTAGACTTCTGGTATTGTTGGGGATTGAATTATGTCCCCCCAAAAAGGCATGCTTGGGCCCCAGGCCCTGGTCCTGTGTATGAGCCCGTTTGTAATAGGATCTTTGAAGATGTTATTAGTTAAGATGTGCCCAACCTGAACATGTGTGGGCCTTGATCTGATAGGGCTGAAGTCCTTAAAAGCAAAGGGAATTTTGCAAGGAGGGAGAAGCCATGGGGAGCAGCCAGAAGCTGGAACCCAGAAGGAAGGGAGAAGATGCCCCCTTGTGCAGAAGCCAAGGAACCCCACAGATGGCTGGCCTGCCTGAAGAGACCTACCCCAGGAGCACGCAAGCCCATTTTATGGTTTTGATTTTAGCAGTGAGAAACTAAAACAGGTATGGTTTTAATTTTCACTCCATTTCTGTCGTCATTGCAGTTTAGTGAAACCTTTAAACAGCTCCCTCTGCAGTTATATTTGCCGTCCTGAGGATGTAAAGGAAGCTGTTGACTGAGCACACTGTGTGCCTACATGCCTCCCCTGTGCGAGTCCATTTAACCGTCTCAGTAACCCTGTGATGTCACTTTTGTTATCTCAATTCCAAAGATGAGGAAGCAGAGGCATCTGGAAGAGAATGTCATGTGGCTGGAAAACGGTAGAGCCACGATGCAAACCTCGGCAGTCTAGTGTCCTTCTGGAGTGTTCTTAAGCACCCCTGCTTGATGTGAGAGGAATCATAATGTATGGATCTGTATTGAAAGTAGCCAAAGAGGTGGGCAGATGGGTGGAAAGATCTGCTCTTCAATGGTGAACAGAGGGTGGGCAGGAGGAAGAGGTGGTAGTGGAGGGGGAGGCTTCCCAAATTAAGCAGGTCAATCAATAATACAACTGGGCCCACTGAGACAGACTAATTTTTAATCAGGTGGCTGTATGATTATTGGCATTGTTCTTTGTATGTTATAATGCTAATAATAGTAACTACCCTTCATCCAACGCTTATTTGCCAGAAATAACACTAACAGCTTATGTAAATATAAGGTACTTCCTATTAGCTGCATTTTGGCAATGAGAAAATCGAGTTGGATTACTTAGCTGAAGTCCCCTGACTGTTAAGCCAAGCTTCATTTAGACAGAGCAGCTCATCAGATGGAACGGTCCAAGAAAACTTCCAAAAAATTGGTCGTTCCGTAACTTTCTGGTGAAGTAAACACACAAATGGGAAGGCCTGGCTCAGGGCCCATCTTGTCCTGGCTCTCCCCTCTCAGTAACTCCCAGTTTTGAGGGTCATCAGAAGAAGATGTATTAGTCAGCTGATGCAAAGTACCAGAAATTGGTTGGTTTTTATAAAGGGTATTTATTTGGGGTAGAAGCTTACAGTTACCAGGCCATAAAGGGTAAGTTATTTCCCTCACCAAAGCTGTTGCCACGTGCTGAAGCAAGATGGCTGCCCTTGTCTGCCAGGGTTCAGGCTTCCTGGGTTTTTCTCTCCTGGGGTTCATTTCTCTCTGGGCTTAACTCCTCTGTTTTCTCCACAAGGTTAGCTGTGGACTATGAGGCTCTATAGGCTTTGTCTCTCTCCACAAGGTCAGCTGTAGAATATCAGGCTCGCCTTGATTTTCTCCAGGCTGAGCTGCTCTGCTTCTCTGTGTACTTACTTCCTGGGCTTCAGTGCAAAACTCCAACATCAAAACTCCAACTAACTCCTCTCCTCTGCCGTATAATTTTATCTGTGAGCACCTACTGAAGTGACCCAGTCAAAGCCCTAATCATAATTGAATCACACTCAGGTAGAGACCAGTTTACAAACATAATCCAGTATCTATTTTTGGGATTCGTGAACCATACTGAACAGCTACAGAGGGTTTCAAGGTGGCGGTGACCCACGCTTGTGTGTGGTTAGTGCCTTCAAGCCGTGTAGTCAGTTGTTGGTCCTTGACATAGTAATTATAACTTCTCCAAAACTTGGGTTAAATGTTGATTTATTTCCTTACAAAACTACCTCTCCTTTTTTAGTGAGTGTGATCGTATAAATGTATACATGAACCAAAAAACAAAACAAAACAAAACACAAAACCGGCCTTGTACTTTATTACTAAGAGTCAGTATTCAAGAATCCATGCTTCTTTTTACCAACCTTTAGTAAAATAATCCTTTGGTAAAGATAAAGTAGAAGGAAAAATGTCTCTTATAGTCTTATAGTCCTGGCTCCCATAATCCTAGAATTTTCTTTACCATCTTTTTTCCATATATAAACATGCTTTTCTAATTGTAATTACAGTATAATCACTGTGTATACTGCTTAAGCATCTTGATTTTCTTTATTATTTCATACTCTTCTTATATGAAAATTTTGATTGAAAATATTCCACTAAACCAATGCTCCCCAATTAATTATTTCCTTCTTTCGGTTTATTAAAATTATTTCCAATTTTATCGAATTTTAAATAAGATGCAGTGAGTAACTTGGTGCATAAAACTTGGTGCTATTTGAAATTGTAAGGTCAGTATGCATTATAGAAGCAGAGAGGGTAGGGTGTGAAAGCCAACAGATCTGAGTTTGAAACATGATTTTGCCACGCTCCAGCCGCTTTGTGGCTTTCAGTGGTTGATATCTGTGAGCCTCATTTCTTATTTTTGAGTTGAACTAATTTCTACCCCATAGAATTGCATGATTTTGTTGTATTAAAGGATACAATAACTTTTAAAATTTCTTACCACAATGCCTGGGTTGTAGTTAGGCACTTTGCAAGTGATAAATATTATTACTGTAAACTAATTTCCCCAAAGCGGAAATTCTAGGTCAAGGGTTACTGACATTTTTCCAGGATATTGTAACCCACTACCAAATTACTTTCTAAAATTTCTGTAGAGTTTCATTTCAAATGAATGCTAGGGCGTGTTTAACAACTGTGGCTATTTGTGCAATTTCTTTAACTGCTGTAAATTCTATACATTCCAACATTACCTGTATTTCCTCTTCTGTGAGTTTTCTGCTCATATATCCTTTGTACTGCATTGGAATCAATAAACAGCGATTGAAATTCTAGTTTGTGTCAGTACTGCACATTAGTACTGCAGGGATGACTGGGTACAGTATTTGCCTCTTTGGAACTTTCCTTGTAGCAGGGGGAAGCAGGAGTGCATGAATCAATATAATTGAGCATGATGCACCCAATAATGGGCACCGGTACAAGCAAAGAGGAAAGCAGGATTAATTCCTTTGGCAATTTATCTCCAGATACCTTGGGGATATTTTAAATTGATTTGTGAGTAGTTGATCAGTTTAAATTTCAAACTAACGAGCATTCTCTCTGTGTCATCAGTGCAAATGACAATGGCGAGTCATGATCCCAGATTTTCTTCCTTCGTCTACTCTCTTCCAAAGCCCTTTGCATTTTCCGTCTACACAAATATGTGAGATACTCCTCATATTGTGGAACCCAAGGAGATGGATTTGACAAAGAGTTGGAGGGTAGGGACTGCTTACACGAAGCCAGTAGAAGAGCCACCCCCATAGTTGACATTTTCCTAGAATATTCATAAAGAAATAAGATATTCACTGAACCTGGAAAATCAGGTGTGAGCCAATTGTATTCAAACTCTGAAAAGAATGGTGAAACAGAGGCCTTAACTGAATTTCTAGAGAGGAGGTTGCCTGTTAGGTTATGGGCAGGCATCTCAAACAATTTTGTTTACATTCAAAGAGGCAGATCTGAGGCTGGAATATGTGCATTCCAGGGAAAGAAAACTTGAGTTTAAGGACCCGGGCCAGATCTTCCTATCCATGTGTTTGCTTCACCTGACATTTGAAACAGAGTTTTCAAGGCACTTTGTAAAGTAGCCCCTGAGTCTGCTCTCTTAATAATCTGTTAAAGCCAAGAGCATCACATTAGTGTTTCCTTGGCTCTGAGACCCTCAGTTTCATCTTCAGGCACTTACAGAATTATCTTGGGTGACTTAGGTTCCCAGCTGATCCTGACTCCATCACCCGCAAACCAGTGCCAGTGGAATCTTACCTACTCATTGCATATTGAGCTTTAGCATGTGAAGAATTAAGGCCAGTCATCTAGTTTAGTTCAGGGGTGACTGATGGGCTTTTGGTCAGCAGTGACACATCCTGGTCCCAGGTCCACACCTGAAACCAATTGAGAGACGGGACAGAAGCAGGAGGCAGGTGGATGGAGCTCCAGATGCCCTCTTTTTGTTTTGTTTTGTTTTATACTTTTAACTTTTATTGTTATTGTTAACTTTCAATTTTGGTACAATTTCAAACTTACAAAAAGTTACAAAAATCATTCAAGGAACTCCTCTAGACCTTTTATCCAGATTCATCATTTCATCATTTTTACCTCATGCCTCAAGCTCCACTGCTCCCTCTCAATCTTTCTCTCTTTCTCCTCTCTCTTTCCTATAACCATTGGAGAGCACGCTGGTAATCGTGCCTCTTTTACCATTAAATACTTCAGTGTGATTTTTCTAAGAACAAGGATGCTCTGTTATATGATCACATACATGTATCCAAATCAGTAAATTTAACATTGGTACCATTGATGTGGGCTATGGGTGGGAGGCTTTGTCTCTTCAGAGATAACCTTAACCTCAACTGTCTGTCCTGACTTGTAGGTGTGGAAAGGTAAGAGGCTGCAGTCCTGCTCTTGGTGACCATGGCAATGACTCCAGTCCCAGGAAGCAACTTAGTAATGCAAACTCTATAGACGTACCAGTCAGTCCAGGGAAACTCTGATGGTGGTGATGCCAAAACTTAAGGGAACTTGGACTTGGCCTCGAATGGGAAATATAATATAGCCTGTGCATAAATTCAAAATCATCTAATTCTATATCCAAGTGTGCCTAGTCTCTAGAAATCCAGTTAAGTGATATGGGTTTTGAATGTTCAAAAAGGATGTAAGACTGAATGTGTGTTCAAGGTTGCATCCTAATGGAATGTGGGCAAGATGCTAATTCAAGCTCACCTGAGTGGGCGATATGTTAATTCAAAACCTACCTGGTACTCAGGCAAAGACTTAACTAAGAAAGAAAGTAGTTTTCTTTCATAAAAGCACCATTTAACTCCTCACCCTGTATAAAAGGAACTTGAAAATCTTGTTCCAGTCTTGGGTTTGAAACAGAAAGCTCCCCAGTCCGGCCGGCAGTCAATAGACCATTTTTCCTTCTCAGAATCATTCCTGAGTCCTGGCCTTTCTATACGCAAATAATTGAACCTCTCTCAAATTCTACAACACCATGCTATTAACTATTTCAAATTCCATATTAGCATTTTGTCAGGTCCACACCTGTGTTCTTTATAGTTCATTATCCCTTATCTCCCCACTAGAGAATCCAATCCAGAATTCACATTAAATTGCTCCTAACATTTTTTTAAGGTTATTGATGTTGCAGAGAAGTGGGGTGTGCACGGTATTGAAGGCCAGGACACGAGAACTCTGAGAAGGAAGTTGGTTTATTTTGACCGGCTGGACTCGGGGGACTCTTGTCCTAATAATAACCGAGATTGAATAGCATTTTTTGGTCCCTTTAATACAGAGGTCTAAGATTAGGGAGACAAAGGGTGATGGTATGCAAACAGACTTTTGGTTAGTTTCTTCAGTGTTTGATCTGAGTATCACATAGGTTATTTCCTCCAGGTGAGTTGGACATTCCCCACATTCCAAGCCAGCTTGGATTTAGCAGATCTTCCACATTCCATCTGGATGCAACCTTGAACACACCTTCAGTCTTACATCCTTTCTGAACATTCAAAGACTGTAGGGCCTATATTACTTATTTGGACTTTTAGGGACTAGGTACACTTGGAAACAATTTTGAATTTATGCACAGGCTATATCATTGATATTAAAAAATAGATGCCGTGTTTATATGATGGAGTCTCTGGTAGTGACGGTGGCGTAGATGGGTGGCAGCCATGGACTTCTATTAGTGAACCCCAGAATCATTCAGAGCTGGATCGCCAAAGCCCCACACTACAGGAGTTCCTACTGAGAGACCTGCCTACAGGTGAGGTCTCTCTAGACAGACAGGTGCCAGCAAAAGGGTAAAGAAAAGAGGATGTGTCATTTTCTTCTCCCAAACTCTCTTCTCAGCTCAGTCAACCAGAGCAAGTGGGAGAGGAGGACTGAGAATCCACAGCTGTGTTACTCCAGTGATGGTTTCTCACCCTTGGCATGGTCAACCATGGGCTGAATCCTTGGTTGGTAGACTGTCCTGGGCATTGTAGGGTGTTTAGCACCGTCCCAGGTCTCTACTTATTAGATGGCATAGCTCCACCCATGTCTCTGGATTGCACAGTGTCTCTGGGGCCAGAAGGTCCCAGCCGAGAACCACTGCTCCACTGTCAGATCCCCCCCAGTGGAAGGAACGCTGGGGTGGGGAGTTAAAACTGCAAAAGATACTTCGAGTCACACCCTTGCAGTGTCAGGCAGAATCCATAGCCCTGCTCCGCACACCCATCACCGCCTGTTTATACCACCACCCTCCTAGTCCCCCCTCCCCCCTTCTTATAATTACTGTCACCTGTGGAAGTTTATGAGGCCCGCAGGACCTGGCAGTGGTAGGTGAGATTTTGTATACTCTCAAAACGCATGTTTTTCCTCAAAATCCACATTCCAGGGGGCATGGATTTATTTGTAAATAGGACCTTTTGAAGAAGTTAGTAATGATTAAGCTGAGGTCGACTGAATCAGGGAGGGTTCTGAACTATAATATATTACTGGAGGCCTTGGAAAGAGAAGACCCTGGAAGCCAGAAGTAGGGTACGACCCCACAAGAAGAAGGTGGAAGAGCAGATATGGGGGAGGGAGGGAGGGGACGAGGAAGGGAGGAGGGAGGAAGAAGTCACCATGTGACAGAGTCAGGGATGCGCAGATGCAAGCCAAGGGGCCCCGAGGAGTGTGGCAAGCCAGCACTGGAATGCTACAGACTTTGGGGACAAAGTATTGCCTTATCAACACCTTGACTTTGGAGTTCTAACTCTGAAACCGTGAGCCAATGAATGCTTGTTGTTTAAGCTAACTCAATGTGTCAAACAGTCCTGGAGAACGGAGACAGTAGCTTTGTGTGCCTTTCAGAGTGCTTGACAAAGTCCTGGGCCTAGCATGGGCCTCTTGCGTGTATTTGTGGAAAAGTGGTAGTTTTAGAGATCATTTTTCAGGAACTGGAAGAAAAAAAGAATATAAGAGAACACTTTTTTGTATTGATATTTAGCTCTCACTGTAAGCCCCCAAGTCACTTTCGGATTCATCTGACCTGCCAGAAGCGTGGGTCTTACCCTTGGCCCAAGGCAGAGACTCTTCCAGTGGTGTAAAGACGAGCTATCCTCACCGTGTGGTGATGGCGCCTCCTAATGGTATAAAGACTGGCCAACTTCCTATACGTGGGGATGGCTCCAGGCCCAGAACTAGCACAGAGTATCATTAAATACTGATTATACACATAAATTGCCTTCTTCACATTTTGATTCCCTCCCCAAAGTGCTTTTTTATGTCATCATTCTTATGCTTTCATCTTGGATTCAAACTATAAGCTTCCAGTTTTATGACACCTGTAGTTAATTAGGATGAGTTTAGGGCAAAATGTAAGTTATTTAGAAAGTATGTTCACTTTAAATTGCCTTAATAATTGCCCAACAGTTATTATTAATTACAGAACCCTTTCCACATCAGAGACGAAACCTCCAAAGATTAAACTGTAGAATCGATATTTCTATTACAAGCCAGAGATATGAATGTTCCTTAATTCTTTCATGCTTTCTCATAGACAAGTGTGAGAACCATACTATGAATTTTCGAATCAATTTTCAACCCCCACCCCTGTGGCTTTGCCAATACATCAATCCTTCTGAAACGTTCCAATAATAGCCTCAGGGCTGGGCAAGTCTAATTGTTAAACGATCTACTTTATATGGTGGCAAAGTCTGCCTGGCTTTCATTTTGGTTCTTCCTTCTTGAGTGTCCCAGAGCCATTCGTAACAATTAATCCTCTTGCTCATGGCAGAATCATCAGAACCCTGCCACCACAGCTGTCCCAAATTGTCTCCTGGGGTCCCTGAATCATCTTTTTTTTTCTCTCCATGGGCTGTTACTTATCAATGCCCTGCCTCAACTTCCTCATCTGTATAATGAAGATAAAGAAGTACCTGCACATGGGCTGATGGGATTACAGGAGGTAGTGAACCGTGTCAGCCAGGTACTCAAGGACTGCTGCTTCTTGTTAACATGGTTCTCATTATCATTGTTATTGTATTACCTCTGTTTAGGTAACTAATAAAATGTTAAATATACCATGATTAGTACAAGTCTAATTTCATGTTACTGAAGAATTTCCGTAAGGCTGACATTGATCCATTCCTGGATATTTCTTCAGAATATGTATATTTACTACGTGCATTGCTGTTTCCACGCATTCCTTATTAGAATTTTGATTTGTTGCCTCTTTCATTCTTCTCGTCTTCTAGCCTCTTATATTTCAAAGAAATGATTAAAAAATATTTAAATTATTTTTAATGCATATTATTGATCCAAATATGTAATCATGAAAATATTTCTTGTAATAGTGACTTGGGATCACATATTACCTTTTACTTGCTCAACATTTGTCTACTGGTAATACAATTGTTTTATAATAAAGTGTAACAGTATCCATGTTAGGCCATGGCAATCATTGTCTTGGGTTGCCTGCACTATATTGTTACTATGACACTGCAGCCACCCTAAAAAATGCAAATGAGCAAGCGTGCTGCTGGCTTAGACTCTGGAGTTGTGTGAGCCTGCATTCTAGCCCCTACACTATCCCTGCCTGCACTTGGTGTTGCTTTGTCAACCATCTCACCAGCATCTTAGACCAGAGGACCATAGCTGCATCCAGACTGTCTGGGCTTGTGGCCTTGGGCATTCTTTCATAGCTGTATGGGCATTTTTTCCTCCTTATAATACCCTCCCAGATGAGAACTATTTGTCTTTATAAATATGACTACTATCAAACGCTGGAAAATGCTGCCTCTTCATGCTCCCGTTTGGAAGTGAGTGATGCTAGGTTGGTTTGAGTTAAAATGTTCCAGGAATAACTTTCAGACATTACAGCTAAATTTTACTTTCAGAAGTCATCACGAAGGAGATATTTTAAATGTCATACAACTTTAAGTTTAAAAAATGTTCTGCAGAATTAATTTGGCAACAGCAGCCAGCCACCCCAACCCCAACTTTCTAGAAAAGATGTGCCTCCAGGCCATTTCTCCAAATGAAGTGTCAAGTGCAAATCAAGTCAAATTTCCAATGTGGGGTAATGGACTCCATTTTATCACCTTCTTCTGTGCCCCAGGGACCTTCTGGGCCCTGCAGTTAGGCAGTGTGTATTAGGTTTATTAGGAAAGAGAGCTGAGTGGCTTGGGCTTCTGCTAGGGGAAGCCCAAGCTTCATTTCAAAGGTTCTAGGGTTATTAAAGGTGCATTTAGTTGCTTTGAGAGAGTTCAAACTCGGATCTGCTGTGAATACTTAATAGCAAGAAGAATGTGATTCTTCTCTTTGTAGAGATGTTTTATGACTCAGGAAATCCATTCTAGTGTGATAGGCAAATAGTCAAAATTTAATGAATTCCAACTGAGATTTGGTTGCTCAAGGAAAAAAAAAGCGTTAGTGCAGCTGAAGATTCACATTAATGCCACAGCGTATTTTGAACATGTTACATTTTCACCAGGAATTCAGGCCTAGAGGATGTCTTTAGAGGAAAGCACGCTGAAAACTGTTTTCTGGTTTGGTTGTTTCAACCCTTAATCACAGTTTTAATTTTGGGAAAAAGTACATAAAGGTAGATAATTAGGATTCTCCAGAACAACAAAAAAATGAAGAGGAAATAACTACTAAGACCAAGGCATTTCAGTGGCAGAGTTTTTTTAAATTTTGATTTGATTTTTATGATGTTTTAATTAAGGATATTGCTACTGAATCTTGATCTGTCTAAATCTAAGAGATTGAAAGGATTAAAGAGACCCAGTATCTACAACTTTGAAATGAACCCCAAGGATAATGCGGTATGAGTAGCTAAGCACAAGTTTTTGTGAAAGTCGTATATCATTATTTGACAGCCCTGTTTAGTTTGGGGATTTTGACCTTTAAGGATTTGGATGCAGAATTGATATATATTTTATGTAAAGCATTCAGCATAACTCTGAAATATAATTCATATTTAACAAATGTTAGCTGTTTAATTATACTAAAACAAAAGCAATAACAACAGAGATTTAAACTATATTTAAAGTTTAGCAATGCATTTAGTGATATTTTTTTTTGGTAGAAAGTGGGCTAGCAAACTTTCAGCAATTTTAGTTTTCCACCAGTCAAGTAGGAATTAAAGTACTGTTGTTTATAGATGCTGTAACTGTAGTACTGCCCTGACCATATTAATGTGCGATCTTGGATAACTAACTTCCTTCTGTGCCAGAAGCCTCTGTTTTCCCTCCTAGTACAATGCATAATAATGAACAGTTGGATGATTAAATGAGACAATGGTGAAAGTGCTTGAGAAGGGATAAAATGTTCTGTAAATGTATAGGTGGTGTTATAAATTATATTATGGTGGCATAGCAATTTTTAAAATGTCATATTTCATTGAGATCTATCTATTTCTATTTAAAATTGAATTTAGTGTTATAGTCATTCATTTAAGAAGTATATATTTTCTGGTGCATGCTAGAAATTATTCTAGGCATTGGGGATACCTCAGACGAGAAAACCAACCAAAATATCTAAACTTTAGGAGTTAAAATGTTAGGGGGCAGGAGGACAGTGAAACCAAATATAACAGAGAAGTAGATTTTATGGTATGCTGGAAGGTGTCAGTGCCACGGAGGCTGAGGGGATGCGTGCTCATGGCAGTGGAGGGGCTTGCAATTTAATATACAGTCGGAGCGGGCTTCACTGAGAAAAAGATGTTTCAGCAAAGACTTGGAAAGGTGAGGAAGTGAACCAGGCTGGTTCTGTGGGAAGAGCATCTCAGGTAGTAGGAGAGACATGTACAAAGACCCCAAGCTGGGAGCCAGTGTGGGGATCTGGAGTGAAAAGAAGGCTGCATGCGAAGAGTGGCAGGAGATGACCTGAGAGGAGGAACGATGAGAACAGATCACAGAGGAAGAGATGGGCAGTCCTGGAAGGTCCTCAGGAGGCAGAGATGCCCTGACATATGTTAACTGGGTCACTCTGGCTGATGGGTTATATGTGGATGGGGCCACGGGTAGAAGCAGGGAGAACCCGTTGGGCACCACTGCAGAAATCCAGGGATTCTGAGTATATTTTGAAGGTGGACTTCCTGATGCATTAGATGTAAGGTGGAAAAAGGGATATCAAGAAGTACCCTAAAGGTTTGCAAGAATGGATGGCCACTTTCTTTACAATTTTATGGATAGAGCATTTTTATGGATACTTTGTATAGTTCTGATTTATCTCTTTCTGAAATATTGATAAGTGTGAATAGAATCATGTTGAAGAGGAGGAAAGCAAGCTGATTTTTTCAATGTGATGTTTTAAAGATGATGAATCCCAGAACATAGATGTAATTAAGAGGACCAGGCAACAAGGACTACAATTTATCAGGGTTCCAATCAATGGAATTTTAAAGACTTGATTGTTTGAGATTCCAAATGAGCCTCTGTAGGTGGGACTCTTGCACCCTAATTCTATCACTGAGGGCCTGCAGGGTGTCCTTTTGCGCCTCGCTGACTGATACAAGGTGGGAACCGGACTTGCTCTGCTCAGCACGTGCAGAAGGCATCGCCCTGCTGAAGGCTGGGCTAGGGCTGCATCTGTGCATATTCAGAAATACAACACCTGCAAACTTGATTTCTGTGTGCACTTTTTCCTTTTTAAATTGTTTCTTCTAATATTTAGCTCCATATTTCTAAATTGTCTGTTCACATTAAAATGCTTAATTTTTCAGCACTAGATATCTACTTAATTTTATGGATGATGAATGTCCCCCCTCCTTATCTTCTATTCTTTCTGTATAATGATGTTACCATTTTGGGTTAAATCAATATTACGGTTTAAATTATTATAACTATGTAAATATTAGCTTCAGCTGAGCCACATGGTATATTGTGAATACTTTTCCTTTCTATTACAGCTTTGTGTTTTCCTTAGGATTAATAATCATCTACTTCTTTGTATACTTAGTTTCACTATATGTGTTACTAATTCATCCCCTAAAACCTCTGATGGGACTTAATACATTCAGACACATCAGGGCTTTTGAATGCTGATTTTTCTGGGAGACACCTCGTGGGAACCTTATGTTCTGCTCCCGTATGGACTGGTTTCTGCTACAGCATTGTTATTCTAGGCTCTTCCACAGTCACTCTGGAAATGATCTTGGTTTCTCTCCCATGTAAGAGTTTCTGTTTCCTATAGATCTTGCTCAGTTTGCTGCCTTTTTTTCCAAATGGAACTTATCCTCCAGTGACATTTTTTGTATTTTAATTTATTTTAAATTAATTTAATTTAGCTTTAGATTACGTAATGATACATCAAAAATATAGGCGATTCCCATATATCTCATCCCCTCTCCTTCCCCCACTTTTCTCACTAACAACATCTTTCATTAGTGTGGTACATTTGTTGCAATTGATGGACACATACTGAAGCATTGCTACTAACCACGGTCTATACTGTACATTATAGTTTACACTTTGCACTGTATAATTTTATAGGTTTTGGCAAAATGTATAATGGCCTGTGTAGCAGTTTGACATAATTGATGAGTTCCAAATAGAAATATTGGATTATGCTTGTAATCTGATTTGTACCTGGGCATGACTGAGTTATGATTAGGGCATTGCGTCCCCACCCCTTGGTGGGTGGGGAGTCACAGATAAAAGGCATGGCAAAGAACAGAGTTGGGATTTTCTGATGTTAGAGTTTGATGCCGAAGACCTGGGAAATCAGCATCCAGAGGAAAGAGAAGCCAGCCCCAGGAAGGAAGGAACCTTGAAACCAGAGTAAAGCAAGCCCCAGGAGCATAGGAACCCAGGAAGCCTGAACCCTGGCAGATGTCAGCAGCCGTCTTGCTCCAAATAGATGTTGGTGAAAGAAGTAACTTATGCTTTATGCCCTGGTATCTGTAAGCTCCTGCCCCAAATAAATACCCTTCATAAAAATCAACCAATTTCTGGTATTTTGGAACAGCACCCCTTTGGCTGAGTAATACAGCCTGTATCAATTGTTGCAATGTCATGCAGGACAATACCAATGTCCCAATAATGCCCCATGTTACACCTATTTTTGAGTAAGGGTACAGTGGAGGTAAAAGCTTTGAGGCAAAATTATTTTGGAGGTTAGATTCTATAACTCCTTAGGGCAGGAAAAATGAAAACCTGAGTGTCCATGAGTGTGATGAAGTGCTAGCCAAAGAAAATGATGTGGAATGTCCTCTTGGTCAATGTGGCTAATCAAGAAGAATGTGTGTTCTTTTATCCTTCTGCTTCATCTCATTTCATTTCATTTTAATACTCAAGTTGAAGGTTTAATTACTGAACTTGGATTTCACATTTTTATGTTGAGGTACTCTTGCATTCTCTGGTAATAATTCCTTTTATTCTTTGATCATAAGATAGGTGATTCAATTGACTT
Organism: Dasypus novemcinctus; assembly: GCF_030445035.2. Classification (NCBI taxonomy): domain Eukaryota; kingdom Metazoa; phylum Chordata; class Mammalia; order Cingulata; family Dasypodidae; genus Dasypus; species Dasypus novemcinctus. The sequence continues at coordinate 162,108,289 of NC_080676.1, read as the reverse complement.
CAGTTAATTTCATCCGACCCTTCTCTTTGATAGTCTCATTTTATTGTTGCTTTGCTGCTTTGTTACTATTTCATATTGCTGTGTTTCTGAACATTGCTTTTAGCAATTCTCGAAAGTGTTGCCTTTTAATTCTGCAGGAAACGACTGTCAACATTATTATGAGATGAATCCTGTTTCCATTTTTTCATCTAATTTTCTTAATTTATAATTCTTTGCATGAATCCTGCACTTATCCCTCTTTTGTCATTTTTTCCCATTTGTATTCCCAAATTTTATGCTTCCAAATACTTAGGAGGAATTTCCATCCTTTCAGTTTATTTATGATTTATTACTTGTGAACATAATTCTCAGAGTATCTTCTGCTCCTTCAAAATTGCTAGCCACTTTCACCCCTTTTGAAACCATTGAGGTGAAAATGTAAATGCTGCAAAGTGGCAAAATACATATTATTTATTACAGCATCTATATACTTCTCTGAAAATGTACAATCAACCCCCTGCAGTGCTAATGAGAGTGACTGTCATCCAAACAAAGAGAAAGACTTTATTGCTAAAATAAATTCCCTATACACCATAGAAATAATTCTCTAGAAGTGTATTGCAAACATTATTTTGACATTTTCTGGGTAAAATATTAGCATTTTTTCTTATTTTTTTTCTCCAGAGCTTTGTAAAATGCATACCAAAATTTCTTTCTTGCAAAATATCGGATAAAAATGACTATTCTTTCACAAAATAGCTTAAAAAAACCTCAGAAATGTTTTCCTCCTATAATATCTCAGAAATTCTTTATCTAGGTCACTTATCCTTGTTGTCCCTATCTATACATATAAATCTAGGTGAAAGTAGACATAAAATCTAGATTAAATATCATTCCTTAAAAGGAATTTCTTCAGTTACATATAGTATGGAAAGCACAATATTTTTCTTTTAAAGCTATCTTTCATTTATTGAATAAAAATTTGGGGGCTTCTATTATGTACTTCTCAGTACACTAGGCACTGTGAGTAAGATTGCATCATCTAATACCTACGGCCCCTCTTCTATATTATAGACTAGTGGGGGAACAACTATAGTACAAGCTATGAAGCCAAGAAGTAGGACATGGGATCTGTGAGTTAGAATACCAGGAATGAATTCCTGAGAAACTGATGTTTAAGCTGGAACTCAAAATATGAGTAGGAGATAATTGGGCAAAGGATGGTGAAGTATTCCAGACAAAGATTCCAGCATCTGTGTATTTCCTGAGTTGGGATGGAGCTTGGGGACCCCAGAGACTGAGTAGACCAATGTGGTTGGAGTCCAATAAACCGTGTGTAGGAGGTAAGATTGGATATTTTTTTGTGGACAATTTATTAATATCAAACATGGAAGAAGGTTAAAATCTCAACAAAAAATATTGTTATGTTACCCTAATGGCAGTTTAGCTTAATACTAAAAAACAGAGACCCAGCCCTTGGGTCTCCATCTTTTGGATTTGTCCATTTCTCCTTTTAGTTCTAGCAGATTTGTTACATGTACTTCCAAACTCTCTTATTATGTGTATAGATACTTAGGACTTCTTGATGAATCAACCACTTTATCACTAGGAAATAACCTATCCCTGGCAATATTTCTTACTCTGAACTCACTTTGATATTTATACAGTCATTCTAACTTTCTTCTGAGTAGCGTTAGCATGGTAAAATTTTTCCGTCCTTTTGCTTTTAATCTGTTTCTTTGCATATATATAAATATATATATAAAATACAGTTAGGTCTTGATTTTTCATTCAATTTGACAATTTCTGCCTTTTAATTGGAGTATATAAGCCATTTACATATAATGTGATAAGTTAAGTTTGAAACTACCATCTTGATAATCACTTCCCTATTTGTCCTGTTTCCTCTCTTCCCCTCCCCTCCCTTCTCGTTCCCTCCCCTCCCCTTTCTCTTCCTTTCCCTTCCTTTTCCTTCCCTTTCCTTCTCTCCTTTTAGTTTAATGGAGCATTATTGTTGACTTGCTAAGTTTTGTTGGTTTTTCTGATTGATTGCCTTAAGGTTTATGAGCTTTTTATACTAACACAAATGACAGTAGACTAATAATAGACACCTTAATATATAGTTGGAGGACTTTATAACAGTAGCCTTTCATTTTGCACCTCCCTGTTTTTATGCTAGTATTGTCATTTATTTTATCTATCTATCTATCTATGTATCTATCTCTCTATCTATCATATATCCCACAATGCTTCATTTTAAAAATATATTTTTTAGAGAAATTGTGAACTTAGAAAACAATCATGCACATGTGTGGAATTCTCATGCAGCACCCCTCCAACAACACACTACATTGTTGTGGAACATGTGTTACAAATTATGAAATTATATCATCAGACTATTACCACTAGCTGTGTTCCATATCATACATTTGGTATATTTTTTCCAGCCCCCCCATTAGTAACACAGTACATCTTTGGTATTGATGCAAGAATATTACAGTATTGCTGTTAACTATAATCCATAGGTTACATTAATGATATTTTTTCCCATGCTTCTCTACATTCTTACCACCAGGCAATAGTGATTTACATTTGTTCTAGTTCATAGAAGGACACTCTTGTATCTGTACTATTAACCACAATTCTCATCCATCTCTGGGTTCACTATGTTATTCAGTCCCTAGATTATTCTATAGCTTTCTTTCACTTGACATTTAAATCCCTACATTACCCTTTTCAGCCACAGTTCCATTTATAAATCAGCAGCATTAGTTCTATTCACTATAACTTGTTACCATCATTTTTATACCTGCACTTTTACAGTCAAGGTAATTAAAATTTATATATATGTATATATATTAAGCATCAGTACACCTTCTTAGCCCTCCTTTTATCTCCTAATAACCTACTCTAGGTTTTAACTCCATGCATTTATTCTTCATATTTAGTTCATATTAGTGGGACCGTGAAATATTTGTGCTTTTGTGTATGGCTTATTTCACTTAGCATAATATCTTCACATTTCATCTGTGTTATCATATATGCCCCAATTTCATTTCTTCTTACAGTAGCATAGTATTCCATTGTATGCATATACTGCTTTTTGTTTATCCATTCATCAGTTGATGGACAGTTTGTTTGCATCTTTTGGCAATTGCAAATAATGGCACTATGAACATCAGTGTGCAAATGCTATTCTTGTCACCACTTTCAGTTTTTCTGGATATATTTCTAGTAGAGAAATTGCTGGATCATATGGCAATTCTGTATTTAGCTTCCTGAGGAACCACCAAATTGTCTTCCATAAAAGCTGCACCATTTTACATTCCCACCAACAGTGAAGGAGTATTCCTATTTCTCCACATTCCAGCACTTATTGTTTTGTTTTGTTTTTAAATAGGCATTCTATGTAGTTTGAGATGACATCTCACTGTCATTTTGATTTGCATTTCACTAATAGCTAGTGATAGAGAAAATTTTTTCATGTGCTTTTTGGCCACTTGTATTTTCTTTTTCTTTTGCCCATTTTAAAATTTGGATTGCTTGTTCTTTTATTGTTAAGTTGTATGATCTCTTTATATAGAATGGAAATCAAACCCTTACTGGATATTTTATTTCCAAATATTTTCTCCCATTAAGTGGTCTGTCTTTTCACCTTCTTGATGAAGTCCCCTGAATCCCAAAAGTGTTTAAGTTTGAGGAGGTCCCATTTATCCCTGTTTTCTTCTGTTGCTCATGCTTTCAGTGTAAGGTTTAAGAATCTACCACCTACTACCAGGTCTTGAAGATGTTTCCTGCATTTTCTTCTAGGAGCTTTATTTTTCTAGCTTTCATAGTTAGGTCTTTAATTCATTTTGAGCTAATATATGTATAAGATGCCAGATAGGGGTTCTCTTTGTTTCTTTTGGATATGGCTATCCAGTTCTAGCACCATTTGTTGAATAGACTGTTCTACCCCTGCTGGGTGGGTTTGACAGGCTTGTCAAAGATCTCTTGCCTATTGATGTGAGGGTCTGTTTCTGAACCATTAATTCAGCTCCATTCATCAATGTGTCTATGTTTATGCCAGTACCATGCTATTTTTTGTTTTTTTTTAACTACTGTAGCTAGGTAATATGATTTAAAGTCTGGAAGCCATTTTAAGATGTTTCTGGCTCTTCAGGGCCCCTTACCCTTCCAAATAAATCTGATAATTGTGTTTTCCAATTCTTTAAAAAATGTTGGTGGAATTTTTTTTTAATTCAGGATTGAATCTTTATATCAATTTGGTAGAATTGACATCTTATATATATTTAGTTTTCCAATCCATGAGCACGGAATGTTTTTCCAATTATTTAGGTCTTTTTAAAAAAGTTCTTATAGCAATGCATTGTAGTTTCCTTTACGTTGTCATACTTTATTTCCTTGGTTAGGTTTATTCCTAAATATTTGATTATTTTAGTTGCTATTGTAAATGAAATTTTTTTTCTGACTTCCTCCTCAGATTGTGCATTACCAGTATATAGAAACACTACTAATTTTTACATGTTAATCTATATCATGCTGAACTGATTTATTAGCTCTGGTAGCTTTGTTGTAGGGTTTTTAGGACTTTCTAGATATAGGATCATATCATCTTCAAATAGTAAAAGTTTCAGTTCTTCCTTTCCAATTTGGAAGACTTATTTCTTTTTCTTGACTGATTGCTCTAGCTAAAACTTCTAGCACTGTATTGAACAACAGTGGTGATAGTGAGTATCCTTGTCTTGTTCCCAATCTCAATGGGAAAGCGTTCAATCTTTCACGGTTTGAGTACAATGTTAGCTGTGGATTTTTCATATGTGGCCTTTATCATGTTGGGAAAGTTTCCTTCAATTCCTATCTTTTGTAGTATTTTTATCAAGAATACTGCATTTTGTCAAATACCTTTTCTGTATCAATCAATAGGATCATGTGATTTTTCTTCTTTGATTTATTAATGTGGTGTATTATGCTGATTGGCTTTCTTATTGAACCATCTTGCATGCCTTGTGTAAAACCCTCTTGATCATGATGAATAATTCTTTTAATTGGCTGTTGGACTTGATTAGTAAGTATTTTGTTGAGGATTTTTGTGTCTGTATTCATTAGGGAAATGGGCCTGTGGTTTTTCTGTTTTCATAAAATCTTTACTGGGTTTGATAATTAGGGTGATATCGGCTTCATAGAAAGAGTTTGGTCGTGTTCCTTCTTGCCCAATTTTGTGGAAATGTCAGATTAAGATTGGTTTTATATCTTCTTTGAATGCTTGGTACAACTCACCAGTGAAAGCATCTGGTCCTGGGCTTTTCATTTTAGAAGTTGTTTGATGACTATTTCAATATCTTTATTAGTAATTGGTTTGTTGAGATCTTCAATTTCTTCTAGGGTTAGTGTAGGTTGTTCATACATTCCTGAGAGTTTTTCCATTCATCTGCATTGTCCAGTTTGTTGTAATATAGTTGTTCACATTATCCTTTATGATCTCAGTTATTTATGTGGGGTCAGTAGTAATGTCACCTTTTATCATTTTAGATTTTATTTATTTGCATCTTTTTGTTTGTTTGTCAGTCTAGCTAAGGGTTTGTCAATTTTTTTAATCTTCTTGAAGAACTGACATTTGATTGTTAATTCTCTCTGTTGTTTTTTGTTATAAATTTTATTTCTGCCCTGATCTTTGTTATTAAATTCCTTCTGTTTGCTTTGGGAATAGTTTTCTAATTCGTCCAGCTGTTTAATTAGGTCATAGATTTTAGCTCTTTCTTCTTTATTAATGTAAGTATTGAGGACTATAAATTTTTCTCTTTGCATTGCCTTTGCTGCATCTCATAGGTTCTTATAGTTGTATTCTCATTGCCGTTTGTCTAGAGGTATTTATTGATTTCTCTTGCAGTTTCTTTTTTGGGCATTGATTATTAGAGTGTGTTGTTTAATCTCCATCTATTTGTGAATTTTACCTTTTCCACCTATTGTCGACTTCCAAGTTTGTTCCATTATGATCAGAGAAAGTGCTTTGTATAATTTTGATCTTGTTGATTTTATTTAGCTCTGCTTTGTGACCCAAAAAACATATGGTCTGTCCAAGGAAAAGTTGCATGAGCATTTGAGAAGAATGCATATCCTGATATTTTGGGATGTGGTGTTCTGCATATGTCTATTAGGTTTAATCCATTTATCATATTATTCAAGCTCCCTGTTTCTTTATTGACCCTCTACCCAGATGTTCTGTCCAATGCTGAGAGTGGTGTATTGAAATCTCCAAACATGATTGTAGAAATATCTATTTCTCCCCTCAGTTTTGCCAGTGTTTGCCTCTGGTAATTTGAGGCATCCTCGTTAGGTGTACATACATTTATGATTGTCATTTCTTCCTGGTGAGTTGCCCCTTTTATTTACATATAATGTCCTTATAATGTCCTTCCTTGTCTCTAATAACAGTTTTGTTTTAAAGTCTCTTTCATCTGTTATAAGTATAAGAAGGTACTCCAGTGTTTTGGGCTTTTTTTTTTTTTTGTTACTGCATGCATGGAATAATGGAATATATCTTTTTCTGGCCTTTCACTTTCAATCTATTGGTATTCTTGGGTTTAAGTTCAGTCTCTTATAGACAGCTTATAGATGGCTCATATTTTCTTAGCCATTCCACCAATCTGTGTCTTTTAATTGGGGAGTTTAATTCTTGGCATTCAATGTTATTACTGTAAAGGCAGTTCTTACTTCACTGATTTTGACCTTTGCATTTTTTCTGTCATATTATATTTACACTACTATTGTTACACTTTTAGTTACTTTTTCCAAGCTTTTCCCTCCTGTGTTTTCTTTTCAAACTGTAGTACTCCCTTTAATATTTCTTGCAATGCCAGTCTCTTGGTTACAAATACAGTTTCTGTTTACCTGTGAATATTCTAAACTTACCCTCATTTTTGAGAGATAGTCTTGCCAAATATAAGATTCTTGGCTGGCAGTTTTTCTCTTGTAGTATCTTAAATTAATCATACCATTGCCTTCTTGCCTCCATGGTTTCTGATGAGAAATCAGTACTTAATCTTATTGGTTGTCCCTTGTATGTGATGCATTGCTTTTCTCTTGCTGCTCTTAGAATTCTGTCTTTGTCTTTGGTATTTGACATTCTGATTAATATGTGTCTCAGAGTAGGTCTATTCAGATTTATTTAGATGGGAATACATTGTGCTTCTTGGACACATATATCTATGTCCTTCAATAGGGTTGGGAAATTTTCTACCAGTATTTACTCGGTTATTCCTTTTGTCCCTTTTCCCTTCTTTTTTCCTTTTGAGACACGAATAGCATTTGTGTTTGTATGTGTCTTGCTATCATTTAGTTCCCTGAGACCTTGTTCAATTTTTTCCCATTGTTTTTTTCATCTCTTATTTTGTATGTTTGCTTTTGGAAGCTATGTCTTCAAACTCACCAAAACTTTCTTCTGCCTTCTCAAATCTGCTGTTATATGCCTCCAGTATATTTGTAATTTAATTTATTGTACCTTTCATTCCCATAGGATCTGTTTTTTTTCCTTTGTATGCCTTCAAATTCTTTGTGCTCACCAATGTCTTTTTTTCCCCTTCCCCTCCCCTTCTCCCACCCTGCTGTTTTTTTGTTTTTGTTTTTGCTGTGTCCATTAGCTGTGTGGCCTTCTGTATATATTTCTCTTTTTGCCTTCTCTTCTTGTCTTTTTCCTCTAGGATTCCCTGGGATTCAATCCTGGATACCTCTGATGTGGAGAGAAGTTCCCTGTCAGTTGTGTCACCTCAGTTCCTGGTCTCTGCTGCGCTTCACCCTGACTCACCCCTTCATCTCTCTTTTGTTGCATCATCATTGTCATCATCTTGCTGCATGACTCACTTGTGTGTGCACTGGTTAACTGTGTGGGCATTCACACAAGCACTCAGCTCGCCATGTGGGCACTCAGCTCGCCACACAGCCACTCACGTGGACACTCGGCTTGCTGCTTGGGCACTCACCTCACCATGCACGCACTCAGCTTCGTAAAGTTTTAGATGATGCTTCTAATATGAGGACAATTTGCATGATCACCTCACCCTGGGGAATAGGTAGAATGATTTAAAGATGTTAGAATTAAATGTGCAATTGCTATAAGAAACCACCATGTTTATGTGACCATGCTTGATATTATTTCATAGAAGCTTGACATGCTAACCAAGTCTTTATGATACCATCAATTTATCTACTTTCCATTTGTCTCGGCAAGATAACACTCCATTTCTAAGCATTTATTCAAATACAAAAACATTTTGGAGCTTCAGAATCTCAGGGTTATGCTTTCTAAATATACTTAAGTAAGATATATTTGTTTCTTTTTGAAAAACAAAAATTTACAGAAGCAATTCATTTTACCCATTCATATATTCCTCTAAGATCAACATGATTATTTTTAATCCAAATGTCATTTCCATTCAAAATTAATATATCCAGTTTGCAAATCCATTGGTCTGTTTTAGTTCTCATGTTTCTTGTCCTCTCTGAAGCAGCTGACACTGTTGGAAACCACTGGTTGACTCCTAAAATGCCATTCTCCTTTTCTTTCTAATGTATCACTCTCTTTAGGATTTGGGTTATATCTCTCATAATTTCCCTTCTATGGTTTTGATGGTTCTTTCTTTGCACATTTCTTTAAACTCTTCTTTTTAACTTTTTAATTAAAGTATATGATACATACACACACACGAAAAATATACACAAAGTGCACATATCCTAGTGTGTAGCTCAACAAATTTTCATTACTGAATACACTAGGGTACCCAGCAACCAGATCAAGAAAAAGATAGCCTGTCGCCTGGAATCCTCTTGTGACCCCTTTTAGGATCTTTCCTCTATAGATGATCATTACCTGACTCTTGACACCATAGATTAGTTTTTTCCTCTTTTTATACTTTATATAAATGTAATAATACAGTACATACTCTTGTTATGTCTCTTTGCCTTCCTTCAAAATGGTTGTGCAACTCAGTATTTCTGATAATTGGGGATCGTAAAAAATTATTTTTATATAGTGTTTCATTGTGTAAATATATCAGAATATATTTAATCCATTTTATTATTAACCAGTCTTTGGGTAGTTTTCAGTTTTTGATTCCTACAAATAGTGATGCTATTAATATTCTAGTATGTAGTTTTTGATGAACATATACAGTAATTTCATTTGGGTGTATACTTTGGAATGGAATTGTTGAATCATAGGTTATGTATAGGGTCAGCTTTAGCAGATGCTGACGTTTTCCATAGTGATTTCATCCATTTATGTTCTCAGCAGTAGTGTATGAAAGTCCTGTTGTTCCACATTCTTGAGACACTCAATATATTCTGTCTTCTCTAATCTAGTCATTCTTTTAATGTGTAATGTTATATCCTGTGCCTTTAATATTCTTTTTCCTGATGAATGATGGTAACAAGTATTTTTTCCTTTTTTTTTTTTTTGCCATTTATTCATTTTTGTGAAATGACTATCCAAGTCTTTTGCTCTTTTTTTATTGGATTGTCTTTTTCTTATTATGTAATTTGGGTATAAGACCTTTGTCAGATATCCTCTGCCCATCTTTTAAATGTTTCCTACTCCTCAGGATCTATCTCTGGTCCCTGTGTCTCTTCCTGTTCTTTGTACTTTCTTTGGGTTGGTTCATCCATTTCCTTGGCTTCACCTTCCTTGACTGTGAACTCTCTCTCTGTAGTACTGGACCTCTCTATCCAACCTGCTATTGGGTTGTCCAAGAGTAGTGTCCACCTAACTTTAGTAAAACTGACATTGTCATTTCTTCTGCTTTCTATGTCCTCTATCTTTGTTAATGGTGAAACTATGCAACCTGCCATATATGCTACCAAGTTGTGATCATATGGACTCAGTCTTCTTAACTCCCATTACCTCATACCCCTGCACACAAATTCTGGTGGGACTGAATCAGATGTATTCATATAATTAGAGACTTTTTTTCTCCCTTCAAAGCACCAATACCCAAGGGCCCAAGGCAGACCTAGAATACCACAACGTCAGCCTAATCAGAGTTCTTGCCTCTAGTTTTCTTTCCTCACCTACCCAGTGTTTACTTTCTAAATTGCTAATGTGATAAACTTTTCTGGGTCTAAACTTCTGACTCCCTGTTTTTCAATAGCTTTATTGAAATATGATTCTCATACCTTACAATTAGCCAATTATAGTGTACAATTAATTGGTTTTTAGTATATTCACAGAAATATGCAACCATCACTGCAGTCAATTTTAGATTATTTTTATCACCTCAGAAAGAAGCTTTGTACTCTTTAGAAATCTCCTGTTTATCTCCCCATTCCTCTCCCCAGTAGTAAGCAACCTATAATCAATGTTCTGTCTTTATAGATTTCCCTATTCTGGATATTTCATATAAAAATGGGAAACAGAACCATATAATATGTGGTCTTTTCAGACAACTACTTTCTTTCAATTAGCATAGTGTTTTCAAGGTCCATCCATTTGTTTTAGCCTGGATCCATATTTCTTTCCTTTTTATGACTAAATAATATTACATTATATGTATATAGCACTATGTTCATCTGATCATTCATTAATGAACATTTGACTGTTTATTTTTTTGCTATTATGAATAATGCTGCTATGAATATTTGTGTTCAAGTGTTTTATGCACATGTATTTTCATTTCTTATGGGTATATACCTATGAGCAGGACTCCTTACTACCTGCAGGTTTATGACATGCTTTTTAGCTTGACATTTGATACTACTTACCGTCTTTATAATTAACAGCTTCTGATCTGTAAGCTTCTATATGCTTACAAGCCTTGATCTATGTTTCCAGACCTTAGCACAGTGCTAGGTACTCGGTAGGTGATAAATATTTATGCAATAAGTGAATGTGAAGAACCTCAAGCTCCTTCTTCAAATTGTAGCAATTTTGGTGCTGTAGTGAAGTTTCTGTTGTCCAGTGTTTTTTCACTTCTCTCCTATGACAATTCAGTGTCCTTACATTTTCTATACACTCTGCTTAGTTTTTCCTTCCTCCATTGAAAAGCCTATCCATCTTCCCCACGTTGGGTTAGTTTCCCTATCACTTATATGCTGTAGCATTTTGTGCTTAAGTCCATCACAACACTCAGCAAATAGAATTATAATCATTCTCTTTATGTGACTACAGCATCCTTTAGACCAAAGTTCTTGAGAGCAGGACACGACTTAAGGAAATTTGCATTACTGGTGCCTTGCACTGTCCTGGCACACAGTAGGTGCTCAATTAGTATGCTGCATGGATGGATAATATTGTCACTGCATACCCTAAAGTTCTCCCCACATCTCCTCTTTTCTGCTTTTGCCATATTTAAATTTTAAGGAGAGCAATATTGACTTATTTTTCTTCTCAGTGTTACATTCTTCTTTATGCTTGTCACTGGAGCCTTGGTTAACCATCTGTTATAACAATATAAAATATGGAGAAGTCTGTAACTGAAGGAGAATCCTCCGAAGCCCCTTACTTTAGCTCCCTCAGCGTTCGTACCTTTGAATTTTATACCCTGAATTCTACAGTAAGATTTTGCCAAATGTTTTGTTTAGCTTTATGTTATTAAACTGAAGTTATTTTCAAGGAACTTTTGCATACACACATAATTCACATTAAGATTTCCTGTGCTCCTACTGGAGGGAGCAAGAGTTACTATATTTAAAGTGCATGAGGCACCCCATAAAATGAAGTACTATTATATTGGCAGATGAATGGTCCCTTAGACAGAAGAAACAAAAGCTGTTGAAATATCATTTGAGTTTTCTTCTGCCTGTGGCCATATGATGTGTATCTTAGAGAATGAGTTTCAATTATTTTATTGAAGTCAGTGGTATAAAGTAGAAAGACTAATGTGAAATTACTTTAAGAAAAGGTATAAGTGACAGGCAGCTCCCATAGGTTGCTTATTTCTTTTAACAACTAGGATTAAAATTTTAGTTTTCAATTTTCTGCTGGTCATTTAAATGTCAAAATTGTTTCTTGGAATGTGCTTTATAATAAGAAATTATACATTTAGATTAATAACATTTCTTAGATACATTCATCTTTTAAAGACCTGCTGTTCTTACCAAGGCTAATTTTAGGACAAAAGAATCAATTCAACTACCATAAAATTTTATTTAGTTTAGAATTAACCAGATGGACAGAAGAGTAACGTGTGGGAAAAAAAAATATGGGTGGAATTAATTAGCCTTGAAGATTCATTTACCTTCCTAACAATATGGTTAAGGTAATGTCAGATGCTTAGAAAACTCAAACGTAAAATCACAACGTTGCTATCAACATTTTTGAATGAGTTGAAAACTGAAATGCTTGACATTTAAGTATGCTTCTGATCCAAGCTGATTTCTTAGTTGTCAGTAATTGACCTATTCTGCTTGAGGAAGCATCACTGAAGGATTTAGCTATGGTTGGGGAAAAAATTTGAAAATGGCAGCACCTCGATGTCCACCGCTGCCTCTCTTCTCTTTGAGTAAGATGCATGACTTTAAAGACGTAGATTTTCTCCACTAGCCTTAGTTTGCAGGCCTAGTGTGTCTTCTGATGCATGGCATCCACTCTGCTTCCCAGTTCAGCAGTGGTCAGAACTGAGCTCACTGGGCAAACCCCTGGTCACTCCAGCAGAGAGACCAAGGAAATGCAGATGGATGTTTCAACTGAGATCTAGTGCTCAACATTGTAGCTTCCCACAGGTTCAGCTTTATAGAATATAGGAGCCAGAAGCCCAAACTAATTTAGTGATGTGGAAAAGCTATCACCTAAGTGCGTAGCTGTAGAAAGTGAAACATCTGACTTGTGAGTGTTGTGGAATGAGAGAGTGAAAAGGAATGGAAAGACCATGCCAGCATCTAGATATTACTCAAATGCCTTCCTTGCCTCCTGCTCCTATTGTTCCTTTATCAGGACAACCTGAAATGGATACTTAGTGTTTAAACCACTGGTCACATAACTGTTTAACTACTTGACCAAAAGTAGGGCTAAAATGTGTGAGCACATTCCAGCATATCAGTCATTCACCCCCATGTGCCCCTCCTAACATTTATAACAGTTCTTCATAGTAGAGTTCTCTGTCTGGGAGGGGCTAAGCCAGGAAGCGTGTCACACTCAGCCACAGCAATGTCGTTCTAAGATATTACTGGAACTAGGTACCGATTAAATCTGTGCAATGCAATCTAAGCCACATCAGTGTAAAGGGGGAGGGCAGACCCACCCATGTTAGCTTTCTTGGTTTTCTGAACTGAAATCTATATTCCCTTTCGTCACACCAGGGCAAATTCCCCAATACATCTATTACATCTGTGAACCAAACATATCTCAATACCTTGTGGGATTCTTTGTCATTGATCGCTGCATTTACCTGGTATGCTTACCCCATTTCTGGTCAGTCACACTGTTAACTCTTCCATTCTGTATGGCACAAGTGGAAACTGGAAAATACTGCCCTCCCCATTCCAACAGTCAGAATGATTCTTGGACATCAATCTGATTGTTGACATTGTTGGATACAGGTCCACTGCCAATACCCTGACCTTTTAGGTACAAGTCGTTTGCCAGTACCCTGAAGATTTTGACCTTTGAGTGTGTGAACTTCCACATTGCCACTGAGACCATTAGTGAACAAGGGACAACTTAAAAGTCAAAGCAGAAACTGCCTTGGGCTGGTAGAATTGTAATGGGTAGTACTTGTGTCAAGTTTTCTTTATTGTATTACATGTGTACAGTAAAGTCATTGTTGATTTCTTACTCTGTTTTCAGACAATGGATTGTACTTTTGAAAATGCTTAATATATGACCACTTCCAATGTTTTTAAAAACTTACGGCTGAATCCATTGATAAAGAGCTCTCAAACTACCTACTAATCTTAGCAGCTTGACCTATCAACCACTTCTAGTTATTCATTCATTTAACTTCTCATTATTGGGCACACCCCAGATGTTAGGGTGTATGCCACAGGTCCTGGGAAAATAGGATGAGCAAATCAGCACCTTGTCTTCATGGGGGTTTCCATTCTAGTGGGGAAGACAAGGAATCAGTGAGTAACAAATGCATGCTATAATGTCTGGTAGTGCTTGGTCCCATGGAGGTAGAGCAGGGAGGGTATGGGCTGAAGAGTCATCAATGAAAAGTTGATATCCAGGATAATTTAATGTGGGTACAAAATACGAAATTAGGACGCACTCCCATTTTCCAGCATCAGACTCTCATCATCGTCTTTTGAACAATTTTGAATTAATCAGACTGAGTTTAGCCGCATGTGATTATTTTGCAAAATACCTTCTGAGGCTAGGCTGGTTGAAGTGCAGGTTTAGAAGGTGCGTTGTACTTACCAGTTCTTATGTTGTCTTCTTGTAGTTTTCAGTGAAGACCTGCACTCCAGCCTCTACTTTGTCAATGCATCTCTGCAAGAGGTAGTGTTTGCGAGTACCACGGGGGCCCTGGTGCCCTGCCCCGCTGCAGGCGTCCCTCCCGTGACCCTCAGATGGTACCTAGCAACGGGCGAGGAGATCTACGATGTCCCCGGGATCCGCCACGTCCACCCCAACGGCACTCTCCAAATTTTCCCCTTCCCTCCTTCAAGCTTTAGTACCTTAATCCATGATAATACTTACTATTGCACAGCTGAAAATCCTTCAGGGAAAATTAGAAGTCAGGATGTCCACATCAAGGCTGGTGAGTACCGTTGCTTGGCTTTCTTCCCTTCCTGCCTGCTGGGGTGGGATGGGGCCGGTGACAAGTACTTGAATCCCATTGTGAATGCTGAGAATCGGTGAATTCCCCCTCCTCAGGTCGTTCTGACACTGCTCGTGAGTTCTTTAAGAGTTCAGGGCATTCCTTGACTAGATTTAAGAGCACATTGTTGGAACTCAAACTTAAAGTTAGTGGTATCAAGTTGGTAAGGTCTAAGCTATGTCCCAACCTTATTCCTTCCTTCCTTCCTTCCTTCCTTCCTTCCTTCCTTCCTTCCTTCCTTCCTTCCTTCCTTCCTTCCTTCCTTCCTTCCTTCCTTCCTTCCTTCCTTCCTTCCTTCCTTCCTTCCTTCCTTCCTTCCTTCCTTCCTTCCTTCCTTCCTTCCTTCCTTCCTTCCTTCCTTCCTTCCTTCCTTCCTTCCTTCCTTCCTTCCTTCCTTCCTTCCTTCCTTCCTTCCTTCCTTCCTTCCTTCCTTCCTTCCTTCCTTCCTTCCTTCCTTCCTTCCTTCCTTCCTTCCTTCCTTCCTTCCTTCCTTCCTTCCTTCCCTTTCTTTCCTTTTTTAAATTGATTTTTGTTGTCCTTTTTTAAAAAAGATAAATAGATCACGTAAAATGTTGCATTGAAAAACATAAGAGGTTCCCATATACTGTGTCACTTGAACTCACAGGGTGGACAGTCCCATTGTCCAAATACAATTTTTTTTCCCACTTAATTTTTGGTTTTTATGATGAAGGTGTTAGGGTTGTGGTAATATTTTAGATTGTTTATTGGATGTTTGGAAACCTGGCTCCTCCAATTTTATGCTGATGCGCGTAAAGTAAAAGTGGTTGTTCAGAAGGGCAGGTGAAGGAGGGTGTTGCTCCCCATTGACAGCTGCGGTGCAAGTTTGAATAGGACGAGTCCTGGCTCTTTGTAACACTCTTCCTAAATGTCAGAATGTCTCTCTGGACTGATGTTAGGGTTTTCCTGGAATAGTCCATCAGGTGAAATATTTTCACAAGCTCCCCTTTGGCAGTGCAGGAAATTATCGTTCTTCATAATTTTTAGTTCTTTGACCTAGGTTTGGGTGCCAGCAATAGAGAAAAGGGAAGGATCACCCATCATATCTTATTGATCAGAATCCTAATTATAATTTAACATACTTCCTTGCCCATTCTAATCTAAAGGCTAGGATGCAGATGGACTCTTGAAACAGTACTGCCCATTCCCATATTGTATTTACAACTTAATAAACAGTAACCAGCTCTATGACTTTGGCAAATGAAAATAATTTCTGGTGACTGCTTATAGCTAAGATGGAGTAGAATTTGTAATTCTGTCTGAAACAAACAAAGCAAACAAAAAAGAAAATCCCAGACAAAACATATAAGCACAGTTTTCAAGACAAGGTATCAGGCAATGAAGGAAAGTGATGCCTAAAAAACTGGACAATAACAAGGGAAACCCTAAGATCGCTTCATCTTGCTGCCTTCAGCTTCCACATGGAGGAAAGGGGAATCCTAGTGGAGCCCAGGAGATTTCATGACTTGAAGAGATAGAGATGAGAATCTGGGGAGATTAAGGCAGCTAGAGTTGATAGGATGAAGTTCCATAGAGGAGAGAACTTCACAGAGAAGAGTCAAGAAGTCTGTGGATGGTCATGTCAGGGATTTAGCAGTGTCCGCATGAGACATGCATGTGAGGGAGCTAACCAAGGCTAGGAAAGAACCTCCCCAAAGAATGAGAGGCAACATTGCTTGGTGCTCATACAGATGTGGGAATTGTGCCTATTCTGTCCATTGAGATAGGAAGCCTTAATGATTCACTGAATGATGGGTAGGGCATTTATTTAGCCTTGCCAGAGTAGTATAGAATAATTCACCCTAGACAAAATGCTGTTCTGGTCTTGCCCAATAATTCTTAAAAGCAAGCCCCAATTAAGACAAATTGTTTCCAAGTAACTTGAAATGCAATGCCTGATATTCAAGTAAAGATTACCAGATATACAGAGAAGCAGAAAAATATAAATCAAGCAAACACAATCAGAATTGACACAAAGACTAGAATTAGTGTATAAGGGAAGTAGAATAATTTCATAATTTTATTCTGTATGTTCAAAAAGTTAAGTAAGACATAGTGATATAAGAAAGACTTGAATGAAACTTCTAAAAATGAAAATTACAATGTCTGAGATGAAAAATACAATGGATGAGATCAATGGCAGATCAGATTTTTCAGAAGAAAAGATTACAAAATTGATGATATAGCCATATAAACTACCCAAATTAAAACATGCACAGAAAAAAGAACTTAAAAAATTAAAAATAAATAAATTTTTAAATCGAAAAGGACTTTTAAGTTGTTCAACATAAAAATAATTAGAGTCCCTGAAGAAAAGAATGGGATGATATGAATTACTTGAAAATTTGTGGCCCAAAATTTTTCAAATTTGATAAAAACTCTAAACCCACAGATCCAAAGAGTGAGCTCAATGAACCACAAGTACAAAATATATGAAGAAAAATATAACAAGACTCACTGTAGTCAAATTGCTCAGGACCAGTGATAAAGAGAAACACCCAAATACAGGATGTTAGTTTGTGTAGCTAACAGAGATGTCACTTGTCAGAGTGCTTATGCCCATATAGAAGGGGATTGGCAGTTGGTGCAGCTTATGCTCATAAACTCCCAAATATGGTGTGAATGGTGGCCTGACAACTATGGTGTTACACGTTGTGCTGGCTAACTGCTGGCCCATAGTCCTCTCAGAAGGTTTGGCAGGGACAAGATCTATGGAGGCAAAGTGGAGGTAACTAGAGATAAATACAATGTGGAAAGTATTGATGGTCGGCCTGGTGTCTTCACTTGCTATTTGGATGCAGGTCCTGCCAGGGCTACCACTAGAAATGAAGTTCTGGAGGCTTTGAAAGGAGTGGTAGATGGAGGCTTGGCTGTCCCTCACTGTACTAAATGACTCCTCGGTTTTGATTCAGAGAGCAAGGAATTCAATGCAAAAGTACATCATGGGTCAGAATGTGGCAGATTATCCGTGTAACCTAATGGAGGACGATGAAGATATTTACAAGAAACAAGCCTCTCAATATATAAAGAACAGGGTAACTCCAGACGTGATAGAGGAGATGTATAAGAAAGCTCCTAAGAAAATACAGTCTATGAGAAGAAACCTAAGAGAGAAGTTACATAGAAGAATGTCTTGTTCCCAAAGAAAGGTCAACCAGAAGCAGGCAAGTTTCCTCAGAGCTCAAGAGCAGGATACTGAGAGCTAAACCAAGGCACAATTTTCTATGAGGAGCTTCCAGTTAAAAAAAAATAAAATTATCAACCAACCAACTAAACATCATCGTCAGTAATAACATTGGCAAAGTTGTAATAAAGGGTTTTTCAGACACACAAAAGCTGAAAAAATTCATCGGGAACCTATCTGCACTACAGCAAAACTTAAAGGTAGGCCTCTAGTCAGAAGAAAAATGATGCCAAATGGAATAAGATTTATGCAAAGGAAGGAAGAGCTATGGAAATGGTAACCACATGGGTAGATAAATATGATTTTTTAAAAAATTTAAATCTCTTTAAAAGATAACTGTTTAAACAACAGTAATAACAAGGTATTGTGGGATTTGTAATGTATGTAGAAGTGAAATATATGACAACAATGGCTTTAAGGCCAGGAGAAGGAACACAGAACTATAATATTTTAAGGTTGTTTTGCTTTATGTGAAGTGGTATTATATTACCTGACTATGGGTGGTGATAAGTTAAAGATGTATACTGTAAAACATAAAGCAACCATTAAAATAAAAAAAAATACAGAGTTATGACTAATTAGCTAACAACAGAGAAAAATTGAATCTATTAAAATAAAAAAATACAGAGTTATGCCTAATTAGCTAACAACAGAGAAAAATTGAATCATTAAAAAATACTCAGGCCAATATAAAGAGAATGAAAAAGAGGAAGAAAGAAACAAAAGTCAAATGGGGAAAATAGAAACCAAATAGCAAGATGCTAGAATTAATCTAATTATATCAATACTCACATTAAATGTAAATACCCCAGTCATCTGAATTAAGATAGAAATTGCCAGATTGGATTCAAACACTGCTTGTAAGAAATGCACTTTAAATATAAAAACATAAAAAAATGAAAAGTGAAAGGATGGGAAAAGATCGACCATATTAATCAAATCAAATTGAATCAATCTAATCAAAATAAAACATCAATAGAAAACTGGAGTAGCTATATAAATATCGAAATATATTAGAAAAAGAATATTTTCAGGTCTACAGAAGATCATTTGAAAAAAAAAAAGGGGTTAGTTAATCAAGAGGATATAATAACCATAAGTGTTTATGCATGTAATAGCAGAATTTCAAAATAAATGAATCAAAATAAGAAGAAACAGTCAACAGTTATATTTGGAGATTTCAATACATTTCTCTCAGTTAATGATAGAAATAAAATATCAGCAAAGATAAATAAGACTTGAATGACACTATCAGTTTCCTTGAATGTAACTGATATTTAAAGAACACTCCAGGGAAGCAGATGTGGCTCAAGTAATTGGGCTCCCACCCACCATATGGGAGATCCAGGGTTTCATTCCTGGGGCCTCTTGGTGAAGGCCAGCCGGCCTGTGTGGCAAACAAGCTGGTCTGAGCAGAGTGCTGGCCCATACAGGAGTGCTGGCCCATATGGCAGGCTGGCCCGAGCAGAGACCTGGCACAGCAAGATGACGCAACAAAAAGAGAAGAGAGGAGAGACAATAAGAGATGTGGCAACCCGGGGAGCTGAGGTGGCACAAGAGATAAAGCACCTCCCTCCCACTCCGGAAGGTCTCAGATCGGCTCCAGGTGCCACCTAAAGAGAAGACAAGCAGACAAATAAGAATGGACACGGAAAGCAGATACTGGGGTGGGTGGGTGAGGGGAGGAGTAAATAAATAAATTTTTTTAAAAAAAGAACACTTAATTCAACAGTAGAATACACAATCTCTTCAGGGTCACACAGATATTACCCAGATAGGCCATATTCTGGGCAGGTAAATTTGAAAAGCTTAAAATCATATAATGTATGCTCTTTAACCACAATGGAATCAAATAAGAAAGCACTACCAAGATATCTGGAAAATCTCCAAATATTTGGATACTGTATAATACACTTCTAAGTGATCCATATAAAAAGCAGAAGGAAAATAACATAATATTTTGACCTGAATGGATATGAAAGCACAATATATTAAGAATTTTGGGGATGCCACTAAAGTAGTATTTAGTAGGGAAAATAGCTCTAAAATCCTATGTTAGAAATGAAGGAAGGTCTCAAATGGTGATCTCAGCTTCTACCATAAGAAGCTATAAAAAGAGGAGCAAATTAAAAACTGTGTTAATGGAAAGGAAGTAATAAAGTTCAGAGGGAAAATTAATAAATTAGAAAATAGAGAAATGCTAGAGAAACTCAATAAAACCAAAAGTTGGTTCTTTGAGAAAATTAATAAAATTGATAAATCTCTGACCATACTGAACAGGAAAATGAGAGCGAAGACAAATAGTTTGCCAAAAATGAGAGAAGGACCATCATTGCATATTCTACAGATGTTAAAATTATGATGTGATTTTAGAGACAAGTGTCTCTCAATAAATTCACCAACTTAGAAGAAGAGGAGAAATTCCTTCAAAGACACAAACTACCAAAACTCACTTAAGAAGAAATAGATAACTGGAGTAGGCCTTCATCTATGAAGTGAATTGAATTTGTTGTTAGAAAGCTTTCCAAAAGAAAATCCTGGGCACAAACAGCCTGTCTATTGAATTTTTCAGACATTTAAGGAAGAAATAGTACAAATTTCAGTCAAACTCTTCCAGAGAATTGAAGAAGAGAGAAAACTTCTGAACATTACCCTGATAATAAAACCAGACAAGACATTACAAGCAAAGAATACAGATGCAAAAATTTTAGAGAACTGATTCTAACATATAGAAAAAGATAATAAATCATCAGCATATAGCTTTTATCTCAAAAGAACAGAAGGTAGATTTCATACTTGAAAATCAATGTAATGTAACAAATTAAAATATTAAAAAAACAAAAGCCATGTGATCATTCAAAAAATACAGAAAAAGCATTTGACAAAATCTAACACATATTTATGATAAACACTCAGAAAACTAGTAGTAGATCGAACTTCCTCAGTCTGATAAAGACCAGCTACAAAAATACTACTATAGCTAACATCATTCTTAATGGTGAAAGATTGAATACTTTCCTCTAAAATGAAGAACAAGACAAGGATATATGCTCTCATTGTACTGGAGGATCTACTCATCACAATATGGCAAGATAAAGAAATAAAATGCATCCTGCTCACAAAGAAAAGGTTCATCTGTCTTTATTTGTAGATGAAAATCATCTGTGTAGAAATTCTGATGGAATCTACAAAAGCTTCTGGAGCTAGTAAGTGAGTTTATCAGGATTACAGGTCACAAGATCAATACATGCATACAACATTATATTTCTATATACTAGCAATAAACAATTTAAGATAGAAGCTTCAAATTTTAATACTATTTATAACAGCATTAAGATCCAAGAAATACTTAAGGATAAACCTGACCAAAAAGTATAAAAGATTTGTACACTGAAATTATAAAACATGGTCAGGACAAATGAAATAAGATGTAAATAAATAGAGAAATGTACTTTTTTCATAGGTTCAGAAGGTTTAGTATTGTTAAAATGTCAATTCTCCCCAAATTATGTATAGATTATGTACCATCCCAATGAAAAACCCCGGAGGCTTTTTTAAAATAGAAATTGACAAGTAGCTTCTAAAATTCATATGGACTTAGAATAGCCAAAACAGCCTTGAAAAAAGAACAAAAATTTGGGAGGGCTAACACTACCTGATTTTAAGACTTATTTTAAAGGTAAGTATTACAAAGATAAGTAATATAACAGAATAGAGTCCAGAAATAGACTCACACATATATGGGCAACAAAAAAGCAAAGGCAATTAAGTGGGAAAATTTTAGACTGTCATTTAAAAAACAATGCTGGAAAAATTGTGTGTCCATATTAAGTGACCTTGAGTTACACAAAGATTTCTTAGATATGACACTGAAAACACAATCTATAAAAGAGCAAATTGTTCTATTGGATTTCATCAAAATTTAGAAGTTCTGCTCTTTTACAGACACTGCTATGAGAATAAAAAGACAAGTCACAGCCTGGAAAAAAATATTTGCAAAGGATATATCTTTCAGTCCAGAAATACAATAATGAAATCTTAAAGCAGAGTAATAAAACAAAAAACTCCATTAAAGTTAGAAGGTTTGAATAGACACTTTAGCAATGAAGGTATTTGAAGGCAAGTAGTGCAAGAAAAGATGCTTAAACAGCACTAGTCTTCAAGAAAATGCAAATTAAAACCACAGTGAGATCCCTCTTCACATTTATTAGAATGCCTACAATGGAAAAGATTGGGCCATAAGCGTTGGTGAGCATGTGGGGTAACTGGGTCCCTCATACAATGGTATAATCATGAAATGGCATACTCACTGTGGCATTTTGGCAGTTTCTTTTAAAAAAAATTTTTTTTTTTTAGAAAAGTTGTGAGTTTAAAGAGCAATCAACCATAAAATACAGGATTCCCATACACCACTCCACCACTAACACCTTACATTGGTGTGGAACATTTGTTACAAATGATGATAGCACTTTTTTTGCAATTGAACTAATTTTTTAACAGTAGTTTCCTGTGTTACAATTGATGAAAAAATTTTAAAATATTATTAGCTATCATCCAAGTTTACAGTAGGTGCATTTCTCCATATACCACCCTATTTTAACTCCTTATGTTAGTATTGTGCATTTGTTATAACTCATGAAAGAATATTCTTATATTTGTACTATAAACTCTAATTCATTGTCTACAATAAGGTTCACTGTGTTCTTCAGTCCTATACTTTATCTTTTAATTTTTATTCTAGTAATAAATATGACTTAAGTTTCCTCTTTGACACACATTCATGTATAATCCAGTTCTGTTAATTACACTCACAGTAATGTACCATCACTACCATCCATGTCCAAACCTTTGCAATCAACCCAAATAGAAATTCTGTACAAATTAAGCCTCAGCACCCCATTTTCTAACCCCAACCTATCCCCTGATAACCTATATTCTAGATTATAATTCTATGAGTTTGATTATTATGATTAGTTCATATCAGTGAGATCATACAATAGTCTTCTTTTGTGTCTGGTTTATTTTACTCAGCATAATATCCTCAAGGTTCATCCATATTGTTAGATACATCAGGACCTCATTCCTTTTTATGGCTGAATATTACTCCATTGTATGTATAAATCACATTTTTTGTCCATTCATCTTTTTTGTTTGTTTGTTTTTATTTTTTTTTAGCCTATTACTTTTATTTTTTTTCTTCTTTATTTTCTTAAAAATATGGAACGCCTCACAAGTTTGCGTGTCACCCTTGCACAGGGGCCATGCTAATCTTCTCTGTATCGTTCCAATTTTAGTATATGTGCTGCCGAAGCGAGCACCCATTCATCTTTTGATGGACACTTGGGTTGCTTCCATTTTTTGGCAATTCTGAATAATGCCACTGTGAACATCAGGATATAATTATCTGTTTGAGTTTCTGCTTTCAGTTCTTCTGGATATATACCTAGCAGCAGGATTACTGGGACATATGGTAATTCTATACTTAGCTTCCTGAGAAACTGCCAAACTGTCTTCTACAGTGGCTGCACCATATTACATTGCCACCAGCAATGAATGAGTGTCCCTATTTCTCTACATCCTCTCCAACACTTGTAATTTTCTCTTTTTTTAATAGTAGCTATGAAATATCTCATTGTGGTTTTGATTTGCATTTCCCGGTAGCCAGTGATGTTGAGCATCTTTTGTGTGCATTTTAGACATTTATATATCCTCTTAGGAGAAATGTCTATTCAATTCTTTGGCCTATTTTAAAATTGGACTGATGAGGTCTCTTTTTAGTTGAGGGGAGGATTTCTTTATATATTCTGGATATTAAATCCTTTCAGATATGTGGTTTCCAAATATTTTCTTTCATTGCGTAGATTGTCTTTTCACTTTTGAGATGTCTTTTGGAGCACAAAATTTTTAATTTGGGGGGGGGGTTCCATTTATCTATTCTTTCTTTCATTGTTTGTGCTTTGGTCAATATATCTATTCTTGTGCCAATACCATGCTGTTTTCACCACAGTAGCTATGTGATTTGCCTTAACTGAGGAAGTATGAGTCCTATTTCATTCCTTTTCAAGATGTTTTTGGCTATTCATGGTACCTTACTCTTCCAGTAAATTTGATATTGACTTTTTCATTTCTTCAGAGGGCTGTTGGAATTTTGATTGGAATTGGTTGGATCTGTAAATTATTTTGGGTAGAGTTGTCTTAACGATATTTAGTCTTCCAATTCATAAACCCAAAATGTCCTTCCTTTTATTTTTGTCATCCTTGATTCCTTTTAGCAATGTTTTGTAGTTTCTGTACAGAGTCCTTTACAATCCTCCTCAGATTGCCCATTACTAGTGTATAGAAATACCGCTGAATTTGCACATTTCTTGTGTACCCTTTAACTTTGCTGAATTTATTTATTAGCTCTAGTAGCTTTGCTTTAGTTTGGGGGAACTTTTTATACATAAAATAATGTCATCTGCAAGAATGAAAATTTTACTTCTTTTCCAATTTCGATACCATGTGTTTCTTTTTCTTGACTTACTTCTCTGGTCAGTATTGCCAGTACAATTTTGAATGACAGTGGTGACAGTGGGCATCCGTGCATCCATGTCTTGTTCCTGATCTTAGAGGGAAAACTTTCAGTCTTTTACCATTGAGTTTATTGTTAGCTGTGGGTTTTTCATGTATAGTTTTTATCTTGCTGAGGAAATTTCCTTCTATTCCTGGCTTTTGAAGTTTTTTTTTTTTGTTTTTTTTTTTTTTTTTAAGAAATGATGCTATATTTTGTCAAATGCCTTTTCTGCATAAATGGAAATGACCATGTAGTTATTTCCTCTTTGTTTTGTTAATATGGCATACTACATGAATTGATTTCCTTGTGTTGACCCACACTTGCATACCTGGGATAAAACCAACTTTATTAGAGTGTATTATTCTTTTAATGTGATGTTGGATTCCATTTGTAAATATTTTGTTTTGTATTTTTGCTTCTATATTCATAAGAAAATTGATCTGTAATTTTCTTTTCTTGTAGTATCTTTATCTGGGTTTGGCACTAGGATGTTGTTGACTTCATAGAATGAGTTCAGTAGTGTTCCCTTTTGTTCAATTTTTTGGAAGAGTTTGAGCAGGATTGGTATTAGTTCTATTTTTATTTTTTATTTTGAAATAATTTCAAACTTATTAGAACCATTGTGAAAATAATACAAACCCCATATTTGGAGATCTCCAAATATCCCCCGTGTACTCAGATCTACCAATTTTATCATTTTGCCAACTTTGTTGTATCAATCTCTCAATCACCTATCATCTATCTATCTATCTATCTATCTATCTATCTATCTATCTATCTATCCTCTGAACACTTGAGAAAAGGCTACACACATCATACACCTTGGACATATAATACTTCCATGACATTTCCTAAGAACAAAAATTTTCACTTACATAGCCACCTTAATGTGGGTATAAAGTTTACAGTCTATATTCCAATATTTTCTTATGTCTCAGTAATGTCCTTTTGAGCATATTCTCCTCCATTCTTAGATCTGACTGGTATCATGATTTGTATTTAATTGTCATCTTCTCTTTAATTGTAGAAACATTTTTTTAAGTTGTAGAAACATATATACAACATAATTTTCCCTTCCCAAGCCCTCCCAAGCATACCATTCATTGTAATTAATTGCATTCATAGTATTGCAGAACACTCACCACCATCCATTACTATCATTTTCCTTTCTTCCCAAACAGAAACCCTACATTCATTTTGCGTTAATTCCCCATTGACCTTCTCACCGCTCCAGTAACCTATATTCTACTCTCTGTCTTTATGACTTTGCATATTCTCTGGTATTTTCTTTGTCATTACTACCATGGGACTTAAACTTAAAATAAAAATCTGTAACAATCTCATTTGCTTTGATACCATCTTAACTTCAATAAGATACACAAACTATGTCCTTATTCCTGTCTGTCCCCCAACCGTGATGTGATTCTTGTCCCAAATTACATGTTTATACAGCATAAGTCCAAAACCACTGATTTATTGTTACATTTTATTCATTTGTCTTTTGTATTCTATGAGGAATAAAAAGTGGAGTTGCAAGTCAAAAATGCAATAGTAATGATATTTATACTTACCCATACTGTTATCGTTACTGGAGCTCTTTATTTCTTCATGCAGCTTCAATTTATTGTCTAGTGTCCTTTCCTTTCAACCTGGAAACCTTTTAGCATTTCTTGTAGGGCCAGTCTACTTGTGATGAAGCCCATCAGCTTTAGTTTATCTGGAATTCTGTTAATTCCGCTCTCATTTTTGAAAGACAGATTTGCTGGATATTTAATTCTTGGTTGGCAATTTTTGGTTTTCAGCGCTTTGAATATGTCTTCCCACTGATTCTTTGCCTGCGTGAGAGATTGAGAAATTGGCACTTGATTTTATTGAGAGCCCTTGGTATGTGATTTGCTTCTGTCTGGAGGCTTTCAGAATTCTGTTTTTATCTTTGGCATTCAACAACGTGATTATAACATGTCACAGAGTGAGTCTATTTGGGTTTATCCTGTTTGAGGTTCACTGAACATCTTGGATGTGCATATTTCTACCTTTCTTTAAATTTGGGAAGGTTTCATGCCATAATTCCTTTCAATATTCTCTCTGCTCTTTTCTCTCATTCTAGTCTTTCCAGGACTCCCATAGTGCATATATTGGTAGGCTCGATGATGTCCCACCGGTTCCTCGGGTGCTGTTCAAGTCTTTCCATTCTTGCCTTGTCCTTCTCCTCAGGCTGCTCGATTCCAGTGGCTTATCTTCACGTGTACTGACTGTTTCTTCTGTCAGCTCCAGTCTGCTCTTAAAACCCTCCAAGGAAATTTTTCTTTCCCGTTATCATGATCTTCAACTCCAGTATTTCTGTTTGGTTCCTTTTTAAAATTTCTCTCTCTTTATTGAGATTCTCGTTATGTTCACCTGTTGTTTTCCTGATTTCCTTTAGTTCTTTGTCCATATTTCCTTTAGGTCTTTGAGCATATTTAGGACCAATTTTTAAAAAACCTTTGTCTGGAATGTCCTGGGTCTAACCCTCCTTATATATGGTTTCTAATACTTTTATGTCCTCCTTTGCTTGGTCCATTATTTCCTCTTTCACTGTTAAGTTTTGTAATTTTTTTGTTGAAACCTATACATTTGATATTTTAACATGCTGTTGCTGGAATTTAGATGAGGTTTCTGTTTTCATAAACTTGTATCCCGCTAGTTTTCCTAGGGTTTTTCTTGAATGCTAGGAGCTGACAAAAAAAGAGAGAAAAAAAAGAAGAAGAAGAAGGAAAAATAAGAAAATACCTTTCTTTTGCTTTGTAGATCGACCTGTCCAAGTGCTGCCCTTTAGGGCTTATCCATATGTATTAGTCATCCACACATTTACACGGATACAAAGGTCCCCTCTTGCCTACGAACCACTTCTTCATGGTCCCACGTACTGCACTGTCTGTCCTCCAGGCAGCAATCCTTTCCCAGGCAGCGTGACTTGATTGCTCTCCCACAGCAAAGGAGAGCTCAGTGAGCGCCCCTCCATACACAGGGCAAGTTCTAGGACAGTGAGTCCGTCAGGTGACCGCCATACTAACTGGGCTCCCAGTATGTACACGAGGGTTACTCTGCTCCCCCTGGAACTGGGGTCAGGGAGCCACACTGGGAACATGGGCCAGCTCTGCACCCAGCTGCTGAGGATGGCGAAGGGGCCAGCCAGGGTGCCACAAGATACTACCACTTTTAGGTGGACTTTTTCTCGTCACTGCCATCCTTTCACTATTTTCTGGGGCTTTTAGAAAGCTGATTTCTGCCAGTTCTTGCCGATTGTTCAAAGCTTCTGTGGGGGGAGGGAGCCCTGAGGCATCTCACTCTGCTATCTTGATGGGCACAAAACTGCTAGCGCTATTTGGGCCAATGCAAGGATGCTAAATGCCCTGCAATGTCCGTGGCACCCCTACTGAGAAACACCGTTGTAGATGGATAGAAAATGTGGACTTGGTGGCAGGCTGGAGATGAAGATACATATGTACAAGTAGGTGTGCCTTCTAGAATTCCTTCAAATCCTCCCATGCCAGATGACTCCCTCAAAGAGTTTGCCTTCTTTGTTCTGAAGTCATATAAAGTTACTCTAAAGGAGCTCTTCAATACTTGTTAAGAGCAAAAGCAAATTAAAATTTACCTCCTTTCTTACAATGTATCTATTTATACGCAACCTAATACTGGTGGCTCATAATCATTCTTTTTCTTTTTACATCATTTTAAGTTGTAGACCCAACATTTCTTAAAGATTTTGATTTTTTTTTTGATGTTTAGAGGACTTATAAATGAAGCTAAGCATATCTTTTTCAAGATTCCTTCCAAAAATAGTTCTAATCAATATATAAGGTATCACGATGCTCTTTCCAAGATGTAAACAGACAGACCAACCACAAACAGATGAGCTGTAAGTTCCTCCAATTCCTGCCCAAGGTGACCTGTCCTTTAGAAATCCTCTCACCTTCTTCATCTTTTCACTTCAGTTCCCTCTGAGCTTCTGTGAGGTCTTTTAATCTTTCATAGCCTTTTTCTCTGACTTCCAAAACAGATGGGCTTTGTAAGCTGGACATACTATCAGTCCTCAAACCAAAAATCATCACTGCAATCACAAGCCTCTGTTACTGTAACAGCCTATAAAAACTTGCCTTCTGCATTACAGTTGTCCTTTCTCCTAGTCAATTTAGTTAACCCAGCTGCAAATGCCAGAGATAGAGCAGGATGCTGGATCTGTAACGTGGCTGCTGATACTAGATATTTCTGTATAATTCAAATGCCTGGGGAATGAACACAGAGGCTCCATAGGAAGGCCAGAAACATCTAATGCATTAGCCCTGATAGGGGCAGGGCCTAAAACGGAAGGATGTGGCTGGTAGACGGCACTTCGTGAGGTCGTCTGCTCCTGAGTTCCCAATTCAGACAAACAAAGGTATGGAGAAGTAGGTGAAGCGAAGTTTACCTCATGGAAGCCTTCCAAGGGGTCTTTAGCCATAGCAAAAAGCCTCATGATAAGATAACTAGATGAACCTACCTTGGCCACTGCCCGTGCCCAGGGGTCCTCACAGGGCTGCAGAGCGCGCTCCTAGACAGAGAGCGGTAGAGGAGGACAGAGGGTCAGGGCCGATGCCACAACACTCCACCATGGGAGGCACACTGCCAGGATTAGTACTAATTCTTCCTGGAATGATTGGTAGAATTCACCTGTGAAGCCATCTGGTCTTGGGCTATTATTTGTTAGGAGGTTTTTTTTTTTTTTTTTTGAAGGGAGATGATATACTTTAATTCAACCTTCCCTGTAAATACTCTTTTTTATTTTTATTTATTTTAATTTTGTTTTTTTGATTGTATTTTTTGAAGGTAGATAGATCACAAAAAATGTTACATTAAAAATATAAGTGGTTCCCACATCCCACCTCCCTCACTCCTCCCACACCAAAAACCTCTTTCATCACTGTGGCACGTTCATTGCATTTGGTGAATACATTTTGGAGCACGGCTGCACTACGTGGATAAAAGTTTTACGTTGTAGTTTACACTTTCCCCCCTAGTATATTCAGTGAGTTATGGCAGGGTATATAGTATACTGCATCTGTCCCTGCAATATCATTCAGGACAATTCCAAATCCCCAAAGTACCCCCACATCACATCTCTTCTTCCCTTGCCCTGCCCTCAGCAACTCCCGTGGCCACTTTCTCCATATCAGTGCTACAATTTCTTCCATTACTAGTCACAATAGTTTTATAGTAGAATACCAGTAAGTCCACTCTAATCATATTTTATTCTTGTTGGGAGGTTTTTGATGACTGCGTCAATCTCATTCCTTTTAATTGATCTGTTGAGGATTTCTATTTCTTCTAGAGTCAGTATAGGCTGCTCATGTGTTTCTAGGAGTTTGTCTACTTTATCTACCTTGTCTGATTTGTTGGCATACAACCTCTTAAGATCCCTTTTATGTCTTTGGGGTCATCAGTAGTGTCCCCCCTTCATTTCTGATTTTATTTGCAGCTTCTCTTTTTTTTCTTTGTCAGTGTTGTTAAGTGTTCATGAATTTTATTCATCTTCTCAATTAAGCAACCTATGATTTTGTTAATTCTCTGTGTTGTTTTTTTATTCTCAACTTTCATTTATTTCTTCTCTAATCTTTGTTATTTCTATCTTTCTCCTTGCTTTGAAAGTAATTTGTTGTTTTTGTAGTTTCTCTGAGTGTGCACTTAGGTTTTTTATTATAGCCCTTCTTTTTAAATATAAACATTGAGGGCTATAAATTTCCCTCTCAGCACTAATTTCACTGCATCTCATAAGTTTCTGTATGTCATGCTCTCATTTTCATTCATCCCAATATATTTACTGATTTCCATTGCAATTTATTCTTTGACTCAATAATTGTTTAAGAATGTGTTATAGCTTCCATATATTTTTGGATTTTCCAGTTTTTCACCTGTTACTGACTTCCAGCTTCATCCATTATGGTCAGAGAAGGTGCTTTGTATAATTTCAGTCTTTTAAAATCGATCAAGACTTGTTTTGTGACCCAACTGGTGGTCTATCCTGGAGAATGATCCATGTGCACTTGAGAAGAATGTATATCCTGCTATTTTGTGGGTACAGTGTTCTGTAGTTGTCTGTTAGGTTTTAGTTTATTTATCATATTATTCAAGTTTTCTGTTTCCATATTGATCTTCTGTCTAGATGTTCTTTCTATTGAAAAGAGTCATGTATTGAAGTCTCCAGCTATTATTGTAGACATATCTATTTCTCCCTTAAGTTTTGCCTGTTTTGCCTTGTGTATTTTGGGGCACTGTGATTATGTGCATAAATATTTATGATTGCTATTTCTTCTTGGTGGACTGTCCCTGTTATTAATATATAGTGTCCTTCTTTGTCTCTTATAACAGCTTTTGACTTAAAGTTTATTTTGTCTCATACTAATATAGGTATTCTACCTCTTTTTCCATTACTGTTTGCTTGGAATAATTTTTCCCAATCTTTTACTTTCAAACTATTGGTGTTTCATCTAAGGTGAGTCTCTTGTAAACACCATTTAGTTGGATCATGCTCTTTTTACATTCTGCCTCTCTGTTTCTTTTGATTGGGAGTTTAATCCATTAACTTTCAGTGTTATCACTGTATAGGCAGTACGTACTTCTGCCATTTTGTTCTTTGGTTTTTATATATCGTATCTTTTTTATGTACCACTTTTCCCTTATTGCAACCTCCTTTTCTGTATCTTTTGGGATGTATCTGACTGACCCTTACTCATTTCTGTTTCTGCATATTTTTAAAATACTTTCTTTTGTGGTTACCCTGGGGTATATATTACACAAACTACATTTATGATCTGCTAACTTGAAGAGATACCAACATAACATTCATAGCATAGACATTTCCTGCTCCCTTATCTCTTTATTTCTCCTCTTTATGGTGATTTTGTCCCACTTTGCACTTTACATTTTGCATGTCCATTATCAGGAAATTTACCTTTTTCTTGTTCAAATGTATGTTGACTCTAATAAGAATTAAAGAGTAAAGAATAGTTGTATATTGTGGATACATTACTATTGGATTTTTAAAAAATTAAAATATTTATTGAAATATATCACTCATACATAAATATACATAAACAATAAGTGTATAGTAATAGTTGTGAACTTACAAAACAAACGTATATAGCATCATACAGGACTCTCATAACTCACCCTACCACCAATATCTTGCATTGTTATTAAACTTTTTAAAGTTATGATTAAAGAACATTGTCAAAATATTACTACAAACCAAAGTATTTTCCCCAACCCACCCTATTATTATTATCTCTATATCATTTATATATGAACATACATAAAAAATTAAGCGTATGGTAAAAGTTGTGAACTTGCAAAGTTTGCTTTGTAACATCATACAGGTGTCCCATACATCAACCCTCCACCAACATCTTGCATTGTAGTAAGACATTTGTTACAAATTATGAAAGAATATTGTCAAAAGCTTACTACTAATTATAGTCGTTATCTTACATTTTGTGTGTTTTTCCCCAACCCACACTGTTATTATTTTTTAAATATATTTTTCATGACAGAGTTGTAAACATATAAAACAATCATGCACATGTGCAGAATCCCCAAACAGTACCCCTCTATCACACACCACACTATGGTGGAACGTTTGTTATAGATAAGATAATATCATCTGATTGTTACCAAGTCCATAGTGTACATTTGACTCACATTTTTCACACTGTCCCATTATCAACACAGTATATCTTTGGCATAGATGCAAGAATATTATATTATTACTGCTAACCACAGTCCATAGGTCACTCCAGTTGTATTTTTCCCATGCTTCTCCACATTCCCAACACCCTGCAGTAGTGATGTACATTTGCCCTAGCTCACAAAGGACACTCTTGCATCTGTACCATCATCCACAATTTTTATCCACCTCTTGGTTTACTGTGCTATTCAGGTCCTAGATTATTCTCTAGCATTCTGTCCATTGGCATGTACATCCCTAGACTACCATTTTCAGCCACCTCCCCATTTATAAACTAGGTGTTACTCACTGTTTGTTACCATTCACTCTATACATTTCTACACTTTTACAGTAAACCTAATTAAAACTTCTACATGCATTAAACATCAGTAGTCCATTTCAGTCTTCCTCTTATCTCCTTTAAGAATCCACCAGGTATCACCAGGTCTTGAAGATGTTTTCCTAGAATTTCTTCTAGAAATTTTATGGTTCTTGCTTTTACATTTAGGTTTTTGATCCATTTTGAGTTAATTTTTGGATAAGGTGTGAGGTAGGGATCCTCTTTCCTTCTTTCAGCTATGAATATTCAGTTCTCTCAGCAGCATTTGTTAAATGGATTGTCCTGCCCAAGCTGTGTGGGTTTGACAGACTAGTCAAAAATCACTTGACCATGCATGTGAGGGTCTATTTCTGAACTATAAATTTGGTTCCACTGGTGTATGTGTCTGTCTTTATGCCAGTACCATGCTGTTTTTACCACTGTAAATAGGTAATATGTTTTAAAGTCTGAAGATGAAGGTTCACTTTTCCTTTTTCTGATGTTTCTGGCTATTCAGGACCCCTTACCCTCCAAATAAATTTGATGATTGTGTTTTAAATTTTTTTAAAATGCTGGTGGAATTTTTATCAGGATTGCATTGAATCTGTATATCAATTTGAGTAGAACTGGCATCTTAATGATATTTATTCTTCCAATACATGAGCATGGAATGTTCTTCCAGTTATATAGGCTTTTTTAATTTCTTTTAACACTGAGTTGCAGTTTTCTGAATACAAGTGTTTCATATCGTTGGTTAAGTTTCTTCCTGAATATTTGAGTTTTATCTGTCATATTTTATTTTCACCACTCTTTTGACACTTTTAGTTACTTTTATTGATATAATCTTCATTTCTAGACTCTCTTCCAGGCTTCTCTCTCCTGTCTTTTCTTTTCAGGCTCTAGCACATCCTTCAGTATTTCCTGAATATCTGGTCTCTTGCTTTAAAATTCTCTCAGTTTCTGTTTATATGTGAATATTCTAATCTCACTCTCATTTTTGAAAGACAGCCTTGCTGGATTTAAGATTCTTGACTGGAAGTTTTTCTCTTGTAGTATTTTAAATATATCAGACCACTGTCTTCTTGCATCCATGGTTTCTGATAAGAAATCACCACTTAATCTTATTGGGTATCCCTTATATATTATACACAACTTTTCTCTTGCTCTTCTCAGAATTCTCTCTTTGGTTTTGGAATTTGACACTCTGATTAGTATGTGTCTTGGAGTCGGTCTATTTAGATTTTTTCAGATAGGAGTATGTTGTGCTTCTTGGACATGTATATATACGTCCTTCAATAGGGTTGGGAAATTTTCTACCATTATTTCTTCAGATTTTCCTTCTGCCCCTTTTCCCTTCTTTTTTCTTTCTGGGACACACCCATGACACATATGTTTGCATGCCTTTTGCTGTCATTTAGTTCCCTGAGACCTTGTTCAATTTTGGCCATTCTTTTCTCCATCTGTTCGTTTGTATGTTCACTTTCAGAAGCCATTTCTCCAAGCTCACCTATCCTTTCTTCTGCCTCCTCAAATATGCTATTATATGATTCCAACGTTTTTTAAATTTCATTTATTGCACCTTTCATCTCCAGAAGATCTGCTATTTTTCTGTGTATGCTTTCAAATTCTTCTTTGTGTTCATCCAGTGTCTTCTTAATATTCTTAATCTCTTTAGCCATCTTATTGAATTTATTAAGGAGATTTGTTTGAACATTTTTGATTAGTTGTCTCAACTCCTTTATGTCATCTGGTGGCTTATCCTATTCCTTAAACTGGATCATATCTTCCTCTTTCTTTGTGTGGATTATAATTTTTTGTTGTCTTGGCATCTGCCTTAGTAGAGTATTTATTCTGGGTGCAGTTTTTCTCTTTGGTTTAGGGCTTCCTGCCCTTTCTCCCTTGCTGCCTGTGCAGTAGGAACCAAAAATGTAGTTGGTGCTATAAGCTGTGGAGGCTCAAGCTGCCCTCATTGTCCCAGGGACTGATGAAGCTTATTCTAAGTTTCTCCTTTGCCAGGGGTAGGATGAGTCACAGCTGTGTGGAATAATCCCCAAGTTGTGCAGGCCTAGACTGTAGTTGCCCAGAGAGACTGATGAAGCTTCACACCCCTTTCTCCCCTGTCTTGGGTGGGGATGGAGTTACAGGTGTGGGCAGCAATCTATGCAGTGTGGGTCTAAGATGTCCGCAGTTGCCCTGGTAGACTTCCAAATATTCAATCTGTGCCAATCAAAGGTACCTGCAGGTACCTGGATAAGCTGTTGCGAGGCCCACCAGTTTCCTTCCTGCCAGAGGTGGGGCTGAAGCCTAGGCTAGGGCTGCAGAACTGATCTGGGTTAAAGAAACTGGTTCCTATTGTCACTGCGATTTTCGGTCAGCCTGGCTTCCCCTGATGCTGTGGGTGGAGTCAAAATGGTGCCCACTGACCTGTTCCCGACTTGGGCAGATTCACACTCTAGCTGTTCCCAAGGTTATACCTTAGGCAGCCCAGTCTGCTAATCAGTAGCTGATATTGGTAGCCAGCTGTCTGCTCCTTCCCTGTTTTTGGGAAATGGAACTTCCAATTACAGCCACAGAATAGCTCCTGGGGTGGATTCCACTGCCAAAGTAGGACAATCACCAGCCTCCATGGCTTGGCCAGTAATTTCCCTGAGAGGCGGGTGCAGGTCCCCCCAGTTTCCTCCCTGCCATAGGTGGAGCTGGGACCTAGGCTAGAGCTGCAATCTGACCTGGATGGAAAGAAGCCAGTCCCTACCAGCACTGTGATTTTCAGTCTGCCCCACTTCCTCTCGTGCCAGGCATGTTGTTAAGGTGGCAGTTATCAGTCTCTTTCTGACCTGGACAGGCTTAATCTTTAATTGTTCTTAGGATTCTACTTTAGCCTGTTGAATTTACTCATCAGTGGCTGAAGTTGGTGCCCAATCATCTCTTCCTCCCCTGTTTTTGGAAAGTAGAGTTTTCAATTCCAGCCATGAAACAATACCCAAGGTGGCTTGTGCCTCCAGTAGAGGATGAGCATCTGTCTCTGTGGCATGGTGCACTCTACTTAATAATCTTCTCTGCAAATAGGCAGTCTCCTCCTTCCATTCCTTCAAGGATGTTGCAGGATGCTCTTCTGGCCTCCTGAAGCCTCCAAACAGGTGCTTCAGCTAGCACCAGATAGCTCTGGGTGTTTATTTACTGCCCTGTAGCAGGAGCTGCCTCTAGGAACTCCTGCCAAATCCAATAACAGGAAAGAATATCAAAATAATTATGCTGAAGGAAAGAAGCCAGACTGAAAAATGTACATATTGTAAGATTCCATTTATGTAAAGACTATTGACAAATCTATAATGATGGAAAGCAGAGCAGTGGTTGCCTGGAAGAGAGAAGTTGAGGGATGGGATGGTATAACAGTTTGAAGTTCTATTTGAATCCCAAAAGATTATGTTCTTAAACTAATCTGTTGTTGCAGGAGTGGTACCTTTTGTTTGCATTAGATTCACTTTAGATCACTTGATTCGATTGCTTTTGATTGGGCTATGCCAGTGAGTTGACTCAGATTGAGTCTCCACCCTCTTACTGGAGCTTTGTATAAACAGAGACCCTGAAAGAAACACACACACACAGGAAAAGGGAGCTCTTTCATTTTTGATCCTGCCATGTGAGAGAGAACTCAAAAATGACTAGCAGCCAAAACTTAAACACAAAGCCTCCAAGAGGCTGGGCCCACACAACAGCTCAAGGCTAACAAGACGAGCTTCCAGAGCTGGGCTCCGGGAAATGGTGAGCCTGGCAGGGAGGACAGAGACAATGGCAGAGATTGCCTGCCATTTTGTTTTACCACATGGCAGCATGCTAGGATTACCAGCATCTGACTTTGGTGAGAAAGCATCTCTGATGCCTTTGTTTGGACAATTCATGGCCTTGGTACTGTAAGCTTTTACCCTAAATAAAATTACGTTATAAAAGCCAGCCCACATCTGGCACTTTGCATTGGCAGCCCTGTGGCAAACTAGGACAGGTGGGAAGGAAGAACAAAGAGGAGCAAGGAAACATTTGGAGGTAATAGATATATTCACTATGTTGATTGTGGTGGTGTCTTCAGAAATGTGTAAATATGTAAAAACTTATCAAATTGTATGCTTGAAATGTGTTCTTTATTGTATACCAATTGTATCTCAATAAAACTGTTGTGAAAATGGCAAAATAATAACCACTTTCTGGTAAATTTACTTAGAGTATTACTAAGAATGTCTATGATCCCAGAGGGCATCCTGCACCTCTCTGTTCAGTCCAGGATAACTCCCCTAACTAGTTGTCTCTTGCATCCACAATGCCCAATGTGCCATGAAACCCTCACTACAGGTGATTGTACTGGGTGAGGGCAGTTGACCAAGCTGGGTCATTGGCTTCCTGACCTATGAGTTTGGAACTGAGGTCTTTTCGAGAGAGTCAACCTCTACTCCTTGTACTTGCAAACTCTGTGATGAGCATCTTCCACTATTCATGTTGACCAGAAAAGCAGAGGAAACCCACCTGTGGGAAAAGAGAAGGATGAAACAGAATTGAAGGACTGGCTAAGGTGCCTTCCCAAGGCCCTGCTGCAGATTCCAGAGCTCCTAGTGTTTTTGAAGATGTCTTCTATTGCAGCAGCTTAAGGTAGCTCAGGGCATTACTCTTACCAGAGATTCAGAGAGATCCAATGAATAAAGTGGTTATGGTTCAGACATTGTGCCCAGTGCTTTAAATAACTTTTCTGTTTTAATCGACACAACTATGCATGCTAGAAATTATTTCCATTTCTCAGATGAGAGAAAGAGGCTTCTGCAGCTTGCTGCTGATTGCTCATAAGTGTTGTGGTTGGGGGGCCAGTTTAGCTAAAATGCCAGTGCCTCAAATTTCTGGAATATTCCATGCTCATTTTCACCTTTGCTCTTCTCCGTCTCCCCTCTCAGACATTTAAGTCCTTCTTGTTCTTCATGGTCCAGCTCTAGTGGAAGTGGAACCTTCCACCCAGATTCCATTCTTCTTTAAATTCCTGTATCCCTTACTTCAAAACACTTGGTCCTATGTACTTGATTGTTTCCTTCTAGTGATTTGCTTTGGGAATATTCTTTCTTCTTCAGCTATTCATTTCATGAAGGTGAAGATCTCCAGAGTGCCTGAGACAGTGCTTCACAGAGACGGCGTGTTCAAGATGAATTATTGCTTAAGAAATTGCTTGATTAAGGAATTAGCTCCAAAATAAAATAGAGCAGAAACAATTCCTGTAAAACTGACCTTGTGCCTTAATGTCTGTCCTCAGATCACCATTTCCCAAATGGGGCAGGCACAAGGAATGCACCCTTCTAAGCCAAAGCCCTCACTCAAGTTCTCCAGAGAACCCCACTGCATGGGCAGGTGTTTGTTTTATCACTTTGGACTTAAAAGTCAAATGAGTTAGGGACAATCTGAATCCAAGCTGTCAGTAGAGGTGAGGTCACCCAGATTTGCCTTCTTTGAAAATGCTCAGTTTTCCAAAATTTCTCCTCACTCACTTCTACCACCAACACCTGTCCTCTGATTTCTATCTTGACAGAATTCAGTTCAGGGTTGGCTTCATGGTATATGACCATTTCAGTCACATGGGGTTTGGGGCTGAGAAGGGTCCCATGTTCAGATTTGGTTAAGCAGATACACTTGCCATCTTGAAATTCTTAATAGTTTTATCTTTGGGTCGTGTTTTGCAAATGAAGTCCAACGTGACATGAGATGTGTACTTGCGGCATTGTAGGTTGGTTCACATGGTGCTGCCTCCTGCCACTGCCCCACAGTGGATTCTCAGCCACCTCTCTTTAGTCTCCTGGTACTCTGAGCCCTGCCTGGTCTCCCCCTCCCTCTTTGACCTAAGGACTTCTGCCTCCCCTTCCCCCTGGTGCCCCGAGCCCTGCCTGGCTACCTATTCCTGTTCCTTGCTGTCCATCTTCCACCCTCAGTGGGGCATAGGCACTTGTGTGAGTAAGGTCAGGTGCACGTGCCCACAGCATCTCAGAGTGAAGCATTGGGGGAACTGGCCTGGGTAAAGCAGCACCCTGGCACAATTGGATGCACCTTGGCACGGGTGAACCTCTCACCTATCCTTGATCCTAGAGGCTTGTGGTCCTGGAGCTGCTTCACTTATTCAGGAGTGGGAAGTGCCTGAGAATTACATCTATCTAAGGTCATTCATAAGGCAATGAAAGAATTGCTTTGGGAATATCAAATCCCAGCTCCTTTTTATAAATGTGGGGTGAGCTCTGAGGTATGTAATTATGCTTCAGAGCTCCCCTCAGTATCAAGTGGCATCTTAGTTTACCAGGGCTGCTATGATAAATATCACACACTGTTTTGCTCACACAAGAGGAATTTATTGGCTCACAGTTTAGGAGCCCAGGAGTCTAACATCAAGGTAGGGCAAGGTACGTTTTCTCTGAAGTCTGTAGCATTCTGCTGCTGGCTTCCTGATAATCCTCGGTGTTCCTTGGCTTGCATTTCTGCATCCATCACGTGGCCATCTAACTCATTTTCTAGCTTCCTTTTCCAGCTTCTACTTCTGCTTGGTTGTCTGTGTCTCTGTCTAGGTTTCTATTCTTTATATGAATTTTGGCCATTCAGTTTGGCCTTATCCAAATAGGATCTTCAAAGGTCCTGTTTACAAATGAGTTCATACCCTTAGGACCAAAGGTTAGGACTTGAACATGTCTTTGTGGGGGATATGGTCCAATCAACCATAGCCAGAGACTAGAACTTCTCCTGCAATGGTTTCCTTCATCAGTTACTTCCTTTCCCTGCCTGGCTTTTCCTAGAGCCTCACTGGTTCTGCTGCTGCAGAGGAGAACCCAGATTAGGACACAAAGTATAATTTACGTAATGCTGTACCTTTTTAATGCAAATTGCAATCAGATTTAAAATGATGTTTACTTTTTGCCTCTATCTCATGTTTCTAACCCAGTGTCTCTGCACTAGTTAGTGGATGAATGTAGAATGAAGACTAAACCCGCACAAGTCTCTCAGGAGGCTCACTGGGACCCTGGGAAACTTATTTTGCAGCATGAGAGGTATACCTCAATAGATAGCAGTGTTGACTTCTTGAGTTGTGTGAGCCCAAGAATAAACATTTTTCCACTACTAACATGGAGATAGCTAATAAAAACTGATGGGCTTTTTAAAATTATTATTTAAACAAAAGATAGTGGCTATAAATTCAAATACAGGTATCTTCTTATAAATTTAGAAATTCTCCCAGAAGAGAGGCTGCGTTTCTATTTATTCATTTTCCAAATACTTACTGAGCACCTGCTGTGTGCCAAGACTTGTTAGAAATTCTAAAATGTTATTTTTAAAGGCTCCACCCATGTTCTGTCTTTGAAGAATGAGTTGTCTAGAGATGGGAATGGATGGGAAGTGGACTATTCCCTTCCACTCTCCATTTTTAGAGTGGGATGGGAATCAGGCACCATGTACAGTCCCTGCTTCAAGATCTGAGCTCCCTGGGGCTGGCTGGGAGGAGGGGTGAAGCAGAAGCCATCGCATTTTAAGTTGTTATTACTGAAGTACTCTTGGCTCTGGTGAGTCCTCAGGCAGCTAAGGGGAGAGGGAGGTTCCGGGGTGGGTATGAAGGAGCTTCAGGACTGACGCATCTCCATGACGTGGGACTTGTGGTGCTAACATTGGGACAGTTACTGGTTGGTCACCTTATATGCTTGTGGCTCCAGTGGGCCAGCCTACTGCACAATTGCACCTATGAAACCTCTGGGTGGGCATGTTCTCTTTCTCCATCCTTTCGGGGCAGAGATGTGGCACTCGACCCTCTCACCTTGAGTTCCTTGGAAAATCTCCTATTGGAGCCATTTGAGAGTATAACAGAATTTGCTGAAGATTTTTGGAAGCTAATTTTATAACTTAGAAACAAGCATCCCACACAGGCTTAGATTGGACTCGTACAGTTCTTTGGCCTCTTTGTGTAAATAAAGGTCTCTTTCTTTGGCTTTTGCTATGTGGTCTAATCCCTTTTTCTCTTTTTTCATTTACCCTCTTCTCCTCTTCTCTGACTTCTGCTCTCCCTCAGACCCAATTTTCATTTATTAGTGGGTTTCCAACCTCTGATGTTAGGTCTTGTCACAGGGTTGGTTATCAACGTGTTTTCCCATACACGTCTGTTCCATCCCCTGTGTGTAAAGATGATGCTTCTGCGTGTCAGGCCCAGGCACCCTGAATTACTAGCTGGTGGACCTCCTGTATATTGTGCTTGTGAATTGCCACTGACACATCACATTGCACACTAGGTCCAGTGATGGGGGTTTAGGAGCTTCCTAAACTAGGAAAAATGTCTCCAGTTTAAGACAGAAATGAGGACATTATCACATTGAGAAAATATCAAATTATGATATTAAAAAAGGTGAGTGGGGGCAGTACCCTTCTTAATACACTTATAAACGGTATGCTCTCCTACTAGAATGTTCTTTGAGTTAGCAGCTATCTTAGCTTCCTGGGGCTGCCATAGCAAAGTCCCACAACCTAGGTGGCTTAAAGCAACAGAAATGTATTGCCTCACAGTTCCAGGGGCCAAGGCCTGACATCAGAGAGTTGGAAGGGCCAAGGTCCTTCTGAATTCTGTAGGGAAGAATGTTCCATGGCTCTCTCCTGGGTTCTGGTGGGGGCCAGGATTTTCTGGCACAGCTCAGTCTCTCTTCTGCCCTTACATGGCTATCTTCTCTCTCTCTGCCTGTATCCCAGTTTCCACTTCTTATAAAGATACCAGTTCATGGAATTAAGGGCCCAGCCTGCTCCAGTATGACCTCATTTCAACTTAACTAATCTCATTTGCAATGACCCAGTTTCCAAATAAGGTCTCATTCATAGCTACTGGGGTTTAGGACTTCAACAAAAATTTTTGGGACACACAATTTAGCCCATAACAGTAATAATCTTAAAAATGCCTCCTGCTGAAGATTTCAAGTCTCTTTATTGGGACATTTCCCTTTAGAAATTCATTCTTATCTTTGTGGGTATGTTACATTCTTTTGAAATTAGTTTAATGGTCACTTCTTTGGCATATATTTGTCAAATGACTAATTCTTAAAGAAAGCTGACTAGATAATTAGGTGTCACTGTTAGAAAATCATATACTTCCAGAATTAAGCCCTTAAAGATCTTCCTCACTCCCGCTTCCCCCTTATTTTAAATTTGAAGAAAATAGAAAATAAAGCTCTGGGGAAGTGAAGCTTGTACCCAGATTTGTAGAGCTGGAATGAAGCAGAACAACTAGACCCCATGTGTGGTGGCTTGGAGTTATATGCCCCAGAAAATCACATTCTTAATCTTAATCCATTCCTGTGGGTTCAAACCAATCTGTAAAGAGGACCTTTGGAAATTGTTATTATTAGTTGAGGTATGTGCAAACTAAGCCTAATCTAATATGTTAGCTAAAGTCCTTATAAGCAAAAGAAATTTGTCTGGGAGAAAGAGAAGCCACAGAGAGCAGACAAAAACTAGAAGTCAACGGAACCCAGAGGGGAAAGGAGAAGATGCCACCAAATGCACTGTGATGTGCTGGAATAGTCAAGGAACCCCAGAGATTGTGGCTGGTCACCAGCCACTGACCCAAGAAGGAACAAGCCCTCTGAAACCATGAGTCAATCAGTTCCTGTTGGTATTTGTCTTAGTAGCCATGTCTTAGTCTCCTAGAGCTGCCAAAGCCATGTACCACAAGCTTGGTGGCTTAATGCATCAGAAATGCATCACTTTGCAGCTCTGGAGGCTGCGTCTGAAATCAAGATGCCACCAGGTCTTGCTCCCTCTGAGGTTCTCGGGAAGAATCCATTCCATTTCTCTCTTCCAGCTTCTGGAGGCTACCAAAAATTCCTGGCCTTCTTTGGGGGGGGTGTGTGTGTTTGTGGCAGCATAACCCGAGCCTCTGCCCCTGCCTCCATCTTGATATGGGCTTCTCGCCTATTCCCATCTGTATTAGTCAGCCAAAAGGGTGCTGATGCAAAATACCAGAAATGGGGTGGTTTTTATAAAGGGCATTTATTTGGGGTAGGAGCTTACTGATACCAGGCCATTAAGCATAAGTTACTTCCCTCAACAAAGTCTGTTTGGAGCAAGATGGCTGCCGACGTCTGCCAGGGTTCAGGCTTCCTGGGTTCCTATGTTCCTGGGGCTTGCTTTTCTCTGGGTTCAAGGTTCCTTCCTTCCTGGGGCTGGCTTCTCTTTCCTCTGTGAGCTTACTTCTCAGGGCTCCAGTTTAAGGCTTCAGCATCAAACTCCAACATTAAAACTCCAACATCAAAAACCCTCAGCTCTCTTCTTTGCCATGCCTTTTATCTGTGAGTCCCCACCCACCAAGGGGTGGAGACTCAATGCCCTAATCATAACTCAATCATGCCCAGGTACAGATCAGTTTACAAACATAATCCAATATCTATTTTTGGAATTCGTAACCATATCAAACTGCTATACCGTGTATGTCCAATTCAACCCTTCTTATATGGGCACCTGTTATACTGGATTAGAGCCCATTTTAATTAATCACTTCTTCAAAGATCCTTTTTCCATTAGGGTCACAGTCATAGGACTAAGGGTTAGGACTTGAACGTCTATTTTTGGGGGACAGGATTCTCCTCATAGCACCCCATGTGCAGTGGATCCAACTGCATAACCAGCCTACTCCAGCCAGGTGCTTCTCTGAGTGCTTTAAGTATATTAACTGAGTCAGTCATCAAAATAACCCTATGGGGACAGGTGGAGATTATCATCTTCATCCCCATTGTACAGGGGGTGCCGCACCCTTAGTAAATGGCGAGGTTTGGATTTGAACACAGGCTGCTAGGCCTGAAGACAAGGCTCTGAGCCCCATCTGCAGACTGCCACTTATCTTGGCCTGTCATATTTGGAAATCCCTTCTGAACTCTTTCTGGGTTGTTCCTATTTTGCGAGTGTTTGGGCAGGCAGCATCCTTCTCCAAGCAATGGACAGCAGACTAATTGTTTTCCAAAACTGTGTTGCCAACTGTCATAAACCTTTTTCACTTGTGAGAAATTATTCTAATTGTCAAAAAAGTTTTCAAGGCTTTCCGGAAGAAGTTGGCTTTCTTGAATTTTTAAATTATTTTTCTTTGTAGCGAGAACATCCTTGGTTTCACCGAAATAGTTGTTGTGGCAGTGTCCTCGGAGGCATGGAGAGTAGGATCCTTGTCATGATACCCTCCCTCTTTTAAGAAGCGGCTGCCTACTTTAAGATGCCCTTTGGGAGGAGAGCCAGCGTTTTAGAAATATTCTTGCCCTTTTCATATAAAGCGTCGCCTACTGTTAATAGAGTGAATTTTTTTTCAGTGTGGTGATGAAGTCATGAAATGTAGATTTCTTAATTTTTTTCCCAAGAAATACATGTCAGGCTGTTCATCTACTTATGGGAGAATGTATTTGCTGGGAGGGGATGCTGTCAGGGTGGTGCCTGGCTGCCTGTCTGACCGCCGTGCTCTCCTTGCCCTGCAGTTTTACGCGAGCCCTACACAGTCCGCGTGGAGGACCAGAAAACCGCGAGAGGCAACGTCGCCGTCTTCAAGTGCATTATCCCCTCCACGGTGGAGGCGTACGTCACTGTCGTCTCATGGGAGAAAGACACGGTGTCACTTGTCTCAGGTAG
This sequence comes from Dasypus novemcinctus, assembly GCF_030445035.2. Lineage (NCBI taxonomy): Eukaryota > Metazoa > Chordata > Mammalia > Cingulata > Dasypodidae > Dasypus > Dasypus novemcinctus. Next base: position 162,064,102 of record NC_080676.1, on the reverse strand, counting down.
GCCTGTGGCTTTGCCAGGGGCAGGGTGCCCGGTTCGCCTTCTGCAGAGGTTATTTCAGGTGTCGGATCTGGGTCTGTGCTGGTGCTTCTATTATGATTAAGAATTACTGTATGTAAGGCCGATGCTATTTTAGAAGCATTATGTGTTTTATGTTGGTTTATAATGGCTCGTTTCAGATATTCCTTGGTGAATCGACCAATGGCTGTATATCAGTTGCTTGTGCCGTAAGGGTTATTTTTAGGAAGAAACTGCAGTTTTATTTCTGCTTCTAAAAATAGGGGAGTAGTAACACTGCCTCCCTGAGAGACCTGAGTGATACATTTGGGACTGACATTCTGAAACTAAAATCTAGAGAATGGACACCTGGATTTCATGCTGTTTTGATCCTTTTAAATGTCTAAGATTTATGTTGTGTTTCTGACCTTTTTTTAAAGATTCTATTAAGAATATATGTTCAGTACTGAAATAAGTATTTGCATGTAAGTATTTTCTTGGCTTGTTTTTGTTAGCTTGAAATGACACAACTGAAATTTAGCTTCTTTGAAGTTGAGGTTCTTCATTTCTAATGGTATTTGAGTTGCTTTCGTGCTTGGTGCTATTTCTAAGGAAAGGCCAGTGTAGGCACAGTGTTGGCTTTTCTTTTATTTGCACCTTCTTGGAGGATAACTGTTGGCATCTCCTAACGTGTGTTGGCTGCTCTTGAGAGAGTCGTGATGGCTATTGTGTGTGGTCTAATGTGGATGATAGTTGGTTGCCTTTTTATATATGTCTTTAAGTGCACAAGTACATGTGCCCCACCCCCGTTTTAACTGAATTCTTGAGTCACACCCAAACGCTGTCAATTTATAAAGAGAAGAAATTGCAACTAAACCCTCCTGGTGACACCCCATTTTTGGTTTTGGGTTTATTGATTAGCTAGACAGTATAAGTTATTATACAACAAGGACCAGAAACATGTAATTAAAATTTTCAAATCAAAAATTAACTCCAGCCTTTCAATGACCTTACCATATTCTAGAATATACTAGGAAGTAGGCTTTAGTTTTTCTTAATATTTTATTTATAGTGAATACAAAATCCCTCACACTTCACTGAACAATAAATTTCTTGCTGTTATGTTGATTAATCATCATAATTTGTTAACTGAGGGTACTGAAAAAATACCAAGCTTAGGACTTGAAATATGATTGCAATAATCAGACAAGAGACCCATCTGCACACTCTTTATTTGCTAATTTTGATTGTTTAATGGTCCTAATCTCTTCTTCTCAGAGGTAATTTTGGTTTTCTTGATGGCAGCTGGAGAGATTTGATGGCAAGACTGTGGAAGGGATTCGGGTTTACGCGGGAGGGGGTGCAGCTTCGGGGAGTGGGAGAACATTTGGCCACTTTTGCAGTCTCCCACACTCGGGGGCCATGGCTAATGGAGGCTCTACCACCTTGTGACATGCGGTCCAAAATCGAGACTACCAGGTCTGCCCTAGCAGGGGAAGAGAGCAGGGGAGAATCACAAACTGCATCTCAGTGCTTCAACTTGGAAATGACCTGTGTCGTTTCTGTTATATTTCTTTGGCCAAAGCAAGTCAGATGGCTACTTCCAAATTCATTGGAGTATTTTCCTGGAAGGAGAAAAGAACAAGAAATCTGGGTGGGAAATAGAAATACCTGCCAGGAGATTCTCTATTTTTACTTTCTGTAACACATGTGTTCTTATGTTTCCTACATTGCTCTAATTAGTGGTATGCTCTAATGCATGTTTCACTATTTTATAACTTATGCATATATATTTTTTTCTTGCAGTGTGAAACAAATAAAATAAAAGGAAGTTTATATCTGGTGAGAGGGGAGGATGCTTGCATGCAGACTGCATTTTATATGCAGACTGCTGATAGAAACTGACTCCTCCTGTGTCCTCTCTTCAATCCTGCGTTTGAGCTTTCCCTTTTGGTAAATGTTTGAAAGCAACTGCATGTCCCATGCCTAAACATTGGCTTTTCTTTCTTTATTAAAGGTATTTAGAAAACCAATATAGTAAGGCTATTATCATATTAAAGAATGCATCAATACTAAGCTTGTTTCTAAGTAAGCCATTTAACCAAACTCATGATAATCCAAAAATACCTGACATGTCAACATTCAACCAGTCAATCAGTCAGTCAGTCAATCAAAGACAGTTTTCCTATTCAGGCTGGTCAACCTGAACTGAATGACCCATGATAAAAACGACCCAGAATGACCTGTAGTTAAAAAGGGCCAGATGAGAATGGGGCTCCAAGGCAGTGTTGGCAACTGAAAGGAGAAAGCCTAGAAGGAAGCCTGATGAGGAACTTATCACCTCTCAGGACTCCAGCTCCAGCGCTCGGCTCACTGACATCCCAGCCAAGGCCAGGGGTACTGGTCCCCTAGAGAGTCCATTGCAGGTTGAAAAAATAACGTCGAAAATTCTGGCATATTCCTCGAAAAAACAAAACAAAAGAACACAAAAGCAAAGTGATTTCTCCCAGGGGGTCTTACTAATGTTGCCTTTTATCTTGGTTGGGAAATTAAAAGACTGGGTTAAATTCTTGCAGGCGTGAGAAGCCCCTATCATGCACCTGCTTAGGTTCCACGGGAGCAGAAGGCAGGCTCCATAGCCGTTCCCAGGCCGCTGTCACTAGCTGCTGTACGTTAGGTCTTGCATTTATTTCTTTGTAGGAGGGTTTAAATTGGACTGAATGGAGACGTAGGAATTATCTTGTCCCCTCTTGTCATGTGAGGTCATTTGGTCACTGATATAAGGACTTAAATAAGCTCTTTTACATTGAGGGATCTCTGGAAAGAAACAATCCATGGCCTCAAAGTTAGAATCTCCTAACTCCCTTGGGGAAAAGAAACGCTTGAAATGAACTTAGCCTCTGTCTAGCGCTGCTGTGCCTTCTCTTTCCCTCTTTTTTTATTATCTTTGTTTTTAAGATACATAGTAAAATATATAAGAAATTCCCCTATACCCCACTCTCCACACCACCCCCCCTCCACCCACATCGACAACTTCTTTCGTTAGTGTGGTGCATTCGTTGCATTTGATGAGTACATTTTGGAGCACTGCTACACAGCATGGATTATAGTTTACATTGTAGTTTATACTCTCCCCCAGTCCATTCAGTGGGTTGGATGTAAAATGCCTGCCCAGCTCTGCACCTGGGCCCTGGGGCACCTTGTGCTTTACCTTCTCTGGCCTCTCAAGCTCAGCAGAGGCTAGAGGGCTCATGAATATGCAGATGGAAAGTGTCTTGGAGACCAACACACACCAGGCCATCTAAGATCTTCAATTACTAGGCTGGATCCTGACCTACTTATTGCCTTGTTTCCTAATCAATCTGAGTTAGTGAAAACAAGAGCCTATGTGCATTTTGAAAAGATCCTTGTCCGTTCTCTTCCCCTCGGAAGCAAAGGAAATCCTTTTAAATATAGAATATGGACGTAGCCCCGCAACAGTGTGGTTGTTGGGATAACGATGAGCTTTCCCAGGGGCTGCTGAAGTTCAGAAGGGTGAGACGCCATCCGGGAAAAGGCCAGCCACTGTGGCGTGGTATCCGGGTTCCCCATCGTGAATTTCTTCCTGGTTCGCAGGCCACAATGAGAGAGCCCAGCCTTCTGCTTCTGTTTCTCCTGATAAAATTCTGAGAAGCTCACTGGAGGGTTGACTTCATTAACATCAAAGACACAGCCCAAGGGTAACTGGATTTGGGAAATGGAAAAAAGCAAACATTTTACTCTTCTCAGATAACCTGACTCCCTCTTTCGCAGTGGCCCAATTTTCTGTGAAAATATTTCCCATCTGAATGCCTCTATTAGTGAAGACGTACCAGGAGAATTTCCTCTCTCAGGATCCGTGAGTTGAAGTCAAAAGATGATTATCTTCTTCCTGTGTTTGGGGTAAAATTGAACAAAATTTCTGCCCAAATGAAATATCAAAGAGCATCAGCCTACCACTTAGCATAACACATTTGCTGAAGTTCTTGATGCCCTATTTGGCTTGTCTGGTCATCATGGATAGGGTCAAGTTTTAAGACACATCCCCCTCCCCAGGCCCCTGCCAGGCAGCGTGGACCAGGGTTTGACAAGAGGTGGTTTCTGCTCCTAAGGAGCTGAGGGAAGAGGGGACTGTGCTGTCACTCAGGGTATGTGCAGGGTAGGGGCAAACTAGGAGCACTCCCCAGCTGTTGATTTTTTGCCTGGGGAAGGTGGGGATGGTTTAGCAAAAAAGGTGGTCATTTAGGAAAATCTTCATTTTCATTATAGGAAGAGGGAAACAATGAAATGCTAGACATGGTGCACCAGATTAGGCATGGTTTTCCTTTGATGTCTTTCAGCAAACCGAAAGGAAGTGCAGATTTGATGTGGACTATTCTCTTTTGGAGAAAGAGAGTAACGGACACATTATGTGTGGTATGAGGGTTAGTCTATGGTGAGGTGAGTCAGATTTTGCAGGCTCTGTATTGATATCACTCAGCCCTGTCAGTTAATTTTCCCCTTTCCTAAGGCACTTTTATTTCAGTTTTACTGATACTCACTGATCCTTTTTTTTTTAATTTATTATATTTTTAAAAAATTACATTATGAAAAATATGAGGTCCCATTCAACCCCACTGCCCCCGCCCCCCACTCCCCCCACAGCAACACTCTCTCCCATCATCATGACACATCCATTGCACCTGGTAAGTTCATCTCTGAGCATCACTGCACCCCATAGTCAATGGTCCACATCATAGCCTAGACTCTCTCACGTTCCATCCAGTGGGCCCTGGGGGGATCTATAATGTCCCGTAATTGTCTGTGAAGCACTATCCAGGACAACTCCACGTCCTGAAAACGCCTCCACATCTCATCTCTTCCTCCCGTTCCCCACACCCAGCAGCCACCATGGCTACCGTTCCCACACCCATTCCACATTTTCTCTGTGGACATTTGATTGGTTGTGTCCATTGCACATCTATGTCAAGTGAGGGCTTAGATTCCACATGGGTACTGGATGCACTCCTCCCGCTTCCAGTTGTAGGCACTCTAGGCTCCATGTTGTGGTGGTTGACCTTCTTCAACTCCATGTTAGCTGAGTGGAGTAAATCCAATAAATCAAAGTGTAGGAGCTGAAGTCTGTTGAGGCTCTGGGCCTGGGTGTCATATTAACTCACTGAGCCTTTTTAACACAATCTGCTACGTAGCCATGTAGGTTGCCTTGGTAGTGAGGAAGACATAGTAAAGGGAATGAGATCAATATTAAAATGATTTGAGAAACAACTCTTTAGACAACTGAATTCTTCATATTCAATATAAAAACTACTAGGAAAGCATTTCTTTAACACTCACTAAAAAAACATTTTTATGGACAACTGGAAACTATGAAAGGAATATTTTTTACATTCATTCACCCATTTTTATTAACTTTTAGTAAATAGATGCTTCATTTCAAACATAGGAAATTATACTACAGACAGGATGTATACAACAGCCTGGAATGAGAATGGTGGAGAGACAGAATATACTCAGAGTGCTATATTTTGGGGGTATGAGCTAATTTAGAAATACATTCCACGTGGAAGGTAATAGGAAAGGAGGATCCTGATCTCTTTCTTTTTTTAGTCCATTAATTTGTTTGCAATTTTGCCCTATGAATCTGTTTTCACTAAATTAGTTTTTACATGTTCTTCCACTGCCACGTGAAAGTAAGTCAACACTGGCTGCTTACAGAGGTGGAGGAAATTCTTCATGACACTGAGAACAAAGTTGGTATTAGATGAGGCCCTGAAGCTTAGTATTCCTATAATAATCCACTACTGAGATGTTGAAAGATGGGTCATAAGCAGAAAGTCTACTAAGCTTTAGCCTTCAAGAAGACTCATTCCTATTCTCAAAATCAAAAAACTATATGTTTTGAATTATAGCTCCCAACAAGAAAAATATTTTTTGACTTTTGAACTATTGAAAGAGGTAGACAGTTATATAGTGATAGATATGCTAATATAATATTAATTAAAAAAGAAAAAAGGAAAGGAAAGTGTGGTAGCAGATTTAGCCTGGGGGATCTCAGGAGTGGTTGTGTGTATGTGTGTGAGTAAAACACCCAGTCTGCCAGGAATGTATTGAGCCATTAGGTTAGTCTAAAATGCACCTTGATTTTCTACCCAATTATTACCAGGAGAATATGTCTATTAATTCCAGCTCTGATGTAAGTTAAGCAGGGGGTCTAGTAAAAGGCACCCTTTTTTTGCCTCAGCTCCTCATGTGGATAAAATATGGCCTCACTGGTTTCCTCTCTCAGTAAAAGAGAGGATATTGTCTTAGTTTGTCAAAGGGCTGCCAATGCAAAGTGCCAGAAATAGGTTGGCTTTTAAAATAGGCAATTTATTAGAGGTAGAAGCTTACAGTTCTGAGGCCAAGAAATGCCCAAATTAAGGCAACATGAGAGACATTTTCTCACCAAAGGCAGCTACTGGTAAGCCCGGGGTCCTGCCATGTGGCAAAGCAAGATGGTGGCCAATCTTTGCTGATGTCCCTGCCTTCCCCTCCAGGTTCACCATCTCCCAGAGCCCAGCTGTGGGTAACCAGGCATAGGTTGTATCTCTTTCCAGCCTCCTCTCACAGTCAAAGTTGCTCTGCTTACTCCCTGGGTTCAGCTGTGGGCTACTGGGCATACAGCTCATCTCTTTAGCTTTGAGCTGCCTTGTGGGCCCAGTTTCTTGGGAGCCTCTTTCTCTGCCTCTCTGCTCTGCTGGTTCCAGACTCTGGGACCTCTCTCAGCCATTAGGGGCTTCTCTGCCTTTCTGCAGCTGTAGGTGAAGCTAGAGTCCTCTTTCTCTCTCTGCTTTCTCCTTTTTTTCATGTGCAGCATCAAAATGGCAACTTCCTTTTTCTCTGTGTCCCTCTCTCTGTGTCTGCATTTATATAAAGCTCCAGTAAGAGGGTGGAGACCCAGCCTGAGTCACGCCTCATTGACCAAGTCTAGTCAGAAGGGCTCCTCACCCACAGCAATGGGTTAGTTAGGAAACATAATCCTTTTTGGGATTCCCCAAATTCAAATTGTCACAGATGTTAAAACTCCAAGTTGAAAATTCCATTCTTCAAGGACAACTATTCTTTAAGTTATTTTTCTTCTTAGTTTTAATCCCAAGAAATTTTATTTTATGCGTGTGTCAAAGATCCCTGGGAACACCCTCCCAGGCTTGATGATTCACTAGAAGGCCTCACAGGACTCAGCTTATAGTTGAACTTATGGCTTTGATTAGTGACAGTCATGATAGCAGAAGGACACAGGGAAAAATCAGCAAAGGGAAATGTGCATAGGGCGTAGTCCACGGGACACCAGGTGCAACCTTCCAGAGTCCTTTTCCAGTGGAGTCACACAGGATGCACTTAATTACCTGCAGAGAGTTGTGGCAGCTAGTGTGAAAGTTGTCTACCAGGAGTGCTCTTTGGAGACTCAATGCCCCCAGGTTTTTATTATGGGCTGGTCACATAGGCACCTCTGCCTAGCACAAAGCAGAATCCCAGACTCCAGAAGGAAAGCAGATGTTTAGCATAAACCATGTTGGTTGGACAAACAGTCTAGGAGAGCTTACCTTATCTGTTAGGGTGGGTCATTTTTTTCACTCATTTTTTTTCGTTCATTCAGCAATCACTTTTTAAATATCCCCAGCTCCAAATAGTGGAGAAAATGAGTAAGATAGTTTATACTTTAAGTATTTCATGGTCTAATATATATAATTCCTAGTCTTGAGAAAGTTATAACCCCAAATTATTTTAATATCCCAAAAACACTTTGACACAGATTCTATCATTTCTCTACCTACTGTAAATGTAAGTGTAGTTTCATCCATGTTTAGCTCCTCCCTCCCTGTGATGGCTGCTTCTTTCCAGATGTAAGAAAGCTGATGGGACACTAAGTCAATCTGATATAATTTGGATCCAAATGTGTTCTCTGGTCTCCTGATCATCCATGAGTTTTCATTTCAGAAAAGTCAAAATGAATAACAAGGATCATTCACAAAATGATATCAGGTAGTGATAAGGATGCTGTTAATATTATCATTATCACCAGTCCAAAATCAGAAGCCACAATTTAAAATTTTCCTGGGCAATGTGCCACAGTATAAGAAATAAAACTTTGGCTCAAAATAATTTATTAGCTACTTAAAAGGACCATATGAAGACCAGGTATTGTCCAAACTAGACATCAGTAGGAATCATCTGGGGCCTATGGTTCTGCTTCCTTCAACCTGAGCTAGGTAGATCTGGGGGGAGAGGTCCGTAAACGGGTGTTGGTGGAGGAGCTCCAGAAAAGCACCAGGCAGAGTCACCACCGTTGTCAGCTCTTTGTGACTTTATTTCAGGACAGGTGGTACCGGACAGCCAAAAGTCTAGTACCCTGGACTTCCTCTGTCCTCAGTGTCCAGCATTACTAGTATTATACCTGGATTTAGGTAATAGCCGTCATTTCAATTCCCCCATCCAGCCAGCTGAGCATTACTAGAGCCCGAATGCCCTGAAAATCCAGGTCCTGCCCTTCTCTGTTCATCTGAATATTCGTCTGCTTTCTGTTGATTCCCTTGTGTGTGCTGATGGAGGCTTTCACAAGCTTTTCCCCAGACTTCTTAAACACCCAGTTCGTAGCCACCCTCTCTCCACTCAGTACTGAAAAGAGAATAACATTTTACTTCTTGGAGTCTCAGCTTGCTCTTTATCTATCTAGTCTTCATGTTTTCTTCCACAGGAAGAAATGTTCCTCCTTCCAAGCCTAATCCTTGGCTGATGCTATTGTCACAATTTCTGCTGGCTTTGTGGGAACTTGTTTCATCAGCTTTCTCCTCAGTTACCTGTGTCATCATCTCCTTAGTGATTATATTTCTTAGGATATGCAGATGTTCAGTTTCCCTCATTTTCCCCAAACCTTTCCCTTTGTCAAATTTCAGACTACTGTATGTTCCCTCCCTCCCTCCGTGTCTTCCTCTCTCCCCCTTTTCTCCCTCTCTCACTTCCTTCCCCCCTCCCTCTTTCCCTCTCTATCTCCTTTCCTTCTTTCCTTCTTTCCAAATTGATTTTTAAAAAAAGAGAGACTATATTCACTATTATCTTAATTTCCCATGATGTGGATTTTGCCTCTTACATTATAGAGGAATTTTCCTTTTCAAGGTCACCAGTGATTTCCTAGTGTCAAATCCCTGGGCTGTCTCTTGGTCCAAGTTCTCTCTGACTTTCGTGTACTTAATATTCATTATTAATACATTTCAATATGACTATGAAAATGTAGGAAGTTAAGCTTCCTCCTCCCTTCATGTTTTTCTTTTGGTTTCTATGGACCTACACTGCCCAGGTTGGCCTATTTCTTCACCATCTCTTTCTTTAAGTTCCTACTTTTTCTTCCTTACAAATGTAGGAAGACCCTTAATCCATTCTTTAGACCCTCCCCTCTCATTCTCTGTTTTCTCCATCAGTCATTTCATCTGTCTCCCATGGCTTCATCCATCACTTCTATATGGATGATTCTAATTTTGGACCTGACTTTTCTCTGGGCGTGCTTATTTTCCACTGCCTTCTGCTCTTTTGCCATCTCCAACACAGCATGACAAAAACAGAATGCATAATTCCTACAACTCTAAATGAATTTCCGTTTCTTCCAGTTCTTTTTTTTACCTTTCCTTACACAGGAAAAATAGTTAAAAACCAACAAATATCTATTAAATGTGATCCTTAATAAAAATAGTGTTTACAATGAAGGAAAAAAAAGAATACCTCAATGGGGTGGCTAAGAGTGCTGATACCTGGCACTCCCCTCTGCTGTCTGCTTACCCCCACCCCACCCTACTTTGGAGCTCCAGCTGGCAGCCACACCATCAGCTGCTTCTCCCTATAGCCTGTCCTTGAGTCAGCCTGGGCTGGGGGCCAGGAGGGGCCAGAACCAACATGGTCCAGGCCCCAGGGAAGTTTAGTGACCCTACATTCTGAGATCATTTCCAGATAAACTGACCCTCTGAGTTCTAGTTCTGTAACTTCTGAAGTCCACATTTCATGTTGCCTCCCTACCCAGACTTTCTGGGTTACAATGACTCATCCCTACATAACACTGAATATTAAACAATCTGACAATATGACTATGAAAATGTTTACAGAATATTTCAGTCTATTTAGGTTTTGGAAATATAATGATGATGAAGAATATTAATTGCCCTGAGTTGCCTTTATAAACACTAAAGAATCTCTGTTACATGTTGTTCTAAGTGTAGAAAGTCAAGATGTTCTTTGTAGAGAAGATAATAAGCAAATGCTCTGAGAACCAGAAATTTCAATGTAAGAACATTAGGATGATATTGAACTAATAGTCTGCAGGATTTTATTAAAATAAACGATCCTTTACTTGCTTTATTAAATATTTACTTTTCTTAAAAAGAAATTTTATAATATACAATGAACAATAAATTATAATGAAGAATATTACTTTTTTATCTTAACCATCACAGGTAATTCAGGGTACATGTTTACAGGAATGATTAGGTGTTATGTTAACACTAGTACCTTATTTGGATTGTTATAGAACTAACAGTTGCATAGCTTATATATGTATTAGTTAATATCTAACAACTTAACTGGAAATGACGTTTTATTCCTCACAGCACTCCATTTGGTGGTGACTCTTAGCATCACTTTATAGATGAGGAAACTGAGGCGCAGAGAGCTTCAGTAACTTTTCCAAGGTTATAATTTGTTGCAATTCTCCTTCTCTAACAGATTAACAGGTGGAAACTTGGCTTTTTTTACTCTTTGAGTGGCCCCCGGTGTATAAGGTAGGGGGATTTGAAAAATATTGTCAAATGAATGATACACCACTTGTAGCAGCCATGAATATTAAAAGTAGAGCTTTATTTAAGGAAGGAAAACATTCTTAAATAAGATATAATCCCATATGGTCTTAACTTTCAGATAGCAGACATATTTTGGACATTTCATTATGGTTTAAGGACAATATGTTTAATGTTTTTTGAAGCAATATTGTGCAACTAGAGAAAATAAAATAGATGAAACTGACTAGGATAAAAATAATTTCATAATTCCAATTGTATCTAAAATAATATTTCCCATCAGCCTCAAGGCTAATCTTACCATACCTGGCACATATTAGGAGCTTAATAAATATTTGTTGCTTGAATGTTGAATGAGCAAATTGTGAACTAAATGGTGGTGAAATTTCCTTTTGAATGATTCTTATTGCTCTAAGAAGAGAGATTTATTTTCCTATATTTTTTTCCTGCTAGTTCAAAGTACAATTTCAGGTAAACCCTCCTCCCCATATAGAAATTGTCTGGGTGGGCCAAGGAGAGGAACCTGCCATTTTACGACTAACTTACAGCATGATGCTGTTCTAGAAGAAATAGATATTCCAAATTCCCAATATTTATTATTTCCAAAATAAAAACTGTCTCTTTCTATTTTCATGGAATGATGTTATTTTTTGTAATCTCCTAAAAGTTTTATACTTCAGCATTTCTTAAACTCCTACACAGAATAACAGGTGAAAGCACTATTGAATGGAAATTCTTCAGTGTCAAGACTTTAGAGACACTTACTGTATTTCCGGTGCATTGGATACACAGCCAAGTATTCTTCCTGAGAGTTTACTTTTTTTTTTTTATCTAAGGGTTTTTTTTCTCTCATAAAAAACCAAAGTGGACTCTTTACATACAGTTTTTACCTGTGTGTGTGTGTTGCAAATAGTGATCAATGAGCCCTCCCGATCTGTGATGCTCAATCTAAAAACTGAAGAGTTTCCGTGTGGGAAGAGTCTGATCAACCTGGAGGGTGGCTGTGAGCAGGTTGCCTGGGGGACAATAAGAAAGAAAGGTGCCTGTCTACCAAGTTAGATCAGCCTAGATTAGGCTTTAATTGTTTTCTAGAGCATCCTTCCTTCTCTATTGCACAACCACATTTTGCATTGGAAAATTATTTGTTAATGAAGAAAGAGTCCAAAGAGTGAAATCACCTGGGCAGTGAATGGCAGTGTGGTGAATCATGCCAGGGTCTTTTTTTGTGGTTGTTTCTGCACTGGGAATTGGTTTTATTTTAAAGTTTCTTCCTTACTATTATTATTAAAGAGTCACTTAAACATCTACCATGGTGTTATTTTAGGAGTTGACACTTTTTATTATATGAACTATTAAAAAATGTGTTGATAAGATAAAGACACATCAGACATAAGTTTTATTTAAAAGTCAGTTCGTTTGATTTTGGTCAACAAAGATGATGGTGTAAGATTCTCCAGGGTGCTATTCCTCCATAGAAGCTAGAATCATTGAAGAACCGGAAAAAACTGGCAAAGCCATTTTCCTCAAAACTCTGGAAGAGTTAAGGAGTTGCAGCAACTGGGCAAGGACTGAATCCAGAAAAAAACTTTTAAAATGGTTGGAGAAGCTTGTTGTATTTTTACTGTCTCCTCTCACTCCCCTTGCCTGGTACGGTGTAGAACCAACCTGCACTCCCACTGCAGGTCCCTGGCTCTGTTCCAAAGGGAGCAGAGTAGCCTCTGAGTGCATATGGGGATGTCTGTATGTCAGTGTCAGTTTAACTGGTGGAAGTGTGAAAGACTACAGCAGGAAAGTTGTCTTGGGCTCACTCTGTCAGAGTCTGCCCTAAAGGCAGAGAAGCAGTTTAGAGACAGATAAAGCCTATAAGAATTATGGTAAGATTGGGAAGTGGACTTGGCCCAGGGGTTAGGGGGTCATTCTACCTCATGGGAGGTCCGCGGTTCAAACCCCAGGCCTCCTTGACCCATGTGGAGCTGGCCTACATGCAGTGCTGATGCGTGCAAGGAGTGCCCTGCCATGCAGGGGTGTCCCTGGGTACAGGAGCCCCATGCGCAAAGAGTGTGCCCTGTAAGGAGAGCTGCCCAGTGTGAAAGAAAGTTCAGCCTGCCCAGGAATGGCGCCGCACACATGGAGAGCTGACACAACAAGATGATGCAACAAAAAGAAACACAGACTCCCGCGCAGCTGACAACAACAGAAGCGGACAAAGAAGAACACGCAGCAAATAGACACAAAGAACAGACAACTGGGGGGAGGCGAAGGGAGAGAAATTAAAAAAAATTTTTTTAATTAAAAAAATAATGAATTATGGTAAGACTATGTGTCAACATGGCCAGGTTATGGTGCCCAGTTGTTTGGTCAGGCAAGCACTGGCTTAATTGTTGTTGTGAGGCCATTTTGCTGACTTAAATAATCAGTGAGTTGATTGTATCTGTGGCTGATTACATCTACAATCAACTGAGTAGTTTGCCTTTAGCAAAGAGAGACTCTCATCCAATCAACTGCAAGCCTTAAAAGGAGAAGTGATTTCAGCATGCAGAGAGAGAACTCCCATCTCTATTTCAGACAGCCCGTATCTCCCAGGGAACTCATAGAGGACCTTTATTGGCATTCCTGGCTTGCAACCTGCCCTATGAAGTTTGGACTCATGCATCCCAAGCTAGCATGAGACAATTTCATAAAGTCTCATAATATTTACAGATATCTCCTGTTCCTTTTACTTCTTTAGAGAACCCTAATTAATACAATAATAAACAATTAAATCAGAGTAGTCTGGGGCAAATGATTATAGCATTAAGCCACACAATAGAGCACCCCTGAGGGGGTGAAAGTCTATTTTGAAGGGAAGATAAGAGACATTTGAATACCTGTAATGGGGAAATTTCTAAGGCCAAAGGCATGTACAAGTATAGGACAAGACACATTTTGAGAAAAGAAGTACTTCAATTTTGTCTTGAGCTTATCTTCCAATAGAAGGGCTAAACTCTGAAGGACAGCACCAGCCAACACAGAACCAATTTGCAAAGATAGTCACAGGTACTTTAGCATTGGTTTGTTTTGGTCAGCTCCTGCCACTCAAGGAAGGCTCTGTCATATCAAAAACTATTTACAAACTTAAGGAACAGACAGCTCAAGAACTAAATCCCAGAGTTAATACTTTAAAACATTAAAATGTAGAGTGTGCAAAAAATGATTACAAGAAAAAACAAAGAAAAAGAAAATAATTTCCCATCTAAAGCAACAAGATAAAAATCCAGAAACCACTAACAAAGAAGACAGACTTTGGAAATACCACACAAAGACTCTATTAAAAAAGAACAACAAAAAAACCCACAAAGAGTCTCAATATGATCAAGAAGCTAAAAGAAAACATGGAGAAAGAGCTAAGAGGGTATCAGGAAAATGACCAATGAACAATATGAGAATCTCAATAAAGAGATAGAAATTTATAAAACAACCAAAAGTAATGTTGGAGTGAAAGACTCCAATAACTGAAATGAAAAATTCCCTAGAGGATTTCAACAGTAGATTGGAGCTGGCAGAAGAGGGAATCAGTGAACTTGAAGATAAGATAATTTAAATGATTCAGGCAGAGGAACAGAAAGTAAGAAAGAAAAGAAACAAAAGGTGAACAGAGCCAAAGACACCTATGGGATATCATCAAACATACCAATATATGCATTATTGGAGTTCTAGAAGGAGAAGAAAGAGAGAAAGAATATTCAAAGAAATAATGGCAGAAAACACAAATTTAATGAAAGACATGAAATACAAATTCCAAAAGCCTAATGAACACTAAACAGGATGAACTTGAAGAGAACCATGCCAAGACACATAATAGTCAAACTATCAAATGCCAGGGACAAGGAAAGATTTCTGAAGGCTGCAAGAGAAAAGCAATGTGTCATATACAAGGGGTTATCTATAAGATTAAGTGCTGCAACCATTCCAAGGTCCACAGGATGGAGGAATAGAGTATGGATTAGAGTGGACTTACTGATCTTCTATTCATGAACTATTGTGATTAGTAATCAAAGAATATGTGGCATTGGTGTGGAGAAAGTGGCCATGGTGGCTGCTGGGGGTAGGGAGTGGGAGGAAGAGATGAGATGTGGGGGTGTTTTGGGGACTTGGAGTTGTCCTGGGTGGTGCTGCAGGGACAGTTACTGGACATTGTATGTCCTCCCATGGCCCACTGGGTGGAATGTGGGAGAGTGAGGGCTATGATGTGGACCATTGACCATGAGGTGCAGCGGTGCTCAGAGATGTATTCACCAAATGCAATGAATGTCTCATGATGATGGGGGAGATTGTTGTTGTGGGGGGAGGAGTGTGGTGAAGGGGGTGGGGGGTATATGGGGACCTCATATTTTTTTAATGTAATATTAAAAAAATAAAGACAAAAATAATAATCAAATGTTTTAAATTTTAAAAAAAGTGCTGATTTCTCAACAGAAACCATGGAGTCAAGAAGGTATTGGGTTGAAATACTTAAAGTGATTGAAGAAAACAATTGCCTATTAAGAGTTTATATCCAGTGAAACTGCCTTTAACAAATGAGGGGGGATTAAACCATTCATAGATAATTAAAAGCTGAGGGTATTCCTCACCACTAGACCCATCCTATAAGCAATGATAAAGGGGCTTCTTCAGACTGAAAGGAAAGGAAAAGTGGATAAAGTGACAAATAGAAATAAAGACTTCAAGTAAAGGTAAATATATGAGTAATTATAAATGCCAGTATTATTATATTTTTTGATATGTAACTGCTTTTTAGTTCTCACAGGTGTTAAAATGCAAATGCTTAAAATGTAATGATAAACCTATGGTTTTGGAATACAATGTGTAAAGATATAATAGCATATACATATTTGCTATTGAATTAAATTGGTATCAAATAAAATATGATTGCTATAGATTTAGGATGCTAAATTTAAGCCTGACAGTAATCAAGAAGAAAATATCTCAAAAATATATAAAGAATGAAGTGCACTACATTAAACCAAATGAACCTGAAAGTAGGAGCTAATGGAATTATTCAGACACAAAAAGGATATAATAATTACAAAGATCGAACAGCAAAATGGCAGAAGAAAGTCCTGCATTTATCAGTAATTATTTTTTTCTTTATTTTTGAAGATGCTTTAGATTACATAAATTATTTTAAGTATAAATGGATTAAACTCTTCAGTCAAAAGGCAGAGATTAGCAGAATGGGTTAAAAAGCATGGCCTAACTCTAGGCAGTTAATAAGAGACTCTCCATAAAATCAAAATCACAAATATGTTGAAAGTGAAAGAATGAAAAAAAAAATACCACCAAAATTGTACCCTGGAAATAGTAACCAAAGAGAGTGGTTATAGCTATACTACTATGAGATAAAATAAATCTTAATTCAAAGACTGTTACAATGGACAAGGAAGGCGACTATATACTGATTAAAGGAACCAATTGAAAAGGAAGGCAGAACATTTATAGAAATATATGCCACTAATGGCAGAGCCCCAAAATATGCAAAGAAAATATTGACAGGTTTGAAGGAAGAAATAGAAATCTCTACATTAACAGTAAGATAATTAAATGCACCACTGTCAATAATGGATAGACTGTCAAAAAATAAATAAGGAAATAAGCAGGCTTGAATGATGTGATTAGCCAGCTATGTCTAACAGGCCTTGATAGCATGCTAAACCCAACAGCAGCAGAAAACATACATTTCTTTAGTGCACATGGGTCACCCTATAGGATAGAACATATGTTCAGTCACAAAACAAGTTTCAATAAATTAAAAAAATATTTGTCATGCAATATATTATCTTCTCCAACCACAATGGAATGAAGCTGGAAATCAGTAACATAGGGAGAAAGGGAAAATTTCACAAATATGTGGAAATTAAGCAAAGTACTCTTAAACAGCTAATGGGCCAAATAAAAAGACAAAGTAGGAAATGCATTCTGCTGAATGAAAACCAAAGCACAAACTATCAAAATGTATGGGATATAGCAAGGCAGCACAGAGAGTGACATTTTTAGTTCTAACAATTTGCGTTACAAAAGAAGAAAGATCTCAAATCAGAGACCTAACCTCACAACTGGAGGTTAGAAAGAGAAAAGTGAACTAAACCCAGAGTGAGCACAAGGAAGGAAATACTAAAGATTAGAGATAAATATAATAAAGAATAAAAACACAATAGAAAGAATCAGCAAAACCAAAAGTTGGTTCTTTGATCTAATAAAATTAAACATTTTGCTGGACTAACAAAGCAAAAAATAGAGTGGGCTCATATAATTACAGTCAAGAAGGAAAGGGGTGGCATACCATTTAACCCACATAAATAAAAAGATCTATAAGAGGATACTAAGAACACATGTATGTCAAAAAATTTATCTAACCTAGTGAAGTGAACAAATCCCTAGAAACACATAAACTACCTACAGTGACTCAAGAAGAACAGAAGATTTCAGCAGCCCACCAATAAGTGATCAAATGAGTAAATATAAACCTCCCAACAAAGAAAAGCCTAGCACCAGATGGCTTCACTGGTGAATTTTGCCAGAATTCCAAGAAGAATTAATACCAATCATACTGAAACTTTCCCAAAGATTTGAAAAGGAGGGAACGTTTTCTAAATCATGCAACAAGGATAACATCACCCTCATATGAAAGCCAGATAAAGATACCACAAATAAAAGAAAATTACAAACCTACAATCCTCATGAATATGGATGCAAAGATCCTCAAAAAATTATTAACAAGCCAAATCTAACAGCACATTATAAGAGTTATATACTATGATCAAGTGGGATTTATCTCAGTTATGCAAGGATAGTTCAACATAAGAAATCAGTTAATGTAATATACAACATTAGTAGAAGGAAGACAAAAACAAACATGATCATTTCAATTGGTGCAGAAAAGGCATTTGGCAAAATCTAGAATACTTCTTTGTTAAAAACCCTCACAAAATCAGGAGTAGAAACTTTCTTGATATGATAAAGGGTGGTTATGAATGACCCCTAGCTAACATCATACTCAATAGTGAAAGCATGAAAATTTTCCCTCTAAGATCAGTAAAAAGACAACTATGCCCATAGTCTCCTCTATTAGTCAACATTGTACTGGAAGTTCTAGCCAGAGCAATTAGAAAGAAAAAGAAACAGATCTTACATTTATGGAAGACAATGTCAAAAATTTTTTGTATTATTTCAAAATTTTTAATTTTTTTGTTATTTTAAAAACTTATTTCATTTTCCTATTAATTTTATTTCGTTATTTTGTTGGCTTCATTTTTGGAGAGGTTTTGGATCACAGAAGGGTCACAGCTGTGGCAGGGGAGGATCACTGGTGTGGGGTGTTGATGATGGGGGGATGTGTGGGCAGGGGTGTACCTGGGGCATGTCTTTAAGTCTTATGAATATGTTCAGGTGTTCATGGGGCATTATCTCAGTGGGTGAAGACCCACACAATGATCAAAAGAATATTGAATTCCCATCCTGGGAGTCCTGCTACATTCTCTAATAGAATGGCAAGAATCCCCTGAGTACAAGGGCAGTGCCTAATGAAGGAAGACTGACCATTACACCAGACCCTTGATATTGGTGATTGTACTTATGAAACTTTCCTTGTGAAATTGAAACTTAGCCTTGTATTATATATTGCCTAAGAGTTGCCTCCTGAAAGCCTTCTTGTTGCTCAAATGTGGCCTCTCTCTAAGCCAAGTTCAGCATAGAAATGCACTATCTTCTCCCCAGTGTGGGACTCCCGGGGATAAGCCTCCCTAGCACTAAAGGATTATTACCAAGAGCCAACTAGCAGTGCATCTGGAAAAAGACTTTGACTAAAAGGGGGAAATGTTAAATACAAATGAGCTTTTATGGCTAAGAGAGTTCAGAGTGAGTAGGGAGGTCATTCCAGAGCTTATGCTCATGTACATCTCAGCAGGATCTCATTGACTGCCACATAAATGGTGCCTAAAACAGCCAGCGGGGCTCCTGAGAGCTCTAGAGACATCTAGACACTTTAAGCAGGGCAGGCAAACTCAGGAATTCGGCACCCTGTCAGTGGGCTGTACTTTAGAGTTTATGCTCCCCAGTTTAACAGAGTTACACTCATTTATAGTTTCTTCACAAATGGCTCTTCTGCCCCTTTTATGTGAACCTTTAATTAGCACTATACTTGTTAAATAGATGTCCCAGAGGCTTAAATCTTTGGTCTGTTCATGTCCCGGTTCAGCCCTGAATCTCAGCAGAATTCTAACACCTACTCTCCAGTCCATGGGACTTGCCCAGGACAACTAACAAGGAGATGATGATGGGCAACGCCCATCCTCGGGAAAGAAGGTCTGCAACTGCAAGCAAGATAATTCCATCCATCTGCCCCATGGGATCTAAGCCTCCTCTCAATTAGAAACAGAAAGGTTATCACCTTCCCAAAACCCTCAAGATTGGGGAATGAACAATGGACTAAAGTAGGCTTATTATTATTCTATTATAGACTTATTATCATTCTAGCAATGGAAAAGCTTTTATCATTGGTATAAAGGCAGTGCCACCAGAGGTTCTGAGGGGAGGGAGAGGGAAGAATAGGTGTAATATGGGGACATTTTCCGGACATTGGTATCACCCTACCTGACGTTGCAATTATGGATACAGACCATTATACATTTTGTCACAACCTATAAAATTGTTCAGGACAGAGTGTAAACTATAATGTAAACTATAGTCCACAGTTAGTAGCAATAGTTCAATATGTATTCATCAGTTGTAACTAATGTACCACACTAATGAAAGATGTTGTTAATGTGGGAAAGTTTGGGAGCAGGAGGGGGTGGGGGATATGGGGATCCTCTATATTTTTTATGTAATATTTATGTAATATAAAGTTTCTTTAAAATTTTTTTGAAAATTTAATTTAAAAAAAGAAAAAAAGAAATAAAAGGC
This sequence comes from Dasypus novemcinctus, assembly GCF_030445035.2. Classification (NCBI taxonomy): domain Eukaryota; kingdom Metazoa; phylum Chordata; class Mammalia; order Cingulata; family Dasypodidae; genus Dasypus; species Dasypus novemcinctus. The sequence continues at coordinate 162,044,333 of NC_080676.1, read as the reverse complement.
AAACAAATTGGGAAGTAGGAAATAAACGCATTATTTGCATATGAACTGATGCTATATATAGAAAATTCTTTAAAAATTACAAAAAAATTACTAGAGATAATAAATTAAGTCATCAAAATGGTGGTACAAGATCAACACACAAAACTCAGTAGTGTTTCTATATGCTAGTGTTAAACAATCTAAAGAAGAAATCACTGAAACCTTCCAGTTATAGTAGCAACTAAAATAACAAAATATCTCTGATTAAATTTAACATAGAATGTAAAGGACTTGAACATGGAAAAATATAAAACATTGCTAAATTTTAAAAAAGACCTAAATAAAATGAAAGACCATTCCATGTTCATGGATTGGAAGAATAAATATTATTAGGATGTCAGTTCCATCCAAAATAATTTATAGGAGTCAATGCAATCCCAATAAAAATTCCAGCAGCCACTTTTGCAGAAATGGAAAATCAGTAACCTAATTTATATGTAAAGATAAGGGGGCCCAGGAGCCAAAGCCATCTTGAAATGTAACAACGAAGTTGGAAGACTTATCCTCCTTATTTTAAAACATTGCAAAGGTACAGTAATCAGAGCAGGATGTCACTGACACAAGGGCGGGTTTATAGACAAATGGAATCAAACAGAGGGTTCAGAAATAAACCGTCATTTCAATGGCCACCTGAATTTTGACCAATGTGCCAAGTCCACTCAATAGGGAAAGAATAGTTTCTTCAACAAATGGTGCTGGGAAAACTGGTTATGCAAAAAAAAATGAAGGTGGACCAATAACTCACACCATCCCTAAAAATTTACTCCAAGTGGGTTACAGAGCTAAATGTAAGAAACAAAACTGTAAAACTCCTATAAGTAAACTTTGGTAAACATCTTCAGGATTTTGTATTTGGCAATGCTTTCTTAGTCTTTACAACAAAAACATGAATTAAAAGAAAAAAAAGAGATAATTGGAGTTCATCAAAATTAAAAACTTTTGTGCCTCAAAGGACTGCATCATGAAAGTAAATAGACAATATACAGAATGGGAGGAAAAATTTATGAACTGCATATCCAACAAGGGTTTTAAATTCCAGAATATATCAAGATATCCTACAACTCAACAACAAAAAGTCAAACAACCCAATTAAAAAATGTACAAAATACTATATAGGCATTTCTCCAAAGAAGATGTAAAAATTGCCAAAGTGCCAAAGAGCACACAAAAAGATGCTCAACATCATTAGCTGTTAGGGAAATACAAATCAAAACATCAAATGAAATACCATTTCACACCCACTAGAAAGGCTACTATTAAAAAAAGAAAAAGGAAAATAGCAAGTATTCGAAAGGGTGTGGCCTAAAATGGGAACATGTGTTCATTGTTGGTGGGAATATAAAATGGTGCAGCTGCTCTGCAAAACAGTCGATTACTCAGACAGTTAAGTATAGAATTACCATATGATCTGGCAATCCTACTTCTATCTACATTCCCAACAGAATCAAACTCAGGTATTCGAACAGGTACTTGCGCACCAATGGTGTTAGAGACATTATTCACAATTGCCAAAAGATGCAAGCAACTCAAGAGTCCCTCAATAGATGAATGGATAAACGAAATACGGCATATATACATACAATGGAATAGCCATAAAAAAGAAATGCTTTGATACATGTGTCAACACAGGTGAACCTTGAAGACATCATGTTGAATGAAATAAGCCAGTTGCGAAAGAATATTGTATGAGATAACTGATATGATATAATTATTAACAATAGTCTAATTATAACATTTTTTTCATCAGTTGTAACAAAGGTACTACACTAATGCAATATGTTAAATGATATGGACAACTCTGAATGTGAGTGAAGGTTGTATGGGAACTCTGTATTTTCCTGCATGACTTTTCTGTAAAGCTAAAACAGAACAATTAAAAGGCAAGTAACTACTTTTATTCCCAGGAACAGATTTTATACAAGAAAATAAACTAATATAATAAAAAATAAGCAATAGATTCCAGTATTAAAGATATTACAAAGACTAAGGGCATTTTTTTAAAGATCTATTTAAAAGAAGTTCATTGAAAATTGCACTTCCCAAAATGAATTATTTTGAAATACTTGGATTTTTTAGTTTTATTTTAATATCACATATTTAAAATACTTTTGATGCAAACAATAAGCTGCATATCTGGAAAGGTTTAACAGTAGTGTCTGAAAAAATTATATACATATATTCTTTACAGATGCATGTGTCCTTAGTTCGGTGTTTCGTGACTTTTTGATCGAGGATATTTTGAGTTGGTGATGAAAGCTATAGGACAGTGGATACCTAGGAAAACACTGAAGCATCAAAACCTTCATGGATTCCCACACACTTTTGCTTCCTTACCATCCATCCAAACCTTTCCCAACACCCATCCCTACTTCTATAACCTATATTAATTTAGATATTCATACCAGGTTAAACACTGTGCATAGTTTTGGAAAGATATTGTATTGTGTCTCTGTTTTAGAACTAAGTTGTATATCGAAAGCTTTGGTCTCATTTTTTTTCTGATCTCTTATTTGTCCTTGCTTCCACTGCTCTTTTTATACATATATATTTTCTCCTTCAGTGTCTTTTTCCTTGAACCAGTATCTTTTACTGCCATTGTTCTTGTACCAAGGAAAGTAAGGGATTTTCATAAAGAGCTTTCACCAAGTCATTTTCAAAGTCTATTAGGAAAGAAAGGATGTACTGAGTATTTTACCCCTCTAATTAGATGGTGGAATTTTTAGTTCTTGGAATTATCTGTTTGAATGAAAACCCTATTATTGGAAAAAGCACAACGATCTTGCAGTTGAGAAGGGCCATTTCCCAAAAGGGAAGGCAGCCAGGCCCTATACTTGGTGGGCAGCCAGACCCTGTCTGCACCCTCTGGATGCCCGGGGCTCGCTCCTATGGCTCAGATTCCAAACTAAGTATTCTGCTCTTCAGAGTGTTATACTAGTATTCAAGAGTTTAAACATTTGCCTACATCACCAAATTTCTACAATGAGTAATGAATTGCCAAAGAAAAAGGTATCTCAGCCTTGCAGGATACTTTTCCAATGGCACACTCCGCATTGTAATTTTCGATGTCTGTCTGTATCCCGTCTATGTCCCCTAATTCCCTCTTTGGCTGAGTACTACAGTATTCCACCACGAAGTGAAGACCACCTCAATGTCTTGTTGCTCATCATGTCTTCAGTGAGTCTCAGGTGAAAGGTTGCCATGAAAGCTTTGAAGTGGGTTTTAGACCGGAGACAACACAAAGCCTCTGGTTTCTTTGAGGCCTGCCTGATGATTGATTCTCATTGGACTTTGACATGATTTATTTATGGTACTGAACACGTAAGTCCAGGCCTCTATTCCTGAATCTCTTTCTTTATTGGCTTTGATTTGTTGGTACAAAAGACATGTACATTTTTGTTTCTCTCTTGCCTTATCAACATTAACAAAATATTTGCTTTAAATGTCTTTAATTTTGCATTGAGCTTTTAAAAAGGAAAGTCTTTAGAGCTGGTTATCATTTCAAGAAAAATATTGAAGCAGAGAATTTCCCTTATTTGAAAGATATGTTTAATGCATATTTTCCACATATCAGCCCCAAAATGCTATACTTTGTTGGTGTAGGTGGGATAAAAGTGATTGTTTCTGTTTTAAATTCAGAATCTAAGGTAAAGCTCCTTTTTGATAAGAGCAGCTATTGTTTAATAGCTTTCACATGTATGTTCTCCTGTGAAATAGTTATCCTGAAGTAGAGTAGGAGTGAATATGGATATGTGATTTAAGGATATTGCGGTTTTGAAGGTTGGTTAGATTTAGGAGGTAGCCCAAAGGCCAAATATTGGAGACCCACGTGTGACAGCAGAGATGAGATGTTCAAGGAGAGGAAAGTCTGGGACCCTAGGAAAGATTTAGTTCAATTCTTTGTGTACTTGCATGTGTGACAAAGGATGTAAGCACTGTTTTATAGAGAGGTTAAGTTGTTTATTATTAACCTGTAACTAAGATTAAAGAAACTTGGGGGAAACTGACAGTAACTTGGAAAGCTCTTTTTCCTGTGAGTGAAATAGGGTTCATTCATCTTTGGTCTCAAATCATTTCTTAAAAGAATTAGGTGGGCCTTAAATGATCAATGATGAACAGTTATTTGGACTCGGTTACAGTCGTGAAGTTATTGGATTGGGAATCTCATAGGAGAGACTCCACATCCACATCAGGTGGAAACGGAAGAATAACTAGAGGGAAGAAAAAGCAAATAGGCCAAGTGCAGGGACCTTTCATTTGCACACCCATAATTTTCACTGGCAGCTGCATGATTAATTCAAAGATTTATTGATTTTTTCCCCCTTTTCTGCTATACCCTGCTGACCTGCTTTTGTTGACAGGATTGTGTGGATCAAACTGATCTGACAGTTGATAGTGTGTTACCATTTTGGTCCTTATGGGCTGGAGCAAACATTTTCTACTGAACTCTTATGGATACTAACTGGGCACAGGATAGATCCATTAACTCACCTCCTTATGCTCTGCCAGGGAAAGAACAAAGAGATGCCAGCCTAAAATCCAAAGCAGCTGAAATGACTTTATTTAATAAAGTGCATTTTGTGTGTATGGAGTTGTGTATGTTTAAATGGTGGGGTGAGAGTTGGTGGCATTTTTGCTCTTAGTAACAAATATTAACCAAGATTCAGTTCTTTAAAAATAAACATGTGATATCTGGGATTTGCTTCAAAATAATTGGGTAGGAGGCAGTGGCATGAGTTGATAAGCATTGAAGTTGGGTGATGGGTCCATGGGGGTTAATTATACTAGTTTTTATTTTCTGTGTATGTTTGAAATCTTCTATAATAAAAAAAATTGAGGGCTAAATGCCTGTGTAACAACTATCATCTCTTTTATTTGAGCCTTCAGAGTACAGAAACACAAGCAGTCTGCTCCTCATCTGGCCAGGATGGGCAGATTATGAATGTCATGTTTTAAAAATTAATGAAACATTAAGGAAAGTCTTGTTTTCCAGCTGGTTATGAGCTCTGAAATTCTGGAACAAGACTAGAACCATAAATAAAACCATCTTTTGAAAGTCGTAATGTTTTTCCAAGTTGAGAGTCCTCTTTCTCTGTTAATAAGACCAGATAAGTTTAATCACTGTTTCCACAGCTAAGTTTGTAGGGGCTGGCAGGTAGTCATGTCGATTCTGGGTTCAAGGAAATTTAGAAAATAATACATTAAACATTTCTTTACCATTTGGCATGCACCACAAACCCTAAAGTGATATGACAATTTTTATTTTTATTTCTTTTTACCCTCCCAGATCACTCATGAGATTCCTTAGAAAACAGTTTGGAAAGCACTCCTTTGATTTCAAGGTCACTAAAGCTGATTTATTTAAGTAGGTTTTTTTTGTTTTGTTTTGTTTTTAGCTGTAGGGTGAATGATTAAGGGTTAAATTTGGACTACTTGGGCTAGGTATTTTTATATGACCAAACACACAGGTAGAATGAACCCGAAGATTTTATTTTTATGGAATCTAATTTAGACAGCCCCTAGGTTTTATGGGATCCTGGTTCTACTTCCTGCCTTTCTGGGCCTCATTGTTATCCTTACTCGTGTAAACCAGATGCCAAGATGGGCAACTCCTGGGTGGTGTGGTGTAGGTGGAGCGGGAAGGCCCCTGCGAAGGTGTCCGTCTGCGCTGAGGTGGAACGGCAAGAGGAAGGCAGCTCTGCGTGGGCCCTTGGGGGGAATACAGTATGCAGGTATGCAGTTGGTGCCAAGACCCCTCAGTGGCAATGGGGAGGGAGGGGCGGGAGGTGGGCCCAGCCAGCTCCTGTTGAATTCTGAGTGGGGGAATGAGGTCAACACATTGGTGGCCATGTGGAGAATGGTGGAGGTGAGGAGTAAGTTTATCATTGGAGGATAAATGAAGAGGTCACACTGCAGTTCAAAGGCAGTGTAGACCTGACTAAACTTGGCTAGACTTGGGAACAGGGAAAAGGGGACAAATTTGGGCTATGTTGGGGGAGACTTGATTCAATTGGTTGATGGATTGGATGTGAGGAGTGAGGGAAAGACGTTCTCAGAGACAACCCAAGTTTTTGGTTTCAGGCATGTGGTGGATGGTGGTACCATTATAATAGATGGGGTACTTCTATCATCAATTTTATCTGAATAAATGAGAATTGAATGGTTGAATGATGACGGAGTCCCCTAGGGAGTCTCCACATGGTGGTAGGTAGTGTCCTGTCAGCCCCTTAGCCTCACCACAACTGTCTTCTTGAAGCAAGCCTAGCACACTCTTTCATAAATCCTGCCTATTCCCACCCCCAGCCCTGGCTCACACTGTTGCTCTGCTTCTGTTTCACCTTGGGCTTTATCTTCTCTATTCTGATTCATCCTCATCACAGCCTTCACGACATTTGTGTCATCCAATTTCAGGTGGGTCAAAGGAAAGGAAAGGGAATGTTGGGTGTTGAAGGGAGATGCTGGGCTCTGCTCACAAACTCTGGATAAAATGGTGAATATCTCATGGTAGTTTTTATGTCCTGGTTATGTTTGCTAAATTTAAAAAAAAAAAAATCATTGAGGGCATGTTTCTGCTCCTATGTAGGATATGATTTTTGGAAGACTCTCTCATTGTCTCCTTCTCTTCTTGACTTCCAAGCAGTCTCACTTTATTTCATCTGTATAAATTGAAACTATTTTCTATTTTGTCCACAGTCATCCTCTTCTTTATTCATGTTGGTGTGTGGAGACTTCTTTTTTCAGTCCAGGCCCATTGTCGTTTCTTCTTTAAAGAAATTCTTCTAACCTCTCCTCATAAGTTTTACAATTTCCAACCTTTAGGTCCTTTTCTCCCTCTTTTTGATCTGTCTCCAAATACCCTCCATTAAGAACACTGCGTACATTTTCTTCTGAAATCAGGAGGTGAGGAAAATGAACTTTTAGATCTCTTCAAGAAAGTTGGTTAGCTGAAAGAACATAGTCAGGTCTTCTTGGAGGAGTGCCATGCAGTCATGTTCCTGAGTAGAACAGGGGTAGGGATTGCATCCTCTTCAACGTAGTGCATGCTTCTGTATTGCAAAGTAATGCTGCTAAGTTTTTTCAATGTCTTCCTTTAAATCAGGATACATTTTCTCATAATGGAATAGTAATGCTACTTGATGATGACCCAGTGCTTTTGCTTGTATAAGTTACATGCAAAACATATGCTTGAACTGCTTTCTATTTGTTAGAGTTGATTGTATTTTAATTAGGAATTATGAATCCTCTAGACAGAAGCAATTGGAAATTAGTTTTTAAAAAAAAATGAATTATGATATGTTTTACCTTTTCATAACTACATGGGAAAATTTGTTCATGGATAAAAACCTAACTCAATTGATTTGAAATGTATCATAGAGTGTGACATTGTATTTTAAAAGCAGCTTCAAAAATCATCAAAGGAATTATTTTTCATAATATTCTTGAAAGGAATGTGGCTGATGATATCGAGTTTGGATATTTTTTGTTATCACCATATGTTGTGGAAAGTCAATCCTTAGTAAATGAACACACAAATAAATTGCAGACTTAAAAATTCTAATAACATTTGGAAACAATATGATGATAACTTTACCAGCTTTATTTTCTTTAAAACTCATGGTTACCCAATAATGAATAGCTCAGACACAAGCTCCAGTAGGAAAAGGGTTTTGGTTTCTTTGGTTAGTGCCTAGAATAGTAGCTGGCTTGTAGGACCAACTTGATGAGTCTTTGTTCAATGGAATGCATGCCAAGAGAATCTCTGTACTAATGACCATTTGGGCACGTGGTATGTAGAAAAATAGGATTCCTCAAGAGCCTGCCTATTGGCCCTAGACTTGAGGAGCTTTCCTTTTGTCTGTTTATAATATAATTACTTATCAGTGAGCTCTAGTTGCTAAATATTTTGCATCTCAGAGTAAATAATTGAGGCAGATCATATGGATGAGAACACTGAAAAACAGAGGGGTGTTGGAAACATTAATTTATGCTGTAAATATTTAGTGAGGCCCTGCTCTGTGCAGATCCTGGTTCTGTGAATTAGCTGTGAACTTTACAGATCGGTGGTCCCTGCCTTCAGGGAGTTTACAATCTGGTGGAGATGGTGGCATAGGACTACTTCCCGAGTGGATACTGTCCTCCCTCCACCACATCACTCCCTCTCACTACCAATTTCTATAGTTTATTTTTTGCTCAGTTACAATCTTTTGTGGGATGATGCTAAAGGAAGACGGTGGCATCCTTTGGCATCTCTCTGTGGTTGGAAACAATCTGCATATTACAAGTAATTGTTGCACAGTTAGTTTCTGAAAACGAGATGAGGTGCAACTCTCTGTAACACAAGCTATTAATTCAATAGATAAACTTTTGTATTCTAGTCCCCTCGGCTGGTGCTTCTTAAACAGCTGTGTGTATATGCATCACCCAGGTATCTCGTTAAAGCAGAGTCAGATTCGGTAGGTCTGGTGGGGTCTGCCGTGAGCTCCCAGGTGCTGGTGGATCTGCTGCTCCAGGACTATGTCCTGAGTGGAAGGTTTTACATGGCGGCCACCTGGGTGGACTTTATGAAATACCCGTGTCCTGTTCTCAGAGATCTATCTTCATCAGCCTAGCTGGGTCTGAGCACCCATATTTTTCAAAGCTTTCCAGGGAAGTTTCATGTGCTGCCAGTGTTGAAGACAGCTGCCCGTCATAGTTTGTAGCTGAATTCACTGAAGCAATTTAGTGCATATCAGAGCCTTTTAGCAGTTCATAAGAGTCTGGGATATTGTCATAAGGCAGCACTCAGCACCGGGACTAGTGAAGACAGTGTTTGCTCCATAAATGAGGGAAGACATTGATCATTTTCAGACAACGTGGAACATCACCACTGACTTGCTCCCCCGGCCAGGGTCTACTGCTCAAGCCCTTGTATTTCAATATTCCTGGCCGTGCTGATCCACCCATGGTGAATCAGTGGGGAAAGAAAGTGACTTTGTCTTCCTAGCTAAAAATTGGGACAGGTATTGGAAAGAAGGGACTGGAAAAAGAATTTTATGTTTTAGAAGACAGAATGATAAACTAGAAAAAGATACACAATTCAGAATGAGTCCCTGGTAGCCTTCAAGGAACAGAGCTCAAGATAGATGCTGCAGGCACATGATTTCAACCACCACTCAGAAAACTAAGCAGGCATTTTTTTTTTCCAGCAGGGTGTTTAAATAAAAATAGGCATTTAGGTTTAAAAATGTTGCCTCTTGAGAAAACCATTGTTCCATTGGCTCAGGACCTTGCTTCAGGTATGGTCGGTTTGCTTCTGAGCTCACAGCAGGCTCCTCAAGCAGCGTGGTTGCACCTGCACAGGTGAGGGTCAGCAGGAGAGCATGGATTTTCCCATCTGAGCAGGAAGATACTATTTTTTTGCTGCGTTATAGGACCCATACAGGAAGCAACTTTGATGCGCTTTTAGCTTCTTCATTATGTCCTGATACCATGAAGACAAAGGAGGGAGGGCAACATTTTGCTTGGCAGCCTGCTTCTTCTGGAGGTGCAGGGGCAAGACGACCCCCCGCCCTCATGGATTTGGGGCAAGCATGCCAAGGGCCTCTCGGGCAGCGTTCTTAACCTGGGGTGCATGAGCTTGAACTGAAAAAAGCCAACGTCTTATCTTTGTTTTCTGTGACCTCTAACTGAAATCTAGCATTTCCTTATGAATGTATGCAATAAATAAATTATAGTCCTATTTATTTCGCCTGACTGGCAGAGGGGTCTGTGGGACAAAAATGGTGAAGAAGCCCTGCTCTAGAGATATAAAGGCTCCTTTAGGAGCTTTTGAGGCCACACCATTTCCCTCTCGCAAAACTCCCACCATCCTCTCCTGGCGGGGATGAAATATGAAGTCCAGCTGAGGAGTTTTTAGAGTAGCTCTCCAGCCACCTAATTAGAAAACAGTATGTTAAAAAGGGAATGGACCAGCCATCACAGCTTTTGGCAACCTGTATGCCTTGCTGCACATCACTTTGAAATGATCTGTGGAGTCCTTGCTTCTGATTTTTGGAACGTTTGGTGGTTTGGGGTAGAGTGGTTTGAAGCTAGCAACAACCACACAGGGAACGGATGGTGAAGCCGGAGGCCAGAGCGGTGGGGCAGCTTGAGCAGTGGAGGCTTAAATGCTTCAGGTTCAGAAAGACAGCAAACACCTTCCAGGGATTTACAGGGACAGGGAAAAAGAGGTGTGATATGGGGGCATTTTTAGGACTGTAGTTGTCCTCAATGATACTGCAGGGACAGATGCAGGGTACTATATATCCTGCCATAACCCACTGAATGGACTGGGAGAGAGTGTAAACTACAACATAAGCTATAATCCATGTGGTGCAGCAGTGCTCCAAAATGTACTCATCAAATGCAATGAATGGGCCACACTCGTGGAAGAAGTTGTCGATGTGGGAGGAGTCGGGTGGGTGGGGAGTCGGGTATATGGGAACCTCTTGTGTTTTTTAATATAACATTTTGTGTGATCCGTGTATCTTTTTTAAAAAAGACAATAATAAAAAAGATAAAATAAATAAAAATTAAAAAAATAAAGGCACCATCCCTGAAGTCCACCCACACAGTAGAATACCGTTTAGCCATAGAAAGGAGTGGCGTGCTGATACATAGAAACTTGAAGGTATGATAATGACTAAAAGAAACCAGTCACAAAAAGGATAGACACTCTATGATTCCACTTATTTGAGTATCTAGAATAGGCAAATTCCTAGAGACAGAAAGCCGAGGGGCGCTTCCCGGCGTGGGGTGGGGGAAGAATGGGCTGTTATTGCTTAACAGATGCAGTTTCCGTCTGGGCTGATGAAAAAGTTTTGGAAATACATCTTGGTGATAGTGGCACAACATTATGAATGCAGTTAATGCCACCAAATTGTGTGCTTAAAAATGGGTGACATGGAGGAAGTGGCTGTGGCTCCATCAGCTGGGCTCCCGTCTACCATATGGGAGGCCCTGGGTTCGCGTCCCGGGGCCTCCTTGTGAAGGCAGGCTCGCCCGCACACCGCGGAGCACCGCCAGGCCCTCAAACGCTGCAGAGAGCCGACTCAGCAAGGTGACACAACAAAAAAAAGGGAAACAAGCAAGAACACAGAAGAGCCGGCAGCGAATGAACACAGAAAGCAGAGAGCAAGCAAGCTGCAAGGGGGGAGGAGAAAATAAATAAATACACAGAAGAACGTACAGTGAAATGAACACAGAGAGCAGACAGCATGCAAAAGTCGCAAGGGGGAGGGCTTAAAAAAAAAAAGAAAGAAACTGGACTCATCATTTCATCAAATGATATCTCCCAAAGAATACAGTTAATGTGCTCAAAAAAAAAAAAAAAAGAATCATAAAAAAAAAGGGTGACATGAACATTTTTGTTGTGTATTTTTATCACAATAAAAAAAAGACGTTCCTGAATGTGGGCAGAAGCGGCATGCGTGTGTGCGAGGGCAGTGCCAGCAGGATGGGAGCGGAGGGCGGTGGCCACCTGGAACCCAAGGTGGGCGCCACGCCGCATCCTTGTGGGGGGAGCTCAGGCAAGCACAAGTCCCCTCTGTGCCCCAGCTCCCTCCTAAGGGAGGTGGTGCAGCTGGTGCCACCCTTCTGCTCAGGCTGCTTTACTCCTTAAAGGAGATGGAAAGTGCCTCCGGAGTCCTTGGCACGAGGCAGGTCCTCCAGCACCTGGTCTGTGGGTGGCCTGCGTCAGCTGAAGGGACAGAGACAGGACGGAAGCCTCTTGCTGATGTACCTGCCATTTTCCAGCTGTGGGTTGGTCTCCTCCGATCACTGGTAGGTGGGCATAGAGCCCCACTGGGTGGAGGCAGCTAACCCTCCAGAGGTCAGGAGATGTCCTCTGGCAGGCGTTCACAGGGGAAGGTGTTTCCTGATACTGACTCTGTCCCCTGCATCACTTTGGGCAAACGGGACGGGGGAGTGGGGGCTGGAGATAATCATGGGATGAGGTGGCAGCATGCCTAACTACTGTTCTGAAATCTTCACACCAAACTGCAGGGCAGACAAAGCTTTCTGTCTTTGGATGATGTGGCCTGCGTAGTTTCTTCAGCACCCATTCGCCGAGTCACCTGCCAGCGTGTTTGGGGCCCTGCTGTGAACTGGGCACTGCCTGCAGGGCTGGGATGGGGTAGGGAGGGGCTCTGTGCTCTATGGCCTTGTGGTCTTGAGGGAGACCTGGTACAAATAATCCTGTAACCCCCTGACTATAATCAGGGGCAGGTTAGAAAGGAAGAGGAGGGGGCTGCGGGGTGCATCTGCAGGGACCTGGCCGGCCAGGGGGCCTGGGAACTGCATCCGTTGGGAAGGGACGAGTAATTTGGGGGATTGTTGAGTGTTGCGTTGGACAGGGAGCATTCCAGGCAGGGCACAGCATGGGTGAGGACCCCAAAGAGAGTGGCAGTGAAGCCAAGGTCAGGGGGCTGCAGGAACCCTGTCCGTCTCCCCCCCCCCCCCCCCACTTCATTTTCAGTGTCCAGTCTAGGCCTCTTGTATCTTCTTTGGGATTTGTGCACATACTGTCTGTATTAGCCAAAGGGGTGCTGATGCAAAATACCAGAAATGGGTTGGTTTTTATAAAGGGTATTTATTTGGGGTAGGAGCTTACAGATACCAGGCCATAAAGCATATGTTACTTCTCTCACCAAAGTCTATTTGGAGCACGGTGGCTGCCGACGTCTGCCAGGGTTCAGGCTTCCTGGGTTCCTACATTCCTGGGGCTTGCTTTATTCTGGGTTCAAGGTTCCTTCCTTCCTGGGGCTGGCTTCTCTTTCCTCTGTGTGCTGACTTCCCAGGGCTCCAGCTTAAGTCTTCAGCATCAAACTCCAACATCAAAACTCCAACATTAAAAGCCCCTAACTCTGTCCTTTGCCATGCCTTTTATCTGTGAATCCCCACCCACCACGGGGTGGGGACTCAAGGCCCTAATCATGACTCAGTCATACCCAGGTACAGATCAAATTACAAGCATAATCTAATATTACTTTTTGGAATTCATCAATTATATCAAACTGCTACATTGTCCCCACCAGAATGGTCTGGCCCCGCATATTCCCGGGACCTAGTTGGTCCCTTCTTTTTGTTTGAGTCTTAGTCTGGATCATACCAGTTCAGAAGATTCCTTCTGTTCCAGTCACACTCTCAGTGTTCCCTCCGTGAGCCAGCCTCTTTTTTAATCTATCACTTTCCTGAAAGGAAAGGTCCTGAACGTAGATCCTTTGTCACATCCAGTATTTTATCCCTAGATTCAGAAGAGTGCCTGACCTGTAGTTGGCACTCAGTGCTTCCACAACGATGGATCGTGATTTCCAATATTTCATTAATATAAAAACATAACAGGAAAGCAGATGTGGCTCAAGTGATAGAGCTTCCACCTACCATATGGGAGGACCTGGGTTCAAACCCTGGGGTCTCGTGGTGAAAAAGATGAAGAGAAAGCGTGCCCAGGTGGCAAGCCAGTGCCCGCATGGTGAACCAGTGCCCCATGCAAGTGGATCACGCAGCAACATGATGATGCATCAAAAGAGAGACAAGGAGAGAGTCAAGGTGAAGCACAGCAGAGACCAGAATCTGGGGTGGCACGATTGCCAGGGGAACCTCTCTCCCAATCAGAGGTCTCTAGTATCGAAACCGGTGACTCTTAGAGGAGAGAAAATGAGAAAACAACACAGACAGCAAAAACAGCAGGATGGGAGGATGGGAAGGGGGGAAAATGAATATAAATAAATAAATCTTAAAAAACAACATAACAATGCATCCACTCACAGGTCAGTAATCACGGTGACTCTGCAGTGCAGTTTTGGGCAGAGCAGAGCCGCGGCAGCCTCTGCTGGTTTTAGGTAGCTTTCTTGGGACCTTCAGCCTAGAAAGCGGGAAAGGAAGGGAGGGGAGGCATTGGAAAGGAGGTGGGGCTGGTGCTCCCTCAGCCTGCTCGGAGACTCCCTGTCTTTCTTGGAGCACACCTGTGGCCCCTCGGGAATTGTCACAGGTGTTCATTCTCCCACGTGTGCTTGGCAGTCGTCCTAGTTTTTGAGAAGAGCCTTCTTCCAGGGGTCAGGTGCTGTCGGGAGCAGGGGCCTTCTCGCTCAAAGGGCTGCTGCCACTCTCCTCCCCGGCAGGCTAAGGTTGATGATTTACACCAAAGCAGGAGCCTGAGCCAGGTCATCTGCACCTTTGTCAGTGGGGCATGAGCAGGAGCCTGCTTCCTCAAGGACTGAAAATGCAGGACAGCACCTTCCTGGAGAATGAGCAGGCAGGATGAGTTCTTAGAGCTCTGTAGAGGCGGTGAAAGCACCTAGGAGCCCCAGTGGGGGGACCCCACTTAGAAGGAGGCTCCCCCGCTGGTTCTACATCTATATGATGGGAATGGGGTGGGGTGTTTTCTCAGTCCATTAGAAGAATCCGCTATTGTGTTCTTGATCTCTGGATGAGGGGGGCATTTGCAGGTGAGGATAGACATGTTGGAAGGGAAAGGTGGGATGTGTGAATAAGAATATGTAATATGTGCATCTTCCATGGCCTGATTAGACTTTTGTCAATTGGTATCTGAATACATAATTACCAGAAGGTTATTGACTTGAAATTCAGAAGTACTGTATTTTATTTATATTGTGACTGTAAACTGAGTTCAGGAATTGGGTGATAATTTGTGTTAGGACTTTGTTTTCATTGCAACTGATGAGCAAGAACCTCAGTTAAAACAGATGTCATTGGTTCACATAACTGAAAATTCCAGGAGTTTCTGCCTTCAGGCCTGGCTGGATCAAGGTGTGCAGACACTGACAAGCCGCCTTCTCACTCTTGTTGTCAGCCTCGCTGCACTTGACTTGCTTCCAAGTTCGATGGAGACCTTGACAGGCCCTCCCCAGGTGTGGTGCGGTGATGCCGTGGCACCAGCTCAGCACCCTGAGGGGAAGAGTTTTCTTTCTCTGTAGTCCCTGAGATGGGCTGAGGTCACATGCCCACCTGAACACATCAACGTGTCTAGGGATGTGGAGGTGGTGGCCTTCGTCGATGGTAGTCAGCTCCCTGAAGGAAAGCCCGGAGCAGGAGCTGATGCTCAGAGACAGAAACGACAGCTGTCCTGGAACCAGTGATTCCAGGATGGGGAGAGGACCACTGGGCAGCACCGGCCTGTGCCAAGCTGGGCGACAAGTCCCTGCTCTTTAATGTACACCTGTGCATGAGGGAATAAGATTAGGACCTGCAGTCTATGCCAAAGCACAGCTTTTAAAAATGTAAATATATCACTTTGCAAATAAAGCGTGGAACTCATCGTGTAAAAGCAAACACATTTAGATTGGTATATCTGTCATAACAGTAATTTGATATAGGATAAATTAAAAGAAAAAGGCCTGTGGAATGGGAGGATAAAAGATAGCTGGGATTACACCTTCAAGAAAGAAGTACTAACAGTGAACTTCCTTTAGACATTTATTTCTGATGTAATCGTCAATGCTCATAAATTCTGGTGCTTTTGTGTTTTCACAATTTTTTCTTACAGCTTAATGTCCTCATTCTTTATGCTTTAAGGGCACATCTGTAACATTTATCAAGCACTAGTCCCCACGGGCTACTGAAGAGACTGGTTATCTTATTTTATGCTCTTCTCCTTTTCGTATAAGAAATACTTTGTAAAACTAAAAATACCTTAATAGGAATATTTTTAGCAGTAAAATCTCGTTTTTTTAGGTTTTATTTCTTCAAATACTTATTTACTATATTGTTCAAATTTATTTTCTAAGCAAGGAACTTTCACTCAAAGTTTTGGAAAATGAAGTTAAACGTCCTTCTATTTATTTCCCTATTTCCATTTCCCCCAGTAGTAATCTCATAAAGCAGGCATCCTGCTTACAGAAGAGAGGGTAACTGGTCCCTCCCATACTCCTTCCCTCTGCCTGGTGATGCCTGGGTGTTTGTGCATAGTTTGGGATTTGCCCATTTTGTTAGACTAATCTCTTATCGGTAATTATTTTGTCAATCTAAACTGCACTAAAATAAAATAAACAAATGAACACCTTCCTCATCTATATTAAGAAAGGTCAATTTGTTTTCTGATCCTAAGAAGACTCAGTAAACTAGTTTTTATTTTAATGTTTTATTTTAATTAAGAAACCTTTCAAAAGGGGTTTTGTCTGTTTCATCCCTTGTTTTGTTCTGTGCGTGGATAGGTGCTGGCCTAAATTCAGCGCTCAGGGAGGCTTTTGAATGACTGCGTCTCCAACAGAAAAGAACAGGGAATTGTGGAACAGGCACTTAAACCCAACGCAGAGACATTTATTTATATTTTGCCACATTTTATTCATTTTTAAATAAATAATCTTGGAGAGCCAAAGCCCCACTCACGTTTTTATGCATATTTTCGTAACTTATAATATATATACGTATATAGAGCATATGTATAGATTCACAAACCACAGAAGCTACTATTTGGTATGCTTTAAATGTGTATACATGATTTTGCACATGCTAACATTCACCTTTAGGTTTCTTAGAAACCATTTCTCCAAACCTTCCCTGTTTTTCTATGAACCCAGGCACTGAAATATCCTACTTCCAGAAACCTCAAGGTCAACGGTTAGTGAGCCTGGGAGCCCAAATGTAATCAGAATCCAAAGTGACTTTCGTTTAGGTTCAAACTAAACTGGGGTATGAAATTAGCCTGCAGGGAGAGAGAAGATGATGTCAGATCTTAATGTGATAACATTGCTTTGGATTCTCTTTGCAGTCCTGTAGGCATCTTTTCTCCGTCAGTTATTGAGATCTATGTTTCTTTTTCCATTAAGTTTCTGTTATTGTAGATGTGTTTTGACCACTGGTTGTTCTCTGGTTGCTTGGATTGTCAAGGAAAGCAGAACCTCCCAGACACAAGGATTTTTCAGGACAGTGGACACTGCAGCTTCTCGAGCCTTCTCCAAACCCTGGGGCTGAGTATCTTTCAGAATTTCTTAGATTTTTAGATAGGCTATAGAGTGCACATTCTGTATGTTTTCCAACCCCCCCCCCGCCCCCAGTGGAAAATATTTCTGCAGCGGAACTTCTGAATTTTCATTCTGAATGAGATGAACAAAGATCAAATAGGGACTGATGTCAATACAGGCCAGGTTTTGCTGGCAGGCGAATCATGAAAAAAGATTTTTCCTCTTCAGAAATGTTTGGATTTTGGAATTGCAGATCAGGGGTTGTAGGCATGAATCACCCGCATCTTCATTATCATTCTTATCATATTATTGTATCATAAACTCAACACTTCCTGGCCAGTTGATGACATCGTTTCCTGTTTCCAGCACTGTCTCCACTCCCTCTCTCCCTCCTTCCCTCTCTCCTCTTCTTTCCCTCTTTGATCATTTCATTATGATTCAGGAAAAGGCAGTAGTATATGATCTTTAAAGACCAAGGATGTCAAGTGTCACAATCTGGCACCAACTTTGGTTTCTGCCACTCACTGTGTGATGGTAGATCCATGCAATCTCCAGGGCTTTGGTTTCCTGAGAACATCACATCCAACTCCTGCGGTGTTGTGAAGAAACGATAAGTTGATGGATTTAAAAACCTCAACGTGGTTTCCATCATAGAACTAGCACGCAGTGTAACTGCAGTTCTTGTTGTTAGGCTTGTAATGCATGCCTTCCTCTCTCAAGCAATGGAGGAAGTCACATTTTATTTTAGTTTGAAATGCTGTTGTTCTGGGCCTCTATGCAAGTCATTTGACAATACGTGTCCTGAAATGTCACCCATCCTGCACTCATCATCAGCCTGGGATTGTCTGGGGGCACATTGTCCACTGTGATGTTGCTCCCCCAAGAGTTACAGTCTCCTTGTGTGAAGAGGGCAGGGGTGCCAAGATCACCATCCACTGAGCAGAGTGGCTTTTGGGCTTCCCGGGGACCAGAGCCCACCAGGGAAACTTTCAGGATGGGGAAAGGAGAATTCTTACAGGGGGAGGGGGCTGTTCCATTGCTAGGAAATCAGTCTTGCCAGTTCCATTGCCCCAATTTTTATCAGATAGTCAGAGCCACGTGGGTAGTTTTAATATAGAAAACATGTCAGCAAACTTCCTTGTGCAAAGTGTTGCTTGTGATCATTCCGTTCAGATGTTGCCAAAGTCCACGGTCCCAGTTATTTCAGGATGATTCCTCTTCTCTCCAAACGTGCACTTAAGATTTCAAGTTGATTATTGCAGGGGCTGTGAGACGGAACCTCACTTGGCCTATTATTGGAACAGATGGATCGTGCGTATGACCTTCGCAACTTGCTACCCATTGCACTAACTAAAATTTGTGTTCTCTTTAGGACTAATGTCTTAAATTCATAATTTTATTTGATTCTTTATTCACAAATTTGAATATCATGGCTGATTACAAGTATATAATAAGTTCCTTTCTGTGATTAGCATTTTCGTTTTTCTGGGTAAAGAGAGTGCCTCTTGATCTGTTTTTCTTTTCCATTTTTTTTTCCTCCCCTAATTCCCTTTTACTTGTGCCTCTCTGCACATACTGCAGGGTTGTCTCAAGGGGCCGTAGTCTCCTTGTTCGTGTTTCAGACTTGAAAGCAGTATTCAAATGCAGCCGTACTCTACAGATTGGCAATTTTGCTATAATTAAGCTTCATGAATATGAAGATTCATGTAGAATTCCTACAATGCCCCATGGTGAGGATTTGCAATAAAATTCCTTCTCAGCTCATTGTGACTTATTAGAGTGTCAGTTTTGCTCAATTGCAACATGATGTTTACTTTTCAGAAGTGCAGACCACATATTGGTTAATTTTTAATGCCTTGGCGAAAACAGTCTGAGAGACACATTTGTCCAGGGGGTTTGACAGAAAAAAGGAGAAGGCCAGTGGCTTGACCGATCAAACCAGACTCAGAAATTAAATGTTACCATCAAGAACCCAAGAGGAAGGTACTTTTTTTGGTGGCACTGTCTTTGTTCTGCTTTCTTCTGCTGTGATTGGATTTGTCCTCCCCAAATGCTGGAACAAACCAACCTTACCACCTGATTTAGGGCTCCCTCCTCTGAGAAGTCTATTCTTTTTTAACACCCTTATTCTCAGGGTCCCCTTCCTGAATGCTCACCACTGGCATAGGAATGTTAATCGGAGCTGTTTTTGGTATCCCCTCACCGAAAGGATACCCAAGGAGTGCTTTACCTGCCCAATTCGTTTCTACAAAGTAAAATCTGCTGGATTGGGCATACTGTTGGTTTGTGGTTATAATTTGGTTTGCTTTTGTAAGTAGATACTGCTTTCATAATTCAAAACTCAAAAAGCACAAAAAAGTATTGAGAGAAAATTCTAGTCCTACCCTAAACCTCATCCACCCATTCCCAGGTCTCCATACCCCACCCCAAATAGGTACCTACTTATTCATTACTTGTCTGGCTTTCCAGAAATTTCTTGCACATAAACAAACATATAGGATCATACTTCTTTCTATCACTGAATTTACCAGATCAACATAGTGCTAATCCTTGGACCAAGCACTCCTGAATCTAAACCAGGCATTCTAGGAGATAATTTTCTCTCTGTCCATGTTATTTCTAGGAGATAGTGGCTCTTTTGTGATAGGATAAATTGACAAAGGATGTGGTTGCCCTGGATTTTCTGCAGCTCTCTAGCAATCCTTTTCTTGGCTGAAAATGAAACCTTGGACTTCTTCCGGTTCACTTTTTTCTCTCTGAAAGGCACTTGAGCTAGCCCCCTGATGTTATACATTTAAAAAGAACCGTACCCTGGCTGGCATATTTGCTTTTACTGTCTGTTACAAGGACCCAAGTAATTAGGCCAAAGAGTAGTGCAGCTTAAGTGTTAATTATTTACATATCACTCATGTCAGTTAAAAAATCATCTCTGGAGGTGCAAGACTAGCTAGAGTGTCCCTGCCCACGCAAAAGCTCTTCTCAGGCCTTCGTACATGGCATACAAGAGGATGTTGAGGTGACATTATCCACCCACCCAAGACCAGGTGAAGGAAGACTTATCCACCCACCCAAGACCATGTTGAGTTGAATCTTATCTACCCACCCAAGACCAGGTGAAAGAGGATTTATCCATCCACCCAAGACCGTGTTGAGTTGATCTTATCCACCTACCCAAGACCAGGTGAAGGAAGACTTATCTACTCACCCAACATCATGTTGAGTTGATCTTATCCACCTACCCAAGACCAGGTGAAGGAAGATTTATCCACCCACCCAAGACCATGTTGAGTTATCTTATCCATCCACCCAAGACCAGGTGAAAGAATACTTATCCACTCACTCTAGATCATGGAGAGGCGATGTTATCCACCCACCCTAGACCATGTGAAGGTGATCCTCCATTCCACTGTATCCCAGAGAGATGTCCACCATATGCAGCTTGCAGATAACATCCCCATCCACTCCCTCCTATGCCCCACAGCTCATCCTCTCAGATCCATACAACTTTCTATGCCACATGATATGAATGACATGAATATATTCATTATGGACACATTCTCAGCTTTGATCCATTTCAGTTAAGGTAAATTCCCTCATCACACCCTTAAGGTGAATTGATAGGCTTACCAGTTTTCTTCTGGTTCTTGATCTCCTACTGTGGGCCTGAAACAACTAGGCATGGCCATTTTGGTCCACATGTCAAAGAGAGGAAAAATTACATTACTGTAATTCATTTCCTTGGGGGAGAAGCCCCTGCAAAAGTGACAGAAATGTGATGGAGATAGCACAGAATGATCCATCTTGTTCTTTTAAAAGAGAACATAATCAGCTTGTGCAGACTGACACGTTTTGTACTGAAGCATCTAAGAGTGAACTTCAGCTTTTTCTTGTCAACTCAAGGATGGAGTGAAGAAATAATACACACAGCTTGCTTGACAGTGCAGCTGCTAATGGAGAAAGTGACAATAGCTTTTGCTCTTTCACAACAGGGCTTGGCTGTGAGGTTACAAAAATAGATGAAGCATTTTCATGTTAGGATATTGAAGGGACTTGTAAGGAATCGGAAGGCCATTAGCATATGCATGTGAAAACAGAACAGAAAATCTAAGAAAGATAGAATATAACAATTTAAAGAGGGTAGAGGATGGTGATAATGGTAGCACAGCACTGTGAACATAATTAACAGCATTGAGTTATACATTCGACGGTTAAAAAGGAGAATGTTAGGTTGGGTATATGTTACTAGAATAAAAAATAAATAAAATCCATGGAAATGCATAAACAAACCACAAACCCTGACCCCTAAGTTAAATCATGGATGTAGTACAATTCCAAAAACATGTTTTCATTAGTTGTAACAAAAATACCACAACAATGCAAGGTAGTAATAAGAGGGTGGTATTTGGGACTCCTGTATTTTATGCATAATGGTTCTGTAAACCCACAACTTCTCTAATAAAAATAAATAAATAAATAAATAAATAAATAACTTGAATGAACCCCTCCCCACAAAAGAGGTAGAAATGACAAAAGGAAATCAGAGTGATATTTTAGATTCCGGGAATGTGGGACAAGAAAAAGACTTAATCCCCAAACATCTTGTTTCTGTTAGGATGTGTCCATGCATGTGATCTGCCTTGGACTGGATGCAATTGAAAGCAGGGTTCATATTTTCTCTTCTCTGGCTCCTTCAGAACCTACATAAGCCAGTGACCACAGAGTATCATGAACACGCATTTCCATGCCTATCTAGACTAAGAGCACTCTGATATCAGGGATGGTATTCTAATTCTTTAACTTCTGACCCAGAGCCTGGTACTTAGTAAGTGTGGTTGGCAAACAGCCTCCCCAAAGGGTCTACATCCACATTTCCAGAACCTGTGGCTATGTTACCCTGCATGGCCAATGGGACTTTGCAGATGGAATTAAGTTAAAGATTTTTTGAAATTGGGAAAATATACTGGATTATATAGGTGGGCCCAATGTGAAAGAGAGGCACTTGGGTCCAAGTCAGAGTGATGGGATATGAGAAAGACAAGACCCAGCATTGTTGACTTTGTAGGTGGAGGAAGGGGCCACAAGATGACTAAAGCTGAGGGCTTCTAGAAGCTCTAAGAGGCAGAGAAGGGGCTCTCTCCTAGAACCTCCAGAAGGCAACTCAGCCCTGCCGACATGTTGATTTGAGCCAAGTGAGGCCCATTTTGACATCCAGAAATATGAAATAATAAATTTGTGTTGTTTTAAGCATGCAAATTTGTAGTACTTTGTTACAGCAACAAGTAGAAATTAATACAGCAAGCAAAGTGAAATAGATCCCCTTGTTTCATAACCCTTAACATATGCTGAGGACAAAGAGGTACTGAGAAAATGCTGCTATTAATCCTATACTAACACTGGAAAGGAGAAAATGTGTTTCAGTGAACTGAACCTAGACATCCATTTCTGTTTATTTTTGTAAGTAGGACTTTGGCTTATGTATTTGATTTTTGTTTTCACTCCTCTATTAGTTGATATGAATTGTAGGAAAAAATAAAAATTTTTTACCAAATTTAGGAATATTTCACAGGTCATTAGGCTAAAAAGTTACCATATTTTCATGTTTGTACATGCATAGTGGCTATGACTCTTAAGCCACAAACAAATGGTGTGTTAGCATTGGAATTTTAGTTTTCTATAGCTCAACTTAATTTCTTGTATATACCTTATTACACTGGGTGGTAGAATCTTAATTTCATTTAGTTCATGATAGTCACGGTCACTTGAGGGACTGTTCCTCAGTTATGTGTATCCTCTCCATGGATCTATGTCCAGGAGTCTCGACTGGGGACGTACTGGGGAAGCAGTAGGTTGGGCCAAGCAGAGCAGGTGTGGCCCTCCTTCCATTTCTGACCTAAGTCCATGATCAACACCGTTCTCTGAAGCATCCACTCTCCCATCAGGTCTATACAGATGGCCCCTGGTCTTTTGCATTCCCAGCTATTATTATAAGGTCTCTCCAGAAAGGGATTGTGGCCCTCTCAAGACACCCTTAAAATTCTTGGCCGTTCCCTCAATCTTGCTGGCAGTTGGGAATCGCTGTGATGCTCTCTCAGGCCCATCTGCCTGGACACACCAAGCAGTCATATTTTTTCTACTGATCCCAGATGATGTTGACAAGGGAAACACATGTAGAGAAGTCAGGATGTGTCAGTGGTTCCCAAGACCACCCTCATGTTTGATGATTTGCTAGAAGGACTTACAGAATTCAGAGAAGCTGTTATACTCGTGATTACAGTTTATTACAGTGAAAGGATAAACGTGAAAATCATCAAAGGGAAAAGGTATGGAGTCCAGGTGTGAGCTTCCAATTGTCCTCTCCCAGTGGAGTCACACAGACAGAGCTTAATTCTCCTGGTAACTATTGTGTCAACATTCATGAAGTATTGCCAAGCAGGGTAGCTCACCTGAGCCTTTATCTCCAAAGTTTTTCTTGTTGGTCAGTCACATAGACATAGCACACTCTTGTAACTGACCTTAGCTATTCAGTTTCCAGCAGCTCAAATGCCAAATGGCCCAAGGCCCCTGGCAAAGACAGGGGTTCTCTATAAATTGTATTGTTGACATAAACTACCCGGTATGGCCCATGGCCCCAGGTATACAATGTACTCTTTTTTTTCATTTTTTATTTTTATTCATTTTTTAAAAAATATTACGTTAAAAAAATATGAGGTCCCCATTCACCCCCACCACCCCCACCCCATCACTCCCCCCACAGTAACACTCTCCCCCATCATCATGACACATCTATTGCATCTGGTGAGTACATCTCTGGTCATCGCTGCACCCCATGGCCAATGGTCCACACCATAGCCCACACTCTCCCACGTTCCATCTGGTGGGCCATGGGAGGACATACAATGTCTGGCAATTGTCCTTGCAGCACCACCCAGGACAACTCCAAGTTCCGAAAATGCCTCCACATCTCATCTCTTCCTCCCATTCCCCGCACCCAGCAGCCACCATGTCCACTTTTTCCACACCAATGCCACATTTTCTCGATTATTAACCACAATAGTTCATGAATAGAATATCATTAAGTCCACTCTAATCCTTACTGTATTCCTCCTTCCTGTGGACCTTGGCTTGGTTGTGTCCATTCCACATCTATGTTAAGAGGGGGCTTAGATTCCACATGGATACTGGAAGCAATCCCTAGGGGAGCAGCGGCAGTCCCCCGGGTGCAACGGCAAGGACCAGGAAGGAATGAAGGTCCAACAGTGAGCCCCTGATACTAATGACTATGCTTGTGAGCCTATACACCGGAAATAAGAACAAGGCCTAGAGCAACACTGTGCCTAAGAGTTCCCTCCTGACAGCCTCCGTGCTACTCAAATGTGGCCAGTCTCGAAGCCAAACTCAGCATGTAAATACAATGTACTCTTTTTTTTTTTTTTTTTTTTTTTTTTTAATTTTTTTTATTGACTTTGTAATAATATTACATTAAAAATATATATGTGAGGTCCCATTCAACCCCACCCCCCCACCCCCCCTCTCCCCCCCCCCAACAACACTCGTTCCCATCATCATGACACATCCATTGGATTTGGTAAGTACATCTTTGGGCACCTCTGCACCTCATATACATTGGTTCACATCATGGCCCATACTCTCCTCTATTCCATCATGTAGGCCCTGTGAGGATTTACAATGTCCGGTGATTACCTCTGAAGCACCATCCAGGGCAGCTCCATGTCCCGAAGACGCCTCCACCTCTCATCTCTTCCTGCCTTTCCCCATACCCTTTGTCCATTATGTCCACTTTTCCCAATCCAATGCCACCTCTTCTATGTGGACACTGGTTTGGTTGTGTCCATTGCACCTTTATGTCAAGAGGAGGCTCAGATTCCACCTGGATGCTGGATGCAATCCTCCCATTTTCAGTTGTAATCACTCTAGGCTCCATGGTGTGGTGGTTGTCCTTCTTCACCTCCATCTTAGCTGAGTGTGGTAAGTCCAATAAATCAGATTGTAGGTGCTGGAGTCTGTTGAGGCTCAGGATCTGGCTATCACATTGTCAGTCCAGAGATTCAAATCCCCTAAATATATCTTAAACCCCAACATTAACTGCACCTCCAGCACATTAGCATGAAAGTCTTATGAAGGGAGATCCCATCTGAGTCCAGATTCATCACACATAAACACCATTTCCAAAGAGGGGCCATCTGCCCTGGTAGTTAACCCCATCGGCCATGACCATAACTCCCATGGGTCTCTTTAGCCCTCAAAGGAACCAATATCTGGGGGTTGTATCTGCTTTATCTGTCTCTCTGACTCTGCTCAGTTGTACATGAGGGCAAACCTTCTGCCAGCCTCCAGACTCTTTTTTAGAAACTCGTAGCCATATAAACTCATTTCTCCTTTCCATTTCCCCCTTACTTTAGGTCAAACAGCATTTTAAAGTCATGGTATTTTATGTAGACATGGATATTCTGCTGATCCGCATTGAACCTTCCGTATAAGGTCATTTTCCAGTTGCATCATCAGTTGGTAGTTGATAGTGGTCCCTCGTTGCCAGGGAGGCTCATCCCCGGGTGTCATGTCCCACGCTGGGGGGAAGGCATTGCATTTACATGCTGAGTTTGGCTTTGAGACTGGCCACATTTGAGTAACATGAAGGCTGACAGAAGGAAATTCCCAGGCACAAAGTTGCTCTAGGCCTTGTTATTATTTTGGGTTTATCAGCTCACAAGCATAGTCATTAGTATCAGGGGCTCACTGTTGAACCCTCACTCCCTCCCGGTCCCCACCACTGTACCTGGGAGACTGTCGCTGCTCCCCTAGGGACCACGACAGAGCACCACTGGCCAGGAACCCAGTACCCCCCCTACTGTAGTTTTTAATTGTTGCCACTATGAGTATATCCAAACATTACCATGCACCCTGGACATATGTTCTGTACAGCTCCCTGTCAGTCATATATCACCTGTCATTGGTATCCCATACCAGTATCCCTCCATTGCCATTGTTGAAACACTCTGTGATCCAGAACTCCCCGAAATTTGAAGCCCAATATAATGTCATGGTCCCTTACTAGGGAATGGCATATAGCGATGAGTTTAAAGCATAGATAAAGAACTTGGATAAAGTTAGATAAAGAACTTAGATAAAGAATGTTGACTTGAAAAAATTCCACATCCTATTTTTTTCTTTTTTTTTTTCCCCCCCCCCCCCTAATTATTCAGCTTTTCTTCACAGGAGTCCTAGACCACAGCAATGTATATATATAATATACAGCACTCCCACACATCCACCAGAAAACCTTTTCCCTTCCACAGTGATAAGCTTACGCCCTATTCATATCATATTTACTTAAAGTGATGTACAGAGTCTGAGACATTAGCTTTCTAACAAGGTGACATCTGTGTTTACATTATGGTGCATACTTTAGGATACACAGTTCTTTACATTTTTAGTTATCCTATGTTTTACATTATGGTTTACATTATCAGTCTGTCATCTCCTATATGTTATGGTGTAATATTACATGTTTTATATCCATCCTTGTGTACTCTCAAGAAACTCCTCTCTTACCCCCCATTTACTTTGGTTCCACACATTTAACGTCCATTTTCCCTTCCACCTTGGTGCCCTCAGTGATAGCCAACCTCCGTTTCCTGAGGAGCCACTTCCAGAGATAGATGGAATAGTGTTCAGGGCCTAACTTGCTCAACTGCCCCAATGCCCTGGGAGCCACCCTTTCTCTCGAGGGATACAGTTCCCTCTATTGGATGGCATTAGTCCTCCCCAGGATGTGGGTCCACCCCCACTCTCACTACTTGGGTTTCTACCCCATGGTGTCACCCACTCTGGCAGAATGAGCATTTAGACATTCCCCAGGAGCCCGTCCTGCATCAGACCCTCCCCTCCGAGCATTCTAAACAGGTAACCCTCTTTATTATATTTTGATATGATTTTCTCGGCATTTTACTCTCCACCAACACCTGACCCTCTCCTGGTTCGTATGCTACCCCTCCCTCCCCCCACTTTTGGGCAACGGTACCCACCCGTCCCTCCCCAGCCACCCTCAAACCCGCAAAGCCCCAAGCAAAGGCAACCCCTTGCCCCCCTTTTATCTCTTCTTTGTGTTCATACTTACCACCATCTCGTCTTAAATTCCACCCCTGCAGACATCGGCTCATATCCTTCCTCCACCCTCCGATTTCCTGCAAGCCTATCGTTCAGTCTCTTGCTATCTAGGGCAGCTTGTTTATTTCATATCATTGAGGTCATGTAGTATTTGTCCTTCAATGTCTGGGTTGCTTCACTCAACATAAGGTTCTCAAGATTCATCCATGTTATCACATGTGTTTGTAGTGTGTTTGTTCTTATAGCCGAGTAGTATTCCATTGTGTGTATATACCACATTTTATTGATCCACTCGTCTGTTGATGGGCATTTGGGTTGATTCCAACTTTTGGCAATAGTGAACAATGCTGCTATGAACATTGGTGTACATATATTGGTTTGTGTTCTTGTTTTCAGTTCTGCTGGGTATATTCCCAGCAGTGGTATTGCTGGGTCATATGGCAAATCTATGGCTAGTTTTTTGAGAAACCGCCATACTGTTCTCCAGAATGGTTGGATCCTTCTGCATTCCCACCAGCAGTGGATGAGTGTTCCCCTTCCTTCACATCCTCTCCAGCACTTGTATTCTTCTGTTTTTTTCATAGCTGCCAATCTTATGGGTGTAAGATGGTATCTCATTGTGGTTTTGATTTGCATTTCCCTGATAGCTAGAGATTTGGAACATTTTTTCATGTGCTTTCTTGCCATTTGTATTTCTTCTTCGGAGAAGTGTCTGTTTAAGTCTTTTTCCCATTTTTTAAATGGATTGTTTATCTTTTTATTTTCAAGATGTAGTGCGGCGGCTTGCTCGGTCGGTAGAGGTGGGGTCTGGCTGCGGACGAGGGGTCGGTCCAGCTCTGGACGAGGGGTCGGTCCCACTTGGGACGAAGGGTCGGTCCCACTTGGGACGAGGGGTCGGTCCGGCAGCAGACGAGGGATCGGTCTCACAAGGGGTTGCGCGGTTCGGCTGACGGGGTCGCCCGGCGAAGCCGGCGACGAAGGGGTCGCCCGGAGAAGCCGGCGACGAAGGGGTCGCCCGGAGAAGCAGGCGACGAACTGGGGACAAGGGAGGCCAGGCCCTTGTCGGGGGCTCTCAGGACTGGAGGGCGCACGGCAGAAGAACTACCGCGGAGACAAGGTAAACACGCAAGTCCACTTTACTGAGGGAGAGGCAACAGTTTTATAGGGGCTGGGGAAGGCTGATTGGTCGAAGCCACGCCCTGTTCTGATTGGTTGCCGGCGAAAGGTCAGTGGGCGGTACTGGGCGGGGGAGGGGTGGTGGTTAGGGATTGGCTGTCGCTGTTGCTGGGGGAAGGGGCAAGGTTTCAGGATTGGTGGCTGCTGTTGCTGGGGTGGAGGGCAGACTTGAGTTTCCCGCCCACGCCTGGCTGTTGCTGCTGTCGGGGGAAGGGAAAAGGGCGGGCTGGATTTTTCCGCCCACACCTGGCTGTTGCTGCTGTCGGGGGAGGGGAAAAGGGCAGACTGGAATTTTCTGCCCTGCGCCTGCGCAGGGAGAAAGAAGGCATCGTGTGGCGCCATCCGGGAGGAGGGGTGGCCGCGGAAGCATGGCTGCCGAGAAGGGGAGACCCGAGGGCACTCTGCGCCCATGCCGAGCTCCCTTCAGGGGTGGCGGTGAGTCCGACCAGCCACCCTATTATGGGGGCAGCGGCTTGGCCTACCGCGGCCGCTCCCCCGCCAGGCCAGCAAACCACGCTTCAGCCCGAGGGGTGACCGCATTTCCCCCTTCTTTTCAAATAAGGACCAGGATGGCAGCAGCAACAAGTAGCCGAGGCCCAAGAGGCAGTAAGCAATGAGGGAGGTGGGGCTGAAGAGGGAGGTGAGTATGACGGGGATATAAATGTACAATTTAGGGGGCGGTATCTTGCCATTGCAAGCAAGGGTGGCCAATGTCCAATTCTTGTTGATCTCGGCGGCTATAAGATCCATCTGTTGTTAAAAGTCCAGGATGACAGCGCGTTGCAGGTAGTTGATCTCTCCTTGGCAGCGAAGACATTGTAGGAGAGGATTACTTTTTCCTGCCAGAGGCTTACTGTCCAATTAAAAGGCTGATGGCTGGGGTTGGTGAGTGCAATGGGGAGTGTGAGGAAAAGAAGGGTGATGGTTTTGGACAAGAGGAGGCTTGGTGAAGTCATTATGGGAGGAAGATAAGGAGTAAAGCATAAAAGAGGATAATAAACAGAAAGGCGATGGAGAGTAGAATTCGTTGGCCGAGGTTCCAATCTTCTGGTGCGGTAGCAGCTAGACAGATGGTGGAAAATATTATCAAGAAAGCAAAGGTTATGAGGAAGAAATAAAGTATTAAAGGCTGTGGGGGAAGTGAGAAGATCATTTAGAGGATAGGGTTGAGAATGGTATGTTTAAGACAGAAGCTTTGTGGTTTGTAGGAGACTGCTTTATAAACGAAGGAGAATGAGGGCAGTAAATATAGTAACGATAGATAGGAAGATGACAGTGAGGAGGAGTCTTTGTTTAAGGTTCCAATCGTCCGGTGCAACAGTGGCTAGGCCGATAGCGAGGGGTGTTGCTAAGTAGACAATGGCTGCAAAGACAAAATCATCCTCTGTTTCCTTAAGAATAACTTTTCTTTAAATACTTAGTAGCATGCAATATTAGAAACCGTTTCCTAAAAGCAAGTTGGCAGGGGAGCTTGGTTGCTGTTAATCTTTCCTGTTATAAAATTACCTTTTATTATTATTATCATCAATTTAGTTTTATATATATATATTTAAGAATGACCTTTTGGAATTAGCCATTTAATACCTTAATGTAAACTATTGAAGATAAATTTTATCTTTACAGAACACATTCCCTTATGTAAAGTTATCACAATACCTTTTACACTTGCCGCATGCAAATTAAATTTCAAGAGTTTATGAAAAATTAGCCATCTTACTTTAGGACAAAATACGTCTTTTTGCAAAACTTATTACATTTCCGTTAGCATTTTTACAAACTTTTAACTTTTTAATATTCATATAAGTTTTACATTCTTTATATTATCCTGTGAAGAAAAATAAGTTATTCATTTTAATCTAGGCAAGAACAACTTTTTATGAAGATGTACAGTTAATTTTGTTAATTAAGACTTACAATTTTTTTAAATTGTAGATATCTTATTAACATTTAAACTTATGTATTAATATAATAAACTTAAGTATTAATATAAGCGCTTATTTAATTTTTGGCCATTTGAATAGAGCTCTTTTAAAGATTTCTAGTAATTTATATTTACCATCCGGAGGTATCACAATATACGTTGACATTGAACGAACAGACAGACAAACACAGAACAATTACAACACATTAACAGAAATATATAATTTATTTACAGTTGACTCATAATTCTTACTTTCTTGGTATAGCTGCTTTTAAATCTTTTTTTATATAGCATATCATAGATTATACCCTTCAAGATTTTTTCTGGACTTTATGTTGCCTGTAATAAGCCAGGAGGGAATCTTTTACCTTCCTGCTCCACAGCAAAAGTGACCCTATCTATAAGGCGAGTATAGGTGTCCGGGTCCCAAAGCTGACACGTGGTAAGCCACGGATTAAAGGGGAGAAGAAGGTCCCAATATACTTGAAGCTGTTTGAAAGAGATCTTACACCGGTGAGTGTCTAGGAGACCGGCGAGGGCCCGAACTTGTGGGGCTTGCTTAGCAGATAGGATGTTACCCATTGCTAATGGCCTTTTGGAGCCGATAAGAAAAGGGGCCCTTACCTTGAGAGCGCGGCGATGGGAGCCGAGGTGCGCGGTGAGACGAGGGGTCGGAGCTGGTGGGGCTCCGACGGTGGTCGCGGGCCAAGAGAAGGCCCCGACGAGGGGAGGGCGGGATGACGAGCAGTGGAGCAAGGCAAAGGGGAGCAAGCGTGAAGGGGAGGAGGCAGAGGTGAAGGCAGGGGTGGAGGTGCTCAGGCACGTGCTCCTGAGAGTTTTATTGGCGCCTCTTAATCATAGCGGGTCGGTATAAGCCCCCGACATGGAAGGAGAAAGCCATCCAGCGATTCTCCCAGACCGCCGTGGATCATATGAGGTCGCCAAGGTTCAGGAGCAGCAATGCAGAGCGAAAAGATAGGGGTGAGAAGAGAGGAGAGCGTAGGGCTATGGTAGGGTTACTTCAGACATGCAAGCGCGTGCTCCCGAGAAATCCAAGGCTCCTCTTAATCATAGCGGGTCGGTATAAGCCCCCGACATGGAAGGAGAAAGCCATCCAGCGATTCTCCCAGACCGCCGTGGATCATATGAGGTAGCCAAGGCTCAGGTAGCAGCAATGTTGCACGAGAGAAGTCCCAAGGTGAGAAGAGAGGGGGGGGGCTGCCAGGTTATGGAGTGAGGCTGTGGTGGGGTTGCCTTGCCCCACGTTGGGCGCCAACTGCGGCGGCTTGCTCGGTCGGTAGAGGTGGGGTCTGGCTGCGGACGAGGGGTCGGTCCAGCTCTGGACGAGGGGTCGGTCCCACTTGGGACGAAGGGTCGGTCCCACTTGGGACGAGGGGTCGGTCCGGCAGCAGACGAGGGATCGGTCTCACAAGGGGTTGCGCGGTTCGGCTGACGGGGTCGCCCGGCGAAGCCGGCGACGAAGGGGTCGCCCGGAGAAGCCGGCGACGAAGGGGTCGCCCGGAGAAGCAGGCGACGAACTGGGGACAAGGGAGGCCAGGCCCTTGTCGGGGGCTCTCAGGACTGGAGGGTGCACGGCAGAAGAACTACCGCGGAGACAAGGTAAACACGCAAGTCCACTTTACTGAGGGAGAGGCAACAGTTTTATAGGGGCTGGGGAAGGCTGATTGGTCGAAGCCACGCCCTGTTCTGATTGGTTGCCGGCGAAAGGTCAGTGGGCGGTACTGGGCGGGGGAGGGGTGGTGGTTAGGGATTGGCTGTCGCTGTTGCTGGGGGAAGGGGCAAGGTTTCAGGATTGGTGGCTGCTGTTGCTGGGGTGGAGGGCAGACTTGAGTTTCCCGCCCACGCCTGGCTGTTGCTGCTGTCGGGGGAAGGGAAAAGGGCGGGCTGGATTTTTCCGCCCACACCTGGCTGTTGCTGCTGTCGGGGGAGGGGAAAAGGGCAGACTGGAATTTTCTGCCCTGCGCCTGCGCAGGGAGAAAGAAGGCATCGTGTGGCGCCATCCGGGAGGAGGGGTGGCCGCGGAAGCATGGCTGCCGAGAAGGGGAGACCCGAGGGCACTCTGCGCCCATGCCGAGCTCCCTTCAGGGGTGGCGGTGAGTCCGACCAGCCACCCTATTATGGGGGCAGCGGCTTGGCCTACCGCGGCCGCTCCCCCGCCAGGCCAGCAAACCACGCTTCAGCCCGAGGGGTGACCGCAATGTAGGAGTTCTTTATATATGCAAGTTATAAGTTTCTTATCAGATATATGATTGCCAAATATTTTCTCCCACTGTGTGGGCTCCCTTTTTACTTTCTTGACAAACTCCTTTGAGGTGCAGAAGGCTTTAATTTTGAGGAAGTCCCATTTATCTATTAGTTCTTTTGCTGCTCGTGCTTTTGGTGAGATATTCATAAATCCATTACCTATTACAAGGTCCTGTAGATGTTTCCCTACACTGCTTTCTAAGGTTTTTATGGTCTTGGCTCTTATATTTAGGTCTTTGATCCATCTTGAGTTGATCTTTGTATAAGGTGTGAGATGGTAATCCTCTTTCATTCTTCTACATATGGCTATCCAGTTCTCCAGACACCATTTGTTGAATAGGCCACTGTCTCCCAGTTGAGAGGGTTTGGTGGCTTTATCGAATATTATGTGGCTGTATATGTGAGGTTCTATATCAGAGCTTTCAATTCGATTCCATTGGTCTATGTGTCTCTCCTTATGCCAAACCATGCTGTTTTCACCACCGTAGCTTTATAGTATGTTTTGAAGTCAGGTAGTGTGATTCCTCCAATTTCGTTTTTCTTTTTCAGTATGTCTTTGGCTATTCGGGGTCTCTTTCCTTTCCAAATAAATTTCATAGTTAGTTTTTCTAGTTCCTTAAAGAAGGCTGCATTGATTTTTATTGGGATTGCATTGAATGTGTAGATCAATTTTGGTAGGATAGACATCTTAATAATGTTCAGTCTTCCTATCCATGAACAAGGAATAGTCTTCCATTTATTTAGGTCTTCTTTGATTTCCTTGAACAATCTTGTATAGTTCTCAGTGTATAAGTTCTTTACCTCTTTAGTTAAATTTATTCCTAAGTATTTGATTTTTTTATTTACTATTGTGAATGGTATTTGTTTCTTGATTTCCTCCTGATCTTGCTCATTATTGGTGTACAGAAATGCTACTGATTTTTGCGCATTGATCTTATAACCTGCGACTTTACTAAACTCATTTATGAGTTCTAGAATCTTCGTTGTAGATCTCTCAGGGTTTTCTATGTATAGGATCATGTCATCTGCAAATAATGAAATTTTGACTTCTTCCTTTCCAATTTGAATGCCTTTTATTTCTGGTTCTTGCCTCAGTGCTCGAGCAAGTACTTCTAAGACAATGTTAAATAGGAGCGGCGACAGTGGGCATCCTTGTCTTGTTCCTGAGTTTAGAGGGAAGGAGTCTAGGATTTCTCCGTTGTAAACAATATTGGCTTTAGGTTTTTCATATATACTCTTTATCATATTCAAAAAATTTCCTTGTATTCCAATCATTTGGAGTGTTTTTATCAAGAAAGGGTGCTGTATTTTGTCAAATGCTTTTTCTGCATCAATAGATATAATCATGTGATTTTTTTCCTTCAATCTGTTTATATGGTGTATTACGTTGATTGATTTTCTTATGTTGAACCATCCTTGCATACCTGGGATGAATCCCACTTGGTCGTGGTGTATAATTCGTTTAATGTGTTGTTGAATACGATTAGCAAGTATTTTGTTAAGTATTTTTGCGTCTAGGTTCATTAGAGAAATTGGTCTGTAATTTTCCTTTCTTGTGATGTCTTTGTTTGGCTTTGGTACTAGGGTAATGTTGGCATCATAGAAGGAGTTGGGTAATGTTCTTTCTGTTTCGATGGTTTGGAATAGTTTCAGCAGGATTGGTGTCAGTTCTTTCCGGAATGTTTTATAGAATTCACCTGTGAAGCCATCTGGCCCTGGGCTCTTCTTAGTTGGGAGATTTTTAATAACTGATTCTATCTCTCTGCTTGTGATTGGTTTGTTAAGATCATCAATTTCTTCTTTTGTCAATATGGGCTGTTTATGTGTTTCTAGGAATTTGTCCATTTCCTCTAGATTGTCATTTTTGTTGGAATATAGTTTTTCAAAATATCCTCTTATGATAGTCTTTATTTCTGTGGGGTCAGTGGTGATGTCGCCTTTCTCATTTCTTATTTTGTGTATTTGCATCTTCTCTCTTTTTTTCTTTGTTAGTGTTGCTAAAGGTTTGTCAATTTTGTTAATCTTCTCAAAAAACCAGCTCTTGGTCTTGTTTATCTGTTCAAGTGCTTTCTTATTTTCTATTTCATTTAGTTCTGCTCTTATCTTTGTTATTTCCTTCCTTCTTCTTCCTGTTGGGTTACTTTGTTGTTGTTTTTCTAATTCCTTCAAATGTGCAGTTAGTTCTTCAATTTTTGCTCTTTCTTCTTTTTTGATATATGAATTTATGGCTATAAACTTCCCTCTCAGTACTGCTTTTGCTGCATCCCATAAATTTTGGTATGTTGTGTTATCATTATCATTTGTTTCAAGGTAGTCATTGATTTCTTTTGAGATTTCCTCTTTGACCCACTGTTTTTCTAAGAGTGTGTTGTTTAATTTCCAAATCGTGGTGTGAAATCTGGGCTTCTTTCCCTTGCAAATCTCCAGCTTGACTCCACTGTGGTCAGAGATAATGTTTTGTATGATTTCAATCTTTCTGAATTCGTTCAGCCTTTCTTTGTGGCCTAGCATATGATCTATCTTGGAGAATGATCCATGTGCGCTTGAGAAAAATGTATATCCTGCTGTGTTTGGGTGTAGCGATCTATATATGTCTATTAGATCGAGCTCCTCTAATATACTATTCAGATGTTTTGTTTCTTTGGTGATTCTCTTTTGAGATGTTCTGTCCAGAGTTGATAGTGGTGTATTAAAATCCCCCACTATAATTGTAGATGTATCTATTCTTTCACTTAGTTTTTCCAGCGTTTGCCTGACGTATTTAGAGGCACCCTTGTTAGGGGCATAGATATTTATGATTGTTCGATCTTCTTGACAGATTTTCCCTTTGACTAAAATGTAGTATCCTTCTTTGTCTCTCACAATTGTTTCACATTTAAAGTCTATTTTGTCTGATATTAATATAGCTACTCCTGCCTTTTTTTGGTTATTGTTAGCTTGTATGATTGTTTTCCAGCCTTTCACTTTCAATCTCCATGCATCTCTGGGTCTAAGATGTGTCTCTTGTAGACAGCATATGGATGGGTCATATTTCCTTATCCAATGTCCCAGTCTGAATCTTTTGATAGGTGAGTTTAATCCGTTGACATTCAGTGTTATTACTATCAAGGAATTATTAGTGTTAGCCATACTTTGATTGGATTTGTGTTTGTCATATTTTGTTTGTATATTTTTTTTTTGTCTTTTTTGTTGTTGTTGTTGGTCTTATACTCTCCTCCAACTTTGCCTTTCCTGTTTTTTCCTTTCTTCCTGCAGCACTCCCTTTAGAATTTCTTGAAGGGGAGGTTTCTTGTTGGTATACTCTTTCAGTTTCTGTTTGTCTGCGAATATTTTGAACTCTCCATCATGTTTGAATGCTAGTTTAGCTGGATAGAGTATTCTTGGTTGGAAATTTTTTTCCTTTAGTACCTTGACTATATCATACCACTGTCTTCTTGCCTCCATGGTTTCAGAAGAGAAATCAGCACTTAATCTAATTGAGCTTCCCTTGTATGTGATGGTTTTCTTTTCTCTTGCTGCTTTTAGGATTTTCTCTTTGTCTTGAGCATTGGATAATTTGACAAGTATATGTCTTGGGGTGGGCCTGTTGGGGTTAATGACTTGTGGAGTGCGCTGTGCTTCTTGGATATGTACATCTGTCTCTTTCAGTAGATTTGGGAAGTTTTCAGCCATTATTTCCTGCAACACTCTTTCTGACCCCTTTCCCTTCTCTTCACCTTCTGGAATGCCTATAATACGTATGTTTGAGCGTTTTGCATTGTCATTCAGGTCTCTAAATCCTAATTGGATTTTTTCTATCTTCTTATTGACCCCTTCTACTATCTGTTTGATTTCTGATGTACTGTCTTCCACATCACTAATTCTCTGCTCTGTCTCTTCTAGTCTGCTGATATTTGCTGCAAGTGTATTTTTGATTTCTTGAACTGTGGTGTTCATTCCCATCATATCTGTTATGTTTTTGCGTATGTCTGCAATTTCCCCTCCAAGTGATGTCTTCATGTTGTTAACCTCTTTCATTACTGCATCAAATTTGTCGGTGATAAATGTTCTGAGATCTTTCATTGCTTGTGCCAAGTTTTGCTCCCCTTCGTGATTATTGGTTTGTTGATTGGATTCAGCCATGTTTTCCTGATTATTGGTTTGGTTCGTAGATTTTTGTTGCTTTCTGGTCATCTCTTTATTTTGACAAATTTAATCAGTTCCTTAGCTTCTTTGTCTGCTCTTGGAGGTTAATTAGTTGTTATTTTTGCACAGGTGTTATATCTTCTCTTTGTCACTTTTTTCTTCTTATTCTAGTTACTTGTTGTTGGTTAAGTTCACTTTAGAGGAAAGTATTAGTGTTGGGGAAAGGCAATTGTGTAAGCAAGGGAAAAGTGTAAAGTTGTATTGGTGATGTATGTTAATAAAGCAGGAATATGAGATCTGGAAGGATGGAGGTTAGATTCATGTAGATTGTATAGAGTTATAGCTGTAGGTAGAGTACCTTTTATGAAGTTGATGACTGAATTTGGGAGGAATATGGTATGAACTACACAGCTATTGTTTTCTTGAGAGAGGGAAAAAGAAAAGAAAGGTAATAGTTTCAAGAGTGGATAATAGACAGAAAACAGAACAAAGGTATTAGAAATTAAGAGTTAGACACTTTGTGGATCAAAGAACGGGAGGTGGGGGGTGGGATATAGGAGAGACAGTAGATGATAGTGGATATCAAGATGCAGGGGAAGGGGGATAGTGTAGGTAGCCTAAATCAGTTCACACAGAAATGAGGCAGTG
The DNA here is from genome assembly GCF_030445035.2 of Dasypus novemcinctus. Taxonomy (NCBI): domain Eukaryota; kingdom Metazoa; phylum Chordata; class Mammalia; order Cingulata; family Dasypodidae; genus Dasypus; species Dasypus novemcinctus. Next base: position 162,007,097 of record NC_080676.1, on the reverse strand, counting down.
GAGGATGGGAAAACCCAGCAAATGTGAGGTGTTCCCTGTAGCACCTATTGTATACTTGAATTAAAGTAAAAATAAGTGGAAGATGAGGGACAAGAGGGAAAGAGAAAACCGAAAAAGAAAAAAAAAACAAACTAATTATAATAAAGAAAAAAGAAAGGCAAGAAGAAAGGAAGAAAGAAAAAGAGGATGGGCAAACGGTGGGGAACGGATAGGGAGAAGAGAGATACAGGTACACACGTGTCACAATTGCAACACTATCTAAAACAACAACTTCCCCCCGCTTTGCCCTAAAACCCCCCCGTCTGTCTGCCCAAATGGGTCTGCAAGCACCTCCCTTCCCACAAACCCCCAATAGGCCGCCCAGGGCCCACGAACTCCCCAGTACTGCAGATGCTCAAAAAAAAAAAAAAAAAAAAAAAAAAAAAAATTAAGTAAAATTAAGAAAAAAAAAAAACCAAAAAACAAAGAAACAAACAAACAACAACAACAAAAAAAAGAGAAACCCCTCCGCAGGCCCGGCTCCGCCCGCCGCGGAGGCTTGGACCGGCTCTGCCCGGCTCCTCACGCCGCCTTGGCCTGGCCTGGCTCCGCCCAGCTCCGCTCGCTACAGCGGCCCAGCCGGCTCCGGCGTCCACCTCCCGCCACCGCGGCCTGGACCGGCCCTGCCCGGCTCCGTACCCGCCGCGGCCTGACCCGGGCCCGCCCGGCTCCAAACGCTACCGCGGCCCGCAGCCGGGGCCTGCACCGGCCCCGCCCGGCTCCAAACGCTACCGCGGCCCGCAGCCGGGGCCTGCACCGGCCCCGCCCGGCTCCAAACGCTGCCGCGGCCCGCAGCCCGGGCCTGCACCGGCCCCGCCCGGCTCCAAGCGCTGCCGCGGCCCGCAGCCGGGGCCTGCACCGGCCCCGCCCGGCTCCAAGCGCTGCCGCGGCCCGCAGCCGGGGCCTGCACCGGCCCCGCCCGGCTCCAAGCGCTGCCGCGGCCCGCAGCCGGGGCCTGCACCGGCCCCGCCCGGCTCCAAGCGCTGCCGCGGCCCGCCGCCGGGGCCTGCACCGGCCCCGCCCGGCTCCAAGCGCTGCCGCGGCCCGCCGCCGGGGCCTGCACCGGCCCCGCCCGGCTCCAAGCGCTGCCGCGGCCCGCCGCCGGGGCCTGCACCGGCCCCGCCCGGCTCCAAACGCTGCCGCGGCCCGCCGCCGGGGCCTGCACCGGCCCCGCCCGGCTCCAAGCGCTACCGCGGCCCGCAGCCGGGGCCTGCACCGGCCCCGCCCGGCTCCAAGCGCTACCGCGGCCCGCAGCCGGGGCCTGCACCGGCCCCGCCCGGCTCCAAGCGCTACCGCGGCCCGCAGCCGGGGCCTGCACCGGCCCCGCCCGGCTCCAAACGCTACCGCGGCCCGGCCCGGCCTGGCTCAGCCCCACCGAGCGGGGCTAGATGCCTCGTCTCCGCCTACCCAAGAAGGGAATCCTCTACAGGTAGCTGGGATCTCCGTGTATATTTCACAGACGAATCCTCTCTGTTACCTTCCCTCCAAATCGATGTCCAGACACCTCTGGACCAGCAAAAATCCCGAAACAATCCGGTCCCAAAGAGTCTCCAACGCCGCCCAGCCGATTCCCTGCAGAAGACTCTAACAGGGATGTTCACTCAGCCGCCATCTTGCCCCCTCCAATGTACTCTTATCAGTCAATATTTCAGAGACTCAGAGGTCATCTCCTGCCATCATCAAGAGCCAGCCCTTTCTTTCGAGCATGCAGGGCATCAGCACCCATGCCTACTGAGTCAGCCTTTTACTGTTCACAGGCATAGATTGTCTGGCTCTCAGCTAACCACAAACCCAGGTGTGGCTTCCATGATCTGCTCTTGCCTCCTATGGTCAGAGTCGTCATACAAAGGGCTCCTCTTCTTCCAGCCCAGCCCATGAGCTCATCGCTCAGTCTGAAAATGGGGAAATATGATTCTGATTGATCAGATAGACTCTGGCAACTATTGCTCATGGCATCAACTAGATGTCTTGAAGGAGGCAGGACTCAGGCCTTTGAAACTCAAAAGCTTGATTTTTATGCATAAATGTAATCTGACTCTACCATTTTCCTGTAATCAGCTATAACCACCCACTGGAGGAAAGAATGCCACCAACAAAGTAGGGGAGAGTAGCCCTAGAGGATGATCCCAGATCATGAGGCATGGGAGAGCAGCAAAAAGTTTCTCTTGTCTTGTACCTTACCCTCTTCAGGGAGGAAGTCCTTTCCCATGAGCCCCCGGCAGACTTCTCCTTTTACATCATTGGTCAGAACTGGGTCATATACCCACACCTAGACCTATCGCTGGCAGAAAGAGAATTGGCTGGGGCGTGTTTGAATTATACTAAACATATTCCATCCTTTGAAGCTGAATATATTCCCATAAGAACAAAATCAAGATGTTTCTTGGGTAATCAGTCAACTATGTCTGTTAGAAAATATTTATTGATATTGTATTTTCTCAACTGCAGTGAGAGTAAGTTTTAAATAGTCAAGAGAATTAAAATCTTTAAATAGTCAGATAGCAGTAGCTTTATTCCAGGGATTTCACAGCACTTGTCAGGTTGGAAGAAGCAAGTTGCTTTTACAAGTGTATATTAGAGGTGGGGAATTATTGATGGGATAATGCAGATGGGGTATGGGCAACTATTCAGAATATATTTGCTTTTCAAATGAGAATAAAGACTTGTCAACTCTGAGAACAACCTGTGAAGGTATACAGAACCCCCAGGATAGCAAACTTTGATAGCAAACTTTCAAACCAAATAGGAGACCCATAAGAAATATAAATATTTAATGAACTTCCACCGCTATATTTAAAAGTTTATTAGCTCCTGCCTTCATAATTGTGCTCAGCAATTTTCCTGACAACCTTTAATCCCTTGCAGCTGTAGGCATCGTGTTTAAGAAACCTAAACTAACCAAGGCAGCCTATGCATTAGATGCTTCTCCACTCTGGAAAACAGGGTCAGGAATTGGTCTGTGTCCCCAGAACTCAGGAGTTGATGACCTGAGGGGCAGCTCCTTTAGTTTATGCACCCTCATAGCCTATCGGACAATCTCAGCAATGATATTCCAGGCCAAAGAAACTCGACCTTTCGTGGTCTACTCCAGCTCCTGAACTGGACACCTGGTCAACCTTTGGGAGCCACCACCCCTGCCATAAATCAAGCTGCTGAACTACCCCCTCTCTCAGTCACTCACTTTTCTCTACTTTCCCGCTGATGACATTCTGGCACACTCAGTCAAACTGAAAAGCCTTCTGTCTTATCTCCCAATCTAACCCTTAAGCTCAATGAAATTTCAAAATGAGGAACCAGGGCTTTGCAGATTACAAATTGTTAAGATACATTTATACAAATAATTTAGGAGTCATTTTATTTCTTTATAGGGCATCTAGTTAAAAAATAAGTGCACATTCACTCATGATAAGTAGAAATGTTGCCTGCAGCATAGGGAAAATGTGATTAGTTGGATGACAGTATTTGTAGATACGGGACTGAAAATAAAGCCTTTGCCAAAGCTTTTCATTTTTTATCTTTGACCTCTGGAAGCAGTTCATTTCAAAGCAAGATAAAGAAAGTCCCCATCCATCATGTTTTAGTGCCTTATGGAATGACATGGGAGAGCTTCCTTTTTCCTGCTTTCCTCCATCCCTCCAATTAACATTGCTTTCTCCTGGTTATAGCTCTACTTCTCTGTGCTTTTCAGCACTCCTGTTTGTCCATGGAGCACATTGCACTTGAGATGGAAGCCCACCAAAATGGCACAGTCTGCAAGTATATTCCTTTGAGCGTATACCTCCACTCTTCCCCTGTAAGTTTCCTTCCAGAAAGCAATGCCAATAGGTAGAATAGGTGGGACAAAGTGAAGTGCAAAATAGAACTGGTGCCAACTAGTCCAGAGAAAGCATACCGTGGCCTGCAGTGCTCTGGGCTTTCCTGTGCAAATGGGCTTAACTTTACCTTCCGGTCCAACTCCTTTACCGTGCGAGCTCATGGTGGGCACCTCTCCCTCAATCTCCTTCCTAGTCTTCCCCTAAAGTGGAATTACCAGGTCACATGCTTTCTGACCTCCAATTATTATTGTTTACATGTGAGTACTCTCATTTCATTGTCATTTTATTGGCTTTTCATTGCCAGGGCAAATGGCAAATTTCTATTTGAAGATATCCATTTGGCATTTAATTGGCTTTTCATTGCCAGGGCAAATGGATGTCTTCAGCCAGTATATGCTGATGTGGCATTATCTTTTGTTAAAATACTTTTTTAAAAATCTTACGTACCAGTTGGTAAACAGAGAGAGTCTAATTATTTAGTCAACAATATATCCAACAATGTTACCTGGTGGCGCCAATGGAGATAATGAGGACCTGGGATTGGGGCTGTCTGAATGTGGACAGGGGTATAGGTTAAAGTAGGGGTATGGGCCATGCCTCCTGCTGTCTTGGAGTGGCCCAGAGGTGGTGGGGGGAATAAAGGAAAAGGAGGGGGAATAAAGGCAGTGGTGGCCAATAGTGGTTTGGACCAAGGCACTGGCTCTTCAATTCCAGGTCATATGGAAAGTGTTGGCATCCAGGGCGCCCTCCTCTGCAGTCAGGAGCAGGAACCTAATAACTGCTGATTGAATGGAATATTTATTAGAGTAGGATGTGGTTACCTAGGCCAAATTGTGACTGAGACGGGGCATCCTGCAACGAGGAACATTCACACCAAACAACTATCACACCAGCAATGTATAAAGTCAGAAGTATCAGAATGATTTGGTGAACAACTGGTGCTATAGCTTCAGCTCCTTGGTGAACAATTTCAATGTGAGCATGTGTGTGTATGTAGTTAGAGAAAAAAATTATGTTTTTTCTTTAATTATGAATTTATATAATTGTATAGGTAGTTTGAGTATCACCCTTTTACTGAATCTGTTTTTTACTTTTTCAAAATCTCCTTTTTTATTGTTGCAAGAACAGTTTTGCCAACTTTGTTTCTCCATTTAATTTCACTCTGTATATATATTCTTGCATGTACCAATTTAATTCATTTTATTTCTCTAAGTACTGTCAATGGCTCTTCTTCTCCCACGTAGAACATTACTGCCTGCTCAACAATAACGTTGTTTGGCACTTTCAATGTGCAAGGATGTGGGTGGATCATTCCAGAGCATCTTTTTGTTTAGAAACAGCTGGATGGTGTTTAGTGTCTTATTTTTCTTGTAGATATGGTTTATCATGTAAACCACTCACATTTTTATTAATGTTGAAAAGTTCTAGGGTTTCCAAGTCATGACATGAATTTGCTGTCAACAACTACTATCTACTGAGTTTTGAAGGTAAATAGTTGCAGAAGGAAAATTTTGAATGGATATGATTTCTCAAACAGCATACAGTTTATATTCTAACTATACCAAAGGCTCTGTCTTATATCTCTACTAAATTTGTTAAGTCTTTGTCTTGTCTCTAGAAATTTTACCCTTTTAGACAGGAGAGCCAGACCTTAGACTATGGTTTTGTAATGGAATTTCTGGGAATTTAGTCAAATCCATTTCATAATAATGGAAACACATAAGATTAGCCATAATACATCAAATTTTTCTTTATATCACCAATCTAAGACCGATATTTAATCAAGTTAATTTTAACTCTTAGGTTTGGAACATTCAATAGACTGTTTACACTTATTTTCTCAAATACATCTGCAAGAGAAACATATTGCACAATGTTCAAAAATCCTCTGCAGAATTAAGGCTATTAATAGAAGAATCAGGGAAGCAGCGCTTGTACACATAGGGACTTAGGCAAAGATGTGCTGCTATAACAGACTGGCCTTGTTAAGCTGTAATTACATTGTGTGCCTCTTTATAGAAACACTTGGCTGATGTTGGTCTTCTGAATTTTCACAATTCCTAGAATGTCGACACTAGTAAACTGATGATCCTTGGAATGGAGAGCTCATTCTCACAATAGTAATTTGGCATAGCCCAGTAAATATCCGTGACCTCAACTTTTCCTCCTTTAAAAAACCAAGGCAAAATTTGAACGTCTTCGTGTCTTTAAGATATTGTAGATTCTCAACAAGAATGCGGTGGGTCATAGCTGAGAGTGAAGAGAAACTTTGGAGGAGAGTATTGAGAGAAATCTGGTGGGACTGGTCCAGATGGCCGCCTCCTGCTGTGTTTTCTCTGGTGGAGGGAGGCACATCTTCACACGAGGCACGGATCTCTCGGATAGCACCCGTGGAGCAGTCCAGCTCTGTCCAGAGAGTCTGGAAGAGACAGAAAAGAAGAAACAAAACCAGCCTCTGTGCTCCCTGGTCCTTAGAGCAGAAGTGTTAACTACCATGAAATCTAACAACAGGCCTTGTCTTAATTTTTCAGAGCTGCCATCACAGATATTACAAACTGGTCCAGTTTAAATGGCAAGCATTATTGGCTCATAGTTTTGAGGCTAGAAGAAGTCCAAAATTCTGATGTTAGCGAGCCTTGCTTTCCCCCAGAATCTGTGTGTGCTGGTGCTGGCTGCTGGCAGTCCCTTGGCTTAGCTCTCTCCCTCCGATCAATGGCCATCTCTTTCTCTGCCTGGCAGGTTTCCACTGACTTCTGGCTTCCCCTACTGCTGGTTTCCAGTTTCTTCTTTTTATCAGGCCTACAATCACTGTGGATTAAAACCCACTCTCATTCAGTGAGGCCACACCTTAACTAAAAGAGCATGGGCAGGAGGTCCCGTATACAATGGATTCACACCCTCAGGGACACGGATTAAGATCAAGGACATGTGTCTGTTGTGACACATAATTCCACCTACCTCAGGCCTGCTCTTCATTCATTGATTTTGTGTCCCCTCTTCCCTGTAATCCTTCCTGCCAGCATGCTGCCCTAGATATTTTATTCCTGAGGTCAGTATACCTGCCATCTGTAAATACGTCATCCAGGAAACCTTAAATGGGGTCAAAGATAAGAAACTAAATTTTTAGGAATGTCAGGGGGCGACACAGTGAACCCAGACCTGCTTAGTGACTCACAGATTCTTTGCAGGAACAGGAAATCAGAACTCAGGATGTTAGGTGGACGTCTTTCAGCGACTTTCAGGATACGTTCTTGGCCTTATGCTCCACCATACTTCTTTCTTGCGGTCAAGGTTTTACCACCCAACTTTCTGCATTAGTTCTAACTGTGTAGTGACTCTTTATCTGTGACTGTCACCCTGCACCTTGTCAGGTAATGCAGTTAATTTTATGTCCTAAAGCAAACAGGATTATAGTAGATGTACAATTTTTTATTATGCATTGTCCACTCTGTACACATTATACCTTATAAGGGAGATATTTGTAATACCACAAGGCAGTTTAAGTAATCCATTGCTTTGGAATATCCCACATGCAAAACTAAATATTTTTTAGTTTGAGGGGCATTTTCTCCCATTTCTCATTCAAACCTTTTCTACAAATTACCATTGGTTTACCAAAAACCATGATAAATACAGTTTCATGTTTAAAGCTTCCATGCTCCCTTTTGCTAAACTGAGATGAATTTAAAAGCAAATGGGGTAAAAATAATTGTATGATAATCATATGTTTTTTTAGGCCTTTGATCCAGTGCTACCAAATGTGACAGTACTTTGTAGATTTTGGCAGTGATTACCATAGAGAGAGGATAGGATCACACATTTATAATCTAAAACAGGAAGGGGGACACTTTGTGTTGTTGCTCATTTCCCATGAGACTGGGAGACTCTTCTTGTATGCTTCTTCTCACGTGAAAGTAGCATTCTTGCTGGTGGATATAAGCCAATGGAATGCTAAACAATTGAATGCTTTAAAAAAAAAAAAAGGACACTATTGAAGCATCACACGAGGACATAGGTATGGTCACTTTCAATTTTCACTGATTTATCATAATTCAATTAACAGCTTTCTGTACTCTAGCTTACTTTCCACTTTATGTATCATCATCTCTACAAAAATCTGTTACTCTTGGTTCATGATTTACAGTATCTGTACCAGGGACATTATACTGGGGGCATTCTCTTTGTGGCTTTCAATTCCTTCTTACCATATTAAACCACCAAATCCACAAAAGCAGGACTGATTGTTATTCCTGTCCCCAAGTATATTTTCCTTAAATGATGTAGATTTTAGGACACCAAATAACTACTTCAGAAAGAAGAGAGGGTAAATATTCGGGGAAAAAGATGCAGGAGAGTGTGTATACATTCATCAAATAGTCCATTACATTGTCATAGTAGGAAAATGTCTTTGATTTGACTGCTTTTGTGGCCAAAATCTGAGGCTGGAATAAAATGAAGCTTCTTTTTATGTATCCTTATTTGTAAACTTTAATAAAAGAGTATGGGTACCCAGCTTTCAGTTACTTCATATTGTAAATGTCTTGCAATTATGTATTTAAGAAAACATATTTTTTAAAGTATTGCCTATTTCTTCTGATTTTAAATTATGGGTCCCAGTGTTCTGCTATGCATTTTATGTTTGTGCATAATCTAATGACAGTCCTAACTGCAGATAAATTGCTTGAATCTTTGCTAGAACACTAGTTACTGAAGTGTGAAATTTCATAAAATCCTAGGTTGGCATTATATACTTAGTAGGAAGAGCCTGTTCATTCATTTATCAAGCATCTGCTGTGTTCTAGCTTTTCTTCCTCTGCCAAGCTGTGCAATCAGTGTCTCTCTAAGTTGAATTCTGAAACCACCCACGTTCAGAATCCCCATTCTAGACCAACTGAATCAGGATCTCTGGGGTGGTCTCCCCAAGTGATTCCTATGCACAGTGAATCTGATATTCTCTGTTCTCAGTTGATCAGATGTGGATGGAATGGAGCAGAAGAACCCATCGATGGCTGACATGGCCAAATTAGTTGAGCCGTGGTCATCCCAAGCTGGTGTTTCCCAGACTGCTCCACAGAATGCAAAGAGGTGTCCTGTGGATATACTTTTCTCTCCTGAGCACTGCAGACTGCACAGTTAAGGCTGAGAATTCCTGCTGAGGAGACTTGTGGTAACTGAGTTCAACCTAGGGTTTCCTAACCTTATTTGACCATGACACCCCACTGTTGCAAAAATTCCTATTGATAATAGGTTACCCATGTGTAAAATGTGCTGTCACTCGAAGTTAGAGAAAGTAAAGCAAGAAGTCAGGTGCCATCTGAAGGCTACCTAAGAATTAGTTATAGGTGAGTATATCCACATGTCTTATTCAAGACAGTAAGAAAAATATTGTGTTTACTTTAAGACAGTAAACATCATGCAAATCCAACTTGAGTACAAATATTAGCTGGATTCAAGAAGAATTTCATTATATAATTCCTTACAGTTCTCCTGTTCATCCACCCACCTACCCTCACATCTACCCATCCACCCATCAAATCTCCCATCCACCCATCAATCTCTCCATCCATTCACTCAGCCATTCATCCATCAACCATCCATCCATCCATTCATCCATCCATCCATCCAGCCATCCAACCTTCCATCTTTCTATCTACCTCCCATCCAATCTTCCATCTTTCCATTACCTACCCATTACCCCCATCCACCCATCAATCTTCCATCTATGCATGCACCCATCATCCATCTAGAAAACATTCATTATATTCTATTCTAAACACTGTATAGGTACTAGAAACACTAAACATGATTTCTATAGTCACAGAGCCTGCAGTCTAGGCTGACTGCTCTTCTTAGAACAAATGCAACCCCCCACTAACTCTACTGCTGTGTCTCCTGTCTGCATGGTTCCCAGTCTCATCACATGTCATCATAATAGAAGAGCTTATAAAAAGGCAGATTCCAGTGCTTCATTCCTCTTCTGCAGAACCAAAATCTCCTGCCAGTGGGGGCTTTTATCTTTCTGAAAACTCTCTAGGTGATTTCGATGCACTTGGACTGAAAACAAGAATTTTAGATTCACGGCTCTTTCCAAAGTCATCTCTCACTGGGCCTAGTAAGAACTTTCAGCCTTGAACTGGGCCAGTTACTCCCTCCCACCTCACATGCACCCTTGTCTCCTGCCTTCATTCCAGCCACACCAGCCATCTGCAATGGTCTCTTCTTCCAATTCTTCTACATTTCTAGACCAGCGTTGTCTAACCTCTTTTATGAAGTCTATTCTGTCAATAAAGTCAATATTGGTATTTTTCATCTTCTTGTTTCTTGTGTTCTTTTGAGTCCAAAAATCAGGATTCAGGCATGCCATTATAATATGTATGACCTTGTCAAATTACTTAACTTCTTGATTTTCTTATCCAAAGAAGCAAAACAAAAATAATAATCCTTATGTTATAAAGCTACTGTGAGGATTACATAAGATAAAATTTGTAATTAATTCCATATAGCATTGATACATAATAGGTTCACAGGAAATGATGCCACCTACTATGGTCTATTCCTGCATTTAGTTTTACTACCTACTGTTGTTGACTAATTCAGAGGAACTTGAGTCATTAAATCAAAACTGTAAAAGCATTGGACTTCTTTCTCCAACTATATATTATAAAATCATTTAAAGGAAAGATGTTGAATTTTATTTCCTGTTTTTTTTTTTTCTCATAGTGTCTGGCAAAGCATTTGGTACATAGCAGATAAATAACTATGATCAAAATGACTGGCCCCGTGGTGAATTTGAGATCATAGAATAATAATAATGAGCTAAAATATGATAATGCTGGAATTGGGAACCCAAATTACCAAGGTTGAACTCACTTTTCCAATTTTACTTCATACAAAATCCTTTCTCAGCTGATGCCTTATGAAATATTGGAAAAAAACTGATAGCATTACTTATAATTCTCAAGTGCCAAGTAGCGATTATGCTAAATTAATTATTGCTACTGCACACCTTTGAAACATATCAACGTGGAATCCATCGATCTGTGCAGATCTCCATCTCGGAGCAAATAAATCCACTGAATAGGCACCAAATACATTTTTATCTGAAGTTTGAGGTCTGAAGATTAGGGTATTTGAGAAATTCCCTTTGAGATATTTTCAATTGTATTAAATCTTGTGTGGTACATATTTCAAAGACAGAAAGAAAAAAGACCTTTTGAAAGCCAATGACCTCTGATGACCAAACAAAAATGACTAAAACCAGGAAAGAATTTTGGCTTATTTTCACTCAAATGACCATTTGCTGGGCTTGAGTGTGATCTGGGCACGTCTACATTAGTAGATGAAATAAAGAGCCCCTTTAAGCACTTATGAAGAAATATCCTTGAATAAGATAATTTTCCCTACAATTAGTCAAAGCCAGCTCATGGTTCTTCTCTCTCTTTCCCCTTTCCATTTCTAGCATGTGTGGAGCTGTTGCTCTGATATAAATTTAAATGCCCACCAAATACCACAACCTCACACACTCCAAGACCTGGCTTGCTACATGCATCTTATCCATATTGTCTTACATGTAAAGTCATTACATTGGAAAAATCCTTTCATATCTACTCAAAGCAAGAGGAAAAATAAATGCAGACCTACATTCATAACATTTCACGCCCTCTGTTCCATCATGTATTAGGAGGAATGGTATTTTACATGAGGGTGGGATTTCGCTTTTCACAAGCTTTGGGGCTTTCATGCTATTCCTCTCTTCTGATGTGAACCCAGTATAATGTCTGTTTATATTTATTTCTGAAAGTTGAAATGATTTCCTAAGTTGCTTTCAAATACTGGTTTAAAAAGTTATAGGCATTCTCACAGCCTATCCAACATCTCGTTTCCTGGTGTGTGTGTATGTCAGGGAGGAGATAGGTGGAGCTGTTTGAGTTCCTCCTCCTTCTGTAAAATTATTTTTCTATTTATACTAATCATTAATGGCAGACGGAGCGCACCTTCCTGTACATGAAATGTCTAAGCAAACCTCTCCTGACCACACCACCTTTTCAATTTTTTTCTGTTCTCCCCCTTGCCTGAACAACTCACCTCCTAGAATGCCCATCCCCCATCTCACTTCATTGCAATTACACCATTCATTGGTCATCCATGATTTTCCTGACAGCATTATATTTACTTTCTCTAGTATATTTTTGGTTAAAATTTTCATGGCGTTGTTTGCAGACAGAGGTAAGCAGGGATGGCTTCATTGTTTCCTCCTTCCCTTGTTCGTGGGAAGCTGCAAATCAGAGAGGTGAGGTGATGTGTCTGGGGTTCCTCAAGCTGTAAGGGTTACATGTGACTGCAGATATTTTCCAGGCTGCCCTTAGTTACTGCCGCAGTGGGAATTCTGAGCATCTCTCTGCCCAGTGTTCCTAAAGCCCAGGATCGAAGCAAGCTGCAGCATCTCCTAGAAAAGGCAAGGCTTCCTTCCCTCTAGCTCTCCTCTCAAATACAACACCACCCACATTTTCCTGCCACCTGCCCCTCTGTGCTTCCCTTTTGGCCAGCTGCCCTGAAGCTGGTTTCCTCTAGCCACACTGGTCCCTGCTTTGCATTCTCCGTTCTTGCAGAGACACAAAGTAAGGCTCATTAAGGGAACAAATCAATTCCATGCATTGCACCAGCAGAGCAGATCATCACGCTGGCAGAGCCATTAGCAGGCGGTGCATTCACACATGGCATTTCCATGAATCAATATGGAGAGCATGGAGAACAAGGCATGTGATTTTTTCTCCCCATTAAGAAAATCTGATGCCAAAATAATGAACATCTCAGATGTTTTCAAATAAGCATTTTAGGGAGGGGAAAAAACATTTTTGCTTGTGAAATCGTGTTTTGTGTTGGCTGACTACAGACTGTGATGGCTTTTATTTCTCTTGGGGCTGTGTCATTACAGGTTTGGGATTTGGATTCATGCCCTTGCTAATCATAATAAACAGAAAAGCATCACAAAAAAAACGGTATGAATGGAGCACATGTTATTTTACACATGAGAACTTACCTAAAACTGGTAACGTTTTTAATATTAGTAAAAGCATTGAATAATTGAATAATTTTATTGTGCTTATTCGTCATTAATAATTCTTTTAAAACCATGCAAATGTCCAATGCACATACATTAAATATTAATAATACCAGCTAGAAACGTTACTGAAAATGAATTCAAGTATATTGTCCCCACTGGAGTTATCGATTAGTAATACTGCTTAAGCTTTGTCATAACTAAGATGTAAATATCATGCGATCTTAAATTTGATGTCACTTACTCTGAATTGCTTTAGAGGGAAATGTTAACAATCTCATTGGTTCTATTGAAAATGCATATAAAATTATTTTACCAGGTGACGGGGATACAGACTTGTATTCCTAAAAGATCTGAATACAATAGCAGTGGCTCATTTTTATGTTATTTGGTTTATTCCAGGCATGGATGAATTTCTCCTTTGCCTGGTGACTGGTTGCCAAAATGGATGAGTGTGAAGGATGTGGAAGCTGTAGTACAAAATGAATGCAGGATATTTATGGGGTCTGGGGTAATCCAAATAATTAGGACACATGAAAATTCCCTGGTGAAAAGCTATCACAGCTGCCTCAAAATATCTTGAGAACGCTTATGTCATCTCAATATGATCTAAAATGAGAGCTCTATCAATATAGAAGGGTTTCCTTCTATTTTTAAAAAAATACCCAACACTCATGTTTTTTATATTTTCCTAGCATGTAATTATTCTTAATCAAAGTACAACAAATAGTAAACAGTAAAAATGAAATAAATGTGGTGACAGTTTGCCAGTAACAAGAAGAAAATGTTCCATCTGTCTAGCAGCGAGTAAAATGTGTGTAATTACTGCTCATTTTTCTCGTAATTGCTGAGTTATTAGTTGAAAGCTTACACACAACTGGTGAACAGTGAGTACTACCCATTCCCTAATTACAGCCCCAGCTTTGCTGGGCTTGAAATCAGGGAAAGCAAGTGCTGAGCAAAGGATATGAATTAACCCTGACTGCGTCCAGAGCATTGTAACTGACTACTTCATTTGAATTGCTTACACTTCCAGTTTCCTTGCTACCCCACATGGTAAACCATGCTGTTTTTAATTCTGTTTTTGATTACAATTAGTTTTAAGTTAATGGTTTTGAATTCATTATTCATAGGTGAACTCACAGGGTCATTTTTGCCGGAAAACATCCAAACATGCGCACCGCCCTTTGCATCATATTTGTTAAAGTTATGCATAGTTTATTTATATCCAGGGGTCTGCTGGTGGTTCTGTGAGCACCTCGTTGTCAAGGAAAATCCATTCTAAAGTTCAGGATCACATGTGGGCAGTTAACACATATCTGCAGATTGTAAAACTGGGCAAATATTGAAAAGAGGACACTCTTTGATCATTTCCCTTTGATACAAATCTGAACATTAAGGCACATACAGTTTGTGACTTATATATTCTACTGGTACAGTGTCTTACCTCTGAGATTCACTTACGACAGAGTGAGTTCGATTATATTCTCATTAGAAAAATGAGCAACGTGAATAGATTTGCAATTGACTATTCTAGCAAGAATATATTCCCCCTTGTTAATTCTACCTGGACCTTAAGAGGCAACTGTGACTCTTGGCAGACAAAGCTAATATTTAAAGGATGGAGGGAGGCTGGATTCTCTGTTGATCGAGGGGCTTTGGGGTCATTCCTAATGAAACCGGAATTTGCAGTGTGCTTTTGATGACAGGGACATTTATTTGAGGGTCATATTCGTGACCTATGGGGTATTTGTTGAATGCAATGTTGTGGAAGAAGATGTGAGAACCTTAGAATACAATATTTGAACTGGAGGGGTGGTGGGTTTTTCTTTGTTTTGTTTTTTTTTACTTTAATTTTAAAAAATTTTTAAAGAAGGTTTAGATTACATGAATGTAACATAGAAAATACAAGGGATTCCCATAAGCCCCACCCCCCTCTCCTTCCCACACTTTCCCACTTTAACAACATCCTTTATTTGCTACAATTGATGAACACATGCTGAAGCATTGCTACTAACTATGGACTACAGTTTACATTAGAGTTTACACTCTGTCCCACACAATTTTGTAAGTTATGACAATATATACAATGGCCTGTGCCTGTCACTGCAATGTCATGCAGGGCAATTCCAAGGTTCTGAAAATGCCTCCATACTTCACCTTTTCTTCCCTCCCCCATCCCTCAGAACCTCTGGTGGCCACTGCCTTTATATCAATGATAAGACTTCTTCCATTGCTAGAATAATAATAAGTCTATGGAGAATAATAATTAGTCGAATTTAGTCAACTGTTCATCCCCTAATCTTGGGGATTTTGGGGTGGCGATGCCCACTCTGCTTCTAATCGAGAGGGAGCTTAGGTCCCATGGGGCAGATGGATGGGACTATCTTGCTTCCAGTTGCAGATACTCTCTGTTCCTTGGGATGGGCATTGTCCATCATCAACTCCTTATTACTTTTTAAAAAACATATTTATTGAAGTATATCCATCATACATAAACAATAAGTGTATAGTAATAGTTGTGAACATGAGTGGTGTTTTTTGTTCCTGGCAAGTCATCCTAGCTATGGATCTCAAAAGGAGATAATGAAAATAGAGCATCTTATGCCCATTTTATCCCTCTTTGCCTAAGTGATGTCAGGGCCTATTTTTCTATGTTAGAGACATTTCTCTGGGAAAAAAACAACTATAGTAAACAGTGGTGTGGAATATTCTATGGTGAAAACTTCGCATGTTGAAGAAGAGAGGAGATGAGGGAAGGCCATAGTTATTTGATAACCTAAACCAAAGAATCAAAGTTCTTGCCTGTGCTGGCTGCAGAAGCAGCAAGTCCCTCTCCCAGGCCCTCTGCCTTTCTCTCTCTCTCTTTCAGAGGCGAGAGAGAGGTGCAGAAGAGAGAGCATTTTTTTAACCTCCTTGTTGTGGTAAGGTGGTGAGAGTTGTGCTAATGCATTTTAGAAATCTTTGTTCTAAGTCCCAGAGAACTGCAGAAGCCCCGATTCTGCTGCTCGTACCTGACTTTGCTGCCGGCCAGCATGTGCCTTTTTACATAATCTTTGGGCTGCAGCACCAGCTGGGAGCCGAGATAGGGAATGTTGGGGTTTTACAGCTTGAAAAATGGTGCTGATACTTCACCCGAAAGCGGAGAAATGAAATGGGGATTTGCATAATCTACCTAGAGCTTCCCAGGTTTCTTTCAATCTTCTTGTCATGTTGAAAAAAATCTGTTAAGAAAATATTAGGACAGAAGGCATTTTCCTCCTCATTCATCTGGACTTTTTATTTGGGTGCGACATAGCTGTTCATTTGTTTTACTTTTTATACGCAGGGTTCTTTCTGTTTTTGTTTTGTTTTTAAGATTTTACTTTGTTCTTACTATGAGTCAACAGCATGTGTTTAGGTCGATTCTTTTGACCCTAGAACTTAATTTTTGAGCTATGATACATTTTCTTAAAAAGTTCTATATGAATCAAAGTTGTAGAAATTGTAATATCTTAACAGTGTCCTTGAATTGAAATATAGAAAGAAACTAAAATTTACCACTCCAGTGACATGTTAATTCTTTGTTAATTTTCTCCCATTTGCTTATTACAAAAAACATGATGAAGTGAGTTCTTGTGTGCTTGGAACACCTGCTCCTGTGTGCCCTGCCTGCCACTCTCTTAACCAACACAGACACTCAGACACACACAATACAGTAGGGCATACCCCTTAAAGTAATAAAGTCATTCTAGATTCTCTTCGTGGGCAGGGGTTGGGACAGCCTGCCTACTTCCCTGCCTCCCTGCCTGCCTCTATCCCTCATTCTTTCTTTTTTCTTTTTTTAAATGTATATTTTTATTAGAGAAGTTGTGAAATTACAAAACACTCATGCACAATGTGCAGAATTCCCATACAATACCCCTCCTCAAACACATTATATTGTTGTGGAACATTTGTTATAGATGATGAGAGAATATCACCAGACTATTACCACTAACTATAGTAGAGTGTATTTGGTGTGTTTTTCTATACACCCCTTATTATTAACAGTACCTTCTTTGACGTTGATGCAAGAGTATTACAATATTGCTATTAACTATAGTCCATAAGTTACATCACTTGTGTTTTCCCCATGCATTTCCATATTCTTACCATCTTGTAATAATGATGGACTTTTGTGTTCTGGTTCATAGAAGAACATTAACCACAGTTCTCAGCCATGTCCAGGTTCTCTATGTTATTCAGTCCCTAGGTTATTCTCTAGCTTTCTTTCAGTTGACATTTACATCCCTTAGACTGCCTCTTTCAGCCACAATCCCCTTCATAAACCACCTGTGTTAGTTATACTGACAATAAAGTGTTACTACCATCTCTATCCATTTCCACACTTTTATAGTCAAACTCTTTAAAACTTCTATATACATTAAGCATCACTACCCCTTCTCAGCTCATCCAATCTCCTAGTAACCTATAGTTGAGGTTTTAACTCCATGTGTTTATTTTGGATTTATTTCATATTAGTCCTTGTATCTGGCATGTTTCACTCAGCATACTGTCTTCAAGATTCATCCATGTTATCATATGTGTCCAATTTCATTTCTTCTTACAGTAGCATAGTATTCCATTCTATGTATATATCACATTTTGTTTATCCATTCTTTGGTTGATGGATTCTTGGGTTGTTTCTTTTGGCAATTGTGAGTAACACCATTATGAACATTGCTGTGCAGATGTCTGTTTGCATTACTATTTTCAGTTCTTCAGGACATATTCTTCATAGAGGGGTTGCTGGATCATAGGGAAGTTTTTTATTTAGTTTCCTGAGTAACTGCCAAACTATCTTCCAAAGAGGCTGTACCATTTTACATTCCCACTGACAGTGAAGGAGTGTTCCTATTTCTCCACATGCTCTCCAGCACTTAATGTTTTCTGTTTTTTACTAATGGCCATTCTGTGAGGTGTGAGATACTTTATTGTAGTTTTTTTTTCCAAAGATTTATTTTTTATTTATTTCTCTCCTCTTCCCCCCCTGCCCCAGTTGTCTGCTCTCGGTGTCCATTCACTGTTGTGTTCTTCTGTGACTACTCCTATCCTTATCAGCAGCACCAGGAGTCTGTGTTTCTTTTTGGTGCGTAATCTTGCTGTGTCAGGTCTCTGTGTGTGCAGCTCCATTCTTGGGCAAGCTGCACTTTCTTTTGCGCTGGACGGCTCTCCCTATGGGGCGCACTCCTTGCGCGTGGGGCTCCCCTATGCGGGGGACACCCCTTCATGGCAGGGCACTCGTTGTGCACATCAGCACTGTTGTATGGGCCACCTTCACGTGGGTCAAGGAGGCCCGGGGTTTGAACCATGGACCTCGCATGTGGTAGCAGATGCCCTATCAATTGGGCCAAGTCCGCTTCCCTCATTGCAGTTTTGATTTGCATTTACCTAATAGCTAGTGATATTGGATATTATTTCCAGTGCTTTTTCACCATTTGTATTTCCTCTTTGGAGAAATGATCTATTTAATTCTTTGGCCCAATTTTTAAGTGGATTGCATGTTCTTTTATCATTCTATTGTTTGATCTCTTAATATAGCATTGAAATCAAATCATTATCAGATACATGGTTTCCAGATATTTTCTCCCATTGACTAGGCTGCCTTTACTCTTTCTTGACAAAGTCCTTTGGGTCACAAAAGTATGTAAGTTTGAGGAGGTCCCATGTATCCATTTTTTCTTTCACTGCTTGTGTTTTCAGTGTAAGGTTTAAGAATCTACCACCTACCACCAGGTCTTGAAGATGCTTTTCTCCATTTTCTTCTAGAATTTTATGGTTCTAGCTTTTATATTTAGGTCTTTCATCCATTCTGAGTTAATTTTTTTATAAGGTGTGAGATAGGGATCCTCTTTTTTTCTTTTGGATATGGCCATCCAGTTACCCCAGTACCATGTGTTGAATAGACTGTTCTGCTTCAGCTGAGTGGACTTGAAAGCCTTGTCAAAAAATCGTTTGACCATAGATGTAAGGGTCTATTTCTGAACTACCACTTTTGTTCCATTGGTCTATATGTCTATCTGTATGCCAGTACTGTGCTGTTTTTACCACTGTAGCTGGATATAATGCACTAACATAATATGATTTAAAGCCTAGATGTGAGAGTCCCCCAATTTCATTCTTCCTTTTTAAATGATTCTGGATATTTGAGGCCTCTTACCTTTCCAAATAAATTTGATAATTTGGTTTTCCAATTCATTAAAAAAGACTGGTGAAAGTTTATTGGGATTGCATTGAATTTCTATACGAATTTGGTTAGAATTGACATCTTAGTGATAGTTAGTCTTCCAATTCCTGAACATGGAATTTTCTTCCATTTATTTAGGTATTTTTAAAATTTCTTTTAGCAATGTATTGTAATTTTCTGAGTATAATTGCTTTATGTCCTTGGTTAAGTGTATTCCCAAATATCTTATTCTTTTAGTTGCTATTGTAAAAGGGAATTTTTTCCCTGACTTCCTCCTCAGATTGATCATTACTAGTTTAGAGAAAGAACTATTGACTTTTGCCTATGAATTTTGTATCCTGCCACTCTGCTGACTTTGTTTATTATCTCTAACAGCTTCATTGTAGATTTTTCAGGACTTTCTAGGTATAGAATCATATCATCTGTGAATAGTAAAATTTTACTCTTCCTTTACAATTTGGAAGACTTTTTTTTCCTTGCCTGATTGCTCTAGCAAGAACCTCAAACAGTATATTAACCAACAGTGGTCACAGTGGGCACCCTTATCTTGTTCCTGATTTCAACAGGAAAGCTTTCAATCTTTGACCATTGAGTAAATATTAGCTGTGGGTTTTCATATTTGACCTTTATCATGTTGAGAAAGTTTCCTTCAATTCCTATCTTTTGGAGTATTTTTATCAAGAAAGGATGCTGTATTTGGTCAAATGCTTTTCTGCATCAATTCAGATGATCATGTGATTTTTCTTCTTTGATTTATTAATATGGTATATTATGCTGATGGATTTTCTTTTTTTTTTTTTTTTTAAAGATTTATTTATTTATTTAATTCCCCCCCTCCCCTGGTTGCCTGTTCTTGGTGTCTATTTGCTGCGTCTTGTTTCTTTGTCCGCTTCTGTTGTCATCAGCGGCACGGGAAGTGTGGGTGGCGCCATTCCTGGGCAGGCTGCTCTTTCTTTCACGCTGGGCGGCTCTCCTCACGGACGCACTCTTTGCGCGTGGGGCACCCTTGCGTGGCATGGCACTCCTTGCGCACATCAGCGCTGCGCATGGCCAGCTCCACACGGGTCAAGGAGGCCCGGGGTTTGAACCGCGGACCTCCCATATGGTAGACGGACGCCCTAACCGCTGGGCCAAAGTCCGTTTCCCTTGATGGATTTTCTTGTGCTAAACCATCCTTCCATCCTTACATGCCTGTTATAAAACACACTTGACATGATGAATAATTCTTTTGATGTGTTGTTGGTTTCAATTAGCAAATATTTTGTTGAGGATTTTTGCATACTTATTCATTAGGGAAATGGGTCTGTAATTTTCTGTTTTCATAATATCTTTATCTGACTTTGGTATTAGGGTGATATTGACTTCATAGAGTAAATTTGGTAGTGTTCCTTCTTGTCCAATTTTTTGTGAAGACTTTCAGTAAGTTTGGTACTAAATCATCTTTGAATGCTTGTTAGAAACACTTGTGAAGCCATCTGGTCCTACACGTTTCATTTGGGGTATTGTTTGCTGCCTGTTTCAGTTGCTTTGCTTGTGATTGGTTTGTCGAGATCTCCTATTTCTTCTAAGGTCACTGTAGGTTTTTTGCATGTTCCTAGGGACTTTTTCCATTTCATTTACGTTGTCTTGTTTGCTGGGGTACAGTCATTCATTGTATCTTCTTATGATCTCTTTCATTTCTGTAGAGTCAGTAAAAATGTCTCCATTTTCATTTCTGAACATTGTTTGTGTTCTGTAAGCCATGCAGCTGCCCTTATTTCCCCAAGAACCATTGAAACTTCCCCACTTTTCTCCCCTACCAGAACAAGGGACACAGCTGCAACCATGTGCAATAATCTAAACCATGCAGGCCATGACCATCTCTAGCTGCCTAGAGAGACAAATGAAGCTTCATGCCACTTCCTCTCCTTCCTCTGGCAGGAATGAGGCCATGATGTGGACAACAAACTAAGCCATGTGGGTTAAAACTGACTACAGTTGCCCAGGTAGACTGACAAACTACAGTCGCCCGGGTAGACCGACAAAGCACAACTCCCCTCCTTCCCCTCTAGGGGTGTGGATGGAGTCTCAGGAGTGCCCAATAATGTAGTCCATACAGGCCAAAAGTGCCTGCAGTTGCCTGGAGAGGCTGTCTTGTTGGGTGTGGCTGGGTCTGGTGATGGATTCACAAATATCCAACAATCCAGTCCCTGCAAGTCAAAAGCACCCGTATTTGCCCAGAGACTGAGGAACCACCTTCCCCCTCCTATCCTATGAGCGATGGTGGGGTTGGAGTCACAGGTGCCCAACAGTCCAGTCTGTGCTTGCCAAAAGCACCTGCAATTGCCTGCAGAGACTGAAGGGACATGATCCCCCATCCTATTGGGGGATTGGCTTGGAGCCATGCATGTCTGACTATTCAATCTGTGTGGGCTGAAATTGCCTGCCCTCTCTCTCTCTTAATCAGATTACATTCATTGACTATTTTCTAACTCACCCTCAACTCCTTAGCCATTTGCAGTCTGCACCATTCTACTGAACCTTCATTCTTAAAGGTCACTAACAACTGTCTAGTTCTGAAATCCAAATGCCATCAGCATTTCTAGACTTCACTTAGCATTGGTTTTGCTGTTTTGTCCCTTCCTTTCTTCTGAAACCCCCCTCTCTCTGATTCTCTTCTCTTTTTTCTCTTTATCATCTTTGTTTTCCCCTTTTCTTTCCTACTGATAGGATTCCTCTTCTTTTTCTGCCATGGTTACTGTCTCTCAGTTCCTTCATCCTTAAACTATGACTGCCAGTATAAGCTGATCCCAAATGTGTTCATTCTTTCATTCAGCAAACATGTAAGAAGCCCCTAATATGCACTTGGTGCTGTTCTGAGGTCTGGGTACATGATGGAATATTAATAAAAACTAAAATTAAAAAAATAAAATTCATGGAATTTACATTTCAGTGGGGGAAGGTAGACATCTATGAAAATAAATATATATAATGTGGCATTTTGATGATAACTGTCAAAGAGAAAAACAAATCAAGAGGGGGTATTAGGAGGTTGAGACATTTTAACACTTTAAATAGCATGGTCAGTGATGGCCTCTTTGAGAGTCTGTCATCTGAGCAAAGACCTTTTTTTGAAAAATATAGTATTGTAATTGGAGGAAGAGCCTTCCAGCAGACAAAAGTGGAAATGAGTGCTTTTATTTTTTAAATTTTTTAAATTTTTATTTATTTATTTTTTAAGTGCTTTTAAATTTTGATAGAAGTTGCCACAAAACACCCTGTGGCCAAAATGCCACGAACACCCTGGAATGCAAAGTACATGACAGTAACCTCTGCCTAGCGCTAAGAGGGGCTGAGCTAGCACAATACCCAACCCTAAAATTTGTAGACAATCCAAGGAGAAAGGCCCAGAACTTTGCTTTGGATCAAAATCCTCAAACACCCTACCCTTTACTTTTCAAACTTGTTGTGAAGTTGAAAGTTCTTTAAAGTAACACTTGGCTTCAGTTTTTCCAGTAACTACTCACCAAATTACCTGTAAATAGAGATGCTTATGTTTTGTACCATCAAGATTTTCTCTTCAGGTATATATCCCAATATGCTGTATATCCCATTTGATATATAGTATAATATACTATATTATAGTATTATATTATACTATACTATAATCATATAATATATATCCCAATTGATACATATCCCAATATTTATCAATATACTTAAGAGCAAATAGCTCCTAGGTTTTCTTTTTACTTTTTTTAATTCATCTTTTTCTGGGTCAAGAAAAAGCGATAGCAAATCCTTTGTGTCTCGCCTACATTTGAAGAGAAAGCAAGTGTAGTGATTTTCATATATGGTTCTTCCCAACTTATATATCTGCTGTTAAACATTCCCTTCCACAATTCCATAATTCCCCTTAGGTCCCTTAGGTCCCCTTGTGTGTGTGTGTTTTTAAGATTTATATATTTATTTATTTCTCTCCCCTTCCCCTCCCCCCCACCACGGTTGTCTGTTCTCTATGTCTATTTGCTGCACCTTCTTCTTTGTCCATTTCTGTTGTTGTCAGCGGCACTGGAATCTGTGTTTCTTTTTGTTGCGTCGTCTTGCTGTGTCAGCTCTCCATGTGTGCAGCACCATTCCTGGGCAGGCTGCACCTTCTTTTGTGCTGGGTGGCTCTCCTTATGGGGTGCACTCCTTGCGCGTGGGGCTCCCCTACACGGGGGACACCCCTGTGTGGCATGGCACTCCTTGTGCATCAGCACTGTGCATGGGCCAGCTCCACACAGGTCACGGAGGCCCGGGGTTTGAACCGCAGACCTCCCATTGATAGACGTATGCCCTAACCACTGGGCCAAGTCTGCTTCCCTCCCTTGTGTTTTTGCTCCACTTGTTCCCATCAAATTGTTCTTAGCCTACAGTCCTAACAGATGTCCAATATAGGTAAGATCTTATACACATTTCTTCCTACCCTCCTCCCTCTTTACCACTCAGCCAGTTGCCCAAATAGATATATCTACATGTAAACATAGCTATGGGGACACAGCCTTCAAACTAATACATTGGAACTGAAAAATTGCTCTAACCTGTGATTTTCTTTATTTTTAGATTTATAAATCTCTTATTGTGCTGGTTGTCTATTTGGTTTATTTTGCCAGGACTGAGGAGTTCCAGTTCATATTGATGGTAACTGGGGTGGGAGGAGAGTGTGTGAAACCTTTGCTCTTCTTGCTGGGGAGTCCTTAATTTTGTTACTATCCACTCTTGGGGTCACCTCCACCAGACTGTATAGAGTGTACATTTCTGCATTGACCACAGGGTAAAGGCTGTAGACAAACTCATTTCCAATGCCTACTTTCTACTTCCAAAACCCAAGGGATATAAATTGATTCTGCTGCCGCCTTGCCTTCCTCATCTACCTCTGATCGTACAAGTCCTGGCAACATTTGTCCATTGAATCAAGTGTTTAACAACATGAGAATCTACCTTAGCGGATGTGTGTCTGCAAAGGATTTTGATTCAGTACAGGATCTCAGACCATACAGGAACTAGCTACCTGTGCATATTTCTCTTTGCTTTTCAATAAACCTGCAAATTTAAATGTTTTTTGACAAGTTCTATCCCAATGAGGGCTGGGGTATTTAGAAATCTCTGAAGTGTATCAAAGTGTTCTCTTTTGGAAAAAGAGCAGTGATTTCAGTATTTTGTTTGATCAGCAGCATCACATGGTTGCATAATCTTCCTTTATTTCCCTTTTCTTTGTTAAAAGGTCCCCAGGAGCCAAGGGGAGCTTAGCAGAGACCTAGCACACCAACAATGCAAAGCCTCTGGGTTCCTGGCTGCCATTGCTGAGAGCCTAGGCAGGGGAGACAGGCTGCTGCAGGCTGTGACAGATGCGCCGTGCAGTAAATATATGGATGTATTGAAAAAAAGAAAGACAGAACGTCTCCTAGAAGCTTCCAGATTTGGAGGTCAAATTGCCAGAGTTTCCAGGCCAGGGATGAATCAAGGAGAACCAAATAAATGAGTGTCACTGGTGTGTCCGCTGGTTCTTAGGTGGCCTTGAGCTTGCTGTGACCCATTTGCCCATGGACATGGGCAGTGGTGGTGGGAGGAAGTACCCATCCATGCCTCCCTTTTAACCTGGGCTTCTGGGCTTCTTCTGAGGTGAGATGGTGTCCACAGGAGACCCCCAGGTGGGGACATTTCCTTCTGGTGGTCTGGCTTTCCTGGTGAATGCTGACAGATGAGGCACACTGAGGGGTTCAGCTGGTCCCCACGTAGGCCTTAGGCAGGATAGCAGAAGTGCCCAGGTAGGAACAGCAGTAGATGAATAACTCCAAGCCACACAGCTCCTGGACGTGTGTTAAGCCCTTCTAAGGGTCTTTTGCTAAATGTCCCAACTTAGCTGTTAAGAGCCTTTCTCTCCCCTTGTGGACAATGCCATGGGGGAGTACCCAGCCTCTGGGCCACCCCTCCCACCAGCAACCTGTGTCCCCTTCTCTAATGAACTACTTTCTGAGTATCTTTATTTATGTGCATAGTGACAAGTATTAATATAACCAGTCAGTCAGATTCCATCAGTTGGCCACATTAGATAGACTCTTCTTTTATTATGCTTTTTAATTTTTAAAACAATATTTAGAGTACATAAATATTACATAAAAAATATAGGGGATTTCCATTTGCCTCACTCCCTACCCCTCCCACATTTTCCCTAGATGGACTCTTTATGGGGGTCTTTATTTGTTTATTGTTATCTCCAAAAGACCTGTGACTCTAGTTATTGGAACCATGAGGCCTTAGATGTGCTTCTGTCAGCAGATTCTGGAAGCCAGAGAGCTTCTCAGAGGCACCACGCACTATCAGGAGTGCTACCTTTGCAAACTCAGACTGTATAAACCTGTGCCTTCCTATTGCAACTTTTCCATACAACCTTCATAGCAGCTCAGAGAGATGGGCATTGTTTGTATTTAACCCATTTTACAAATCAAAAACTGAGATGAGCACCTGAATAACTTGTCTAAGTTTACAAGGGTAGTGTCAGATCTGGTTCTCCAACTCAGTCCTTTATTTTTCCTTTGGCATGTCAAGCCTGTGTTGCCCGTTAGCCTGGATGACCTCATCATAAGTGAGGTGCCCGTCCTCTCAAGGTGCCTGGTGAAGGTTTGAATAATCGTAATTTGTTGTTGTATGCATTCCTAGGTTGGGACAGATGCAAAATTGATGACTCTCCCTGGCCCTCTCAGTTTGGAGAGTCTGGCATCCATATTTGTTTTGCAAACATGGGACACCTCCCAAATGTGCCCAAAGGAGCAGAGGGATTGTCACTACATGGCAGATTCCAATGCCTTAACTCCTTCCCACAAATCTCGTTATTATGGGGCACAAGAGATAGGAGAAGAAGAGGTACTGGAAAATGAAACTGGGTTTGGCAAGATGAACTGTCTTAGTTGGAGGCAAACAGTGAAGCACCTATGTGAGTGACCCACCAACCCAAGGAAACCCTGTATCCCACCTAAACATGCCCAGAAATCCAGTAAGTTTCCTTTAGAAGAAATAACAAAAGCAAGTTGGTGAGGCAAGCCATGGGAACAATTTACTAGATCTAACCTGGTAAGGTAGAGAAGAAGATATGAGCCAGTAGATAAGTAACTGGCTTAATTATCACATGGAGTAATTTCCAAGGCATCGTCATATAAGGACAGAGATGGAAATGCATGGCACAAGACACAGTGGGCAACCGTGGCTGGGCTGATCTACACACAGTCCACGAGCAAGGGAGGACAGCCTTCTGAGCATATCGAGAGAGTACGGGGTTGTTGAAGGAGCAGTGCCCAGTAGGTAATTCAAGGTACCTTGGCAGAAATGTGTAAGTACAGAAGGCTCCATGCGGCATACAGAACTTGTAGGAAATAATGAAGTATATTGCATGCCCATAAGTGCTGGAGGATACTGGGAAAATATTAATGCTATCTAATTTTGGAAAATGATGGCACTTTTACTCTCCAGTTTTATTAAAGAGATGCCTTAAGCCTCAGGCTCATGACGTAGGTTCTGGGAAGGTGAGGGGAGGGGTGCCTGCCCTCCCCAGCCCTTTGTTCTTACCTCTAGCTTCCATGTGGTATTAGAATTCATTTCTTTGTTCATTCATTCAACAAATAGGTGAATGTCCTTTGTGGGCTAGGCAAAGCACTAGAAGCAATGGAAGCAAAGGTGGCAAAAGAATCTGGCTCCTGTTTTCCCTTGGTACTCTATTGATATCTGTTTTCAAGGTGACTCATTCCTCTTTCAGAAATATGCCGTTATGCCATCTTGTCAAATTGGGGCACCTAAATCATAAAGATTTAAACTAAAAATTCACTTAATTTCAAAATGTATATAGTGTATGCATCTTTTTAAATGAGAATATATTTGTATAATATTTATATCAAAATAGAAATAACCAATATAAAATTACTTGTAGATTATAGAAGTTCATTTCCATTTGTGAAATCAATGTTTTTCTTTATGTGTTTTGTGAAATAATGGGTAGGCATGTGCTTTTTGGCATGTCATTCAATTATTTGCACCTCTTCATCTCTTTCATACTCTGTGAGATTATTTTATAATCTGCACTTGCTAGATAGTTGGCTTGCTTGAGCGTGTGGATGGAGATGTGTGTGGTTACAAATAAATCTTCATCTGGTACTTACTTGGAATACATAACAGCCATTAAAGGCAGTAGGAGCCTATGGGGGAAATTTTTAGCCAACAAAAAACAAATTAGATCTTTCTTCAGATACACTGCCCCTTCTGGTCTGGCTTCCATACACAACCACCTTAACCCTTCTGTGAGGCCAACATTTGTGAACACAACAAGCACTATCATTGATGTTCATCTTCCTCTAGACTTCCTTCTTTTCACTGAAGGATGATTTGTGCTCCAAGAGACCTTCCTCTTGAGGTCTTCAGTTCATCCATGTGGTTCATGCACCCATGATCTATCTGAAGATGATGCTGTTATGTTTTCCTACTTTTTATGCATCCCTGCCTCTGTTCTAAAGGGCTGGAAAGAAATGATTCATCTTGATTTTATCAATCTGTTTATCTCGAGGAGACTTTATGTAGAAGTTTATGTAAGATTAGTCTGAAGATGGAGGAATAGAGTATGGATTAGAGTGGACTTACTGATATTCTATTCATGAACTATTGTGATTAGTAATTGAAGAAAATGTGGCATTGGTGTGGAGAAAGTGGCCATGGTGGCTGCTGGGAGTAGGGAATGGGAGGAAGAGATGAGTTGTGGGGGCATTTTGGGGACTTGGAGTTGTCCTGGGTTGTGCTGCAGGGACAGTTACCGGTCATTGTATGTCCTCCCATGGCCCACTGGGTGGAATGTGGGAGAGTGTGGGCTATGATGTGGACTATTGACCATGAGGTGCAGTGGTGCTCAGAGATGTGTTCACCAAATGCAATGAATGTCTCGTGATGATGGAGGAGATTGTTGTTATAGGGGGAGGAGTGAGTGGGGTGAGGGGGGTGGGGGGTATATGAGGACCTGATATTTTTTAATGTAATATTAAAAAACTAAAGACAAGAAAACAAAAACAAAAAACAATAAAGGTTTCTGACACACACACACACACAAAAGATTAGTCTGAAGAAAGAGTTTTGTGTGTGTGAGCTTTAGTCAGTTTCCTACTTGATTCTTATTACCAGAAGCTAATTGAGAGTAAACTGTGTTTTATTTCATTTTAACCCAGCAGTATAGACAAGGACGAATTTCCATATACACGAAGTGGCAGCTGAAGTATGGAGAGGCTGAGAAGCGATTAACATAGCATTTTGTTGTCATATTCCATTGCTCTATTAGGAGGTGACCCTGAGTAAGATACCATTGATGGGTGTGGACCAAAAAATCGCCCTCAATGCCTATCTCCACATGAATCCTGGAAAACAAACAAACCTTGTTCTATGAAGAAAGTCATTTGAAAAATCCTGAGCCTTCAAAAAATTTGCAAGGAAAACTTCCCTCATGGTATAAGCTCAATGGTGAGCAATATTATCGAATCAGCTCTAAATAGAAGCGCTTTCATCAACCTACAGGTTACAGTGCTTGACCACCTGAAAAACAGAAAAAACTAAACAAAACAAAAATACCCACTCTCTCCCTAGGCAAGGCCTTTCTCTCCATGCCATGTTTGCATGGTAAAATCTCTTCCAGGGGCTGGAGGGGAAGGAAAGGAAGGTAGGAAAAATGATTGACAAACTCACCCTGTGAATCTGTAGGTGCTTTCAAGAGTCCTCTCTTTCAAAGGTGAGCCCTCTGCACCCTTTTGTTTGCAGACTCACATAGGCCCTGCATTTATTTAGTCTCCATTTTAAAAGGAGCTTCACTCCAGCCTCAGAAGAACCTCATTACAGATAGACTTCACCTTTCTGTTGCACAAGATGTTTCCTTGAAATGATAATGTAATGAGTGTTAGATCAAGAGCATGTAGCTGCCAGGCTATTTCTTTGATCCAATTCTGAATGCATTTGTTACAAAGCCCCTGTATTTATTTTTCTGCCTGCTTTTTGCTGTGTTTGGATCATTTGTGCATATGCACAGCACAATTTTGGCTACATCAAAGTGCTTAATAAGTTCACGGCACTCAGGAAACAGCATCCAAAACAAAGGGACTTCTCTCTACAAAGATTTCTGCCACTTAACCTCCAGTATGAAAGTTGTTTTTAATGTGTTCCCTCTAAGTAACTTCAAAATATTTTATGTACTCTTCCGTGAAAGAACAAGTGCAAGTCCCCCTTCAGATCTCCTTCTCAGAAACTGGTACAATGTGGAAAAAGGGGCTTTGACAGAGCGAGAGAATTTATGGAATATCCGTTCTGTTGAACAGGAGTCCTTTTACTTCAATTAAATTTTTAATTGATTAAATTCATGCACGGCACTAGCTTCCAGGAATGTGTTGACAATATTTGATGTCTGTGAGGAGAGCTATTCATTTAGTAATAAATTGAAATTTACTTAGGTGACGAACGAGGTATTTCTTCATTAGGTCCAATCATAATACAAGGGAGTGTGCACATGGTGACCTGGCATGCTGATTTTTAGGGTACCAGATACATGCAAATGAGTGCTAAGTGCTTTCAAATCTGAGCAGCTATTTCCTGAAGGCAGGCTCTGGCCCTGAAAGGAACTGGGTTTAGTCCACTCCTTTCCTCAAGCTGGAAGCTGAGGGCCCAGCTGAGGCCACCCAGAGGCCCACAAGGAACCCGTCAAAGCCAACTCCCATGACGGACCTGAGGGTCAGTGTTGGGGCGGGGCATTCTCACAGGCCCTTCTGGTAAAAGACAACGTTCAGAAAAAGGTAAAATATGACCCTCAAGCAGTTATAAAAGTGACTGTGTCTTAAAGATTTTATTTAGCTCATTCAAGGAAGGAACCACCTCCCCAAAGCATCCCTCTCGCCCTTCTGCCTTTCCTCCTTACACCTCTGAGCCCACCGCCATGTTGAGAGGGAGTTCCTCGAGGGCACCGGCCATGGAGAATTCATGAGCGGATTTCATCCCGTAACTTTTTTTTTTTTAAGATTTATTTATTTATTTATTTCTCTCCCTGCCCCCCCCCCCCGCCCCAGTTGTCTGTTCTCTGTGTCTATTTGCTGCGTCTTCTTTGTCTGCTTCTGTTGTCAGCGGCACAGGAATCTGTTTCTTTTTGTTGCGTCATTTTGCTGTGTCAGCTCTCCGTGTGTGCGGCGCCATTCCTGGGCAGGCTGCACTTTCTTTTCACACTGGGCGGCTCTCCTTACGGGCCGCACTCCTGGCGCGTGGGGCTCCCCTACGCGGGGGACACCCCTGCGTGGCAGGGCACTCCTTGCGTGCATCAGCACTGCGCACGGGCCAGCTCCACACGGGTCAAGGAGGCCCGGGCTTTGAACCACTGGGCCAAGTCCGCTGCCTCATCTGGGACCTTAAAAATTTTTTTTTCACGTTTAGTTTGAATTCTGTGGAAATGGAGCCCACATTATAAGAGTTCTCAAGAAGCCCATTGATTTTACATGTACTAACTAGCCATTTTCTTCTTATCGGAGATGTTTGGTGAAACATAATGCCTTACCTTCTTAATGCAATGCTGTGTTATCAGTCAGTCCTGGAGAGCTCTTATTTCAGGAGCCAGGATTTGAGTGAAGATTTTTCTTTAGAAAGCAGGTGTAATAAGCATGCTTGCTCTGACTCTACACGTTAACCAACACAGCCCTGTTCACGAAAGCCCTGGCCGTGTTGCGGATGGACGGGCCTCATTGTGCTGCCTGCCTGGAATCTGTCTGGGGAGTTGCCTGCCACATGAGTTTTGGTGGGATGTGGGAAACCATAGAAGCTTAGTTAGCAGAGCCTCAGTTTCCAGAGCCACGTGGAGCTACATGTGGATACCTGGTAAGTGAGTGGTACCCAACAAGTGGCGGTTTTGCCTCCCAGAGGGCATTTGGCAACCTCAGTAGACATTTTTGATTGTTGGAGTTCTCAGAGAG
The DNA here is from genome assembly GCF_030445035.2 of Dasypus novemcinctus. NCBI lineage: Eukaryota > Metazoa > Chordata > Mammalia > Cingulata > Dasypodidae > Dasypus > Dasypus novemcinctus. The sequence goes on along the minus strand of NC_080676.1, from coordinate 161,975,987 downwards.
CTCCAAGCATCTAGTTGAGTCCTAGGGATGCTGCTAAATATCTTACAATGCATAGAACAGCACCCACAACAAAGAACTTTCTGGCTCAAAATGCCAACAGTGCTGAGATTGAGCAACCTGGTTCTAAGTTCCAATAATTGGGAGCTAGTGAAGTCAAGAAGCTGGGAGCCCAGGCATTCCACCCTACGGCAGCAAGGGCAGCAGGGCCAGTGTTCTCTGCAGGTGCCAGGGGTGGGGGTGGAAGGGAGTGGGCCAGACAGGTTCTGTGACTGCCTTTTATCCTGGACCTTGACTTCCTTCTGGTCTTTTATGGATCTGCCTATTTTGAGGGGCGGGGAGCTCCTATGACCACCCTCAAGTTCACTGATTTACTAGAAGGACCCACAGGACTCAGAGGTAGTTATACTCATGGCTACAGCTTATTATGTGTTTATTCCTCCAACAATGAACTGCAGCAACGTGTCAAAGTGTTTCAGCCCAATGAAGCTCTTGGGTCTCAGAATCCAGGACATTTTGGGGGGCTGGTCACATGAGCATACACCACCAGAAGACAAGCTGCTGTCCACCATTAATCAGACTGTTTGTATAGCAACCTAGATAAGCTTGTAGAGCAAGTTTCAGGGCCCCGGGGTGCAAAGCAACCTGATTAAGTAGTAGCATAGGGAATGTTCCGAGGACCAAGTTGCCAGGAGCCAGGAGCTGGCCAAGGTTCAGTTACACAAGCAGGTCCTTCAGAAGATATGGGAGAGCTGAATAAATCAGGCCAGTAACTGCCACACAATGGTCTGTGTCACAGCTGCCCCATGTATTCAGTACGTTCCCCAGTACCCTTTCAGTTTATCCCTTTCTGCTTAAATCAGACAGATTTGGTTGTTGCTTACAACCAGGAACCAGGAACTAACTGGCACATACGTTAATGAAAAAATAATGACCAAGTCCCCTTTTGTTCTTTTTTGTTGATTGTGTGCGTGTTGTGTTATTTCTAACCTTACTCTTTGTCTGCATTCCTGTCAGAAAGTGAACTTTTATCTCAGCTACAGAAGGCAAGTCCTCCTCACCAAAGGGACTCTGAATTGACCTGATTCACAGGGTGTACATGATCCTTAAATACTTTTGCTAATGTTACAAGAATTCTGAATGCTAAGAGATGTATCATTTTATGGATCAGTGATTTTTGAAGGAAATCAGGGCAATTTAAGAACACATGCCCAACCCTACATAACTTGGCCAGCTGGTCAAACTTGTGTGGTGTGTACTGGCATGGGCAGGCCACGCCAGTTACGGGAACTTAGACCTGGGTTGCTCAGTCACAGCAGCTGAACACAATTTTCAAAATATGTGTTTCACCTCTTCCTTTTCTTTTTCTTTATAAATGACTAGCCCCAGGATACTTGCTAAGACCTTACCCATATCACGTTTTTGACTTTTGTGGCTAGTGGCTCAGTGTGCCGGTAGGTTATTACATGTCCTAGGCTACTTAGTAGACTCATCTTTGCTGTGGCCCAAGGCATCTGTTCTTATGTGTACAATAAGAAAGTCTCAAATACGTGAGGCACATCCTGATCTCTCAGAAAAAGTAAAAATGAAAGAGTTCAGCCTGAAAGTTCAGTAGGAAAAGCTTTGAGTTTGCTGGACAAACACCAAGTTCTTTGCTGTCTTTCAAAATGGTTGAAGATAATGATGAAGAGATGAATCTTAAAATGGTTTTGTTTCCTTTCTTTTAAGATTCTATGAGTAATGCTAAGTTATTATTGAAAATGTAAAATCAGGAAAATATAAAGCTGATAATAAAAGTCATCCATAATTCCATTACTCAGAGAAAATTGCTGTTAACATTCAGATGTATAATACCCCATCTATTTTCTAGGGGCGTGTGTGTGTGTACACACCTAGGAATACAAACAGACATTTTTAATTTATACATCTATTTATTTATTTATTTATTTATTTTTTTGTCTTTTAATTTTTTTTATTCATTTTGTAAAAATATTACATTCAAAAAATATGAGGTCCCATTCAACCCCACCACCCCCACCCCACCACTCCCCGCCCAGCAACACTCTCTCTCATCATCATGACATATCCATTGCATTTGGTAAGTATATCTCTGGGCATCGCTGCACCTCATGGTCAATGGTCCACATCATAGCCCATACTCTCCCACGTTCCATCCAGTGGGCCCTGGGAGGATCTACAATGTCCGATAATTGTCCCTGAAGCACCACCCAGGACAACTCCAAGTCCCGAAAACACCTCCACATCTCATCTCTTCCTCCCATTCCCCGCACCCATCAGCCACCATGGCCACTTTTCCCACACCAATGCCACGTTTTCTCTGTGGACCTTGGATTGGTTGTGTCCATTGCACATCTATGTCAAGAGGAGGCTTAGATTCCACATGGATACTGGATGCAATCCTCCTGCTTTCAGTTGTAGGCACTCTAGGCTCCATGGTGTGGTGGTTGACATTCTTAAACTCCATGTTAGCTGAGTGGGGTAAGTCCAATAAATCAGAGTGTAGGAGTTGAAGTCTGTTAAGGCTCAGGGCCTGGCTATCATAGTGTCAGTCCAGAGATTCAAATCTATACATCTATTTATATGTACTTTGTATCATTTGGACCACATTGTTTTTGTAATATGCTTTTTATTTGTTTTATGGACACTAAGTCAACATTCAATGTTTTTCTATGTTGAAGAAAAATGTAGAATGGATTCATCGTCCTCCACTGCATGGTTTTCCCATAGCTCATACCTCTATCAGTGGAAATACAAGCTGGTTCTAGTTTTTACTGTCATGCGTTGTCTTAGTTACCTGTCTGTCATACCATGAAAATATGTTGGCTTAAACAATTGGAAATTGTTGGCTCATGGTCTTAAGGCTAGAAGAAATCCCAAATGGAGTGCCAGCAAGGCAATGCTTTCTCCCTGAAGCCTGTGGCGTGCTGGGGTAGGCTGCTGGCAAGTCTTGGGGCCTTGGCTTTCCCATCACCTGGCAGTGTTCTCTCCTTTCTCTTCTGGGTTCCACTGACTCCAGCTTCTGGTTTTTCCAGTGATTTTCATTTCTTCATAAAGCTCCCAGGAACAGGCTTAAGGTCCTCGTGCAGTTGGACCACACCTTAACTAAAACTAGCGTTTTCCAAAGGTCCTCTTTACAATGGTTTCCCACCTACAGGAGTGCATTAAGATTAAGAACATGTTGTTTTGTGTTTGTCCCCCCCGCCCCATACATAATTCAACCTGCCACTCATGTCAGATGGCAATGAACTTTGCTAAATCCGGGTGCACATATGATTTTCTCTCCAAACTGCATTCTTGTTAGTGACATTTCTGCATCAAAGGGTAGGCACGTTTTTAGAACAATTGAAACTTTTGACAAGTTTTCCCTCCATAAAATTTGTTCCAGTTTCACATGGAGGTCCATTTTCTCCCCAACTTACCAATCCTATGATTGTAGTTAAAAATATTATTAATGTTTGATGTTCATACATAGTTTTTCATTTTAACTGTAAAATACCATTGATTCATAAGGAACAGCCAGAAAACAGTTAAACCAAACTTTGTCTTCTCTTCTTCAGGATGCAGCCTATTCAGATTTATCAGGAACATGAAGTGGTGGGATAGAGAGAGAGAAATGTTTCTTGACCTTACGTCAGCATTTAGGGTGCTGTGTACCCTGAACTTCCCAGGCTTAACTTAACCTTGGCATTGGTGATGCCTGCTGGAAAGCCTGGATCCCAAGATCTACTGAGCATGCCAGGCAGTCATGTTCACTGCTCAAGGGACTGTGCCAGCTTGAGTTCTGGGCTGCAGGATGTGAGGGTGGGTTGGTTCTGGCTGCCTGGGCTCCTCCTGGGTTCTCTTTGAGTCTCCGAAGGGTCTTTAAGTTGCTGTGTTTTTCTTCTTGGACAAGGCCAATTTTGAGGACTTGGAAAGACTTGTTCTTCATATGCAGAGGAAGTAATCTGGCCCCCAAATATCAGTTCTGCCATACTTATTCCTTTTCAAATCATCCCATATTTGTTAAATATAAGATAATAAATTCTGACAAACAATCAGCAAATGGGCACTAAGTGATGTGCTTCATTTTAATTGGCTTGCCTGTTTTTTCTTTCTGTGCTAAATTATAGCCCATCAGCATGCAGTTCCCTGTGGTGAGCAGCTAATAATATGCCCAGGTGCAGCCAATTTTACTTCCTAAATAAGAAATAATAGCTACGGATCCCCAAAATATAAAGTGGGAGAGTGAGCCATGATTTCTGCTCTCAGCAGTACAGAATGCTCCAGCAAGTTTTATATCCAAATCTCTATTCCAATGGTTTTCCTTTAAAAACAGTGATTGCAGTTAATTTGCATGATGCTGATGAATTAAAAACTATAGCCTTCTTTGATGCACCGAAAAATGAGTTTGAGAGTGCGACGGTTTGCTCGGTCGGTAGAGGTGGGGTCTGGCTGCGGACGAGGGGTCGGTCCAGCTTGGGACGAGGGGTCGGTCTGGCAGCAGACGAGGGGTCGGTCTCACAGGGGTTGCGCGGTTCGGCTGACGGGGTCGCCCAGCGAAGCCGGCGACGAGGGGGTCACCCGGAGAAGCAGGCGACGAACTGGGGACAAGGGAGGCCAGGCCCTTGTCGGGGGCTCTCAGGACTGGAGGGCGCACGGCAGAAGAACTACCACGGAGACAAGGTAAACACGCAAGTCCAACTTTATTGAGGGAGAGGCAACAGTTTTATAGGGGCTGGGAAAGGCTGATTGGTCGAAGCCACGCCCTGTTCTGATTGGTTGCGGGAGAAAGGTCAGTGGGAGGTACTGGAGGGGGGAGGGGTGGTGGTTAGGGATTGGCTGTTGCTGTTGCTGGGGGAAGTGACAGGGTTTAGTGATTGGTGGCTGCTGTTGCTGGGGGAAGTGGCAGGGTTTAGGGATTGGTGGCTGCTGTTGCTGGGGTAGAGGGCAGACTTGAGTTTCCCGCCCACGCCTGGCTGTTGCTGCTGTCGGGGGGAGGGGAAAAGGCGGACTGGAATTTTCCGCCCTGCGCCTGCGCAGGGAGAAAGAAGAAGAGGGGTGCTGCCCCACAAGGCATCGTGTGGCGCCATCCGGGAGGAGGGGCGGCCGCGGAAACATGGCTGCCGAGAAGGGGAGACCTGAGGGCACTCTGCGCCCATGCCGAGCTTCCTTCAGGGGTGGCGGTGGTCCCGACCAACCACCCTATTATGGGGGCAGCGGTTTGGAATAGGCCTACCGTGGCCGCCGCCCCCCCCCCCCCCCCCCCCCCCGCCAGGCCAGCAAACCACACTTCAGCCTGAGGGGTGGCCACAGAGAGCTTTGAGAAATAGCTTGATTAATTTAGCCTTAGGTTTAGTAATAAAACAGTTTCTTTAACAATTAGGAACATAAAACCACCTTAGATAGACATAAAAATTGTTAAATGACCAATCAAAAATTCCACAATACATATTTTCCATAATGGTGCAAGTCACAGCTTTGTGTTAGTCCAGTGGGCCCTGGACAAATTTACCCAATGGAATTCTAGTTACTGAACTCTTTTCTGTCACTTCCTTAACGATCAATCGTATTTGCTCCTAGCTTTGTTTTTCTGTTTTTAATGAATTAGATAATTAGAATATAGATCACCAGAAAATAGAAGGAGAGTGGAGAATGGAAAGCCAAGGATTAGTCTTTCCAGAATTGGTAAAAAAAAGTTGTCTGTATATTGTATTAGTCAGACAAAGGGGTACTGATGCATAATACCTGAAATTGGTTGATTTTTATAAAGAGAATTCATTTGGAGTAGTTGCTTACAGAGGCCAGGCCATAAAGCATAAGTTACTTCCCTCACCAAAGTCTATTTTCACATGTTGGAGCAAGATGGCTGCTGACGTCTGCCAGGGTTCAGGCTTCCTGGGTTCCTCCCTTCCAGGGTCTTGCTTCTCTCTGTGCTCAGCTCCTCTGTTTTCTCCACAAGGTCAGCTGTAGTCAATGAGACTCTCTAGGCTTTGCCACTCTCCACAAGGTCAGTTGTAGACTATCAGGAGAACGGCTCTGTCTCTCTCCCTGGGACTCCAGCTTCAGCATCAAACTCCAACATCAAAACCCAGCATTAAAAGCCCTTAACTCTGTCCTTTGCCATGCCTTTTATCTGTGAGTCCCCACCCACCAAAGGGTGGGGAGACTCAATGCCCTACTGGCACAAGAGTTTACATAACTACTTAATCAAGTAAACCTATGAATCCAATATAATCTAATATGCCCAGAGGAAAAGATCAGTTTACAAACATAACCCAATATTTCTTTTTGGAATTCATCAATAATATCAAACAGCTACATATATCTTTGGAAATGAATAGAAATGGTTGAAGCATACCATGGTGTTTGTAACCAACAGTACTATTGTATGGGTGTGATTGTAGTTGAAAGGGATAGTTTAAAGTCATGTATAATACCAGAAGGAAAGCTAAAAACTGTAACATGGGATCCTTTAAGATAGTAAACCTCATGTAAAAAACAAATATGGGTGGTTTTGCATATATAAGACTGTTTTTACAAAATATAAATACAAATATCCTAGAGAGGAGGAAAAAGAATAGCAGCTATGAAAAAAAATTAGAACCCTTTTTCTTTAGTGGTTTTTAACTAATTACAATGTAGTAAGAGTGTACTGTAACATTTTAAAAACTACTTTAGTTTCTTAAGTCCCTTGGCCATGGATGTCATTTTCAGTAAACTCATTCTCTTCCTGAGGATGGATTGATGGGGTTTTCACACACTGCCATCTATCACAGCATCTATGTTATGTGCCACCTCATGGCGAGATGACTGGGGATACTCTTGAGTCCTCTGGAAGGTAACAAAGGAAAGGGAACTGAATGTCCCATCTAGGTTCCCTAACCTGGTAAGATATATGATGGAAGAGAAAGCAACAGTGGAGAAAACAGCATGCTTTGCCAAATCTCCCCTTCCAAGCTTAATTCTAGCCCCTGCCCTGCTAATTCCCTGTCACACAGCAGTTAGCCTACTCGTTTCCACAAATGTCCTTATTCCCTTATTGTCCCTCTCTGCACTGCTGCCAAAATGATCATCCAGAACCCTTCCAGGCACTTATTGCTGTGTATCAACCGTTCCAAAACTTAGAGGCTTAAAATAACAACCGTTAGTTTTGCTCACGAATTTGAGATTTGAACAGGGGTCACTGGGGCAACTCACCCCTGCTTCATGGTACCTGGGACTTTTGCTGGGATGACGCATGGCTGGTGGATGTAGATTTGTTTCCCCCTTGGTCATGACTGATTTTGGGACTCTTAGAGACTGTTCTCGTGGGCCAGCTGCTCTCTCGTTGGGTCATCTCCACATGTCCTCTCCACCTGCTATCTAGAATCATGCTCTCACTTGGTAGTTCAGGTCTCCATAAGAGTGTTCCAAGAGACAGGGTGAATCTTCAAGGCTTTTTATGCCCTGACCTTGGAAGTCTGAGGCATCACGTCCACCTCATTCTGTTGGTAATGCAAGTCATACTGGCCAGTTCGAGTCATAGAGATAGGAATTAGATTATAACTCTCATGTAGGGAGAGGCAAAGAATGTATGGCCACCTTTCGTCTATCACAGAAGCACAAGTTGATGCCCATTTTTTCTCTTGCTTAAATCCTTCATGAACTTCCCAATTCTTTTTGGATCAAATACAAAACTGGCATGTTCCTGCTGACCAACCTCATTTCAGAGGGCACAGCCCTGGGCTCTGCTCTCTGAATTGACACCTCACAGCACCCCTTTAATTTCCTTCTTTAATTTGCTTGCATTACCATTTTTCCCTTTATCATGGTTCCAGATTTGGCCAGGGATCTTCTTCCCTTTATGTGTTGCATAGCTAATGTTTATGTATTTTCCAGCTCTTCATTTAAATGTCACTTAGTCTGGGACATTGGTAGAGTCAGAGCCCTCTGTCATATCCCTTCTTAGCACCCCATGTTATTAACTACTTATTAATAATTGTGTAATTGTAGTGCCTGCATTCCTCCCTAGATTGAAAGCTTCATGAAGATAACAGCATTTTAGTGTTGTTTAATGCTGTTTCCATTGCACATAGCATGGTATTTAGTACATCATTGGTACTTAATAAATAAATATTTATTGAATGAGACAACATTACATTAACCCACTTCAGGAAATAGTCCTCATCTGTGTGTCCCAAATTATACCAATCCTGTGAAAAGTCTGTCTCCCAGAATACTCTGGACCATACCACCTAACAGGGTGGCCACTGGCCACATATAGCTAACGAGCACATCAGAGGTGACTGGTCTCATTTGAGATGTACTCTAAGTGCAAAATACATACCACATTTCAGAGATCTGGTACAGAAAAAAGGAATGCAAGATATCTCAATAACATTTTACATAGATATATGTTTAAATGGTAACAGTTTTGAAATTAATTTAATGTAACTGTTTGAAAACCTGAAGTCTCATATGTGGCTCGTGTTATATTTCTATTGGACAGCAGTGCTCTAGACAGAAGATTCTATAGTGAAAAATGCAAACTCTGTCACTTTTTAGAGTGCTTACAATGAGTGCATTACATGACATGTGAGTTCTTCCAACCAGGCACCCAGTGCTTTTCTAAACTTATTTGACCATCCATGAGTTCCATGCTTTTTAACATTCTCTTTATTCATCTTCCATGAAATGCACTTAAGTGAGTGTGGCTGAATACCTGCCATCATAATCTCTCACCATGAAATCATGGACATTGTTCATTTAATACTGAATCTCATTATGGAAATTAGAAGAAGAGCCAACTGGAGTGCATCTCATATTAGAGTGGGGGTAGATATAGGAGAAAAGGGAGGTACTAGGAGTCTACCAGAATTGTGAAATCTCTTACCTGGTCACATAAAACTCTTACACTCATGGGACAGTTTGAAGTTTTGTGAATCCAAGAAAAGATCATGTTCTCTGAACTAATTACTTCCTGTGGGTGTGGGACCCTTTGATTGCATTAGATTCAGTTAAGGGACTTTTTGATTAGATTGCTTTAGGGCCTTTAATTGGAATACATGAGTGAGGCATGAGTGACCCAGGTCTCTGCCCTCTTGCTGGAGGTTATATAAGTGGAGAACTGAAAGCAGAAACACAGAGAAGGTTGCCATTTTACCTTGCCACATCAGAAAGGACTCTAGGATTGCCTACTGCTGCAGAAAGACAAACCTGGGGAGGTTGAGAGAGAGACCAGAGGCTGGAATCAGTGTGGAAGCAGAAGTCAGAGAGAGGAGACCTGGGAAGAGATGAGTCATATGCCTGATTGCCCAGCTGTATGCAGGGAGAAAGTGAGCCTGGAGGAAAAAGCAGAAATAGGCTGCCATTTTGCTTTGCCATGTGGCAGAAGTCCAGGATCTGCCAGCAGCCGATATTTTGTAAGAAAGCATCTCTGATGATCCTTGATTTAAACATTTTCATGACTGGAGAACTGTAAGCTTTTACTCTAATAAATTCCCTTTGTGAAAACCAACTCATTTCTGGTATTTTGCTCCCAGCAAACTAAAACAGCCCCCTTTGGGTCCTGGAAGACAGGTTTGTTCTGAGACAGATAGAGCCTCACCAGCCCTAGGATTTGGGGTAGCCCACCCTGGGCCCTTTAGAGAGGGCTGAGCTGTTTCTTTGTTTGCCCTAGTGCTCTAATATGCTTTAGTTTGCTGAAGAGGCAAAGCAAAGGGAGTATATGGCTTCAGATATAAAAATGTGGGTGGGTGTTTGGGTATGAGAAGTTGAGAGACGAGGGAACAGATGTAAACTGTATAATAGTCAGAGTTTGCAGTACCCTTGAATTGACTTCCAGAAAAGTGGACCCTTTATTTTATTCCAGAAAGCTCAAGTCATTCCTCATGGCAGTTCTGAATTTTCTCCTTGATGGAAAAGACAAGATATTTAAATGTGCCATTTCTCAGTGGAGAATCCTCCTCAAGATTGGCATTTGGGCTATGTCCTGTGAGACTCATTTGCATTTTCAAAGTGCTTGGTCCTTGTGAAAGTGTTCTGAGGGCCTTTGGGCCTCTGAAATAGTCCATCTCTTAAGGCAGAATGACAGCCTCCTATAAATCAATCTCACATGGACTATGACCCTCTTTCATGGACTGTTACCAGAATCACCTTGAGATGAGAGCACTGAGTGGTAGGAATTCTGACCGCAGTTTGAGGCAGGCTTGACAACTTCTTGCCACCCTCTGCCATCTTTCCTAGGCCAAGGCCAGCCCATTCTCTTTACCAAGGTCAGTGCTGGCCTCCCATTAGGACTGTACCTAATAAGGTCTCTCTATTTTATGTTCCTCTTTCCCCTCCAGTCAGCATTTCCCAATGTCATTTTCACCCCCTTCCCCAAGGATATTGTCCTAATGATGCTCTCCCCTTCCTACATAATTTTTCTTTTTCTCACTGAGTTTCATCTCCCCTCCCTGCTGTGTGATTAGAAGGAACTTTTCTTGGAGTTATTCTACGTAGAGCAGAGCTGCAAAGTATTTCCTATGAGCATAAATCTTAATTGCCATGCTTGCTATAAATCATAAATAGCTCTAGCCCAAGTATTAGCACACATAAGGAAAAAGAAAGCCAGGCAGACCATAATAAAAGGTATTAATTGATAACTAACCAGGTGTTCTATCTTGCTTCAGTATAAATTTTATGACAACAATTTTCCTTAATTGCTTCTTCTGGCTTTGCAAATTCCATATGATGTGAATATTTTAACTGTTTTTAGGCCCAGTTGGAAAGAAAGCACTGATTTTTAAATCTGAAGAAATTCATCCCATTCAAAATGATTTACACAGGGAAGAAAATGAGAATTGCCCTGGGTTTGAGCCAGTGGCAGCTCATGAACCTACTATCTCTAAATTCAATCTTAGAAGGAGAGGTAGACTGGTCCTGTTGCAACCAAATTTTCTGCATCATTTAAGAGAATTGCAGATTTAATATTCTTAATATGTGAAATTATTAAGTCTCCTCTCCTGACAAATAAAATGATTCAGTGTCTCCCAAATCATGTCCCATTAAACACTTCTCTGTAAATTTTGCCTTTGAACATGGGCTTTTGTGATCAATAAGTTTGAAAATACTCCGTAGTAGAGATCTCTTGATGAAAGAGCAACACACGCAAGCATGTTAAAAGGGCTGAGGGACTCTCTAGTAAAAATACCTGCTTAATCTTATCTAACCCAGCGTTTCCAAATCTTACTCAGGGCACAAAACAATTTCTTTTGAGCCACATTTATTTTACCTTAGTGTATCAGTCTAGGAATTGATAAAATATACCATGATACCTGTTGTGATGGGACAGTTATTTTGTGTTATCTTACTGTCCAGTACACTTAGCCACTTCTCCCTAAATTCATCTTCCCATGAATTTTATTTAATCCATTTAATCACAGAATATATTGTTATTCTTTCCAGTTTAAAATACACTTTTGAAGTCTTTATACCTAACTCTTCTATGGCATTTGAAAATCGTAGCCATGAGATATAATATCATCAGATATCACTAGATGTTTAGCATGTTGGTTTCCTTCCTGTTGCTATGAAAATATTTCACTGTCATTCATTATAATTGTAGCTATTTAATAACCGGTCTCTTCTACCATTTTTGGTGCCTTTTAGGGTTGGTAATTCTCAATTTTTGGTAACTTTGAGGCATGGGATTGAGAATGAGGGTGAGAGCAGAGACAGTCCTGAGACTCCTGCAGGTCCCCAAATAAAAATGCTAGTGTGACATGCTTACAAACCAGCTGCTGAGGGTTTTTTCTTCTTTATTTTTTTATTTTCTTAGTATTTTTTTCTTCTTTATTTTCAATGTTACCTTCAAAAAATATGAGGTCCCCATATAGCCCCCCCACACCCACACCACCCCTCCCACATCAACAACCTCTTCCATCCTTGTGGCACATCCACTGCACCTGGCGAATACATTCTGGAGCACTGCTGCAGCACATGGACAGTGGTCCACATTGTAGTCCACACTCTCCCTCAGTCCACCCGATGGGCCACGGCAGGACACACAACGTCCAGCATCCATCCCTGCAGCACCACCTAGGACAACTCCAAATCCTGAAAATGCCCCCACACCATATCTCTTCTTCCCTCTCCCGACCATCAGCAGCCACTGTGGCCACCCTCTCCACATCACTACTACAATTTCTTCCCTTCCTAATCACAGTAGTTCCCCAGCTGAACACCAGTAAGTCCACTCTAATCCATACTCTATTCCTCCATCTTGTGGACCTGGGATGGCTATGTCCAGTCCCCCTCTACTTCAAGAGGGGGTTTAGATTCCACATGGATGCTGGATGCAATTCTTCTGCTTGCAGCTGTAGGCACTCTTGGCTCCCTGGTGTAGTGGTTGACTCTCTTCACCTCCCTGTCAGTTGGCCAGGGTAAGTCCAAGAAACCAGAGGGTAGGAGCTGCAAGTCTGCTGAGGCCCAGGGCCTGGCCATCACATGGACAGTTCAGAAATGACCAAGATCTTAGCTTCCTCACTCTCCTTTAGTATCTGCCTCCATAAACTGATGTTGACCTTGCACCTTTGCATCAACTTTCTAATCTTTCTAGGTTAGCATTTATTGAGTGAGATCTGCCAGGGTAAGGATATTTTAACCATCCACTTATTTTTATTTTGATCTTCCTGAGAAGACATTTACTATTGCTTTCTAGTAAGCTGAAATCCCTAGAAAGTAGGAACTTTTCTAGACCATTTGAGAATTAAAGAGGACCATATGTCATAGGGAAGTTGGATCCTAATAGCTTGAAACACATTATTTGAATAAGATGCTCCTTGTAGACTTCCTCTAACTGATTGGAACCACTTATCTTGCTGTGATTTTACAGCACAAAATAACATGATTGTTTTATTACTTCTTTGCTGATTAAGTAAAATATAATTGTGCCTTTTATAAAAATGAAAAAAATATTTTGAAGCTAGTTGATTTTAAAAAGCTACTTATGGACATAATCATGGGCATCATTAATATTATCAGTGGAAGAAAATGGCACAGTTCTGTGGCTAAATGCAGAGCAAAGAGATGTTAATTTGAAGGAGGCAAAAGGTACATTTGATCCAAGCTGTGAGCTGACCCAGAAAAATCGTCTACTCAGCAGCTGTGCATGCATCACACTTGGCCATCCCCAGCTGTGTGACATTTGGCAAGTTCTCTAACTCCAGTGCTTCTGTTTGGTCAGTCTTGGGATTGGCCTAGATTGGAGGCCAAATTCAGCCAAGAGGCAAGGTCAGCAAGGAAGAATATCTGTGCTTGGTCTATGCAGTGTGGGCCTGTCCAGTGTTTAAATATGGATTTTGAACAATTGGCAACATTTTGAAAAATCTAAATTTAACATACAATCTAGATTTCCAGCTTCTCTTGAAAAATTGGAACTCTGGAAATGTAGGCTCTTATTCCCACCAGCAGCTTCTGCCTGTGGCGCTAGTTCCATGTCTCCCCGCAAAGGTGCCCCAGCTCTCCAACCCGCCCCCCCCCGTCAGCTCACCAATATTTCCCACTCCCTAGTGCCTGGATATTGAGTCTACAAACTATTGCCATTTGTGACCGCGCTGTGTGGCTATTTTCTCCTAGTAATTCACAAGGAAATAAATAATGGTTACTTATAATTTCTATTTAAAATAAAACATCTATGTCAGGGAATATAAGATACAACATATATTTTTTTCCTGTTGAAGTAAAGAATATGTGATTAATATATAAAGAGCACTTTAAATTTAATTTAGCACCCGTGCAGCTTTGCTTATATTTGCTGTCTTCTAGTCCTTGATGGCATTTGACTTGTGGTCTTTGGCTTAACGTAGGGATTGGCACACTGTGGCCAAATTCAGGCCACCGCTTGTTTTTGTAAATAAAGTTTTATTGAGGCACAGTCATGTCATTTGTTCATGTATTGCCTATGGCTGCTTTCATGCTACTCCTGCAGAGTTGAGGCAGCACAACAGAGACCACATAACCTGCAAAATTTTTTAAAAAGTAATAATTTGGCACTTAACAGAAAATGTTTTCTGACTTCCTGTTATGTCTATGACACGCGCAGAGATTGGAAGTCATCACTGTCATCCTCACAACAATAAAAAAGTTGAACAAACTGAAAATCAATAGCTCCTGAAATCTGAAGAGGCAGGTGCACACAGAACATCACAGCCTAACTCAGTTTACCTGGAGCAGGTGCTGCTGGGAGCCAATAACTGGTAGGCACATTGGAAAGCTAATTATGGTGAATTACCAGAGACTGAGTAGAGACCAGGTTGGAGTCAAAATCCCCTTGAGTCCAGTTTTAAGGGAGGGCCCCCACTTTTGTGGGTTTTACCCCCAGGAACCGTACTGGGTTCTCACAGTAAAGATCAGAAAACAATCCAGTTATGTTTCTGTCAGAGGGAAGGGGGAAAATAACCATTTTGAAATATGCCTAGAACATTCCCCACAACAAAGCCTGCTCTGCAAGGGAAATGACCTTCTAAGACCTGGGGGAAGGGCAGTTAGCCAACTCAAGCTATCTCTAGCCTTCCCATCTCACTGCAAGGGTAAAAAACAAAAGGCTAATAAATGCTTCCAAAGGCCACAGCCCAGGGACTCAAGCCCACCAAAACCTGATATCAATCTTAATTTTATAGAAAGCTTCTCTTCCCCACAACCTGATGACTACATCAACTAGGCTTCAATACAATAACAGTAGCTTAAACTGAAAGGACTGCAAGATGCAGACTCTGTTGACGAAGAAATCCCTGGAGAAACCCAAAGACAACAAGGAAAAATAATAAAACAAAGGAATGAGAGGAAATGGAAGCCTCTGGCACCTACAGGTAGAGCAAACATTAAACACAGCTCATCTCCTAGCCAAATTAATGTGAAACCTCCATGCCAAAAGCAGAGAGACAAAGTCCAAGAAAGTATTAAAAGGAAATGCTAGAAATCAAAAACACAGTAACAGAAATGAAGAATGCCTTTGATAGGTTTATTAGAAGAGATGACACAGCCAAGAAAACGATCAATGAACTTGGAGATATGTCAACAGAAACTCATCAAACTGATACGCAGAGAGAAAAAAAAAGAAGAAAAATGGAACAGAATGCCCAAGAACTGTTAAGACAATTGCAAAAGGTACAACATGTGCATAATGGGAACATCATAAGGGAAAGAAAGAGAACACAGCAGAAGAAATACATAAAATAATAATGGTTGGTATTTATTCAGAATTAATGATGGGTAATATACCGTATTTCCAGAAAGCTCACAAAACACCAAGAAGAATAAATAAATACCCACTAAGTTTACACTTAGGCATGTCATAGTCAAACTTCAGAAAAACAAAGGTAAGGAAAAATCCTAAAAGAAACCAGATTTTATAAATATTTTACTGATAATGGAGCAAGAATAGGAATTACTTTAGACTTCTCAATAGAAGCTGTGCAAGGAAGAAGAGAGTGGAGTGAAATAAAGTGTTGAAGGGGAAAAAAAACATCAACCTAGAATTCTGAATCTAGTATAATTACCCTTCAAAAATGGAAGAGAAACAGAATAGTTCCTCAGACAGAAAACAAACCAACAAACAACAGAGGAAATTTTAACTTCTTCAGAGAATAGGAAAATAACATAGGTCAGATATTTGGATCTACGGGAAAAAAGGGTGTCCAAGAAAGAATAAAGGTAAAATGAAACCTTTTATTTTTCTTAATCTTAATTGATGTAAAATTTTTTGTTCAAAGTAATACTGACAGTAACATATGGGGTCATTATAGACTATACATAAGTGAAATGAGTGACAACAATATTATAAGGGATGAAAGGAAGAATTGGGTATACTCCATTATAATGTACCTGTACTACTCATGAAGTAGTATAGTGTTATCTGGAAAGTTGACTTAGAATGGGCTTAAATGTATATTCCAAACTCAAGGACAAATACTAAAAAAATTAAAAGAAATATAATTGGCATGCTTAGAGAGGAGGGAAAATGGGATCATATAAAATGTTTAGTTAAAACAGGAAAAGGCAGACAATGAGGAAAAGAAGGGACCAGTTACAAATATGGTAGATATGAATCCAGCTATGCCAGTAATCACTTTAAATGTGAATGGTTTAAATACACCAATTAAAGGACAGATTTTATCATGGTGAATAAAAATTACAATACCCCACTATATATTGTCTACAACAAGTCCGCTTTAAGTATAATAACTTGGAAAGATTAGAAGTAAAGGAATGAAGAAAGACGTATCATGCTAAAATTAATTTTAAACAGAATTGGAGTAGTTATATTAACATCAGACAAAGAATACTTTGAAATAAGGAAAATTATCTTGCATAAAGTGGGTCATTACATAGTGAAATAATATAAATTCTCCAATAATACATATAATTAATGGGTATGTACCCAACAATGGTGTATCAAAATACCTGCTAATAGAACTTCAAGGAGAGAGAGACAATCTAGTATTGAAATTTGAAGCTTCAACAGTTTTCTGTCAGTAATTGACAGATCCATCAGGAAGAAAATCAATAACGATACATTTGAACTGAGCAGCATCTCAAGCGGCTGGATCTAATTAACATTTAGAGAATATTTCATCCAACAAAAGCTGAATGCTCTTTCTTCTCAAGCTCATGTGGAAAATTCACCAAGATGGACAGCATTCAGGGCCATAAAAAAAAAAAACTAAAATATTTAAAATAATAGAAATCATGCAAAATCTTAGACCATAATGGAATCAAGTGAGAAAAGCAAGAGGAGAAAGTTAGCTGGAATGTTTCAAAATATTTAGATATAAAACAACACACTTCTAAAGAGCACATGGGTCAAGCAGAAAGACTCAAGAGAAATTTAAAATAATACTTTGAATTAAATGAAAAATTTAAAAAAATAAACAACTTAACATCTATATGATGCAGTACAAGCAATGGTCCAACAGAAATTTACAGCATTTGATGTGCATTTAGAAAAGAAGAAACATCTAAAATCAATCATCTAAGCATCTCTCTTAGGTAACTAGAGAATGAGGAGCATTTTAAGTCCAAATCATGCAAAAGAAAAAAATAGAAGTAGTAAAAACTAGGGCAGAAATCAGTGAAATTGAATATAGGTAATCAATAGAGAAAATAAAAATACAAAAGATTGTTTTTCGAAAATATCAGTAAAATTGGTAAATATCTAGCCAGACTAACAAAGAAAAGAGCAAGAAGGCAAAAAAGACTGTTATCAAAAATGAAAGACTATTTGCATGGACATTAAAAGGATAATAAAGGGATATTGTGAACAACTCTATATCCACAAATTTCAAAATTTAGATGAAATGGAACAATTTCTTGAAAGATGCCAAACCCCAAAAATCACAGAAAAGAGGGAAGAGGATGTGGCTCAAGTGACATGGCCTCCACCTACCAGATGGGAGGAAGTGGGTTTGATCCCTGGGGCCTCCTGGTGAAAAAGAAGAAGAGAAAGCATGCCTGTTCAGCAAGCCAGTGCCTGCATGTGAGCTGAGTGCCTGGCTGGGTTATGCATGGTAAGCCAAGTGCCCACGCAGTGAGCTGAGTGCCTGGCTGGGTTATGCATGGTAAGCCAAGTGCCCACGCAGTGAGCTGAGTGCCCATGCAGTGAGCTGAGTGCCCGTTCAAGTGCCCGTGTGGCAAGCCAGGTGCCTGCATGAGTGCCCACGTGGTGAGCCAGTGCCCGCACAAATGAATCATGCAGTAAGATAATGACGCAACAAAAAAGAGGCAAAGGGGAGAGTTAAGGTGAAGTGCAGCAGAGACCAGGAACTGAGGTGGCACAATTGACAGGGAACCTCTCTCCACATCAGAGGTCTCCAGGATCGAATCCCAGTGAATCCTAGAGGAGAAAGATGAGAAGAGAAGACAAAAAGAGAAATAGATACAGAAGATCACACAGGAAATGGACACAGACAACAAAAACAGCAGGGTGGGAGGAGGGGAATGGGGAGGAGGAGAAAATAAATACATTAAATAAAACCCTTTAAAACAAAAGTCACAGAAAGGGAAATATGTCAATTGAATGGACCTATATTTATTACAGAAATTAAATCAATAATAACTTTCAAAAAAAGCCCCTGGTCCAGATGGTTTCATTGGTGAATTCTACCACACACCAAGGAAGAAGTAATATTAATTCTCTACATTTTTTTTCTGGAAAATGGAAGCAGAGGGACCACTTCCTTACTCATCCTCTAAGGCCTGATAAAGACATTATAAGTAAAGAAAACTAAAGACCAGTATCTCTCATAAACACAGGTATAAAACTCCTCAACAAAATGTTAGCAAATTCAATCCCACAACATATAAAAATAATGTTACATACTTCCAGATAGGCAAGACTGGTTCAGCAGTTAAAATTCACTTAATGTTATCCATTAAAGAAGAAAAATCATAAAATCATATCAATAGATGCAGAAAAGCTTTGACAATAACCAACACCCATTCATTATAAAAAGTATATATATCAGCAAACTAGGAATAGAGGGGAACTTACTAAACTTGATAAAGAACAGCTAAAAAAAACCAACAGTGAATGTCATACTTTAGTGGTGAGGAACAATATGCTTTTCTCCTGGGTCCAGGAACAAAGCAATGATGTCACCTCTTACCTGTTCACTGTCACACTGGAATTAGCTAGTGCCATAGAACACAGAAATGAAATAAAGGTACATGGATCAAGAAGGAAAGAATAAAACACTCTTTGTTCATAGATGACATAATTATCTATGTAGAAAATTTCAAAGAATATACAAAAAAAACATTCTGCAAATAGTAAGTGGTTATTGCAAGGTTGCAGGATACAGGGTTAATATGCAAAATCAGTTGCCTTCCTATATACCACAAATAAACAAGGATAATTTGAAATTAAAAACAATACCATTTATATTAGTCCCAAAAATATATACGTAGGTTTAAATATATCAAAATACAGACCAGATCTGTATGAGGGAAACTACAAAAACTGTTGAAAAACACAAAGAGGATATAAATAAATGGAGAGCGATCCCCATGTTTATTGGTAAAAGATTTAATCTTGTTAAGAATGTCAGTTCTTCCCAACTTGATCCATGGATTCAACCCAATCTCAGTCAAAACACTAGCTAGTTATTTGTGGATATTTAGCTGGTACTAAAAGTTATATTCAAAGGCAAAAGACCAAGAATAGGCAACAGTAAAGAGGAAAGTCAGAGAATTAATACTACCTAACTTCCAGACTTACTGTAAACCATCAGTAATCAAACAGTATGGCATTGGGAAATGAACAGATAACTAGTTCAACAGAGAAGAGAGAGTCCAGAAATAGATGCACTCAATGTCAACTGATTTTTTTTTTAACTTGGGGAAAAAAAGCTTATGAAAAATTCAGTTTTTTCCTTCTTTTCTTTTTTTTTCAAATTAAATTAAATTTTTTAATTATCTTTTTTTAAGGTTAGTAGATCACATAAAATGTTACATTAAAAAATGTAAGAGGTTCCCATATAGCCCACTCCCCACCCCCCCCACCCCATCATTTTTTTTAATTATTTCTTTTGAAGATACAGAGTTCACAAAAATATGTTACATTTAAAAATGTAAGAGGCTCCTATCTACCCCCCACCCACACACACACACACTCCTCCCACATCAGCAAGGGCCTGGCTGATTGGCTCAGCTGGTTCAACTGATTTTTGGCAAAGAAGCAAAGATAATTCAGTGGAGAAATAATAGTTTTGTGAACACAGAGTGCTGGAGCAATTGGATGTCCATATGCAAATCAAACATATTTACACACAAAATCATACCTTTCACAAAAAGTAATCTAAGTTTGATCCTAGGTTAATGTAATGTAATGTAAATGCAAAATGCAAAACTATAAAGCTTTTAGTAAATATCATAGGAGAAAATCTAGGTGACCTTGGATTTGGCAATGAATTTTTAGATGCAACACCAAAAGCATAATCCATAAAATAAAACATTTGATAAATAGGACTTTATTTAAAAAAATTTTTTTTAAATCTCCTTTTCAAAAGAAACAAGAGAATGAAAAAGGAAAAAATAACTAGCTACACATTAGGAGAAAATATTTGCAAAATAAATATCTGGTAAATGTCTTGTATCTAAAATATAGAAAGAACTCTTAAAAGTCAACAATAAGAAACTAAACAGACCAATCAAAAATTAGGCAAAAGAACTAAACAGGAACCTCACCAAAGGAGATATACAGATGTCAAATAATCAACATCAATGTGATTAGAGAATTGCATTTTAAAACAACAATGATATAACAACTTAAATCTATTGCAATGGTTCAAATCCAGAACACTGACAGCACCAAATGCTGTTGAGGGTACAGAGCAACAGGAATTCTCACTCCTTGCTGGAGAGAAGACAGAATGGTACAGCGTCTTGGGAAGACAGCCTGGAATTTCTTACAAAGCTAAACAGTATCTTGCTGTATGAACCCAGCCATCAGTCTCCTACGCATTTGCCCAGTTGAGTTGAAAACTTCCGTCCCCACACAAACCTGCACGCCAGCATAGACTTTTCCATAATTGCCCCAAACTGGAAGCGACCGTATTATTCTTCCATAGGTGAATGGATGAACAACTGTGGAACATTCATAAACTGGAATATTAGTGATAAAAAGAAATGTGCTGTCAAACCATGGAGACATGCAGGAACCTTAAAAACATATTGCTCAGTGCAATAAGCCAGTCAGAAACGTCTACGTATTGCATGATTCGGGTAGGACATTATGGAAAAAACAAAGCTCTAAGTGGTTACCAGAGCCTTAGGAGGAACACAGAATGTCAAGGGGAAGCCTGGAGCATTTTTAGGGCAGTGAAACTCTTCTGTATGATCCTGTAATAGTGGATACAGGATGCTATGAATTTGTCAAAACCCACAGAACCATACAACAGAAAGAGTGAACCCTAGTGCCGACTATGGACTTTTGTTAATGCTAATGTCTCAATATTGATTCATTAATTGTGACAAATACACTGCATTAATCAAATCACCAATAATAGAGGAAATTGAGTGCAGGAAGGGTGTAAGGGGATGTACGACAACTTTCTTAGACTATTTGCTTGATTTTTCTGTAATTCCAAAACTGTTCTGAAATATAAAGTCTATTAATTTAAAAAATTAGGTGGAAAAACATTTTCCTGCCCTGGTCTAGAGCCTTCTTGTGCTAAAACACTATGATGTGGTTGATCCTCCATTTCCATAATTAAGGCAACAGAGGTGACTTTTCATTTCTCTGAAGAAGACCTTTTTTCAAGAAAACAGACTTCAATGTAAAATATACAGGGTCGTACGGGCAATTAGACTATTTTGATTTACCCTATTTACTATTTATACTTGAGGTATAATTGGTGACCTCTAATCAAGTACTAGCTAATTTAAGCCAGGAGCAGCCAAACTGGCTTAGAAATGACTGCATGAAAATATGCCATATGTTGTGAGATTTTACTATTTTTTTACATTAACATTGTGTGATTCGATTATGGATCCTGAAAATGTTACATTAATGTATTGGTAAAACAAACTAATTGGCAAAAAATAGCAGGAAATAAAGAACCTTGGTCACAAATAGATTGATGAAAGTGTTTTGTTTAAAGGACAAGAACAAATGCAGAAGGTGATGATACTTACTTTATTTTTAATATAGCATCACATTGACTTACCTATAACCTTGTGATGAATACTGAAATTCTGAGGAATATGAACATCTGTTTATTTCTCCCACTCTCTCTGATTTTTTCTATATGATATATTCAGGGAGTGAGGCACAATGAGCTATTTTATTTTTGCTCAACAGTGATTTTCAGCCATGATACTCTAAAGTGAACAAGGTCCTAAATCACAGGAAAGCATATTTCCCTCAAAAGTTGTCAAAATAGAGCGCGATCATTTTCTTAATGTGTACATTTCCAATCACCCGGATTGTTTTGGGGGGCTAACGTTCGGGAGCATTTTCTTGCTGCAAAGGTATTACCATGATTCTGTATTTTGTTTGTTTTCAAGGTATTTACTTACCATGAAAATAGCATATTTACTCTTTCCAACCCCTGTGATAAAGCTCAACTTCTCATGTGTTAGAACTCTGATATGAAAAGCAATCTCTTCTTTCATCTGAACTGAAGAAATTAATAACCGACCAATTCAGTCCTCTCATTAGTGAAGAACGTTGGCTGAGGGCGTCTGAACGCCAAGGGCATCTGAACGCCAAGAGCCTCTGCTCCGCCGGTCTCTGTATATCAGCTCGCCTGCCCTCAGGTCAGCAGCTCCTTAAAGCTTCCCCTTCAGGCTCACAATCTGGGATTGGGGAAGTCTGCCTCAGGAGGTCTGACAGCGTTTCCAGACCTGACAATAGAAGCTCATCCTGGCCATTTTTCTAAAACCCACTTTCCTAGGTAGTAGCTTTGTTGTAAAGTCTTAGGGAAAGATGAGTCAGCCGTGTGGGTGTGAAAGCACGCGCCTGTTTCTTGCTGTACACGTGTGGGTCATTTTGAGCCTTGTCTTAGAGCCCAGGATCAGCGACCTCTGCAGAGAAGAAGGGTTGTTCCAGTGCCCTGCCTTGTTAGGGCTTGCCTGAAATAAAACCGAAGGCCAGCTGGAAAATAAAAAAAAGTCCCCCCACACACCCTCTGAAAGGGTTAAGACCACAATGTGCTGTAACCAATATCCCATTAGCAATAGGGTTGGCATTAGGTGTCAGGGGACTCCATCCCCCACATGGCAGGCTTTACTTTGCCTAAAGAATTTAGCCTTAGTGTAGGTTGCTTGCTTGATTCTTTCTTCTCCTCCTTCTCCTCCACTTCCCCCTCCTCCTCTCCCTCTCTCTTTCTTTTAAAAATGTTGTGTTGTCAACACAGTATACTTTCAGTGTAGTGTTAGACAGAATTTAGATCTGGGCCCTCATAAACTGGAACTAAAGTATGTGGTTGAATTTTGCTACATCTTTTCTGTTGATAAATGTTCTTGCTTTAAATCAAATGACACAAGAGGCAATGAATTAAACATTAGTTGGACTGATCAGCAAAATATTGAAACCTTCCCTCCTGAAGAAAGGAGCCATTTCATTTAAGAAGTACCTCTAAAATTTACAGTTTATACATTTGAACTGAATTTAAACTGAAGTAAAGAATGAAAGGTTGCATTTTCTGGGGTCAGAAAGGGTTACCAGCTGATGTATGTTACCACCAAATATAAATATATAAAAACACACATATATACGTGTTTGAGTGTGTGTGTGTATACGTATGTGCTATTTTGATCTTCTCAACAACTCAATCTATTTTGGATGACCTTGTTTCAAATATATCAAAATATTACTGGGTCATTATTTTTAAATGATCTTCAATCAAAGTCACGGGTCTTTAACAGCAAGGGGAAAAATTCATAAAAGGTCATCAACATATTCAGACAACCCCCAAAAGACAGATCATGCCAAATTCTGAGGAAGAAAACGAAGTGGCTCTAGTTGTTTATGGTAAACATAGGCTATCAGGAAGAATGAAAAAATACTTTGTGTCAGTTCTGAAGAATTTACTGATGTGCAGCTTGGAAGTGCTCTATCACGTTGCCTCTTCTCTGCTGCGTGGCAAAGCTTGCTCTGTCCTTTAGCGGAGTAGGCCTTCAACAGACTCCTGAATGGAGATGTGTTTTCTGAAAACAGTATGTACCTCAGTAATTTCTTAATGCAGAGAAGGCAAATATAGTTATTCATTTATCTATCCATCCACTTTTATGCATTGTCAGGGTACCCTTCCAGATAATATTTACAAAGGGGCAGCTTCTGGTACATACTGTTGTTCAGAACTCCTGAGGGAGATTGATTGAGATGGAGTGAAGTGAAAGGGGGTGGTGAAGCGAGTGGAGACTGCAGAGACAGGTGGTGGCCCAAGACCAAGTGTGGTCATTGTTGCCTGGGGCCAGGGGCATCAGAAGGTGCCTGTGTGATACACTCAATAAATGTTAGTTACTTCAACAAACACAGTCCCCATCCTCCTTGCATCAGAAAGCATGTAAGAGTTAGGTTGGAGGCATGAACTAGTCTCAAGAGATGGCCCTTTGAGCACATGGAGCCCCCCTGCAATGACTATGGCTGTCCACTTGGCATCAGCCCTCTTCTCTGACCAATACCATCGTCCCAGTAATGCCTCCTTGCTCCTTGGTCCCCATCACCGTAGGCAATCTGGAGATCCCATGTGTTTGTATTTTAGGTAGCCTGGTTCTGTGATAATAATTCGTGCTCCCTTCATGGCTGACTGTGCTCCAGCATCTTTACATCATCGTCCCCAGTGTTATCCTGGCAAATATTAATTCATCACCTGCCCTGTGCCAAGTGTTGCAGGGGCTTTGCAAATATTATTTCATTTAGTACTCATGAGATGTTATGAGACAGCCATTAGTATTTTTATTTTATAGAAGTTTAGAATGAGACAAAAATAATCTAAGAGTCTATCCCATAGTCCTACTCCAGTAGGCGAGAACCAAGATTAACACCCATTTGTGTTGACTCCCACACCAGGCTCATATCTAACTCAGTACATTATTGACCTTCCTTATGCTGTCAAACGGGTATCTGGTCACCTTCCAGTGACCCATGGTTCTGCAGAATCTCTACCAGCAAGACATTTGCAAACTTTATATTCCTGTGGATTATTGTTCCAAATCTAGTATTAGTTTAACATTTTCCTCTTTTTACCTTTCAGAGGGTGACCCTTTCCTGACCTTGTCCTAATCATCTTTTGGGAAATGGGGGATAACTTCTATAGGATTTATGTGCAAAAACAATTCTCTTCACTTTTCACTGTTTCAGCAGCAGAGCTCAACTGAAAAGGGACTTGTGAGAATTAACAGGCTTTTGTATCAAGTACTCTGTTGTATCTGAAAGAACTGAAATGATTTTCTGGAAAACTACAATGACAAAAAATAATGTCATACTAGGTCATTTAGGATTCCATTTTGGAACATTAGATTCAATGGAAAGCATTTGCAGATAGCAATCAAACGCGAGCAGCAATTTAAGATCTAAGTGTAATTTACTGATGAACATTAGAAATGGGTCACTTGGAAATTCAACCTGCCTGTCATGTGTTTAAAGGGTAGTAAGCCTGCTAGGTTCCTTTGTCTAGGAGTTCTAGCTCTGAATAATAAAATGACAATTAAGACCTCTCATGAATGTGGCATAACTTGGGGGCAATGGAAACAAGTTAAATAAGTGTAGGTTCTGACTCAGAAGAACTTAACAGGTCACCAAAGAGCAGCAGCGCAGCCCGGCCCCATCCAAGGTCCTTCCTCTTCGCTCCCCTTAAATGTGTTAATAACATGCCTCTGTTCCCTGCATCCAATTTCTCCATTGGTTCCCTGGTCATGCCCAGACATGACGTCAGTGCTGCACAGTCATTCCTTTCCTGGAATTCTATCCTTTATAGTTATCCATTTCCCTCCAGGTACTGCTTGACCCTCCAGTGGAAGCCTTGAGTAATGGAAAATCATGCTCTTTGTGGTCAGCCTAGACTAGGGTTCAATCCTGACTCTACCTTTTGCTGACAGTGATCTTTGGTAAAACTCAACATTGGTCAGAGTGTTCTCTGTCCAGAGTCATGAGACTGCATGATGCCTTTAGATAATTTCACGTGGTTTGTTATTGGAGCATATCACGTGAAGGTGGGGGATTGGAAGATGGACAGGTGGGACTGGCAAATCACTACATGAACCTGGGAATGTAGACTTCAGTCTTTGGGTCAGTATTTTCAAACAGGATCAATAGCAGATACTTAAGAAAATAAAAACATGAAAACCTTTTTTGTGATGTTCTTATATAAAAAACAAATACCAGTCCGGGAGCCCAGGAGCCAGGCAACGGTGGTAGCACCCAGAGCCTGAGACCTTCCAGAATGACTTCTGCACCAGCTCATAAATATGATTCACACTCTTTGGAGAATGAGTCTATTAAGAGGACTTCTAGAGATGAAATGAATTGGGATCTTGGTAGGGCTGGTCCTCAACTTCCAGGAGAAACACGAATTACTGACCAAGAAGTTATTTACATATGTCCTTTCAGTGGCCCCATTAAGGGAAGAGTATACATCACAAATGATCGTCTTTATTTAAGAAGTTTGGAAACAGATTCTGCTCTTATACTTGATGTTCCTCTGGGTGTGATCTCAAGAATTGAAAAAATGGGAGGCACGACAAATAGAGGAGAAAATTCCCATGGTCTAGATATTACTTGTAAACACATGAGAAATCTGAGGTTTGCACTGAAACAGGAAGGCCACAGCAGAAGAGACATGTTTGAGATCCTCACGAAATATGCCTGTCCTCTGGCACACAGTCTGGTAAATTCCAGGGCTTTCTTCGGTGTGGGAAGTTTCTCAGGTTGGCTTCTCCGTGAAAACTGCTTGCAGGCAAGAATCCTCTTTCATTTACTCTCTCTGCCACCCTTGTTAGTGTGATAAGTGTGGGGGGCTGTTTATGAAATATTAAATAATTTAATCATTCTCAGAGTGAATAGGTCTCTCCCCTGCTAGTCTGTGCTGGCTAGATTGCACCCGTGACTGAATCGTGGGGCCTGTGAGGCGTTTGGAGCCCCATGTGAGCCCAGGAGCTTCACTCAGAGAGATGTGTTTTTCCACCCCAGTGTGCCCGCAGCCCTGGCCAGATAGGGACGTAGACTGTGGGTGACTTAGTGTAACTGGCCAGCCCTATGAAAACACGTCCCAGAGTTCATTGCTGTCAACTTTGGAGCTAGTGAGTGAGGCAGTCAGGCTTTTGGGGCTCATGTTAGAAATGGGAACAAATTATCTGAGCTTAAATATCATTTCAGCAAATGTACTTTAAATATACAGATGCATTACAAAATGACATTTCAAATATCGTTTGAAATACATAGCATTTAGTATGTATTTGGTAGGATAGATGTATTATACTTTGAATAGTTATAACCTGTGACCTAATCCATAAGGTGATTGTGTATTTGTGAGATCTCTTCTTTCCTATTGTTCATACTGCTGGCGTTTCTCTTAACTTTTTATTACCCCGTAGCTGAAATAAACTTTTCCATGAAACTTTTTCAAACAAAAAATACCTTCATTCATAAATATTTAGTGGTTTTTTTGAGTTAATCAATAGGTTTCTAAGGCAGTTCTAAACTTTACATGTTGGCAGAAATGAGATCTATACACACAGATATCTATTAGGAGGTACTAGAGCTCGCACCTGGGACCTTGAACCTGTGTAGCCGGCACTCAGCCACTGAGCTATACCTGCTCCTCCAGAAAAGAGTTTTAAACATTCTGATGAAGTACAACTCAGGGCCTGTTTGGGTTCCTCAGACATTTAAAATAGTCAAATGTATAGCAGCTATGTATGGCAGGGGAAGCATAGAGATTGAGAGCTGATGAGTTGTTTTTTTTTAATTATTGTTATTAGAATAATGAAAGTGCTCTAAGAATGACTGAGGTGCTGATGCACCAATATGTGATTACACTGAATACCATTGATTGTACATTTTGGATGGGTACCAATAAAATTACCTTGTTAAAGTAGTCAAATGTATTTTGCTTTGCATGTTTCCAAACCTTGTTTTATTTGATTGCTGGCACTTTGTGGTGGCTTGAATAGTGCACCCTGACAAAAGACCTGTTCTTACTCTTAATCACTGTCCCTGTGCGCATGAAAGCCCTTGTAAATAGGGCACTTTGAAGATGTTTTATCAGTTAAGATGTGGGCACATGTGTGGGCACATGTGTATATAGAATATTTTAGGATCCTATTAGGTGTGACCCACTGATCCTGGTCCACTTTAAGCCATATTTTGGGAGTCCTTGCCAAGCAGAGTAAATTTGGACTGGGTCAGTCAGAGGAAAGCATGCTGTAGGAAACGAAGGACATTGCCACATGTGGTAAGATGGCCATCGCCTGAAGGCTGCTCACCCCAGAGAACGCATGCCTTGCTGAAGACTTGAATTTGGATTTCCAGCTTCTGACACTGTGAAACAATAAATACTTGCCATTGGAGGTAACCGGTGGGTGGGATTTGTCATTTGGCACCCCAGCAATGCTTCTATCTGCAGTTCATTCCCTCAACCAGGATTGATCAAGTGTCGGTGATGAGCGCCTACCAACTCTTTGAAGGACTGGAAACAGCCATAAATAAGAAGATGATTGGTGCCTTCATGGGGCTTACGTTCTGGCTCAAGGGGCAGGCAGTAAACAGATATGCAGAGGTGATGCATGAACTGACAGGTTTGATGATAAAGCTACCCAGGGTAGGGAGTGATAGCGAGATGGTTGGGAAGTTATTGGAGGTTTCTCTGAGCAGGTGACATCTTAGTCAAAACCTGAATTAGGAGGAGGAGGAAGCCAGGCAGGGAAACAGCATCAGTGAAACCTCAGGGTGGGAAGGAGCTCCATGGAACTGAAGGACAGAAAGAATGGGTGTTTCAGAGGGAATGTCTGTAATGGAGAATGGTTCGGTCAGGTGGGAGAGGCAGGCAGGGGTGGTAGCCATCTGAGTCTCATGGCCTAGGAGGAGAGTTTGCATTTTATTCTAATTGCAGCAGGAAGCCATTGCCAAAAACTAAGTAACAGCTTGACCCTCTGCTGCCAATTTGAGTTTCTTCAGCTTCCTGAGAATGTCAATAAGATGCACTACCCATGTGACCTTATGGCATCTGATAGACATTTAGTTAATGGGACTTCTTTATCAGTACATAGAAAAATATGCTCTACCAGCATATAGAAAAAAATGATGACTTTTAGTTTCTTTGGATACTCTTACTAAGGAGAAATATCAGAACACCTTAGTGAACAATTGCATTTTTAAAAATTCCCTCCTCCTTTGTGGTTTTTTGCATACTGTCTGCTCTCTGTGTCCATTCGCTGTGAGTTCTTCTATGTCCATATTTATTTACTTTATTTCCTCTCCCCCCTTGCAGCTTGCTTGCTGTCTGCTCTCTGTGTCCATTCTCTGCGCCCTCTTCTGTGTTTTTGCTTGTCTCCATTTTTTTTTGTTGCGTCACCTTGCTGAGGCAACACTCCACGGTGCTTGTGGTTGAGGAGGGGCTCTCCAAGGTGGACAGGCGAGCCTGCCTTCACAAGGAGGCCCCGGGATGCGAACCCAGTACCTCCCATTTGGTAGACTGGAGCCCAACTGTTTGAGCCACAGCCGCTTCCAGTGAACAACTGCATTTTAAGTGTAACTCCTTACTGGAAAAAATACATTTTATAACAGTATAAAAGTCAGCTTTGAAAAAAAGAGCATTTAGTGCTAAAACTTTATTGGGATATTTTGCCTTTCTTAGATGATACAGACCTGCCCCTTAAGCATTGGAAGAGGCTCCTGGATCTTGCCTGGGGTTTATTATTCCCAGCATAGATGCGTTGTGGAGTGTAAATAAATTTTTTGAAAAACACAAAAAAACAAAAAACAGCATCGTGCCAGCATCTTGCTAACCAATGTCATATTTATAATAAGTTCAAATATGTGCCAGAAGCTATGGAGAAGCTTCTTCCAAGGGGTCTAAATCAAAACAGGTTGACAGGAAATTAAAAAAAAATGAATGATCTCCAGTATCTGAGGATGTTGTATAAGAAAATAAAGTTCAAGCATGATATTTTCAAAGTACATTTTGAAAGTCATTCCAGTTTTTAAAGCCACTCCCAGTACTTTGAAGCGTTAGGTCCTGATGTACCTGATAAATGGACAATAGAGTGAGTGAAGGAGGGCTTTAAACCGTAGTGCAACGGGGTCAGATTCATGTATGTGATAGCAAGAAGGGCATATGACTAAGATGAGGTGGAAGCTCTGTTGCTTGCCTAGAAACAGAATTAAGTTCAAGTTCTCCTGTTAGGAATCTTGCCCCATATGTAATATTACTTCACTTTTTTTGATTGAATTGTGAGGCTCAGAAAGATTAAGAAACTTTTGCAAGACTACACAGGAGGTAAATTACAGGCTAACTTGCTATGCTGTACTCCCCTTACATCCTTGGGTTATAGTAATTTCTGTACAGGTGTTGCTACCCCATTGTATGTGGTTTGCCTGTTAACACCAATGAGTGCATCAAAGGCTTGCAGTAAGTGTGCATTTACATTTGAAGTGGTCCTTTGGGGTCTATAATTTGAATATAGAGGCACTCTCATAGTCAGTGGACGAGATCGCTTCTACCCTGCCCTTTTGGTAAATTATCTGGCCATTCTGAGCCCCCTTGAGAATAAACTTGTGGTGTAGTAGGCAAGATTTTGGTACCTACAGCATCCCAGGACAGCTTGCCCAGATGGGTAAATTGTTTACAGAGTGGAGCCTTAACAACTGAAGGAGAATAAGAGGGGAATTTCATGGTTATTTTGAGGTAGAATTGACAGGACTTGATTTATTGTATGTAGAATTTGAGGGACAGGAAGGTGTGGGGATGCCACCAAGGTTTCCTGCTGAGGTGATGATGGTACCATTAGTGATACAGGGAGAACAATGGGCCAGGGGGTATTTGAGGCATCTGTGGGACATCCAAGTATGTTTATATCAAGATAGGTGTCTGGAATGAAGGAGAGAGTACTAAGATGTTAGGAATAACTTCCTTTCATTGATCTCAGTTAGGAAAATTTTGGCTCTCTTGTGACAAAATTACCAGTGTCATCCACTTGACCACTACTGGAAGCATTGAGTAATAAATGTAGCATCTCTGAAGGCTGCCAGGTGGCTGGGCTAGAAGAGTCGTAGCTGACCATGGCCCCATCACTTCCTAGCTGTGTTTTTCTTGAGCAAATCATGTAATTTCTATGACATGCAGTTTCCTCTTTTGTAAAATGGGTGCTAATATATGCTTCAGAGATTTACTGCAAGGATTCAACAAGCTGATACACAGGGAAATGAGTGGTAAGCTGTTCAATGATGTATAAACCCAAATCATTTTCTCCAAATAGGCTGGACTGCTCATATTGTCATTGCACACCTGGCATATGATTAAGGGATTGAAATGGAAATTATTAAATAAGAATTCAATATGTTCCTACCATATCTGCAAATGCTTCCCTGGAATGACCCTAGATTTTATGTATAATTATACCCTATTATCTCACTTGGCTATTTCTAAGCTTATCTTAAAAATTATTCTGGGAAGCTTTAACCCTAGTGGACGATTCTCTTCCTGACAGAATAACTAATGTTCAGCATTATAGTCCTTCCATCTGTTTGAACATTTTATAATACTTTAATAGGAAGTATCAACAGTGTCATTCTAGATAATAGCTCATTAATTAACAGATATTTTCTGGATTTATTGAAACTAAATAGATGGCTTGATTGGTAAGGAGGCTTTAAAAATTGATTTTATATTTCAAACAGGGTTGTGTGGTTAGGTGGCATGTGGCTGCAAGTTCCTTTTTGGTAAAGGTGGTTATGGTGGGTGCTTGTTCATTGGAACCATGGATACAGATTTTAGTGGACTTCTAAATGTCTTCATCAGAAGGCTGAATTGTGATTTTTTTCTGTCAATATCAGATCTTGCTGATGGCAAATTTTTGGCAACTATTAAAGTTTGTAAAGATGGGGACTCTTAAGAGGTTGCTTTCTTGTATATTCAATCAGTGAAAATCCTGACACGTCTACATTTGTTTTCTTTAACATTTTCTTTAATATTTTATCCTTCCTGTGAAAATCATATGTTGAAACCAGGCTTTCAGTTAGTTCCCTGCTTGAGTGTAAGGAAGAGATCTGTATTTCACAAACATCTTCCTTTCTACCCTTGTGTGGTTCAATCAGTGGAAAACCTTGACCTTCACTGAGGAGAGAGAATGAACCACGCCCTGAATTGGAAGTCCATAGACAGAGTTCTTACCCCTACTCCAGCCCCAGGCCACTGTGAAGTTACTTCAAGTTCCTAGGGTGCAGTCACTTTATTTGAAACGTGAGGATCACAACCTCTTACCAAATGTTTGTACTTACTGTCAAAACTCTGAGATTCCCTTTACTCACCATCACACTTCTGAAACTGAGAATATAGTAAAAAATGGCAGTCAGAAAACTTTTTACATGACAGTGGGTATTGAAGGAACTGAAAAATAGGCCCAGACTTTTCTCTTGTGTTGTGCAACCTCATTGCTTCTATCCCATGCAGTTATCTGCACCTCTACTCAGATGTCACCTCCTCCTTGAGGCGGTCTCTAACTCCCCTGGCTACCTAAACTCCATCTCTCTCCATCTTCTTCTGCTGACTCTCTAAAAAGAAATCACTGTCCACTAAGGTATGGTACATTTCTGTGTCTGTTTATTCATTCCCCCTAGAACAGAAGCTCATTGTGTTCAGAGATTCATTGCTTTGCTCACTGCAATCAGCCTGGTACTTTGGCATAGCATGGGCTCAGGGAATATATGATAATAACAATAGCTAAAGGTGGAAGCAACCCAAATATCCATCAGCAAGGGAAAGGATAAAAAAATGTGGTATTCACATACAGTGGAATATTACTCTGCCTTAATAAAAGAGTGGCATTCTGATTCATGCTGCTACGTGGATGGATCTTGAATACGTGATGTTCAGTGAAATAAGTCAAACATAAAGGGAGAGTTGTTGATTGATCACGCATATGAAATTGGTAGAATATACAAATTTATAGGGGCAGAAAGTAGAGTAGAGAATGAGGCGTTACTGCATACTGGATCCGGCCTTTGTGTTTGAGGTGCTAGGAGGTTCTAACATTCTGGTCATGGGTGATGGTGAGGGTAGCATAACCCTGTGAATGTGATTAATGCCACTGATAGTTATGACTGGGAGTGGTCGAGAAGGAAAAGTTTATATGTTTATATGTGTTATATATGTTTATATGTTTATATATGTTATATGTTTCCACTTTTATTTTTTAAGGAACAGCTAAAGAAACAATGTCAATTAAATTCAATACGTGATTCTGGGCTGGGTCTAGAATAGAGGAGAAAAGAACTTAAAGGGCATTATTGGGACACATGAGAAAAATTGAAATAGAGACTGTAAGTGTTATATCATGTTAAAGTTCTTGAACTTGATAACGATACTTACGGTATCCCTGTTCTTAGGAAATGTACATGGAAGTATTATGCATTGAAATAGCATGAACCTACTCTCTCCAATGTTTAGAATATAGATAGGTAAGTGGGTAGGTAGATGTAGATAAGACAGCAAAGGCAGCAAAATGTTAAAATTAGTGGCTCTGGATATCTGGAGCGGGGCTTTGTTGGAGTTCTCTGTGTGGGTTTTGTATAATTTTTGCAACTCTCTTGTCAGTTTGTAATTACTTCTAAATAAAAATCTTTAAGGAAAAAAGGTGAATGAATGAGTGATTCATATTAATTGCCAGTTTTTCCTGAAAGACTGTCAGAATATAGTCTTTTTAAGGCAAAACTGAGCAAAGAGAGGATCTTGGCTACCGTGCAGGGTGACTGGATGACTTTGATGAGGCACTGACCCCTCTAAGGTATTTCCTCGTCTGAGAAATGGAGGTGGTAATTGTTCGAGACTTTCAGAAGTGAGATAATACTGAAAA
Organism: Dasypus novemcinctus; assembly: GCF_030445035.2. Lineage (NCBI taxonomy): Eukaryota > Metazoa > Chordata > Mammalia > Cingulata > Dasypodidae > Dasypus > Dasypus novemcinctus. The sequence continues at coordinate 161,942,456 of NC_080676.1, read as the reverse complement.
GGTAATCTTAACAGCAGTCCCCAGGTATGGCCTCTTGTTAGTTTTTCAGTCATTTCTGACTTGGAGACATATGTTTCCAGGTAGTATTAAGTGACAGTATTATGATAATTATGAGCAATAAGGTATGTCAGGAAGTTAGTCTCCAGTGCTGCTCCAAGCCTTTTATATTATTGATTGCATTTACTTCTTGCACTGGCTCTCTGGAGTGGGTGTTTTTGTTATGAGGAAACTGAACCCATAAAGTGTTTGATTAGCTTTCCTGGTCTTCACAGAGTTGACAGGCTGTAGAGGTAGGATCAAACCCAGTTCTACACACATTGAACCAGATCCCCCTAGAGACATATTGGCTGTTGATGTCCCCCTCTGGCCCATGCCTGGGTGAGGGTAGTTGACACAGTGGTTGAGTGCCAAAGAGGCAATATGAGCCACTCATGTTTTTCCAAGTACCTGGTTCAAAGTATATGGATATCCTATGTTTATATACTTTTGAATATGCTGCAGACACAGTATATGAATCTGTAGGCCTTTGACTGCAGGTCTTGGTCTTGATTAACTTTAGGTCCATTTCTTAAATACACTGAGGTTTCAAGGGTGGGCTCCCTTACAAAATGGTGGAAGCTGCCTGCCATTTCCCACCAAGTCAAAGCAAAGCCTCTCCTGAAAGAAGAGTTTAGATTCACTTTTGCATCCTTACAAAAACTGATGGATAGGAAGAAAAGGGTATATTAATCTAGAATATTGAATTTTTAAAAAAGAGAGCCAGTTGGTTTGTAAAGAATTTTTGGCCACATTATCCAGACAGAAGTTACCAGAGGATGTAGGAATATAATTTAACTTTTATTTTTTTTTAGTAGGTGCATACTCAGAGGTTTAGTAATGATTATAGGAGCTAAATTGTAAACTCTGTACATCACCATTTACACACACTTGTTAATGTCATGTACATTGCCAAAGATTATTTCAAAAATTACAAGCTTGCTGTTCACTTTCCATAACTGATACCAGATATCTTAAAATGCTTGTCCTTCATTTTAAAATTTGTTTTCTTTCCTTTCATCTTGCTTGGGGGAAATAGATGAATTATACATTAATTTTACTGTATTGGTTCCTAAAGTAGAAATTGAAATTTAGAGGTGAGAGCTGCAGGGTAGTTTGCTGTTTCTTCATTGATTATTCCCCTGGAAAAAGTGGCTTGTTGAGAGATTGCAGTTCTGTTGTGAATGGTAGTTATTTCCATGGACTTGGAGAAAAGATGCGGGGAGATGGAGAGGGTTATACTAGCAAGGCTGTGTTGTGTTACATGGAATAACTTGCCTCAGTCTTCTTTTACTAGTACAGATACGGTCTGGAGTTAGTAATTACTAAAATAGAAAATCTGGCTCCTGAAAATAAGACAATAGAATAATGATAATTGATTGTGATTTATTTTTCTACACGTAATTGGTTACACTTTATTTTCTATGGGAACAAATAAAGACTTTCTTTTTCTCCCTTGGTCAACATAATTTCTTTTGTTTTTATTCAGTAGTTTTTCTTGTTAAACATTTTCCACATCCAGAATAGCACAAATTGAATAATGAACAAGCACAAAAAAATTTTTTTTGCTCTTTTTGATCTGGGTATGGGACATTGAGAAAAGTAGATTGCTCATGATCTTCACATACTATAATTATTTCTATTAGAGTATCATCATTTTGCTAATGATTTTTCTCAATCATTTTTATGAACTTGTGGTAAACTGAAAATAAAGACATGGCCTTCATTTCAAAAGTATGAGCCTATTGCTCTAAGATGGCAATTTTACTACAGTTTTCCTCCATCTCCGCTAGCTGTAACTTGTCACATCCATTGATGCTAATGAAAGCTTTTACCAACCTGGAGGTCACTGTTTGGGATTAATTGCAAATTCATTCCTCCTATTTAAACATGTTCTGACTAACGTGGACAGTGGCCAAACAACATTCAGAAAGTGATTTTTCCTGAACAGACTACGATATATAACATCATTATACCGTGGGTTTAGGTGATGCAGTTGAAAGGCCTTGGAGTCAGACAGACCCTGCCTCTTCCTGGAGGGGCCCAGGGGCCTGGCAAGCTTCTCCTGTGATCAGGAATGACGTAAGCCCGTGCGCGATGGCTGCAGGCTCCCATCCGTCGGCTGTGCACCCCGCCACCTGCTCACCAGGCAGAGAGAGAAGGAACAGCTTTCAGCATGTTCTCTGCCAGTGAATTCTCAGCACAAGTCTGCGTTTTACATTCTCCTTGTATCAATTTTCAAATTCTCTGCAATGTCAGGGACGCATGCATCTGGGCTGAGTGGAAGCAGGTGAAAACCAGGCCGGATGATGTCATAACCGTGTGGGTAGCAGCGCCAGGAGTACCAGCTCATTGTACTCAAGGATCGAATGATTGTTGGCAGGGATTAACACCGGGAGCTTGCAGAGTTTTGGGACTTTGATTTTAGCCAAATCCACGGAGACAGTTGAAGTTTCATGGAAAGATGACTGCGGATTTCCTAAACCAAATGCAAAGAGATGCTTAGCTTTCAACACCAGCTCCTGCCCAAAGGCCTTACAAATGCAGAGAACTCTGGCTTGCATATTGGCAAATGTTGATTTTTACTGAGTACTGCAATTTGAATGGTCTCAACCATGAACTGCTGCATTAAAAAAATTCCTTTTTGTTATTATCCAGCTGATGTTTCTTTTAATAAAATTGTTTTAATTTTTTATTTTTTTGTCTTTATTTATTTTTTTAATATTATATTTAAAAAAATATGAGGTCCCTATATACCCCCCACCCCCCTCACCCCACTCCTCCCCCCATAACAACAATCTCCCCCATCATCATGAGACATTCATTGCATTTGGTGAATACATCTCTGAGCACCACTGCACCTCATGGTCACTGGTCCACACCATAGCCCACACTCTCCCACATTCCACCCAGTGGACTATGGGAGGACATACAATGTCCAGTAACTGTCCCTGCAGCACCACCCAGGACAACTCCAAGTCCCAAAACGCCTCTACATCTGATCTCTTCCTCCCATTCCCTACCCCCAGCAGCCACCATGGCCACTTTCTCCACACCAATGCCACATTTTCTTCAATTACTAATCACAAATAGTTCATGAATAGATTATCAGTAAGTCCACTCTAATCCATACTCTATTCCTCCACCCTGTGGACCTTGGAATGGTTGTGTCCACTCCACATCTATATCAAGAGGGGCTTAGATTCCACATGGATGCTGGATGCAATCCTCCTGCTTTCAGTTGTAGGCACTCTTGGCTCCATGGTGTGGTGGTTGACCTTCTTCAACTCCATGTTAGCTGAGTGGGATAAGTCCAATAAACCAGAGTATAGGAGCTGAAGTCTGTTGAGGCTCAGGGCCTGGCTATCACATGGTCAGCCCAGAGATTCAGGTCCCCTGGGTATATACTAAACCCCAGCACCAGCTACAGTTCCAGTAAAAGTAACAGGAGAAGCTTGTGAACAAAGATCACATCTGAGTCCAGCTCCATCACACAGAAACACAAACTCCAAAGTAAGGCCAACTGACACGGCACAGAACTCCATCTGCCATGACCATAGAACCTGAGGGTCTCTGTAGGCCTCAGAAGAATCAATACCTGGGGTTTTATCTACTTTATCTGTCTCTGGGATTCTGCTCATGTGTGCATAAGGGCAACCCCTCTGATAACCTCCTGGCTCTTTTTGGAGACTTGTAGCCATATAAACTCATTTGTCCTTTCCATTTCCCCCTTGATTCAGGTCAAAAAGCATTTTTAACCCCTGGTATTATATGTAGATTGAGATATTCTGCTGGTCCGAGATGACCCTTTTATTCAAGGTCATTTTCTAGTTACATCATCAGCTGGTACTTGGTAGTAATCCCTCGAAATTTTAATGACAGATACGATACATGTTAAGTAGAGATAATATTATGTGAAAGTGTTAAGAGAATTTGGAAAGGATTTATCAGATGCTAAATTTAATCTTTTGTGATAAAGACCATGCACTCTTACTACTTGGTAATGCAGCAAATTATGGGATACACATCATCTTTTTTCTTTAATTAACTCATGCTGATAAAATATTGTAGAGAATGTAAAAAACAGAAAACATTTTCTAGCCTGAAGGTATAAATGTATGTGTTATTAACCTATAATTGTGAATGCCTCATCAAAAAAGTCAGTGTGTGGAATAGCATTCATACTGGGAAAATATGTTGTTCTAGGCCACATTTTGTGCTGAAAATTATGTGCTTTTGGCTCAGATATGGTCCTAGTTAAATCTTCTGGAAAGTGAGTAGACGGAAGTTAGATGATTTCAAGTGAGTTCCAGCTAAAGATCTGCCTAACTTTTTCATATCCTCTCCAAGGGCTTCTTGTTTCATTGCTTAGGTTATTAGAGTTGTTATTAATTTGCTCCCCAAACCATTACGGTCTTTTTTTTAGTGTGGCTGTTCAGTGTTTTTAAAATAAATTATTTTACAACACTCTTTTTTTAATTTTGGAAAAGGTTGTCTCCTGTAGTGGACCCTTTGAATCCCTTGAAAGTTCTTTTACTGAGTGTGATAGATTTAGTGCCTCATTTTGTGGTTTTTCTTTATAGATATCATGCACATCCCCTGCACCAAATGTCATCGTTGCTACCACTTAGAGTCCAGCCTTGCTCTGTCGTCCAGTTTTATGACTTTACGAAATTTGCTTTGGAAACAAATTGAGGGTTGCCTAGATATTGAGGAGAGAATGCTTCGCTCTGCAGTGCTTAGCAGATTTCTTAGTCAAGTTGGTTTTCAGGCATGGGTCTTTGTCCAGTTCCTGCTGCCTTCCTGGCAGAAACCTCCACCTGTGTCTCCAGAACCATCTTTCTGTGTCTGTCAGTGCAGCGTTCCAGAAGTGAGTCAGCAATTCAGAATCTCAGGCCCTGCCCAGACCTCTGGATTCAGTATCCACATTTTAACAAACCCTCAAGCAATGCATAAAATGCACATTAAACTTTGAGAAGCTCTGAACTAAAGAAAAAGAGCAATTAGACACGACCCTCTTGTTTTACCAGTCATTACTGATAAGAGGAACATGGAATTATTTTCTCTTTCTCATTAAACAAGGGTAAAGAAATCTTCTATGAAACGGTCCATATTTCTTGCTATAATATTGATGTGCTTAAAAATATATAGACATACTAACACTGGCTAATTTTTAATATATACAACCTTTTAAGCATATTTGTTTAATATTTAATAGAATTTTCCTCATGGATCAAATGAGGGAATGGATCCAGACTTCCTGGACCTAGACTGAGCTCCAGTATTTCTCATCTCTCCATTCTTTTCTGTAGTGTTAAACCTGTGGATCATCAGAATCACCAAAATGGCTTGTTGACAATTCCAAATGCATAGTTCCCACCCCAAGAGCTTCCCTAGGACTCGAGGGCCCCAGGAAGTGGTGTGAGTACAAAGTTCCTCAGAGGTTTCTGGTGGCCTGCCATGTTGGGGACCCATTGACCTGACTTCACAGTCTCGTTTCTTTTTGAGAGTTTGAGAGATAGGCGAGGGAAAGGGCAGGGAGAGGCGGCAGGTTTTCTTACCTGTCAGGATGGAATGAAAGCCAGTTTCACTGATGGAAGCACAAGCTGCTTATGGATTGTAGCTTACGTCACCTCTGCTTTGTTCCTTCCATTCTGAGATTCCTTCTGCTTTTCCCACTGCTTCCAAGGTGGGAGCTCATTTCAGTCCTTGTTGTGATCACACTGCAGCTTCACACCAAATAGGAGTTAATTCAAGATGTGCTTCATCAGACTTGCAGGCTGATATGTACCACACACATAAACCAATTCTTTCTCAAATCTTGCCCCATGATCTCTACCACCAAGTAACTCATGTCTAGGATTCTCAAGCTGGGATGATCATTCCCTCCATTTCTTCTCTAGAATAGCATGGAGAGAGCCCAATCCCAACAGGAAGATTCTGGGAGGAATACTGAATGTTCTCTGTCCCATTTCTTTGATTTCTCCCCTGGCAAATGTAGGGGTTTGGATCCAATTTAGATCTTTCTCTGACTGATGTACTTGTTTTTCCCTTCTTTTTTCTTGAGGCATTATTTCATCCATCCCAATAATTTTGTCTTACTTTTTAAAAAATAAAATGTTATTGATGTATATTTTTCATACGTGAAAATACATAAAAGGTAAGTGTGTAATGAAAGCAAACATGCGTCTCATTATACATCTTTCCACCAACACCTTGCATTGTTGTGAAGCATTTGTTACACACTACGAGATAGCATCGTCAAAATATTATTACTATAATTATATAATTATTTCTATAGCCCATATCTTACATTTGGCATATTTCACCCCCAACCCTTTCAAAACACAGAAAAACTTTTTATCACTGCCTTTTGCTTGCCTATATCCTTTACTCTCTCTTTACCAAGCTCAGAATGATACTCATGGTCAAAATCTGAGATCCTTAGCATTAGTTTTGAACGTGAATCCAGAAATTCAGAGATCCAGCCTTGCTGCTGTGAGCCCTGAACTTTGCCTCATTCCAGAGTGCCTGGTCATCCCAGGGTGCTAGAGCCCTTGTGCCTAGTGACACATTCAAGAAGCAGAATGTGATGTGGATTAGGAGGTGATGATACTACCAGGATGATTTTTGTTTAGTTGGACGATTTTCCTTCACAAATGGGGCCATATCCTTCTTGATAAAAGAAAACTTTGGCTCCATTACTGATCACGTTAGTGAGTTAGGCAACATTGTACTAAGTAAGGTCAAGACTAAGTCAGTCAACATTGCTGGGCTCCAGCTCACTTACCTATATCATGAGCGGGCACCACCAGAATGTTCTGTATCCAGCCCCTATATGAAAACTCATTATAAATACATACAAACACTGATCTTCAAATCTTTCTGAGACCATCCAGTTATTATGTTGATTCCACTGAGAACTGTTGAAAGACTCATGGAATTGCCTTCAGAGTCAGGCCTACCAGACAGAAGGAAATTCACATTTTTTCCCACTAGGATATTTTCTCTCTCTTTGTGCTCTTCTCCTGCCCATGCCCCGGTTGGTCTGAGCCCCTGAAGAGTTGGGATGATGTTGCGAAGAGACAGGTTGGGACAGCTGAAGCAGGTGTGGGGAGGCAGAAGCAGAAAGGACAGCAGGAGAGGTACTCATGTTCCATTTGTGCCAAGAAACATATTAATGTCTGTGGTCATATGTGGCCTTAAGTTCTGAAAGTTCATATGCTAGAACTACAAATCCAGATGTTAAATCAGTGGAGTCAAACCTAGCCTGAAATTGTAATATAATCTGTCCTCCACCTAGAAACCAAAGAATACTTCAGACGGTGTAAATAGTACTTGTTCCCAAGTACCTTTTGCTCTCTGGCTGACCACATCACTTCTCATTGCTTTTTCTCTTTGCCTTACCATTTATAAAATGTATTGGAAGATATAGTAACCAGTTTAGAAACGTCCTTTTATTGTTCTAGTTTGTACTTGTCTGAATTTTGAAGTGGTTGTTCTTCAAAAGTATGTTTGTTTGACCTTGTTCTTTTTTTTAACTCCCTTCTAAAATTGCTATAATTCTCTCATCTAGTCATCTAGTTATGACTTTAATAATCTTTTCCAAATATTGGATTGCTTTTCGATTGCTCAGATATCAATGGGCCATCCGTTTGTTTATTAAGGGCAGTCACTCTTCATTTTACCTGTTATTCCATTGGGCCCACGGTGCAAGATCTATATCCTTATGCTTTCTTTTAAATAAATCATTCTCTCCTCTACACACCAACATTTTAGTCTTTCCAATATTTTAGCTCCATGTAAGTATTTATGAGTAAGGCCACGCACATTGTCGCCTACGTGCCAGGAGTCCATTTTTCTACAGATATTATCTGCACGTGCGTGGGCTATGTCCAGAATCCCAATGACTGGAAATCCTGAAACAGGTATTATGTGTGTCCATATACATTTCTCCATATTCCTCCCTCTCCTCCTATGCTTGATGCTGCATTTTACAAACACCTTCTGGGAATTATGACACAGTTTATATGTTTACTACACACGAGTTTAAAGCATGCAACCTCGAAATGTTTTATTCTCGTCCTTTCTGGCTGGGACTGACTGTGATACCGGTTTCTGAATCTAGTTTGTATGTATGTATGTGTCTCTGGGTATTTTTTCCATTTGGTACTAAGAGGACATTTACAAATACATTCAAACTGGAAGTCACGTGAAAACATTTGCTGCGGATACTCTTTTACATGTGCATTTGAATAAGCGTTCTCATTATTTCAAAGCAATTGTGGGTGTCAGTTCATCTGTTCTTGCTCACATCTGACAAAAGGATTTGGACTTAGACATACAGTCAGCCACTGCAATGCATGCACAAGAACTGGTTTCCGAATGAGTTACTTTGTGGTGTTTTATTGCATACGGTCTCCAATACTAAATACCCCGATCCAGGTAGGTCTTAATCCGGTATCACCAAATACTGGACTTTAGGACTTTAATCCTAAACCACAGGTTGACATTTACCTTTTGACTCATCCACATTTGGTTAGCATTTGCTAATCTCACCAGCATATGGGATCAGGGAATTAAAAATAAGGAGCAGATCAAATAAATTACTTATTATAAGATTCTTAGAAAATAATACATATTTGACTGAGTTATTTATTTTTTAATGAGAGGAGAAATTAAAAATATCGAATCTACGTATATGAAAATGTTAAACTTTTAAAGAGTAAGCATAATTTAATATTATTTACAAATTACCAGTTTTAATGCTTTTTTCTACCGTGTCTGCAGAAGAGCTCTGGGTTCTTATTTTAGTATAGACTGATAGAACTAGATGGTCATATTTCAGAAGGAGTGAAAGATATGTCCATTCTGATTTTAAGTTTCCTCCTCCTTTTACCCCATCCCAGCTCACCCACACTGAGGAGGAATGTGAAAGTTGCTGCAGTTTTAGGATTATGGACTTTGGTAAAGAAAAACATGTGTACACAACTTGGCTCTCCTGTTAATTAGCTGGGGGACCTCGGGTATTTTATTTGGTATCCTAGAGCTCTATTTCCTCACCTGCAAAACAGGGGTTTAGTCCTTACCTTACTGGTGTTATCATAAAGGTTAAAAGGGGGAATATGTAAATAGTCCAGGATCAGAGCTTGACACAAAACCCCAGAACTCCAAGCTGCCAAGCAGTAGCAGCCCCTGTATCGATCACTAGAGGATGTCCTGGGAGGTGTCAAGGCTATGGTTAGGCTTCCTGCCATCATCTCAAGTCTGCAGGGCACAAGGGCTTCTGCAGGAGAGCCTGTCTTCATTTAAAGGGTTCTCTTGTGGTTTCAAAATGCTGTATTTATGTGTAGTCATGTCCCTTTTTCTGTCCTATTTATTCTTTGTGCCTTGTTGAGAGTTTTTTCTATATTACTTTTTTTAAAAGGCAATTTTTGTTATTTTAATTTCTTGAATTAGCAGTTTTGTATTTTATTATTGCCCTTCAAATTTCTTTACATTTATTTCATTCTTCTAGTTTCTGAAAAAGATATTTGGCTAATTTGTTTCCAGTATTTCTTTTTTTTAGAAAAATCATTTAAAGGTAGAAATTTCTAATTATCACTTTAACTACATCCCATATTTTAAAAATCTATTATTGTTTATCTTTAGTAAATCATTTAAGCAAAATTTTTATTTCCTCTTTTCCATTTTTTGTACTTTGTCTTTCATACTCTTTTAAAGTATGTCTGTTCCAGAAGTTTTGTTCATTTTTTTTTACTTTTAAATTTTACTATTTCCCCATTCACTTTCATGCCAATACCACACTTTTGATTACTGCAGCTTTATAACTGTTTTAATAATCAGATCATGTAAATGTCTTTTGTTGTTGTTGTTGTTAAAGATGGTTTAAAATTGTCATAAAATTAGTTGGAAACTGTTCCCTCCTCCTCTACTTTCTAAAAGAATTTGGTATTACTTTTTCCTAAAATGTTAGTATCTGGCCTGGAATTATTAATTTTGCTATTATTTTTGTTTTTGTTTCAAATGGGAAGGCTTTTGATTACAGATTCCATTTAACAGGTATTTGGCTATTTAGATTTTCATTTTTCTCTTGTGTCATTTGTGGTAAGATGTGATTTTCAAGGAATTTGTCCCTTTCATAAAAGTTGTCATATCTATTAACAAAGTTATTTATAATATCCTCTTATTATATGTTCAATGTCTCTAGGATCTCGATAGATGCTACCCTTCCTATCCCTGATATGGATAATTTGTATTTTTCTGTTTCTTAGTATGAATGGTCTTGCTAGAGGCTTTCTTATTTTATTAATCTTTTGTACAAAAATTTTTCACGTTGTTGGTTTACTCTATCGTTTGTTTTTATTTCATTGATTTCTGCTCCATTTCTTACGTATCTCCTTTGCTCTATTTGAGTTTCCATTGCTCCTATTTTTCCTAGCTTAAGTTTGAAGCTTAGCTTTTTACTTTGCATCTTTTTTTCTATTTGAAAGTGGTCTTCAAAGCTATTACTTTCCCCTTAAGCACTGTCTTCACTGCATTTCACACATTTTGTATGTTGCATTTTCTTTATCATTTAGCCCAAAATATGTTCTCTTTTTCTTTGTGGTTCTTCCATAGCCCATGGCTTATTTAAAAATGTGTTGTTTAATTTCCAAATATTTGAGGATTTTAAAAATACATCTTATCATTGATTTCAGCTTTAGTATTGTTTTCGCCAAATAAATTCTTTGAATGACTTTATTTTAATTTGTTGAAGTTTATGTTATGGCCTGGAAATGGTTTATTTTCGTGAATGTTTCAAGTACAATTGACAAGAATTTGTATCACACAGTTGCTGAGTGAAATGTTTTATGAACATTAATTATGTTAAGTTGGTTAATAACATTACTCAGATCTTTTTGATGCTTTTTTTCTAGTTTTTTGGTCTACTTGTTTTGTCAATTACAAGGACAAGTGTATTAAAATCTCCAAATAGGAGTGTGGACTTATAAAAATTCTTCAATTCTGTCAATTTTTGTGGGATATATTTTGAAGCTCTTTTGTTAGGTGCATATACATTTATTACTTCTTGATGGATTGACTTTTAACATTATGAAATATCCCTCTTTATGTCTGGTATTACTATTTGCCTTGAATTGTATTATGTCTATTATTAAGCATAGTCATCTAGATTTATAGTGTATGGTGGTTAGATGACATCATTTTCCAACCAACCTTTAATTTTCAACCATCTGTATGTTTATGTTCTTGTAAAGAGCATATAGTTGGATCTTGCTTTTTCATCTAGTTTTTAAGCAGCGTTTAGTCCTTTTATATTTAATGTGCTCATCAAATTATTTGGTTTAAGTCTTTGTCTTGTTTGTTTTCTGTTTGTCCCTTTATTTTCTGGTTCCTCTTTCCCTCATTTTCTGCCTTATTTTGGGGGTTAAGTAATTATTTAACTCTATTTTCTTTTTAATTATACATCTTTATATTATCTTTTAGGGGATGATAGAAATCACACTATGTACCTTTAACTTATCAGTCTTATTTCTAATTATATTAGACTCTTTTAAAAATGTAGGGGTCACAAATTGTATAATTCTCTTTATCTTCCCTCCTCCTTTTTTGTTCCCTTATTCCTTTGTATTCTATAACACCACAATATGTTCTTATGATACTGCTTGAATCAGTTGTAGCTTAAATGTTTGTAATGCATAAAATACACTTATCACACAAACATATACATACATATGCTTGTGCATACATATACTTACACATGTGTGTATATACACACATATATATTTATGTGTACAAATGCACAAATATTCACACACAAACACATTAAAGGAAAGAAATAAATCCTTTTATTTTACCCATACATTGTACTTCCTGTGGTTTTCATGCTTTCCTATATACATTAGCTTTGAACTGGTATCATATCCCTATAGCCCAAATTTTTTTCAGCATGTCTTATAGAACAGGTTTTCTGGCAACAAGCTCTCTGAGTTTTTCTTTTGCAGAAAATGTATTTATTTAGCCTTCATTTTTTATGTGCACTTTGGCTAGGTATGGAATTCTATGCTGAATACTTTTATATTTTTACAGCACTTTGAAAATGTTATTCCATTGTGAGAAAGTTAGTTATTGCCCTTTTCATTCTCCCCTGCATAGAATGTGGGTTGATTTAAATGGCTGCCTTTAAGATTTTTACTTCTACCTTTGGTGTCCAGAAGTTTTCCTATGGTGTGCCTAGATGTGCTTTCACTTATTTTTAAATTTAACACATTTTTGATTTGCTGGGATTCTTGGATATGAATATTGATGTCTGATCAATTTAAAAATTTCTTGACCATTGTCTCTTCAAATATTTTTTCTGCTTTATCTCTCTCCTTTTGGTACTTGAGTTGTTTGTATATCTTGATATTATCCTACAGATATTGAATGCTTTGTTTACTTTTAGTCATGTTCATACTCCTTATGCTTCTGTTTACCTGATTTATATTGAACTGCCTTTGATTTCATGTATCTTTCCTCTCCTTTGTTCAGTCTGCTATTAATCCTATCCAATTAATCCTTCCTCTGATATCACAGCGTTCCATTCTGATATTTGTATTTGATTTTTTGTTAGATTCTCCCCATTTCGGTTCTGAAATTCCTTATCTGTTCATATATGGTGTCCATATTCTCCTGTAGATCCTTTATCATAATAACTTTAAAGTCTGTCACTGATAATTCAAATATCTGTGCCATCTCTCTGTCTGCTTGTATTATCCATTTCCTCTTGCAAATGTGGGCCCCATTTTCTTGCTTCTTTGTGTATCTTGCGATTTTTTATTTTTTACTGAACATTGTATTGGAATTAAAGTAAGGAATATTCAACCCCAGAGAAAGACGAACCCCTTCTATCAGACAGATAATGTAAAACTGATCTTTCTGACACGTGATTGGGCTGGGCTTAGACTCTGCTGCATTTAGTCGGTCTACGAAGTTCACCTGTTCACAAGGTGGGTCCAGAATTTGACATTCCGCAGGGCGTGGGATATGAGCTCCAACCAGACTCTTAAGATCTGTTTCTACCTTACAGAGTCTGACCACCAGCTTTATAAACTGTAGGAGATTGCTGTCTGCCTTTCATCCTGGCTGCCAACTTTCTGGATTTCTGGGGATTTCTCTTTGCTCTCCATACCTGAACCTGGTTTTCTGCAGCCAGAGCGATCTCTTTTTCTGCATTGCACTGCCCCAGTCTTTGGAAAGTTGCTGCAGTGTATGGGGGATGTCCAGGGTTCCTTGTAGGCAGTCATCTCTGCTCCCTGACCTTCTTCCAGAGTTGGCATGTATTTTGTGCACCAATTATATTCTTGACTTCTTACTTGCCTATCATCAACTTCCTTGTGCTATTTGTTAATTAGTCTTATTATGTGCTACCTTTATATTTTAGAAGATATGATACTCTATAAAGGACTCAATTCCAATTTGGAATATAGGGATAGAGAAACCAAAGAAGGACATCAATTATTTTAAACGTTTCAAAAGCCTGAGTGAACGAATTCATTTCTTTTTCACACACAGCTTAAACTTGTAATATATTATGTAATTCTTGTGCAAGGCATGTGTTCCATAAGTTCTTACAGTATGTGTGAAGGAAAAAAATAAGGGTAAGCAAGACCCTGAAAGGGTTTCCAATCCCTCATCAGCCCGCAGACAGGCAGGCTGGAGCCAGGGCTCCTGGACAGTGGGTAAGTATGTATCTAATTGAGAGACCGCTGTGCCCTGTGAGCTCCCTACTTACTTACAAGCTTGAGAGAAACCTTCCGAAGTGGAAGAAAAACAGCCCATTGGGTTTAGGTACCAGCTGTTTAGTAAGGTTGTCTGGGAAAGGCAGTTTCCCTGCATGTGGAGACCCTGAGGCCAAGTTTAAGAGGAAGCCAAGTTTACATGCCGCTCCTTAAGCCAGGAGAAGGAGGGACCCTGTTTCCATTTAGCTCATTGTCCAGGGTACCCTGAGTGAATGAACTCCTCGGGTTGCCTTCTAGTCATTCTGCATATTGTACCAAAAATATAGTGTAAAATAGTGTAACAGAGGCTATACCTCAAAATACTGACAGATGGTACCTTTCTTTGCAAGGCAGTGTTATGATTCCATTTTGTTTTCTCTTTCTATATTTCCTGAAGCTTTTATAATGCAAATGCATTTTATAATAAAAGTCCATTTAAATATTAATAAATGTATTTATTTTGGTAATCGTGCCTTTGAGCTGGACAAACAGCAGGTCAGATGATGGGAGTCTTGTTAATCAGCAGGAATGCCACAATCAGGAAATTTAACTCACTTCCTCAGGCAGTGGGAAAGTCTCCTGATGGACCTTGAACCCACAGCTTCAGGTTTTTAGTCTACCTCTGTGTTTCTCCATTCAAATGTACTTTTTTAGGAGGCTCCTTTTGTTTTGGGTTCCCTGTTTTCAGAGTTCTATATCTAAAATATGCAGTTATTATTTTACTTACTTTACACAAGTTCCCAAATCAGCTATAGCTAGTCATTCCCTAAGAAAGTAAAGGTTGTGTATATATTTCTTTTTAAAACCAGGTAGTAGTATCATTCATTGAATAGAACTTTGCCAATTTCTGGCTGGATTTCCATTGTCCTCTACCATATTTTAGTAGACCTCAAGTTCTCAGGTAACTTCAACCATCCCAGCTAACCCAGGAATAAAAGGGTTTCCAGGATGCAGCACTTTCACTGCTAAATCTTGGACAGTCCTGGGCAAACCAGGACAGTTGGTCACCCTGTTGTTTCATTTTGCAGAAAAATTCTGAAAATTTTGGCATTTTGAAATGTGGTGACTCTTCTTGTCAATGGACTCTCTTCTACTTGGTATGAGCTTTGCTTAGAGAGATGTCAACCTGCTCAGCATCTACCTGCCAATGCCTCCATCTGCCAGCTTCTCGAGGTGCCTCATTTTAGCATCTCCCTCCTGTCTGGAGATTCTCACATGGGTACAGATATCCTATCCCATCACTGCAGCTGGTTCTTTTACTAGGGCATCCCCCACAAAAGACACAGTCAGGTCTTAATCTTCATTCCTGTGGGTGCGAACCCATTTGTAAATCGGATCTTTGACAATGTGATTATGAGTTAGGGTACAGACTCATTTGTGAGTAGGATCTTTGAAGATCCTCTTGAGATCATGCCAAATTGAATCAGGTGTCCTTATTCCATATGACTGGGGTCCTGGTAAGGGAAGGGAGTTTGGATGCAGTCAGTCAGTAGAAACTGGAGCCAGCAGAGGGGCAGACACAAGGAGAGGGAGATTGCTGTGGGGTAGAGGATAGCTGGGACACTACGGACTCTAAGAGGATGCAAGCCCTGTCCAGACCTTGATTTTGGACTTTCAACCTCAAAAACTGAGAGACAATGAAGTGCTAGTGTTCAAGCCATCCATGGGGAGGTATTTGTCATGGTAGCCTTGGCAGACCAAGATGGCAGCCTGCAGTCGGCAGTTCCTGTGGTGGCTCTTGTGACGAGGCATCATTTCCCCTTCGAAGACCACTGAGTGTGATCTCCATCAGCACTGGGGCGTCAGAGTTGGGGTTTTGGCTTTTCAGACTCATACACCTAGTTGAGCATCTGGTTTAAGTTCTGTGCAATTTTGTGTAATTATATTCAATTGCTCACTCAATCTCTGATCACTTTCTAATGAGCTGTTATTTTCAGAGTTAGTAGAGAAATCAGTTCAGGAAGAGATGATGATGTGAGGGAAATAAAAGGAGTGGGAGTAGTAAGAAGGAATTAGACAGTCGACTCCACATTTAGCTTTCTCTGAGCAAGTGCAGTGTCTAGGGAAGGTATATTACCTGAACTTGAGAACCCTTTTCAATAAAAGCAAAAGTTTGTGTCACAGTACTCCAGCCCTCCCTAAGAAAGAGAAGGCTAACATGGGGTAATAGTCAAGTGCAGAGATGGCCAGGTTTATTTATTGTTGGAAAACTTCATTCAATTCAATATGTGAATTGAACTGTTGAAAGATGAAATCAGCCCAGATGTTATAAAAAATTTGAAACATACACAAAGAAACCCCAAATCCAGGTTCCCTTACTCTTGTTGTCACTAGTTCTGTTTTACCTACAGGAATTTCACTACCTGTACAGGCCTTTCCAGCTCCACAAATGAGAACAATTACTTTGTCCTCTTGCTTTTGTCACCATTATGTTTCATGAAGGAATGTAGTTAGGACATCTGGAATCTGAACATGATTGAAACGAAAAAGAAAAGAAGAAGAAAGGTGACCATATATATTGTCTCAAATGGCAGGCCGGCCAGCAGTGCTATGTCTCTGTGACAACAGAGTTAGCAGAAAGAGATTGAAGTAAAAGTGAGGGGGTTTACATTAGACCTAAGAAATTTTTGCCAGTGAAAACCAATGGATTGGAAAATATTCAAAGTTTCAATATGCACACAAATTTTTTTCTAGACTACATTTTCAAAGAATCCGTGTATCCCTGTAAAGAACTGTGGCATATAAGGTATTTGCTACCAGGGAGTACAAAGTGCTTGCTTACATGGCTGGAACCAGTGGGTTCCACTGGAGATTGATTTTCCTAACCTCTCACTCCACAGGGCAGGCATGGAAATGAAAGCTCACAGCCCAGGCTCTAGCCCAGCTCCTCATTAATCTAAAGTCTATGTCCTTAACTATTATTATACTGTCCTCCCTAATATTGGTAATATCTTTGTCCAGAGAAGCATTTAACACTGTTTGTTAACCCCTGATCCCTAGTGTAAATCCCCACAAATAAACAGGAATTAGTTGAGTTTTGTTTTCTGCAGTTTGTTATGCTAACAATAGGTAGACTGAAAGAGCCTGTTCCCGAACTGAATCTTCATCGCATTAAACTTTAAATCTTCTACTCTTGATTCTTCCAGTGAGTAATGTAAGTTAATACTTTCTTTTCCAGGTATTATGTCATCTCACTGACCATTTAAATAAACACACACACACACAGGAACATATAATGTTTGTACACATTTATATACATATATATATATATATATATCTTTTTTAAAGAATGCCTATGTATGCATGGGTATATATAGTTACACATATGAGTGTGTGTATATGCATGCAAGTAGTAAGGTATCTGTCCTTGTTTTTTTATTATTCTTAGAGAATATTTTTTTGCCTTGGTTCATTTGGTGTCTTTTACCATTTGAGCAAATCATCATTCATTTTTTCTTGCTTATTTTCTTATGCTGTGTAGTCATCTAAAGATCATAGTTTTTAATAGATTTTCTTAGTACCTATTAAGAAGTGAAACACAATGTAATGTATGTTTCATTCTTTTTTATTCTTTATCTTCTTCCATAGCATAAGTTCTGAGAGACATTCTACTTGGCCAACTCCAGGAAACCATTATTTTACTCAGTTATTTGTTGATAATATGAAAAGTCTCAAATTCTAATATAATTTTGGACTCTAAATCTCCTTAGGTTCTATTTACTTGAAGGTATGAATTTATGCTCGAAATATGAAAATATTGTAGATCCTGTGAGGCCCTCACAGTATATTTGGATACTTCTCTCAGCTTCTTCTTGCTTTTATAAACATTTGTCATCACTTCATTAACTAGAATAGTTTATTCTTCCAAATATTATTTTTAGTGCTTTTTTCTTTCTTTGCTTAATTGTATTTTATACCTTAAAGTTTCAAGGAATTCCATTTCAAATTTTAAATTTTAAATTTCATTATAAAATTACTCTTGAAAAGAAAGCCTATTTTTAGGGATACTACGGACAGGTTATCAGAAGAGAATGTAGCTGTCCTTTAATCCAGGCAGGAGTTTATGAATATAATAAAGATGATTTCTATCCACTTATCAGATCTGTGTATGGGCTCATAATTTCACTTCATCTTGGAGTCCCTGGTGAAGGACATTTCTCCATGTGCAGCCAAGAGCAATCACTTCCAAAGTTGATAAAGGAACCAGGATGGTTTTTGAAAAGGGAAGAAAACTTGGTAAAAAATAGCATCGAAAGACTCCCAATTTAGAGAAGGATGGCCATTGTTTTTACAATAAAGGTAAAGAAGAAAAGTTCCAATATTTATTTTTATAGATGCTAAGCATCAATGTTTATGTTTTTGTAAATGAGACATATCTGGTAGGACCCCAGCTCGCATCTCACTTGGTTATTGTTTTGCAGCCCGAGTTCCTCTTTGCTCACTAACACTGTAGCCATCTAATGCTACAAATTCCCTCATGGATTATTAATCTGCCCTTCATAAGTAAAATTTGCAGAGATCATTTTAGTGACAAGTGATAAGGGTACAGTCAAGCAATGACATTTTTTCACAATGACATAAATATATGGTAGATAAAATTATGGTAAGTTTCTGAGTCTGAAGGAAGGGATGAACATTAATTTCTCTGATGTATTCTTGGGTATTATTCATTTGTGTACCTTGTGTCATCTATACAAATAAACGAGGTCTTTTGAAAAAATATTGTCTTGGAATGCACGTCATAAGAGCGCATGATTGACAAATCAAAACACTGTAGATCATGCAATAGCCATTCTTAATACTTGTAACAAAACACTGTTGATCCATGTTGGAACTTCTTCATGTACTAGTGAGGTGTCAGTACATATTTAATCCCATCTCCTGAATATTATGTCATAATATCAAACATATCTTTCTTTAAAGGTGGAGATTCTATATAGTAACCTTTATTTGTAGCTGGAAAAATAGTTTGAGCAAATTTAAGCAGAAATTTACATCATTAGACTTTTTCATTAATGTTAAGTCATCTTAGAATCATTTTTTCCCTTATTATGAAAAAGGTAACTATTGTTTTCCTTAATTTACAGATAGTAAAACTAGGGCCAAGGAAAGGTCATTGTATCTTAAAGAAGGAGAATGGATATAACTGTAGACTGATTTACAAATCTTACTTGTTCTTAACGATTTTGAATTATTCTGGTTCTTATTTTGCATAATCAGAAAGTTCCTTTACTTATTATTTGGAGAAATACTGACTCTTGCAAGCTTTTAATTTTAGCTCTAGTTGGATTTTAATTTTCCAATTAGAAAAGGGAGCTTCAAAAAAGATAAGAGGAAATGAATTTGGAAGTCATAGCTCTCCTTGTAGTGAATCATCTACTACTAACATTTAACTCCAATATGTAAACTGGAAAACTTTTGAGAGTATACAACTATTTTTATTAACACAAACATCACAAAATAATGATAGGGAAATGGGTCCATAACACTAAGTCCTAAAATGAAATATTCTCTGGATCTTGAAATTTTGTAAGGGAATTTTAGTTTTTTAGTGATGTAGCATTTGGGACAAAGAAAGCAAAAAGCAAACAAACACTGCTTTGGAAGATCATCAGCTTCATTTAGTGCAGGAGTTCTTAACATTTTTTGTTTCACAGACTCCTTTGCCAGTCAGGTGAAAACCACAGACCCCTTAGTAAGTCCACACTCTTCTGTGTATTATTTAATAAATATATCACACCCGCATCAACATGTCCCCAGAAGAATAATGTTCTTTTGAATTTCAATTCAAGTTCATGAAGCTCTTGTTAAGAGCCCCTGATTTGGTGGTAAGGAGCTCTTACCACCACTGAAAGTGTGCAGTTATATGTGCTTATGCTAATTTTCCTATACAACATGTCAACTTACTTTTGTCATCACTGTCTCCATCCTCATAAGGATATGACATAGAAGTCCTTTTTAGAAAGTAGAAAGTTGGAATCATTTTTACAATGTGATAGCTCTTTGCTCTCGACTATATAGGAAGAGGTACTTGGTTAATATTAATTCAATTCTGTTTTCTTACTTCCTGACAGAAGTGTTCTTTTAGTATCTAACAATGCTATCCAATGGGTACCTCTCTCAGTCAACTAATAGACTTCCTACTATCAGAACAAAAGCTGATATAAAACATATTAAAGTGTCCTGAATTCACATTTGGAATAATTGTTTTAAATGGGAAAGTTAAATTAATATGTCATCTTCTATAATTAAGTAGAATATTATTTGGATCTATGATCAAACATCCATTTGCTTCCTATCTTGACATCATTAAAAAGCACTACTGCAAGTGAATCTTGATTTTAAGCAGATTTCAGAAGTCAGTTAAATAGTGATTTTAATAACTCAGTACTGTAGTGAAAATATATGATCTGTTTCTGGTATTAGGAATGGTGTATTAGTCAGCCACAGGGGTGCTGATGCAAAATACCAGAAGTCTGTTGGCCTTTATAAAGGATATTTATTTGAGGGAGGAGCTTACAGATACCAGGCCTTAAAGCATAAGTTACTTCCTTCACCAAAGTCTATTTCCACATGTTAGAGCAAGATGGCTGCCAATTTCTGACAGGGTTCAGGCTTCCTGGGTTTCTCTCTTCCCAGGTCTTGCTTCTTTCTGGGCTCAGGTCCTCTGTTTTCTCCACAAGGTCAGCTGTAGATGACAAGACTCTCTAGGCTTTGCCTCTTTCCACAAGGTCAGCTATAGACTATGAGGCTCTCTAGGCGTTGCCTCTTTCTACAAGGTTAGCTGTAGAGTATCAGGCAAACAGCTGTATCTCTCTCCATGGGGTTTCTGCTGTGTCAAAGAAGCCATCTCTATTCCTCTGTGTTCTTCTCCTGGCTCAGGTCCTCTCTTCCCAGGCTTGCATGCTTACTTTCCAGGCCTCCAGCTCTTGACTCCAACATCAAAATCCTCCAACTCTGTCCTTTGCCATGCCTTTTATCTGTGAGTCCCCACCCTCCAAGGGGCAGAGACTCAACACCCTACTGATGTGGCCCAATCAAAGCCCTAATCATAATTTAATTGTGCTCAGGTACAGAACAGTTCACAAACATAATCCAATATCTATTTTTGGAATTCATAACTATATCAAACTGCTACAAATGGTTAAACTCTTTGCATATTTATATTAAAATGTTTTTATAGGTATCTTTAAAATGATCTGCCTGGGAAAAGGACTATGTATTTCAATTACTCAAGATCACACACACTTTATCTTTTCTGGGTGCCCCAGATGGATTCAATGCTACTTGGATTCTGAATTTGGCTTTCTCACATAATGGCTGTATGAACCTAAGGTAGAAACTCAACGCCATTAAGCCTGTCTGGAAATGGGGGTAGTAATACATGAATATCGGATTAAAAATATACGTATTAATATGATTATAAACTATGAAGTATTTTGGAATACATATTTGTCATTCATTCATTCACAAATTCATTTACCAGCAATTTCCTGAATACCTTCTATGTCCAGGGTGCTGTACTTCTGGAGAAGCTAATAGTTTAATGTGGGAGACTGACAAGTAAAGAGACAATTCCAACAAAATGTGATAAGTGTTACGATAAAGTCATGGAATTTTAGGGAGTAGGGCGATTACACTTTGTAGCCTACAGAAGGTTACCAAAATGCACTTTATATTTCATGTATAGTTTGATCTGCTATTTTCAAAGGACATCCAAAAATATGAATAATTTCTATAATAAAAAAACAAAATTAAATGGAATATAGGTTATGCAGAGAGCATGTATTTCTATATATGAGTAGAGAAGCTGTCTCTGAATTATATAATTTTCTGGGTATGGATTACATTTCATGCCACTTTCTTGAATACCATATCCAGTACACATTGGAATTCCAGTTACTGTGGCCCATAAGAGTGTTAAAGTTGACCTGATTTCCCCAGAATTTTCCACGTGATGAGACTAGAGAGACGCTAAAACGCTAGGTTAGCAAAAAAGCAAGGAGCAAAATTCCATCAGTGACAGGTATTTCCAAGGCATATTAAACTTCTTGCTTTACTTCTTGCAAGAAAGATAGTTGTACTTTCCCCTGGATCTGCTACCTAAGGGAGATTCCCCACAAAGCTGTTCAGTTTTCATCAATTTGCATTGGTGTTCTAGACTGTCTTGAATTATTTTGATGTAATGATTTGTGGTATCATAAAAAAACAAATGAGAAAATAAAAACCAAGCAGACAAAATCTTTATCAACAACACCAATGATAAGCACGCTGCTGCAGGATTCAGAGGTCTCAGTTTCTGTCCTGCCTTGGCTGGAGCTTATGGTATAACACCATGGGCCTTGGTTTTGTTATATGCTGAACAAGGAAATTGAACTAGATGCTGTCTTGGGACCCTCCCCTTTCTAATAGTCTTGTTTCAGTGATATTATAACCCTGTCTTTGACTATTAAAGAAATAATTCAAAAGAAGAAAAGAATTTCAGGTTGAACTGAACTTGAGAATTACAGTAGGAATTGCAGACAAATGTAGTTATTTCTCCCTATTTGCAGTACTTATATTCTATAAAGTCACCATAAACTCTGAATTAGCAAGTACTGGAACCACGGATCTTAGGGAAAATAGTTAGGAAAATAGTTCCTGTGTGCCTCTGGTTACAAAATTTTCATCAACTGATCTATACCTAATCTTGTTTTATATGTTCTGTTCAAAGATATCTTATTTAGTATAGATTGATGATTAATTATCATTGAACTCATTGCAACAGCAATATAATAAAGTGCACAAAGCATACCTAAAACGTGTGTTTTCTCTGTAAGGGCCGTCTTGTGCTTAGGAACACTAGACAGCTCTTCAGCACTACACTTGGGGACAATTTTAAATAGCAAAATCACCCACAAATGTACAAAAAACATGGCACTAAATATATCATGAAAAGCACACTTGTTTACAGTGTGGGAGCTGAAACAAGGAGTCAGGGCACTGTCTTGTGTGACTTCATTTGGGAATGTGTTTGTTAGGCAACTCAAATATTCCACCATTCTGCCTGTTTCTAATGACTGTGGAAGCCCCATGGGTACTAATTTGGGGGTTACAAATAAAAGTTAATGAGTAGGCAAATTTGCAAATACAGAATCCATGAATAATGAGGTTAGCCATTATTGGCAAATTACTTTCAGTTTCGATCTAGTGAGTTATTTTCTTGAGAATTCAGGGGAGCAGCACTTAGATATTTTCCATGATGCCTCTTGGTTGGAAAAGGAAGGATTGAATTGAAAAGGGTCAATATATGTTTTGATTAATGATGTCAAAAAGAGTCTTAATTGTTTCCACATGGTAAGATAAGAAATACCTGTTATTTCTTATCTTATAGATTATTATGCAGAGGCCTCCCTGCATAGCTTCAGGAGGTAAAAGAGGGATGCACTCTAAACTGTGCACCAGAGGAGTCCACTGTGGCACCATATAGTCCCTTCCATATGACATGTGGATTCTGGTGGGATGCTGTTATTGTGTCATCTCTAGAATTCACTGGACGTTCTCAGAAAGGAAGAGCTGATTCATAGTTCATATTTTCTTTCTGAAATGTAAAAGCTAAGTCCCCAGTATTTTTATAATACCAGCAATTCGAATATACAAACAAAAAGACTTGATGGAGTTTTAAAACCTAGAAAGAAATGATGTGCTATGTGCCGTTTCTTCTTTTATTTTTAAATTGCACCAATAGAAACTGCTTCTAAGAGGCTTTTGTCCTTTAATCCCCGCTGATGCTTAAACAATTTGTTGTCCTACAATTAAGTGCAGATGGTTTTAAGCGGTAATCACATAAACAAAGATGCTTTAGGGATGTTCAATTTCCGGGTTGGATTTGCATTCTTAATCCTAATCTAAAAGAATTAGAAAGCCCTTTCCAGATGATCGCCAGTGTACCTTAATTACACTTGCTGCAAAACTTCAGCTGTCCTTGAGCACAGGAAGTAATGCCTATTGTGGATGCTGGGTGAAAAGAAAGCTTTTTTAAGAGCACTACATAAAATAGTAGTTTCAAAACTATTTGTGTGGCATCAGTCACAGTGAAATGAGTTTGTGAAGGTAGGTATAAAGGTGAAAATACATAGAGATTGTTTAAGTACCAGTTTCTTTAGATAAAAAAGGATAAAAGAAATTTCCCGCAGATCTGATCAGCTGTATTAGATTTAAATGTAGTTTGAAATCTGGTTCAGATGGAAAGTAGATGAAGCAGTTAACCTTTGGCAGGAGCATGTGGCGGGAATCACTGGGATAGACTATTAGGTTATTAAAGAAGATAGAAATACTTCTGACACCTAGAGGGCTTTAGTACAGTCAGTGTGGCAGTTTCGAGATTCAGGTCTCAAGGGGAGCACAAGGTACCTGCATGGGCTGCCTGGTAAACCACTCTTCCTCGAAGGTGGGAGTTGCTGGTTGAATTGGAGTTGGGAAACACAATGTGTTGAAATCCACCCTTCCTGACCCCCCTAATCGGTTGGAAGAATTTGGCACATTCCTGGGCGAGATGTGGGAATGGGGGAGATGATTGCTGTGACACTTCTGGCGTCATCTCTCTGAATTGTCCACTCTCCACTTGTCTCTTTCTCTTTCAATTTTGGAGCCCTTATACCAAGACAAGAGACTATACTTCCCTGGAGCTGTGGCGCATGGGTACTCTTATTTTGGTCTTGCCTCTAAATCTTGTAAAATAGCTAAGAAGAATAATCTTTGGAAATCTGACCAGCTTGCCCAGTGCCATTTTCCCATGAGAGAAGAAGTGCACATGGCCTGCTCAGCCCTTGCCTGCGTGGACCTTGCTCACATACCACGAGGCACGGGGGGACGAGAACTGGGAACCTGCAAAATGGGCAGGGAGCTTTGTTTCACCACGATTTAATTTTTTTCTAATTCAAAGTCTTGCAGGAGGTTGACGTTCTGATATAAATGTGTTTCTGCCAAGAATTTACATTTCACTTTTACTAGAACTGTGTAACATTCTGGTATGCCTACCTCGTATACCTGCTGAAATGCCCTGCGACTTCTTCATCTTTAATAGAGAACAGAAGGGATTTCCTCCATGCAGGGAGTGCGAGACACAATTCTGAGATGACCTCCAAAGACTGTTGTCCTTCTAGAATCCCCTCCCCTTGAGGGGCCTGTGAATATGATGAACTGTCACTCCCATGCTCATAGTCGATTATATGGCAAAAGGGGTTTCCAGGGTCCCAAATAAATTGACCTTCCATTGGCAGATTATCTGGGAGGCCCTGACCTAATCATGTGAGCCCTTTCTATGTAAGTCCAGGGATCAGAGACTGAGGAAGTCAGAGACTCAAAGCCTGAGAAGAATTTGAGGGGAGGGGACTGCATGGCAAGGAATGTGGGCAGCCTCTAGGAGCTGAGAGCAGCCCCTAGCTAGCAGCTGGCAATGCTTGAGGGCCTCAGAGCTACAGCTTCATAGAACTGGATTCTGCCAACAAGAATGAGCATGGAAGCAATTTTTTCCCCAGAGCCTCCAGGCAAAAACTCAGCCTGGCCAGCACCTTGCTTTGCAGCCGTAATATCCTGGCCAAGAATCCAGCCCCCAGCATGCGCCTGTGTCAGGCTTCTGGCATTCAGAACTGTGAACTAATAAAGGGGTGTGATTGTAAGCTGCTAAGCTCGTGCTGAATTAGTCTGTAGCAATAGAAAATGAATATACAGACAAAGCAATAATCATTTGAACATCATTTGAACATTTGATTGCATTTTATTTTGATTATGAAGCATTTCCTCCCAGACCCACCATCTCTAGCAGTGACATTGAGGTTGGAACTCTGCAAACTCCACGTGTCCTTCATGAACCGCTCCTCTGGGCTCTGCCAGCAGGGGGCACGGTTTCAGTCCACTGCACCTAAGCCGTGGTTCATTACCCTGGCAGGGACAGTTGGCTACAGGAGCCGCATTTACTTTCAGTCTGCAGGGTTTTCTTTTCTCCGCTTCTAAAATCACCCTCATGGCCCCATCCTCCCTCCCCGCCCAGATACAAGTACCAGGCAGTCAGCACCCTCTGTTTAGACGACTAAATCACAAGACCTTTCCAGGCAGCTCCAGAAGGAGGAGCATCTGCCTGCCAACAAGGTCTGGGAGGTCCCTCCAAGGCTGAGCCCAGCCAGGTCTGTGCACCCCGCCCGCAAGCTTCTAGGTTCTGATAACCCCAGCCTATTTCCTTCTGCTCTTGGAGCCTGCAGTTGCTGCTTGCTGTAAGGACTCCCGAAAAACCTCAGTGTTTCCTGTTTGCATCTCAGTTCTCCAATATCTGCTTAACAATTCTCTACATTACATTTTCTCCCTTAAAATAATCGTTGGTGTTTCTGTTGTCTCGACTTGACCCTGACCAATAGACTTGACCGCTGATTGAGTCTCATACATGGTGGACTTGAAGCAGACCTGGAAACTTTAGGGTAGTGGCAGTGCTGTAACTTTTAGGAGGGAAGGGCTCCAACACTTCTGGACCCCCTTCAACAGCTGCCATTCTTCACCCAGGACTTGCTTTAAGCTGGTGACAAAATACAGTGCTCGCCAGTCATCGGCGCCCTCCCAGGCGGAGGAGGAAATGAGACGCGGGCCCTTTAAGAGCCGCTGATTTGGCTTTTACTGACTTAGTTAAAGCTCAGCACCAGGCGGCCGCCCCCGGGGAGGAGAGGATGGCTCATTGGGCCCCATGGGGAGGGCGGTAATTAAACTCCGAAGGCGGCACTCCTGTGACGCTAAAAGCTTGTCTTTAAATAGTAATACACTGGCGCTGTAAAGTGTCGGCCCTCGGGTGGCTGTTGACACAGTGGAAGGAGCTGGCACTTCTTGCTGGAAAAGCCACCGTGCGGAAGTGGTGCGGGACTCCTCCGCCGAGAGCGCCCTGGCCCTGCCCGCGGGGCGGCGGCGGCTCCGCCTGCGCGCGCCGCTTCCCGGGGGCCCCGCCCGCTCGCCCGGGAATTCCTCGCCGTCTCCCGCGGGGTGGGGCGTGCGGGGCGCCCCCGGCGGCCTCTGCAGGGGGAAGGGGCTGGAAAGCCAGGGCCCCGGCCCCCGGCCCGCCCTTCCCGGGGAGGGGATCGCTTTTTCCAGGGAAGGGACGGAGACGCCGGGAGGGCGCTTGACGTTAGGTGTCCATTGTAAGGGAGGGGGAGGCGTTGTCCTGGAAACGGGGCGGCCCCAGTCGGCGTGCTCTCCTCCTCCCGGCGCAGGAGGCTGCGGGGACCGGGCCTGGCGTCCTCCTGGGCTCGGCTCGAGGACCTGCCTTTCCAGTCGTGGTGATGGCTTCTCGGCTGGGCAGGGTAAACAGGGGCGCCTTCCTCCTTCACAGCCTTTTTTTTTCCCCTGTGAAACCCGCTGGGTGCTTGCTCGCCCCATTTTCTGTGCTGTACTCATTATGCAAGAGCTCATTGGCTTCCACATATACACAGTGCATTAAAATGTTAAGTTGAGGAGTCTGCTTTGTATGTGAGCCATGGGCTGCACTGCTTTTGGCTTTTGAGGAATCAGCTTTCCGGTCCTACCAGGTGAGAAAGAGCCTGCAGAATGGCTTCCGGGCGGGTGGGGTTTTTAGATCACCATTCCTGCTTCCGTGCATCCTCTGCACCTCCCTGACCCCGGAGACGTGAAATGGAAAAAGCTCTTGGTAGGGGGTGTGGAGCCAACAGAGGACTCCGAAACCGAAGCACTGCGCCTCCCGCTGTCGCGGGGCCTCCATCCCAGACAGATGAGGTCACATCTGCATCTGGATCATCCTCCCTGGGGGACGGCACTGGGGACAGAGGGGACAGCAGATGTTCCTCCCCCACCAAGACTTGGCTGCCCTCAGGCTCCGTTTTGGTGGCTGTGTTGGTCTTAAGAGAGCTCAGAGGGACTGAGTCAGACCTCAGGAAGCAAGCCTCCCCATGGGAGAAGCTCGGGTCTTCTCAAAGTTGTGAAGGTTAGCAAGCATTAGGTATGTCCTTAGGTTTTGAATTTCGGCTCCCACTCTGCATTATTCTGCTTTCTTTTAAGGAAATGATATTGAATGTATGGCCCTATTTCCTTATTTGGGGGGAAATATATATATATACATATATATATATATATACACCTCCCAAATTCCATTTGGCTGTCAATTGAAAATTGACAGAGAAGGTTCATTTGGAAAGATTAAACTGCTAAATTGACAGCAGCGATAGTGGTAGCCACAAATTGTCCTGAGAGTTGGGAGTGCCAGGCACTCTTCTAAGCACTTTGCATGCACTTTGCATACATTTGGCATATTCGTTGCATCTCATGCCATCCTGCCATCTCTGATCCCTAGCAAGGCTTATTCTCCAATTCTATGTATGACCTTGTGGGGCGAGGCTGGTGCAACCCATTTCATGGATGTCCTTGCTGAGGCTCAGAGGGAAGGAGACAGCCAGCTCCATGGCCTGTGCCCCCCACTACAACCTGCCCTGCTGCCCTGCCACTGCTAGCCCCCCTCCAATGCCTGGCCAACACCCTGCATTACCTCAGCTTTGCTTGCCCAGACCCACCCTTCCCCACCCCCTCTGCCCATGACAATGCTTCTTCTCCCCCCACCTCACCTCCGACTAAGTTTTGATTTTTGGCTCCTTGTTTTCTCTTACATCTCATTAGATTTCAATATTCATGCATGCAAATACTTAGACTTGAGACCCTATCTGAAAGGAAAATCCATTCCTTTAAATTATATAAATCCACTGCCTAATGATGATTATATTCATTTCAACATTTTCTATTTAAGCCTGTTTAAATGTTCAGCTCTGGGAAAGGAATGCTTTTGATTATGTCCACACGTAGAGAACAAGCCTTAATCTAAACGGCGCTACTTATGCCATATTTTTCTTTTTCAAAAATCTGAAGAATTGATATTTTTTCCAACTGATGTCTCACAAGCTCCTTCCTCAGCCTATGAAATGCAGAGAGATAAGCCTGGAAAGAAAATCAGGTTTTTGCCCCAGCTCTGTCATCAATTCTAGCTGATTTTAGCCATATTCCATCTTGGTGCTTTGGTCTCTTGTATATGGCCAAAGACTTTTAAACTCTTTTTTTCTGGCTTGTAAAATTAAGTCACATGAGGTTTTTCTAAAATATATTTTTTATTTTTAAAAGATACATAAATCACACGCAAACTGTTACATGAAAAAATCTAGGCGTTTCCCATATGCCCTACTCTCCACACCCCCCACTTCCCACATCATCAACTTCTTTCATTAGTTTGGTGCATTCATTACATTTGATGAATACATTTTGGAGCACTGCTATACAGCATGGATTATAGTTTACATTGTAGTTTACGCTCTCTCACAGTCCATTCAGTGGGTGATGTCAGGATATATAATGTCCTGCATCTGTCTCTGCAGTCATTCAGGACAATTCCAGATCCTGAAAATGACCCATATCACATCTCCTTTTCCCTCTCCCTGCCTTCAGCAATGTCCGTGGTCATTATCTCCACATCAGTGATATAATTTCTTCCACTGCTAGAGTGTATACCAGTATATACTCTATAGTAGAATACCAGTAAATCCACTCTAGTCCATATTTTATTCTTCCATCCTGAGGACCCTAGGATGGCAATGCCCACTCCACCTCTCAGTTGAGACGGGGCTTCTATCCCACATGTCTGATGGATGGGACTCCCCTGCCCACAGCTGTAGACTCTCTCAGTTCCTTGGTGTGTTGGTTGTCCGTCCTTACCTCCCTGTCAGCTGACCTGTAAGTCCAACAAACTGGAGAGTAGGTACTACAACTCTGCTGAGGCTCAGGGCCCAGCTGGCACATGGACAGCCCAATTGCCACAGGTTTAATAAAAGGGACAGAAGGGACGTGTAGAGAAGTCACATTTGAGTCCAACTCCATCACACTCAAGGCACAAATTCCAAAGTAGGGTCCACTGGCAAGGCACAAAACTCCAGAGCCATCTGCCATGACTGTAGGACCTGGGTGTCTCTGTAGCCTTCAGGAACACCACTACCTGGGGTAGTATCTACTTCAGCTGTCTACAAGAGCCTGCTGAGATGAGCATAAGCATGATCCCTCTGGTGACCTCCCAACTAATTTTGAAGTCTCTTAGCCATATAAACTCATTTGTCTTTACCATTTCCTACTTTTATTCAAGGTCTTTTTCCAGTTGCATCACCAGCCGTTGCTTGGTAGTAATCCCTCAGCGCCAGGGAAGCTTATCCCCAGGATTCATATCCCATGCTGGGGGGAAGGTAATATATTTAAATTCTGAGTTTGGGTTAGAGAGTGGTCACGTTTGAGTAACATGGAGGCTCTCAGGAGGTAACGCTTAGGCACCCTGCAGCTGTAGGCCTAGTTGAAATGTCAAGCACACAAGCTCATAAGCATAGTCATCAGTATCAAGGGCCTGTCATTGGACCAGCCTTCTTCACTTGTCATTGCTCTTGCACTTGGGGGATTGTTGCTCTTCCATTGGGGAATGCCATGATCGGAACCCAGCACTCCCTCAGTTGTGTGAATCTCTGCCCACAATACCCAATGAACATCTGAACAGATCTATATACCCTATATTCATGCCCAGGCAAACTCCCTCCCATGCATAACCCATCAATGACTCCCATACCAATGTTCCTCCCTGCCATAGTTGAACCCCTCTGTGATCCAAAACTTCTTCAGAAATGAAGCCTAATATATTGCTGAACTTGTTTTTAAGCAACAAAATCCTTTTCTCAAATAAAATCACATTTGCAACCACAATATTACAGACAGAATGCTCTAGGGATGTTGGTCAACTCCAGATGGCCATCCAGATTCCACCCACCCAGATCCTTCCACCAGCCCCTCATCTTGTAGAGACCCCTGAGATGCCTCTCCAGGGGTTTTAGGGGTCCCTCAAACAGCCACTGGACCCCTGCCAGTAATGCTCCTTCTTAGTCCAAAATTCTAATCTGTAAAAAGTTATGTCTGGATCTTTTTCATCCTTTAGAGGGTAAGTTGTTCTTTCCAACTAATGAATTAATTTACCTTTAATTCAATCTTTGTCCTATACCTGTTGGCTCTGTATAAGAAAGATGGAACCCAGACAAAGCGAGAAAGAAATCTCAACCTCTGTTCTGCTCTGAATGACCTGAATTGCCATACAAAATGCAGATTTCTGGACTGCTGTCTTTGCTGCTGCCCCCCTCCCCATTATCTTTCAGCAAGTCTGTAATAGGGATAATAAATCTGATTTTAAATCAGCTTCCCTGATTATTCCCTCTCCCTGCCATCACTCACTCTCTCTCTTAGTCCCTCTCCTTCTCTTTCTCAACAGATACTGACTAAATCATGTTGAGTAAATATGTCATTTCATTAGAAGTTGTTACATCATAGATTACATCATAGATTACTCAAAGTAATCATAGATTACTCATAGCTTAATATTCAGGAACTTTCATTAATGGGGTCTCTGGGTACCCCTTGGCCATGGGGCTGTTCTGGAAAGCCATGGCAAGCAGCAGCTCTTTCTTAAATTGTGCAAGTGGAGAGACTGGTGCCTAAAACAGGAGTGGGAAATAATCTGAATTTTCTTCCCAAATATGTGGAATTAGTTGAGTCCTTTGGAATTCCACAAGCACTTAGGAAGGAACGTTGTGAGACCATGCTATTTGAGGGTGCTCCTGAGAAAGAGTGTGCTTTGGCCCCACAACTGTACAGGCTGGTTAAGGAGATACGATTTTAAGCAGAGTTGGGAGTAGGCATGTATATTAGTCAGCCAAAGGGGTGCTGATGCAAAGTACCAGAACTCTGTTGGCTTTTATAAAGGGTATTTATTTGGGGTAGAACCTTACACTCACCAGGCCCTAAAGAGTCCAACTCAAGGTACCATAAGAGGTACTTTCTCTCCCAGTCATTGGGCACATGTTGGAGCAAGATGGCGGGCGATGTCTTTGAGGGTTCAGCCTTCCTTCCTCCTCTTAAGGCTCCATGGGCCCAGCTTCTTCTGATCTCAGCTGTGGGC
The DNA here is from genome assembly GCF_030445035.2 of Dasypus novemcinctus. Taxonomy (NCBI): domain Eukaryota; kingdom Metazoa; phylum Chordata; class Mammalia; order Cingulata; family Dasypodidae; genus Dasypus; species Dasypus novemcinctus. The sequence continues at coordinate 161,910,668 of NC_080676.1, read as the reverse complement.
TGGCATAGGGCTCGTCTCTCTCCCTGGGGCTCATTTCTTCCTGGGCTCAGTTTCTCTGTTCTCTCTACAAGGTCAGCTGTAGACCATCCGGCTCATCTCTCTTTCCTGGGCCATGTCTATGGAGCACTCTCTCTTCCTGTGTATCTACTTCTGTGTTCACCTTCTCTGTGTCATGTCATTTTCTGTGTGAGTTCCTGTCCACCAACAGGACAGGGACTCAAGGTCGTACTGAAATGGCTGAATCAGAGCCTTAATCATGATTTAATTGAGTAAAAGTGAAACCTCTGAATTTAACACAATCTAACAAGCCCATACAGAACAGACTAGTTTACAAACACAGTCCAACATCTATTTTTGGTATTCATGAACAATTCAAACTGCTATAGCATATAAACTTAAATACATAGTAGAATGGTTCCTTTAATTATTTTTTTTTAAATGTACTCTTTTAATCAAGTTCAGAAAAAATTGCCAAAATGCTCTATGCTTTCTTTATTCATCCAAAAAACATATTTTGCATGTTAGTCATTCCATTTTTTTCCTTACCAAAATTAATAAAGGCAAGTCCCTACAATCTAGTGGTTGATTTGGTTTTAAAAATCAGTTGATCATAGCATTTGAAAACCTTTAATTTTTGGATGGTTTAACAGAAAAAATGATGTCCAGATTTGAAAGCCAATGACTTGATTCCAGTGGGTATATGTACGTTTGTTACCCTGGGTTGCCCTGGTTTAACCTTTTCCATCAAGAGAGTTATTTATTTTCATCATGTTAGAATGAACTGGTAGCTCTGAGGCTGTGTTCTCCACCATGAACTTCTCCAGACTTTCTTCTCCTCCCTCCCTTCCTCTCTCAATCTCTCTTTTGGTTTTACCAATCCTTTGTCCTTTCTAACATCAAGTCTGCCAAGTGGTCCAGTACTGTCCCATTCCATGTTTGATCCTGGAACCTACCCTCCCATGAAGGGAAGGCAGGAATGCTTCCCATTTTGCAGATAAGTACATTGAGGCCTAGAAAACTTCAGGTATTTGCTCAAAAATTACTTCACGCTGCCCTAGCTGCTTTTTGAAGGTGTGCAGACCATATAGAATGTGCCCCTTAAAGCTGTTATGTATAGTGACATTATAAAAACATCCTGCCAGAGGGGCACAAGTGGAAATCAGGACTAGAAGGGTCACTTGGGAATGTTCTGAATGGGATCTAGGTATATCAGGATGCCTCTATTTGGGACTATTTGTATGACAATAAATGGACATTAAATGTAAATAATATTATATAGCCATTTATTTAAAAGTTACACTTTTAAAGAATATTAATGATAGGATAAAATAAAACAATAAAATGATAAGCAGTGAAGACAAAACTGTTTATGAATAAAATCCTAGGATACAAAACCTATATTTAAGTTGATGGCCGGATAGCTAAATATACATCTTTATTCTTTTTCTGTGTCTTGTCAAGTTTTATACCATGACCATGAATTACCTTTATTTAGAATAAAAATAACCATCTTTTTTTTTTAAACAAAGAAGAAAATAATAATGATCTCAAGGTATCTAATTTAAACCCCGGTGCCTAAGTACTTTGTGCCAGAATCCTGTTTGCACCTGGGGACATTGTCACCAACTCTTTAACGAGTTGCAGGTGGACCCAGAGCTCCTGACTCAGGCACTACTTGCCCCCACAGTCAGACAATAGGCCCCAAATAATAGATCTTACATCCTGTACTGTACCAGCCTGTCTTTTCATTTTATTTTCTGATTTTTAAACTGTTTAAAACTGTTATTCTGTTGATGCTCAAAACAATCCTGTAGAAGTATATCCCTAGTTTTATTAATAACACGAAGTCAGAGGCTCAGATTTTTGTCCCAATTCTTATGGCCAGAAGGGAGCTGAGAAAATTGCCAAGTGATCTAACTTCAACCATAGTTCTCCTGCCCCATGCTGCCTCCATTCCTTCCACAATACCTGTTTCTGATAAATCTCTTTAAAACCACATCCAGACCTGCCAAGGCAGGATTCTGTTCCAGACTAAGCCCACTACGAGTTTACTAGATCTGACAAGAACTCACTTTCTGCCCCCATAGAAGCTTCTTGTTCAGCAGCCCAGCCAGCTTCATAGGGATGTTTCTGCTGCTTCGCAATCAATAACCTAAGATATGCTCATCCTCACTTCCATTGCTTTCCCTTTCCTTGGCTGGTTCAATGTCAGACAGGCAAAATGAGCTTCCAAATGGACTGTGATTCAGAGCATTATTTACATTGGCAGTGACACCAACTCATCTGGAGCTTCTTGTCTATAAATACTTTCCAAACATATGGATTGTTTTTTTTTCTGCCAAATATTTGTGATCCATGGTGACCTTTTTGGGGAGCAAAAGTCCTGCTTTCAAAAAATTCCAGTCATGTTGATGTGCTTGCCTGGAAGCCTCCCTTGCCATCGGCCTTAGTTTGCCAGGGCTGCTGTAACAAAGTGTGGCGCGCTGGGTGGCGTAAACAGCAGGGCTTTGTTATCTCAGCCTTCTGAGGCTAGAAGGTGAAATCAAGGTGTGGGGCAAAACTGTGCTCCCTCTGAAAGGGGAGAATCCATCCGTGCCTCCCTCCTGGCGGGCGGACGGCCACCGGTGATGCTCCTTGGCTGGTGGCAGCATAATCTAATCTCTGCCTCCGTGACCTGGCTGTCACCGTCTGTCTTCTGTGTCCCAGTATCCTCGGTTCTGGGCTCTCCTTAATCCGCTTTGGCCTCATTTTGACCAATAACATCTCCAGAGATCCTGTTTCAAAATATGTTCATGGTCACATGACCAGGGGCTGGTCTCCTTGGGGATACAGTTCAATCCCCGACACCATCTCAGGCCTGAGTAGCCCCCTCATTTCCCTTCTCTGAGCTCCTGGTATACCTCTCCTCTAGTCTCACACCCACCAGGGGAGAACATAGCATCTGCTTGTCATGCCCACTAGACTGTGAGCTTCTCAAAGGCAGGAACTGGCTCTTCTGCAACATCTAGTACAGTGACTGGTATGTAGCAGATGTTCAGTTAACAAGTGTTAAATGTTTTCTTTCTTGCAAAATATATTCTCATGTCTAACGTTAATTGCATGGCCAAAGTGTTGATGGTTCTAATAACTTATTTTTTTAACCCATCAAACATCAGAAATCGCATGCCTTGATGAGTAAATGCAGAATCGAGGTTAGAAGGAAATGCATGCTTGTTGAAACACAATATGGCAGGCACTTGTCTGACATTCAACATGTGTTTTCACATGTAATCATTGCCCTACCTCTGTTTGTATTTGTGCCTGACTTTATGAATAAATACATAAAACACTGTTGTAAGCCTTTTAATATGTGTTATTTCATTTAATTCTCAAAAAAAAAAACAAAACCTTTAAAGCAGAGATTATCATTATAGCTATTTTGCAAGTGAGGATAATTAGACCCAGAAAACATAAGTAAATATCCAGAGCACATGGGATGTTAAAAGACCCAGTGACTTGGTATCTAAATTCTGCCTACCCCTTGGGGAACTGAGTCAAGCCCAAATATGCCTGTCCCAAAAGCACATGTTTTTCTTCAAACTACAGCTCTTTATTTCTCGTGTTCTTTATTAGATGACTTCAGGTAAGGTCAGACATGCTATTCAACTGCTATGATGGACTCTGGAGGCAATGCTGGGAGATCCTTGTGGCCACCTATTATTTGTTATCAATCTATATGTTATTTCCAACTTGGAGGATAATGAATAATAGATAAAATTAAAATAAGTAATACAGAACAAGGTTTGGGCTAATTACCTTCTTTACAAGCATTGTGTAAAATAATGGATACATTTAAAAATCTATATCATTCCAAAATAGTTGTCCTGGATAACAAACAAAGTAAACGCTCTTCAAATAAAAAGGATGTTGGTCAAGGCAGCAGCTCATGAAATGTTTTCATTAAAATGAACACATGATGATAAATGCCATCACCCTGCTGAGTGAAATGAGAAAGCTGGGGGAATGCTTGCAGGGGGGAATGCTTGTAGCACCCCAAGGCAGGGTCTATTCATTTGATCCCTTGGATCCTCTCATGATGTGGGAAACCCCCCTCAGCTACGTTGGAGGTGCATTTCCTAGTTGATCTCCCTATTTCTCCTTTTCCTTCAGATGAGAGGAAGTAAAACCTTGACTTTCAAAAATGACATTTTCTTTTTTCCCTGTGGAACCTACTGGAAATAATTAATATCCCAGAATATAATCTTTATACAACTCCTTTGCTCCTAGAGCTATTCCAAGGTTAGAAAATGTCAAACGGAATAGGAATTGATTTTGCCACCTGGGGTCAAATTTTCTATTCTAGTTATAAAAGTCAATTTTCATTAAAAAATTCACATGCTATTACTTGGGACCATCCTAATTTCAATGAAAGAAAACAGAGTTGCCTGTTTAAATTTTTATTTTTAATACAGAATATTGATATTAACTTTTACCCACTCTTTTATTCATTTCTGACCTTCTCTAGGAATAAGGTAGATATTTGTCACTCAACGTACATTTTAAAATACAGAAATACTATAAAGTGAGAAGCTACGCATAATGAATCAAGTGTTGGTAATTGAAGATTGATCAAAAAACAGTAAGAAGGCCTCGTTGTAAGGAACCCTGCTTTAGGAGGCTAACCTCTGAGAAGCTAGACTGTAGGGAATGATGAAATGCTGTGGTCACCTAAATAAATAGTTTTTTTTATAGCTCTTAGGGCTTAATTTTTAAATGTAGATGGATGAATAGATGAATGGGTAGATGGGAAATTGGATAGACTCACAGGTGAATTCATTTCCTTTAACAACGCTTATACATTGGTGAAGCTCTATGCAAGAAGTGAGGGTGGTTTTGATCATTATTAATCCGAGACAGTGAGGTACCATGTATTGTGTTTACAAAATCCCGAAATAATCCTGAGATCCTCGAAGTCTCTTTTTATTCAGCTTGCCTGTCCTTGCTAAGCAACTGCAAATGAGATCCTTTGCTGTCCTGCTTTGAAAGTCAGGCAAACTAAACGATTGCCAATTGCCGTTCTCTAAGCTTACCTAACGAAGGGCCGGGTTTCCATTTGCCTCCACCATCATTCGCAGAGGCCTCCTGTGCTCACCTCCGACCTGCCCCCTGCCCCGCTCCCTGACTCCAGCCACGGAGCCCTGTGCCTCCGGACCCTCACCTTCACCTGCGCCTCCCCCAGGTAAGTACAGGCCCGCGCCCTCTTCCTGTGGGTCTCTGCCCCTGTCACCTCCCCAGGACCGCCGTCCTTGGCCCCGTGTGTAGACAACCTGCCCCCACCTCTGGACTTCCTTTCCCTGCTTCATCGCAGGCCCCAGCCCGCAGCAGGTCTAGGGAGCACGGATTTAAAACCACAACCCGGGGAGAGGATTTGGCCCAGCGGATAGTCATCCATCCACCTACCACATGGGAGGTCCAGGGTTCAAACCCAGGGCCTTTCCAGACCCATGTGGTGAGCTGGCCCACATGCAGTGCTGATGTGCACAATGAGTGCTGTGCCACGCAGGGGTGTCCCCCGCGTAGGGGAGCCCCACGCGCAAGGAGTGCGCCCCTTAAGGAGAGCCACCCTGCAGGAAAAAAGCACAGCCTGCCCAGGAATGGTGCCGCACACACGGAGAGCTGATGAAACAAGATGATGCAACAAATAAAAAGTGACATAGTGTCCTAGTGCCGCACGACAAGAATGCAAGCAGATACAGAAGAACAACACAGTGAATGGACACAGAGAGCAGACAATGGGAGATGGGGAGAGAAATAAATATAAATAAATAAATCTTAAAACCACAATCGGAGGCAGCCTTTCTTATCACTCTTTCCTTCTTTCTTTTCTTCTGTGACATGCATTAACCGCGGAACACACTGGATGTTTCCCTCCTTTATTTAGTTGGTGGCCCGTCTCGCCCATGTTTAGGGGACATATGCAGTCTGTTCTTTCAGCAACGAATCCCAAGCACAGGGTAATTCCTCCCACAGAATAGTTCAGGGAATTCGGTTTCAGAGGAAGAATGTGACTGAACCGCTAGTTTTCCTAGAAGCCAGTTGCTGTCTTTGATATTTATTAGTATGTCGACCTCGTGGCTCACTCTTGGTTTTCCCCCACTGGTGTGAAATTTAAAGGAACTTCTTTATGTAAAGTACTTAAAACAAACCTCTTTTATATAAAGTATCAAACACGGAGCATTGAATTGGAATCACTCAATTTATATGATTTTTTCCTTAAGCGGTAATGGGAGTGCAAAAAGGATTTTATCAAAGCATAAAGGAAGCTCTCTCGAGTCTTTGAAAATATTTACTCTGAACGGGTGGCGCCCGTTGAACCTAAGGGACTTTGGAGGCCCAGGAGGGTGGTGGGATCTGGGTCTTCTCATCATGGCTGCACATCCGTCTGTCTGTCTGTTTCTCTGAGTGCAGTTCCTCATGTGTAAAATGACGCCAACCTGAGGCAGTGGTGTGGAGCATCCAATGGGGCGTTGCATGCAGCGCTGGCCAGTAGCACGTCTTTGTTGTGGATTTCTCAGTGTAAATGAATCTGCCCAGCATGAAGGAAGGGAGCGGGCCTCCCTCTTCCACGACTTTGTTTGTGTTCTGATGGACAGGCCATGTGGTCCATGCCAGGGTGCTCAGGGCCAGGCCTGGGGGCGATTCCTGGGCCTGCTGCACCTCCTTCCCTCAGGCCAAGCTGGGGGCTCTGGGTTCCCAGGAGGGACACCTAGAGGACCCACCTGCCTCTGCCTTCACTCATGCCCTAACAGGCTGACGGGGCAGCTGCTGTGCCAGGCATGGGGACCCAGCGGGGGGGAGCCTTGGCGTGGGTGCTGTGCACATGTCTGCAGTGTAGACAGAGCCCCCAACAGAGCAGCAGGTGGGACAACACGGTGTGCTGGGTCTAGGAGAAGAAACTATCAAGTACCATGGGGCATGGAACCTGCGAGAAAGAGCAAGACACCTGAGATGTGGCAGAGAATTAGGAGTGAGTTAGGGGAGAGGGCAGAGACGAGCGCACCAGGCAGGGGGAACCTGGAGGTGAGGGGGAGCTGGGGAGCTGGAGGTGGGCTGCACACGGGGCAGAAAGGCCAGGAGGAGGTGCTGAGCTGCAGCCTCTCCCAAGTGACAATGGCCCTGTTAGTGTTGAGGAGACACCATCCCCTTTGCCAGGTAAACTGTCCTTCCGCCTGGGGTGCAGCGAATGGTTGGAGGAGCAAGGATGACCTCTACAGGAGTCAGGGAGATCCTGGGGCCATATAAGCTTGAACCAGAGAAGGACAGTGGGGAAGGGGACACGCAGCAGAGCTGAGATCCAGTTAGCTTGGGTGACACTGTGGATGTAGGGAGAAAGCGAGAGTGAGAAAACGGGGAGCACATGGCGGGCTCCTTGCCAGGTAAGAGGGTGGATGGGTGGTCCTGTGGCTGACGTGGAGGGATCCAGATGGAGTTTGGGTTGGGGGTTGGAGGATGAGGAGTTCATTACTGTATTGCAGTTGATTTTGAAATGTCTCTGGGATTTCTAAGTAGACAAGAGGCTGTCTTTGTCTATGAGAAAATACGTTTTCCTTCAGAGCATTTCAACGCCAGATAGAAATTATTTTAGTGTATTTGCTCTTTTACATCAGCTAGGCACTCAAGTACTTCTGTAGGGTGGTTGTGAGATGATTTATAGTTTTATTATGACATAGAATGGGGCAATGCTTTTATTTTCAGTATAAAGGCAATTCGTTGGACTGCCTGCAACCAGCATGTCCAAGAGATATAGACAAATGGTCATCTAAAGGCCTGGGGATTTTTTATCTTCATGACAATTTGAAAGCATTTTCTAACCCACACTCCTTTGTCTACCAAGAAAAGTCAGTTGACGAAAAGAGAGCTTGTCAAGTCTGTGTATGATCTAAAAGAGAAGAAAAGATGTTTCCATTCCAGCACAAGAACAGTCATTCTAAAAGAGACAAGTATATTGGGAGGAGTCAATGGTGTTTTCTTTGTCCTGAGTCTGTGTCTTACAGGGATCACGTGCTAGTGTTTCGTTTCCTGTTGGAGGCAGCGTAAAGGGGAACCAGAAAAGTGACTGAGAAGGGGGCCTTGGGCAATGGGGAAAGGATATCGAGTTCTTTGTATTTCAGCTTCACATTAAGGAACCTCTGGAAAATACACAGCACCCTCAGACTTAAAACAATATCTCTGTAATATAAAAACCATTTCTTTGAAGTATTGCTGAGGGCCCTTGGGAATAAAAAATAGCAAGCCTGTTTCCATAAACTTTATTGCCTCTTACAACTGTGCTTTCTAGGTAAGGAAAGGTTTTGAGTTTAGTTTTTCCTGCAGAATGGAAAGAAAGGCGGGGGGGGCGGGGGAGGTGCACCAGAGGGATAGCCAGCCTAGCATCCTCCTAATCTTCTGATATTTTATAATGAAAGAAAGATGGTCTCTAGGAAGAAATGGAGGCTCTGGTGATGATTGTGAGTATCCTGACGAATTCACAGACCTCTCTGCAGCCTTCCTACAGTTCTTCTACATAGAAAAGGCCAGAAAACTTAGAAATTTACCTTGAATCGTTCTTATCCAGTGAGATTAGGTTCCATGTAGCAGCTGGCACGAGAGAGATGTTTGTGAAATACCCATTGATAGGGAAAAGTGACCACTGGCCAGTGAGGGTTGGAATGCAGACTTTTAATCTGCTAAAGAAATGCCTACATTGAAGAGGTCCATGTGGCTTTGAAAAGCACAGAAAGGACCCAAGATTTTTTCAGTTACTTTATTCCTATCAAACACCAGCCAATAATAGAGCTTGGAGAAGAGTCTCTACAAATGTAATTGCTATGCAAGAGTAAAAACTATTTATCTGCCATCAAGAAATCCCGGCATATTCTGTAATAGAAACAGGCAGAACTAATCACGAATGCCTGTCAGTGCCTTTTAGCATGGGAGGGGGTAGTGGAGGCTGCCTGGCGGCTGAATCTGGAACCTTCTCAACGATGACTGCCATGGGATTAAGAGGAGGGAACAAAAACGACAGCCTTGGCATGGCAAAGGACAAATTGCAGCTTTAATCATACCATTGAAGATTCTCCACCTGTAATATAGCTCAACTAGCTCTTGCTGTCCTCTCCATCACCCAGGGTTCTGACATCAGAAACTCTGAGTGAGAAGCCATTTTATTAGGTCAATGTGACAAAAAAAACAAAGACCGTATTAAATATCGGGCAGCAAGAGTAGAAAGATGCAAGAAAGCATAACTCAAGTCTTATGACCTCAAGGACCTAACCATTTAGTTAGAAAGATGAGGCATAAGCACACACAGTTTACCAGCAATATGAGACAGTTGTGTCTGAAATGTAACAAACATGGAGATTATATTAGAAATAGTTCTTTCTGCCTAAGAAAGAATACCATCCAGTATATTTTGGGAAAGAATAGTTTAAATTGCAGCAGTTCTAGAAAATCCAGATCAAATGATTATGTGTATTTTATCTCTAAATGGCATTGTATGCACTCTCTAAATATGTACAATAAAATAACAAAGGTTAAAATCAATATAACAGAGAGATTCTGTGTTGGAGGCCAAGTTCCAGATGGGCTTCTTTTAGTACTTTAATTGATGTGGTAAATCTGGCCTTCGTGTGTCTGTCTTATGTCTTCTTTGAGCCTGGCTTCATTTCCTAGCTGTTAAGACAAATGCCATACAATGGATTGGTTTAACAAGAATTTATTGCCTCATGGTTTCAGAGGCTGGGAGGTTGGCAATAAGTCCATTGCTTATAAGGACTTCAGCCAACTTGGATTAAGGCCCACCCTCATACAGTTTGAGTACACATAAACTAATTAAATCTTAATTTGTTTACAAATGGGTTTACATCCACAGGAGAGGGGATGAGACATGAATATGCCTATTTTTTTTTCATATAAAAAACTTTATTTTTAAAGAAGTTTTAGATGATAGAAAAGTTACATCAGAAGTATAGGGAATTCCCATATACACTCCTCCTTCCCTCTCCCACATTTTCCCCTATTAATAGCATCTTACATTAGTGTGGTACATTTGTTACAACAGTTGATGAACAAATATTGAAGCGTTGCTACTAACCAAGGTCTATAGTTTACACTATGGTTTACACTTTGCACAATACAATTTTATAGGTATTGACAAAATGTTTATTTTGTGGGGGACATGATTCAGTCCCCAATAGAGCAACACAGAGAAGGAGAATCACAACATATAATGTAATTCTGGAATTTCACTGTTTAATATGGCCCAAGATTTATGGCTGTGACTGTGCTTACATTGTGGAGATCTTCATTAAATTAAATCTATAATAATTTATAAATTCATCACCCAGTCTTCGTAGAAATGCTATGATTTGGGGCACTGAAGCTCACAGGTACTGAATGTTTTCCTTTTTAGCTTTGAGTTTTAAAAAGTGACTGTGACACTTGGGTACACAAAGATGGAGAATGACTTTCAGTGTGTATCCCCTTACGTAAAGGAAACCCTGGAGATAACTGGAGGAGGAGTATACTCCTGTATTTCCATTAACTTTGTGGCATACAGACTTCATTGAGAAGGAAGGGGTTGCTGCACCCAGTTTGTCTGTCTGTGACCTTTACTCAAGGGCCCTCTTTCAGAAAGAGAGGCAGTCTTTACGTTTCCTTTGCTCTTGTAGCTACATCAGCAGAACCAGACCCCCAAAATGGTAACATTAGATTTGTCTCAGGATATGTCAGTTATCCATTGCTGTGTTACAAACTACTCCAAAATGTAGTGGCTTAATGGAGTAACCTTTCTGTTTAGGTGGGTTGGCAGTTTGGGCTGGGCTCCGCTGGATGGTTCTTCTCTCGGCTGGGCTCATTCATGCATTTGTGATCAGCAGCTGGTCAGCAAGGCAGCTATCCTTCTGGAGCTGACCAGCTGTGGGCTGGGGAAATTAGGAAGACCAGGCCAGGTCCTCTTGTCATTCAGCAGGCAAGCCTGGGCTTGTTCACACAATAGCTCAGCTGAGCTCAGAGAGAGAGAGCAGAAATGCACATGACTTGGTACCATCACAGAGTTATTTCTACCATATTTTATAGGTCAGTGCAAGGTACGAAGCCACTCATGATCAAGGGGTGAAGAAAAATACTCCAGCTCTTGTTGGAAGGAGCTGCAAAGTTCACTGGAGAGCATATGGAGCTTCGTCTTGCCTGGGAGCCCTAGGTAGACTTTGTAGAGCATGCTCCAGAGTGAGCATATCTACATAACATTTCTCTGGTCAAGGGCTTCTCCTGGGGTTGACATTCCCAGCATTCTCTGTGCTGTTTGCTGCCCCAAAGAAGACCTCTGGTGAACAGTACAGTACAGGTGTTTGCATTAAGACACCTCTTGGTTGGATCTGGAATGTGGATGCCTAAAAGCCCTAAGTGACTTGTCTGAGGCCACCCATCCAGGAGCTGAGTCAGAGTGAAGTTGAAATCCTAGTTCTCTCTTACTAAGTCCCACTACAGTGCATGCAGTACCCAAAAGGAAGCTGTAGGAGGGAAAAGTGTTCTGGAGAAAGGGGCAATGAGCTTGGAGAGGCTGAAGAGCCCTGCAAATGGAATAACTAGACCTTGAGGTAACGCAGAGGGACACATAAGAGGAGGAGAGGAGGAAGCGGTGCTAAACGATTTACTGTTCAGGTCCAAGGCAATGAGGATGTACCCTTCCTCAGGGCATGTAAGACTTGATGATGAAAGTAAACTCACTCCTAAAAGTGATTGAATATTTAAGCAGACCACCTGCTACCTTTTCAGAGGGTTTGTCTGCAATGGATAATTGTTCTCCTCACCCAAATAATGTTTTCTTCATGTGAGTTTGCACCCTGAAATTCAAAGGTCCACGTTTGGGATGAATGGTGATGGGGCCTAAGGATTAAGGGAAGAAAGGCTGTTTAAATAAGAAATGTATTCACTCACTTATATTTGTTCACACATTTATTTGTAATGGATTTGGAACTCAAAGTCAACATTTTAAATTAAAAACACCACCACCACCACCAGATCTCAATGCAGGTGTTATAAATTTGGATGCTTAAAGTTGTTTCTGCTCTTCTGGATAAAAATATGATCTTGAAAAACTAAATATTTTAAGTATATTGCTGCTAATGCTCAAACCTATGTTGACCGTCATCGCCAAAGGCCTTTACCATTCATTGTCAAGGACTCTTGTAATAAATTTTCTTGCCTCCTATAAATGGGGTGCTTTTCTCTAATTAAAAAAAATTATGCTTAATGATAATAAGTATTATCTGTACAATAAAAGCATCATAATCTAATGAACTGATCTATTCCGATTTTTAAGTGTTACTGCACATCCACACACACTATCTGCCATTTATCTAATGGTAGTAGATGTTAAACCTTAATGCTAGATCAAGTATTTATATGTGTGCATAAGCACTTAAACTTGTATGTAATATAGTTACAAATGTCAAACATTTTCCATTATTAAAACTTTGAAAGAATATGTAGTGTTTTAAATTCCTTTGTTAAATTTAGAAACCAAAGCAAACAACAACCTTCCACATACTTCAGATGCTTATTAAGTTACTTCTGTGCATTGTAGATGTTTATTTAGTGAACTGGGTGAAAAAGCTTAGAAAGAAACAGATGGACAATTAAAGGATGAAAGGGAACTCTTATGCAGCATTCTCCCATCCCAAACTTTTGGAATATCACTTTTCTTTTCCAAATTTCATGTTTTTATATGAGAATATTTGGAAAATGCTAGATAAAAAATTTTTAAGTTTAATTTTGATACATTTGTACATGAAAATTCTAACTTTAAGTTTTTCATGGACCAAAAATGCCACTTAGAAGTCCCCCCCTCGCCCAAGGTATATATGCTGGTGTTTTATAAACCAAATAAACCAAATTATTTTCAAGTGATCAGACTTTCAAATTCATTCAAGAAGTTCTTCAAACACTAGTCCTTGATTAATTAGAAACAATGCATTTTTGAAAGTTATAAGGTATTTGGGTGGCTACAAGTGTTAACTCAGCAAATTCAGAGGTATAAATTTACTTCTCCAAGGTCAACAAATTCAATACATATAAAATCGTCATTGGAGTCTTACTCTCTTGATTTCTGGTCAAGAGTTCCTTACACTATTTTAATTTTTAATTTTAATTTTAAAGAAGCTTTAGATTACATAAATGTTACATAAAAAATATAGGGTATTCCTGTATGCCCCATCCTTTCTGCCTCCCATACTTTCCCACATGAACATCTTTCATTAGTATGGTACATTTGTTACAATTGATAAACACATATTGAAGTATTACCATTAACTGTGGACTATAGTTTACATTATAGTTTATACCCTGTCCCAAACAATTTTGTAGGCTATGACAAAATATACAATGGCTTGTATCTGCCGGTGCAATATCATGCAGGACAATTCCAATGTCCTAAAAATGCCCCCATATTACACCTATTCTTCCCTCTCCCATCCCTCAGAAACTCTGGTGGCCACTGCCTTTATATCAATGATACAAGTTCTTCCATTGCCAGATTAACAATGAGTCTATAATAGAATAATAATGTCTATTTTAGTCCACATCTTGCACTGCATTTAAACACTTTACTCGCCTCCAGTGTTCATTGTTCTAGAACATTATTATGCTCTTGGTGATTTGTCCCTTCATGCTTACGTGACAATTATAGTTTACTCCTCCCAGCCCTGAGTGTTGCCAGGCTACCCTGACTCTACAGAGTTGAGAATGGAGACGGGAAAGAGGAAACCATTTTTCTAATACCATATTTGGGCACCTGATTCCCGCAAACCCATGACCAAACCTCCCTTTACATACAGAGAGTTGATACCTTCCTTAAAATGAAATTTGTTTTGCTCATGTCCATAGACACCTGCTGGCCACTTTTGTTTTATTGTCAAGGATATGTGCACTTTTGTTCTGCCTCTTTCCCAGAAGGTGCTTTTCATGCACCAGCAGGGGCTCCAGCGAACTCCAGCTTGAAAGAAGCCCACCACGGTGAAGTCTCCACTTCACTTTTAAAATTGAGGAATGGAAGCCCAAGGAGATAATGTGACTCAGATTTAATTATCAATATTTATTATTTTAAAAGGGGAAAAATCAAATTAATGATGACTTTTACGAATGCATTGCCTTTTCATTAAATACAATTTGTAGTATGTGAACTTGGTGATCATGACTTCCCTGTTGTGCAAATGAACTATAATCAAGTGGAACAAATTGCATTGCTATTATCCCTTTTTCTTGATTTGAGTTAGCAAATGATAACTGAGCTGAAATGAGTGTTGTCTGCATGGCTCTTCAAAGAACAGCATGCCATTCTGCTCTTTGACATGGTACCTGCATTCTCTCTGATGTCTAGTTTTGCCCTGGCTTTCATCAAGAGTTCTATCTCCACCTTCAGTTCAATATAACACATACCAATGGAAAACATGTGCTGAGTTTTGCTCTCGAGCAGTTTTCAACCCTTGCACTTTGGACCCATTGGATCAGATAATCCTTTGCTCTGGGTGATCTGTGTTGCACATTGTAAGAGTTTTAGCAGTGTCCCTAGCCTCTACCCACTAGATTCTAGTGTCACCTTCACCCATCATTTGTGACAATCAAAAATGTCTCCAGATATTACCAGATATCTTCTGGGATACAAAATCTTCCTTGGTGGAGAGCCACTGTTCTAGACACAGTAGTTATAATAGTATTATTGCAAAATGAGAGAGGAGAGAGAGAATACTGTAGACACTTGTAATCATATTTTAGAAATTTGATTATCTGTGATTCTTTATATACACACTATATATATTTTTATCCCTCCTCTAAGTTGGCATTTTTATTTCCCTCAAGAACCCATGAAACTATGAACATGTTTAATGCATTTAAATTGTTGGTGGCAGTCTTGGATTTTAAAACACATTCATGGGAAACGTGTTTTTCTGGAATGTAGTGACATTGCATCTAATCCACTCCTCTTGTTTAACTTGTTATAATTATTATAAAGGAGAATCATTTTCTCTTAAAGGAGGGCATTTAAAGAAAGGTAGATGTACTGAAAGGTGCACCTCCTGAATACAAGCATTCAATTGTACCATTGAGATTCAACTTGACGTTTGTAGGTTTGTGATTCCCAACATTTATTCAAGGAGGAATTTTCCCCACTTTGCAAGTTAATGCACTTCACACATAGTATAGGAAAAGTGAATAAGGTGTCTTAGGACACCTATTGGTGCAGAATAGTTAGATGTCTTCTAATCAACTTAAGATCTGAAATAATTACCGATGATAGACGGGCTACAAATTTTGTAGTCTAGAATGATACAAGGATACGAGTCATGTATTTTGTGATCTGATTTGGGTTACCAGGTATTTCAAAGTTGCCTTCTTTTTATGTGCAAATATTAAATAAAAAGAAAACAGAGGACTACCTGGGCATTTTCTTAATTAACTATGATGCATGGATTTTCTTCCTAAAATTCGGTCAAGTATAATTTCATGGAGGTGGTGAATATATGCAGATAAGGGTGAAAACTTGTTGAAGATATGGGCAAGATGGTAGCAGGGCTCTGTGACTGGAAGCACATGTCAAGTGATGGCAGAGCTTGTGCTGCATCAAAATAGCACCAACCTGTCCCAGTCCATTTGTGGATTATGGCAGAATATATAATATTCTGCATCTGTTCCTGCAAATATCACTCAGGACAACTCCAAGTCCCAAAAATGCCCCATAACACACCTCTATTTCCCTGTCCCTGCCTTCTGCAACTCTCACAGCCACTGTCTCCACATCAATGATATTATTTCTTCCACTGCTAGAGTCACAATAATTCAATAGTAGAATACTAGTAAGTCATTCTAATTCATAATTTATTCCTCCATCCTGAGGATCCTGGGATGGCAAGGCCCTCTCCATCTCTAAATTGAGAGGGGGTTTCAATTCCACATGGCTGATGGGATGCAATTCTCCTGCTTGCAGTTGTAGACTCTCTTGGTTCCTTGGTGTGGTGGTTCACTATCCTCACCTCCATGTTAGCTGACCTGGGTAAGTCCAACAAACTGGAGAGTAGGTTTTGCAGTTCTGCTGAGGCTCACGGCCCAGCTGGCACATGGACAGTCCAGATATTCAAGTCTCCTGAGCATACACTAAACCCAACAACAACCACAGGTTGAGTAAAAGTGACAGAAGAGGCATGTGTAGAGAGGTCACATCTGAGTCCAACTCTATCACACTCAGGAGCACAAATTCCAAAGTAGGGCCAACTGGCAAGGCACTGAACTCCAGAACCATCTGTCATGACTATAGGACCTGTGTGTCTCCATAGCCCTCAGGAGCACCACTATCTGGAGTTGTATCTACTTTGGCTATCTCTGAGATCCTGCTGAGATGTACATAAGCGTGCTCCCTCTGATGACCTCCTGACTCATTTTGAAGTCTCTTAGCCATATAAACTCATTTGCCTTTACCATTTCCCCCTTTTGTGTAAGGTCTTTTGCTAGTTGCATCACCAGCTGGTGATTGGTAGTAATCCCTTGGCACCAGGGAGGCTCATCCCTGGGAGTCATGTCCCATGCTGGGGGGGAAAAAATGCATTTACATGCTGAGTTTGGCTTAGAGAGTGGTCACATGTGAGCAACATGGAGGCTCTCAGGAGGTAACTCTTAGGCACCCTGCAGCTGTAGGCCTAGTTGAAATGTCAAGCACACAGGTTCATGAGCATAGTCATCAGTATCAAGGACCCATCATTGGACCAGCCTTCTTCACTTGTCATTGCTCCTACACTTTTGGGATTGTTGCTCTCCAATTGGGGAATGCAACAGAGCTCCCCGTGATGGGAACCCAGCACTCCCTCAGTTGTCATGTGAAACTCTACCCACTATGTTAATACCCAATGAACATCTGAACATATCCATATGCCCCATATGCATGCCCTAGAGAACTCCCTCCCACCCATGCATCCCCCATCAATGACACCCCACACCAATGCTCTTCCCCTGCCATAGTAGAACCTCTCTGTGATCCAAAACTTTTTAAAAAATGAAGATTAATATGTTGCCAAATTCAATTAATAGGAAAATGAAACAGTAACAATAGGTTTAAAGATTAGAAATAAAATACCCAATAATTTAGAAAAACTAAAGTAAAAAACAAATTGGGGTATTAAGAAGTGAAAAATATCATAAGTTCTTCTTGATGTTTTGCCTTTCATCACTGTAATAGGTATGGTCCTACATGTACAGTGGCAAGGCAGTCTCTTTCATTTCTTCCTCAGTGTCTTACTTTTTATTATTATTATTATTATTATTATTATACCTTCAAAAAAGTTTTAGGTCACTGTAAAGAATATATGGGACTCCCATACCCAACATCCTCCTCCTTTTCCCCCTTCCCCAGCAATGATCTTTTTACATGTGGATATTACATTTGCCACAACTGATGTGCTAATATTGAAACATAGCTACTAACTATGGTTACATTATGATTTACATTTTATTTTATTTATTTATTTATTTTTTAAGATTTATTTATTTATTTAATTTCCCCCCCTCCCCTGGTTGTCTGTTCTTGGTGTCTATTTGCTGCGTCTTGTTTCTTTGTCCGCTTCTGTTGTTGTCAGCGGCACGGGAAGTGTGGGCGGCGCCATTCCTGGGCAGGCTGCTCTTTCTTTTCACGCTGGGCGGCTCTCCTCACGGGTGCACTCCTTGCACGTGGGGCTCCCCTACGCGGGGGACACCCTTGCGTAGCACGGCACTCCTTGCGCGCATCAGCACTGCGCATGGCCAGCTCCACAAGGGTCAAGGAGGCCCGGGGTTTGAACCGCGGACCTCCCATATGGTAGACGGACTCCCTAACCACTGGGCCAAAGTCCGTTTCCCATGATTTACATTTTAGACTGTACACTTTTATAAATTTTTGGTGAAATTTAACATGGCCTATATCCATCATTGCACAATCATGCAGAACATTGCCCCTAGTTACCCACTCTTCCATCTATTCTATTCCTCTCTCACCACCTTGGGGCCCACAGTGACACCCAAGAGAGTGTAAACTACAATGTAAACTGTAATCCATGCTGTGTAGCAGTGCTGCAAAATGTACTCATCAAATGCAATGAATGTACCACACTAATGAAAGAAGTTGTTGATGTGGGAGGAATAGGGGTTTTGGGGAGTGGAGTATATGGAAACCTCTTATATTTTTTAATGTAACATTTTATGTGATCTATGTATCTTTAAAAAAAAAGATAAAAATATATAATAAATGTATATTACTAAAATATAACAAATGTACATCACTAAATGAACACTAAATGTACATGCAAAAAAAAAGAGTGAAAGCATTTTTCAAATTATTAACTGTATGCTTTCTGGAAATGTAAGCTGTTAGCCCTTTTTAAAAGTACAGTTTCTAAAAACAAGATGATTCAATGATATCATTTTGGAGGGAATGCATTCTGTACAAAAATTTTTGGACAGGTTATTCTTTTTAATAGTTAATGAAATAAGGTTAATGACACTAACTGGGAAAATAAAGGTATAAAAGCCCCTAAGAAAAAAAATAGCACCAACCATGGTGCACCTCAGGACTGTGGGCTCTCCTGCCAGTGGGCAGAACACAGGATGGAGTCCTGATATGCTAAGGGATTCTCTTGAATGGACACATTTCCTGTGGAATCAGGATGCCCATTAGCCTTTGTTGTGTTCAGTAATACCCATTTTCAAGGCCCTGCCTCCCCTCCTGTATCACTGGACTCTCTGGCCATGCCCCTCCTCTGCATCAGATACCAGGATCCCAGTGACCGAGGCTTGGCCAGGTCCTGGAGGTGGCCAGTGTGCGTGAGGCCAGCAGGCTGGCTGTCACAGCTGAGACTGACTCTCAGAGCCCCAGGCAAGTTCAAACTGGAAATTCAGAAAGAGAGTGGCGGGGAGTGGATGTAGCTCAAGCAGCTGAGGACCCGCCTCCCACATGGGAGGTCCCAGGTCCGGTTCCTGTTGCCTCCTAAAGAAGACAAACAAACAACGAGCTGACGTTGAGCAACAACAATGAGCAAGACAATGTGCAAAAATAAACAAATGAGCAGGGAGCAGATGTGGATCAAGCAGTTGAGCACATGCTTCCCACATGGGAGGTCCCACGTTTGGTTCCCGGTGCCTTCTAAAAGAAAAAACACAATGAGCAAAAACAATGAGCCCACACGAGCACAAACAACAAGCAAAAACACCCAAATACACCGAGCAAACAGCCGAGGAAGCCATCCTGGGGAGGCGGGGGACAGTACTTAAAAAAAAGAGAGTGTGGCGGCCAGGCCCAGAACAGCTGCAGCTACAAATGCCCGGAGACCGGACCACGGAAGGCAGGATCATGGCTCGTGGATAACACGTCTCGGCCCTTCCTCCCGAAGTCCCAGGAGCTCATCCACAGCCCAGCCATGGGGCTCATGGCCTTGTGGGGGGCAAACACCACAAGACGTGCATCCTGGAGGGGAACAGAAAAGGGAGAACAGGGAGGGCCTGGAGACCACCGAAGACAGGGAGGTCCTGGCGACATTCGGCAGCTGTCCTGCCCACACTGGTTTGGGATTCCAGAACAGATGAGGAAGGAGAACCTGGAATGGCCGTACTCTCTAAGGATAGGGGGAAAGGGAGATTTCGGTTCTACACTCATTCATCCACGTGAACCTGGCTTAATTCTGAATCTGAAGAAGGGAATCCCTCCCTGCTCGCTTTTCCGCCCTGAAATGCACGGGCACGTCTTTGCTTTCTGACCCCTGCCTGGTCGCAGAGAGAGATGGATTCTGACAGGACCGGGGAGAGTTGTTCTGTTTCCATGGCAACGTCACTTCGCATCCTGCAGGTATGTGGGCTGCCACTTAGGCCACTGACTAAATGAAGGCTCCTGAAGGTTGTGTTGCAGCGCCTGGCCAAAAATAACTTGGCATGGCACGGTTCCTCCCAGCCCCGTGGAGGGAGGCATTAAACTGACTGGCAAGCCAGCTGTCAGCCCGGCTCCCGTCTTCCTGCTAAAGAGGAGCAAGCAGGAAGCGCCAGGCTGGGGGCAGGGGCGCCAGCCAGCGCCGCTACATTGTTTCCATGGTCTGAGGAGTAACACATTTCCTCCGCTGAATGGAACATGAAATATATGCTAACTTGTTCACCCCGGGGGCTCCAGATAATTTGTATTTCAGCAGAAGTATTATAATTACATAGTTTAGAGCTAGAATTAATTAGCATTTGGGGAAGTAGTGATAAAACCAAGCAGTTATTAAAAAATTAATTCGAATCGAAGTCAGTTTGGAAAGACTTGGTTTTCTTCAGAAAGATTTTCTTTTGGGGGTCAGCTTGGGGAGGGAGGGGGAATGAAAGGATGATGCCATTAAATGGTCCCATCAGCGATCGAAATTGGTTGTCGTTATCAGCCTAAATTGGTAGGCATTGGGTATTGCCACATGTTGTTAAAATTCAAATTTATGGCACAAGTGCTGAATATGTTTCAAAATGAATCAGGAGTTCGGTTCATGTTTGAGGGGTTTGAGGGAGGAAAATAATGTTCAGTATATTTCTTTAAAAACATTGTATTCCAAAATGCGTGGGTTATATCAATCTAGTTGGTATTAAGTATAGTTGAGAATTCCTTCATATATTATATTACATGAAAGATATGTAACAGGATGGATATTGATTGAAGAATAATTTTTCAATCAACATTTTCTATGTGTGTACTAGGTGTAAAGTTTTGTTGGGAGCTGCAAGATTCCTGGGAATAAGAAAGGCACAATTTGCCCTTGTGAAGCTTTTAATATGTTTTGTTCCTTGAAGCAAGGAGTTAAAAACTAAATTGAAAAAAAACCCAAACCTTAGTAATTAAGGAAAAGTCTTTTTACCTTTCATTGGTATTCTATGAAAGTGGCTTTAAGACCTTGAAATCAAGGACATTCACAGTTAAATCTTAATTTTCTAAATTTGATAATTGTTCTGTGGTTCTATAAAAAACTGTCTTTGGGACATACTGAAAAAGAAAAACGAAATTGGAGGAATCACACTACCTGACTTCAAAACATACTATAAAGCTACGGTGCTGAAAACAGCATGGTATTGGCATAAGGAGAGACACATAGACCAATGGAAT
Organism: Dasypus novemcinctus; assembly: GCF_030445035.2. Taxonomy (NCBI): domain Eukaryota; kingdom Metazoa; phylum Chordata; class Mammalia; order Cingulata; family Dasypodidae; genus Dasypus; species Dasypus novemcinctus. Next base: position 161,889,520 of record NC_080676.1, on the reverse strand, counting down.
CGAATTGAAAACTCTGATATAGAACCTCACATATACAACCACATAATATTCGATAAAGCCACCAAACCCTCTCAACTGGGAGAGAGTGGCCTATTCAACAAATGGTGTCTGGAGAACTGGATAGCCATATGTAGAAGAATGAAAGAGGATTACCATCTCACACCTTATACAAAGATCAACTCAAGATGGATCAAAGACCTAAATATAAGAGCCAAGACCATAAAAACCTTAGAAAGCAGTGTAGGGAAACATCTACAGGACCTTGTAATAGGAAATGGATTTATGAATATCTCACCAAAAGCACGAGCAGCAAAAGAACTAATAGATAAATGGAACTTCCTCAAAATTAAAGCCTTCTGCACCTCAAAGGAGTTTGTCAAGAAAGTAAAAAGGGAGCCCACACAGTGGGAGAAAATATTTGGCAATCATATATCTGATAAGAAACTTATAACTTGCATATATAAAGAACTCCTATATCTTGAAAATAAAAAGATAAACAACCCATTTAAAAAATGGGAAAAAGACTTAAACAGACACTTCTCCGAAGAAGAAATACAAATGGCAAGAAAGCACATGAAAAAATGTTCCAAATCTCTAGCTATCAGGGAAATGCAAATCAAAACTACAATGAGATACCATCTTACACCCATAAGATTGGCAGCTATGAAAAAAACAGAAGAATACAAGTGCTGGAGAGGATGTGAAGGAAGGGGAACACTCATCCACTGCTGGTGGGAATGCAGAAGGATCCAACCATTCTGGAGGACAGTATGGCGGTTTCTCAAAAAACTAGCCATAGATTTGCCATATGACCCAGCAATACCACTGCTGGGTATATACCCAGCAGAAATGAAAACAAGGACACCAACCGATATATGTACACCAATGTTCATAGCAGCATTGTTCACTATTGCCAAAAGTTGGAATCAACCCAAATGCCCATCAACAGATGAGTGGATCAATAAAATGTGGTATATACACACAATGGAATACTACTCGGCTGTAAGAACAAACACACTACAAACACATGTGATAACATGGATGAATCTTGAGAACCTTATGTTGAGTGAAGCAACCCAGACATTGAAGGACAAATACTACATGACCTCAATGATATGAAATAAACAAGCTGCCCTAGATAGCAAGAGACTGAACGATAGGCTTACAGGAAATCAGAGGGTGGAGGAAGGATATGAGCCGATGTCTGCAGGGGTGGAATTTAAGACGAGATGGTGGTAAGTATGAACACAAAGAAGAGATAAAAGGGGGGCAAGGGGTTGCCTTTGGTTGGGGCTTTACGGGTTTGAGGGTGGCTAGGGAGGGACGGATGGGTAACGTTGCCCAAAAGTGGGGGGAGGGAGGGGTAGCATACGAACACAGGAGAGGGTCAGGTGTTGGTGGAGAGTAAAATGCCGAGAAAATCATATCAAAATATAATAAAGAGGGTTACCTGTTTAGAATGCTCGGAGGGGAGGGTCTGATGCAGGACGGGCTCCTGGGGAATGTCTAAATGCTCATTCTGCCAGAGTGGGTGACACCATGGGGTAGAAACCCAAGTAGTGAGAGTGGGGGTGGACCCACATCCTGGGGAGGACTAATGCCATCAAATAGAGGGAACTGTATCCCTCGAGAGAAAGGGTGGCTCCCAGGGCATTGGGGCAGTTGAGCAAGTTAGGCCCTGAACACTATTCCATCTATCTCTGGAAGTGGCTCCTCAGGAAACGGAGGTTGGCTGTCACTGTGGGCACCAAGGTGGAAGGGAAAATGGACGTTAAATGTGTGGAACCAAAGTAAATGGGGGGTAAGAGAGGAGTTTCTTGAGAGCACACAAGGATGGATATAAAACATGTAATATTACACCATAACATATAGGAGATGACAGACTGATAATGTAAACCATAATGTAAAACATAGGATAACTAAAAATGTAAAGAACTGTGTATCCTAAAGTATGCACCATAATGTAAGTACAGATGTCACCTTGTTAGAAAGCTAATGTCTCAGACTCTGTACATCACTTTAAGTAAATATGATATGAATAGGGCATAAGAGTATCACTGTGGAAGGGAAAAGGTTTTCTGGTGGATGTGTGGGAGTGCTGTATATTATATATATACATTGCTGTGGTCTAGAACTCCTGTGAAGAAAAGCTGAATAATTAGGGGGGGGGAAAAAAAAAAAGAAAAAGATAGGATGTGGAATTTTTTCTAGTCAACATTCTTTATCTAAGTTCTTTATCTAACTTTATCCAAGTTCTTTATCTATCCTTTAAACCCATCGCTATATGCCATTCCCTAGTAAGGGACCATGACATTATATTGGGCTTCAAATTTCGGGGAGTTCTGGATCACAGAGTGTTTCAACAATGGCAATGGAGGGATACTGGTATGGGATACCAATGACAGGTGATATATGGCTGACAGGGAGCTGTACAGAACATATGTCCAGGGTGCATGGTAATGTTTGGATATACTCATAGTGGCAACAATTAAAAACCACAGCAGGGGGGGTACTGGGTTCCTGGCCAGTGGTGCTCTGTCGTGGTCCCTAGGGGAGCAGCGACAGTCTCCCAGGTACAGTGGCGGGGACCGGGAGGGAGTGAGGGTTCAACAGTGAGCCCCTGATGCTAATGACTATGCTTGTGAGCTGATAAACCTAAAATAAGAACAAGGCCTAGAGCAACATTGTGCCTGGGAATTTCCTCCTGTCAGCCTTCATGTTACTCAAATGTGGCCAGTCTCGAAGCCAAACTCAGCATGTAAATGCAATGCCTTCCCCCCAGCGTGGGACATGACACCCGGGGATGAGCCTCCCTGGCAACGAGGGACCACTATCAACTACCAACTGATGATGCAACTGGAAAATGACCTTATATGGAAGGTTCAATGCGGATCAGCAGAATATCCATGTCTACATAAAATACCATGACTTTAAAATGCTGTTTGACCTAAAGTAAGGGGGAAATGGAAAGGAGAAATGAGTTTATATGGCTACGAGTTTCTAAAAAAGAGTCTGGAGGCTGGCAGAAGGATTGCCCTCATGCACAACTGAGCAGAGTCAGAGAGACAGATAAAGCAGATACAACCCCCAGATATTGGTTCCTTTGAGGGCTAAAGAGACCCATGGGAGTTATGGTCATGGCCGATGGGGTTAACTACCAGGGCAGATGGCCCCTCTCTGGAAATGGTGTTTATGTGTGATGAATCTGGACTCAGATGGGATCTCCCTTCATAAGACTTTCATGCTAATGTGCTGGAGGTGCAGTTAATGTTGGGGTTTAAGATATATTTAGGGGATTTGAATCTCTGGACTGACAATGTGATAGCCAGGTCCTGAGCCTCAACAGACTCCAGCACCTACAATCTGATCTATTGGACTTACCACACTCAGCTACGATGGAGTTGAAGAAGGACAACCACCACACCATGGAGCCTAGAGTGATTACAACTGAAAATGGGAGGATTGCATCCAGCATCCATGTGGAATCTGAGCCTCCTCTTGACATAGAGGTGCAATGGACACAACCAATCCAATGTCCACATAGAAGAGGTGGCATTGGATTGGGAAAAGTGGACATGGTGGCTGATGGGTATGGGGAAAGGCAGGAAGAGATGAGAGGTGGAGGCGTCTTTGGGACATGGAGCTGCCCTGGATGGTGCTTCAGAGGTAATCACCGGACATTGTAAATCCTCACAGGGCCCACTGGATGGAATGGAGGAGAGTATGGGCCATGATGTGAACCATTGTCTATGAGGTGCAGAGGTGCCCAAAGATGTACTTACCAAATCCAATGGATGTGTCATGATGATGGGAACGAGTGTTGTTGGGGGGGGGGGGAGGGGGTAGGGGGGTGGGGTTGAATGGGACCTCACATATATATTTTTAATGTAATATTATTACAAAGTCAATAAAAAAAAAAAAAGGGCAAAAAAAAAAAAAAAAAAACTGTCTTTGGGAGAAGCGGTTGTGGCTCAATCAGGTGGGCTCCCGTCCACCATATAGGAGGCCCTGGGTTCACGTCCAGGCGTGAGGCTCGCCTGCACGCCTCGGAGAGCTGACTCAGCACGGTGACGCAACGAAAAGGGAGACAAGTGAAAACACAGAAGAGGGCGCAGCAAATGGACACAGGGAGCAGACAACAAGCAAACTACAAGGGGGAGGGGAATAAGTAAAAATAAATACAGACACACAGAAGAACGTACAGCAAGCGGACACAGAGAGCACACAGCAAGCAAGCCACAAGGGGGGAGGGGAATTTAAAACAACAAAAAATTGTCTTTGTCCTTAGATGATGCGTGCTGAAGTTTTTTGGGGAGAGGGATATGGGGTCTCTAAATTACTCTTCAGTTGTTCAACAGCAGCAGCAATAACGATGATGATTGTTATTACTAGAGGGAGAAAAAGAAATTGATAAAAGAAGATGTGGCAAAGTTACATCAAATGATGAGAGCAGTGAAAGGTGTGCGGAGCTCACTGTACTATTCTTGTAATCATTTCTTGGTTTGGGCTTTGTTTTCAAAATAATAAAATTAATGCATTATAAGATAATTTTCAAATGTTCAGAAACAAAGTAAGGAACTAATGCTTTTGGCAAGCGGACGTAGCTCAACTGATAGAGCATCCGTCTACCATATAGAGGGTCCAGGTTTCGATCCCCAGGGCCTCCTGCCTATGTGGTGAGCTGGCCCATGCACAGTGCTGCGCGCTAGGAGTGCCGTGCCACGCAGGGGCGTCCCTGCATAGGGGTGCCCAACACGCAAGGAGTGCGTTTACATTGTAGTTTACACTCTCCCCCAGTGCATTCAGTGGGTTATGGTAGGATATATAAAGTCCATCATCTGTCCCTGCAATATAATTTAGGACAAGGAATTCAGCACTCCCTCAGTTATCATTTGCAACTGTAACTACTATGAAAATACCCAATATTTATCCGAACAATTTTATGTACCGTATATACATGCCCAGGAGAACCCCCTCCCAACCATGTGTCCCCATCAGTAACACCCCACGCCAGCGTTCCTCCCCTGCCATAGGTGAACCCCTCCGTGGTCCAAAACTTCTTCAAAAATGAAGCCTAATATATTGCTAAATTCAATTAATAGGAAAATGAAATAGTAGTGATAGGTTTAAAGGTTAGAAACAGAATACATACTAATTTAGAAAAACTAAAATAAAGTAAAAATAAATTGGAGTATTAAAAAATGAAAAATATCATAAAACTTTGTTTTTGATGTTTTTCCTCTCATCACTGTAATAGGTGCTGCCCTGTACGTGCCGTGGAAAGGTGATTTCTTTTATTTCTACCTCAGTATCTACATCCTTTTTTTTTTTCTTCTAATTTTTATTTTGTCTTCAAAAACGTTTTAGATCACAGTATAGTCACATAGAGAATATAGGGGACTCCCATATATCCAGCATCATCACGGTAAAAAGATCCCAGATGCAGGTTTAATTTAACTCAAAGTGAAAATATGTCATCAAAGTAGTCTAAGATTTAAACGTGCAGACCAAAGTCATTTTGAAAGAAATACTGGCAAATGCTACATTTCTGAAGTAAGAGTTTGGTCCCCTCATCTGAAGAATTTGGTAAAAATGGGAGTGGGATCTGAATGTGTGAAAATTGCCTCCTGTCTGAAGGACAGAGTTATCACAGCTTCCTCACAGTATGAAATTGCAACATGTCCTCACGGAAAAGAGTTCTGTATCTTTTTTCCCTGAATTGTTCACTTTTGGAAGTCCACACCTGCCTAGTGAGGCTTGAGTTACACAGGGAAGGACAGAGCTTGCATTGGGCCCGCGGTTTCCCCCAGGGCAGTCCTGGGCAGTCAAGATTCTGAGGAAATAAAGCACTAAGCGGGATTCAAAGGGAGTATGGACAGTGGACTCGCATATATTGTTATCTAATGAGGCCTCTGAAGGGAACGAGTTGTATAAAGATGTATAAAGAGTATAGAGATGTAGAGTGGATCACCAGATCATTGGATCCCCCCCAAAAAAACATGTCCAGGTTATGATTTGAGAAGGAAGAGGAAAAGAGCATGAAATATTGTTTTCAAGAAGAAGGGGCAGCTTGAGGAATCCACCTTTATTTTTATTTTTCGATAAAGAATTGACTTCCCAGCTTTTTTTTTTTTTTTTAAAGATTTATTTATTTATTTAATTTCCCCCCCTCCCCTGGTTGTCTGTTCTTGGTGTCTATTTGCTGCGCCTTGTTTCTTTGTCCGCTTCTGTTGTCGTCAGCGGCACGGGAAGTGTGGGCGGCGCCATTCCTGGGCAGGCTGCTCTTTCTTTTCACGCTGGGCGGCTTTCCTCACGGGCGCACTCCTTGCGCGTGGGGCTCCCCCACGCGGGGGACACCCTTGCGTGGCACGGCACTCCTTGCGCGCATCAGCACTGCGCATGGCCAGCTCCACACGGGTCAAGGAGGCCCGGGGTTTGAACCGCGGACCTCCCATGTGGTAGACGGACGCCCTAACCACTGGGCCAAAGTCCGTTTCCCTGACTTCCCAGCTTTTACTATCATTTTAGACATTTCAAAACTGACAAGTTTATCGATTCTCCAGTTCTAAGGATATAACACCAAATGCAATGAATGTGCCACGATGATGAAGGAGGTTGTTGATGTGGGAGGAGTGGGGGGGGGGCTGTGGGGTATGTGGGAACCTCTTATATCGTATAATGTGACATTTTTTGTGATTTATGTGTCTTTAAAAAAAAGACAATTGAATAAAAAATAAACATAAAAAATAAATAAAACTTATAACTGAGTTATTCCAATAATCAAAAATACCTTTTGATATCTGCCACCTTTTCTTTTTGATTTATAAATAGTATGTTAGTTCCCACTAACAGTGTGACTAAAGATGTGATGTCATCATCTATTTTACTACTTGCACTATTGGTTCATTTTGTCTCTTTCTAAAGTTATGACTGAGATGTGTGCGTTTAACAAGTCAGCTTGTCCAAGAGGGTAAATGCCCACGGTTGGCAGCTTCCTTCCCTACCTTCTGTCCTTCACACCACCCTCTACACTCAGATTAAATATGCTCTCTTACTTGGGATGCTCCACTTTAGGAAATAATACAACTCTACCTTTTTTCCAAAGTTACCTGTACCGATACCTTTGGACTTTGGCCCATAAATCCGAGGGACTGGGGCTTTGGTAGAACAGCTCCATTACGGCACAGGAATGCAAGAGGGGATGACAGGGCAGAGCCAAGGGACACAGAGAAAACTGCCTTCCTGAGAGCCCAAGACGAGAACCGTAACAGCTTGAACAGTCTCCTACAGGGTGCAAATTGTAGAGAAAAATGGGCAAGGTATATTAGAAGTGCAAGATGCTAACCATAATGCTTTAATACTATGATTCAGCCACTGTGTAAAGACAACATACATGTAAATACATGGAAGCTGCGTGTATCATTAATGAGTCAATCAGATAAGTTGGATGTTTTTATGATGTAAAAGACTATTTTCTGAATTCAGACACTGGTATTTAATAATCATTGCTTTTAGTTTAACATGGAAAATAAGTTTTCAAATCAAAGTGTAACTTCTCTAAGAATATGCTTTATGTTTGAAGATAATGTTTTAGCAATAATAAGACAAAATGAATTTTTTACCTCCTTTGATTACCACTAGACCAATATTTTTAGTATTATATTTGGGGTCAATATTTTGTATGTACAATAAGGCAAAATATTTTGCTTGCCTTCTAGATGATCACTAATCTGATATTTCCCGTAGAACAGTTTTAAATATCTTCTCCCTCATATGCCTAATTACTCCAGAATTCTCTTATTCTAACTTAGAAACTGTTACTGATTCCTTGCGTTATATATCCTTGGACACTTAATTTTCTTTATAGATTTAGATTTCCTTTGGCCATATATACAAACTCGACACTTTTGTGAGCAGACATGGTGTTGAAAACTTGGAAATGGATACTAAACTTTTCCTAATCTGCTGTTTTCAGGCAGTATGCGATATTATCTACCACTTTCGTATTAGAATAAAGCAAACTCATTTGACCCACTTGTTTTTTTCTTTCCAATTAAGCAAGATGGAGCAAATAAGTGAAAAAAATAACCTTGGGTTCGATCTTTCATCTTTCCATTATGAAGATAGTGGGTCAGCAACTATCACTGGTATTTTTTCTCTGTTTATCAGGGAAGAGACATACAGTAGCAGGTTCCAGAAAATGCTGTCAACCCTTCTGACCGAGGATTTAATTACCTGGAATCTTCTTTCTTTATTGCTTGTCTCAAAACCAGATGAGATGGTGGTGTTACTGTCCCAGCGAAGGCGAGCTTGGCGGTTGAGATCAGTTGGTTAGAAGCCGTGACAGGGCTCATTTGTCTTTGCGATTAACAGAGTAGCTTATAAAACTGGTTACATATTTTTGAAATGCAAGCTTGCAGAGCATTTGTAACAAAGCTTCTTCAGTAAGCCTGTAAGGATCTCAAAAAAGAAGCACAAGTCAGTTCAGCAGTATTAATTCAATTTCCAGTTTATAGTGGTTTTATACCTTGTTCTTTTTTTGTGACTCTTTGTGTCATTTTGAGCATCTTTCAGAATGAAAAAGAGCCAAATATAGCTACTTTGCTCATTTTTTAGGCACACACTTGGATTAATAGAGTTATTGGTGAAGTGGCTACAAGTCGAGGATGCTGTTATCACCATGCGCAGAGGAACTGGAGACAAGAAACTTAGTGAGATATTAAATGAGGAGCAGTATACATCACAATCATTAAGCAACACCCCAAGTGATTTGGTATGATGAGTTTAGATCCCCAAAGAGCAATGTAATTGGCATATTTGATGCTAGAATGTTCTGATAGCTACCCCATACCTTAGCAACAGTCTGTCCTCTTAGTAACATAAGCGATACTGTAAACAGGTGGGGAAATTAAGGGATTCCAAGTGCTCATTAAGTGGAGAAAACTCATTACAGCATTTGCCATTGAGAGGTGTTCTCGGAAATTCTAAAAGGCAAAGTTTAAGGAGGCAAGTAGCTGTTTAAAAGGACTGAAAAACAGCTGAGGAATAGAATTTTTCTTAGAATTTGCCAGACTCTTTTCTCTGAATTTTATGAATGAATTATAAGAGCCCTTAGACTTCCCTATTTTAATCAACTAGTAAATAAACCACTTAAAAATACCTAGGAGAAAAATGTTAGTATGCAAGGATACCTACCTGTGTAGAAACAGCTCTACCTCTTTATTGACCTTTGCAAGATTAAAAAAAAATTCCACTTAAAGGTTCACATGCTGGATTTCTGAGCATATTTTGACCCAGCTGCCCACCTTGGGTTTGGTCTGGCTCTCCTTTGTGAGGGACAGTGGGCTAAATCTATTTCCACTTTTTCTGTCTGGGTTGTCTCAGAACTTTCTCATGACCTCCACCCACCTGTGAGATGGGTCATGAGGGGTTAGAACACAGTTGTGGCCACAAAGCCAAGTCATTAACAGGACCTTACCTTCCAGCTGGCAGAGGCCTTCGTCTTAATTTGAATTTTCTGCCCAACCTGGAGCCTGAGAACCACCTAAGCGACCCCTCCGAGGAAGGCACAGGAGCTGGTGTGATGCATCACTTGCAAGTTACCTTATTTTGAAAAGAATAGATTTTTTTTTATAATAAAAATATGCATGCTCCTCCTTGAATAACTTTAAAAATTCAGAAATTGATAGTAAGAATATAAAAAGCACTTACAGTTTCATCCCCAGAGTGAATTCTTCGGGTCTCGGTGGTGTGAAACTCCAGTGGGACTCTGCTCACGGGACACTCAGTGGGAGTGGTGCCCTCCGAATATCAGGTTCAGGGGCTGAAGCCTCCGGCCTCTTTTCCAGCATCCCTTATTCGAGCCTTTCCCCTAGCCACTCCAGTTTTCCTTTTGCTTTATACAATTGGCATCATGTTCTCCTGACGGTTGAGAACTTGATTTATTCTCTGTATCTTTATGTGATGCCCACCAGCCATAGAATTCCACAGGCAGAGTTCCCAGAGACAGTGGATGTTCTCCGAGGAAGGGCTGTGGCAGGAAGCAGGGGTCTGACTCCGAGAGGGGATGGAGAAAGGAAAGCCGCGACAGGAGCCTCGCGCCCAGCTCAGTCCCTTTTGCCTGCCGCCCACCCCTACCCCATCTTTACCTGAGTCTTGATGTCTGCCTGGCCAAGGATTCTACCTCCATCCCTGTAGGAAAATTGGTGTCGAAGGATAATCAGATCCTTTTTCTTTTTATTTCTCCTCCGTCCCCCTCCCCCTGTTCCATTAGTTTCTAGAGCTGGTCAGATGCGACAGCAATTCAGGGAGCTGTACTTCTGTCTCGTGGATTGATTCTCACACATTGTAGAGAGCGGCTAGTAAGAAGCTCTGCACCTGTTTTTGCGATATCCAATAGCATCTTTCTTTTCAAAGACTGGAAGAGAGGTTCTTCTCATCAGTGGGCAATCAGTGGCAATGACCAACTACAGGGATAATCAATGATAATTGATCCACAATGGCAAGAAATCAATATTGAATTCAGAGGTGAATTTTAGTGTGTCGATTGGGGTTCCAGGGTATAAGGGAAGATATTATCCAGATTAAAAGACAAAACAAAAAACAAAAAACAACAGACACTGATCTCTGACATTGTGTCTTGCAAATCCAGAGGAAATACCATCTTGATTAAATTCTTCCATTAAAGAGAGCAATCATCAAGACTTAAAAGACTGAGGCACCAGATCTTGTCTATTTTCATTTGAGAGTTCTTATAGCTATCTGAGGCAGGTGACAAACTAAAAATTAAAAAAAAAACATTTGGATGTGAATAGTTGAATCGACATCGACAGGTCTTTGGGAAAATTTGCATCCATATCTTGCTCATTCTGGCTATTGCCACCAGTAAGAGAAGGCATGTGTTTTGTCATCATAAATTATGCTAATAAGGTCTTCTTTGAAAATGAGTGGAGGCTGGTGACAGATGTGGCAGGAGTTTATCTTTTAAAGATATTTTTCCAGTCTGATCAGAGGCATCAATAAGATGAAGAAAAACCTGCTTTGAGGGCTTATATTAATCCTATCTTTTCCCTTAGTCTAAGCATAGCAGGCAGCAGGTGAGTACACTGCGATGGAAAGCCTGGAGCCCATGGGAGCTGAGTCGAGGGAGGGCGGCTTCAGTTTCGTTCTGCTACTCATGTGCAGCGTGGCCTTTGGCACATCTCTCACCGAGATCTGGTTTCTTCATCTGTGAAACTGGCATAATAAATCCTCTTATTTTGTAAGTTCATTATGCTGTAGGAACTAAAGAGAATATATGCAGGTGCATCTGCTGAGATGCTTCCCTAAAGGAAGCAAATGGGGAGTGCTGTCGGCCAAGCTGCCTTGAGTCAGACTTCTGAGCCGGCTGTGTGGCATGGAGCTTTGGCCATCTGATGGTGCCAGTGGAACCCTTCTCAGAAGTGTTTCTGAATGAATTCATAAAATAAAGTCCATAGTGTTATCAAATACATAAATTATCAAATATTACAATATGTGTCATGGGCATAATAATGGCCCCCAAATATGTCCGCAGCCTCATTCCCTGAGCATATGAATATGTTCTCTTACATGGCAAGGGGGAAGTGAAGTTCCAGAGAGAACTGAGGTTGCTAATCAGCTGCCTTTTACTTCGGGTGACTCTTCTGGCATATTTGGGTGGGCCTGATGCAGTCATGAGGGTTCTTAGCAGTGAAAGAGGGAGGAAGGAGAGTCAGAGTGATGCGGCTAAAGAAAAGCTCGACTGGCCATTGCTGGCTTTGGAAATGGAAGAGGTCGATAGCAGAGGGCTGGCGGCAGCCTGCAGAAGCTGGGAAAGCAAGGAAGTGGCTGTCGTCTAGAGCCCCCAAGTAAGCACAGCCTTCCTACCCCTTGATCCCAGCCTGGTGAGACCTATGTCAGACCTCCAAAAAAGGGTAAGGAAATGGCCACGCAACTTTTTAATCCACCAAGTTTGTGGTAATTTGTTATGGCAGCAATAGTATCTAGCCCAATGTAATTACTAATTTAGTAGAAAAATCATGCTATATACGTTCTTCTGGCTTAATTCTATAAAAGACTGAGAAACCATCAAAACCCTCCAAAATGCATGCATTTAAGAGCCCAAGCATAAAATCATTACAGCTAGAAGGAACCTTTGAATTATCTAATATTCATAAGATCATCTATAATCTTATAGTTGCACATTTTCCAAGAAGAAACATCAACTGGGAAACATACCAAGATCAAAGTAATGTCAATATCAAAGGTAGGCAGTTTTGCATTTCACCTCTCTAAGTATAAATAACATGGCTAACTTTAATGGTAGATGATCTCCCCCCCACTCCACCCCCCGCCCCGATTTTACTATATTCTAGTGGTTTGGTTTTACAGAAAGCCAACAAATATAATTAAAATCCAAACAAGAGATGTGTATCATCAGCAGTGTAAATCCTTTTTGGAGTCTCTTTAATTTTCAAGCAAATACATTGCTTGCTTGCTTTTTCTTTGTTAAAAATTTTTATCTTGTGTTTTCTTGTCTTCCTGAACTAGTAATCAGGAGCCTGGCTCGCCTTACCCCTGCCCTAACTCTGTGAGCAGTCTCCAGCGAGGCATAGGACATCTCTAAACTTCAGTCATCACATCAACAAAACACACAGGATGACTAATGTCTAGTTTGTGCACCTCTAGTATCCCATGATTTTATCATCTCAGGTGGAATCTGAGAGTCCATCTATGAATATTGCCATTTTGCTGATTGACAATCATTTTTATTCAGAATGCAAGTCATTGTTGACATTATGATTAATTTTAAGGATAAGTTTCAAAGTTTTGTTGTGCAGAATCATAAAAATATAACGCAGTTGACATCTAATTGGTACGAGTTGTTGCTTTGAAATTGCAGCCTTTATTTATTGGTGGCATGTTTATTGTGAGAGAAAATGTGCTAATTGTGCTCAGAAGTGGAAATAACATTTTTGATAGTCTGCTTATTGTAAACCTCTACTTTGGGTAAAGGAAGAAAATTTCCATGAAAGATTTGCAAGTGTTGTTGGATAATCCCCATTCCTCCAGTGCTGGGAGACAGTCAAGGTAGGCTGTTTGTGAGGAGGGGGGATCAGGGGTCATTTGCACATGTGAACAGAAGTTGAAATATCTCTGGAATCATGTCATGGAACCCAAACCTGAAATTCTTCAAGACCAGGCCCTGATTATTCAGTTATGGTAAATCCCTGGACCCCTTCACCTGGAATGCAGGGAAACAGAGACAATGAAAATAAATCTGAATCTTAAGCCATAAAATAAAATGATGAGTTAACTCAGAAGGACTGGTATTTCTCCATCTCTTGCTTATCTCTTAACATTCAGCACTCCCAAAAAAGGACAGACACCTTTGATAATGCAACACTAGTAAATGTACGTCTGCTCTCCTGTGGATAGAGTGAACTTCTATTGCTTTTCTTCCTGTGTATCTTAACCTTGAACCAGCAAAGTTTCCAGGATTATATACTCGTCAGCATTGCACAGATAAGATATCAGGGTGAAATTCTTACATTATGTGGTTGGAAGTTAATTTTGGCAATGTGGAAGTCATTAATTTTGAACTTGAGGAAATCTGAATGGTAGGCACTGGAGAGGCTCATCTTGGACTTTGAACCAGGTGACCATTTCTCAGAACACCTGGTTATCTGAGTCTGAGCCAAAATTAACTTGATCCATATTATAGTCAAATTCAATTCACATATGCTTATCCACTAAGATACAGGGGATATTTTTTTAAAAGTCCAGGATGGGGCATAGAGGCAAGTCCTATATCTAATTCCAACATCTTTATAAGTCATGTTTTGGGCCTCAAGTTTTATTCACCTGCTAACTGAAGGGTTACCTTTTTCTCAGCTCTTTCCATTTGCCTTCTCCCAGCATAACATAAAACCGCAGAGGGTTTGACCTTTGCCCAAAGCAGCCCACCGTCAGCTCACACCATCTGTGAAACCTTGTGTTATGTCTTAAAAATTCAGGTGGATTCTTTACCCCAGAATATATGTGTTCAGTTTAATATGAAATTGCTTTTCATTACATAAGATTGCCACTTCAGTAGTATTGACAAAGTTCATCCATTGGATCCTTATTCCTTGATATTCCACGGCGTGGGACCTCAGTTGGAGAACCATGGGGCTATGTTGTGTAAGGTTCCTTCCAGCCCTGACACCCTAAGATCTTTGGATTGTTCACATATAGGTTATATCACAAAAGACCAAACTCTATCTCTATATATGAGTCCCCAGATAACTTTGTCCTTGTGAATGCCAAAATTTACACCCCCAGAATGAGTTAACTTAACATTGAAATAGCACACTTTGGAAATATTTCACTGGGATGAACTAAAAAGATAACGTGTCCTAAGAGAACATGCGTCTGACATGCAGTTACTGTGTAGGGCTAATTTGATCATGCCAAATTGCTTAAAGGATTCTTTCATTTTGTCTGTAAGCATTGATGGAAGATGAGGAAATGCCACAAATTGGAATTTGTAATCATATGTCATTGCCTTCTCCACTGAAGTAATTGGTGACCCTGTTACCTGAGAGCAGGACTGCCACGCACAGCCTTACAAGTGGTGTATGTGAAAAGCTTACCCCCAACCCACGTCCCTGACATGGGGGAATGCCTTTGGCCCTGCTTATACCTTGGTTAGCAACCTGGCAAGTTTCCTCATCATTAAAATTGAGAGGACAAGCCATCATGAATCTATTGAGAAGATAAATAAGATGACACAGGTGAAATCCTTTTTATAAATTCTGAGGTGCTGTAGGGATGTTAGGAATTTTTACTTAGCTCATTACTAAGTAGACCCCTGGGGCTACCAGGGGGGCTGCTCAGCCTTGCACTTGGGGCTAGTTTAAATTATGATGCATATCAGTTAGGACCATGAAATGCTGAGGACAAGAGCTCAATTAATGTAAAAATTTCATGCAGGGAAAATCAGACTAAAGAGACATAATAAGACTGAGGTATTTAGTGGCCTGTAAGTAAAGGGGTCAACAGATGGCAAATGCCAATTCCAATAAAGGGGGGTAATCTCAATTATCTTCCAAAGAAAGCAGTGTGCTCATATTGTGGAAGAAACTTCAGGGCCATTAGTGAAATCAAAGTAGGGGATATGATATATTAAGGGTCCAGCCAAATGAACAACAAAAAATTGGGTGATGTGGCTATCCATCAGCATAGTTGGAAGCCAGACTGTGATGGTGATATCACCCATGTCTGTGCTGTCAATTTTAGCTATTATTTTTATTTTAAAAGAAACGTCCTCTTGATAATGTTGGGGTGAATTCCTCAAGTAATGAAGGCCAGCTGGTGAATATAGCATTTATGTTTACACACCTTTAGAGTGAATACATGGTATGATACCACAGGGAGCTAGGTAGGACACTTCACTCATTTACTTACTTAATACCTATTTTTTGAGCACCTTCTATGTGATAGGAATTGTACTGTAGCCACTAGTTATTCAGCAGTAGGCAAAACTAAAAAAGGCAATTCCTGGTGTTATGAAGCTTGTAGTCTACAGTGAGGGAGACAGACTAACACTCTTTAAGGAGTAATGATCAATCCCAAGGAGAACAATAAAGCGGATTTGACTTCTTCCGAGCGAGATGGGAGTCAAGCTAGAGCCACAGGAAGGTAAGTGGGAGGGAAAAGACCCCATTTGTGCCCGAGCCCCACCTTAGCCCTGGCTCCCCCCTCCAGCTGGCTGTGGGGGCTACTTCTTCCCTCTCAGGGCCGCCCCTCCTAGATGAGGAGAGTAACCGTGTTGACATCAGGAGCAGAGAGAAAGGCTCTCCATGCACTAGTGTGCACCAAAGATCATCTTTCCTTCTTTAAACCCCTAGAATCCTTGGAAGCCAAAACCACACTCTGGCTTTCTCTGTAGCGGTATCTATATATTCAAGTACTTCATATCTTTAGAAACATACTGAAAATTCCTATCCAGGACTCATTCGTTTTGGTAAATTTGCATTTCCCATTTGCACACAGAAGAGATGCATGAAACATCACTGCCTTGCAACAGAATACTGGGCTTAATGTCTTTTTACAAATGTGTTCTCATGAGAAAAGAGACAACTTGCAGACTGCCTCAGTGAGATACAAACTCAGCACATTCTCATTGGAGAGCTTCTTTATACATCACAGTGTGTAAAAAACAGAGTGCCTAATTTTTAAAAAGGGAGGACCCAATAATTAAATTGGAAAGGGAATCCAAAATATGAAACTCCCAGGACTAATACTAAATATAACAATTTGGTGGAAATTTAATTTTTCCCATTCCTCTGGGACCATCATAACACCTTCAGATGAAGAAATTGCAAGATAAAACACAGGATGCCCAGTTAAATTTGAACTTCAGGTAAGCAGTAAATAATTTTTAGCAAAGTGTGTCCCATTCCCATGGAATATTTGGGATATACTTAGCCTAAAAATTATTCCTTGTTTATCTGAAATTCAAGTATAGTTGGGCCTCTTGTATTTTTACTAGCTAAATTGGGCAGTGCTGCAGAAGATACTCATGAACTTCAGCCATGCATGCAAAAGGAGAAATTTTTGCAACAGGAACAAGAGGCTGTGTGAGGTATCCCTGCCACCACCTTTATCTTTGGCCTTGCTCCCTTGAGGAAGAGCAGCTTTGTGCTGTGTAGTCCATATACACTCTTCAGCTGTGTCCACCCTGCTCTGGATGCCAGGGTTTCCTTGCCCTGGGCTCCCTGGCCATGTACCTTCCCCTGGGCTTCAGCCAATGGCAGACGCCAGCAGGAAACTGCACGAGAGGAGAAGTGCTGTCGTGGTACTTACTTTCATAACCCTGGTCCCTTCGCTGCCAGCTACCCCCCTGTGGTGTCAAATGCCACTCCTGCCCATTAACCCTTCTGACCTAGGTAACAGCTCTGAGCTGCAGCGCCCCTAGCCAGGTCCTGCACCAGCACTGCAGAATGTCCCTTTATTAGCTCCTTCTCAAATGACTGGGTTCAAGAGTGTCATCTCTTCCCTGCTGGAACCAAATACAGGAAAGTTTATAGATAGGTGTCCCAGGTTAAGGGGACAATTATGGCTATGAAAACATAAACTCCGTGGGGGAGTAAGATTCAGAGAGAAAACACCACAGCTGGCACTCACACTCTGTCATTCAAATAGTGAGGCCTCAATTATTAATCTCCTTTATAAAATGGATGTGTACTCCTGAAAGGTTCATGGGAAAATGGATAGGAAAAGGAGCCTTAATCAGCTAGAAGAAAAAAGAAAAAACTTATGCAGAAATTAGCAATTTATCACTAGATGCCTGTGTGCCCCATAAAACAAGGCCAGAAATCCTGCAATTATAGAACATATGCATCTAAGGAAGTTTCTTCTGTAAATTTAGAAATCAAAATAGTTACTAATTGATGAGGTAAAACAAAAGAAACACACACAACACTTCTCTAACATCCTTCCATGCAGTCGCTGCTCACCCCACCCCCTTGTTCAGAGGGCTGCTGGGCTAGTCTCCAAAAGAATACCCTTCGGCACTTTACCTGCAGCTCAGGAACCCAGTGACTCCTTTCAGGGCATCAGTAGGTTTTCAATATACATTTGCTAAATTTAATTTTAATTCTGCTCCTTTGTCCCAATTTTCTTAGTTATGGTTAGAAAAAAAATCTTTGTTGAAATAAAGTTAAATTCCCTGGTTATTTCTCTAAACTTTTCCAGAGAACTTGCAGGCACATTGGAGCTTGGCATATCCTACATATTAAATGACACTAAAGTGTTGCCTCTGAGAACTGGGAACTTTCATCTGGAGGTTGGCAGAAACGGGAAGGCGTTAGCCACCACCATAGTATATAGAGTGGAGTTCTAGGCTTTTTGTTTGTTTACTTTCCTCGAAATAGCTGAGCAAGGTGATAGAAGGGAGGAAGTGGACTTGGCCCAGTGGTTAGGGCGTCCATCTACCACATGGGAGGTCCGCGGTTCAAACCCCGGGGCCTCCTTGACCTGTATGGAGCTGGCCCATGCGCAGTGCTGATGCGCGCAAGGAGTGCCCTGCCATGCAGAGGTGTCCCCCGCATAGGGGAGCCCCACGCGCAATGACTGTGCCCCATAAGGAGAGCTGCCCAGTGCAAAAGAAAGTGCAGCCTGCCCAGCAATGGTGCCACACACACGGAGAGCTGACACAACAAGATAATGCAACAAAAAGATATACAGATTCCTGAGCCGCTGACAATAACAGAAGCGGACAAAGAAGACGACGCAGCAAATAGACACAGAGAACAGACAACCGGGGCGGGAGCGGGAATAAATAAATAAATCTTTTTAAAAAAAGGTAATAGAAGGGTACAAAGGAAATGAGTGAAGAGAGAGCTTTCTTCTGCTGGAACTGTCAAACTCCAATAAAAATTGTGGCTGGAATTCTTGTGTTATTGAACTAGAACTTCTCAGCAGGTGTTTACATTTGTGACATATTGTGCTTTAACCTATCATGCTATAGGGCCACATACAGTTATTAATATAATGGTAGTCGTCTTCCCAATCTTTTACAGTGTGTGTGTATTCATATGTGTATTTCAATGTAATATGTTTGTTACTTTTTAGCTTGGGTAAGCTCGGGTGATTTTATGCTGTACTGTATTAAAGGGTCTGCCTTATTCCCAGTGGTTTTTTATTCCAGGAATTATTATCCATGCTACACGGTGTTACTCAAAGCTTCAACTCTCTTCTTTGACAAGGAATGGGGTGAATATTACATTCCTAAAATGAGAAACTCCTGTGTTCTGATTCCTTTCCCATCTTAGATGTCATGGGGACATTCTGTGAATTCTCAAATTCTAGTTCAGAATTAAAATAGTCTTTCTTTATATTCCATCCCATATTTTTTACCTTTTCTCAAATGTTGAAGATGATATCTTCGGATCTTTTGAGCCCTTACCGTGGCTACTTTCGGCCTTTACATACTTCACTTTCATCCTTAGGGCAACTTTGTAGACATGTTGGTTTATCCCCATGTTTAGATGAGGAAACTAGAGCTTTTGAAGTATCCCTTTTCCAGGTCACTTAGCAGATAATGATGGAGTCAGAACATTCTGGTAAAAATGACAACCATGATCATAGTGATAACAACCAAGTTTCCTGAATGTCCACTGTGGACCAGGCACCATGTCAAGTTATTTAAGCAAATCCCAGTGAAGGAGGTGCTGATATTATTCCCATTTTACAAAGGAGTAAACTGAGGCAGAGCAAAGTTAAGTCCTGTGCAGAATTCTATCCCAGATCTATCTGCTGCCAAAACCTGTGCTCTTGAGATCCTATATTATGCAGTGTTCCCTTGTGCTAAGTGTTTTTAAGCATATTGAATTACATACCAAGGAGACTCTCCTTTATATTATATTTCACAATTATGTTTTGAAAATTCATATTACTCTGACAGATCATGTTAGCATTTCCCAACATTATTTCTAACAGCAAGTTAGAAATAACCTTCCGCTGAGTGATGCAAAGCTGTACAAAAGAAAACGTTTGTAAATCATCTTTATGTAAAGAATATATCCCAATTAACTTTAAACATGATTTCCTTGGAGAGCAAGTGCACACTGTTGGATTTTTGTTTAGGGAAGAGTGACATAAAGAGCAAATACTAATTTCAGCAAACTTTTAAAGCATGGTTTGAATTACTTATGTTTATTCAGTCATGGAGAATAAATTAGTAAAGTGCTTGCTGGAGAATGGCCAGTTTGAAATACCTCATTTAAACTATTTTGGTGTATTTCCAGGCAAAGGGAATGATTGTCTTTTAACTAAAGCATGAACAAATACGTTCTGGCTACTCAATGCCCACAATCTAGATTTTTCAGTTGTGATCCTCATTTATGTTCTCTTTGCTGTTCTGTGAATTTAGGAAGTCTCTGTCAAGCAGTATAAAGTCAGCTGAGGCGGGAACTGTACTATACAGGTTTGGGATTCTCTAATGTGAATGGTGGTAAAGGGAACTCTACCTTGTCTCCCATGGCAGGACTTGGATTGATCCATCCCTCCATTAAAGGAACACATCCATAAATGTAAGGGGTCAGAACAGGTAGGCACCATCTTCTTTGGGTGATGAAGCATTGTCCTCAATTACTTCCTTTCCTCATGTTTTTATGATTGGTTTTCACTGACCTATAGTCCTATTCAATGCAATACAAATATAAAAATGAATCAAGCCACTCTTGTAATTGGAAAGGAATTTGTCCTCAATTTGTATAATATAGACCTAAAAATATATACATTACAAAGTAGAACTTATCAAAGACTTGGATGCTGTAGAATAATATTTTTCTTAAAGCAATGAAAAACATCAACTTCATTCAAAAGATATTTATTGAATGCTTACTATGCATAGCCCATTTTTCTAGGTGTTTGGGATACAGTAGTAAAAACAACAGACAAAAAAGAAGTCATGGAACTTCTATTCTGGGAGCATGGGAGAAGAGGTACCTACATCAATTACAGTGAATGTGCAGATTGTACAGTAGGTTAGAAGATGGTAAATACTATGAGTAAGATAAATGATGAGAGTAGCATAAGGAGGCTTGAGGATGGTGGTGTCCAAGTAGAGGCAAAGTCGTCCATGTGGGACTCCTTGGAGAACGTGAAGGAAAGGAGGTAGCTGGTCAAATACGCTAAGGATAAGACCTTTCCAGGAAGGGGGTAAAAGCTAAAGGCAAGGCCTGCCCCAGGGAAGAGCGTGACCAGCACATTGCACAAAGGATGGGGTGGCTTGGACCGACTGGGTGGGTGGTGAGAGCATAGGTCAGCGAGCTCCTGGGCAGCCAGGTTGGGTTGGCTATTGCAGCCACTGTCAGAGCTTTGAATGGAGTAGGGGCCCTTGCGGGGGGTCTGACTTGTCCTTTAGGAATTGTACTGCCTGCTGACCTGGGACTGTTGGGAATGGGTGGTTCCGGTGGGGAGTATAGGTGTCAAGACTGGGAGCAGGGAGACCTTAAGGGGATGATTGCAGGAGTAGTGGCAGTGATGGGGAAATGATCAGATGGTCAGATTGTGGGTATATTTTGCAGGTAGAATGAACAGGGTTTTTGAAGACCTAGATATGAGAAAAAGAACAATGAACGATAACATCCATGTTTCACTCATTAATTGCCAAAGAGCAAAATAGATTTTTCACTAGCAAGTATTTATTCTTAAAAAGGCAATTACATTCAAATTGATTATAGTCCTTTTCAACATCATTCTGGATTGGAAAATTATATTTTCTCTTATGATATCATATGATAAAGTACTTAGGGATTCCACAAACATCTAAAACATAGGGCCAGGGAATCACAGATTTTATAAGCTGCTGAACTTGTATGTTTTATTCCCCCTGCTTCCATAAAAGGAATATGGAGCCCATATATGTTCTCTGTAGTTTTAAAAAAATGACCTCGAATCGGTTTTAATTATTTCATGTAGTTTTCTTACCAGAATGTGACAGGTTTACAGAAAACTAAAGGGACATTTTTGAACTAATTAAACTCCATGAAAAGTAAATACTCCCAATGAATAGAAATCCTTCCTTTAGCAGAATGCTCGAGCTTGTACCAGCACATTCCACATTGCCCATGGGAAAGACACCTCTCAGGGCAGGAGCAAACAGTGCAAGGCTGAGAGCAATGCAAAGAATGGAAACTGGCAACTTTTTCTATGGCCTAGTGTGTGCCAGATACTTTGACCCACACCAATTAATATAATCCATACCACCACTCTGTGAGGCTGAAGTGGAACATTTTCTTTCTGTTTGGAATATGAGTTATTCAAAGCAGGGCTCCCTCAAATCTTCATGCAGGAAAGAGGGAGTAGTAAAATGAGGTCAGGAAGGGAAGCGTGGGAACGGTGTCCATCACAGCCCTGACCTCCTTCCTCCTTACCTGCAACTACCAGATGCCTCCTCAGTGGGAAAGCAGAAGGGTTCCTGATCTGTCTCCAGGTGGGAGAGTGATGGTCCTGAGATCTGTGGAAGGAAACTAAACCATGTGGGCGAAGGAAGCAAAATATAAGAATGTCTACAGCTTCCAGTTATACATCTCTGGGCTGTGTTTATCACTGCCTACACTGTACTTAGCAAATCCAGCAGACCTATTCTCACCACATCCCTGCCTGGAAGAAAATAATATCTCTTTCATCTCTAGTTCCATTTCCAAAATTTAGGAGGGGGGGGTGGTTTCCTTTATGCATATTTTATGTCATTACTTTAAAAAAACGTAGACCTAGAGAATAGTGTGATGTGATTTTTGACTATCCAATTATACATGAGTATAGCATAGGGTGGTAGAATATCATAGAATAATCTTTGCACATAGGTGGCAAATCTCTATGAATTGTCTTTGACATATCCGTGAACCCTCCTGAACTCATCTTTGTTGCCTTTTGGAGGGGAAATAACTAGAACTTAAATTGTATCTGTCGAGAATGATTCTGGATATGACACCAAGGGGAAGTAAATGGTTCTGTTAATTTTCACATGAGCATAGGAGTTGGAGTGGAGACTAATGAAATGAAGCTTTTCCTTTCACTGTTCCCATGACAATCAGGGTGATCTTCTCCCCAACCTGGGTCGAAGGTTTTCGGGCTGTAGTCCGTGAAGGGAAGCCTCATGACAGTGGCACCTTTAGCAGGATAATCTACCTTTTGCTCTCTTCTTCCTTGGGTGCTGGCTTCCTCCTCTCCTTGCTGGTGGATATGCCACCCTGTGCCTGTGTAGTCAGAAAAGGATGCAGTGGCGCTTGGAACTTCAGAGCAGGGGCCCAGCGAGACCCTCACGCATGAGTGTGTCTTCAGAGACTAGTTCATGGAGACCAAAACCCGCTTGGGAATGCGTCGAGAGCTCCAAAGAGAGTTTGGGACCTTTCCCCATTGAGAAGGGCCAGGCAGGTACCAGGAGCCCAGGGAGGGGCTTTGCTCTTGCTTCACTGCTTCTCCCAACAAATGTTTGTGCATCTGCCAGCCCCTGCTCTAGGTGTTGCAGTTGAGAGGCCAACTTAGCTGAGGACTGGTTGACAAGAAGACAAAGGCTTTGAATACTCTAGAGCCTTAATTCAGAGCTTGGTCCTCAGGCCAGCAGTATCACCATCACCTGGGAGCTTATTAGAATGGTGGAAACTTCTGCCTCACCCCAGACCTAGTGAAACAGAATCTGTATTTTAGCAAGAAGCCCGGGGGATTTGAATGTGCATTAGAGTTTGAGAAGTGCCACTTTAGAGTGTGCATGGATGAGGACACGTGAATTTGACTGTAGTTTATTGATATCAGCCTCTGTGTCCACCCCAGCTCTGTTCCTTTTCTCAGGGAATAGCAAAACCATCTGCTAAACCAGTGCCAAAACCAGCGCGCCTCTCTGGAAAACGCCCCTTTTTACCTGCTCAGCAGCTCCATCAGTTCTCTCTAGAAAGTGTCCGGAAGCTGCCCTACCTCACACGCCCGCCCTGGTGGGGTCGCTTCTCTCCCCCACGTTCCTCTCCTGACCTGCCCCCACCCTGGCTCCTACCTGCTTCCTACCTGGCATTCAGGCTGCTCTGCTAGAACTCCAGCCCGCTCCGGTGCTGATTCCCTGCTGAGGGCGCTTGAGAGGCTCCTCTTCGCGCTCAGGGGCGGTCCACCCTGCCTGGCACAGCTTCCGGTCCCACCCTCACCTGGTGCAGAGCCCAAGCCCACCTGAGCCCGGATGGCAGCACCTGTGACATGCTTTCCTTCCCCGTGTGGACACACACACACACGCGCAGACTGCCCTCACCCACCCTGATGACTCAGCCACGCCGGGGGCCAGAACCAGGAGGGAACTCAGGGCTGTGGAAGGCTGACGCGAATGCGGCCGCACCTCTGGGCTGCGGAGCCTGCGTTTCATGCCCGGCCGAGTTCCTCATGTTCTCTTATGTTGCGTGTTTCTGCAACCTCCTCGCTGACCTGGTGCTCTAGCTCCCAGCCTATTAGAAACAGAAAATCAGGCCAAGCAGGTCGCTAAAGGCAAGCGCCGATGCCAGCAAGCCGGGGGACAGGCAATGAAGGGGCAGAAATGCTCTTGGCGCCAAGCGGGCTCTCAGAGGAGCCCGGCAGTGGGGTGCTGTGTCCCACACACGCCTGCCCTGGTGTTGACAGTCTCAAGCTCTGTTCAGGGCTCAATGTGGCATGCGAGGATGGCAGGCCAGTGCCTCTCAGGGCTTGCTCATTGGGCCAGGGCCTGTGGGAAGCTGGGAAGTCAGCACTGCACAGCTTCCTGGGAATTCAGAGCATGAGTTGTACTCTTTTTTTTTTTTTTTTAAAGATTTATTTTTTATTTATTTCTCTCCCCTTTCCCCTCCCCACTGGTTGTCTGCTCTCTGTGTCCACTTGCTGTGTGTTCTTCTGTGTCTGCTTGCATTCTTGTCAGCGGCACCGGGAATCTGTGTCTCTTTTTGTTGCATCATCTTGCTGCGTCAGCTCTCCGTGTGCGCGGCGCCACTCCTGGGTGGGCTGTGGTTTTTTTGCACGGGGCAGCTCTCCTTGCAGGGTGAGCTCCTTGCACATGGGGCACCCCTACATGGGGGACACTCCTGCGTGGCACAGCACTCCTTGCACCCATCAGCATTGTGCGTGGGCCAGTTCACAACCCGGGCCAGGAGGCCCTGGATTTGAACCCTGGATCTCCTATATGGTAGGCAGGCACTCTATCCATTGAGTCAAATCCACTTCCCTAGTTGTACTCTTAAAAGATGCTGTACTAGGGGCTAAGATGCGAGGTTGGTATGCATCACAAGCCTAAAACAGGGGCGTTCAAAAATGATCTTGCACAATGGTGGGCTCCTTTGTGCTCCTGCCCAGCTCCTCGGTTGTGCCTGCGTTCATTCATTCATTCCCTCCCTTTCATTTAACATGTATTGATGGATAATTCCTCTGTGAGGGAGCTGAGTTTGCAATCTTGGGTCACATGAAGAAATATAACATGGTCAAGAGCAAAAGTCCTCAGCAAGTGCAGGAGGCCCAAAGAGAAAGTGAGTCCCAGGGCATGAGGGACAGGGAGGCACCTCTTCAACCACAAGTGAGGGCTTAGGAAGCTTAACTTATGTTAGTGCAGCCACGAACTTGGGTGATTGTATACTCACCGTGGACTGTTTTTAATAGTGGCCTTTCCTTTCTCCCTGGCCTCTCAGCTGTAGGAATTGGGCGGGATCGCATACCCTGCATCTTGCATGCTAACACCTCCAGCTTTAGTGGGCTCTGCTACCCTGAGGTTATAGCATGGATTTTTATAAGCTACCCTAAGACCTCTGTACACAAGCTAGGCCGAAGAGAATGTGACAGAGCTGAAGGAGGCTGCCATTAAAAGCACTGAAAGCGGTGATAATGTTAGTATTAAAGAGACATACGTCAGACTGTGCATACGTGTGAGTGGTATGTATGTATGCCTGTGTGTGTCTGTGTGTATTTAATCTATAACACTGTATAATAATCAAATGCATTTAAATTTAATATACTTAATATTTAAATATATGTAAATATTCTCACATTTAATACAGCACTGAAATTAAAATGTTTAAATTTCATTATTTAATCAAATAAAACTGTATACATTTTAATAATTTTTTATTATTTATTTAGTATGGGTAGATTCAAAACCCACTCACTGATGATTAGCTTTCTGTATTATTCCCTTCTGTGTCTGAGAGAAGGGAAATTTAATATTAAAAATTACTGTGACTGATACAAGACATTTATATATCCTGCCATAACCCATTGAACAGATGGGGAGAGAGTGTAAACTACAATGTAAACTATAATCCATGCTGTGTAGCAATGCTCCAAAATGTACTCATCAATTGCAATGATGAAAGAGGTTGTTGATGTGGGAGAAGTGGGGGGTGGGGTAACCTCTTATATTTTTTAATGTAACATTTTGTGTGATCTATGTATCTTTTAAAAATAAATGAAAATATATTTTTAAAAATTACCATGACTGATTCTGTTTTATTTTAGGGGGTGGATGCAAAAAGAGTATTGGGAATTTTGTGTTAACAAGCCACTTTGATGGGCCTTTCAGTGACGTCAGTAAGGCAAAGGCTTGGTATGGAGGCAGGGGACTAAGACTTGATTGTTAAATTTCTCTGCATGATGAAGTAGCAAGTCTTTGGAGGAGCCCCCTGGAACCTGTGGGGCACTTCAAGGTCATTTCTAAGACACGCAAAGGAGAGAAGAGAACGGAGAAAGGAGAGTACCACCACCACCAAGGCAAGGATCTGAAACTGCAGTGCAGCAGCTACAGACAAGAACTTCTGGATGAATATAGCTACCGTCTGATTTAAAGATTTTTTTGATTTTTGTGCTGTGTGGCAAATTTTTCTCATATACCTGCAAATAAAACTGGTTAACCGCAGAAGCTTTATGTCAGTAGTGCTTTGGGAAATGAAGAGGTGAGGGCTGTGTGCCATGCTTAGGAGACCCAGTGTGGAGAATGGACAGCAGGTGCTGGAGGTGTGTGAGCCAGCAGCATGCGACTGAGCCAGGCAAGAAGGCAGAGCAATGGCCACCCGTGGACATCCTTAAAGGATGTTTTGTGAAGAGGTGAAATCCTGACTCTCGTGCACAGATAAAATGAACGTGAGTCAAAGATTTTCCTTAACTCCATCAATTAACGAGGAAACTGATTAGATGTTATGACTGGTTCAGTTGAAGATTTGACTTACTGAGATTTATGTTCTCTGCCAGACCAAATGCTGTGCAATGGACAGGACTCCTTTGTATTGCTATGGACAGATGTTTGCATTCCTGTACATTTTCTACAAGGTAACTTCTGTCTCTTTATGCTTGGAAACAAAGCAAAAAAGACTGTAGATAGCCAGGCTGGGTGAGCTACATAGGATACCCATTAGCCACTTAATTGTTTTGGACTCATTTCAAAATCTTAATAGGGAAAGAAAGGATGGACTCTCTGACATTTAAATTTTCTGGTAGTATTTTTAAAGAACCATAGTCTCAGAACTCCTTGTTTTTAGTAAGATTCAAAAGATATATATGTACTAGGGCAGGCAAGATGTGTTTAAGCCCTATTGTTAAAATGGTAGGGAAAACTGGGCACAATTTTCCTGCTCATTTCAGAAATGGAATGCTTTAAATGGAAAAAAATTATTCGAAGTTTATTAATGATTACATGTAGTTGTTAAATCACTTACATAAAAAATGTGTCTAATAAGCAAGTTAAACCTTTTAAGTGTATATGCTTATTTTGAACATGCCTCCTTAAAATATGAAAATAACAGATGTTATTAAAGAGAAAATTTTTAGTTATTTAATTGGGCAAAGATGCCATGGCTTGTCAATCCACACAACAAGATTGTTATGAAAAATAGCTAGTAAAGATAAAATTCCCCCTGTAATTTCTAGTCAAAGTGTTTTGGCCAGTGACATATTAAAACCAAGTAAACTCTTAAATGCATGAATTGTCCATTTAGCTTGATTTTCTCTTAAAATTAAAAAAATATACAATAATACTTTAAATGCCTAAAATCACACATACCCATACTATAGGTGCTCAATAGATCACCCTCCTGACTATGCAAATAGAATCAAAATTAAATTAAAATAAAAATCTCTGAACGATGAAACTTATTGGAAACTTTGAAATATTTGGTATTTCATAGGTAATGGAAACTGAAGTTATTAGGAACTTATGCTTTTATGTGCATTCATGTGGGCATGTGCTGACATTTCCACTAAACTGTACTCCATTATGTGTTTCTAATCTTCTAGAAATTGAGGAGAAAAAGAATTTTTAAAATTAGTCACAGCTAATTTTTTATCAAATTTTATGAGAATTTTATAGACACAGTGGATTAATATGTAAAAAACGAGTCAGGTATATCTTTAAAAATAATTACATCAGCAACACAGAAATGCTACCTTAATTACATTTTCACAACCAGGCAGGCTGTGTGCCATTAGTCTCCCTGATAGCACTCTCTGTATTATCACCTCATTTTCAAGCTCACATCTGTTGGAAGGAAGCCACTCTGTCACCTCACTCCATTCTTCTCTGTTTGCACCTTTAAAAGTGTTGTGGCACAGTGTTGTTAAGAGTTAGAAATTGTCTTGCTGAAATACTTTTGGGAAAAACATAGGGGGCCTGACATATAATATAAACAAAGGGAATAAAAATTTCTAGAATTGAAGCTTTTCTTGCCCTCCCCTGTCAGAGTCCCACCTCTGGGAATGTGTTACCTTTTGCT
This sequence comes from Dasypus novemcinctus, assembly GCF_030445035.2. Classification (NCBI taxonomy): domain Eukaryota; kingdom Metazoa; phylum Chordata; class Mammalia; order Cingulata; family Dasypodidae; genus Dasypus; species Dasypus novemcinctus. Next base: position 161,861,270 of record NC_080676.1, on the reverse strand, counting down.
CTAATTCTCCTTGAAATGGCTCAAGAGAGCTTGAAAATAGACTGATTTCTCTGGTCTTAATTCTCAATACCAATAAAGTTTCCCTTCAGTGTGACATCAAAAACATGAAATTGTTTCCAATTATGCCTGTGTTGTAGTGAGGTGAAAAATCTGAAAAATTCTCTACATTAAAAAATGTTTGTAGTTATTCTCTGTCTAGAGGGCAAGGAAGGAAGATGGAGTATGAAGAATCTACATGTGAACAAAGAAATCATTCATTTTATTATTTTGAGGGCTGATTGTGTGTTTTATTTTAACTCTGTTCAAAGAAAACCTGCCCAATTTAGCTACACAATACTATATAGCTTTAAGGGCAAAAAATCAAATTTATTAAATATCTGTTAGAAAAGAGATTGTAATAGGAAACTTCATATGGTAGATAAAGTATAAAGTGTTTATATCCTGTACAACAGGTATGAGCTTAATATGAGCATACTTAAATAATTATGAAATATAGGGAAGAGATTCAGCATGAATCAGGAGGCTAGGAATATTCTTTTCTTCTCTGCAAAAATAGCCACAAAAAGAAGGTGCTGAGCCATTTTCAGGTATGAATAAATGAGGATTAAGCTCACAGGGAGCAGAGAGGCTCTTCTCCTACCCCGTAGGGATTGTGCTGCCCCAGAAATGAGCATGGTGACATCAGCAATGACCTGAGAGTTCTCACGTCTCAGCTGGGGACAGCAGTCCCACCCTGCAGAGTGAGAGGCGCCATCTTGAATCCAGAGGCAATGCGTGTGGTTCTGGCTCTTGTTCTGCCGTCCCTTGCCTTGTGGCTTTAGAGAATGGCTCTAGCCCTCTTCCCTCCCAGGGGTCCTGTTGTGGAGAGTCAACACCAAATTTTTCAGGAAGTAACTAGTCACTGCCCTTGCATTATTAGGAAGATGTGTTTTATTGTCATAACATACAGTATGTGCTATTGAAGGTGGTTCTTTTAAAAGAAGAAGAAAATCCGCTATTTTGTAGCATTGCTGATTGATTGATTGCATTTCCACCAACACTAAATAATTCTGAGCTTTTGAGTGCATTCCATTATTCTGGGAGCAAGGCTTTTCTTCATCTCCATGACCTTCTGCAGTAACTGGCTTCTGTTGCAAGGGCTTCTGTTAGAAAAGTTAAAAAATGATTTTAATAGCTTTCAAATAGTTTGAGATGATTTTTTACTGTGTATTCTTTTCCACATCAATGTTTTTGGTAGATGGACTAAAAATTTTTCTGATTGTGTCAAGAAAAAATATAGGTATTTAGATATTGTCCTTGAGCCAATTCAAAGTACAGTTATGTGAAATCCAAGGTTTAATTGGGAATAAATAGTGGTCCTCTTGGTGTACATATTTCTATATACTATCCCTTTAACTACCTGTACTCAGAGCTGCAAGGCACAACCTGTTTAATAGGGAAACAGTCTAGCACTGGGGACCCTACATTGATGACTTGTGGCAACAATGGTGCCAAATTTGTGCTATCAGTAGATGTGTTTTAATAATATGGAATTTATGTAAAAGATAAATAATGTCTTATAAAAATTTTAAAAACTCATCTTGGCCATATTTCAGGTGTTTAGAAAATAAAGACAATAATATCACTAAAACTCACTTCAATTGGTTATACATAGAACTTGACTCAATGTATGAGAGCCTGCAAGCAGGTTCCATCAGTCTCAGCTGTGCTTTTAGATTTTTATAGGGGACAGGGCTTGGAGAAAAGAATTGATACTCCCCCCAAAGGGTTTGGGGAATGACTTGTATCATGCCTTAATAATTCTTTTACTTTTGCAGGCAAATCTAGACAAAGAGACCATTCCCTTCCCTGATGGGGAGCCTGGGCTCCCACACAGGGAAACGTGCCCAGGAACGGAGGCTAGGGCAGCATTCAAACGTGGAATAACTGAGAAAAGGTTCCTGGCCTTCCATTTGACCCCATACTGCTGCGTATGGTGGCCGGGCAGTTTCTGTGTTGGCTGACTGAGCACAAGTCTCAGTTGGGTTAAGTTAAAAAGCAGTGCGGTAAAGGAAGCCTTAGTTATTTATTCATTTTTGTCATAGCTCATAAGTGTTACTGTCATTTGCCTGGTATGGAGGTCCATTAGATCTGTGTGTGTGTGTAAATAAAATCTAAAACGTTCGTAACTTATTTATCTTCACTGCTAGAATATAAATGTTTACAATTAAAAGAAAAAAATATTTATGAGAACCCATTGGAGACTCCCTTATGAGATGTTTCTAGAAAGATATCAGGAATGACGGATGAGCAGCTATTATGCTTGGCTCCCTGCTTGTGATGATAACAGCCCTGTGCTTCCAACACCACCCGGATCATTCGCCTGGATGGGGCAGAGAGAGCTTGGTTTGGAGTCACACAGACTTATGGCCAGCTTTGTGATCTTGGTCAAATGTCTCTTTGCATTTGTTCCTGGTTCCGCTGTGCTGCATGATGGTAGGATCCACGGGATTCCTGAGGAGATTAAATGTGTTCTTGCAGTCAAGCCCTTAGCATAGTGCATGGTTTGAAGGGGTTCCGTCATTGGGATGTTGCTGTAGTTGCTGTCACAATTAGTTGTACTCGTGCCATTGATTGTGATCATTATTGTTAGGTTCCCAAATCTTTAGTCAGCATCCCAGTTCAAAACCCGAAATTATAAATTTTCCCAATTGCTTAGAATTACTCTTTTAGGATGTTCCATGTATTTTGCAGGTTATATATAACACGGAAATCACCCTAATTTAGTATAGTCTAGCATTTTTTGAAATGTACTATTTTATTGGTGATAAAAAGTGAGGCAAGTACAACCACTTTGGAAAACTATCAGTATCTTGTAAAGCTGTACATATGCCTACCCTATGACAAAGCCATTCCACTCCTAGTTATACATATCCCCAGCAGAAATATTTATCTATGTTCACAGATACACAAGTACTGGAATGTTCTTAAAATGCCCTTCATAATAGCCCTAAATAAGAAGCTGGCAATTACTACAAAAGAGAATAAATGGATAGATATATATTGACATATATTCACACTATATAATACTACAAAGAAATGCTGACTATGGAAAAAACATGGTGAATCTCACAAAGGTAATGCTGAGCAAAGGAAACCATATACAAAAGAGAACATATTGTATGGTTCTAGATAAATAAATTTCCAAAACAAGCAAATCTGACCTTTGCTGTCAGAAGCCAAGATAGTGGGTTAACTGTAGAAGGTGGGTAGTGACTAAAAAGGAACACTAGAGCACTGCAGGATTGCTGGTACATTTTGCTTTTGACTTAAGCATTGGTTACATGGATATTGGTGAAAATTCACTTGAGCTGTTCACTTCTAATAAATATATTCTTCTGTAGGTAGTTGACTAAGAAGTTAAGAATAAACTATTTGTGATCTTCATTATCCTCCTCAGTATTATGCTTTGACATTGATAACTACATGCCAGCACTTTGCTGGGCACTTTGCATGCATTATCTTGATAATAAAACCTCATAACAACCCAATGGATAATATTAGCCCCATGTAAAAGAAGAGACAACGGAGGGTCAGGATAGTTAAGAAATGGCCCATACTCCCATCAGTAATATGCCAGTAATAAGAGCTCAGCCTCTGGGTTGGCTGCCTTCCACATGCTATGATATATACTTTGACCGGGTGTCTTCAAACGGGAGGCATGCAATAGAAATAAAAGAACTTTCAGGCATAGTCCCTTCCCCTCTGAGGTTTCTAGTCCGATTGGAGAGTGAAGAGACATCCACACATAGATAAAACACAATATGGGCATAAGGTACCCTATAGTATTGGATCATAATGACACAACAAACAGTTTGAATGCCCCACAAAATCAGATTGAAAGAAAAGGCCAACTAAGATACTAAGGAAACTTGAAACTGCCCAAAATGCGTAGGCTGACCACATTGGTAGGAAAAGTTCAGCTACTCATTCATGAGCACATTGAAAGTGCAATTGAGGAAAACCTAATCTAAATAAGGATTAGACTAGGATAAAGGAGACAGGAAGAGCCCTGACTCTTATCTGCAACCATGAAAAAGGAGGATCCAGTCCTTCCCCCCAGCCCCCCAGGCAAAGCCTCCCTGCCAAGTCTAACTCAGGGGAAGAATCTCTTAGTTAATTGGCTGGGCCAATAGGTCTAACTAAGGCAAAGAATCTCTCAATAATTAGCTGGGCCCGTAAGTTCAACTAAAGGGAAGAATCTCTTGGTTAGTTGGCTGGGCCAGTTAAGATGGAAGCCGAGCAGGCCTCTTGAAGGGCCTGGTCGAATGTTAAGACCTAAGTCAAAGCAGATTCCTTGGCCTGAACCCAGAATAAGCCAAGACTGACCCAGACCGTGAACGGAAGTGCTGGACCACCCTCACAAACCATGGTTCATTGTGCATGAGGGGGAAGGGGGAGCGCGGGTGGCTCGCTGCTGAAGAAACTAAAAGTCTCAGGGCCTTTTGCAGAATCCAGGGTGCAGGTGAGCCAACTGTGAGCCCCATTATCGTCTGGTGTGATGGGCAATTATTTTCTCCATAGAGACGTGAATCCTGGGGCACCCTTGAGCGGGCAGGGCTCCTCACAAGGCTGCCGGGGCAGGTGCTGCGCATCCGCCTGCACTGGGCATCCGCAGGAGCCAGGCAGGGACCCTCAGAGCACAGTGGAGAGTCAATTTTCCCTCTGTCCCTAAGAGGCTTGGCCCCGCCCCTCCCCCGCCTGCCTGCCCAAGCCTGAAGGTCCTCATTATTTATTATGTCAGGGGGAATGCCGCCATTCCCCGTGGCACCTGTGATTAATGATAATGTGCAAACCTGAGGTAATTTGCTGACATATTAGATCTTGGTGAAGCACCAGGATGGAAGCTGCATTTTTCAAACTCTGCTCTGGAGAACCCCCGGGGGTGTGCTGGCTGGAAAGGGGGGGAGGGCGGCAACTCCCGCGGCTGCTGCTCCAGTTTTATGTTTAATTTGTTTACACTTTTTACTAAAAATTTGGACAAAGGACAGTAAGCATTGTCTATTTTTAAAATGTTGGAAAGAAATAGGACTGGATATTATATGCTGCAAAGCGGCAGGCTAGTGTGCTATAACCAGGAGGGGCAGAGGCGCCGTGGAGCGGCGTGGACCCGTTCTCAGGGCTGTGTGATTAGATGGGTATGTATTTTGATGATCATCTTTAAAAAATGCCCTCTAGGTACATTCCAGCCCACTAGAATCTATGGTTCAACATCACAGATGCCAGTGCCCATTTCGTAGCCCTCGTTTGTGGTTCTGTTGACAATTGTGTTGATGCCAAGGGCTTATCTAAGGTGGGAGAATTCACTTCCTATTGTGTTTGTTACCAAGCAGGGCTTATTCCCGACGTGCACAGAGGCCAGTGCTAGGACACTGGGATTTCGAGAAAAGAAAGAGTTTTACTGCGAGGGCAACCGGCAAGGAGACGGGAGGCAAGGCTCAAATCTGTCTTTCTGATCTGAGAGTTAAGGGAGATTTTCTGGGAACGGATTCACCTTTAGCTTGGCCTGCTTTCTTGTCTGTAAAGCGGCTTTCTCACCCTTCTCATCACTTGGCTATGGCCTGTTTAGATCCTCAATAAGCTTCATAATGAATTCTGATATTTGTCTCATTCTCTTCAAAATGGCACATTTGGTATAACTTTAAACATCTGTAGGTCATCTGGATCCAAAAATAGTGCATCAGGCTCCCATGCTGGCAAGCCAGCCTGTTGCTGTTTCAGTCTGACCTGTCCCGTGCATCACCACTAACGGAGGCGTGGCTGGTGCTCCTTGTTGGCAGGTAAACTGAGTTCCTGTGGCTGCTTTGTAGCAAGGTCTCTGCCGATTTGATGAGCTGCGCCTTGGTTCATCCAGAACAATGATGATACTTCTGGGCAAATAAGTTAGTGTTTCATGGAACTGCCTTACTTGCTGGGGAGACAGTTCGCAGGCTGTGGAGAGGGCTGCCCTGTATGCCCCACTGTGTTGAGTCCATATGCCTGAGAAGCTGCGCCCTTTGGCGTCTCATCTTCTCCCTTCATAGAGGCAGCTAGCAGCCCACTCCCGGTTTCCCTATCATAACTCATCCTGGGGCGGGGTGGAGCAAAATGGGAAAAGCATCCTAAAATTGTTTCGAGAAGTGGGTGCTAGTGACTCTTTTTGTTTAACCAAACATTACCTTGAGCTAGATTAAAAACAAACTGTGCCCTCCTAAGCAAGCACACGTGTGAACCCACCACATTAACCTACCCTTGGTTTCGATTTTGAACTACCTGCTATAGCACCTTACATCTCCAAGTTCTTAAAGAGTGATTTTGGTGATTAAAATCCAAGATAAAATTATTTCAGAATGAAATTTTGCCATTCTGCTGTTGTTCCCATTAGGAAACAGTACACCAAGATGCATGTGTATCTCAGCTAAAGGAAACTAATTCATGAAAACTAGAACATAGACAACTAATATGTTTAAAAATGATTATTTCCCAAAAGTTTTCTTTAGTTTACAAAATGATTCACTTCAGGATGGCTTTAAATAAGTTTTATTGAATTTAAAATATGATTCAATATGGAATCACACTTTCACACCCATCTTCTCTTGAACATATGTTTTGAAATGTGACGTAATCTTGTGTTCTAAATTTAAGAATTGAAGGAAGAAGTTGTCCACACTCAGCATATTTATGCACAGACACATGAATATTTAGTTGATATGTCTAAATGAGATAACAGAACTAAAAGATTTTAGGGTAGGAAAAAAAAGCAACCACAAAGAGATTAAGGGTCAAAAATCTGAGTTCTGGCCTGGCTGCTTTATCACTTAGCAAGTACCATGGTCTTTGGGAGTTTTTTGTTTTGTTTTGTTTTTTAACCTCTCTGAGCTTTCCCCAGTGGTAAAATGAGGAGGGGGTCGCACACTTCTCCCTCTAAGTCCAAGCACACTAGAATGGCTCCATGAGGCCCAGAGCCAGGCTGCCTGGGTTTGAATGCTGCTCTAGGATGTCTCAGCTGGGGGTCCATGGGCAGGCAGCTTACATTTTCTTGCTTCGGTGTCCCCATCAGTAAAACAAAGGAAAAATAGTCCCTAGCCAATCATGTAGTTATGGAAGGTTAAACTGGTTGATGCATGCCAGCACTTACGAGTTGGGACCTGGGTTCCATTGGCTACCTGGCTTGTTGCTGTTACTGTTGTTGCTTTTAGAACACCAGGTTTTAAATGACTGTACTTGAAGTACAGCCTGTGCTCTGCCATTAAATGGCTGGCAACTAGAGGGATAGTTTCTCTTAAATTGGTCCAAATGGCCTCTACCTCATTAAATCAACTAGTCATATAAGTCCTTGTTGGTATAAAATGGCTTCTTGGGGTTGACGTGAGGTTGTTTCTCTGATGTATGAACAGACTACGTTTTCTTCATGTAAGGTCAGAATTTTAGCAGTAAAGAGCTTAAGCTGATGGGATAATTTGCTACTGATTGCTCAAAGTTCATGCCAATTATGCTAATCTTCAGAGAAAGAAAGTTCCTTTTCAAGGATTGTTAAGGAGTATATTTTACCCCCATCTGATGGATTAAAGAGAGAAAATAGAAGAAAAGAAAAGGCTAGATTAAATTGAATATGACACTCATAGTCTGAGGAGAAGACCCATGAAATGTCCTTAATGAAAAGAAAGTTGCTAAAATAGAAACAAAGATAATTCAATACAATTTTTCATGCATATGTGGTATTATAAGGCTACTAATTTAAAATAATGACTCCTTTGTTCATCTCATTTTAATTGTATTAAAACACACACACACACACACACATACTTCAAGCTTCAGGTTTAAGAGTTCCAGGACACAAAATGTAGAAAGCCCAGAAAGGAAGATGGAAAATTGACCCAGTGTCCCTTGGCAGGGACTCCATTCGAGACAGGATGGTAGAAGAGCTTTGAATTCTGTGTGCCCCTTAGATAAGAAACCTTCCTTAACTGAGGAGGCACCAAGCAGCCCAGGGGCTTTGGAGTGACATCATTGTAATCCTGCCAGGATTCACTGGAGTAAATTAGAGGATTTTAGGCTCATGGGCATTCTGTTTCCATGACTTCCTGTAAAGCAGAAACATGAAATTAATGGCCTATTAGAGCTCTCATTTTCAGTTACATTTACTGAATTCTTGTTGGGTGTCAAGCTCTGTACTGTAGCTTTGCCTTTTGTGTCCAAACCCAAAATAAATATCACATAGCAAGTAATTTTTGTATTAATTATAGCATTTATAGTGACGTTTCCATTGTGTTTTTTCCATATAAAAAGAAAACATATATGCACAGTAAAATTAAAACACGAATAACTATTAAAAAATTGGGGATCCCAATAATCCCCCACCACAAAGATGGGCATTTTAAAAATATTCAAGTGATTTATCCAGATTTTTTCCTGACTGTATATAGCATCACATTATTCTAAAACTTTTTTTTTTCACAGAATCTATCAAAACATTTATGTGGTGTTTCTTTGACTCTTTTTTAAAATAAAATGCTACATGCAAATAATTTTAATGTCGTGTGGTTAAAAATGGTTTTTAACACTAAAAAGTGAAAACGTATCCTCCTGTTTCTTTCCATACAGGCAATCATGTTCATCATTTTTTGAAAGTACTCATTTTGTATTTAATTTTATTTTTTTTAATCCTATTATATATCTGTTGACTTCATATACTGATGGATCATAAATTGGGATCCTTTAATCCATGTCATCATCTTCCCAGTGTAACTCAAGTTTTAATCAGATTCATTAGAACCGTGGGGATATTATTAACTGCTGAGCCAATTAGTGTACTATGATTACATGTTTCGTTTTAGCTTTAAATATCTAAGACTTCCACACTCCAAGTCAGGGTACAATTTTCCACATGATCAAATTTGTCAGATATTTTATCAGTTGCAATTTGTTTTGCCAAGAGTGAGCTCTCATAGTGACCTCCAACTGGCTTCCAACCTGGGCTGGTTGCCTCCTGTACAGCCCTAGCCCTTTGCCATAACCCTGATAATACTTCCCACCCCAGGTCTATATTGAATTCCCTATTCCCTGGTTCCCTAAGAAATGCTCTTTCTTTATTTTCAGTGGGGCATAACCTCCCTCCAGTCATTTCTGAGAAAAGATACATGAGAAGTAATTTTTGGGAACATACATGGTTGCAAAAAGAATTTGGATTAAGACAATTTTCTCTTAGAAATTTGTAATCATTTCAAATTAAGTAATTTCTCCATTCTGAGTCCTTATCGTTGCATGTAAATACATTTTATTTTTCTCTTTGGAAGCATGTAGGCTCCTTTCTTTAACCTTGATATCCAGTTTTACAAGGCTGCCTGTAGTTCCCAGTCATTCACTGTCCTATTCATTGAATATGTTCTGACAGCTTAAATGCTCCTGTCCCTCATGACTGGGAAATGTTCATGTGCTTTTTGTGGGATAACTCCCTCCCCATTCATTCCACCTTTCTCTCATGCTGGGATTGTCAACATGTTAGACCTCCGGGATTGAGCTACTGATTTTTGAAATCTGCATTTCATTATTGTCCAAATTTTGATTTTTTATTTTGACCTACTAGAGATCTTCCGGTTTTTCTTCTGATTTTCATTTTAACTTTTAAAAAAATTCTGCACTTATAGTTTGAGTTTCTGAAAGTTCTGTTTCAGCTTCCCCAGAGAATAAATCTTTAGACTCCTAAGAGGGTCAGGGAGGGATGTTTGTGTGAACAAACAGGGTAAGGCAGGAAAACCTGGGATTGGCACGTGCTGCCTCCAAGCTCAGCCCCCACCTCACTCCAATCTTTGGAAGCATCCAGTGTCTGAATTGTTCCAAAGCTATGTGTGTGAAAATGTGTTGTCTTTGTTTAATTCGCCCCGCTCGAATGATATGTACATATCTCCTGTTCTTCCATTTATTTCCTGGCTTCAGAGAGTAGAGCTTGGGTTTGCCATCATTTCATAGTAGCCCAGAAATGGAATTTGCATTTCCATTTATTATTTACCTTGTTGTTTGGGGGATGATAACCAGGAAGTAAAAGAAGGGAAATAATTTTATTCTGCGACATGGATCTCTGAAGTAGCATATGTTTGGTCTCTCTCTCTTTCTCTCTCTCTCTCTTTCTCGCCAATGAAATTCTATTGTTTAATTTCATACTGATGAACCTTTAGTTCATACTCCTGTATTTTGGTATTATAAACATTGCTGATTAAAAAATCCAACATTTGTGTATTTCTCTTTAATCAATTCCCAGATGAATTATTGCTTAATTAAAATGTAAACACATTTTAAAATATACCATGATTTTCCAAATTATCCTTCAAAATATCAAAATTTCATTTTTAGTAAGTGCATATAAGACAAATGATTCTTTTCATACCCTCGCATGCATTAGGAAACATCTCTTTTTGATCATTTTAAATTTTGATAAGCAAAATAATTTCATGTCATCCTTGGTACCTCTAAGTATATGCCTTCAGAAAGTGATATACTTCTGAAAATTAAACATTTACACTTTCATGTAAAACAGTTCTATGACAACTTCTGCAGGTATAGACAAGCCACAAAAATTTAAACAAAATTCAGGGATAAAGATCATTTAAAAGTGTAATTATTTTATTAACTAAATCCGTAAGTACAAGTGTTTGTATTTAAGGGATAATATATTAGGTTAAGGAACAAGCAATGTGAATAATTTTTTTTTTTAAATTTCCAATGTATCTTTGTCAAAAACAGCTTTAAAAGAATCTGGGATTTAGTATGAGATATGAATTTTTAAAATACCTTATATTTAAATTTATTGCTGGGCCTATAAATGCCCTATAATCTTTTGATTGTTTAAATGCTAATGACCAAAATATGAGAGCCCTCTGGTGGTCAAAATACCTTTAGATAATGTCTGGTGTATTTATCTTTTGGTTTAAAAGTCCGGATTCATGTGATTTAGTTATTTTGAAGTTCCTTCAAATTTATGCAACTCGTTTTTAGTAAACAAATACACAAAGTTAACTACATAAGGACAACTTTTAATATAACTACATTAGGAAACCTAAATTATGATTCTGGGAGATAACTGTTAGCCAAGCTTGTCCAAGTTCTTATAGTACCCCTGGAACCAACAGAAATGAAACCACAGAGTTAGGTCTCCAGGGAGGGACTCTACCCTCCGCGTCTTGCTGTCCACTCCCAGGGACTCAAAAGCCCTTTAAGGTGGCCCTAAAGTAATTGCTGCTCTTTTGGCCTGAAGGAGGTGAGTGCATGTAAGTTGCAGAAAGGAGGAGGTGTGTTAGCTGTCTTCAAGTGTCTGAAGGACCACCTGTGGAACTGTAATTCCGCTGTTCAATGTCTGGCAAAGGCAGAAATAGAAGCTCAGGAAAAAAAAAAGCAGTTTCAAGTTCGTATAAGGAAGAACGAACTTACCTCTTGAGAACAATCTTTTCTAAAATGAAATGGGCTGCCTTGTGGGGGAAGTAGTGAGTTCTCCATCACTGAGAGTATTTGAGTAGAAGATGCAGAACCCCTTGTCTGAATTGCGATGGAGGAGATTCAGGCTTCCATGGGGCTACTGGCCTACATGGTCCCTTCCACCCATCCAGCCTTGGGACTCTGGGGGTCAATGAACAGTTGCATGGGAGTTGCCATTGGGACTGTGGGCGGTTTAAGTCAAAGAGTTTCAGGGATGGAAAGAGGCATCTGAGAGAAGTCTTGGGTCTAGACAGGGTGAGTGCCATTTGTTTCAAGTTCCAGGAGGGGTTGATTTATCTGTATAGTACCTTATTTCTGAAAGGATGGAAACAGAGCATTTCTGATGGCCCACTCCTCTCTCATCGTCCATGGGCAGCGAATTTAGAATCACAGATGGTGTGGAGCATATGTCTGTGGGATGCTGGCATTTCTTTTTGAGCCACTGTTCCATTTATATTATACTCCTTGTGAACACCTCTGCATATTTCACAGTCTTTTTTGAGATTTCTACAGACATGATTCTGTCACCCAAAACAGCAAGGATAGTCTCCTCTTTTATTTCTATGCTTAAAAAACAACAAACAAACTTTAGACTTTGACAGTCCTGCTGAAAATATTTTTTTCACCAAATGTGTTTATGATCAAACAAGTTGTCAGAACAAGGGGCCATTGTTCCTAGTTAAACATTTCAAAAGCTAACTGTACTGCCCTTGAAGAGAACATATTTCTTGTCTTTTAGAGGGAACAAGTGAACTCCTCATTTTATTTTTAATCAGACACAACATCTAGGGTTGATCTGTATCAATTTGAACAGGTTATTTAACCCACTTGGTGACTTGGTTTACTCCTTAATGGAGGTAGCTTTTCACATGCTATTGTATATTAAATTATAATTACAGCAAGTGTTCAAGGACAGACTTTCTCAGGACATTTAAGCTGAGATAGGAGGGATGAAAATAGAGTTATCCATGAGAAGAACCAGGATAAGCACATTCTAGGTAGAGGGGAAGCAGATGCAAAGGTCCCGAGGCAGAAAAGTGATTCCTGTGTTCCAGAAATATGCAAATGTGATAGAAAAATTGACGTGAAATGATGTAGAAGGTCAGATTGAAGCCAGATCATGAAAGGTCTGATATATTATTGAAGGGAATTTGGGCTTCATTCTATGTGAAAAGAGAAGCCATTGATGTATTTTAAGCAGGGGGAAGACAATCTCTTCTACTTTCCGGTTGCTGGAAGGTGAGAGAATTAGCAAGGAGACAGGATGGGAGCTTGGAGTCCAGATGGTTCGTTATGGAGGCTTGAGCAAGCCAAGAGAGAAGTGGGCAGATGTGGGGTAAATCTTGGAAGTAGAATTGACACTACTAGCTTGATTGGTTTAATGTACTGGGTGATAAAGAGAAGAATCAAAGAGGAATCCAATTTTCTTTTTGCGTGGATGGGCTTTGTAGATACAGGGTCTGGAGAAGCTATGCCTTTGGGTGGGTAGGGGGTGGAGAGTGAGGGGATCATCGGCTAAGGGTGCAGACATTTAAGTGACTGTCCAATGCTTCTGCCTTATTCTTACCATGTCCTCTATTTGCTTGTCCATAGTACTCAACGCTTTCTAACATGTTAGTTTCTTGTTTATTTTGTTTATCATTTCTTGTCAGTCTTCCTCCTTCTTCTTCATGGCTCGAAGCGGTCAGTAATTTTTGTGTTTTTTTCATCAGTGAGCTTGGAACAGTCCTGGCACCTCACAGGAATTCAGAAAACCCCTGTGGAAACGTCAAGTAAACAAATATATTATTTTGGAACTCAGAGGAGAGATTTGGGAGCTAGAAGGTGGGATGTCCACGTATGGATGTACTTATAGCCATGGGAATTGATGGTATTACCTCGGAAGAGAGTCTACAGGCTGTCCAGAAAGAAGCCCCAAGAATCTCCCTTCCCTGTCGCCAAGGGTGGGATGACTTGGGAAAGGAGAATCAGAAGGAAGGCCATGTGGTGAGAGGGGAGTCCGGATGGCGTTGCCATGGCAGCAAGGAGACACAGTGCCAGAAAAGGAGGTGCGCTCTCCCTGAGTTCTACCTTCCCCTGAAGGATGCCGTGAGGCCTGCGGTTGCAGGGGGAGCCTTAGGGAGAGAAGGCGGGCACTGGTCTTCAGGCAACAGGGCTTGGCGGCAGGGCTCGCGGGTGGAGCTACCGTAGGGTCCCAGCCGCAAGGAGCTCAGGGTCCCCTGCCGGCAGGCGTGTGACCCGGAAGCGGGCTTGGGGACCGAGGGTGGTCCAGTCTACCTGTGGTGAGAAATGTGGAGGAGCAGCAAAGGATGGGGGCAGGAGCGAGTCAAAGGGAACAGGCAGCCTCAGGCAAGGCCTGCAGGAAGTGGGAACATTGGCGCCCAATCTGCTGACCGCAGAGGGGAACTTCAGAGACCACCGCGGGGGACGGAGAGGAGGGATGGTCCTTAGACCTCAGCAGATGTGCAGCGCAGCACGGGCCTGATCTTTGGGTGACCACGGGGGCTTGCCTTGCTGACAATAACCGAGATGAGCAGGGGAACTCAGGGCACTAGTAATAGTCATTATTGTAGGCACAGCTATGTCCTGCCCACCAGACATGGTTAATATGAACTAGGCAAGTGCAATTTTTGGAAAGAACATTTGAAAAGTTCTCAGATAACTCCTTGTGAAGTAAATGTACAATAACGAGCTCCTGAATTAATGCTATAACTTTGGTATCTGAAGGCAGTAAATTACTATGCTCATCTATCAGGTTGGGTGATAGGAATGGACTGTTTCCTGTGTCAAATATGGGTCAAAAGTAGCAATTTCATATGTTCAACCTAACATTCTCTATAGCAGAAAATATGTTGAAGGGGAAATAGCAGCAACACTTACAATGATAAAATGAAGAGAAACTTTTAAACTGGATATGATTATTTTAAACTAAATGAAATAATAGGCTCAATGTGCCCCTTTATTGTATTGAAAGCTGCTGATCAAATGACTTTTCAGAAGTGAGTGGGAAAATGGAACCTGTTGTGCCTCCTGCATTGACCTCAAAACCTCTAATCTTGCAATCAGGCTGCGAAGTGGGATTACCCCCCCACACCCCCAGCCCCTGCCCGTGGTGCTCAGTCTTGGCTGCACATCACAGTCATCTGGGGAGTTTTGGGAATCCTGATGCTCAGGCTTCAAAGAAACCAATTAAATCAGAACATCTGTAGACAGAACCCAGGGACCTGGATGTTTCCGCCATTCCTAGGGAATTTCAATATTCCATAAAGCTTGAGGACAGCTGTTCTAACCCAGTGCTTCTGAAACTCTAATGCACATATGGAGCACCTGGAGATCTTGATAAACTTCTCCCCCAGCAGGACTGGGGATGAGCCTCAGAGTCTGCATTTTCACAAGCTCTCAGATGCTTCTTCAGGGGCCGTGTTTTGAGTAGGAGGTTCTATAACTGCAGATTCCAAAACTTCCTTGTCTGCTGGAATCATCTGGAATCATCTTTAAATAATTTCATACCCGGCTCCCACACCCAGACGTTCAGACTTATTTGGTCTGGGATGAGACTGGGGCTTTGGGATATTTGCAAGCAAAGATTGGGAGCCACTGTTAAATCTCAATGGAGAACTGTGCTGGACCATTAGAAATATGCACCAGATCTCCTTGGAGGACTTCTTAAACCAGGTAGCTAGCCCCACTCCCAAGGTTTCTGATTCCGTGTGTCCAAGGTGGGGTCTGAGAGTGCTTTTCCTACCAATTCTCAGGTGACACAGCTGCAGCTGTTGTGGGATTGCCCAGGAGAACCACTAGCCTGGGTGCTGCAGATGACATGGCTAGAATGCATGTGTGTCCTGCATGAAGGACCTCTAAGAGGAAAGAATAGGGTTTTAAATCCCTTCTTCTCTTTAAAAAAAAAATTATTGAAGTATATCATTCATACGTGAACATACATGAATAATAAGAGTATAGGACAAGTTGTGAACTTACAGAACAAACATGTGTAACATCTTGCAGGGGTTCCATACATCAACCCACCACAGACACCTTGCATTGTTGTGAGACATTAGTTACAAATTATGAAAAAATATTGTCAAAATCTTACTATTAACTATAATCTGTATCTTACATTTGTTGTATTTTCTCCCCAACCCACCCTGTTATTATTTTTAAAATATATTTTCATTACAGAAGTTGTAAACATACAAAACAATTGTGCACATGTGCAGAATTCCCATGCAACACCCCTTCACCAACACTCCATGCCGTTGTGGAACATTTGTTACTGATTATGACATAATATCATCAGACTATTACCACCAACCATGGTCCATAGTTCTGTATTGCCTTTTTATCGTCCCATGATCCTCCTTCTGCCCTTGTCTACTGTATGCTTTTCCTGTTGCTGCTGTAACAAAAAGCACAAACGTAGTGATTTAGAACAACATAAAGTTATTATCTTACAGTTGGAGAGGTCAGAAGTCTGAAATGGGTTTCTGAGCTAAAAACAAGGTGTGGGCAGGTCTGTGTCCCTTTCTGGAAGTTCTGTGTGTGAATCCATTCCCTGGACTTCTCCAGCTTCTAGAGGCCATCTGCCTCCCTTGACTCATGGACCCTTCCATCTTCAAAGCCTACATCACTCTGATACCCACTCTTCTTCTGACCCCAGCTTGCTCTTCTGAGGGTCTTTGTGATCGAGCCCACCTGGATATTTTAAGAACCGCTGATGAGCAGCCTGAATTCCCCTTTGCCATGTAGTCTAACTATTAGCAGGTGCCGGGGATTAGGACATGGGCATCTATGGGGGCCGTTATTCTCACTGCCATAACTGCCTTCTGACTCCAGAGGCAGAATGCTTGGGTGTGACTCCAGCTCCACTGCTTCAGAGCAGGCACCCTCAGGCAGGTTATTTAACTTCTCTGAACTGCTGAGACCCAGGGATAATAAAAGCACCTACCTCATAGTGTCAATATAAGATTAAATAGGTGGGCACTTAATAATTTATATATGTGCAAGTTCTGACAAGTGGATTTTAGAATATCTTAACTATTATTGGTACTATAATTGTCATCATTGTGATTTTTATTGGTAAATTAAAATCATCATTCAGCTCTGTACCTGTGAAATCTCCACCGTGCCTGTGTGTGAGTGTGTGTGTTTTGTTCTTGTAAATATCTCTACCTACAGCCACCTACTTTCCCCTTCTTAGGAAAGCACCATTACCAATTTCTTTGATATCCTTTCAGAGATTTTCTATGCATGTACCAGCATATGCAAATAAATAATTTATTTGCACAAATGGTAGAATATTATTCACACTTTCCTGAATTATGCCTTAATTCATGTCTGTTCTTTTAGATTACTCACTCTTTTAAACTGCTGCAAAGTATCTATTTTATGAATGTATTTCAATCTACTTCCTCCAATCCTTTATTGGTGAACATTTGTTGTTCTTTTGCTACTACAAACAGGTCTGCAACTAATATTCTCATAAATTAATAAATTTGAACTTCTGCCTCTGTATCTGTGAGATAAATTTCTAGAGTTGTCTACATCAAGGATTATGTATATTTTAAAATTTGATATATATTGCCAAGTTCAACTCTAAAGATCTTTCGTCAATTTATATTCCCACCAGTACTATGTGAGCGTCTGTTTCCCAAATCCTTGGCTAACTAATGTCATCAAATATTTTCATCTTTGCTGTTCAGATAGGTGAAAAATTGCATCTCAGACTTTTGATTAGCATCATTTTTAGTGTGAATGAATTAGGTATCTTTTCATATATTCCTTAGTAAAGGTATTTTCTTTTTAGTTAACCTCCAGTTATATCTTTCACCCATCTTTCTTTTGAGTTTTTGATTCTTTCCCTAATGATTTATTTATAGGGTTTTATCACAGGTTAAGAAAAACACCTCTTTTCCATGATATGAATTGCAAAAATGTCCTCTTTGTTTTATTATTTTGCCTTACAGACATATTTTATTTTTGCATGATAGAATTTTACTAGGTGTTTATGGCCTAAGTGTTTTCCTGTCAAACTTAGTATGGCCCTGTGGGAGCAAATTTCTCCCATATTTTTCTCTAGTACCTTTATTATTTTATTTTTGTTTTTTTAACTCTCTGGAGCTTGTTTTGATTTGATGAGTTAGAGATGCAATTAGTTGTTTTTTTTTAACAGAAATTCCAGTTGTCTAACACCATTTATTGAATAATCTTTTTTCTTTCTGTGGTACTCAGTACCACTTTTATCACATGCTAAAATTTTATATTCATTTGGTCTGTTTCTTGTCTCTCTTTTCTGTTGTATTGCTCTGCACAGGCTTAATATGTTTAAAAACCTGGGAGCTCTATTTCTGTCTTATTTACATTTTCTTTTTTGGCAGAATTTTTCCAACTGTTTTTGCACATTTACTTTAACATCAGATTATCTAGCCATAAAGAAAACCATCTGGTACTTCATCAGTATGGTGTGAAATATACAGATTAATGTAAGAAGTCGCCTCCTCAGGATATTGTCTTCCCAACTTTTAAAGTGTGTGTGCCATTCCAACTCATTCCCTCATTTTGTGGCCTCAAGTATTTTAACATAGTTTTTTTCTTATGAACACATTTCTTACATCTGTTCTATTTGTTCCTATTGTGAGAAAATCTTGTTTTCAAAAGTGTGGTTTTTTGTGTATAGATAGACAACTTATTTTTGCCTTTTACTTTTTACTCAGTCACTTCACTAAATTATCTTTATCATCTATAATATGTTTCCAAATGATTATCATGAACTTTCCAGTGATTCAATTATTTTGTGTGCAAATAATTTCTCTCATTTTTTAACATGCATGTTTCTAATTTCTTTACCAAGTTGTATATAATAGTGTTTAGCTTCATCACTAACTGTGATTAGTTCTCCATTCTCATATCCAAGTTTGTGTTCTTGTTTTGTTCTTCTCCTCTTGGTTAATTTAACCAATAGTCTGTTTACTCATGTATCAATTCTTACATTTATTTTATTGATAACCTCTTTTGCTTTATTTGTGTATTTTTATGGTTTTTTTTTTCCAATTTTTAAAATTGGGAGCATTTTTCATTTTTTTCATTTAGTGGACAAGACCGTAAGATTTCATCTAAGTATTGTTTATCCATCTTATGTAATTTTCCTGTGAAGTGTACTCATCAACATTATTTTCTAGGTGTTCTGTTGTCATTTTCTTTGTGACTCAAGCAAATCCTATGTGGAAAATTCCATTATTAATTTATGGTTTTGCTGTATTGGATTCATAGAAAGTTCAATCCTGTACCATTT
Source organism: Dasypus novemcinctus (assembly GCF_030445035.2). Lineage (NCBI taxonomy): Eukaryota > Metazoa > Chordata > Mammalia > Cingulata > Dasypodidae > Dasypus > Dasypus novemcinctus. Next base: position 161,842,495 of record NC_080676.1, on the reverse strand, counting down.
TCACTTGCAGTTGTAATGGCTTTGTCTTTGTGGCTTATTTTGTCTTCAAGATTGGTGATTTTTTTCCCTTGGGTACTGGAAAGGAAGACGAATTCTCTCTTTTTCAGGTTCTAGAACTTAGGGAAATTACAAACAGGTCTAACTTATTGATGATGTTATTTAAATCTTCATTTTTCTTACTTTTTATGTGTCCTTGATCAGTCATGGTCTGAGAGAGGACAATTAAAATCTCCCATTTCTGTAAGTGTCTGCCCATTTTTCTTTTATTTCCTGTAGGTTTTGCTTTATGAATTTTTATGCGATACTTTCCTCCCGTGTAAATATTCATTCCCCTCATGTCTTCACTGCAGATTTTACCCTTTGTCATCATAAAGGACAATCTTTGTCTCCTTAATGCTTCCTTCCCTCATTTTTTGTCCTTGTCTGATATTTCGGATCTCAGCCATCACTTTCTCTCTCTGAAATGCCTTCCCACTCCTTAATAGTCAACACTTTGAGTCATGTCATGCTTATATGTGAGTTGCTTTGCCTGTACTTTTCTCCAGCACATGGAGGTCAGCACCTCCCAGGAGGCTCTTAATTCTAAGGGGAAGCAGACTTGGCTCAGTGGTTAGGGCATCCGCCTACCACATGGGAGGTCTGCAGTTCAAACCCTGAGCCTCCTTGATCTGTGTGGAGCTGGTCCATGTGCAGTGCTGGTGCACGCAAGGAGTGCCGTGCCACGCAGGGTTGTCCCCCATGTAGGGGAGCCCCATGCGCAAGGAGTGTGCCCCGTAAGGAGAGCCGCCCAGTGCGAAAGAAAGTGCAGCCTGCCCAGGAGTGGTGCCACACACATGGAGAGCTGACACAACAAGATGACGCAACAAAAAAAGACACAGATTCCCAGTGCCTCTGATAAGGATAGAAGTGCCTCTGATAAGGATAGCTGTCCACACACAGCGAATGGACACAGAGAGCGGACAACTGGGGGCCAGGGGGAAAGGGAGAGAAATAAAAAAATAATAAAAAATAAAAATAAAATAAAAAAAAAATAATTCTAAGTATCTGTTCTCTGCCCACTTCCTGTAAGAGATAGGGATCATTTTTTCCCCAACCCTGCCTCTTTAGAAGGTGGGCAAATGAGGTGGGTGAAAATGGAGTGCTTACGATCATCTTGACGGAAAATTTCTACCAATATCATTTAATGCGATCCTTCTGAAAAGCCTTTAAAATGGGCATCGTGTTCATGTTTCAGATGAACAAAAACACCTCGGCTAGATCCCATGGCATGGCCAGAGTGACCCCGTCTTTCATTCTACCACCTTTCCTAGCTGGGAGCAGAATTGGAAAACAAGAGAGGAAATAGTTCTTTGAACCTGCAGAGAGCTTTGAAATGTGAAATAGATTAAGGAAAAAAAAAACCACACAGAAAATTGCCCTTATTCGTCATGAGCAGACTTTGCCATGGTGACAGACGGTCTAATTGGCTCATATATATCTTTCTGTTTCAGTAGATGATCCCACTCATTAGTGCGCTGTCCTGTCTCCGCTGGGCCGACCTGGGGCCCACACTGTGGCCCTACTGAGAGAGAATGGCTTTCATTCCATGTGAATGGTCCAGCCAAGGACTCAGCCTCCCTGCATACTGTACTCGGATAACCACGACTGCCTTTCCCACCCAAGGACCAAGCCTTTGCTTTCCTTTCAGTCTTGCGAGGGAGTTACCAGCTCCTCTCTTCATCCTTTCAGCTAGAGTTAATGTTATAGGATGGCAAAGACTATTTTCTCCTTAGACAACCTCAGGTGTTCAAGCATGTAAAATTGCTAAATAAAGGTTTCTTAATTCAATGTCACCTATTCTCGAAGACAGAAAAAGCGGAACGTTTGATGTTCCACTTGGAATGATCGACTACAGCAAACGTTTATTGACATTAGTCCTAACCAATTCTCTGATGAACGGTACCGTTCTCGCCCTACAGCGCTGGGTCTGCAGATGGGCAGTGGGCCATGAGGATGGCTGGTAGAAGATTGGGGGGCAATCGAGACTCTCTCATCTATCCTTGGAAATGCAGAGGAAAACAGACATTTGGTTGTTGCAGGCATTTTGTGCATTGAGGAGGTAAACTCTCTTGCTAGTCATGGCATAAAATCTCCAGAATTGCAGCTGTCAGCTTATCAGCAGGACCTTTTCTCATGTCACGTGCCATGGAATTTTGTGTCACACTAAGACAAGATGACAGAATAGCGAAATGCTTTTTCAGTAGGTCTCCCGCCCAATTCCTATCCTCTCAAGAAAGTGTATATTATGAAAGAGAAAAGGGAGTATATATTTATCACATATCATTCCTATGACCTCAAAAAAGACACATGGGAAGTTTCCAGATTTAGTTTTATTATATGCAGTTATAAACCTGAATGTGCATGATGTTACTAATATGTATATGCATGTGTATATACTTTCTCTTCTCTCTCTCCCCCCCCATCTTCCACACAAACACACACACTCACACACACACCTTACACACACATTTCTTAAAGTCAGGAAACCAAAGAGGCAGCCCTGTTTCCATCAGAAGCAGAAAAGGAAAGATTGCAAATATCAAAACTCACTTTAAATGTCATTCTGAATTTAATATAGAATTATCTAATTATATCTAAGGGAACAGATGAACAGCTGGGACATAAAGTGCTAATTTTAGCCTCAGCCAGGAATCTGCAGGTTTTTCCCATTTTCCTGTACATAACATGTGGCACAAATCTTGGATCAGACCATATTTGTAACTATATTACTAAGAAATAGCCCTGACAGAAAATTACTTGCATCATGCATTGAAAAAACAAACAAAAACCAGCTCTGTCATTTCCAGTTTCTTCTTTTCTGCTGGTAGAGAATTCTCACATGCACTAATACATCACACCTTGGTAGGATCCCAGTGCTTACTAGGGAGTGAATGCCATACAGTGTGCCTTAGGTAAAAGAATTATAAAAATTTCCCCTATACCTGCAGGCAGCTGAGGTATCTCATTCTTTCTAGATTGCTAATAGGATATTAGACTACCATAACTCATTTTTTAATGCAAAAATACGTTTGCAAGGTGAAATAAAAACTGCATGTGCTGCCATTCTTGAATTTCTTGACTTCATTGAATACCATACAATTGTTTCCATCTATATGTACACATCTCCCAAAGACTCATGTCTCCGGTAGCAGTTGTTCGGGAATCTGTTATGAATATTCAGTTTTCCTTTCCAAAGTCAGCTGAAGAACCCGCAGGCACGCCCACCTTACCTCTTTTCCTTGGTAGATGTATATATTTCTGCAGTAACACTGACTGTAGAGGAACCTCGCTATCATTACCAGTTTCCTCGGACACGAAGTAATTCCTTGTGAAATAGCGCATTTGTATTAACAACCCAAATTGTTTGTGGTGTGCCTACATCTTGTAGCTACCGTGAAATTCTCACCACCGTAATTTGATTCATTTGTACCCTCGCATGCAGTGTTCGCCTGGAAATTGTTGTGGCTAAATTACTTCTATTATGGTGCTTTACCATTCTGATGTCTGATGCAATCAAGAAAGCAATTTTAATTTAATTTATTCTGACAACTCTGTAGCCCGGGTTCAGATTTAATATGATAGGCTCTACACACAGGCACATGTGTCCCTATGTGTACACCATTTGGTATGGAACACTCAGCCCGTGTTTGATGTGAAAATCCCTTCGCCAACCCAAGCCTCCTACCTTTCGTGGATGGTTAAAGCAGCTCCTTATGAAGATTTACGTTTCTTTCAAAGTAAAGGGGTGTCTGAGCCAGCAGAATCATTCTGTGGTGGGGAGCTGGACTACAATGGTAAGAATGTTCCCCTCATTAGAACGCCCTCTGTTTTCTTTTGCAAACCCTGGAGCCTGGCAGCCTCTCACATCATGGACCTTTGGCTTCTGAACTTTTAGCGTCAGCCTTTAAGGAAGACCCACATCTCATTTGGCAGCCCTTGGGTGACGAGGCTGAGTGCACAGAGAGGACTTCCTGAACAAACCCGAAATCTTCAGCCTTCCCGCTCCCCGCTCCAGTGCACTGGGTGGCAAATGCCTAGGTCAACTGACAGCCATGCCTTTGAAGGATTAGTGCAGATTCTCTTGTCTCTCTATGTACTGGAATGGCCCAAGTGGTCAGAATGCCTACAGAATCTTGAGCAGGAGGGAAGGTGAGCTGCAAGACTTTCACAGATTTGCAAAAAATAATTTGAATTCCTAAGGCATGAAAACTGTGTATTTATATATAACATATTATTAAACCATTGTCAAAGACTTTCCCTATGAATTCCTTTCAAAGCTGAGATAACAGCAGCGACACCACTGGGTCCTTGCAGTAAACTCTCAAAAAATACTTTACAAACATCATGGTTAACCTGGGTTGTAAGTCCTGATGGCTTAGATTGGAGTGAATACGTGTGAAAGAGAACTCCTCCAAAGCTGGGGAAACGAACTTCATATCCCAGTTAAAAATTAGGTAGAAATTTGATCAGTTAATTGAATGTTTGGAAGTCACTGTTCGTGGAAGCCTCATGACTTCCATGGTTCTTATAGGTGGGGCGATGTTTTGGAAAGTTATGTATGGGTCTAAAGGTATTGTGGTAGGCAGAATATGGCTCCCCAAAGATGCCCAATCTTAGGCTCCAAACATGTGAATCTTAAGCCAAGAGCTTTTTGTCCGGAAATATTACTTTTCAAGGCCACTGAGCTTGCATTTATTGATCAACAATGTTTTTTGCTTTACTAAAATCAATCTTCTGAATATCATCAAGCAGTGTGAATTCATCAGTGAGAGTCTGGGCAGAAATTAAAGGCAGACAATGGTTGCATCAAAGACACCACTGGGGCACATTTTTGAATGCTATAATGTGGGCCCAAAACATTCAAAAAATTTGAACTCTCATCAGCAAATCAAGTCTGGCTTGTTATGCTGGCTTTCCCAAAATTCACCCAAGCAGGAATCCTCATACATATTATTTTATTTTATGTTTTGTTGTTTTGTTTTGTCTGTAAAAGTGCTAATATGCTATAGTGAAAAGAAAGGAATAATCAGAATGACTTATTAACCATTTCCTGTTAATTTTTCAGTGCACACTCACTCATATATCTCTGCTGGTATATATTCAGAAATATATTTGAAAATTTTCATGGTCTTGTTATTCTCAAATCCAAAGTCAGAACTTGCTTAAAAGAAATAACCAAAAGTGATCGAATTTAATGTATTTGATTTTATTTCTTGAGAGGGAGGATTCTAATTGGCTTAGATATTGTGGATTTAGCCATTATACTTAAAGCTACTGTGATTTACTGAATTCACAAAAATAGGCTTAAATCAAAGTATGTGATTGAGAAAACGCCTATTAGAAAAGACAAAGCTAATCTTTATTAAGAAATGTAAAACACTGTGTTGTCTTAAAGGAATTTTGATCATAGCCAGGTTGGAAAGGAGATGTGTTAGAATTTAGCTCTGTTGATTACCTTAGATCAAAATGCCTCAGGGTTTTGGGAACTTTAACAAAACCTGCCAACAGAAGAATGTAGACATAAGCATATATGATTCAGTAGAAATATATTTTAAAGATCTATTCAATTCCTGTTTAAAATATAGTGTTAAAGATTACAGAATAAACAATTTATTGTTGTTTAATCATTTATGTTGGTCACACGTCAACATCTTTGCCAGGTACAATTTTGTTTTAATTCCTAAAAAGTGAATGTAGTAAAGTTGATATTCATTTTCCATCTTTGACTTCTGAGACTAAGAGAACACAGATTAGTGCAATGAGCTTACATATTGGCATTGCAGGAGGTACACAGTTCTTATCGGTGGGAGGATATTTTGGGAAGCTATCTGTATACATCAATATATAGTGGTAGGCTGAACAATGGCCCCCCAATGACACCCATGCCCTAAGCCCCAAACCTGTGAATGTGCTCAGTTTTATGATAAAAAGGAATCAAGGTTAAGGTACGATTATGTAACCTTGAGATCTGGAGATGATCCTCGATTATCTGGCTGGGCCCAATCCAATCCCATGAGTTTTAAAGGCTGAAAACCTTTCCCAGCCATGGTCGGAGCAGGTTGTAAAGCAGAAGAGGGGTCATGGAGAGGCAAGGTTGTTGACTTTAAAGAGGGAGGAAGGGGAGTGACCTCCAGAAGCAAAAGAAGATGAGGTGTACACAATAAGAATGCAATCCAGCCAGCACCTTGGGTTTAGCCAGTGAGACCCAGATCAACCTCTGACCCTTGTGCAAGATAATCAATCTTCGTTGTTTTAAGCTACTAAATTTGTAGTAATTTGTGATAGCAAAAATCTGTGATAATATGAATACAGTTTAGCACTCTTCCCTCTTTTTTCATAATCCCATTTAATGCTTGAAAGCCATATGCGTACATACATTTATAAATTAGAAGCTATTGAGGTAGACATCTTGAGAAATTTGTAAAGACATAGTAGGAACATGCTTTTGGAGAAGTATCAGTGTCTTCTGGGTAAAAGGGGCTCAGCTTTTATTTGAAGTAGCCAAAGTGATGGGTCTGGAAGAGATATGTTCTCTCATGCGGTATTGGCCAGCACTTCTTCCAAGACTCAGCTTGCCAGAAATACACTTCCTTGTGTTTGCATATGATCGGTCGGATGTGAGCTCATTGCTTGGCGCGTTACCACACTGTAGTGGAAGTACAGATCTTCCAATCACATTCTTTCTTCATTCAGGAAGATAAACGTTTTCACTTCAAATCTCTTCATGTGGCAAGTAAACTTTCTAGAGGTTACATCGACAGAGAGAAACAGAACTTCAGGAGAAGCATCAGCATTTGCTATTAGCAACGACAGTCCCCTGCAAGCTACTCTCAGGGCCTGGACCTAGTTAGACCAGCAATCTAGAAACAGCTCCACCTATGAATCTTCAGATGACCAACAGCTCAATTTAGAAGAAAACTGCTTCTCTTAAATACTTTGCCATGGAGTTTTCCATACCCTTGTAGAATTCTGACTATGTGAGTCTCTGTACAACCTCATGGATAGGGCGAGATAACCAAGACCTGGCTTGACACTGGTGCCAGGTTATTCTAGCTTGATAATGAAGTGAGACTGGGTCATTGATAGGAAATCAGCAGGCACACCTCAGGCTGTGATTGATCTCCAGGCTCTCTGCTTGTTCAAAAAGTGTTCACCCCGAATACAAAATTTACTCATTTTGGTGACAATGGCATGCTGACAGCATCCATCTCATAGAGTGAATTCTGAATAATCCAAGCCTGGAACTCCTTCTGGTTTCATTGCAGTCACTCTCATAAAGCCATTGAACTCTCAGAGAAGAAGGAACAAATTACAGAAAAATATTCCTTATCAACAGGGGACCAAAAAAGCATCTGTAAGAACCTGAGATAAAAATTAAACTGGAAAAATCATTTTTAAGGTTGTTTTCAGTGAATGGAGAGCACTTGAGAACAAGAGAGACAGATTTAATATTTACAGAGTAAGCGGAGTGTAGATCAGTAGATTTCCAAGTTCATATAGCTATTGAAGGAATTTTGTCTTCATCTTGTATTTTGTTTTAAATATGCAAGAAACACTTAATTTTATTAAGTCACTATCCCAACAAATATAGGTAAGAAGTCTGAATGGTCAAAAGTACTCTTTGGCAAGGCAGATGGGTTTTTAAGAGTAAAGCAACCACATAAAAACACAATTTTAACTTTTTTTCCCTCAAAAAGTCCAACGAGCTTTGAGATTGACACAGATATCACACCCTAACTTGTTAAGTAGCTCTATTTCTTGAAATGTCTTGTGTGAGAATTACTTTTTCACACATAATTTGTCTAATTTAGCAGAAAAATTAATGTCAGCAACAGAAATGTGGTTATTCTTTCAAAGAGGATTATTGCCACTAAAAATGTAAATGCATTCACGGTGTATAGTACAGAAAGTAATGAGGTATGTTATATGATGGATATGGGTCTTTATTTAGAAAACAGTGTAAATGAAAGTTGTCTTAAGAATTTGTCTCTCTAAAATGGGAGCCCGTCTTCTGAGTGGCTCTGAGCAGTTGTCCTAATCACGGTTGCTTGTTCGTCACTTTGGCACTACGTGGAGCTGGTTAACGATTTTTACAGTCATAAGTGACATGGGACAGTAATGTCCCTCCGTATGTAAAGGAAAAGGATTTCACGAGCCTGTGGGGAAACCAATGAAATATGTTTTTAATTGTCCTTGGTCTTACTTAGCCTTGGGCTTTTAGAAGCAAAAGTGGGAACTAGGGCTTTCAGAAGGCAACGGCCAGTCTTCATTTTGCACTGGAAATGCAGAGACACTCCGTGGCTCCGTGGCACCGCCTCTGCTTGATCTTTGAGAAGGGTCAGGCCCAGCCCACCCACCCTCCAAGCTGAGATTTGCCAGATGACAGCTCAGGTATCCTGAGGAAGAAACGCTCCTCCCTGGCCCCTTTGCGGCGATTGCCCAAATCGCTCGGAATGGAACCTCGTCTGCAGTTGGCACCCTCCCCACCAGAATGTGAAGAAGTCATCTCAGCACCCAAGGAGGCAACATAGAAGAGGAGCCCCGACAGGCAGGGGCCCTCATCAGCTCTTCCACAATATCAGTCTTGTTGCATTCATTGGAATTTCTCTAATAAGAGTTTGAAAGGCATAGAGATTTATATTTCCTTTTTTTTTTTTCTTTTTTGGCTTACATTATGGTTTATATTTTAGACCATACAATTTTCTAAATTTTTAGTTACCTTATACTTTACATTATGGTTTACATTTTCGCCTATAGACTTTTACTTTTTTTTATTTAATTTTTTAAAATTTTTTGTCTTTATTTTTTTAATATTACATTCAAAAAATATGAGGTCCCCATATACCCCCCACCCCCTCACCCCACTCCTCCCCCCGTAACAACAACCTCCTCCATCATCATGAGACATTCTCTGCATTTGGTGAATACATCTCTGAGCACTGCTGCACCTCGTGGTCGATGGTCCACACCTTAGCCCACACTCTCCCACAGTCCACCCAGTGGGCCATGGGAGGACATACAATGTCCAGTAACTGTCCCTGCAGCACCACCCAGGACAACTCCAGGTCCCGAAAACGCCCCCACATCTCATCTCTTCTTCCCACTCCCTACCCCCAGCCACTCCAAGGTCCACAGGATATAGGAATAGAGTATGGATTAGAGTGGAATTACTGATATTCTATTCATGAACTATTGTGATTAGTAATTGAAGAAAATGCCTCCTATAGATTTTTATACATTTTTGGTGTAATTTAACATGTCCTATATCCATCACTGCATGATTTTGTGGAACACTTCCATCGCCCCACAGTTACCCTGATTCCATCTATTCAATACCTCTCTCCCCCTCCCCACAGCGCCCACAGTGACAATCAATCTTCATTACTTGAAGGACCATATTGACAGATACTTGCAACAATGTTGAGGACTTGACATACTCGACTGCCCTAACCCACTGGGAGCCACCAGTTCTCTCAAGAGACACAATTCCCTCTGTTTGAGGACATTAGTCCTCCCCAGGATGTGGGTACACCTTCACACTCATTGTATGGGTCTATATTTTCATTCTTAAATACTGTTTCCAATAAAACAAACAAATGCAGGTTTCTTAGGGAACATTCTGCTCTTTTACCTCCTGCTTGAACCAAACAACATTCACTTAGTGATTGTCACTGGAATTATTTCTTTTGTGGGGAGAGTCGCATCCCTGAATTAATAACAATTCTTCAATGCGAGTCATCTCGTGACGTGGCTGGAGTCGTGGCTTCTTCCTTTCTGGCCCCTGCAAATCATGCACTGGGCTCATTTGCTTTTCTGCCAGTTTTGCTGTTTCTCCCTAGAATCCCCAACAGAGAACGGACCCTTCTTGATGCAATGGGTCATCCACTGTTTTGCAGAGGTGGCGCCCTGTCTTGAGTTCAAGGCTTATGGGGACTGAGCACGCAAAGATTTCACCACTAGATGGTGGTGAGACACAAGCTGTATTTGAGCTGTGAGTTTGGGGTGGGGAGGGGGTGACCCCTCTCAGCAGGTGACTTGACCAAGGCAGCGTTACAAGGGACCACCCAAAAGGAGAAACTGGGCACAATGTGTCTGGGTGATTTCACAGAGTGACAAAGTGGGGGGGGGGGGGGTCTCCCAGCAGAGAGCTCTGAGGGGCGACCCAGCTTGGAGCCTTCTAACTACAAGTTTTCATCTTACCAATGGCCAGCAGATGTTGAGCGCGCTTTTGCGGCATATGCAAAATATCTCTAAAGAGCTAAAATTTGCTTATTTGGGCTATTTTTAAAGCAGTTGACAGCATTTGCGTTTGGCACCACAGACTTTTTGGGTTAACAAGCCCTGGTCTGCTATTGATATAGCCTGTGCATTAAAAACAAAATTATTTCCAAGAGTACCTAGTCTCCAAGATGGTCAAATAAGCAATATAGGCCCTGCAGTCTTTGAATGTTCAGAAGGGATGTGAGACTGAATGTGTATTCAGGGCTGCCTCCAGACGATGTGGAAGATATGCTAATCCAAACTGGCTTGGATGTGGAGAATATGTAACTCACCGGGAGGAAATAACCTATCTGATACTAAGATCTGAAGAACCTAACCAAAGGTCTGTTTACCATCACTGTTAGTCTTCCTAATCCTATATCCTCTGTATAAAAGGGTCTGTAAAAGGCTGTTCGGGGCTCGGTTTTGATTAGGACAAGAGTCTGCTGAGCCCGGCCGGTCGAAATAAACCAACTTCCTTCTCGGTATTCTCGTGTCCTGTCCTTCGAAACCGCGCCTATCCGAATTTCTCCACTACACTATGAGGAAGTAAACGACATATAGGCCTGTATACAGAGGCCATCTTTGACTCACGTTAAAACATCCTGCCCACTAAAGGGAAGATCAATCCTGAAAGAATATCAGGTACAACCAAGGAAGCGCTGTGTTCTGCAAAGCTTTCCAACACCACCTGAAATCGGCAGCCACTCTTTGGCCCTCTGCACTGAGATCCTGTGACATGACATTAGCAGAATCTAATGTTGTCTTACCTGACAGAGACCTGAGTAGAAAGGCATTTCTACTCATTTCACCACAAGCGGACTGTCAGCGTTGAGTTATTCTTTGAGGGCGACTTGATCCTTAATGTGTACGAGCTAGTGACACGCCTTCTGGGACTGGGAGCCCTGCTCACTTGACAGAGGCCACGCCAACTTTGGCCACCATGCCAGACATGCCCCCCTGGAAAGGCAGAGGAGGGAGGGGTCGCCCTCTGCGATGTCTGCAGAGGAATATATGTTCCAGGAGTGGACTCCAGTAGTACCTGCATAGTACAGAGACTTAAACCCTCACTCAGAATCACTTCTCCTTCTGCCTCTCCTGGCTTCTTGGCAGATGAGTAGTCTTCTAGGTCACTCTGTTTTCTTTCATTATTCATCTCCCCTTGACCTAGAGCAAATCGTATCCAGCTGCCCCTGTTTAAGGACAAACCAGGATTCCTACCTAGACGCACTAGCCTCCCCCCATCTGGCCCTGGGTTTGTCTGCGGTGTCCTCTGCCATCACCCCACATCTTGTTCCATCGGGCCAGGCGCTCTGGCTATTCTCAGCTCCCCAGATTCACCGGCTTCTTCCTGGACTCTGGGTCTTCACACACTGCTCCTTCTCGGTCCGTCCTCAAGGGTCCCTCCTCAAGCTCTTTTTTTCTGACCAATTCCTCTACTCACCCTTAGGTCTCAAAGACTGCCTGAACCCGTCATTCTTCCCATTTCCTTGCTGGTATCCTGATCTTGAGTTATAAATTGCTTTATGACTGCATGTTATCATGCTGTAGCCTGGATTACATGCTAAGACCCAAGAGGGCAGAAACCAGGTCTTTTCCATTCATTGAGAGCCCAGGATGTGCTGGGTGCATTGTGGGCTTTTAATAGTCTTGAATGTGTGAATGAACTTACCTGCTGGGGACCCTACCTTGTGCCCCACTCCCTGTGGTCACCCATAGTGTCCTTCAAGTGCTATCTCCAGCCAGTCAGGCTTAACTTTCCCAATCTTTGGCTCTTCCTTCCCATCTGAGCCAGGATCATCCAACACACACAGAATAGGGGCTGTCAGATGTGCTCTTGGTTAAAGTTAGGTGTATGTGACTTCTCAGAAATAGGCATTTTCTAGGCCCTGGAATCACAGATGTTTAGACTTAGGCTGCATAGTAAGGGTCACGCAGTCCAGCTGCCCTCTGTGAGCAGACAAGGGGTATGTCATCTGTGTGGCCGGGGCAGGTGCTCACACTCTTCTCTCCAGCCCCCCATGCACAGCGCCATCTCCCTCCTCCCATCTGCCTAGTTCTACCCCACGCAGATCATAAAAGGATTCACGCCTTAAGACCTTTCTTGGGCAAACTTTGCATAAAACAAATGCATGAGTATGTTTATAGCCTGTTGACAAGTTGTCATAATCAATGTAAGTTAAAGAATTTAAAGGGCTGAAGTTCAAGCTATTCATGGAGGTGCTAATAACTACTTTGGCAATAGGCTCTTACTATTTGATGTCAATACCCATTGTCTGAATATGGCATTGTCAAAAGCTGCATTTAGCTTTGAGGTATTCTTGGGGCCAGCTTTCTGTCTCTGGGGTAATAATCAGGATCCTAGCAGGAATGCCAAGCTAAGATATCCAGTTCAACCATTGCTGGAATTTTTTGTCATACTAATATACAGGCAAGCTGATCTTTCATTAAACAGTGTGTTCATTTCAACAGATATAGAAAGCAATTTTCTGGACTAATTGGAGAACCTTACATTGAAAGCAACACAGTCAATTATCTGCCCATTCAATGTGAACTGTAAAACTGAATCATTAAAGAAAACGAGACTAGGCTTCTGTTTCAAAGAAAACCAAGCAGTTTTATGTATCCTTACTTGCAAAGCACTGTAGTTACTGCATAGTGAATATTTTTTGAAGGAGTTCAATCATGGGATATGTTAACTGGCATCTAGATAACCTCCCATCACAATTCTAAATCTTAACTGGATTTTTAAAGGACATTTGGAGGTACTTGACAGCAGCAGATTTTATTTTGACCTTGCATTCCAGATGTTTAGTCTTGTGTTCTCCCATATATACCTTGAAAGGAATTCATGGGTAAGAGGAAGCATCCATGAAAAAGGACTGTTATATAAAATTGAAGACTCTATCAAAATACACAATTAGTGTCTAGTAATGCTGTATACCTCATCAGCCATAGGCATCCTCACTAAAATACTCCAAAGGGTTAACAAAGATTTTCTGCAAATACTGTTTGTTTTAGTTCCCTAAGGTGCTCAAAGCAAATACCATGAAATATATTGGGTTAAACAATGGGAATTTATTCACTCATGGTTTGGGGGCTGGGAAAATGTCCAAATCAAGGTATCATCAGGCAATGCTTTCTTCCTGAAACCTGGCTGCCAATGACCCCAGGATCCTCTGTCATGTGGTGGCATCTGCTGTTCTCTCCCTTCTCTTCTGGGTTCCATTGATTTCAGCTTCTTGCTTCCATGATTTTCTTTCTTCTGTGTCTGTATTAATTTCATTTACCAAGGGCTCCAGACAGATCCATCCTGAATGAGGTGGGTCACACCTTAACTTAAGGAGCCTCATCAAAAGGTCCTAATTACAATGTATCCACACCCACAGGAATCAATTTATTTTAAGAACATGTTTTTCTGGGGAACAATTAGCTCAAAATCCCCATACTATTACTTACCTACCATAAGAGGTGCTCCATTTTTCTTTTTAAATAATGTGGAAGGCCAATAGCAAATCAAAAGTCTAAGAGAATGACCCCTAAAAAAATGGAAGGGATTTTGCATTTGGAAACCAGAATTTTCACTTAGGCAAAAATCTTTTAATCTTTATGGTATTTGAAAGAAGTGAGCCAGAATGCACTTGGCCATGGCCTTTAGCAAGCCCAGATTATACGGACAGAGGCAAAGCAATGGTGCTGAGTATTTAAATTCAGACCATGTGATCTTGACTGCCAACTTTCAAGTGGGAAGCATCCACAGTAATACAGGACGCTTTCTAAGATGGCTCCAATGTAGATGGGTGGGGGACAGCATGGAAAAAAGACACATTTATAGTGTACAAATTTAAGAAGACTTAACATCATAATGACTTCTAATAACACTGTTTAATTTACACACGTTCAGCTACATGATGTTCTTTTTAACAATTTTCAAATATTGCCATGAGATTTGTATGTCCTTTATGGGAGGGAATTGATGTTAAATTTTTCAAAGTACCATTGATATTATGAGAAAGGACAAAACTCAGACTTTCTTTCCAGAGGGAGGGTCCTGTCCTCTCCATCTGGCTATTTCTCACATTGGAGAACCAATAATTTGGTGAATATGAAGGCTGCTGATGGAAAATCTAATAGTGAATGCTTAGGTGGGATGGAGTGCAGTGTACTCTAATGTTTCTCCTTGGATTGGGACTGCTTCAAGATAAAAGTGGGATTTTAGACATGCACTGAACCAAGAAAGGAAGGCAAAGGACCAACCCACAAGACAAAGCTTGAGAGAGGGATTGGAAATTAATGTCTAGTCAACTGATGAACTCATTGGATGACTGTGTCCATGGTGAGCACATATGGGTGGGTTGACTCAAGACAAAATGTGGGCTGTGTGGATTTGATCCCCACACAGGTCATACGGGAAAGTGTGGTTTGGAGTGGTGCATGCAGAGTAAACTGATGGCTGTGCTGAGAACATTTCTTAAATGAAGAATGTTCATTCTCGGGGTCAATTGAGAAGATCTCTTGAAGGTCCTGAAATACAAGCGCCAACCCTAGAGAGGAATGGGGTGAGCAGTGAGAGGTTATTAAGGAAATGGGAAACCATTCAACGGACTGAGCATTCAGAGCAAGGGACGGGGAAGTAGACATGTTATCTAGTAGTATCACCATACTTACTAGAATAAAAATAATCTCAGAGTACCTATTTGTCTTGGATCTTTATCCACTTCTAGACATTTTGACTTAGCTCTCAGGTGTGTTTAGGAGAACCCTCCTGTCTCCCATGCAATCTGTTTAGGAAACTGTTCTTTGGAGGAGTTGGATTATATAACTTCAAGACCCCATGGAACTGTGACATTCTGTGATTCTAAGAATTAAATATGAGATTTGGAGGGCAATTTAGGATAACAAAACAAACACAGAGAGTGATTTAAAGAGACTTCACCAGCCTCCAGGGGAACAGACCTGACTTTGTGGCATCTAACTGGATCAAGTGTGTAAGTCAGGGTTCTCCAGAGAAACAGAACTGACAAGGTATATATTAAGAGATTTATTATAGGAATTGACTCATGTGGCCATGGGAATTGGCAAGTCCAAATTCCACAGGGCAGGTCACAAGCTGGAAGCTCTGGTGAAGGTGATGTTGAACTCCCCAGGAGAAGCTGGTTGACTAAAGGAGAGATAGACATTCTGCTTTCTGACTGCTGCAATCGTCAGGTCTTCTTTAAGACCTCCAATTGATTGGGTGTGGAGACCCCTCTCATTGCTGACAGCAATCTCCTTTGTTCATTGTAGATGCAATCAGCCATAGATTCAATCAACTGATGGCTAATTTAAATCCATGGATGAAATGCCCTCACAATAACACTTAGACCAGTGATGGCTTGGCCAAATAACTGGTCACCATAAACTAGCCAAGTTGACATACCAAGTCATGTCAAAGGGAATGGAGCACACACCAGAGGCCAACACACAATAAAGACTCATGGCGTTACCAAGTAGGAGTCATAGAAACTTCTGAGGGCAATTGTAAATTAATACTGGGGAAGCATTGGGGGTTGGAGGGCATATAGAGAAAGAGAGAAAGAGAGAGTGCAACTCAGGGTTCATAACAGAAACAACTGTAATGTGGAATCTGTTGTGGCCCCATTAGGAAAGGCACTGAGAATCATGAAACCTGAATTCTACTCTACTCTTCTCTATTTTGGAGCAAGTCACAATTTTCCGTGCCTCAGTATTCTCATCCATAAGATGAAAGAGCCAGGTCCAGATGATTCTTTCAGGTCATAGGCAGTCTTTGAATATAATATGCTGCAATCCAGGATTCTCTTCTTTATTGTTAAAGTCTATGTATTATCTATCACTGTAATAATGCAGTATGATGATAGGCTCCAAGTTTGCTTGTTGGCTCGCATTGCCTGGCCTGTGCTGGGCTGGACTTGGTGCATCTCTAGGTAACAGGCTGGGCTTACATCAACTCCATTTATTCTCTTTTCCTTGAACTGCAGCTATGTAGGGTTTGTTCTTCTTAAGGCAGATCAATGTCAGAGGCAAGCCTAACCGTGCAAGCACATTTAAAGTCTCTGCTTCTCCTACTATGCCGACCTGACCTTGACTGTTGACTGCAAGTCACATGACCATGGCTGCATGCTGCATGTGCAAGCCTAGTGTCGATGGCCTTGGGAAGTGCACACCCCCTCCCATGGGTGACTGGCAAAAGGGGGAAGAAAGGTGAGCCGGCCGCAATTTAGTACCCAGCAGGCTCCCAGCTTACTGAACCTTCCACAAGCACGTTTTGGCATATTTCAAAATTGGGAAAGGAAAGCACAGCTCCTTCTGATATTTCAAAGCCAAGGAGAAAAAACTAGAAAAGGAAAAGCGACAGTTTCTCTCTAGTGCTATGCTTTACTTCTTGTCTTAAGGGATTCCTCTATCTGCACAGGGTCAAGGTATTTACTTAAGTGTTTTTCCTTCATCTACTTCTAAATTCTCAGAAAATATTGGATTAAGACTCGGAAAGCTTGACACCAGTGCCTGTTTTTCAACTTTGTAGAGGAAATAAGAGTATCACGTGCTGTAGAACCATTCTAAAAGAGTTAGAATAATGAACATATTAACATACGCTGTGTTATGTCACCTGTAGTGGCTCCAGGGCTAGGAATGAGGTAAAGCCAGGGAAAGCAGAGCTCATGCTAAATCTGCCATCATTTGTTGTTAGACATGACATTATCTTTTTTCTTGGTTTCACCAGTGAAATTGTGTTGAGTCATATGAAAAGTACAACATGCTAATGTGATTTTACTTTTTAAAAATAATGGTGAGCTTTCAAACACAACAGGTCATGTGGTTGTACCTTGACATAAACCTGGGTTTTATCTAGATAATGAAGGAATCTAGTCGTCAGAAGTGGAACAGTGGGGGATGGCTTCCCCCGCCTGATCGCAGATGGGAACACAGACCAATCCCATAATCCATCTGCAGTTTCTGCCGTCTAACTTATAATGAGGCCATATGAACATTCTCTTTAATTAGGACATGTTACAAGTTTTGCCAGATACAAAATATTGCCAAAATAAAGAAAGGATTTTCAACAACTATGGGAGCATAGATCCATGGACCAAATTAGGAATATTATGCAGATTTATGTTCATAGCAATGCAAATTTTAATTAAAACTCTTTTTTTAAAAATTTTAGAGTGAGTTAGCATTTTTTGCTGCCAGAAGAAGTTAAGTGAAGTAAACAATGTAACCAGTGCACAGAAGATTCATAGTCTTCCTGTCACTAATATACACTCCTACTTCAACCATACTATGCAATGCACAGATATGTGAGCAAAAATAATGAAGGCAGTGAAATGATTTTAGTTCCTGCTTTTAAAACTAGATGAGCAAAAACACCTAAGCTTATTTGGCAGTGCTCGTTTCTGCATCTCAGCAATTGCCATCCAGAGTTTATAAGAATAGGAATTATGTTCTCTTCTCTGCTCTTTCACATGCTTTTGTTTTCATACACGCACACACATGTGTACTGGGGGAAGGGGACTGTGGCTCATAGATGTATTATATATGGTTTCTATAATGAAGGAGTATATATTCCAATTGGGAGTTCTAGTTACTAATCAAAAATAAATAACTTAAGGATTCTAAACTACATTTTGTTCTTTTCTAAAACATTTAAAATAATGTTTGTTATTGAAAAATTAGGTGACAGGTTAGTAAATTTTTTTTTAAGTAGTAATAATAAAATCACCCTACTGCTACCAATCCAAGATGTGTACGGTGGCAGGGTCAAGGGAAAGACTTCCTGGAGGATGGGACTAGAGGAGGGAGCTTTCAGGGGAACCAAGAAACAGTGCAGGCTCTCCGTCTGTGCCAGGCTCTCAGGAAGGGCGGTCCTGAGGCTGCCTCCTCTTTGGAACCCCTAGGATCAGTGATCGAGATGCCTGCTACCTAATGCTCAGAGACAAACATGTCCTTTCTCCCTTATCTGTGGATTCTTCTCTGGGTTCTACATTCCTTGTTCTCACATTGGTAGAAACTGATGGACCAACTGCACAGGCCTGGAGGAAGGGCTCAGAAGACCCCCTGGCCTTCTTCCTTCTTGGTGTCAGTCCTGCCTGAAACCAACTGGAAGGGTGTCTTTGAGGCTCCCAGTGGTTCATTCTGAACATACTAATAACATGTTCTCCAGATGTTGTTCAAAACAATGTATATGCATCAACTCACTTGAACCTCATAGCAACTTGAAGTGCTATGTCTTCTTATATAGGGTGACATGGATGCTCAGAGAAGTTAAGTAGCTCAGTGTCTCTCAGTCATGTCTCAAACATGGGACTTTTGCATTTCAAAGCCATTAACATTTGCCATGAACCCTTTATAATACTGTCTTCTTCAATGTGTCTCCCTTGAGAACTGTCATTGAGTTGGGCAATGAGTCCGAGGTTCACAGCTTTCAGGTCTTGAGTGCGGACCCTCCGAATGCCAAGTCAGCTTGTCCACTACTATCATTGATAAGGAATAGCAGTGTCCCACGCTCAGGTGGTGGTGACTTTCTTTCAGAAGGTTTTCCACCTGCAGCCCAGATTGCCTTTGAGTCATAAAATGCTTCTTTCTCCATATTTAATCCAACTTTTCCTTAAAGAAGATGTCTATCTTAATCACACTTCTTCCACCCGGGTTTCCTAACCTCCAAGGTTGGCGCTGAGGTGGTACCTGCTAGGGACCCACGTATCATAGAGATCAAGTGTAACATATTAACACAGGTGCATGAGAAGACCCTCCTAGATCACCACCTTGGAGAGGGGGGTTGCTGCTGCCTGTTTCAGAGGCCTCCCTCCTCTTTGTTCCTGCTGCTAGCTCAGCAGAGGAGAACTTGAAGGCTTTGAAGATAAGCCCCTCTCCTGGGCCACAGGGAAAGCTGATTGCTGAGGACTCTGATTCAGAGTGAGGCACACAGCATGGGGACAGAGAACAGAATTAAATCTCTTGCTTTAGGAGGCCTCAGAGGCTCACATGTATGCAGGGGATTCTGAACTCAGTCATCTTCTAACCGAGGGTCCAAACAAATGCTTACTAGGTCTTTAGAACTGACTTCTTTCTCTTCAAACATCTGAAGTCTTACTCATCTTGTCTCCATTTCAGTATCTTTCACTTAAATTAGTTCTTTAATCTAATCCAGCTTCCTGAATTAACTCTAGTTCATCTGCTTTAAAAACTGAACAGTCTGATCCAGGCTTGGTCTAGGCTGGAATTTTATTTTAGCACAGAGATCTTTGAAAAGTGATCCCCCAAGTTCTTCATTTTTTTTTTTCTTTCTTTTGCCTGTATAGATGAGGATAATGATAGTAATTGTAACTAATTTATTGAGTGCTTAATATTTGCAGGAACAAATATAAGTGCTTTATGCTGTTTTCCTACTGAATCCTCACAACAGTTTTATATGTTGTGGAGGTATATTAATATCCATGTTTTAGAAATGTTAAACTGTGGCCCTGAGAGGCTAAATAATTTGGTAAATGGGGCTGCTGCCAGCTTACATGGCACCTTTGAAGAAATGGGAAAAGGTGTTTCTGCTTCAGGACACCTCATTTTCATCTACTAAATTATTGTAATACATAGATTTAATTAGAGTATCTTACTCCATTGCCATCTTTTGTGAAAAAATTCAGAAAAATATTTGGGTGTACAATGTCAATATCTATGTTGAACTTGGAAGACTCTATGCCATACTGGGGTTTCTAGTGGTCCTGAGAGGTGGGGCTAAGCCCAAAACCTAACTCTAGAAACTATGCTCTTAGCCCCTATATTATAATGCTTCCTGAGATTACATGTCTGCTTATTTCCAATAGGGGCCAATAGACACATGGGTTAATGAGAGCAAAAGTACATCATCTCAATCAGCCACCGTTTCTTATATTGTTAACGTCATCCAAAGGCCAAATAAAAGCTTCCCCTCGGGCTGATACGGAAGCTTTCTTCCTCTCGTGAGAGCCTATTTCCATTGATGATATGTCCAATAACTAAATTCTGATGGGAATTCGGACCATATTATGATGGTCAAGGCCAAGACCATATTATCATTGTTGGATTCAGTCGGTGCTGTGATTTATGAGACTTATAAAAATGTATAATGTTCACTTGCTCTACATTGGATTATTGCATTCTCACATGTATCAATTCATTCATTCATTCATTAAGCTTAGTAAATATTTGAGAGCCTTTGTTTGCCTCTAGAAATTCAAGATATAAAAATAAGCATGAGATACAGTCTTTGTCCTCAAGGAATCCATACTCAAGACTTGATTTGCCTCGGACAAAATCACAAACTGTATTTTATTGTGCTTGCTCCTTAAAAGACATTGCAGAGCCTTAGAGCTGAAAAGGACCTCTCCATTTTAGTTTCCTGGGATGCTCCAGCAAATACCATTAAATGGGTTGGCTTAAACAATGGGAATGTATTAGCTTGCAGTTTTGAGGCTGAGGAAATGTCCAAATCAAAGCATCATCGAGGAGATGCTTTCTTTGTGAAGACTGGCTGCTGGGGAGCCTGGGCTCCTCTGCTACCTGGCAAGGCATGTGGTGGCTTCTCCTGGCCTCTTCTTTCTCTTCCAGGTTCTGTTAACCTTTGACTTCTTGCTTCCCATGGCTCTCTCTTTCTCTCTGTCTGAATTTCATTCTGCTTATAAAGGGCTCCCTTAAGAGGGTTAAGACCCAGTGGACATCACCATTCCAGGGTCCACAGGATGGAGGAATAAAATATGGATTACAATGGACTTACTAGTTATCTACTATGGAACTATTGTGACTAGTAGTGGAAGAAATTGTAGCATTGATGTGGAGACAGTGGCCATGGGAGTTGCTGAGGGCAGGGAAAGGGAAGAAGAGATGTGAAGTGGGGGCATTTTTGGGACTTGGAGTTGTCCTGAATGATAGTGCAGGGACAGATGCTGGACATTATATATCCTGTCATAACCCACTGAATGGACTGGGGGACAGGGTAAACTGCAATGTAAACTATTATCCATGTGGTGCAGCAGAGCTCCCAAATGAATTCACCAAATGCAAAGAATGTGCCACAATGATGAAAGAGGTTGTTGATGTGGGAAGAGTGGGGTGAGGGGGGATGGGGGGTATACGGGACTGTCTTATATTCTTTGAACGTAACATTTTTTTGTGATCTACGTATCTTCAAAAAAATACAATTACAAAATTGATGGAATGGGGTATATGGAAACCTCTTATGTTTTTTAAGGTAATGTTTTGTGTGATCTATTAACTTTAAAAAAAGATAAATTAAAAAATAAAATTTAAAAAAACCTCACAGGATGAATTAGGAAAGTGGCAGATTTTATAGATATAGTTCCATCATCAATATTAGAAAATCTGATGTTATTAAAATACCTAAAAATAGATGCCATAAGTTAAACAAAGTAATCTAGCAAATATTTATCATAAGTTTGATATGAAACATGAAAATTATTTTGGTAAAATGGAAAAGGGAATCCTTTGAAATAATCTAATAGGCCCCTAAAGAGCATGGGCCAAAAATAGAATTTTTTAAGCTTGCCTACCAATAAATGACGTCCTGATGGGGGAAAAAAAAAAAAAAGACCCAGCCTGAAGCACGTGGGCCACACCTTCACGCAAGTAGCCTCATCCAAAGGTCCTGCTTATGATGGGTTCATACCCACAGGAATAAATCAAATTTAAGAACATGTTTTTCTGGAGTGCTTACAGCTTCCAAACAGCAACCTCTCAGTTTAAGCTCAGTGACAAAGTGGCTTCTCCAGAGCCACATTGTCTAGTCTAGAATCCAGATGAGAACCTGTATCCAGAATCCCAGTCCCAGGCCTGTTCCTGCTGCCAACGATTTAATTTTCATCAGGTGCTAGCATCAACATAGATAGTTGGTTGCCACTGGCTGCCTCAAAGTCAGTATTGGGCAGGGCACTCCCTGGTCAGGCGAAAGCCTGGAGGCCTGGGGATTTGAATCTAGCTGAGCGCATCCACCTATCAGCCTGAGCAGAACCAAGATTAGAGTTTGGACTTGAAGGGGCTGCCTCATCTCCAGCTGTGCTGCTGCTTTCTTGCTCAGGTGACTTCACCTCTGTATGCCTCGGTTCTTCACTTGTAAAATGGGGATAATAGAGCTTGCCCTGAAGGATTTTCACAGAGTGTGAAAAAGTTCATGGAAAGCCTCACTTCGGCCTCATGGGAGGTACTTGGTGAAATTTGGGCATAATTGTTGTTGTTATTATTCACATGCTTGTTGTTGCTCTTATTATTTTTGTGGTTGTGTGAACACCCCCGGGTGGCCCAGAATGGCCGTGTCCTCTGCTGGGCCCCCTTGTCTGAAAACTGACCTGAACCCACACTGAATTGTGAGCAGACCTGTTTCTACCTCCACGGAAGAGAGCCAATTACAGATCAACCAATACAATATTCATTTAATCCCATACTACCTAATTTTGACCCTGAAAATAAATCTGTACCTTTTCAGTTCAAATGTAACCCATTATCTGTGTCTTCAGCTGCTGTTTAGCTTATTAAAGGCGCATGGTCTGTCTGTACGGGTGTAATGCAGTATTTACTAAAATAAGTGCAGCTCCACGCATGTGTGCACACACACACACAGCCACACCCATGTACAAGACTGTGTAGCCTCATCCCAGAAACACAATTTATATTATTCTATTAAATACCCTGGAAAACAGTGAGGCAAAGAAAGCCGAATTCCACAACTTATTTGTATAAGAGACACACCTCAGTGCTGACTTTGTGCGTAGAAGGACCCCGTGCTTGCTTCAATGTCCTGCAGTTCCCGTTTGGAAAGGCTTAGTGACTTTTGGGTGGGGGGCTCTCTGCTTTGTGCACCAGGCCCTGCAAATGGCGTCGCTGGGCTTGCCACCCGTTCATATCCACAGAGTTAGTGTTCTGCCGGTCTCCCTTAGGAAGCCCTGCTGAGCTTTGCCGGTGAGAGCCAGGCCTGCCTGAGCGGGCTGCCTGCTCCCAGGGTCGCTCCTGGCACCCTGGTCAGTGCGGAGACAGTGCGGTTAACAGTCAGGAAGGGTGCAGACTTCCAGCTGGTGATCAGTCACGGGGGCTGGCCAAAGGCTGGTGCCAATACGATTCCAGGGGCAGTGACCTTGACTTTACCTTCTTAGGCTCAGCACTTCATTTTTGCTTGTTGTAGGTATGCACCAGAATTCCTAATCTAAAAACGTGTGTGCATATGTCACTCAATGCCTGCATGAGCCAGCGCTCCTTGACGCCTGGCCCTGTAGAACTCACCGGAGCCTTATTTTATCACCCAGAACTGTGTGCTCTTCCCCCAAAGGAACTAGAACCATTCATTCAAACCAGAGAAGAGGACTTAAGTATAATTTGTATAAGCTACCCATTTCAAGAGGAAATTGAAACATGTTATCTCCTCTTGAAATCACATTTGTTATTTCTATTATAAGGCTATTTTTATATGATGAAATTCATCACCTTTAATTGAGATAGAAGCACCTTGAGTTGGCACTAAACTGCATTTTAAAAATTCCACAATAGGGATGGCAAGATGGGCATAGAGGTCAATGGAACAGAAGAGAAAACCTAGAAATAGACCCCCAGATACACTCAGCTGATTTTGGGAAAGGTGCAAAAGCAATTGAAGAGGAACAGCCTTTGCAATACACTGCAGCAGTTGAACAGCCACAGGCAAAGAGGAGAGCCACACCTAAATCTCACATCCTGCACTAAAAGATATGAAAGTGGGTCATGGACTTAAATATAAAATGTAAATATTATAAAACTTGTTATTTTGTGTAATGCATCATACTCCTAACTAAATTAACAGAACCTGAAAGCCTGAAACGGCTTCTCAAATATCTAAAAACTAGACTGTACTTCAACCCTAATGGTACAGGAACAAGGAACTGTTGGTTTATGTAATGTCCCTGTAAGCCAAGGTCATTCAGCTAGGCATTTATGAAGCAAGGCTGCCATTACACTATACCACATTTCAACCCCAATCTAAGAACTGGAAAAGAACTAAGATCTCGAATATACTCATTCCAGAATAATTCCTCCAGCCTCCTGCCCAACGAGGAGATCCTGCTCTTGCCCTTGAGATGGCTGCTACTTGTCTATCCATTGTAAGCTTTCTAGAGCATCATGATCCAAGTTGTAGGTCATGGAGACAGGTGATCCTAGGGCACAAACACTTCCTCCACTTCCTACTAGCCCTGTTCCACAAAGACAGATAATTGTGACTCATTTTCAAAGTTCAAAGGAGATAACCTAGCAATTGACAGCTGGAGTTGGTCTTATAGACAATTTTGGTAAGGGTATGTTCGCCAAAGGACCTTGATGTGGTGTTTAACCAGGTATTTCTTGTGACACTGATGATCAGTACACATTTATTGAGAATAATAAATAATAATGCAAATTCAAAAGTCCCATCACTTCTTACACAGGGCATAATCGGAATTGCTTTTTATCATTGTAATTGAGGTGATGCTGTGTTACTTTGTTTAATTATTTCCACTTGATGGCCTGATTAGGAAAATTGCTCACATTGTTTTCTTTGCATAATTTGCCACTAGGAGAATTACTGTAGAGTCTCCCTCCCCCACCGCTCTGCCTCCCAGCTGAGCAGCCCATCCCAGAGCCAAGTGGCCCTGCCAGGGCTCAGGTAGACTGTGAATCTGGTATTTGGTTTTCAGCCTAAATTTAAAACATCTGTTTTTCATGAGAGGCCTGTTGTTGAACTCCCAGACACTAGGAAGTAGATGTATTTCATATTTGTGGATGTTTTGCATTCCAGTTTTAGGCATGTTCACATAATTTCTCTCACCCTACCTCAGACTGTTTGCTCAAACCTGCTCTGGCAGAACTAGCTGTTGTGGAATTTAAGAGAAGTTCAATTATTTGAGTATAGAGAGGCCAGGACTCAGCAATGATTTTGAGAAGGAAAAATGGTTTATTGACGGCCGGCCGGACTCGGGAGCTTTCAGTTTGAATCCCGAGCCCTGAACAAGATTTTCAAACGTCTTTTATACAGAGAGGAAAGGCCAAATGGTCCCTTTGTTTCAGTTCTCAATAGGCTTCAATTAGCGTATATCTTCCACATCTTAGGTAAGCTTTTAGCATGGACTCCAGACATTCTAGATAAGCCTTTAGCATATTTGGTTTTTGCATTTCCTCCAAATACTTAAAGTTTATAGCCCCCGCATTGTTAAACATTTCCTGGGACTGGAGCTGCTGCTAGTCCCCAAGGGCAGGACTGCAGCCCCCCACCGTTCCACACCCACAAGTCAAACAACTTAGTTATCTCTGAAGAGACAAAGAGCCTTCCACCCATAGCCCACATCATTCCCCCCTTTTGTCAAAGTTTACTTGCTAAGCTTTGGCATAATTATTGTTGGAGCTATGAGGTGGATGGCTGTTTGTTGTCTTGACTGATTATTTATCAGTCTTTAGTACAGCATCCAGGACCGTTTTTAGAAGTTTAGAACTTTTCATTCTGGACAGCAGAATCTTGGGCAGGGGCCTCCCGCAGTTTTTCTGCTGCCACTGGCACTCACGTGGATTTCCAGTCAGGTTCCAGATCCATCTATTACTTTTATTTTACTTTTAAAGAGTTTACACCTTTAATTTAAAAGGGGTGCTGAAGGGAGACGATCTCTTTTCTGTAACTGCTTCCTGCTGGCCATGGGCTGTAGTCATTGCCTAATAAGGTGTAAAACTCTTTAATTTATTCTAACTGGAGGAAGATGGATCTGGCATTCTGTACGAAGTTGGATGAAGTTTTCATATGGTTAATAAGATGTTCACTCTGAAAGAAACAAACTTAATTAAAATTTTGGAATACCTGTTTTTAAAAGAGGACACATTGGATTACAGAGGTAGACAAGGTTAGGTGCCTATAAAGATGGCATTCCTTAAAAGCTGGTGGGAATAGCATATATATTCTTTTTAAAGTTATCCATCTTTAGAGAGAAATTGCAACAGACACTTAGCTTTGTCTGAAGACACATTCCAAGCTGTTCAATGATTGACACTCATTCGCTCTGTCAGATGCTCCTGGTGAACTGGTACTCCTTGGGCAACTGGCTTCACTCAGGATTAGAACACTAATTTGGAAATACTCTTAGTTTTCACCTGTGGGAGTGATCAGAACTACAGAATAAAGATTTTTACACCTTGGTTTTCATTGTACAATTTCTAGCAATTTTGACTTGTTCAATAGGTGACTCACCGTCAGCAAGCAAGCCTCACTTTTGCTAACTGAGACTGGCTGAGACTGCCACCTTATTCTATAGACATGTTATTAACTGTTTAGAAAATGATTTTACCAGGAATTTAACATGTCTAATATACTTCTGCACTTGATCCAAAATAGAAAAGATAACATTACAATTATTAGGCATATATTTAGTACAGGATAAAAGTACAGCACTTAATATTAACTAATGTATTACTTAATGCATAAGGATTCAGAGTTGCCATTATTAGTTTTGAGTTTCAGGTTTGTAATACTTTACATGTTATCTCTCCATGAGAGCAGGCCATAATGCCAATTGTGTTTAAGCTTTACTTACAGTCTCCTGGTATCATGGCTCCACTTAGCATGTTCTTCAACGCAGTGAGCAAGTTGCAGCATCCTTCCAGTATTCCAGAGATTTTCCAGTATTCTACTAGCCTGGTGCATAGTACTCTCTGGCACCATGGAACAGTGCCAGTCTGGAGGCGATATCCATTGTACACTTGGCTGTACCGAGTCATTATTGGCTGCAGGAGCTTGAAACTGCAATACAGTTTCCATCGACTTCAGGAGCAGAACCAGAGACTGATATAGCACATATTTTTAATTGAGGGGTCAGTGACCAGCCTAGCCAATAACTCACATGGAGAGGCCACCTGTAATGTATACAAGGCCTGGTTCGAATGCACAAGAGTTTGACAATGTTAAAGTTTATTCCTTGTTTTATATATATTTTAAACAACTTAACGCAATACATATATCAAATGACTATTTACTTACACAATTTTACTATGAAGATAACAGTAGGTACTTTACTTTAGTAATAGAGGAAAATATTATTTTTCATTGTTAGAATGAAAACAGAATATTTCCAATAGAATCAAGACAACTTTTTTATTACCATTTACTTAAATGTGTATTTTGCAGTGGCCTTCAGACAGGTTTATTATCATGAAGTTATTTCTGCTACCAATACCAATCTAAGTTTCTTTAGTTAACAATGACTTCTACAACTAGAACTATTTAAACATTTTCAGTTTGGAAGATGTTTTACAAACTCTTTATAATTGACTATAACCACATTGACTAGCCACCTCATGTTTAAATAAACTTACTAAATTACAATTACCAATGAAAGAAATTTACTCTTTATTTAAGAGAGCATATCTACAATCTTTTTCCTTTAGCCTAATTTCACCAATGTGAACTTACAATTTTCATTACTGTAAAGATTTTGTATATATAATGTTAATTTAGTTTATAAATTAACTATGGGAGATTACACTCAAGTTAAATAAAATTGAAACCATAATAGTTTATGCAAGGAATGTTCTCTTTTTCCCTTACAGGAAGCTAAAAACTTCTTTTCTTTAAGTTATGAAAATTATTAATTTAAAAGCATAACTGACTACCAGGTTTTAAAACACATGCATACTGACTACCAGGTTTTAAAACACATTACACAATTACTTAATTTTTTTAAAAATCATAACCCAGGAAAGATCTCTCCATAGTTTTTATGGACTTTCCTTTACTTACTGAAATTTGTTAATAGAGCCACTAATTACCTTTATTTCGTTGGAAAGAAATCTTCTGGAAGAAAATAAGGCTCACCAGATTGTGGAGAAGAAAATAATTTATTCTCAATCTTGCAAGAAGGGGTGCAGAGCCAGATATGGCTGGTGCCACGAACAAAGAAAAATGACACAATTTATACCCCTAAGCCTAGCATGCAAGCTCTTCCTCTGTTTTTCCATAGATTGGATACTTCAGAAGTTACAGCTTATCTGAGATTTAACTTTCCCACGCAAAAGTTTGATTTAACTGCTTCCTCTATCACATTCCAACCATTTTAGTTTTTACCTGCTCCCCCCTTTTTCAAATAAGGAATAGAATTTAGTGCTGAAATGGCACCGACTTAGTTAGCTCCTTCTTGGGCATCCTTCCACTGCCCATAGGACTGGCCTAAACTGGTCTCCTCCACTGCTGTCCAACCCAGGAGTGGGAGACTGAGGCAGCAGGCCGTGGGGTTACATCAACATTTTTCTTATGTGAAAATTAACCTAATCTTTGTTTTTGTTTTGTTTTGTTTTTTCTTTTTTTCAATTTATGGCTGACAAAGGTTGAAACTGGGAAATTACCAGGCAAACTGATTCTTAATTCCCTAGCCTAGTAGATAGGTTTAATCTGCCACACCTAGTCTTGCCTTAAAAGCTCTTGCAAAGAGGAGGCCCTTTCCCAATTGTTTCCATAATCAGATTTCTATGACTTTTTCATCCTGCTTAGTTCAATTTGGGCTTTAAGAATATTTATAAATATAACTGCATATTTAATTTTTAACAATTTGAATAGACCTCTTTTAAGAATTTTTATTTGTTAATTTGATATTATCCTGATGTATGAAGGCATACATTGAGCATTTTTTTAAAAATGGGCAGACACAAAGAGTTAGACACAAACACAACTCATTGATATTACTTGTAATTTGCATTATTTTATATACTGTTTAGCTTAATTAATTAGGGGTCCAGAAATACATATTACTTATATAACTGCATATTTAACCTCAACAATTTGAGCAAATAGGCAGACATGAATAGTTTGACACAACAACATGACTTTAGTTACTTTAAACTTTTCAAAGACTTTTGAAACTCTTCTTAATTTGCACTATGACCATGCAGTTTACCACAAGAATTTTCTTTCTTACTTAATGGATTGTAATAACCAAAATGTTCTCAATGCCTTAGCACCATTTTGTTTTAGAACTTTATATTTTACTTTGAAATTAGCAGAATTTTGGATAAGCAACAAGATTAACTTTATATATATTTACTGAGGCTATTTGAAGCCTCAGGGAGACAGACTGCTTTCTCTCATGAATTGCCACTCTTAGGAACACTGACCGTCAAGGCAGGAGACTTCTCCCCCTCCACCCCCCTTTTGGTTTTGGAGATAATAAAACTCCAGTGGTCATTTAACCTTATTCTATCAGGCAGCAGTTTATTTAGTTTACACTTGAATTCATGAGAGAAAGGGTTACTAATACCAGGAGAGGAGACAGTGATGTCCCAGCTCTTCTCAATTATGAAATAACCATAGGCAAAGGCAAAGGGTGAGGTTAGGCTTGAAGTAACCATAAACAAAGGAAAGGTTAGTGTAGAATTTACACTTAAATAATAGTTTCAGGCTAAATTCACCCAGCTATAATCTCAGTTATTGTCTTTCCACTGTTTTATAATATAAATGCATTTATAAATGATTTTAACTCTTAGTTACAGTTTTTATTAATTTTTTAAAACCTATTAATTTTATAACACCTTTAAATACCTTTCATTCAACTTATAACATATTAAATGAACTTAACCATTACTTTAATTTTTCCTTTAAAGTAAAAGAATAAATCTCTTGCAGTTAGTTTGAAATAAAAGGCTACTTTTCAGGATTTGATTTCTAGAACATAAAATGTTCTTTTAAAAGAGGTAAGACTCTTCTTCAAACATTGAGGATATGATGAGGTTAAACCACAAGAAGCTATTGATAAAATATTTTCTTTGTATATTGATCTTACTCAATTTAATCATAAAAATTTCCCTTCCACAAACCTTCTACACTTTCAGTATTCATTCTGGATCTGTCCCACACTCTACTCTTTCCAATAATCAATCATTTTATCTTAGGACAAAATCATCTTCTGTTGCCTTAACAATAAAAACACACTCCATATATCCCACATACTAAGTTACCAGGCAAACTTCTTACAACATATAATTGCCATTAATACTAAACAAGTTTGTTAAAATAATGAACTTTTCTTCACTTTAAATACTTAGTAGCATGTAATAATACCAGAAACAGTTTTTTTGGAAGCAAGTTGGCAGGGGAGATTGGCTGCCGAATAAGTTTGTTATAAAATTGCCTTTTATTATTATTATTATCAATTCAGTTTTGTTAAATAATGACTTTCTGCAATTAGCCACTTAAATACCTTAAACAATGCTTTGTAAAACTTTCATAATTATTTATACCCTTAAGACAGATTTTACCTTCACAGAACACATTCTCTTACTTAAGGTTACTACAATACCTTCTAAGAACCTGAGCAGAATGCAAACGTATTTTGGCTTTGACACCCTAAGGAGGGAACTTTACTGCATTTATTCTGATTCTGCTTTTCACCTCCTTCACTTCCCCCCCTTCGAGGCAGTCGGGTGCACAAGAAACAGGAATGCGGCTTATGAATAAAAGGGTGGACTCACTGGAAAGGGGCAAGCCGCTCCCCCCTTTCCAGCTTTCAGCCAAAATGGGCAGACAGAACCTACACAAATTTGGCAACTCTCCCAGGAACCCAGCCGCCCTGACTGGGACATTCCCAACAAACTTGGGTGCTTGGCGCGGACACAGATGGCCTTCAAGCCCCGGCAAAGGGCCAGACCAGAGACAAGACAGCAGAACATGCACAAACATCTAGACTCCTCAGCTTTTGCCCCAGAATCATTTCACCCCCTTGCCAATGGCAAGGGAGGGCTCCAGCTCAGCTGTAATTCTACTTTATGTAAGGACACAACTCCAACACTAACATTGAGCTGACACAGACAGAAGCACAAAGGTCACTAATCTGACTCACAAGTTTATATATTTATTTTCACCACGGCTGCCCCCACAGCCATCACAAACCTCAGAACACTTAACATTTGGTATAAAGCGAATTCATTCACAAATTAGCACCATAACAAAAGATTTCAGCTAGACTTTTCCACTGTTTAAACTTTACATCCAGACCAAGCTCCACCAGAAAAGCCGATCCATTTTCCTGTAACCAAGTTTTGTTTTCCTTAATCTAGACCAATTTCCAGGATATTAGGACTTGAACCTATAAATACCCTTCCTATTAAAATCGAGACTCCACTCCTTTAGTGGATATAAGACCAGTACCAGATTCTAACATGCAGTTAGACAAACCCAAAACACCAGGGCTTTTCCCCGGTTTTCCTCCTTTTCCCAAGCCTAGAGAGAACGGCTTCCTCCCAGCCTTCTGGGGCTACTAGGGTTCTCTCGGGAGGTGATCAGCCTCCCCTTCCTAGCAATTAAAGCTAGGGCCTTCCAGACTGTGCTCACCCGGGGAGTCTTACCTTCTTCCATGTTCGGAGTTCTTTTTCGTTCCCAGAATCTTTCTCTTCAGACCTTCCATTGCCCCTCGATTTTGTCGGGAAGATTCTGGTGGAGCCCACATCTTTTCTGGATTAAATTTAATCCAGGGGCGCCCAGATTTGGGGTTCACCCGAGTCCTCCCGGCTTCCTCGGGGATTTGGAAGGGGCAGCAAAATGCTACCGTCTCTGGCCTTCATTTATTGTCCCATCTGGGTCGCCAAAAATGTTGTGGAATTTAAGAGAAGTTCAATTATTTGAGTGTAGAGAGGCCAGGACTCAGCAATGATTTTGAGAAGGAAAAATGGTTTATTGACGGCCGGCCGGACTCGGGAGCTTTCAGTTTGAATCCCGAGCCCTGAACAAGATTTTCAAACGTCTTTTATACAGAGAGGAAAGGCCAAATGGTCCCTTTGTTTCAGTTCTCAATAGGCTTCAATTAGCATATATCTTCCACATCTTAGGTAAGCTTTTAGCATGGACTCCAGACATTCTAGATAAGCCTTTAGCATATTTGGTTTTTGCATTTCCTCTAAATACTTAAAGTTTATAGCCCCCGCATTGTTAAACATTTCCTGGGACTGGAGCTGCTGCTAGTCCCCAAGGGCAGGACTGCAGCCCCCCACCGTTCCACACCCACAAGTCAAACAACTTAGTTATCTCTGAAGAGACAAAGAGCCTTCCACCCGTAGCCCACATCATAGCCACAGGGCTGTGGTTTCTTCCTGCATGTTTTGCTCGTATGACTGTAAATACGGTACTCCTGGTAGACTCTGTGGCATCAGTGTTTGTGATTAGATCGTGCCTTGCCACTGAATCATCTTGTGCATGTCAAGACTTTTGAAAAGAAAACAGTGATAAACAGGTTTTTAAAAAAAAAATGTTTTGGAATTGCCTGGTCTGAGTAACCTAGTAGGTAGGACAGGGGCCCCAAGGGAGGGGGTTGCGGGTTGAACTGTGTCCCCCAAAATGTGACTTATTTGGCAATAGGGTTTGTAAATAGTTAAGATGAGGCCGTACTGGAATAGGGTGGCCCCTTATTCCAGTAAGACTAGTGGCCTTGTAAGAAGAGGAAGAGAGGAGAAACAGGGGAGAAGGCCGTGTGCCGATGAGGGTGGCAGAGGTCCCAGTGGTGCTGCTACACGTCAGGGAGCACCAAGGTTTCCTGGCAAGCACCAGAAGCTGGAAGAGGCAGGGAAGGCTCCTCCCCTACCAGTTGCAGTGGGTCGTGGCCCTGCTGACACCTTGATCTTGGACTTCTTGTGGCCACAGTATGAGAGAATACTTTCTGGCACCCTAAACCACCCGGTTTTTGATACTTTGTTACAGCAGCCCTGGGAAACTAATACTAGGGTGAACTGGAAAGAAAGACCCATTTGGAAGTGAGAGGAGGTCCAGGCCTCCCTGAGGTCACCAGCCCCTCCGGGGGGGAAGCCCCGTGGTTTGCCCTGAGCTGCCGCAGGAGGTTTCGTGCAGACTTTTGGTGACCTCCGAGACTGGAGGAGAGCTGGGGAAGATAGAGTCACGGCTCTGCTCCCCAGCTTCAGCTTGACAAACCCTTCCTGCTCCGTGCTTATTTTTCCCTTCACTGATAATTTGACTTGGGGAAAATGATTTCCCAAGAAAATGTTTAAAAATGTGTAGGGATTGGAGATGGGGCATTCAAAGCCGGAGGGCCACAGAATGGGAGGCTGCCATGCTTTCTCCATCCCACACAGCACCCAGTGCCACTGAGGCTTGAGTTGGGGTGCCCTTGTGTTTCCAGCTGATGCATAAATGCATAAATGGAGGAGAAATGGGGCTGCTTTTTGCCATGCCTATCCACAGATGATAATTTGATGCAAAAATGTGTAGCAGATATGACAAAATTTATTCTTCCACAGACATAAAAAAAGAATGACAAGATGGGCAATGTGGTACCCTGGTTAAGAGAAGAGTGGTTGCTCTCAGACCGCCTGGGGGAAAACCCCTGCTCCACAGTTGGGAGACCCAAGCGACCCTCTGGACCTCAGTTTCCTCATCTGCATGGCAGAGATAATCACACCTAGACTGAAGGATTGCTTTGAGGTTTACTACGTGGATGCCTGGCAAAATGATGTGAGGAGTTAACTTGCACTTCCCTTTACTGTACCGACGCCTACCTTATTTATAGCTTCATTAATAAGGCATCTTTATTTAGGGTAGGGTTTACCTTATGTGGTTAGGCTGAACAATGGCCCCAGTGATTTCCCCATTCTAGTCTTTGAAACCTGTGAATATGGCAAAAAGGACTTTGCCGATATGGCCAAGTTAAAGATCTTGAGAGGGGAGGTTACCCTTATCTAACCCAGGCCCTAAGTACAGTTACAAGGCTGCTCATAGACAGAGGCAAATGGGTCAGTGGGTGACAAGGCGACGTGATGGGGAAGCAAAGACTGAGTGACGTGGCCCAGAGCCAAGGAATGTCGTCTAGAAGACGAAAGATACAAGGCACAAATTCTCCCCTGGAGATTCTGGAAGGAACCCAGCCGCTGACCCCCTAAGACTCATTTTTGACTTCCAATCTCATGAACTGTTCGAGGGTAAATTTGCATTATTTTAAGCCACTAAACTTGTGGCAATTTTCTCAGCCACAGTAAGAAATGACTAAATCCTATTGTATCACTTTTCAGCTACTTTAGGAGTATTCTCCAAGTCATTGTGTCACCTCAGCCCTTTTAAGCTGAGATGATGAAGGCAGGGCAGGATGCCTCTTTTGGTTCTGACTGTTTATCTCCACATAGATTCTGCCTGTGAGTGATCCCCCATGTCCCCAGATCACTCTGCTTTGTGAGATCTTACTTTTCACTGGTAAGGTTTCCCTGCTGTTGGCTTGCTGTGGCTCCCAGCTGTCCTCGTGCTTCCTCTGTCCTACTTTTCCACCACCCTTATCTTTGGTGTCGCACAACTAGATAATAATAACAACACTAACCTGAAAACTCTGGGCCCAGCCCTTGCCCTGGGTCTCAGGTGTTATCTCAGTGTCCCAATGACTACAGATTTCACAGGTGACATCCTGAGAGGCCAAGCAGCCCATGGACTGAAAACTGTTCTGCACTGCCTTGACATTGACTTTTTTAAAAAATTAATTAATTTATTTTTTCTTCTTTATTTTCTTTTAATGTTACATTAAAAAAATATGAGGTCCCCATTTACCCCCCACCCCACCCACCCAACCCCTCCCACATCAACAACCCCTTCCGTCATTGCGGCACATCCACTGCACCTGGCAAATACATTCTGGAGCACTGCTGCAGCACATGGACAGTGGTCCACACTGTGGTCCACATTCTCCCCCAGTCCACCCAGTGGGCCACGGCATGACACACAATGTCCAGCATCCATCCCTGCAGCGCCACTAAAACTGTAGGCTCAGGAGAACTGCACCTAAAATAGAGCTGAGTGAAAATGTGGCAATTAGTTCTTCAGAAAATGCACTGTAAAGAATTGCTGATTTATGTCTGTGTTGATTCGGGGTAGCAGGTGAGGATACAGTGGCCACCAAATAGGACAATGTGGGGGAAGTTTTTTTAAACTATTGGGCATTATGGCAAAAGTTGATTTTTGTTCATTTGCACTTTGCACAAATCCTTTCTGGCTTCTGAGTTGCTCTGAAGGTGCTTTCTTGTAACTTTCTTAACTAGGTTTTAGTTCATTTAGCTAAATTATCTAAATATATTAGTGTGGTTGATTAACAGCCTTGCATGGATTAAGTGGTTTTGAAATCCTACAGTGAAACTC
Source organism: Dasypus novemcinctus (assembly GCF_030445035.2). Classification (NCBI taxonomy): domain Eukaryota; kingdom Metazoa; phylum Chordata; class Mammalia; order Cingulata; family Dasypodidae; genus Dasypus; species Dasypus novemcinctus. The sequence continues at coordinate 161,807,046 of NC_080676.1, read as the reverse complement.
CATCATGGACAGAAATCACTCCCTTCTCTCCTCTGTATCTCAGCATAAAGAGCAGTGCACAGCACAGAAAAAGTCTGAGAAATGCTTGTCAAATAAATGAAATAAGGGGTATGTCTGGGGGTGTTTAATAATAACCAGCATTCATCGAGCCCCTCTGTGCACCAGGCGATAACCCAGATGCTGTTCATCTACTACCTTATTAACATTGTCGGGGCCCCAGGTTGTACCAGCCCTAAAAGCTGCAGGTGGCAGCCCTGAGACGGGGGCTTCCTGGCTCAGAGCCTGTGAATTTAAACTCGATGCAATACTGCCTTTCTAAAGTCCATACTGTAATATTTTAAGTGATAGTTTGTGAGATTCTGCTGTTTTATTTGCAATGAAATAATTTGTCTCTGATGTCCTATAATGAAATCTAAACTTGGATACAACCATAAGCTCCATGTGAGCCAAGATTTTGTCCTGTTCCCCAGTTTATTTTCCCTGCCCACCCAGCCCAGCACCTCCTGTATAATCAATAAATACACACTGACTGTAAAAATCAGAGGGGCAAGCAGTTACCATAATACTCGTAAAAGGAATGCAGGAGAAATACTAACGCAGCTTTTTTAAAATTATATTTTATTTTCCCTAATGAAAGGATTTGGCTGGGTGTGTGTGTGTGCGTGTCTGTGTGTATGCGCATGCCTTGGGCCATTGTATGAAAAAGGAACTTAGTTTCCCAGGACTGCTAACAAAGTGCCACAAACCACTAGGGGTCTTAAAACAACAGGAATTCATTAATTCATAGTCCAGGAGGCAGGAAATCCCACATCAAGGTGCTGCCAGAATTATGCTTCCTCTTCACCCTGTTAGGAAGACTGTTCAGAGCCTACTTCTGGCCCCCAGCTCCCAGCCCCTGACCCCTGGCTCCCACCCTCTGACCCCTGGACCCTGGCCCCCAGACCCTGATTCCCAACCCCTGGCCCCAGCCCCTGGTCCCTGGCCTGTGGCCCCTGACTACTGGCCCCTGGCCCCTGGCTCCCAGCCCCCAGCTCCTGGCCCATATTCCTGGCCCCTGGCCCCTGGCCCCCAGCTGGTGGTCTGCTGCAGTCCTTGCAGCTCCCTGCCTCTGATGTCACAAGCGTTCCCCCTGGCCCCGCATCTGCTTCTGTCCCACATCCCTCCTTCTAAGGGCTCAGGCCTAGTGGATTAAGGACCTGCCCTACTCCATTAACAATAGCAACTTCAAAGATCCCAATTCCAAACAAATAGGGACCAGCAGGGGTTAGGACTTGAGCCTGAGTTGGGGAAAATACGATTCAACCCGCAACAGGAACCCCTCTCCCCACACTAGGCGCGGGGGTTTGCTCCAGAAGGAGCTGTGCATGCCCATCACGCCCGGAGGCAGCTCAGCCTTCCTTTCATGTCCTTCCTTCCCTTCCCTTCCCTTCCCTTCCCTTCCCTTCCAGTGTCATGCTCGTAACTGACAATAGCGAAATGGTGTTTGTACTCATTGCTCCTGCAGCTGCAGGCTGGTGCCTTTGGAGGGAGACTGGAGGTCAAGTAAATCTAAGGTAAAATATTTATTTGGGGGTGAGACAGAGAAGCTTTGATGCAGAACATGCCAAGCCTACCTCGGCAGGTCTGAGAGATCAAACACTGTTTCAGGACTTTTGGGGCAGCCTCACCTTCATAATAGATCAAACTGGAATACATACAGCCCAGCACGGAGACAGGTGAGGCAGGTGCCTTCCAGGGGAGGGGAGAGCACCAAGGGAAGGGGCGTTGGCCGGGGCTTAGAACCCCTTGGAATCGAAATCCAACCGGTTAGGTATTACCACTTGGGCGATTCTTTTGAGAAAACAGGGCTTTCTGCCTGCAGTGTCGATATCCTCCTGAGCAAAGTAATTGGGGCTGGCCTTAATTGAACGATCTCACTGATCAAATCCAGCAGAAAGAAAGAGCTGCAGCAGGCTCCATGCAGCAAACAAAAAACTCGAGTGCGGGATCATTATGCCTCAGGATAAGGTCTGGGGCTGTCTTCCCGTGAGGAAGCCCGTGTAGAGTGCAGTCCTTCTCTCCCTTCTCCTTTCTTGCCCGCTGTCTGCTGTGCTGTTGAGGATTTGAATGCAACAGGGCAAGGCAGATGCGAGCGGGTTTTCATTCACGGAGGGGGAGCCAGGTCCCTGCCCTCCCCTCCCAGGATCAGAAAATCCATCGTGTTACTCACCCAGATTGGAAGGGTCTTGGGTTGCCACAGCCCGCGGGGGCCTGATGAGTAAACCAGCAAGACGGGGGGCGAGAGGCCCAAGCCCAGGGCAGCGGTGAGCTGGGCAGACCGGCCCGCCTGTCGCCATGCCCCGTTCTCCCTGGCTGGGATGAGGAAACCTCCGGGCCGGAAGTTTGCCTGGTGAGCTGGAATCAGGAGCTACTTAGGAGCTCGGCCATCTGGCAGTGGGTTTGGGGTTTTGCTTTTTTTTTTTTCTGAACAATGTAACTCCATCATCAACATTCCCTGCCCACAGAGGATAGTTTCCTTGCTTGTTGGACTTTTTTTTTTTTTTTTCCTAAGTGTTCTTTAAGTGTCAAGTGAGGAAAGACACAGAATGGGGCAGGGAGCTGAGACGGCAGGGTGGGTTTGAGGAGAATGGCTGGACATTTTCTGGCTGATCCTGCTATGGGCCTCTGAAAGCTGACACCCTTTTAGCGGCCGTGTTTACCTGTGGGTGGCAGCTGGTGTTCCCGGGAAGCAGGGAGCGCGGTGAGCTGGCCTCCGGGTCCTTCTGCATCTGCACCGGCGCTGGAAGTTATTTCTCTGGGAATATGTGGTTCTTCCCTTGAGTCCTCTCAACTAATTACTCTCCTAGAAAACTTATCTTTAAAGATAATAACCTTTAAAAGCTAATAGTGAAGTGTGACCCTTGACCACTTGCATATTGCTACTTCTATTATCATTCTTTAAATACGTGTGGCAATCCCTAAATATTTCAGAAAATAGTAGCGGGGATACAGGTTCATGCAATTTCCCCGTGTGGAGGTACATCTGGACACCTCTTGGCCAAATAATAGAATGGCCCGTTCAAACGTGAATGGGCAGAGAAAGGCAGTTTGGGAAGGTTTTCCAGAGCACCGACCATGGATCTTGTGAGGTGAGGACAAATGTGACCCTTATCGGTCAACTTGTCCATGCAGTTTACACGGACCGTGGTGGCAGCCTTGGCTAACACAGGGCTCCGTGCCCTGCCGCCAGCCGAAGACTCCGGCCCGACACTGCGCCAGCTGGGCGCTGCTGGTCCTGAACTCGGACCGCTACAAGTGGGCTGGTCCAGCCACATTCTCTGGGCTCACACACATGTGCACAGTTCACACATTTAAAAATTGACCATGTGGTTTAGAGAAGTTAGTTTTTGACCATAAACAAAGTGATCTTCTGGGAATTAAAATTTTATTGGAAATGATTAGCTTTGTTTTCTTTCCCTTTGCCAAAGAAACAACAACAACAAAAAATAAAGGAAACGAACAAAAACATCATGTGTGTAACCCTCTGTGTACATGCACATAGATATATGACACCTATGCATACAAATATAGGTATGGGCGTGTGGGCATATGTGTGTATTCTCTGCTAATAGTTGATTAGGAGTGACAACATTTGAAATAGAGATATACCTTAGAATTTAGTGAAACATTTGAAAAAAGATGTAGTTAGACTTTAAGTTTATGAAATGAACACAAACCTTAGCTATACAGAATTTTATTTCAGCCAGGTCATTGACTTTAGGAACCCTAGAAATTATATGCCACCCATACTTCCCATCTGTCATTCATCCCATGACAGGATGGCATCATTGCTGAAGCCCTAACTAGCATTATATTCTAAGAATAGCTTTTTTAAATTATTTAACCCAAAATAGGTTCTAAATTGAAAAATAAATATATTTTTAAAAATAGGTCATATTATTAAGTCTAAACAATGTTCCAAGTCTGGCTATTCTAAGTCCCTGTACACAAATGTTAAACATAGAACCATTATATTTTTACCTTCCTATATTTAGAAACTATTATTTTTCAATTGGCTTATTAATCAAAGTAGAAAAGCTGATGCATGCTATTTAAGGAAGGAGAAAGGATAATGAGAAAGAAAAATATATATAAAAGTTTGTTTACAGTATTTCTCTAAAGTTTTATCCCAGCACACACCATCCCCACCCTATGGTGCAACCCTTCATTCCAGAATCTTTGCCCAATGAGTTCTCGATAGCGGGCACATTTATAAAATGTTATTAGTTTTATTTTAGCTTAAATTGTGGCCCAAATGGGGCTCTTCGACTTATGCATTCATGCATCCATGTAATTCTGGCAAGGCCTAAAGTTGACTGTGAGACCAAAAAAAGATATTCTGTAATATACATGCCATCCTGTCTTGCAAAGGCTCCATTATTTTGGCAAATTCCTACCATCCAAAGCATAACTGCAAATATGCCCCCTCTGTGATGCTGTGCTCCATAAATCTCAGTGTTTGTGACATGGGAAATAGGTAATACTTCATAAAAAATGTGTAATTCTAATGGCACACATAACATTGTTTAGGGATGTGTATTTTTGTAAGTTTCTGAAATGGAGATATCCATAGTCTGTTTCCATATGTGTTCTTTTTCTCTCCTAGTGAAATCCAGATCAGTGATTGGCCTTATTAATGAAAACCTGCAAACAATATTTCTATTCAAAATGTTCATCAGCAGAAGCAAAATTGGGACCAGATACCCATTTGATAGGAAATGCTTTCAAATTTTCACTTATGCCACTGCCTGGCAAAGTCAGAAAAGGGTAAACAAATTATCCAGGTAATACCTTCTTTGTCCTCTGGACTTGTATGCCTTGTTATTATCTAAGGTTTTAGACAAAAGAGCTGGAACACTGGGGTTGCCACAGTGACATCCAAGCCCTGTCAACACCTCTTGCTTTAATAGTGACAAATGGTCCTTATTAGATCAGGACTAATTCCACTGAATTCTGCTTGGATAAAGATACTTAGCCTTTCCTGATAAAATTGTATCATTGTAATTACTGAGTAAAAGACCTTACTAGACAACAGTGCTCTGTGTCGATGGACACAATTTTATTTTAGGTTTACCGCATATTATAATGATGGCATATTTGAAAGTTTGCTTTTTTCCCTACTAGACCTTTACCTATTGGAACAAACTACAGCAATGAGATTTTAGTTTTGTGATTGCCTCCTTTGGGAAAACAGAATGTGTCGTTCTTGCAAGTTGTTACTGAAAATCCTGGAAAAAATAAATATATGTAAGCATATATGTCTAAAAATTAGATGCTATATACAGGCTTGTAAAATAAAGCTTTCTCTCCATGCACATGGGATTAAAATAGCAAAATATGTCCCATGCCTTTTAGAATTTTAGGGTGTGTGCCCTCTAAGCCCAAACAGAAAATAAATGCCAGCTCCATCTGATGGGTAGTGACTGCCTGGGATGCAGAGCTGAGAGGCGCCCCAAGGTCCCGTGATGGCTCAGCAGAAATTAGAGTAGTCATTGATTAGTAATGTCTGCTTTGGTTATAAGTAGGGCATGCCAGTGGGCGCGCTGTAATCACCATCCCTGCCTATGTCCATTCCAAGAGAAGATAGCCCTGGTATCAGCAGGCGTTCATTGTGTAGAGAACCTTTTATATCTCTTCCCTGTACACTGTGTGTGCAGAGCTTCCCCATTCACAGTTGTTCTCAGGCAAGGAAACCGCAGCCCTGGAGCACATTTCTCAAAGGCACCAGAAAGGCAGTTCTGCAGATTCCATCACCATCCCCTCCTTTGCAGGGGTCTTCTCTGGCAGTGCTGTTTGTCTCAGCCCTGCCATTGGCAGAATTGTGAAGATGTTTATCTTTGGAATCCACATACTTTCCATGTTGGTCCCATCCTCTCAGGTGCCAAAGAAGTCATCGGTAACAGCATCCATTTATCACCCTTGATACCCAAAGTTATGACCCTTAAGGGTAACATTTCAAAGCTGTGATAGGTGTTGGAAAAAAGCCTGGGGGCAGGGTGGTGGTTCTTAGTTAGCACCCCTGAAATCACACAGCCTTAACAACCTTGGTGAGACAGGAACTTTTGAAATCCAGTTGTTTTTTTTCCCTAGCCCAGGAGGTATCTAAAAGGATCCACACAAACTCAGAAGCAAGCCTGTAATTCTGCATAACTGGAGCAGGGGAAGGCGTGCCTGCCTGCAGTTGGCAGGCTGATCTCCTGCACAGCTTGCGGAGCCAGCTTTGCTTGTGTCGGCTTCCTGAGGCTGCCCATACATTTGATAAGAGAGTCCCGTGTGGACAGGTACCTGGTTTTTCCTGTCTCACCAGGTCCTGAGACACATGCAGGCTGGATGTCAGAGGCTAGGGGAAGCCAGATGAGGGACAAGCATGGCGGTACAAACTCTCCTCAGCCTTTCTTGAGATCTTGAACTTACTCGAGTTCCTGTCCGCCTTCCTAACTGCAACAATTGTCCTGTTGACATATTACCTTAGAAATCAGTGAGAAGGTAGCAGTTCTAAGACTATGCTTGATGATATTGTTGTTCCCAAACTCTTTCCTTATTAAATTCCTATACTAGGTTCATACTTCGAGCTTTTCTCTGCTCTCCCAACTCCCCTGATTTCTGAATTCTTTTGGTTATATAATGTTCAATTCCAACCCTTCCATCTTAGAATTTCACTTGCTTCCATCTTAGAAAAACATATTGACTTATCCTGATTATAAATGTAATACATTCTCATTTTACCAAATTTAAAAATATTGAAAACCATAAGGTAAACAAAAATCACCCCAAGTCACAGACCTTGAGACACTGAAGCTCATATTCATGTTTACCTAAGTCTTTTTAGTCTTTTATCACATATACAATTATTTAAAATAAAAATTGGAATTATTTATGTCATTTAATACTCATATTAGTTAACCAACTGTTATACAGTGATTGTTTTCATCAAATTTTCCAGTAACCTTAAAAATGAGTTTTGTTGAGCTACAAAGTTACTAAAAGTGGTCTTCTGCTATTTTGGTTTGTGCTAAACATTTTTGTTTTATTCCATTTTCATCCTCTTACTAATTCCGTTTGTTCTTAACTTCTTCTATATGAACTACATTTTCATAACTACATTTTCTCTAGAGGCGTGAAAGGCCTGAATTCAGTATTTATTCTAATAATGATGACTCTTAAAACTGTTATGGATACATAAAAGGCTATTCTCCTTGTTAAAAAAAAAACAAGGATAGCAATGTATCTAAGGTCTGTGGTGTGTGGTGGCAAGTAATTTAGTTTGCTTGTAATTATTTTTTTCCCTCTTCTCTTTCAGTCATTTTCTTGTTTCAGTGGCTAAAATAGGTATCCTTAGGAAATACCATCGTTAGTGTTGCTACTGCTGAGGCTGATGATAGAATTATTTAATCATTTCATTAAGTTTTGTGAGCCTATTAATAAGATATATGTAGACATAATTTCTATTTAACTGAGTTTGTGGGTGGTCATGTAAATATATTCTCAAGGTCTTTCAATTCCTCTTCTGATCAACTAGAATATTTCTCTGTGTAATTTTTTCCAGGAAGGTATGTGGTGGTCGATGTATTAAGACTTTGAATGCAGATCTCGCCCTTGGCTTTCAGCCATGAAGCACAATAGGACTGGGTATAGAATTTTCCACAGAGAGCTATATATTCTCCAGTGTTCTTAGATGTTGAGACCAACGATGTTCAATTATAGAGAACCTGTTTTAGAAGGCTATGTGTCTATGACTTTTTTTACTCTTATATTCTAAAATTGTCATCATTATGTGTTTAAGATTTCTTCCATTTTCCATAAAATTGCCTATTCCCAGCTCTATAAATCCATTTGTTTTTCTTGTCTTTATCAAATATCAAATCCAATGTATATTAGGAAAATTAATTAACTTGTCATATTTCTGAAATGAATTTTAGTGTGTTTTCTGTTGTACTCAGAAATTCACTATTACTGTGCAAAATATTTATAATGATTACTTAAAGATCAATTTATGCATTCTTATTTTTATAGACTTAGAATGGCTTTTGCTCAAAAGGAAAAAATCTGCATGAAATATACCATAGCTGTGAAAAAAAAGCAAAAATGAAGTAAAAATAGATATCTGGTTAATTTTTACAGTGTTACAATATTTTAAAAGGAAATTTTAGGAAATTTTCTAGTTGAAAATTAGTTTGGAACTTTCATAGAGGAAACAAAATATAGATGCCATATTTATAGACCTAGTCAGATGTCTTAACCAAACCAGACCAAAACCTCCTTTATAAATGACAAAACATTAGATTGAAAAAGCTAAATGAGCATTAAGCATTCCAGAGTCTTCCTTTGATTTACACATATGAGAAGTTCTTGAATTTCTAAATTTTAGAGCATTTGTTACACAAAATGTTTGCTAGAGTATATTTAAATGTTATACAAATCACCCCCTTTACCTTTTCTAAAATATCTCAAATTTATTCTGAAAGCACTTTGCTATATAATCCTACCACTAGAAAGTACTATAATACTATTCATAGGTGACATTGGCTATGAAATAATTTTACTATATATTTTCAATAAGTATCTTTATTATGTTTTATTTTACTATTTCTAACAATTCAGTTGACCTTGATATCAATCCTGATCATTTTCTTTACAAATAGCTGTATGGTTTTTTCCCCACATTCCTGAAAGAGCCAGAAAAAAAATGTTACTTTTCATTTTGACCTAACCTAACTTCATCTTAAAAATAGACAGAGTCCACTCCTATCATCTGACCTTAGTACTTTCCTGCTAATTTTAGCAAAGCAACATTTGCATAAGACAGGACTAGAGAAATGTCTGTTTTGTTGATGAGATGTAAATTCAGCAAGCACCTGCTGGGTACCAGGAACTTACCTGGTAAAACGAGGTTAGGGGCAGAGGCCTCGACAAATAACTGCCAGGCTGTGCCCTCCTTTGTTGAGAGACTGCATGCGTGCAGGTGAAGACATATTCTCAGGCTGAATGTGCTAGGTGGAAAGATGGGTGCCGAAGTGGAGACTAACGATTGCAGAAAGGGAAGAAACCAGGGCTGGGAAGCCAGAAGGGTTTGTCAGGAAGACGCCACGGGGGAATTGGAGAAGTGGCAGGAGCCTTGAAGGACAGGTCAAGGCTGAAAGTTAGACAGAAGATGCACGATCCAGAGATAGAGAATGGTCAGAAAGTCCAGCCAAGGAGGACTTCCCAGGCTCCATGTGGAACAGAGCAGGCAGGCTGCATTGTTGAAAGAAGGTGCTTGCTGGCCCCACAAGACTGATGGAACCAGGCTTGGGAAAGTCCTTTCATGCCAGTTCCAAGCATTGGACTATAATCACATATGCCAGAAGGTCTCAACCTCTTCCCCGCTAAAAGCAAAACCTGAGTTATAGAGCACATTAGTAATAAAGCCATTAATACAAGTGGATAGCTAGGACAGTGAGGCTCAGCAAGTTTGTGTCCTGCTAAGGGGAGCCTGGGGCCAAAAATAGGTGGTGGGTTGGGGTAGGGAAAAAGAGGAAGTGACCTATGGCGTGTGAGAAGGCCTTGCGGAGCAGGAAAGTGTTGCATCCCATCACCTCGCAAAGGCTTGCAGCCCTTATTCCAGGGATGTGGGCTGCTGTGCAGAGCTGAGCTCGTTCCCTTCTGTGGGCCCTGGGCTCTGACCCTGCCCAGGTTGCAGGCACGACCCTGGTCCTTCTCAGATTCTGTCCTTCTGTCCTGGTGTTCCTCTCATCGTCTCCTAACTGACCTGCTCCACTCCACTGTGTTCCTTGCGGACAATCGGTCTACTTCCCCAGTAGCTTGCACAGTGTCCATCCAGCCCCTAGCAGTTCTATGATTTCTCTGTTGTTTACCCATTTCAAGTCTTTCTAGAAGATGGCTCCACTTCAGTCTGAATAGGTTTATAGTGGCACCGTCAACTCTTAGAGTATTTTTTGTTTTTTTTAAACAGTTTTTTTCTTTTTTTTTTTTAAGATACATAGATTACAAAATATATTACATTAAAAAATATAGGAAGTTCCCATATACCTTGCTCCCCCCCACCCACTCCTTCCACATCAACAACCACTTTCATCAGTGTGGCACATTCCTTGCATTTGATGAATACAGTTTGCAGCACTGCTACACAGCATGGATTATAGTTTGCACTGTAGTTTATACTCTCCCCCAGTTTATTCAGTGGATTATGGCAGGATATATAATGTCCCACATCTGTCCCTGTAATATCATTCAGGACAACTCTAATTCCCAAAAATGCCCCCGTATCACACCCCTTTTTCCCTCTCCCTGCCTTCAGCAACTCCCATAGCCACTCTCTCCACATCAATGATACAATTTCTGTCATTGCTAGAATCACAGTAATTCTATAGTAGAATTCCAATAAGCCCATTCTAATCCATATTTTATTCCTCCATCCTGAGGACCCTGGGATGGTGATGTCCACTCCACCTCTAAATCGAGAGGGGTCTTAGATCCTGCATGGCTGAGGGATGCGATTCTCCTGCTTGCAGTTGTAGACTCTCTCAGTTCCTTGGTGTGGTAGTTGACCATCCTCACCTCCCTGTTAACTGACCTGGGTAAGTCCAACAAACCAGAGAGTAGGCATCGCAACTCTGCTGAGGCTCAGGGTCCAGCTGGCTCATGGACAATCCAGAGATTCAAGTCTCCTGAGCATACACCAAATCCGGCACCAACCACAGGTTGAGTAAAAGTGACAGAAGAGACATGTGTAGAGAGGTCACATCTGAGTCCAACTCCATCATACTCAGGAGCACAAATTCCAAAGTAGAGTCCACTGGCAAGGCAGTGAATTCCAGAGCCATCTGCCATGACTGTAGAACCTGTTTGTCTCTGTAGCACTCAGGAGCACCAGTACCTGGGGTTGTATCTGCTTTGGCTGTCTCTTAGAGTATTTTGTTAAGGAAATCATAGATGGTGATGCTCTTTCATGTTCGGCCATGTCTAGGTTGTACTAGAACGCATGTCAGTTCAATTGTGTTTCTTTTTTATAATAACTAACATAATATCAGGACTCCCTCATTTAATTATAATTGCAAAGACAGGTTAGAAAAATTAATCTCTTTTTTATGATATTACTTCTTTTCTAATATCATTAATTAAGTTTTATTAAGTGCCAACCATGTGGAAAACATCTCCAAATCAAATTCTAGGTGTTTTTCTTTTTCTTTTACCTGAGTTACTTCTTCCTTTGCTTCCACTGAATTATACCCTCTTCCTGTAGCCTTGGTCCTGGAAATTTGTTTTAGTGAGAGTGAGAAAAATTTCCCACGGGTACTCATGAATATTCATATGCTGAATCAAGTTAAAAGTATTAAATATCTCTTTCTTTCTTTGTCCAATGCCATGGCAGCTCTTTTTAGCTTTCGGGTATGGCTGCTTACCAGAGGTGCTTTACCAGAGCTCTTTGGAACCTTCAGCAGGTTTGTGCTGGCAGGTTGATTGTTCCTGATCTCCTCTGCACTTTGACAGTAATAATCCATCATTTTCAAGGCATCTCTATAGCTAACTGTATCCGTGTATTTCACATTACTGCATTATGGAATAAATTTAATATTTCAAGATAAGGATTAAAGAAAAAAAAGATATATAGGAGAAAAGGATAGACCAGAAACACTAGCATACATCTCATGTAGAAAGAATAAGTTATTTATGAACATTTCACATTCCTACAAGAATGTAGGAGAGGTCCAGTTGCCTCACATCTTCACCAACCCATTTCAATTTTTGCTATTCTAGGAGGCATTCATTGTATCTCTTGGCAGTTTTAATTTGCATGTCCCTGATAATTAATGATAGTAAGCATTTTTAAATGTCTTCTCTGATGAAATGTCTCTTCTAATATTTTGAATGTATTTAATTGGAATATTTTCTTTTTATTGTTAAGTTCTAAGAATTCTTTATACATTGGGGTACAAGTCCTTTATCAGGTATATGGTTTATAAATAGTTTCTTTTTTTATTGTTTTTTTAAAGCTATAAAAATCACACAAAACGTTACATTAAAAAATATAAGAGGTTCTCATATATCCCCACTACCCACCCCACCCCCTCTCCTCCCACATCAGTAACCTCTTTCATCAGTGTGGCACATTCATTGCATTTGATGCATACATTTTGGAACACTGCTACCCAGCATGGATTATAGTTCACATTGTAGTTTACACTCTCTCCCAGTCCATTCAGTGGGTTAATGCAGGATAGATAATGTCCCGCATCTGTCCCTGCAATATCATTCAGGACAACTCCAAGTCACCAAAATGTCCCAATATCATGCCCCTTCTTCCCTCTCCCTGCCCTCAGCAACTCCAGTGGCCATTGTCTCTACATCAATGATACAGTTTCTTCCATTGCTAGAGTCACAATAATTCTATAGAAGAATACCAGTAAGTCCACTTTAATCATATTTTATTCCTTCACCCTGTGGACCCTGGGATGGTGATGTCTACTCCACCTCTGAATCAAGAGGGGACTTAGATCCCATATGACTGATGGATGCAATTCTCCTGCTTGCAGTTTTAGACTCTTGATTCCCTGGTATGGTGGTTGACCATCCTCACCTCCCTGTTAGCTGACCTGGGTAAGTGCAATGAACTGGAGAATAGGTGTTGTAACTCTGCTGAGGCTCAGGGCCCAGCTGGCACAAGGACAGCCTAGAGATTCAAGTCTCCTGAGCATACATCAACCCCAGTGCCAACCATAGGTTCAGTAAAAGTAACAGAAGAGGCATGTGTAGAGAGGTCACATCTGAGTCCAATTCCATCACACTCAGGAGCACAAATTCCAAAGTAGGGCCCACTGGCAAGGTACTGAACTCCAGAGCCATCTGTCATGACCATAGGAACTGGGTGTCTCCATAGCCCTTAGGAGCACCACTATAATAAAAAAAAAATTTTTTTTGTTATTTTCATTTTTTTTACCCCAATTATTTTTTACTTTACTTTAGTTTTCTATATTATGTACTCGATTTCTAATCTTTAAACCTATCATTATTTTTTCATTTTCCTATTAACTGAATTTGACAATATGTTAGACTTCATTTTTTAAGAAGTTTTAGATCACAGTGGGGTTCAGCTATGGCAGGGGAGGAGAACTGATGTGGGGTATCATTAATGAGGGATGCGTGGGTGAGAGGGAGTTCTCCAGGGCATGCATATAAGGTATATATATACGTTCAGATGTTTGTTGGGTATTGACATATGGGTAAAATTTTACATGACAACTGAGGAAGTGCTGAGTTCCCATTCTGGGGAATTCTGTCACATTTCAATAGTTTCTCTTAAGGTGCAGCTGGACTTTTTATTTTCATAATAGTGTTATGGGAAGAGTAAGGGGTTTTATTCATAATGAAATTCAATGTATAAATTTTCTTTGTTTTATAGTTCAAATATTTTGTGTCTTAGCCAAAACATCTTTCCCTAGCCCAAGATCACTGAGATTTTCCCTTAAGTTTTTTTCTATAAATTTTATAGTTTCAATCTTACATTTATATCAGTGATCATTTCAAATTAAATCTGTGTGTGATTTGAAGTAATGATTAAGTTTGGCTATTTTTTTTTTTTTGCATGTAGACAACATCTAAATTTTTCATGTGCAGATATGCATGTATTCTTACCATTTTTTGAAAGGAAAAAAAAATGAATCCTTCTCCATTGAACTGCCTAACACATTTGTTAAAAATCAATTGGTCTATTTCTTTACACTATTGAGTTCCATTGTGCTGCATGTTTATTTTTATGCTAAAACTACACTCTTTGGATTACAGTAACTCTACAATAAATCTTGAACTCAAGTAGTTTACTCCAACCTTCATCTTTCGCAAAGATATCTTGGCTCTTTTGTGTCTTTTGAATTTCCTTTTAAAATTTAGAATTAGCTTGTAAATAAACTGCTGGAACTATGATTGAACTTGTGTTGGATCCAAGAATGAATTTATTAGAAGTTATAATTTAACAATATTGAGTAATATGATCCATGATCATGATTTTACTGCCATTTATTTGTCTGTTTTCAGTTATCTCAGCAATATATCAACAATTTCTGTATATACTTGTACATTTAAAATTTATTTACCTAAGTATACCATATTATTTGTCCTGTTCTACATTACATTTTTAAAGTTTCCTTTTGATTTTTTATTGCTAGTATATGAAAATACATTTTTACTTTTTGGTATATTGCTCTTATAATCTTACTAAACTCTCATTTTAGTTCTGGTAAATTCTTTATAAAATTTTTAAGGTGTCCTAAGTAGAAGACCTTGTCATTCATGAACAAAGATAGTTTTACTTCTTACTTTCCAATCTGTATGCATTTTCTTTGTCTTGTCTTATTGCACTGGCTAGGACCTTCTAGCATAATGTTGACTAGAAATTTGGAGAGTAGACACCTTTGTGTTGTTCCTGATCTTAATGGAAAAACCCTCAGTCTTTCAAAATTAAGTATGATATTAGGTTAAGATTTTCACAGAAGATCTTTATCATGTTGAGGAAGTTACCTTTTATTCCTAGTCAGTATTGAATTTCATCAAAGGCTTTTATTCTTACATTTATCGAGATGATCATATGATTTTTCCTCTTTAGACTGTGAATTTTTCTGCTCCTCTAAGAAGCAGGGAAATTCCTGTGAAAGTTACAGGAGAGCTGGAGTAGATGGGGAGAGCCTTCAGACCATGGTACAGGTCTGACAGTGTTCACAGTATAGAGGGAAGGAAAGAATCTCAAAGTGCAGTGAATCTCTGATAAATTCTCAGTAAGGCCAATGGGGAGCTCCAAAGCCAAGATTACTTGATAGAACTGTCCTCCATCAAGCTGAAATAGCCCATTCTAGTACCCCCACTGTACTCAATCACTAGCTGGGAACAATTTGGTTACAGAATGGATTCAGCATGAATATTGCAGAGAAACTATGTCACATGGTGGCAATGAGCCAAATACAATACTCATAGCAGATGGTCTTGAAGGGAAACCAACTACCACACCTCTATGGTTACCAGAGTCAGCTGATATACCAAATTACACAGACTGATTTTCAAATAATAAACCAATCTTACCTTCCTAGTGTACATCCCACTTAGTCATGGTGTATTATTCCTTTTATATATTATTGGATTAAATTTGCTAATATTTTGTTGAATGTTTTTGGGTCTATATTCATGATAGATGAATGTTTTTGTCTGTTTTTGGAATAAAGCTAATACTAGCCTCATAAATTAGTTAGAAAGTGTTTCCTGGTATTCTGTTTGGAAGAGTAGGTATAGACTTTATATTGCTTCTTTTTAAAGTGTTTGGTAGTACTCACCAGTGAAATCATCTGTGTCCAAGCATTTTTGAGAAGGTTTTTAACCATAAATTGAATCACTTTAAATATTATATGACTATTCAGGTTACTTATTCCATCCTGAGTATTGGTAGTTTGTGATTTTTGATGAACTGATCGTATCATTTAAAGTGGATTTATGTGCTTAGTGCTGTCCAAGGAAAAATATTCCCTAATACCCTAATATCTATGACATCTGTTTGATATCCCCCATTGCATCGCCGATATTGGTAATTTGTGTCTTCTCTCTCTTTAACTCCCTTAATCTTACTATAACATTATTGATTTTGTTTCACATCAATTTTATACCAATGGTTTCTGTCAAGTATTCTTTATATGGTATTACTTTTTCCATCCCTTCTCTTTTAACCTTTCTGTGACATTGTAGTTGAAGTGATTTTCTGTATAGAGAACATAGTTGGGTCTTGTTTTTGTATGCAATCTTTAATAGCTTTTAATTGAAATTTTTAGACCATCTATATTTAACATGGTTTTTTACACTGTTTAGTGTAAATCTACATTTTACTATTTGTTTTCTATTTGTCTTAACTATTTATTTGCTCCTGTTTTCCTCTTTACCTGTCTTTTTTTGGATTACTTGTATATTTTACTTTATTAATTGTGTAAAATTCCTTTTAATCTCCTCTCATGGCTTATAAGCTCTGCTTCTTAATTTTATTATTGTTGCTGTAGGTTAGCTTTTTAGTATTTTCTCCATGATATCCAAAATATATATTTAGCTCTTCAATCTCTATATTCATGTAATATTACACTTTGTCAACTATACTTTAGGAATTTTACAACACTGCATTTTCCTTTCTCCCCTTGGGTTTTCTACTATTCTGGATTTTAATTCTAGATATGATATAAACCCCATATTATTATTGTTTTGCTTTAAATGATATTATCTTTTAAAGAGATTTAAAACCAAGGAAGAAGGATTCTCTATTTAAACCATATTTTGCATTTCTGTTGGTCTTCAAAATTTTTGTTTTATGACCTTTTCTTTCTGCCAGAAATATTTTACCATTTCTCATAGTTCAGGTTTCCTGGCAATGATTTTCTCAACTTTGGTTAATTTTAAAAGTATTTATTTCCCTTTCTTTTCTGAGATTTTTTTCTAGGTAGAGACTCCTAAATTGGCAATTTTTTTTCCTCAGACTTTTAGAGATGCATCTCCATTGTCTTACGGATTGAATGGTATCTGACAAGCAGTCTGTTGTCATTCTTATATTATTTTGTGCGTAATACGAACTCTGGCTCTTTTAAACATTTTCTTTATCACTTGTTTTAGCAATTTGATAATGATGCAACTTGGTGTGATCTTCATGTCTCTTTGGATCAAGGTGTATTGAGCTTCTTCAATTTATAAATTTATAGTTTGATCAAACATGGAAAATTTTAAGCTATTATTTCTTCAAATATTTTTCCTGTCATACCTTTCTCTCATGTCTCAGCCTAGGATTCTAATTGCTGTATTCTATGTATTGTCCCACAGGTCACTGATGCTTTGCTCATTTTTTCAGTCATTTTTCTATGTTCCATTTTTCATAGTTTCTACTGCTATTGTTTTATGTTCACTGATGGTTTCAATCTTCTATTAACCTCATCCAGTGATAATTTTTCAATTCAGATATTATATTTTCTATCTTCTGAGGTTTTATTTTAATCTAATTTGTGTATTCTATTTCTCTCCTTATGCTTTTATGGATTACTTATCTTTCATGGACAGTTACAATGGATTGATTTTCCCTAATAATATATTCTCTCTCTCTGTATGAATATATGTGTGTATGTATGTATATATTTATATGTGTGTGTGTAAAATTAGGGGATTTTTACTGGGTTCCTGTCAGTTTGCATTTTATTTTGTTGGGTGCCAAATTTTTTGTATTATTTAAATGTTGGTGAATTTGTCCTAGATTGAAATTGAGTTAATTGGCATTATTTTGATACCATAAAGGCTTTCTTTCAAGCCTTGTCAGTGTGGTTCCAATCTAGAGCTAATTTGTCACCATTTCTAAAGCAATGCACTTCTGTGATGTTTCCTTGATTCAGCCTGTATTTAGACATCATTTCATTCTATCTGGTGGGGACAGAAACAATTCCCAGCTCAAAGTAGGCTCCAGTCATGGTTATGATACTCCTTTTTTGTGATTCTTTTCCAAACATGGGTAATTTTCTCACACGTATTCACAGGATGGTACTGAAGAAAATGACTTGAGGGACATTTCTGCAGAACTCTGGCTCTCTCTCAGTGCAATGCCTTCGTCTCTGGTATTTTTACCTATGAATTCAGGCTGTCTTGGCTTCCTAAAATCCAAACCTCTTTGTCTGCAGCTCAAAGTAGAGTCCATTGGGCCGTTTGGGTTCTCTCTCCCTGCATTGTGGCTGGGAGCTTCTATCATGAGGTAGACTAGAGGAATCATAGAAATCATCTAATTTGTTTTCCTGCTCTCATCGCTCACTAGTCTATTATGTCTGTTTTCTAGTGTCTATAAACTACTATTTCTTATAATTTGTCCATTTATCACATTGCTTAAGATGTGAGGGCAATTAAGAACCCTTTTACACCATCTTGCCTGAATGTGGAAAGTATCATTATATAATTTAACATTTAAAAATATCCAAGTAACATTCTGACAAAACTTCCAGATACTAAAACTCTCACTATCTAGAAATGAAAAGTATATTTTCCAATATGCAGTTTAAAGTTTTTATATGAATTGATATTTGGAAGGAGAATTTTAAATCCACACTAATGTATAGAAATTACTCTCTTAGTTTGCTAAACATTGCCAAGGCTATATACCAGAAATGGGTTAGATTTTTAAAAAGTAATTTTCTTTATTTTTAAGGAAGCTTTAAATTACATAAATGTTACATGAAAATTATAAGGGATTCCCATGTACCCCTACACCATCCCCCTCCCACACTTTCTTACATCAACAACATCCCTCATTCGTGTGGTACATTTGTGACAATTGATGAACACATATTGAAGCATTGCTAGTAAGCATGGATTACAATTTACATTATAGTGTAAGGTCTGTCCCACACAATTTTGTAGGTAATGATGATAATATATGCAATGGCCTGTGTCTGTCACTGCAGTGTCATGCAGGACAATTCCAATGTCCCAAAAATGCCCCCATTTTACAAGTATTCTTCCTTTTCCCAGCTCTCAGAACCTCTGGTGACCACTACCTTTTTATCAATGATAAGAGTTCTTCCATTGCTAGAATAATAAATCTATAGTAGAATAATAATAAGTCTACTTTAGTCCATTTTTCATTCCCCAATCTTGAGAATTTTGGAATTGTAGTGCCCACTCTACTTCAAATTGAGAGGGAAATTAGATCCCAATGGGCAAGTAGATGCTTGCTGTTGCAGACTCTTTGTTCTTTGGGATGGGTGTTGGCCATCATCATCTCCTTGTTAGTTGTCTTGTGTGAGTCCACTGAGGGATTATTACCAAGTGCCAGCTAGCACTGCATCTGGAGAAAGACCTTGACCAAAAGGAGGAAATGGTAAATACAAATGAGTTTTTTTATGGCTAAGAGATTTCAAAGTGAGTTGGGAGGTCATTCCAGAGGTTACAAGGTTATGCTTATGCAAGTCTCAGCAGGATCTCATTGACTGCCACAGTAAACAGTGCCTCGAATAGTGGGGCTCCTGAGGGCCCTAGAGACAAGCAGAAACTACAAGCAGGCCTTACTTTGGAGTAACAGTTAGACTTATTTATAGGTTCTCCACCTATAAATACATAGCTTTTCTGCCTCTTTTATTGAACCTATAATTAGCAGTATACTTGATAAATATATGTCCCAGAGACTTAAATCTTTGGTCCGCCCATGTGCCAGTTGAGCTCTGAATTTCAGCAGAATTGGGTTAGATTTTATGATAGGGATTTATTAGGTTGTATGTTTACAGAGCTGAGGCCATGAAAATGTCTAAATCTGTTTCCCTTCACCTTCGGATCTTGTCACTTTCTTCCTGGTTTCTGTGGCTTCCTCTTTCAGCTTCAAGGCCTTTCTCCATGCCTCTGTGCTCTG
Source organism: Dasypus novemcinctus (assembly GCF_030445035.2). Lineage (NCBI taxonomy): Eukaryota > Metazoa > Chordata > Mammalia > Cingulata > Dasypodidae > Dasypus > Dasypus novemcinctus. The sequence continues at coordinate 161,787,617 of NC_080676.1, read as the reverse complement.
CTGATTCTAGCTTCTGGCCTCCAGGACCCTCTCTCTCAGCCTCTGGGGGTTTCTCTCTGTCTCTGAGCCCTTATTTCTCCTGGGTTAATTCTGTTTATAAAGCTCTCCAAGAAGAGGATTAAGATCCACCCTGGGTCCTGACTTACTGTCATGATCTAATCAAAGGGCCCTTAACTGAATTTAATCAAAAGGCCCCACCTACAATAGGTTTTCACCCACAGGAATGGAGTAGCTTAAGAACATAATTTTCTGGGGTGTACGAAAGACTCAAACTACCCCAGTGACAGTGTTTTTTTCCTCTGTCATTACTAGTATTAGGCCATAACACTGTCATTCAAAGAAATATTCAGTGATTTCTCAGAGGAAAATAAAAATACACCGTAAATCACTAAAACACTCAGGTAGATCAGATGTTAATGTTCAGATTCCATTCATAACTCACTAGAAGGAGACTACTTTGAAATTGCTACTTGATAGAGAGAAGATGCCTTATTTTTTGAAACCACATCATCTTAGGAACACTAGATATGTTCTTTAAAATTATGAGAGACAGCAGAGGGCATTGGTGTACTGTGCTGCATGCACGAGTAAACTACCCCATTAGGCAATTCTCCGGTTGTGTTGCAGAAGTGGATCCTGTGCAGACCTCCCTGTGTTTATAAATAGGCCCATGGAAGGAGAACACAGTAACTGACAAGCTAAACTGTAGCCCACCAACTATGCACTTTAATACCTTGTTTAACCAAGTCATAGAATAAGAGAAACCTCTGAGAAGAATTAACACTATTCTTAGAATTAATGTAAGACCATGGTTGTATCAGAACTAAAAGATATTCAGGTTTTAAGTTGTCAGTGCTCCTCATCAAATGTGTCCCCAAAACTGAACGTGATGCCTAGCTATAATCTTCTATCATCATTTACTCTGAGCCCCAGAACTTTTCATCCAAAAATCTCATAAATATTCCCCTTCACATTGCTTGTAAATAACTCTTCAAACTCTGAAACCTCATGGTTACTATTGTATTAATTTTTCCTAATCCTGACTGCAATGCATTTGACTAAGTTACCTTAAATTCCAGCTTGTCTTCAATGTGCTGCTCACCTAGCAAATTACAGACCTTCACACGTGGTTTACCTTTCTTTCCCATCATCTACCCCATAGATGAAAATTATCAACCATGAGTCTAGGCTTAGTGTCCTTCATTATTTCTCTTAGTTAATCCTTTATTAACATTTCTTTCTTTTTATTTATTCTCACACCACCCCTTTAATTTGGGATTCGAGGCAAAAGCACATCCCAGAGAGGGGTGTCAACACAGAAGCCTGATTTATTGGGAGTTATTTTTGACAATGTGTCTCAAAGACATTTTCTAGCACTGCATCAGTGATGATAACTCTAGGACATGACAAATAGCGCAGCTTCTAAATTTAAACCTAACTGTTACACATGTAAGGTTAGCAGAATAACAGGATGCTGCTCTGGTCCTACTTAGACGGGGGGATGCATCTGCTCCCTCGTCCCAGGTTCTTCTTGCCCAGTGCTGTCAGAACACTTACCAGCCCTTCCAAAATTTGTTTTTTATTTTCTGGTTTTTTTTAAAATTCTTTTTTTTTCTTTTTTTTTTTTTTTAAGATACATAGATCACAAAAAATGTTACGTTAAAAAATATAAGAGGTTCCCACCTACCCCACACCCCACCCCACCCACTCCTCCCACATCAACAACCTCCTTTATCATTGTGGCACATTCATTGCATTTGGTGAATACATTTTGGAGCACTGCTGCACTGCATGGATTATAGTTCACATTGTAGTTTACACTCTCCCCCAGTCCATTCAGTGGGTTATGACAAGATATAGAATGCCCACCATCTGTCCCTGCAATATCATTAAGGACAACTCCAAGTCCAGAAAATGCCCCCATATCACATCTCTTCCTCCCTCTCCCTGCCCTCAGGAATTCCTGTGGTTGCTGTCTCCACATCAATGCTACAGTTTCTTCCATTACTAGTCACAATAATTCTACGGTAGAATACCAGTAAGTCCACACTAATTGGTTTTTACTTGACTTTCTCTTCTGCTAGACCCTCAGTTCCTCAGGGTCATGACTTGTGTCATGTTCACATTTGTATCTCCCATATCTGGTCTGGTTCCTGTTATGTGGGAATTCTCTGTTGGCTGAATGAAATTAAATATCTCTACTCTAATAATATGTATTTTGTGTGGTACCAAATTAGAAGTCTTGCTGTAATCAGACTAGACGGTGTTTTCATATGCCGTCGACATTAGTTTTCCTAGGTCTAGTACTCTAGTGTATATGAGTGAAAAATAATTTTTGAAAATGCAGGTAAGATTTTGTTCTGTACCCCTCATATCATGTACTTCCCTCTCTGTGTGGGAGGAGTGTTGCTAGTCTATGACTCAGAAAGTTCACTGTGGGGCACGGATGCAAAATTCCCCTTTGCTCGGGATGACAGGCAGGGCGGAAGCAGCATTCCATTCACTGCTTTTAATCTGCCACAGAAAGCAGGTGTGATTGGGTGTTCTGGCTACGCCTGCAGACCTCATGAATAGCAGTCATTCCAGGAAGGAAAATCCATTCACTGAATCCAGTGGAATTGAACACAAGGCAAACAGTGCCAGGAGTGCACATTGAAGAGACTTCCCCAGTCTCCCACACGGCGGCAAGCTCCAAGGGAGGAGGGGCCTGCTATTCCTCTATTCCTCACACCTGGCATGGAGCGTGGTGTAAGAGGGACTGTGTAAAACATTTGCAGGGTGGGTGTTCAGTCAGCAGTAGAACTTTCCAAAGAGAACGTCTGTAAGGAAAATTCTTCCCTATGTTTATTTGTTTAGATTGAATGCGACTTATAGAGCAGATTTCTAGACACACGGCAGGGGCTTGGAAAATCTGTGATCCCTGGAGGGACCCAAGCGCCTTGAGGAAACACCATGTTTCCAAGGAAACCCTGTTAGCTTTGTGTTTAACCTTCAGCCTTCCATGCTCAAAAGCCACATCAGTATACCACGGTTTCTAACCAGTCAAGAGTCTTGGTCTTAGGAGCTCATCTGCAAAATGCTGCCTTGATGTCACAAACTTCCTTTAAAATGTTTGATCCAAACAGATTTGCAGTCTCCTCTTTGTTCACAGAATCTGGAAGAGTATGATAAATTTGATGTCTAAACTCTTTCATTTTGCTATTCTTGTGCATGTCCAGAACACTGTCCAATTGCAAAGTATTTTTCTGCAGTGCTTTGCTTATACCACAGCTGCAAACCTTTGAAATTAACCCTCGAGGCAATTGTCAAGTGATGTATTTTGAACCTGCATACACAGAAGATCAGGAAAGTGATAAAGGACTGTTGGAAAGAAGAAGATGTCAACATGAGAACCTGGAGTCAATCCCAGAGCTTAAATTGGAGATGATGAGGTTTAAATTTGATTAAATGTTTAAGGGAACTAAATTAAATACTGTATATAAATTACTTGGTACAATGCTTATCAGGTAGTTCAATAAATTATTCCTCTTATAATGACCATGATACACTGATGATTAATATTATAAAAACAAGCATGCCTGATTTTGTATTATTTTCTTAATTTGGCATTTAATTGTCACTTTATCAGAGCACTTAAAAGTGTAAACACCGTACATTTGAAAATTTTCCAAGAGAACATCCAATACTCAAGTTTATTAAAGCATACAGTATTCTCATCAGCTATGTGAGTCAAGGGCCCCCTACCCACATGTTGGGCTCCACTGGCTTTTTGCCTGATTTTTTGATGGGTAGAATCATGCTGAAATCTGGAGTCGTTCTAGTTAGAGTAGCAGTGTGTGTGTGTGTGTGTGTGTGTGTGTGTGTATGTGTGTGTGTTGGTGTTGATGATGTCTGTATCAGAACATGAAGTGATTGTCCCTGTGGAAAGCAGAGTGCTGCAGGATTGTGTCTGTTTCTTTGTGGGCAGTCCTCTTTTACCTCCAGCAGCCTGAGTGTTTATAGCTGTGTGCCAAAGCACCATGTAAGCACAGGGTCCTAGAGGACATAGTTGTTCAACTACATGCCTAATTTTTAAGGTATCAATTCCAGCAGCCATTGCCACTACATTATTCCTTGGAAAATAGAGTTGACTGCATAAACTAAGAAAATTATTTTGATTTTATGTTCATGTATGAAGGTATATTTTCGATTAGAACACTTATCAGCCAGTAGATTTGTTTTTACTTGACTTTCTGCTTCGCTAGACTTTCAGTTCCTTGGTTCTTTGATATATTTCCCTTATAGCATTTTACAGGATGATTGGTAGTACATAATGGTAATCATTAGTTAAGTATGCACATTCTGATCAGTCTGCATCATGGAGCACCTCTTTGTCTACTATACACCATGAGTTGGGGGTTGTGCCAGGTGGAAATGATACAATGGTGGGTACATCATGGGGAGTCCCTGCTAGTCTAGGGGAGGGATACAGAGAGTTAAATGGGCCACAACAGGGAAGTACCATGCGCCAGTGGGGAGGCATAATCTCTCTTACAAATTTTCTTATAACTCCTTCATTCACATTTTTCTCTACTTATCTCCTAGCACTGATATGAAAAGGTGATTTATTGTTAGCTGTTAATTCACTCTGCATTTCAGCATTGCATTAAAATTAAGCCTTAAAACTTTGTGTTTTGATAGACTAAATACCAAACCAAACCAAACCAATTAACCTGTATAGTGAAGACCTGTCTTCCTAAAATTAAAATTCAGATGTATATTAGATTCTTCAAACTTTAATGGTATGTATATTAGAACCTTCTATTGTGTTTAAGGACTTTATCCTGAAACACAGTTATTAAAAACAAATAAGAACAATGCCAGTTTTTCGATAAGCTCCATTTTTATCCTGTGTGCTTACAGGGGGATATAGTCTGCCTAATTTCAAATAAAGAAAAAAAATCCATCATTTGGAAATGTATAGATATGATATATCTTACTCTATCTGGATAAAATAGCATTTTCGCCATTTAGAAATTATCTCTAGAAGTGTTCTTTTTCCCTAAACAGACAGTTTTTAAAGTAGTCTGAGGTATCTAAAGACACTTCTTAGGACTCAAACATTATCTGTTTGAGAAATAATAAAATTTGCATTGTCATTTAGAAATCATCAAGATTCCCTGTCAATCCCTAGTAGAAGATTAAAATGTGAAATGTTTGATTACTTTCCATCTCTGCTTTCCTCTGTGTAAAATACTGCTAACGAGCTGGAAGGCCCTCTGTAGAAGGGCAAAGAGGGCTAGCAAAACTGGCCCTTGGCTGGACACCAGGTCAACCACATCCAGAGGGGAAGGCGGGGCAAGGGTGAGAAGGCCAGGCCTGGGCAAGTACTAGGCTTTGTTCTGTGCACGTGACCCTAGTCGCGAGAAGGTAGTCTTGACTACTCTCCTTACATCTTTTACTAACATTCAATTATTCCATATTACATTTTGGATCCTGATGTCAAAGAAAAGCAGTTTTCAATGTGTGTCCTGTGGGCCTCTGAGATCCCCAAGATCCTTGTATCAGGTCTGCAAGGACAATATTATTTTCATAATATTACCAGGGGGCCATTATTTGCCTTCATCACCATTGTGACATTTGCAATGGTGAGCAAAACTGCTGATGTCTTAGCATGAATAAAACCATGGGACCCAATTGTACTAATATTCTTCACTAATACTGTAATATACTCTTCACTGGCACATATTCACAGGAAAAAAAATAATTTCATTTAAGAGTATTCTTTATGAAGCCATAAAAAATGATTAATTTTATTAAACGTCAACTCTCAGTACTTTTTAATAGCCTGTGTGAGGAAATGGGAAGATCATAAAAAATACTTCACATTCTCAGGGGGGTGAGAAAGTACTCAAGGGAAAGTACTTGTGCGGTTGAGTTGTGAGCTGACTTATCTTTGTTTTTCATGGAACACCACTCCCACAAGTGCAGTGGATGGCAAACTATGGTTATTCAGAATATGGATATTTGACAGGTATTTTCTCCAAAATGAACCTGTCCCTTCAAGGAAACTACCTGAGAATATTGGTTCAATGATAAAATTTGAGCTTTCAAATGAAAATTAGAACTTTAGAAAACTTGTATCCACCGTCATCCACTTGACAGTACCCCAACATTTAAAGACCTTCCTGATAATATCAGTGGTGATATTGACAAATACGATTTTTGATATGATATGTTGAAATATGTTAATATTTGGAAGATCTGTATAACTCAGTCCACCAATTTTTTTCTAAATGACTAATGCAGCTTATTGTTACAAAAATCAGGAATGGATAATACTTCCATTCAAAATATAAGATAGAGCAATAATTTAACAAATTATAAGACAGCCATGGCAACTAACATTCAAGAAACTACCAAAGGATATTCTGCAAAATTACCTGAAAAGGCTATGAGGACATTCTTTTCCACCTACATATCTGTGCAAATCCAGTTTGTCTTGATATCCTCAAACCTAAACAACATACCACAAGATATTAAATGCAAAAGCATATATGAAGATGAAGCAGTGTTTTCTTCAGGTAGGTATTAAATAAAGTTTTAAAAAATAGAAAGTGTCACTCTTCTCACATTTTTTGTTTTAGAAAGTACAGTTATTTTTCATTAAAATATTTATGTTAACATATAATGACGCTGTTTCATTTTTAAAAGAATAAATGAATATTTCAAAATCTTTTCATTTCTACTACAGTAAATATCAATAGCTTTGAATCACATAATCAAAAGCTCTTCGGGGTCCTTAATCATTTTTAAGAGTGGGAAGAGGTCCTGAGAACAAAAAATTGAGACCTGGTGAAAAACAAGCATTGGAAGGAGGTATCTTCGGATGGGGAAGAGAGAAATCGCAGTGCACTATGCCTGCTGTGAGCACAGCAGTCACTCGCAGCTGTTTCTCATTTGAGATTCGGTGTAAAATCTCATTGCAAGAATTCATTTCACATAAACACAAAATTTGGAAATATGAATCATGGAGCAGGGAAATTCAAACACAGGAAAATTTATTTCATACTTGACAAGTTGGAAAAAAAAAAAAGTGGGTATTAATTATTTTACCTACCTCCTAGGGGCGATGTGAGGTTTATGTGAGTTAGTGTTAATAATGTACTTAGAACATACTTGTCCCTAGTAAGCTTATGTAAGTGTTAAATAAAGTGAATGAATGAATAAAATACTCCAAATGGCAATAATGGTAATGCAGTTGCTGAGCCCGTTGTAGACAGAGAACTAGATGGATGCGATTCTTTAGCTCAGTGATTTAAGAAGTTTGACCAATCCAGGCAGGTTTGGGGAGGACATCTTTACATTTCTGAATTTCAACAGACATTCTCTGCTAATTTCTCATTTCACAAACCTGGTGAAATATAAAGATTATAAAAGGCAAAATTGGTCAGCTAGCAGGCACACAAGGAATTAACTACCCTTCCTCTCCAGTTGAACTGAGTGGCTTCCCCAAAGACCTCTAAGCCTATTTAAAAACTGTTTATTCAGCTTCAGTAAACCCCTAAAACAGATTCAAAGTATGCATTTGTAGATAAGACCTTTGGACCCATGTTTGGCCGTGTCATTCATTACTTCAGCTTACTGTAGGAGAAAGGCAGAAAATGGGTCTGTCTTTTCTTACAGGAAACACCTAATCTCACAATGGAGATTTCAATATGTATGCACGATCCCAAATGAAGGTGGAAGATAGAGAATGGGCTTTGGAATCCCAGAGTCCGGAGACATCTGTTAAGTCAGGCTATGATTATTTTTTAGTTGTGTGTCCTTGAGCAAGTGATTTAACCATACTAAATATGGAATGGAGAATTGGTAGCAGTTTGACATTCTAGAAAAAGGATATGAATGGTGTCAATGAAAGTATAAGGCACAAATTACAGGCTGTATTGGGAAATCATTTAAAGTCAATTGCAAAAGGAATATATGCTGTAAGTAAGGATTTGGGACAAGTCCAGGTTTAAGGTGACCTTGAACTTTAGGCTAACTATTGCATTTTACTCAGAAGCATTGAGGAACCATTAAAGTCAGGTCACTTTTAAAAATATCTGAATTAATGTGACATATGTCCAGAAGGTAAGGATTATGTAGGTTACCTGCATTTTTTTCAATAATAACAAGCTGAATACAAACTTCTTCAGTGAGTTATTGTATGTGACTCTGCTCTGTAAACATAATAATAAATTGCTAACACTGCCACTGCTCCTAAATTAGTAGTAGAACTTGTACCAATGGTAGTGGCAGTGGTGGTGGTGGTGGTAATAGTCGTGTGGTAGTGATAGTGGTGAAGGTGGCAATGGTGGTAGAAGTGATGGTGGTGGTGACAGTGATGGTGGCAGTGGTGGTGGTGGTGATGGAGGTGGTGATGGTGGATTAGTGATGATGGTGATGGAGGTGGTGATGGTGATGGTGGTGGTGGTGGTGATGGTGGCAGTCATGGTGGTGGTGATGGAGGTGGTGACAGTGATGGAAGTGGTGATGGTGGATTAGTGATGGTGGTGTTAGTTGTGATGGTGGTGACGGAGGTGGTGGTGGAGGTGGTGATGGTGATGGTGGTGGTGGTGGTGGCAGTGTTAGAGGTAGTGGTGGTAGTATTAGTGATGGTGGTGGTGGTGGTGATGGTGATGGTGATAGAGATGGTGATGGTGGATTAGTGATGGTGGTATTGGTTGTGATGGTGGTGATGGAGGTGGTGGTGGAGGTGGTGATGGTGATGGTGATGATGGAGGTGGTGATGGTGATGGTGGTGGTGGTGGTGATAGTGGCAGTCATGGTGGTGGTGATGGAGGTGGTGACAGTGATGGAAGTGGTGATGGTGGATTAGTGATGGTGGTGTTAGTTGTGATGGTGGTGACGGAGGTGGTGGTGGAGGTGGTGATGGTGATGGTGGTGGTGGTGGTGATGGTGGCGGTCATGGTGGTGGTGATGGAGGTGGTGGTGGAGGTGGTGACGGTGATGGTGGTAGTGGTGGTGGCAGTGTTAGAGGTAGTGGTGGTAGTATTAGTGATGGTGGTGGTGATGGTGATGGTGATGGTGATAGAGATGGTGATGGTGGTGGTGGTGGAGGTAGTGGTGATGGTGAAATTGGTGCTGGTGGTAGTTGTGGCAGCAGTCTTTAGGGTCTTTGTTCACCAATATTTCTTTCACAAGTCAAGGACTATGGCCATTTCAAGTTCAGTATTTGATACATGATAAGCACCCAATTCTTGAACATACAAATGGACACAGAATGTAAGTTGTTCCCCAAGTAGTATATTTTTCACCTAAATATTCTCTTCATTTCCAAACAAAAACCTCTAGAACAAATCAGCAACATTCTTGACTTGGGAGACTACCTTTCTTCTATTGGACATTAATCAATCCTAAATCTGATCTAAGTAAATTTAACTGTTGCTCAAGGTTAGAATTTTTGGAAGGTTGGCAAAATTGTGAACAATCCTTTTTATTTAGTCTCTGTTATAGGTAATATTCACTGCAATTTTGTAGTACTGCTGTTTGCCATTAAATTGCCCCTTTAATGTATTTTAGTGAATGAAAGTATGTTTTACAACATGAATCAAAGTTTTCTTTTGGTGAGATATGGTATCTTAAAAAAATAAAATAAAATCTCTCTAATAATTTAAAATTTGAAATTGTAATGTCACCTTGATTCAGAAGGTTAACAGCATCAAATGCTATTCTAGAACATAGATTTAAAATCCTTGATGTGGTGCATTTTCACACAAGCACAAAGACACAGCTTTCCCTCTCAACTAAAGACTTGGAAGTGATGTCAGAGCGAGCACTGGTAATCAGGCTTGACACTTTGAAATGATGTCTCATGGGTACAAGGTCTCAGGCACTGGAGTGATTTCAGGGGCTTTTAATAAAGTTTAGCAAATGATCAGTCTACAAGGAAAAAAGGAAAAAAGAAAGTGAGGGAGGGAGGGAGGGAAGGAGGGAACAAGGAAGGAAGAGAGGGAGAGATCGAGGGAGGGAGAGCAAAGAGAAATTCTTTGGAAAAACAACTATGGAATCTACATACAAATTTCCAGAATGTATTATTAAACCAATTTTAACTAATTTCAGTGTTCTAAAAAGTGAACTTACAAATTACTCTCAATCTTTCCAACCAAAATTAGAGGTAAATGTTATAATTTCCTAGAGAAAAAACTAAATACTAAGGAGACTGAAATTTCTGCCCCCCTCCCCCAAAAATTCCTCAAAGTAAAAATATACCTGATCTTTGAAGAGAGAAATATTGTATGGTCTCACTAACATAAACTGAATGTGAAGAAAAAAATATGTGGAATTAAAACCTAGACTGTAGGGAGGTGTATTTGGCCCAACGGATAGGGCATCCACCTACCACATGAGAGGTCCAAGGTTCAAACCCAGGGCCTCCTGACCCATGTGATGAGCTGGCCCATGCGCAGCGCTAATGCATGCAAGGAGTGCCGTGCCATGCAGGAGTGTCCCCCACATAGGGGAGCCTCATAAGCAAAGAGTGCACCCTGTAAGGAGAGCTGCCCAGCATGACAGAAGTGCAGGCTGCCCAGGAATGGCGCCACACACACAGAGAGCTGACGCAGCAAGATGATGCAACCAAAAAAGAGACACAGGTTCCGGGTGCCACTGACAAGAATACAAGCAGACGCAGAAGAACATACAGTGAATGGACACACAGAGCAGAAAGCAGGGGGGGGGGGGGGGGGTGAAGGGCCAGGGGAAAAGGGGAGAGAAATTAAAAAAAAAATTTTTTAATTAAAAAAAACAAACCTAGACTGTAGGTTACTAGGAAATAGGATGAGGACTGAGAAGGGGTACTGATGCTTAATGTTTGTAGAATTTTCAGTCAGCTTGATTGTAAAAGTGTGGAAATGGATAGAGTAGATGGTAACACATTATAGTGAGTATAACTAACATGGCTGGTTTATAAACTGATTGCAGCTGAAAGTGATAGTCTAGAGATATGAATGTCAATTGAAAGAAAGTTAGAGAATAATCGAGGGACTGAATAACAGAGTGAACCCAGAGGTGGATAAGGCTTGTAGTTAATAGTATAAATACGAGATTGTTCTTCTATGAATTAAAGCAAATATATGTCACTAGTACAAGGTAGTAAGAAAATAGTGAGTTGTGGGAAAATACAATTAATGTAACTTATGGACTATACTTAATAGCAATATGGTAATATTCTTGCATCAATGTCAAAGATGGTACTATATTAATGCTAGGGTCAAATAATATGGAGTATGGGATTTTTTTTTTCCTTTGGACTAAAGTAAATTTTTAAAGGTTTACTGGGGCAAGGACTATACAACTCTGTGATGAAAGTGAGGCCACTGAAGGTACACTTAGGATAGATTGTACAAGGCATGGGACTGTATAACACAGTGAACCATGTGGTGGATGATGGACTGTGGCTAACTACAAATATGAGAGTATTCTCTTATGAACTATAACAAATGTACAATGCTAATACATAGTGTTAAGATTAGGGGATATATGGAAAAAATATACCAAGAGTAAACTCTGGACCATATTTAGTGGTAATAGTCTGATCATGTTTTTTCATCATCCATAGCAAATATTCTACAACAATGTAAGGTGTTGGTGGAAGAGTGATGTATGGGAATTCTGCACATTATGCATGATTATTTTTAAGCTCACAACTTCTCTAATAAAATCAATTTCTGGCCATGGATATGAGGGTTTGCTTCTGAACATTCAATTCAATTCAATTGGTCTGTGTGGTTGTCCTGTGCCAGTACCATGCTGTTTTAATGAATGTGGCTTTGTAATATGTTTTAAAATAGGGAGGTGTGTGTCCTCCAACTTCATTTTTCTTTTTCAGGGTAACTTTGTCTATTTGGGCCTCCTTGCCATTTAAAATAAAGTTGATAATTGGCTTTCCAAAAAAAATTTACTTGACCTTTGAAGAGAGAAATGTGTCTTCAAATCTGACTTTCATCTTCATTTGTTAAAATTAAAAAGTATGTAGTTCTCTTTTGTAAAGATAAAAAAAAAATAAAAATAGCCTCTTCTCAAGTTAAAAATATAGAGCCACCTCAAATTATTTTTGGAGTCATCCAATAAAGAAAAGGGAGGAGGAAGTCCAAATATATTACCTTTTTATTAGAATTAGGGTTTTCATTAAAACCTTGGAAATCTTTTGGCAGGTTAAACTAATTGAATTCATTGTACTTTATCAACTGTAGTAAGAGGCACTGCTTCACCACCCAATTTAAGCACGTAAAATTATCTAATTCTAACTTTTCATTTAAAAAAAGTGTCTTAGGATCTGCATGGGAAATATTTAATATTGTATTAGTCAGCCAAAAGGGTGCTGATGCAAAGTACTAGAAATCTGTTGGCTTTTAAAATGGGTATTTATTTGGGGTAAAATTTTACAGTTACAAGACCATAAAGAGTAAGGTACTTCCCTCACAAATGTCTGTTGCCACATGTTGATGCAAGATGGAGGGTGGCATCTGTGATGGTTCAGCCTTCCTCTTCCCTCTTAAGGCTCCATGGTCCCAGCTTCTTCCAATCTCAGCTGTAGGCTGACATAAGGCTTGTCTCTCTTCCTGGAACTTGTTTCTTTCTGGGCTTAGTTGCTCTGTTCTCTTTACAAGGTCAGATGTAATGAGGCAAATGGCTTAACTCTCCCTGGGGCTCTAGCATCAAAACCAAGTTCTCTCTGCCAAGTCTTTCTCTGTGTATCTCTGTCTCCATTGTGTCTACTTCCATGTGAGAGTCTATTTTATCAGGCCATCAAGGGGGCTGGTACTCAGTGCTGAGTCACACTCTAATGAAGTGATTAGTCAAATCCCTAATCTTCACATAATTTAATCAGATGTCTCAACTGAATCTGATACGAAGGGTTATCAGAGGAACAGGCCAGTTTACACACATGGTCTCTCCTTTTGGAATTCATAAATAATCTCAGACTGCCACAAATAACACATAAAAGATCTTGGGATTCACTAATTTTTAAACCACCTCCTTTGTAGGCATGCTGATCCTAATTCCTCCTAGTGTCCCCAGTCACACAGGAACCCCCCACATTTGAACTTGTGTGCCTTTGGTCCTACAAGTCATAGTGATGAAAATTCTCCTCTTCTCTGTCCTTCGAGTGGAATTCATTCATTTTTCAATATGTCAGCACTAGAAAGAGCTTCTCCCATCCTCTCCTCCTGTAGGGAAGAGATAGTTATGTCCTCCCCTGAGCTCTAACTCTTCAGTAAATTTTTACATAGCATCACGGGGTTTGGGTTACTCAGCACACATCCCCACCTCCTGGACTGAAGACTCAGGGCTGCAGAAAACTTCCTTCCCAGAGACCTTTGCTGCCAGTGCTCTGGAAGTGATTTGGATGAGGTCAGAGCCTACTGTGGAAGGTGGAAGCGGAAATCTGCTGGCAATTGTGGTTGGGGAGAGGCCTTTGTTTTCCTGTGGTAGCTGGACCAGAGGACACGGTGGTTGGTCCTGACCTATGTTATCATTAAGTATTGAGTAAGGGCAAGTGGTCAGGTCAAGGAATACATTTTGCTGGTAGGACTGATGTAGAGAAAGCAAGGTTTGTAGCTGACAGGCGTTCTTGTTTATGCAGTGTCATGGCCGGAGCATTTTTGGTAACCCAATTCTTTGACTAGAGTAATTCTGAAAATTCACCCAAAGTCAAGTGTCTGTTTTGCAAGCCATTGAATACTCCATCCTAAGTATCTTTCTGATTAAACTAGCTAGAGTCCTTCTCTTCTCAATATACAACCCTTATTGATTACTATTCCTATAAAAATGTATGGCATCTCTTGGCACCCAATCGATGTTGGTTAAGGCATTGAGTGAGCTTTAATGGCTGGGAAGTTTCAAATGATTACTCACTGATGGAATACTAGGTATCTCATAGGGATTAACAATTCCAAGCAGATAAACTCCTAGTAAAATCTATTAGCCTGACTTTGCAAATAATTTGCACATCAATTACACTGTAAATAAAAGTATTAAATAAAAGTTCTAAAGACCCATTCTACTACATCCGACTTATTTGTGCTTAAATATGTTTAGAATCCTCTTTACATTACTAACCATACATTGTATATATAGAATTTAGGAGCCCTTGTGCAAGTCTATATTCTAACAGTTTTCATCTTTACTGTATAGAAGCCACCAGGTCTGGTGTAGTGGAAAGAGTGTGGCATTGGGAGTCAGGCAAACTTGGGTTATATCACTTTAGTTCTCAAGTTATTTAATCTCTCTAACCTTAGATTCATCCAACTCAGAAGACTGTTAGGAGGATTAAATCTGGTAATATTCAAACTGCCTGGAACATAGTAATCAATAAAGATTATTACTTCCCTTTCTATCTTCTTTCATGTTTATACCCCTTGGGAGGAAATAATAGGAATTCACTGCTGTATTGGACTCTATGCCGGTTGTTATTGCATAAAATCACTAAACACCAAATAGTAAAATTTCCTACTTAAATATTCTAAATGTTATCACTTTAGAAAAATGTGTAGGTTTGGACCCAGAAAAATTACTTTAGGAAACTATATAAAGGAAATAATTAGAAACACAGGTAAGGATCCTTATTTTCTTTTATCTTATTTTAATTATAATAGTGAAAACTTAGGAGCACCCAAGAGGAGATAGGTTAATTAAATGATTGTGTGTCCAGCCAATGGCTTATTACAGAACATTAAAATGATGTAGTAAAAAATTTCAATGACAGGAAATGGCTTTAGGTTAATAATAATGTGTCATATGGGGTTAGCCATCAGAACAAATGTACCACACTAATGCAGGGTGGTAATGAGAGGGGAGATGGGGAGGCTGGGGACACATAGAGCTTTTCTGTAAACCTAAAACTGCTCTACAAATAAAGTTGATTATTTTTTAAAGTGTTGACCTACTGGCCCACCAAGGGTTGATGCTCTCTCTAGAACAGAAGCATCTGGCAGTGCCTACTGTGTACGTGCTTTCTGTGCCTCCTCACCTGCACCATGTTTTGAAAAATCTCTCTGAGGTCTCCACGCTGCTTCGGAGGTCTGGTCACTTTGATGCTGTGTCCAGCCCTGGTGGGAAGCATCTCTTCAAGAGCATCTCATAGAGCCTGGCAGGAGAGGCCAGAGAAGCAGGGAAGAAGCCCTGGGTTTGGAACAGACCCAGCAGTCCCACAGCCCTGCAAATGGCTGCTCTTTCCTGCTGCACTCTAGATGCATACGCACCTCTAGCCCAGTACTCGAGTGCTATGGGGGCATTTTCGGGACTTGGAGTTGTCCTGCATGATATTGCAGGGACAGATGCAGCACATTATATATCCTGCCATAACCCACTGAGTGGACTGGGGGAGAGTATAAACTACAACATATATTCTAATCCATGCTGTGCAGCAGTGCTCCAAAATGTACTCATCAAAAGCAATGAATGTGCCACACTAATGAAAGAAGTTGTTGATGTGGGAAAAGTGGGAGTGTGGGAAACTCCTACATTTTTTAATGTAACATTTTGTGTGATCTATGTATCTTTTAAAAATAAAAAGTATATTTAAAAAAATGTTCTACCCTTCTTCATGACCCCAAGGGATAGATTGATGTGACTATTATTTTCTACATTTTATTGGAGTAATTTTTTAGGAGATAGTTGCAGTTTCATGCTGTACAGGAGTAGTATTTTCTAACCAACTCCCACTCTTTAACTTTAAAATATATTTCATTTTAAGAAATGTAAGACCTTTAGATGAAACTCTGATCTGAACGTTTAAGGGTTGTTTTATTGGTTTTTCTAAATATTTATCAAATATTGTTGCTCTTTAACCTACCCAAGGATAATAAACAATTTTTAGAATTTTTTTCATAGTATTAATAGGATTGTTATCTAGGATGCACTGAGGAAATATCCCACTTTACTCAATGTTTAAGATTTAAGAAATGTATTGAAGTTTGATGAGGGTCTGTTTGATGAGGGTCGTGGAAATAAAGATAATAGGAAAGTGTTTCATAAAAAGAGTGATGAAGGCAACTAGTTAATGAGTACACAGTCTCAGGTGGCTGTTAAACATGTATTGGTTCCCATAGCCCAAGCTCCTTTCTTCTTGGCACTTCTGCTGCCCTAGTCAAGAGCTCATTTCTCTCTGGGAAGCCTTAAGGGACTGGGCAAACTCCCTTTCATCTGAGATGGCCCAGGGTCATATTCCAACCCACAGAATATGCAAACTGTACCAACATACTCTACTCCAAATGATATTTTCGAGTTAACAGTTTTTCAAATGTTTGCAATAAGGCGTTTCCAACAAAAGAAATGGAGTGATTCACTCCTCCCTACTGTTTGTAAGCAAGTATTAGTGAACAAGGATGCCTCTCGTGTGTGGTGCTACGGGGACACCAACATACCCCAGTTCATAAAGAACTTGCAGTTTAGGTGTCCTGTAGTTGACCTTGTACTTACTCTTCCACTTGCCTGGAAAAAAACCTCAGCTGTGAATGCAAACATTGGAGAGAGGAATAAATCACAGCATGAAACTCACAAAACTTAAAAAATTTCCTCCCAAAGAAAGAAAAATTAGAATACTTTCTAGTTGTATTTTTAAATTACTTTCAAGCACATTATTTCATTTGATTAGATTGAATCTAAGGTTTTTTTCATCTTCTCATTGATCTGCACTCTGTGTTTGTAATTTGTGTTAAGAGCTGTGACATGCTTATCTCAAAGAGGTGGTGGCCAATTTATCTGCAGTTCAGCTTCTCTCAGGATTTCCATGTGTTTATGCAATTGTAGGCTTTTAAACATAGAACTGACTTCCTATTCAAATCTTACCTGAATGAGTAAAATAAATGTTGCCACTGGTTCTGATAGTCCTGAGGTCTGTTTGTCCGAGGTAAGACCAGATCTCTCACCTGTGTTTATAAATAATGGTTACATGGCATTGGCAGCTCGTATTGACTAGCATAAATGGAGCACTTTCAAAAGTACAATGAATTCATGCAATCTACCTCACCAAATATGAAATGTCCACCTCCGGTCTTGATGTGTTTTTCAGTAAGGAAGTTATTCTCTTGGGAGAATATCTCCCTCCACCAATACACCTTCACCCTTGCAAGTAACTATAGGTACAGCTTGCTTACCCTTATCTTAAACCTGATTCCACATGAGGTGGGTGGAGGATGAGTGGCTTTGAGGTACCATATTGAAAGATGAATCCAAAGGCAAAACACAAAACAAACTGCCAATCAGAGATGGCTCAACACGTCACCATGAATTATTCAAATCCTCTTTGTAATCTATTGATTCGAAAAGAAAGAACGTCATCTCTGGGCTTCTTGGTTTGCTATTATAGATCTGTCTGAAATTATTGCTGCTGTCCAACAGCTGACGGATAGACCGCAAGGTCTTTAATCCTGTGCAGTGAAGAAATAAAGGAATAAAAACTGTTTTTTGACTGAATATTGAGATTAGGCTCACTCACCTGCTGAACAGGACTGAACAACAGTAGACAAAAAAACAGGGAAAGATTAATTAAAAAGGACTTAAGCAAATCGAAACTGAGACACCCTCAACCTCTCCCACGTGTACATACAACTCCTTCTCCAATAGCTTTGCATAAAGAGAAGTAGAGTCACATGATGAGCAGGTAATGAATCGGACTTATTCTCAATAAAATGGGTTAATGATCCCCAGGATAATGACTTCTGGTCTTGGCCTCACAATCTGTCATCCTCTTTGGGTACATTGCTTTTCATTTATTCTACCTTTTTTCAATCATGCACATTACTCCACTTCCACTCAGCCAAGCACCTGTTCTCAAGTTTTCTCTTACATAACACATGAACCTTGTGGTAACATATAAGGTGCTTGTTGGATAGGAAAGAATGCAGGCAAAATGTTGGCCTAAGTACATGAAGATGAGTTTGGGGCATGCTGATCCATCCAGTGATTAATAATTGGTTATATATTCCGTTTAGAATATATTTTATAACTTCCTTTATTAATCTAAATTGAAACCAGATTTCTGCTGCACTTTAGCTGTGGTTTTGATGGTAATATCCTTGTCAATGTGGTTCATCAGGTTAAAAAGAATTGGAAATTTAATGAAGAATTTTGAAGAAATATGCCTGGAAAGAATTAGTACTAAAAGACCTCTGATAGAAACTTGACATTACTTTTGTATAATCCATTGTGGTATTTGCTAAATACACTGGATACCTGCAGAATGTGCCAGAAAGTAGTAGTGCCCACTAGTCATATGTCATTTTTATAACAGTAGCTTTTTTTCTTTATGATCCTCACTTATGCTATGTATCTCCATTAGATAGTGGTTATTTAAAAGAATATTCTCTAATTAAAATTTAATATCTAGAAATGAAAGAAAAATGGTTTCAATGCTAGACATTCGTAATGACTTTATTATATCCTTCCTCACGAAGTTTTCTCAGCATGACATGAGAATAATTTATCAGGAGATATAAAAATGAGTAAAATGTACTTTACTGAAAACCCTTTCATATTATTCCTCAAAAAGAGAGCAAATTATCTTAAAACACAAGGGATTTTTAGTCTCTTTTATGCAGAAATACCCGGCTTTTATTAAACACATGATGAATTACCCGAAGGAAATAATAACCCTACAATGTTGTGTTTCAGCAGAGGATGGTCACCTATCCACTGTATTGACTGTGAGAATTGCTAATATAAACAAACATAACATGACCATGCACTGCGTGGGACTTGTAGAAAATTAGTAGGGGGGAAATGTGGAAAGAAATGTTGAGAATGAAACACAAAAGCAAGATTTGCTTACCCTGAAGAAGTAAATTCAGAGAGGGCAAGTACAACTATGTCCAGTATTTCAATCACGCTGTGATGAATTCTAGTAGGTTTTAATACAGTTGAACACACTTTTCAAAGTGTAACTTTGACAGCATTTCGAGTTTGACCAAATATTTTTAATAAACACAACCTGGCTAATCAGTAGAGGAAAAGGGCATGACAAAATATGAAAGAAATAATTTCCTTTTTATTACATATAGGACTTAGATATTCAAGAGCCTGGAAAGGAACTCACGAGCTGATACTGAGCTCTTTCTAGTATCCACGACTTCTGCTAAGTGTCCCACAGGTAAATGCTTACATTTACCCCTTACACTGTGAAGGGAGGTGATAGTGCCATCTCCTAGATAAGGAAATTGAAGTGAAGAGGATATTCCAAGAATTTTGATAGGAGATGATATGGTGATAGAGATAATAAGTCCAGAAAGATAGAAATGCAATGCAGAGATGTTGAGAAAATCATTTGTTGATTGGATTGGTGGACACAGTCGTAAGAGAACAGTCTAAGGAAACCCTTAATTCTTAGGATATGGATGGTGTTGCCAACTGATCACTGGAAAAGAAGGAAGGAAATAATGAATTCAATTTTGGGTACGTTGAGTTAGGATATCTAAAACACACAGACACCGACAGAAACAAACATACTTATTTGATTATGGTGATGTAGGCAGGTGAAATTCGAGGGAGATTTCTACTTAGAAGTCAGTTGGCATATGAGTTTCGGAGTCATTAGCATAAAGATGATCATAAATAATAAGACCATGCAAGGAGAACATGTACAGTGAAAGGGTTTGAACCACGAATGGAAAAAACTCTAGGGTTCCAAGGACAGGTAGACAAAGTTGACAAGGAAGGAGCAGCACAGCTTAGGGGCTAGCATTTTAATGTGTCTTGCTTCATTGCCTCTTGGGTTATGAGAAAAGGAACTTGCAAAATAAAATGAAAAAGAAAAAGAACTGTCTACTGAACACAGTATTGTGTCCAAATTATTAGCTGATAAAAGTCCATTACCTTCGTGACAATGAAGATGTCACTTTCATGACAAGTCGGATGTTCTAGTTTCCCATGAATGCTGAAGAGTGCACAGTGACAATTGAAAAGCCATATCCTACTGAACCTTTCTAAGCCAAATGATTCCAAAGGCAAAAGTTTAACAATCCTTTCAAAGTTATTTTATCAAAAATATATTTGATTATAATGTGGAAGCATTTTGTAGATTTAATATTACATAAGACCAGGTGAGAGTGTCTCTGGACTCTGAAGGTCTTAAAATACCCTTAGTTTCTATGGTTTTGCTCTGAAAATGTAATGAAGTAATGACTGCAAGAGCCTTTTGTAAACTGTAAAGCACATGGTCCAGTTTCACAAAGAGTAAGTTTTGCATGAGGGTGAATTGAATTGGTGGATCAGTATCATAAAAAAGTAATAAAGAGATTGCTTTTCTTCAGGTATAAATATAATGACACAGGCCTACCCTCATAATGAATAATACAAGGGCTTCAGAATACTTCGCCTCTATTATCCTTCTCCCATTTTAAAAGTTATTGTTGCCCAGTATTCTAGGTACATTTTGTTTTATAGTCTGTCTTATTAGTCATCATCATCATCATCTTATACCGAAATTATTTGTTTAGAAATAACTCATGCATTTCGATTTCTTTGTTCTCCATTCCATTTTGCATCCCATTTCCTCTTTGTGTACAACTTCCTTTCTTTTCTAAACCACATTCTTTGGTTCTATAGGCGCTTGTGCAACTGGTAAATTCTTTTGGTTCTTATCAATTATGTAAAGTTTCCAGACTTTTTCCTCCAAATTTTGCTTCCCAAATATTTTTTTCTACCTTCTCCTACTAGAACTCTAATTAGCCATAAAGATCTTCTTCCTCTCTCCTCCACATCTCTTACCTCTCTTTTATTTTTAGGTTTCATTTTCTCTCAAGAAAATGTTATTGTATTTTCTTTCGATTTATTTTCTTGTTCAACTAATTCTCCCCAACCATGTTGAAACTAAATATTTATATCAGAAGTTATATTTTTCTCTGATAGATATTCTTTATTCAATGTATGTGTCTTTTTTATATTATCACATTCCTTTATTTTTTATTTGACTTTATATTACTACAAACATTTAAAAAATACTGTGCAATCTATATTCAGTTATCCTACTATATGGGGAATCTGTTATTTCTTCTGACTTTTTATAAAAATAAACTGTCTCCTCATGTGTTTAATGGGCTTAGATTGTTGGGCTTTGTATTAGTCGGGATTCTCTAGGGAAACAGAATCAACAAGAGATATCTGTCAATAGCAGGCGATTTTATAAGAGTCTCTCATGAGACCATGGGTATGCACAAGTCCAGGTTCCGCAGGCGGGCTGCAACCAGGGGCTCCGAAGAAAGTCCAATGAAGGTTTTTGATGAGTTCTGGAAGACATCGACTGTCCAAAGACGAGCTGGGAGATACTCAATGCTGGAATCACTTGCCCTTTTAAGGCATTCAATTGATTGGGTTAAGCATGACTCATTGCTGATGGCATTCTCCCTGATAGATGTAATTGCAATTGGCTATCTATGATTTACCGCTGCAATAAAGTCAATGGTGACTAAAGTCCACAAATGCCCTTGAATTACAGTTAGCCCAGTGCTTGCTTGCTGGGCACAATTACCTGGCCAAGGTGACACAATAGCCTAACCATCACAGCACCTGGGGCTGTTTCGAGAGCGTGCTCCTCCAGGGAAAACTTGCCTCTGCTTCTACCAGATGCTCTTGGAAACTACCACACCTGTTAATTTCTCTGAACAAGGTTTCCTGAACCATGCAGATAGTGTAAATTCAAACCCCATACCTGAGAGGGACCAGGACAGTGCTTTATTCTCTACCCGAAGCCCAGGCTTGGGCAGGCAAGTATTCGTACTGGATTCCTTGGCTAAGGGTAATTTTTTTTTTTTTTTTGCCAGGCAGTCCACTCTTTTAGTGAGGTTGCAGCTTTCTGCAGAGAGATCCTCAACTTGTGTAGGAGAAGCTTTATCTACTCTTTCCTCAGTTCTGTTAAAACTCGGTTTCCTAGAAGAACAAATCCCTGAGGACATTTATAATACCTACAGCATCTTTGCTGTCTGGTGTTCATTTGTGGATCTTTAAGGATTTTCATTATTTTGGAACTCTGGTGTTCATTTAAATGGATGTTTGTTATATTTATCCAGCTTTTCTATGTTTATTATACCAGGGCATTTTTCAAAATAGTCTTTTGTACAGTCAAAAATGGAAGTTTCCGCAACTCACATTTGGTTCCCGATCATGTTAAACTATTTGAAAAAAAAGGAAAATAAGAAACCAAGCAGTATACCAAATTTTAATGACAGAAATGACTAGAAATTAATCCAAGGAGGAATTTCATCTGATATCTAAAACTTCATTAGGTGATTGTATAACAAAAATTAAATTAAAAATTAAAAAATCATGATGGGAAAAAATACAACTAAGGGAACTCATGGACTACAGTTAACTGTAATATTGTAATAATTTTGCCTCACTGGCAATGAAGGAACTGCATTAATGCTAAGAGTCTGCAATATAAGGATATAAATGGGGTATGGGATTTTTCTTTTTGGAGTAATGAAAACTTTCTAAAATTGACTGAGGTGATGCCAGCACAACTTTGTGATGAAATGGAGAGCCACTGAGTGTACACCCTGGACAGACCCTATAACATGGGGAGAACTGTGGTGGATGATAGCCTGTGGTTAACAGTACAAGTAGGAGAACCTTCTGTCATGAACTGTAAGAAACGTACAATACTAATGCATGGTGTTAATAATATGGGGGTTTATGGGGAAAACATACCTAATGTAAGCTAGGGGTCTTAATTAGTAATAATTTCACGGTTTTTTATCAATTGTAATAAATGTTCCCTAACAATGCAAGGTGGTGGTGGTGGGATGGTATATGGGAACCCTGTATGTTCTGCATGATTGTTTCATAAACTCACAACTTCTCTAATAATTATAATAATAACAAATAAGAAATATACGTGGAGTTGTAGAAAAACTGCTTCACACATTTTAAGTTGAAAAGTAATTTGGCATCGTTCCCCTGGAAATTGGTTTTGCTTATCACTAGTTTCCATCAGAGCCTTTAGGAAGGAGTAAACATAGGAATTGGTTATAGATTAATAAAGCAAAGTTCATATATCATTAATAAGGAAATAATAAGGTTCTTGGCAAGCTTCACCGTCACTCATTACTTCATTTTTGAGAGCATTTTCCGCGAGGTTTCCCACAGAGACTTGCGCACCGTCCAGGTAAAGTTGCTGTACCTCCGGCTGACCGGCAGGGGGCGCCGAGCGCTGTTCCTGCAGGACAGAGCGTGATCCCGGCTGACCTCCCAGCAGGGCGTCCTCAGCACCACGCCAGTTTCTCACTCAAGCCCACTGTGAGTCTCGGGAACAGACTTGTACGTTCCAGAATTACCTTCAACTGAAGTTTCAGATCTGAAAAAACTGTGAAGAGAGTTATTGCCCTGTGTGTATTTTCCTTTTAATTTTTAAAGGCTACAAAACCCATCGAGAGTTACTTTACAGTAAAACTAAAAATAAATATTTTATTCAAATGTTTACCTTTTCAAATGCTTTATTTCGTTTATATTTACCTCTGAGGTGGCCCAAGGCAAAAGGAAATAAAAGCACAGTGTGAAGATCTGCATGGCTATTAAATTGCAGCCTGTGTAATTAATGGAGCATGATATTGCTTGAACACAGTAATTTACGTGCAGGTTTATCCAGTAGCACTAATGTGGCTGTGTAGGGTTAGCTCTGCCATGACTTGTTGTTAACACTTACAGCCTTGTGTAGAAAGTGACTGTGCTCAAAAGTATTAAGGCTCATGTAGATGGCAATATCCCATAACCCAGAGATGCGTCCCTCCCTAGATGTGAACCTTTTCATCCTCTGTATTTTATAGTTAGCATTATTTCATTATGTGGAATAAGTCAACCCCTTCTTTCTGACAAAGACTTGCCATTGTATACCATGCTTTTGGAGGAAAGGTGAAACATTTTGCAAGACAGCAGGGGGAGAGGAGGCGGCTTACCATGGGAGCAGCATGCACCGCCGCCTGTCTTCAGTGACCATGTGAAAAATTCACTCTAGCCAGGTCACAGACCTGCAGTGTGCCCAGGCAGGCTGTTACCAAGTCATGTGGCATTGCAGAGAGTCCATTACAGCTGAACACACAAACACTTCAACCCAATAATCGCGTTTCTAGGTAGGCACATCAGTGAGACTCATGTGTGAGTCCAGGAAATCTTATGAAAGTTTGTCTGAGGAGACTTTTTTTTTTGGTAATAGTGGAAAACTAGCATCAGTCTTAAGGTCTATCATTAGTGGAATAAATGGATGCCTTTATTCAATCAGCAAGCATTTAATGAGCAATTATAATATGTGCGCCGTGCACTGCCCTAGATGCTAGAGACACAGCAGTGAAGAAAACAGAAAATAGGTGCTTTGATGGAGCTTTCATTCTACTTCTTAGCATTAGTTATATTCATGCTATAGAATACTCTATTTTCATGAAAAATAGTCTCTTTGATCTATGGCCATATGAAGAATTCCTAGAAGAAATAACTTTAGGTGGGAAAATCAAAACCTATTTATATAAATTTGAGAAAAAAGCAAATATAAAACAATACTATGTATTTGTATGATCTATTTATCTTTTTTAAAAAGACAATTAAAAAATAAAAGGAAAAGATAATAGGGGAAAATATAAATATACATATTTTTAAAATATTAATAGAATGTATTAGGGGAAAATACACCAAATGTAAGATAAGGACTATAGTAGTAAGATTTTGACAATATTTTTTCATAATTTCTAACAAATGTCCCACAACAATGCAAGGTGTTAGTGGAGGGATGATGTTTGGGGCCCCCATATGATGTTATGCATGTTTGCTTTGTAAATTTACATCTTTTACTATATACTTATTGTTTATGTATGTTCAGATATAAATGGTATAAAATAAAATAAAATAAATAATAATAGGGTGGGTTGGGGAAAAATACACCAAATTGAAGATTTTTCAGTTAGTAGTAATTTTTTGAGGATGCTCTTTAATCATTAGTTAAAAGTGATTCCCAGCGGTGCAAGGTATTGGAAGTAGGGTGAGGTATGAGAGTCCCATATGATGTTATATATGTTTATTTTGTAATTTCACAACTATTGCTATACATTTGTTTATGTAGGTTTATGTATGGGTGGATATACTTCAATAAATTTGAAAAAAGGAAAAAAGCCAATACTATGTGTAGTTTAGAAATGCCTATGTGTAAAATAGAATAAAATGTGCAAACTGAAATTGTATACACTGAATCCTGATAATAGTGGCTTTTAAGAAGAAGATAGCACAAGGGAGGGGAAAAAACAGAGAAACTTAACTTTTCCTAGCAAGTTGTATTTCTTTCATTAAAATAATGAAGCAAACAGCACGAAGTCTTAACTAAGTGTGTGGGTGATAAGTTCAAAGATGATCATTTTATGTGTGCGGGGGTGGTTTGTCCTTTTTCAATTAAATAAGAAACGGAAGGGGAGGAGGGATAGAGGAAGGAGGAGAGGAAGAATGCAGAGAAAACACAGAAGGAAATAGATTATGAAGCCAGGCGTCCCGAAAGGACTGTCCTGTGGAAACCTGAGCCATCCCGTGTAGCACAACTGAGCTGCTGTCTCTTCCTGCCTTGGACTTGCGTCACTCCCAATGTAGCTACCACTGTCCCCACTTCACCTGGACTTCCATCTTGCCTCCCAATCCTAACCTGAAAATCTGCTAACAGGGTGGTGGGATGGCCAACCCTGGGCCTCCCAGAACCCCCCTTTCCCATCCAGCGCATGAGCCACGCATGCACGTAGCTCCTCCATTGAGTGTCTCCTCCGGGCGTCCCCAGCTCACCCCCCATCTCAGTGTCCTGGGGCTGCTGTCACAAAGGACCACAAACTGGGGGTGGGGGTTGGCAGCGGTGGGGGTTAAATCAACAGAAATTTCTTGTCTCAGAGTCTTGGGGGCTGAAAGTCCAAACTCTAGGTGCCAGCAGGACCTGTGAAATCTGTAGGGGAGAATCTTCCCTTGCCTCTTCTAGTTTCTGGTGTTTGCTGGCAAGGCTAATCACCCCAATCTCTGCCACCAATTTCACATGACTTTCGCTCCGGGGTTTATGTTCCCTCTTCTTGTAAGGGCACAAGTTATATTGGTCAGGGTTCAAACGGAACCTACAGGAAATATATATATATATAAACAAAATGAGATTTATTATAGGAATTGATTCACACAATTGTGGGGATGGGCGAGTGTAAATTCCACTGGGCAGGCTATAGGCTGGGAACTCTGGTGAAGGTCTTCAATGAATATCCCAAGGGAAGCTGGCTGGGTAAAGTAGAGATGGAAATCCTCCTTTCTGACAGCTGAAATAGCAGTTCTTATATTAAGGCCTTCAGTTGATTGGATGATACTTCTCTCACTGTTGAAGGCACTCTCCTTAGCTGATGGTAGATGTAATCAGGTGCTGATTACATTGGGTGATGGTGCCATACTGGGGACTGAACATCAGTCTCTGCTGCTGGCAGATGGGACACTCAGCATGGGCTGGAGCCAGGTCAGCCTTGGTGAGTGCAAGTCCATGCTGCTGAGCCCTCCATAACCTCTGTTTTTACCATCATGGACACTCTGTTCATGACCCCTTCGGGCAATGACAGGAGTGGCTCAAGAAAAGTCAACTAGTAGCCACAAAATGGGCCATCCTATCCACTGACTATTAAAATTCTCCTCTGCTGAAGTCACCCTCTAGTAAGCATTCACATGGGACATGAATATCTTCATGATTTTTATCCACTCAGAAAGGTCTATCCACATCTCTCTCTCCCAGACTTCTTTGTAACCAATTTTCCAATCATGTTCCTTCCAAGTCCCTGACCATCCAGCCAAGCCATTGGCCACAGACCATGAATCAGCATACAAATGCACTGCCAGCCATTTCTCCTTATAAGCAAAATGAATAACCAGATATACTGCTTGAAGTTCTGCCCACTGGGAGGATTTTCCTTCACCACTGTCCTTCAGGGACATCTCAGGAAGGGGCTGTAGTGCTACAGCTGTCCATTTTTGGGTGGTACCTGTATGTCATGCAGAACCATCTATAAACCAGGCCCAAATTTTCTCATCCTCAGTCAACTGAATGTAAGGGACTCCCCAAGAGGCCAAAGCTGTGGGCTGGAAAGGAGAATGTAATGTGGCAGGAGAGGGGGCATGGGCATTTGAGCCACTTTCTCATGTAACTTACTTGTGCCTCCAGGGCCTGCTTGAGTATATCTCATACATACCACTCCCATCTTATGATGAACTGCTGCTGTGCATGTCCAACCTATGGCTTTGTGGGTCAGGAAACACCGAGTTCATGATTGGCAGCTCAGTTCTCAGTAATTTGGTGGCCTGTGGCTAAGCATTCTGTCTCTACTAAGGCTCAATAGCAGGACAAAAACTGTTACTCAAAAGAATAGCAGAAGGCAGAGCTTTGCGCCAAAATCCTATGAGTCTGTACTATGATTCCTATAGGGGCCTGCAAGAGCCTACAGACAGCATCACTTATTTGTTGCTGAAACTTCCAGCACCACTGGAACTGCTGGATTATATGGCAGAGGAGCTTGCATAGCAGCCTGGATCTGTTGGTCCCCACTGAAAACTAGCAGCTTTTCCTATCACTTAGTAAATGGGCCACAGTAGCACACCCAAATGAGGAATATTTTATCTCCAAAACCAACTATGTGTTATGCCTCCTTTTGGTTTAAGAGGGGTCAGATGTTCCTACAAATGTTTATCCCTCACCTTAGAAGGGATATCTCCATATGCCCCACACTACTTGACACATAGAAATTTCACTGAGGTGCAAGAACCCTGAATTTGGTGGGATTTGTATCCCTCGCCTGACAAGCAAATACCTTACCAATAAGTCTAGAGTAGTTACTGCTCCATGCTCACTGTAACCAAAGGACTCGATGTCTTGTGGAAGGAAGAGACAATCAAGTTTCCTGAGGACTAGATTATGATATAGGGCTGGAGAGTTGATACACCTCTAAGGTATTGCTGGCCTTGCCAGCTGAAAGCAAACTTTTTGGTGATCTTTACTGAGAGGAATTGAGAAGAAAGTTTTTGCTAGATAAATAGCTGCATACCGGGTATCAGGAGATGAGTTGATTTGCTTAAGCAACGATACGACATCTGGAACAGAAGTTGCAATTGGAGACACCACCTGGTTAAGTTTACAATAATCTACGGTCATCCTCCAAGATCTATCTGTTTTCTGCACAGTCCAAATAGAAGCATTGAATGGGGATGTGGTGAGAATCACCACCCCTGCATCCTTCAAGTCCTTGATGGTGGCAGTAATCTCTGCAGTCCCAACAGGAATGGGGTATTGCTTTTCATTTACTATTTTGCTAGATAGGGACAGTTCTAGTGGCTTCCACTTGACCTTTCCTACCATAATAGCCCACACTCAAGTCAGGGAACCAATGTGGAGACTCTGCCAGTTGTTGAGTATGCCTATTCCAATTATGCATTCTGGAACTGGGGAATAACCACAGACTGGGTCTGGGGACCCAGTGGACCTGTGTGAATCTCCATCAATCATCTCACCTCCATAAGACCTCTGACTGGTGGACCACAGTGACATCTTAGGTCTCCTGGAATTTATGTCACTTCTGAGCCAATGTCTAATAATCCCCCAAATGTCTGGTCATTTCCTTTTCCCAATGCACAGTTACCCTGACAAATGACTGTGGGTCTCTTTGGGGAAGGCTGGAAGGAAGATTAACAGTGTACATGTTTGGTGGTGTAGCAGGGTCCTTCCCTAACGGTCCTCTGCCATCCCTTTATTCGAGGGACTCTGGGTCTGTACAGTGTCTCACATCTGGAAATTGACTGAGACATGACTCTCTGTTTCTGTGATTCATGTTAGACTTTTGTTCACTGGATCTGAAACTGTTCTGCTTGTACAGATCAAGTAGGAATTTAGTGGACTGCCCATCTACTTTTTTAGGTTATTGGCCAATGCCATTGTTCTCTGTAAGTAAGATGATTTTGATTAGTGCTTTGAGCCTGCTGTTCTTTGTGGTAGCCATGCCCACCTTGCCTTGGTGATTAAGTGCTGCCACTTGGCTTCTGCCAACCTGAGATCCAGTCATCTCCATTGTGTTTAAAGATCCAAGTTTGGTCAGCAGTTTCCACAGTAAAATCTGACCAACAAGGAAGAAGACCCCAGAGCTCTTTAGGAATGATTGAGTTAGTCTTACAAATTCATTCTTCACAGTCCTGGTGAAAGATGGGTCCTCTGGACATTCCTAGGGTGGGTGAGCAGGTCTGACATCATAAATCCACTCTAACATTCCAGCTCTCTAAGCCTTTGGAACCCCTCATCCATACTGTGCCAAGGCAGTTCTGTCATTTTAAGCTCAGGGAATGTCAACCACCTTTGGTCCGTGCTTCAGCCAACCACCCAAGCTGTTGGTGACCTTTCTAACCGCTCAAGCTACCACACTGAAAACAGAACCCCTGTTTAGCATGCCCATATCAATAAATTCAGCCTGATCTAACTTATTTTCCTTCCACCATTATCCACACTCTCAATATTCATTCCTACATGTATTCCCCTGACTCCTGTCTATATAAAGTAGGAAAATGATACAGTTCTTTTCTCATGTGGTACACCTCTTCCCTTAAATGAAAAATAAGAATTACTCACTGGGCAAAAATAGGAAGTAACTGCAAGTACAAATACAATGAAAGGAAAATAATAATATTAAATTTCGGCCTAATACTATTGCCTTACAATGGCTTTAAGCCTGTGGTTTATGTTTCCTTTGTTTTAAAAAAAGAGGGAAGGGAGGAGATGAGCAAATCTTAGAGAGGTCCTAGAGATATCTTATTTCCCCAAAAATGTATCAAAAATTCTCTTGGAGGGGCAGTGAGGAGGGAAGGATAGGCACATTGGGAGGTAGGGAGATAAAGGGTATCCACCTGTGGCTTTCCCCTTGAAAGAATCAGAAGGATTGAGGGAAACTGGTGGGGAGGAAAGAAATCTCACTACGTGTTCTAATGTCATTTCCGTGTGCCCTCTAATCTGTCTGCCTGCCAACAGCAGTTCCCATCCCACGCCAATTCAATGCAGATACATTATTTTTCAATCTCTCCTTATCTCAGCACTTAATGTATATCCACTGGTGCTGTTTCATTTTGCCTTGTAATGGTTTGTCCTTTTACTTTGGGGTGTGTTTTCTTTCCCTACAATTAAGGACTTAGACTTGACCCCATTACTAGTTCAGTAAATTGTGGGCAATTGCTATAAAATTTTACTAACAATGTTTTGCAGGGAAAGATGCAGGTCTGCACTGGGTTTCCTGGTAAGACAGCTTTGGGGAAGCCGTTTAAGGGAATTGAGTTACTCTCATAGTGGAAGACTGACGCGGGAGCTCATCTCAAAGCCCTCTCACGGTTCTACCCAACCTTACGGGGTCAGGCCATTTAAAGCCAAGAGGTGCTGGGGAAGGGGTGGGGGGAGGCAGTAAGAGATGGTCTCTATCCTTGATATTTTTGAAAGTACATATTTACATATGTATTTGTGTGAAGGCTCAATAAGCTCATTGCAATTCCCTTAGACATCTTCATACTTTCTGAGGAAACAAACTCATCTAAGACCTTCAAATCTTATTACTTGAAAAATGTTAGCTGCTTCCTCTGCTGCTGCCATTATAAATGCAGCTAAACCTGTGGCCTTAGAGACCTGTCATTTTGCATGTTTAAGGAGAGGACTTTAAGAATCCCAAATATACCAGCATATATACACCTCGAAACAAACAAACAAACAAAAAAACAACAAAATAAAAATGCAGCTAGATGTCTAGGAACAATCCTCAAGTACTTTTGATTGTGGCACAGTTAGAAATACATAGTAAAAAATTTTAACATGTGCACCTAAATGTGTAAACACATACACAATCCTAATTAAACACATGTGAAATAAAATAAAAGCTTCACAAAATACTTACTTCCACTATTGTGATGCAAACCAATATGTTTTATAATATTCAAATTAATTTTTTAAAAATAAAGTTACAATCCATGAAATTGATTTCACAATCAATTTCACTAATGGATTGCTACTCACAGTGTGAAAAACCATTGCCCTATCATATCTGGTGACCACAACATAAGGTCTAATTTGCATTCTTAATGGTTCCTGATTTTCTAAATTATTTTTCATAGCCTTATGTTATCTGCAGAACACATACAAATTTTACATTTAATTTTCAGTTTCACTGTGTTCCACCAATAAACCATCGCCTTCCCTTCTATTTGGGTCCATAAAGTAGTTAGACCTGGTAGGCACAATTACTGTGGGTCCAAGTGCCACACTCTGTTCTTCCTTCACTTTTTGTCGTTTTTGAACTTGTTGCTTTTTCAATCAGTGAAACATAGCACAGTCACTACAGGAACAGATGATCAACATGAAATACACTCTCCCTTTCAGCCTCAAAATGCAGAAATCTCATGGGTCAGGAAGTAATGTCTATGGGCCTCTTCTGAATGGTAGTAAAACTGATGTAGTAAACAGACCTAATGATATAATTTTTAAACAAATCAATTTTATTGATACATATTAATAAAACCTACAGTGCATTCAAAGTGTATAATCAATGGTATCTGGTCTAACCACAAAGTTGTGCTTTCATTATTTCAATCATTATTAGAGCATTTTCATTGTTTCAATAATAATAATAAGCAAAAAACAGATAAACAAGAAAATTCCTTACGTCTCAATCTCTCTATGCTTCTCCTGCTATATTGTGATTTTCTATGTCTCTATTAGAGGCCACATTTAACTCCCAGAAGGCCAGAACAGGGCTGCCCTGGACACCCGGTGCCCCACTTCCCCCACTTCAAGGCTTCTCTCGCCCAGTAAAGGTGCTGCCTCCGCCCATTCAGCCGGTCCAGAAGCTCAAAACGGGAGTCGCCCTTGACCTCATCCCCTCTCTCTTACCCCAGTGTGTAAGCCAGTTCTATTTCCTGATACCTCCACATCTTGTCAGTTCTAATTTCAAGATCAACCTTATTTCAGTTCCTTTAAAACACCACGGATTGTCCCCCTCAGGACTTTTGTACATGCCCTCCCTTCTACCTCGTTCTTAGCCCACCTCCTTCCCCGGTGGTCCTTCTTATCCTCTGTGTCTCATCTGAAACGCAGCCTCCTCAGAGACCCTTCTCTTCATCCTCCTGCTTAAATGCCCCCTGTTAATCCAAGCTCAGCCTCCATTTCCTAATTCTCTTAAGAGCATGTATCACAGATGGCAATTCTTAATGTTTCTCCACGTAGTCTATCTCTCACCACCCCTAAAATATATGCTCCTAGATAGACATCAGTGGATAAAACTTTCCTGTTATTATACAAATGAATAAATACAGTTCAAGCTTTATAACATTCTTTGGTTTTTTAAAAAAAATTTTAAATAATTCCTTTAAGTATAAAATTCTATTTTTAAGGACTTATTTTTTAAATAACTAGAAATCTAACAAGAGCAAGGATTAATGACAGGCACAAATATCCGCTCAAGAGCCAAGATCTCATCATTAACAACCTAATAGGGTAATTAGGTATACAGTTGGAATGCAGTGTGCAGGCTTAAATTAGTAGTGTCTAATTGAGCCTCATTTAACTGCAGGAAAATTTCACAGAAGGGATTATATTTACATAAGAAAAATGTCTTAGGCAAATTGCTTTGAGAGAATTTAAATGTATATATGCCAAATCCTTCCTTATTTATCAAACTCAGACCAGGCTTTCTAGTTTATTCCTCATGCCCCATGTAAGCATTTCTGGTCAAATGATTTCTTCCAGCCAGTGGCAGGTGCAAGCCAGGACTTCACCATTCTTTGGATACCCTGATGATTGTTTCATAACAAAACAGGACCCCACAAAAAATGTCCCCTCAATCAGATGCCTGCCTTAGTTTTCTTGGCTGCCCTAACAAAGTATCTCAAGCTGAAAACAACAGAAATGTGTTGCCTCATAGTCCCTGAGGCTGGGTGTTTGAAATAAGGTATTGGAAGTGTATAGGGAGGCATCTGTCCCAGTCTCCCTTCCTGGCTTCTGGCAGTGCCCAGAACCTTTGGGTTCCTTGGCCTGTGGCATAGCCTGCTCGCTGCCCCGTCAATCCATGACCACCTTCTCTCCATGTCTCCCTGTGTCTCTCTGTGTCTCTCTCCACATTTCCTCTTCTATTAGGACATCAATCCTATTGGATTAAGGGCCCAGCCTACTCCAGAATGCCCACCTTTTAACTAATTCCTATTGCAAGGACTGATTCCAATTCCAATTTCCAAATAAGGTCAGGACTTCAACGTAACCTTTTGGGGGACACGATGCCACTCTTAACAATGCCTTAGACACCTGTTGTATCCAGCCCATTTTCAGGAAAAACTTGAAATAGGGACATCATCCACACTCAAACAAGCATTTAATCGAGCACCATGCAGGGGGGAAGGGACACAGCAGGTGAGGGCTGCAAGCAAGAGGGATTCCTCTGTCTTCAGAGAGGAGCAAACACACATGCCAACTAGATTGAGTACAATTAGGCGTGAAATTGTGTGTCATCCAATTAGATCAGGATGAAAAGGGGGGGGTGGCTGCACGGTGGCTTAGACTTCAAGGTTAGGTATTTGGGGACGGGGGGAGGGTGACAAAGACCAGGAGGTGCCGAAAGCACCTCCTTCCTCTCTGCCAAGCTGCTCCGGTGAATTTGCCTATGGTTCTGCTTCCACATGCTCACCACCCACTGTCTCCTTTTTCAGAGAAGGCTCAACTACACAAGGAGTGCACCAATGCCCTCTCCTTAGAAGATATTTAAATGCATTTGAATATGAATTGCAAAATAGAATTCCCTCTTCCCCTCCTCTCTCCACTCCTGACTCACAGATATCTGTAGGTAACGTTTTGATGGCTACCTGCTGACCCCTTCCTCTCTCTGCATTTATATGATTCAGTTTATACATACACACATAAGTATGCTGCCTGTTGTGCATAACACCATACATTGTCCTGTCTTCACGTTACATTATAACTTGAAGACGTCTCCTTGGAGTATGTATAGAGCTACATTACCATCTTTGAAATGGCTGCATAGTATGAATGTACCCTAATGTATTTATTTAGTCACCCCTTGATTGGCATTTAGGTTTATGTATCATTGTTCGTCGTCTAAACATGGCTGTAGTGCATTTTCTGTGTGTATATCATGTGCACATGTGCGAGCACTCACTGAAGGGGACTAGCTGGGCCAAAATGTATACAATTCTTACATTTCAAATAAGCAGTCAATTTACTCTGCCGGGAAAGAAAGAGGTAGTTGTTAATTTCTCGCCACCTCTATCAAATGCTTTAACTTTATTTTCTAATCTCCTGTGTGAAGAAATCTTCTCATTTTCATTTGTATTTATTTGGCTGAGCTCCAAATAAATTCCGTTCAAAAATTGAAATGTGAGAGACAACCAGCAAGATGGCAGTGGAGGAGACTCCTAAGTAGAGGCTCCATGCCCCGGAGGCTGGCGCCCAATCTCCACTGGAGGCACCAGCCACCTCAGGACCTGTTTTGTGGCTGGAATTGGAAACTCCACTTCCCAAAAATGGGGGAGGAAGAGACAACTTCAGCCACTGATGAGTAAGTTCAGTAGGCTATAAAGTACAATCCTGAGAAGAGCTGAAATTTGAGCTTGTCCAAGTCAGAAAGAGGCCAGAATCTGCCATCTGAACTCCATGCCTGGCACGAAGGGGAGAAAGGCAAACTGAAAATCCCAAGGCTAGTGGGGACTGGCTTCTTTCCTTCCAGATCAGATTGCAGGTCTAGCCTAGTGCCACCTCCAGCAGGGAGGAAGCTCCAGGGACCTGCACCAGCCTCTCTGGGAAGTTACTGGACAAGCCACAGAGGCCAATGATCATTCTACTCTTGTGGCACGAGCCACCTCAAGAGCTATTCTTTGGCTGGAATTGGAAGCTCCACTTACCAAAAACAGGGGAGGAGGAGACCGTTGGCCACTGATTTCAGCTACTGATTGATGAATTCAGCTGGCTAAGGTATAACCCCAGGAACAGCTAGAGTATGAAACTGTCCAGGTCTGAGAGAGGCCAGTGGCCACCATTTTGACT
This sequence comes from Dasypus novemcinctus, assembly GCF_030445035.2. NCBI lineage: Eukaryota > Metazoa > Chordata > Mammalia > Cingulata > Dasypodidae > Dasypus > Dasypus novemcinctus. The sequence continues at coordinate 161,752,534 of NC_080676.1, read as the reverse complement.
CCACCCCCAGCCTGAGGGGAAGCCAGGATTGCAAATCACAGTGACAGAAGGAACTGGTTTCTTTTACCCAGATCAGCCTGCAGCCCCAGCCTAGGCTTCAGTCCCACCTCTGGCAGGGAGGAAGTAGGCAGACCCTGCATGAGCCTTTTTAGTTAACTGCCGATACCTTTGGCTAGCACAGACTGAATAGCCAGAAGTCTACCAGGGCAACTAGGTCATCTTGGACCCTCACTGCATAGATTGCTGCCCACAGCTGCAGCTCCATCCATGCCCTAGGCAGGGGAGAAAGGGACATGAAGCTTCATCAGTCTCTCTGGGCAATGACAATCTAGGCCTGCATGACTTGGATTATTCACACAGCTGTGACTCTGTCTCTACCCCTGGCAAAGGAGAAAGTTGGGAGAAGCTTCATTGGTCCCTGTGGCAATCAGGTCGCCTTGAGCTTCCACAGATTATAGCACCAACTACATCCTTAGGTCCTACTGCACAATCAACAAGGGAAAAAAGGCAGGAAGCCCTAAACTAAAGAGAAAAACCGTACCCATATTAAATACTCTAGTAAGCCAGATGTCAAGACACCAACAAAAAATTACAATCCACACCAAGAAACAGGATGATTCCACCGAGTTAAAGGTACAAGATAAGCCTACAGATGACATAAAGGAGTTGAGACAACTAATCATAGATGTTCAAACAAATCTCCATAATAAATTCAATGAGATGGCAAAAGAGATTAAGGGTATTAAGAAGACATCAGATAAGCACAAAGAAGAATTTGAAAGTATACATAGAAAAATAGCAGATCTTGTGGGAATGAAAGGTGCAATAAATGAAATTTTTAAAACACTGGAATCATATAATAGCAAATTTGAGGACTGAGGCAGAAGAAAAGATTGGTGAGCTAGAGGGAATTATCTCTGAAAGTGAACATACAAAAGAATAGATGGAGAAAAAGATGGGAAAAAATTGAACAAGGTCTCAGGGAACTAAATGACAGGAAATGACATGCAAACATACATGCCATGGGTGTCCTAGAAGGAGAAGAGAAGGGAAAAGGGGAAGAAGGAATACTTGAAGAAATAATGGTAAAAAATTTCCCAGCCCTATTGAAGGACATAGATATCCATGTCCAAGAAGCACAATGTACTCCCATCCGAAAAAATCTGAATAGACCAACTCCTAGACACATACTAATCAGAATGTCTAATGCCAAAGACAAAGAATTCTGAGAACAGCAAGAGAAAAGCAATGCATAACATATAAAGGATACAAAATATCTGGTTCCTCACCAGAAACCATAGAGGAAAGAAGACAGTAGTATGTTACATTTAAGATACTGCAAGAGAGAAACTTCCAGCCAAGAATCTTATATCTGACAAGACTGTCTTTCAAAAGCAAGGGTGAATTTAGAATATTCAGAGATAAACAGAAACTGAGAGAATTTCTAACCAAGAGACCAGATTTTCAGGAAATATTAAAGGGTGTGCTAGAGCCTGAAAAGAAAAGACAGGAGAACGAGAAGCCTGAAAGAGCATCTAGAAATGAAGATTATATCAATAAAAATAACCAAAAGTGTCAAAGGAGTGATGAAAATAAAATGTAACAGGTAAAGCTCACATAGTCAGGAATAAACTTAACCAATGATGTAAAGCACTTGTCTTCAGAAAACTGCAACTCAATGTTGAAAGAAATCAAAAAAGTCCTAAATAACTAGAAGAACATTCCATGCTCACAAGTTGGAAAACTAAACATCATTAAGATGTCAATTCTACTCAAACTGATGTACAGATTCAATGCAATCCTGATAAAAAGTCCACCAGCATTTTTTAAAATTGAAAACATATTATCAAATGTATTTGGAAGGGCAAGGGTCCTGATTAGTCAGAAACCTCTTAAAAATGAAAAGCAAACTCTCATCTGCAGACTTTAAATTGTATCATGTAGCTATAGTGGTAAAAACAGCATGGTACTGGCCTAAAGACAGACACACAGACCAAAGGAACAAATTGATGGTTCAGAAACAGACCCTTACATGTGTGGTCAAGTGACTTTTGACTAGCCCGTCAAATCCACACAACTCAGGCAGAACAGTCCATTCAACAAATAGTGCTGAAAGAACTGGATATTCATAGTCAAAAGAAGGAAAGAGTACCCCTATTTCACACCTTATCCAAAAATCAATTCAAAATGGATCAAAAACCTAAAAATAAAAGGAAAAACCATAAATCTCCTAGAAGAAATTGTAGGAAAATATCTTCAAGACCTGGTGGTAGGTGGTGGATTCTTAAAGGACAGAGAGGAGGATTGAGATGGACTACTGATTTTAATGTATGTAGAAATTTTAATTAGCTTTACTGTAGAAGTGTAGAAATGAATAGAGTGGATGGTAACACATAGGGAGTAACAGCTGGTTTTTAAATGGGGATGTGGCTGAAAATGGTAGTCTAGGTATGTAAATGCCAATTGACAGAATGCTTGAGAATAATCTAGGAACTGAATAGCACCATAAACCAAGAGGTGGATGAGAATTGTGGTTGATGGTCCAGATGCAAGTGCATCCTTTGTGAGCTAGAGCAAATGTGCATCACTACTGCAGGATGGTGAAAATGTGGAGATGCATGGGAAAAATACAGCTGGAGTGACCTATGGACTGTGGTTAGCAGTAATAAATATAATATTCTTGCATCTATGCCAAAGATGTACTATGTTGATGTTGAGGCAGTATGGAAAATGTGTGCCAAATGTACACTATGGATGTGGTAACAATCTGATGATATTATCTTACCTGTAACAAATGTTCCACCACAGTGTGGTGTGTTGATAGAGGGGTGTTGTTTGGGAATGCACATGTGCATGATTGTTTTATAAGTTTACAACTTCTGTCAAAAAATATATATTTAAAAAATAATAATAAGGTGGTGGGGGGAAAATACACCAAATGTAAGATAAGGACTATAATTAGTAGTAAGATTTTGACAATATCCTTTCATAGTTTGTAATGGATGTCTTGTGACAATGCAAGGTGTTGGTGGAGGGTTGATGTATGGGACCCCTGTATGATGTTACGCATGTTTGCTTTGTAACTTCACAACTTTTACTATATACTTACTGTTATGTATGTTCATATATAAATGATATAAAGATAACAATAATCGGGTGGGCTGGGGGAAAAATACTTTGGTTAGTAGTAATATTTTGACAATGTTCCTTAATCGTTAGTTAAAAATGTTTAACAACAATGCAAGGTATTGGTGGTAGGGTGAGATGCAAGAGTCTTGTATGGTGTGATCTATGTTTGTTTTGTAAGTTCACAAGTATTACTATACACTTATTGTTTATGTATGTTTATGTATGAGTGATATGCTTCAATAAATTTTTAAAAATTGAAATGTGATGAATTGTACTTGTGGAGCATTGGCAAGCTTGCAAAATTAAGTTGCCTAGTCCTAGAATTTGGTAAGTTTCCATGTACCCACTTCTTCTCTGATGCCTTTGGTAAAATACTATATGTTCATTATGTTTATTTTGTACAGTTCTAACTGTATGTAGCTAGATAGTATTTTTTTGCTAAAGCAAAGGGAATGTCTGTCTGTTGTGTGTGTGTGTGTGTTTTAGGAGGTACGAGGGATTGAACCCAGGACCTCAAACATAACAAGCACTCAACCACTTGTGCTCCATCCTCTCCCCTCATTATGTTTTTTTTTAAGATTTATATTTTATTTATTTCTCTCCCCTTCCCCCCCAACCCCCTGTTGTCTGCTCTCTGTGTCCATTTGATGCGTGTTCTTCTTTGTCCGCTTCTGTTGTTGTCAGTGGCATGGGAATCTGTGTTTCTTTTTGTCGCATCATCTTGCTGTGTCAGCTCTCCCTGTGTATGGTGCCATTCCTGGGCAGGCTGCACTTTCTTTCCCACTGGGCGGCTCTCCTTACAGGGCGCACTCCTTGCGCGTGGGGCTCCCCTATGCGGGGACACCCCTGCGTGGCAGGGCACTCCTTGCGTGCATCAGCACTGTGCATGGGCCAGCTCCACACGGGTCATGGAGGCCTGGGGTTTGAACCGCGGACCTCCCATGTGGTAGACGGATGCCCTCACCATTGGGCCAAGTCCACTTCCCTCATTATGTTTTATTAGATATTATAGCTATTGTTGAGGGCCTTTCACTGACAGGCACTTACATCGACATTCTTATTTAAAGTCACATCCCAAGAAGGTAATATTGCCCCATTATACAAATGAAGTAGTGTGTGTCAGTTACACAGTAGAAGACACAGCTGAAATTGCTTGCACTAAACTGAAAGTGCTGTCCTCCCTTGCTCTCATAACACCCCACAGTGCTGGGTCCCCTATCCCTCCCTCTCTCTCCTGCTGTGCCTTTGGCTGCTCCTTTACCTTCAGTCCCCTCCGTGGGGCCTCTGGGTTTCAATCCTCTTTCCCATAGAAGGCTCCTGGACCTGAATAGCCAGATCCCCAAAGCTCATTCTCCAGCCCTCATTTTTATCCTAAGCCTCTGGGATGAACTCTAAGTAATTCACTTGTTCACAGCTGCACTCCTCCACCCCTCAAAATGGAGTTCCCGTCCCAACTTCTTTGCCCTATCCATGCCCCTGCAATTCTGCAAACCCTGACTCAGCACTTGGCACGCTTTTCTCCTCAACCCAGTTCTGCCGATTCTTTAACTTACATCTGCTTCTGCCCTTGCCCCTGCTGCCCCACTGCCGCCGCGCACCCTCTGATCCCAGGCCCTGCTCTTTTGCACTTGGGACATGACCCAGAGCTGGGGCAGTGTAGACGGCGAGGGCTTGGCCTTGAAGCCAGAACAGCAGAGCACTGTCCTGGCTCAGACACTTTCAGCTGTAAAAAGTGGGCAAGCCTGGTCCTCGTCTTTCTCGGCTGAAAAATTGGAAATGGGTGTCGTGCTGGCCATACCCATCAACTCGTGGGAATGGGTATGGTGCTGGCTCCTGATGTCAGTGCGAGAACTAAATGGGTGAAAACTGAGATGGCATCTAGCGAGATGACAGCCCATGCTGAGTGCCCATTGCCTGTTGGCTCTAATTGTCATCTGTGTTCACACCCAGGTCAGATGTCCTTGCTTCAGCTGGCCTCGTTTCACTCTTATATGCAGCCTTCAGAGAGAGTGTCGTTATCAGGACACTCATTTGCTCAAGAAATATCAGCCGCTCCTTCACATCTGCATCAACCCGTGGGTTGGTGCCCACCCATCACTCGGCAGATCAGGACAGACCCCAGAACCACACTGCGTGTAAAATTCCTTTCCAGCCTGCATCAGGAATGAGAGAAACGGGTCATTTTACAGCAATGGCCAATGTATTCCACTTCTGTTGTAGTTAATGCAAAGTTAACTTTCAAACTAGAAAGATGGAATGTATCCAGAGGCTCTTTCCTTTCTAATGTTAGATCTTAGACCTAGACTTCAATCTTGAGTTCTAATTTTTCAGAAGCTGTTATGAAAACTGCCTAGGAGGAAGCTCAGTTTCATTGCACAGCATGGCTGCCAATTGGAGGTGCCAGGCACAGCTGATAAAAGTTTCATTGTATTGTGCTACCATTTGGTGTCTTATTAGAAGACCCATCTGTTTTAATTACTGTTAACTCAGTTACACTGGCAATAGCAACAAACCCCTAGCATCTATTTCTAAGTAAAAAATAAAATATGCTTTCAACATCTTCCTGAAAATAATGTTGCCTCCATTGAATATCTAACAACCTGGCTGCACAGTACAAAGCTACAGAACATAATGAGAGGATAATTAACATTAAAATATACTCATTTTCATATAAGAATATTTTATATTCATTCCACCTTTATGTATTATACATGAGGAAATCTCATATCAAAATCTTTAAAAGGTATTTTAACTTCCCTTTTACCCAGATCTGAGAAGAGATATTTTCCCTAAAAATAGTGACAGATTGTTTCTCCATCTACACATGGAGCAAACACTTTAGGACAGCCTGTGATGAACCAAGTTTTGTCCTATGTATTGGGATAAAATGTTGAGCAAGACCAGCCAAGCCCTGCTGTCATGAGCTTATATTCTAGTTGGAAGAGAACAGTTTACACTGATCATTAAACACATACACAGGGTACCTTTAAATAGAATAATCAAGCTGAGTGCTGAGAAATTGAGTCACCGTGGACGTGGTAAATTGGGTTGTCATTGGTGGAAAGGTGCCTAGGTAATCACAGGTAAGAGCCAGCCGGGTAGAGTTCAGGGCTCAGAGCCCTCCAGGCAGAGTGATAAAAAGAAGGGAACCAGGACTGGAGGCAAACTAAGGCAAGAGATACACTCCAAGCCCAAACCATGGAGGGCATCGGAAGGCACTGTCGGCAGTTTGGTCCAGTGGGAAGCTGTCAAAAATGAAAGCCAGGCATGGAATGACCTGATGCACCTTTTAAAAGATCGTTGTGGGTGTTGAGTGGAGAGAAGATTGTAGAGGAGCTAGGATGGAAGCAGAAGTGATAGGAAGGGAGTGACCTCCAACCTGGGAAGTGGCATTGGAGAGTGAGAGAAATGGATGGAGGTAAAGCCAGAAAGACTTGGCTATTAGGTGAGTTAATAGGAGAGGTGAGGCATGGTTAATTTTGAAAAAAAAATTAGAATATGTATCTTACGATGAGATATTTAAAACAGTATGCTAGTTCCTCAAACAAAATGATAACTATGAGAAATCTCCCGAGTTTCTGTGAATATCCTTTCCCACTGCAGAAAGGATTTCTGAAGACTAGGTATTATATGACCCACCTGTCCAGAGCTCCTCTCCAGGATGCACAAAGGTGCGCAGTGGGCTTGTTATACTTTTCTATGCCCTATTAACATTTTGGCATGTGCCACTGGATCAGAGAGACTCAGTAAACCTGTGTTGGCCCAGCTGCAAGTGGCAGATCTGTGATGTAAACTTTGTCCGTATCAGTTCCACTTTGATATGGACGAGGCTGTAAGAGGCTGGCCCTAGTAAGTAAACAAATAAACAGTGAAAAGAGAGCTTCTCTTATTTATGTGTCCAGGAGCTTTTCTCTGTCTGGCTTAAGCAGATCTGATCCTGTTGTAGAGTGCAAATAACCTAAATTGCATTTGCTGTTGTAGACACCGTTTTTTAGGGTATGGCCATCTGCTAGATGGCATCTGTCCATTAGTCAAATCTTTAACAATAGAACGAGAAGGGAATTATGCATCTCTTTTTCACAGATGAGCAATCCAAAGTTTAGAGAGGTTGAATGGCTTGTCAGAGGTTGCACAGCTGGGAAGTGCGGTGCCAGGCTTGGAACCCAGATCCCTTGACTCCACACCTCAGATGTTTTTCTCCATGCTGAGGAATTTTGCAAGCTGGGTACAGCTTCTCCACCTGGTAGAGATGTCTAGTGTACCAGGGAATAAGCTTGTACTTTATAAGGGCAAGAAGAAGGTATTAGCTGAGTAGTTTGAACAAGTGGGTTAATTAGCAGATAATTTAGCATATAAAGTTAATTATTTATATTTGAGTAATTCATAGGATAAATACAGGTTTGGCAATAAGCGTCAATTCTCCCTGTGAATTGGTAACATCCTTCGTCTAGGCAAGACAAAGTTAAATCTGCTTCCCTGATGACAGTCTGGATTCCTTCTTCCCGGTTTTCCCTTGCCTTGATGTCATGTTTCTAACCCTACAAGTCTAATCTGTTTAGATTGGAAGCTCCCTGAAGACAGGGCTGAGTTTCATTCCTTTTTGGAGTCCCAGAGCCCAGCACAGTGCCGGCGAATAAATGAGTGCTTCGGGCTCTGCTGTCCTGCTTACCGGTGACCCATGAGGCCTCCTAGAATCAGCTCTGACAGGCTTCTTTCTGGAGGCCATTCATGCTTCTTTTCTACAGCACAGATTGTAAAGGTCAGGCTCAGCTTCAATTGCCCACAGGGTAAAATTTAATTTCTGTGTCTGATGCTGTATTAGTCTGCCAAAGGGGTGTTGATGCAAAATACCAGAAATTGGTTGGTTTTATAAAGGGTATTTATTGGGGATAGGAGGTTACAGATACCAGGCCATAGAGCATAGGTTGCTTCCGTCATCAAAGTCTATTTTCACAGGCTGGAGCAAGGTGGGTGCTGACGTTTGCCAGGGTTCAGGCTTCCTGGGTTTCTCATCTCCCAGGTCTTGCTTCTCTCTGGGCTCAGGGTTCCTCTTTTCCCAGGGCTTGCTTCTCTTTCCTTTGTGGGCATTCCTTCTGGGGCTCCTGCTTAAGACTTCAGCATCAAACTCCAACATCAAAAAGCTCCGACTCTGTCCTTTGCCATGTCTTTTATCTGTGAGTCCCTACCCACCAAGGGGCAGGGACTTAACACCCTCCTGATGTGGCCCAATCAAAGCCTTAATTATAATTTAATCATGCCCAGTTACAGTACAGTTTACAAACATAATCCAGTATTCATTTTTGGAATTCATATCTATACAAAACTGTTACAGATGCTATCATACAGAAAACCCAAAAAGGTATTGTGCCTGAACCTTGGAAACACCACCCTCTGTGGATGACCTACTGCAAAATACCCCCACAGCAGAAAAAACATACAAAAAAAAACCCTCCTGGCCATAGAATTTCTACCTTAAATGCTCCTGAAATATTCTCCTATTGTGAAAATGCCCCAGTGTTTTGGTAGATTTTATTTCTAGATACAAATATCTCACTGGGCTGAGCTTAGCCATATCATAAGCTAAGGGTTTATTTTGGTGTTACTGACTTGCAAGTTCATGTAGACTAATACTGGAGAGCCACTCTAGAAACTGCTTGGAATCCATTTACTCTTTTTTTTTTTTGGGGGGGGTGGTTTATAAAGGGTATTTATTTGGGGTAGGAGCTAACAGATACCAGGCTGTTAAGCATAAGTTAACCTCCCTCACCAAAGTCTATTTTCTTTTTTAAAATTATTTTCTTTTAAATGTTACATTAAAAAAATATGAGGTCCCCATATAGCCCCCACCCCCTCTACCCCACTCCTCCCACATCAACAACCTCTTCCGTCATCGTGGCACATTCACTGCACCTGGTGAATACATTTTGGAGCACTGCTGCTCCATATGGACAGTGGTCTCCAGTGTAGTCTACACTCTCCCCCATTCCGCCCAATAGGCCATGGCAGAACATACAATGTCCAGCATCTGTCCCTGCTGCACCACCCAGGACAACTCCAAATCCTGAAAACGCACCCATATCATATCTCTTCTTCCCTCTCCCTACTATCAGCAGCTACTGTGGCCACTTTCTCCACATCAATATTACAATTTCTTCCCTTACTAATCACAATAGCTTCCCAGCAGAACACCAGTAAGTCCACCCTAGTCTATACTCCATTCCTCCTTCCTCTGGACCCTGAGATGGTTAAGTCCAGTCCCCCTCTACATCAAGAGGGGCTTAGATTCCACATGGATGATGGATGCAATTCTCCTGCTTGCAGTTGTAGGCATTCTTGGCTCCCTGGTGTGGTAGTTGACCTTCTTTTCTTAGTTTACACAGGCTTACCTCATTTTATTGCACTTTGCTATATTATGCTTTGCAGATATTATATCCTTTACAAATTGAGTTTTGCAGCAACCCCATGATGAGCAAGTCTGTTGGCGCCACTTTTCCGACAGCCTGTGCTCACTACATGTCTCTGTGTCATATTATGGTAATTCTTGCAGTATTTCAACCTTTTTCATTATCATTGTATCTGTTATGGTGATCTGTGACCAGTGATCTTTGATGTTACTTTTGGGGCACCACAAACTACTCCCCTGTAAGACTGTGACCTTGATCAGTAAATGGTGTGTGTGTTCTGACTGCTCCACTGACTAGCCATTCCCATATCTCTCACCCTTCACTCAATCCTCCTTATTCCCTGAGACACAATGTGTTAGTCAGGGTTCTAGGGAAGCAGAACCAACAAGAGATATCTGTAAATAGTATGAGATTTTATAAAATTGTTTCACACGAGCGTGGGGATGCACAAATCCAAATTCTGTAGGGCAGGCTGCAAACCAGGGCTCTGATAAAGGTCCTTGATGAGTTCCCCAGGAGATGCTGTCTGTCTGAAGTAGAGATGGGAATTCTCTCTGAGTGCTGAAATTACTTCTCCTTTTTAAGGCCTTCAACTGATTGGATGAGTCATCACTCATTGTTGACGACAGTCTCCTCAGTTAATTGTAGATGTAACCAACCATGTATGCAATTAACTCACTGATGATTAAAGTCCATGAAATCGGGAAGTGGATATGGCCCAAGTGATTGGGCTCCCATCTACCATATGGAAGGTCCTGGGTTTGTTTCCTGGGGCCCCCTAGTGAAGACAAGCTGGCCCGTGTGGAGAGCTGGCCCACACAGAGAGCTGGCCTGCATGAAGAGCTGGCATAACAAAAGTGACAAGGGGGAGAGACAAAACAAAACCAGGAAGCTGAGGTGGCTCGAACAATTGAGTGCCTCTCCCACTCAATCCCAGGATTGGTTCCCAGTGCCTCCTGAAAGAGAAGACGGGAAGAGAAGACAAGCAGACACAGAGAGCACACAATAAATTAACACAAAGCGCAGACAACAAGCACAAAACAGCAAGTTGGGGGGGAGGGGGTAAATTTTTTTTTTAAATCCATGAAATGTCCTTGTTTACAATTAGCCCAGTGCTTGCTTCACCAGTCAACTGTGCACCAATTCCTGGCTGAGTTGACACATTAGCCAAGCCATCACACACAACAATATTGAAATTAGGCCAGTTAACAACCCTACAGTGGCCTCTGTGTGTTCAAGTGAAAGGAGGAGCTGCATGTCTTGTTACTTTCAATCAAAAGCTAGAAATTATTAAGCTTAGTGAGGAAGGTCAAAAGCTGAGTTTGGCCAAAAGCCAGGCATTTTGCACCAAACAGCAAAGTTGTAAATGTAAAGGAAAAGTTCTTGAAGGAAATTAAAGTGCTACTCCAGTGAGCACATGGAAGATAAGAAAGTGAAACAGCCTCATTGGTGGTATGGAGAAGGTTTTAGTGGTGCGGATAGAATATCAAACCAACCACCACATTCCCTTAAAACAAAACCTAATCCAGAGCAAGGCCCTAGTCCAAGTGTGTGAAAGTTGAGGGAGGTGAAGAAGCTACAGAAGAAAAGTATGAAGCTAGCAGAATTTGGTTCATGAGGTTTAAGGAAAGAAGCCATCTCCACAGTATAAAAGTACAAGGTGAAGCAGCAAGTACTGATGTAGAAGCTTCAGCAATTATCCAGAAGACCTAGCTAAGATAACTGATTAAGGTGGCTATACTAAACAACAGATTTTCCATGTAGACAAAATAGCATTCTACTGGAAGAAGATGCCATCTAGAACTTTCATAGCTAGAGAATAATAGTCAAAACCTGCCTTCAGATCTTCACATGCTTCAAAAACAAGGATGACTCTTTTGTTAGGGGCTGAAAATCTCAGAACCCTTAAGAGTTGATGCTAAATCTACTGCCTGTGCTCTGTAAATGGACCAACAAAGCCTGGATGACAGCAGAGCTATTTACAACATGGTTACTGAACATTTTAAACCCATTGTTGAAACCTACTTCTAAGAAGAAAAAAAATATTCCTTTCAAAATATTACTGCTCCCTGATAATACACCTGGTCACCCAAGAGCTCTGGTGGAGATGGATGGGATTAATGTTGTTTTCATGTCTGCTAACACAAAATCCATTCTGTTGTCCATAGATCAGAGAGTCATTTCAACTTTCAAGTCTTATGCAAGAAATATATTTTGCAAGCCTTTCGCTGCCATAGATAGTGATTCCACTAATAGATCTGAGCAAAGTCAATTGTAAACCTTCTGGAAAGTATTCCCTCTTCCAGATGCTATTAAGAACATTTGTGATTCATGGGAGGAGTTTAAAATATTAACATTTACAGGAGTTTGGATGAAGTTGATTCCAACCATCATGGATAACTTTGAGGCATTCAAAACCTCAGTGGATGAAGTAACTGCAGATGTGGTAGCAATAGCAAGAGAACTAGAACTAGAAGTGAAGCATGAAGATGTGAATGAATCATTGCAATCTCATGATGAAACTTTAATGGATGAGGAGAAGCTTGTTGTGGATGAAAAAAGAAAGTGATTTCTTAAGAGGGAATCTATTTCTGGTGAAGATGCCATGAACATTGTCGAAATGTCAACAAAGAATTTAGACTATCACATCAACTTAGTTGACAAAGCAGCAGCAGGGTTTGAGAGGACTGACTCCAATTTTGAAAGAACTTATACTGTGGATAAAATGCTACTGAACAGCATCGCATTCTATAGAGAAATCTTTTGTGATAGGAAGAGTCAACCGATGCAGCAAACTTCTGTGTTGTCTTGTTTTTAAAAATTGCCACAGACACCCCATCCTTCAGCAGCCACCACCCCGATCAGTCAGTAGCCATCAACATCGAGGCGAGACCCTCTACCAGCAAAAAAAATTATGACTTGCAGAAGGTATGGAGGATGGCTAACTTTGTTTAGCAATTAAATATTCCTAATTAAGATAGGAACATTGTTTTTTACACATAAGACCATCGAGCAATTAATAGACTACAGTCTAATGTAAACATAACTTTCATATGCCCTGGGAAACCGAAAAACCTGTGTGGCTCCCTTGATGGTGACACTCACTTTACGGTGGTAGTCTGGAACCAAACCCGCAATATCGCCGAGGTCAGCCTGTACAGAGTTCAGACAGGCTTGGCTTGTGTAGTTTCTAACTCTTGTTCAGCAGAATACATTATACTGTAAACCTCTAGACAAGGATATTTGCAGCAGAGGGTGACCCTGACAGCCTGGGAGAAAAGGAGGAAGCGTAACGGCTGAAAAGCAACCTCAGGGACTTAAATCCCCAGCACCTCAGTGCACCTTGAGAGGCCAAGACAGATTGTGGGCAGCATGCTGTCCACAGTGATGATCCTGAATCCCACTTACTGTTCATCGTTATTTAGTTGTCTTAGTCAGTGTCTTAGATGGCAAAAAGAATTAACTATGTTTTAGAAAATGACTCTGATTTTCAGTGTCTTAGATGGCAAAAAGAATTAACTATGTTTTAGAAATGTTTCCATCTGAAATGCTAATAGTTTTCCAAGGAAAATAATGATACTTTGAAACTGTTGCTTTTTACAATTTTGTGTTATCAGTGGGTTCTGAGTAGTCAAGGCTGTGTGTAAGAGAAAGAGAGTTTGTGTGTTTTCAGCTTAATAATACCAGTAATTTGTATCTTCACCTATTTAAAAGTACACACTTTCCATTTTCTAAGTCTGTGAACAAGCCACAAATTCCAAGTGAGGATACAAAAATATATGGTGAGGGGAGCATCTGCAGCTCAGTGGTGAAGCACCTGTTTGGCATGTACGAGGTTCCAGGTTCAATCCTTGTACTCCCTTAAATATCTATATATATATCTGGTGATATGTCTTAGTTTGCCAGGCTGCTATGACAAATACCACCCAATGGGAATTCGTTCCCTCCCAGTTTCAAAGGCTTACACTTTAAATCAAGGCCTAGGCAAGACCATGCCTTCTCCCTGAAGACCTGTAGCGGTCTCGTGCTGGCTGCTGGCTCCTTGGCTTGTACTTCTGCCACCCATGCTGGCTGAGTCCTCGCCTTTCCCAGCTCCTGTGAGTTCCAGGTCCTTTCGATAAGGCCTCCAGTAACCTGGGTTAACGCACTCCCATTCTGTCAGGTCGCACCTTAACTGAAAATGGCATCTTCAGAAGTCCTATTTACAGCGGGTTCATAGCACAGGGACCTGGATTAAGGTTAAGAGCACAATTCCACCCAGTGCATGATGTAAGGCAGGAAGTGAGGTGCAGTGACAAGGTGCAGTTAGCAGGATTCCTTGTTACTATGGAGCCAGCACATCTCCATTCTCACTATTTTGCCTTCCCCTCTATCACACCCTAAGTCTACCCACCTCTGGAGCCGAAAGGGTGCCTTTGGTCCTTTCTTAATTAAAAGCTCCATCTTTATTTTCCGTTTGAAAATGCGGGGCAATTTCAAGTTGCGCTTCAGGGAGAAATAAGGGGTTAGGCAGTGATGGTTCAGAAAGTAAAATAACTAGGTCATCCTCCGTCCCTCAGAACATCTCAGAAAATGTTAGTGGAAGGACGGAAAGGTCCAAGTTCCTCCGAACTAACATGCCTTAAGAGGTTCTTCTTAGCACATTATATAGGAGGGCGTATTAGTTTCCCAGGGTTTCCATAAAAACATTCCAAAAAATGGACGGCTTAAAGCAACAGATATTTATGGTCTCTGAGGTCTGGAGGCCAGAAGATGGGATCGGGTGTGGGCAGGGCTCCATGCCCTCTCGGGCTCTAGGACCGTTCCTGGCCTCTCCCTGCCTCGGTGGCAGCCCTGGGTGTGCCTTGGCTCACAGCTGCTGCTGGGCCTGTGGTCTTGCACCCCTCTGCACCTGCGTTCACATCTCCTCTTGTAAGCATACCAGTTACATGGGACCCCGGCCGCCCAGTCCAGGTTGGCCTTAACTATCACCTCTTCAAAGACTCTTATTTCCTGAGAAGGTCACATTTTCATGGGATGGGGGCGAGGACTTGAGCACATATTTTGAGGAGACACAAATTAACCCACAGAGTGAGTTAAAAAGCTAGTCTGACAGCAGCATCTGAGTGTATAGTTAGTTGTGCCTAGAGAGTGGAGGCCTCGCAGGGATCAGCAGGTAATGAGGCATGCCGCTCGCATCCTGCGCATTCCTAAACGCTTCTGGAGAACGGTGCACAGAAGGCTTTACATACAGACATTGGCTGCCGACGCTTGTCAGATGTGATGGAAATGCTCCACGTTAGAAAGGTGACAGGAATTACAGACATCCTCTTTTTTTGTCACTCTTTTCTGTCTATCATTTTGTACTTTAAAGGAACCGGTTATTAAAGTATTATATAAGTATGCAAAATATATTGAAAGAGAAAAAAATGTTTCCATTATATACAATGCGTACTGATAAGAAATGCTGAGAATGTGATGACATATGACAAGCGCTAAAAGGTATTTTTAGTTGACTTCCTTCCGGGGGAGGATGAAGCAAACATATCTAGACTATTCAGCATTAGGTAATTTGTTTTCAGCTATTCTATTTAGCATATGTACAGTATATATATATGTATTTTTTAAAATAAGCAACTAAATGGAACTGTTTAAAAGATAAACTTACATGGTGCCTAAAGATATTTACACTATCATAATTAATATGTGTTTTCTTAAGAAGCTTACATTAGGTTCATATTGTTTTACGTCCTTTAATGAAGTCTTTCATGCCCATCTCCTTTTGCGTTGCTCTTACTTTGTTCCAGAAGTTATAAGCCACTTTCCTTTTTTCTGAGCCACCAATCTATGAGGAAAGCATATCCCTCACAGATTTTGGATTGCCATGCAATGGCCAAAGAAAGCAGGAACTATGTTTGCAACCTATATACTTAGATCTCAGAAGAATGAAGTCAAGGCTCCTTGTAATTCTGATGAAAATAAAACAAAGGAAGTTTCAACTGAACCTAAGGAAAACAAATAATAAAAGAAGTTAATTGTTTTAGAAATTTTAGTCTTTTTCCAGAAGACAAAATCACATTATTTTTCAAGTAGAATCATACTGCTCATAGAAACATTCCATATTCCATAGAAAGGAGTCTAAGAACGGCAGGTAGAGAGGACTGTTGTCCACTCTGAAGGGGCAACAATTGTCTCTGAGATCACTCTTTGCTTTACTTGGTTTATAATAAAATTATAATTGAACAGAAAAATTATATTTAGAGTTCTCATTTTGAAAGGCAAAAACTGACCTCATCCTTCTTAAAACAAATTTGATACTTCATTAATTTTTTATCTTGCTGTAACTCCTGTTGTACAGGGAAAATAATCCCAGGTCACAGAGAGTGCACTGTGTGACAGGGGAAATGGCTGGGTTTGACTTTTTTCTCCCTGAAGCAAAAATAGTGGTTACTATTATTTGAATAGTCACTTTAAAATTTAGGGATTAAAAATGGCAGTGTTCTCTAAAATGATGAATATAGGGAGACTTGTCCTTGGTCTTAGACTAAAGCAGAGAAAAGGGTGTCTCTCAAGAGAATCGGTGGCTCCCAGTGCAGGAGGACAGTCTAGTGTGTCAAGCCCTCAGCACTGTTGCAAGTATCTGTGAATCTGGTCTTTCAAACAGTGAAGCTTGGTTGTCACTGCGGGCCCTGAGGGGAGGGAAAAGGTGGAATAGAATAAATGGAAGCAGGGGTAACTGGGGGGCAATGGAAGTGTTCCACGAGATCATGCAATGATGGTTATAGGACATGTTAAATTTCACCAAAAATTTATAAAAGTGTATAGTCTAAAATGTAAACTATAATGTAACTAAAAATTTAGAAAAGTGTACAGTTTAAAATATAAACCATAATGTAAACAAAAATGGAACCATGTTTGGTAGCTATATTTCAATATCTGCACATCAGCTGCAGCAAATATAACATGAACACATAAAAAGATCATTGCTGGGGAAGGGGGAAAAGGGTTTGAAATTGGAAATATGGGAGTCCCCTATATTGTATATGTTTCTTCACTGTGATCTAAAACTTTTTTTAAGACAAAATTTTAAAAAAAGGATGTAGACACTGAAGAAAGAATGAAAGAAATTGCCTTGCCACTGTACATACAAGGCAATACCTATTACAGTGATGAAAGGCAAAATATCAAAAACAAAGCTTTATGATATTTTTCATTTTTTAATACCCCAATTTATTTTTTACTTTATTTTAGTTTTTCTAAATTAGTATGTATTCTAATTTTAAACCTATCATTACTATGTCATTTTCCTACTAATTGATTTTGACAATATATTAGGCTTCATTTTTGAAGAAGCATTGAACCATAGAGGGGTTCAACTATGGCAGGGGAGGAATGCTGGTGTGGGGTGTTATTGAAAGGGTACACATGGTTGGGAAGGAGTTCTCCAAGGCATGTATATAGGGTATATAAAAATGTTTGGATATTCATTGGGTATTTTCATAGTAGTTAGAATTACAAACAACTGAGGGAGTGCTGAGTTCCTTGCCAGGGGAGCTCTGTCATATTCCCCAATGGAACAGCAATAATCCCCCAAGTACAAGGGCAAAGACCAGTGAAGAAGAATGGTCCAATGATGGGCCCTTGATACTGATGACTATGCTTATGAGCCTGTGTGTCTGAAATTTCAACTAGACCCAGAGCTGCAGGATGCCTAAGAGTTACCTCCTGAAAGTCTCCATGCTGCTCAAATGTGGTCACTCTCTAAGCCAAACTCAGCATGTAAATGTGTTACCTTCCCCTCAGCTTGGGACATGACTCCCAGGGATGAGCCTCCCTGGTTCCAAGGGATTACTACCTATCACCAGCCAGTAATGCAACTAGAAAAAAAGACCTTGAATAAAAGGGGGAAATGGTAAAGACAAATGAGTTTATATGGCTAAAAGACTTCAAAATGAGTTGGGAGGTTATCAGAGGGTTCACACTTATGCACATCTCAGCAGGATCGCAGACAGCCAAAGTAGATACAGCCCAGGTACTAGTGCTCCTGAGGACTACAGAGACACACAGGTTCTACCGTCATGGCAGATGGTTCGAGTTCAGTGCCTTGTCAGTGGGCCTTACTTTGGAATTCATGCTCCTGCATGTGATGGAGATGGACTCAGATGTGACCATTCTACACATGCCTCTTCTGTCACTTTTTTTGATCCTATGTTTGGCACTGGTGTTGCTGTATACTCAGGAGACTTGAATCTCTGGATTGGCCATGTGCCAGCTGGGCCCTGAGACTCAGCAGAGTTGCAAGTTCTACTCATTGGACTTAACCAGATCCGCTAACAGGGAGGTGAAGATGGTCAGCCACCACACCAGGGAACCAAGAGTGCCTACAACTGCAAGCAGGAGAATTGCATCCATCAGCCATGTGGGATCTAAGCCCCTTCTTGATTTAGAGGTGGAGTGGACATCACTATCCCAGGGTCCACAGGATGGAGGAATAAAATATGGATTAGAGGGGACTTATTGGTATTCTACTATAGCACTATTATGAATCTAGCAATGGAAGGAATTGTATCACTGATGAGACAGTGGACAAGGTAATTGCTGAGGGCAGGAAGAGGGAAGAAGAGATATGATGTGGGGCATTTTCTGGACTTGGAGTTGCCCTAAATGATATTGCAGGGTCAAATGCTGGACATTATATGTCTTGCCATAACCCACTGAATGGATGGGGGGAGAGTGTAAACTACAATGTAAACTATAATCCATGCTGTGTGAGGTGCTCCAAAATGCAATGAATGTGCCACAATGATGAAAGAGATTATTGATATGGGAGTAGTAGGGGTGGGGGGGTGGGGAGTGGGGTATATGGGAACCTCTTATATTCTTTAATGTAACATTTTTGTGATCTATGTGTCTTTAAAAAATGGCAGAGTTCTCTAAATGATGAATATAGGAAGAATTGTCCTTTGTCTTAGAATAAAGCAGTAAATATTGGTTATTACTATGAGAAAAGAACCCAGTCTTTCTCAGGAAGTTTGTGCCATATCCTTCTACTTTATAGGCTAACATTTTTGTGCATTTATTGAAATATTTCGAACTTAGGTGGAGTCATGAGGGAGAAATTCACAAAGCAAGTTAATACTCCCTTACTTTGTGGTGTTCAAAGATAAAGATGATGATCAAACAAATGAAATGCTCTCCTAAATTAGTTATGTGCCTCCTATGTGCCAACTCTGTTGTTATAAATACAACCTACAAAATAATTTATGAGATTAGATTTGCTAAGTATATTCATTGTGTACATAATAAAAAATTTAATTTAGTTTGGCTGAAAAATTAAATTAAAATAGCTTGGACATGTAACATAATACACACTTCTATTTTTTAACTTTTGAGGTTTCTTCAGGTGGGGAAAAGAAAACTATTCCATGACTTTTAAGCGGTTTAGTTCCTTTCATTCTATTGTACTCAGACGACTGTTTTCCTGTATTTCAGGATCTAGATTTCTCATCACATCCACGGGAGCCTTGTATATTAAAGATGTACAGAACGAAGATGGGCTGTATAACTACCGCTGTGTCACGCGGCACCGATACACCGGAGAGACAAGGCAGAGCAACAGCGCTAGACTTTTTGTATCAGGTAAAAACTCACCAAGACTGCTTGCTAGATCTGAGATTCCCTCGTTAGTGTCCTGAGGTTACTCAACCCCAGTTTATGAAATTCGTAACTAAAAGGAAGCCTTTCATTTTTTCCAAAATATTTCAGCAAATGTAAAGGTCTTTGAAATGAATACCAATACAATATAATACAAATACAGATTTGGCTAGATATGAAGTGTTTTTTTGATGATTTTTACTTTGAAGATAACATCTCCTTGCTCTGCATATGTCTATGTTCTGGCATTTAGAGTACCAAAAACTGCCATCATGCCACTATCACGATTCCCTCCCTGTATGTGTGCATGCATATGCCCACATATAAGGGAGCAGGCTAGGATCCTATGGGACACACTCTTTGCCTCTCAACATTATGTCACACAAGGTTGGAAAAATTATCCCTCCCTAAAATTAAAGGGATATTCACACCCTCTCATGCCTCTTCCAGAATTATTCACACTTGAGAGAAGCTTAAAAGTAGTTAATTACACTCTGGTATTCATGTCAGTTTTGTGCTTTCCTTAATGGGATTTATATTTTGAGAAAATACCACCCTTTTGAGTAATCTTTACAATTGGCTTGAAATATTGCTCCATCTGTCAAACAAAAGAACAGTCCATTCATTAACGCCTCAGGGAGTGGTTGAGTAGTGTCTCGGTATTAGAGGGTCAAATGCCAGATACCCGGCCTTTGCCTGTGTAGATTTAGAATGTAAAATTGTTCTATGTGATTAACATCATGTGGTATGGCTATAATAGTGGGAGGAGATTGTCCAAAGATTGTCTGCTATTGATATTCAAAGAGTATCATCTCTTACTTGTAGTGATGCTTTGTATGGGGAGTAGTGATAGCAAGTTGGTAAATGGTGGGGTAAAACCATCATCATCTGAATACCTATTTCATAATGCTCTTTTCCCCATTCAAATCCTCAAAATGCCAAAACCTACTTGTAAGTCAAGATGCAACACAAATATAAATGGCTTCCCCCTCTGAACTCCCAAATGCTTTTCTTTACCTGTTATTTTTGTTTGTTAGATTTGTTACTTTCTCCCTCGTACTATAGTTATTATGTGTTGTTGCCTCTGTTAATGGCAAAGATAGTAAATACAATAAAATATACTCAATTGCAGAAAATAATCTGAATTAGAAGATGAAGGTAGGGAAGCGGACGTGGCTCAACTGATAGAGTGTCTGCCTACCATTAGGAGGTCCAGGGTTCAAACCCTGGGTCTCCTGGCCTGTGTCGGGAGCGGGCTTATGTGCAGTGCTGCCACACACAAGGAGTGCTGTGCCACGCAGGTGCACCCCCATGTAGAGGTATCCCACATGCAAGGAGTGCACCCCACAAGGAGAGCTGCCCCACGTGAAAAAAATACAGTCCACCCAGGAGTGGCACCACACACATGAAGAGCTGATGCAGCAAGATGATGCAACAAAAAAAGAGATGCAGTTTTCCAGTGCTGCCAAATAATGCAAGCAGATGCAGAAGAACACACAGCAAATGGACACAGACAGCAGACAACAGGGGGGGAAGGAGAGAGAAATAAATAAAATAAATATTTTTTTTAAAAAAAGAAGATGAAGGTATCTGTCATCTTGGTCCTTGCTACCTTTAATGACTGTGCAATTTTATGCTTGTTCAGAATATCCTGGAAAAGATCTTGTTTGCATGGAAACCAGAATCTCATCATGGTAATTTTGAAACAAGAAGGAAGAAGGATTTGGGGGATCTTCCTGTAATATGAATTTGGGGTTAGCAAAATAAATGAATAAGCATTTATCCACCCAAAAGATGGATTACGTGATGATGATCTGGGACCCCACTTTCCCCTTTCCAGGGAATGTATTTATCCCCTTTCTGATTCATTACATGTTGATTTTCAAATTTAACTCTCCGGGTTGGGAAAACAAATTTACTAGTCTTAATCCCAACTTCTTCTAAGAGTGATTCATGGGTATTTCAAAAATCAACAGCAGGAAGGCACAGGTATAGCTCAGTGGTTGAGTGCATGCTTCCCACGTACGAGATCCTGGGTTCAAAAATATCAACGGCGGGAGTCCTGAGCATTCATTTGCCATGGAAGCCAGAGGATCCCTTGAGATTGCCCAGGGAATGTGTGTGAAGAGAGAAATAAGGAGCATCAGAGCATAATCCCCAGAAGGAATGTCATGTACTAAGACAGCAGCAGCAGAGCAGCCAGGGAGTGAGACTGAGAGTCTGGGGTTAAAAGTGAAGGTGGAGATCCTGATCTCACTGACATGAAACAATTAGAATCAGAAAATCCACGGTCAGAAACCAGAATATAGGTTAGCAGGGGCTAGGGTGGGGAAGAGAAAAGGATTTAAGGCTTAAAATATACAGAATTTCTATTTGGGTTGATGGAAAAGTTTTGGTGGTAGTTGGTGGTAATGGTAGCACAATATTGTGAATGTAATTAAGAGCACTGAATTATATATATGAATGTGGTTAAAAGGGGGATATTTTAGGTAGTCTATATGTTACTCAAATAAAAAATTTTAAAAACCATAAGACGCATACGGTGACCCCTATTGTAAAGGATGGATAGTACAATTATAAAAACATTCTTTCATGAATTGCAACAGATGTGCCACACTAATGCAAGGTGTTAATAATAGGGTGATATGGGAGCTCTGTTTTATACATGATTTTTCTGTAAACCTACAAATTCTCTAATTTAAAAGTGAGTACAGGCTTACAAAAAACAACTTCATTTGAAACCTTTTAGCACATAAATTCCTGACAACAGCAGGACCAGTGTAGAACAAAACACAAGTGGTGGAGGGTGGAAGGGAACAACGATGGGGATGGCTGTGCAGAACTGCAATTAAACCACGACTGCCCGTCCCCCAAACGGGAGACCCAATCTGACGTGGAAACCTGGGAAAACGTGTCATTGAGCATTCACAAGCCCTGCATAGATCTGCCTGAGCATGACTTGAAGATGAGTGCAGTCAAGCTGAGAGTAGTCCTCGTGACTGTACAGTTCAGTGGACATCTGTCCTAGAAGATCTCTGAAGTAGTCAGGAAAAAATAGTCCTGCCAGAAGAACAGATCTTACCTGGAGGGACCCTGCTGGTCTTAGAACTCACCCTGAGCAGAGCGGAATACTGACAACAATGGAGAGAGGAGGCTCAGGTAGCACGAGAGGCCTTTGTAAGGCCCACCTCACAAACCACCGTGGCAGGAAAAGGTAGCATGGAAAGGTGAGAGGGCAGCCTGAGAAGTGACGGAGCGTCAAGCTTTAGCACACAGCTAAAGATAGAAACCTTTCCAACCACACATAGCTCAGAGAATGGGCTAAATTGGGGGCTTTTGGGGATATTCTTAGGGGAGAAACTGGAAAAGCTTACTTTATGTCATACATCCATGCTAGAAAGTTCTTCTAATTAACCCTGAAACCATATCTCACAAAAACAATGGAACTAACCCCATGCAGCTTTATTGCAAGATATGAAAATAAACCAAATAATGTTTTGAAAATTAGAAGTAACAAAAAACGTGGACACAAATCATATGGAAATGATAATTCATTATTTAAAATGGTTAAAGTTTTGAAAGAGCAGCATAAATCAAAAATGAAAGAGATTAAAACAAAATGGCTGGACAACAAGAATCTGTGAAATCAAAATGGTGCAATTCAGGAAAGCATCAGACAAGATGAAAAGGTTATAAAATTAAGGTCAAATTAAAAGAAATAGACCAGAGAATGGATGCCACAGAAAGCGTGCTATAGGGAATAATACTAGTAAGGAAAGAAAATCAAACAGAGATAAAAAGGATGAAGGAACAATATATAGATGATAGGCAATGATGATCATATATAAACAAGTAGAGTCTCTGAAGGAAAAAAAAAAACAATAGATAAGAGCAAGTATTTAAAAGAATAAGTCAAGGTAATGTTACTTGATTAAAGACTTAATTACTACATATTGAAAGGACACATATCTACCCAGGAAAATGGATTCAGAATGGTCAAAATGAAATATATTTTATCCATAAATTGGTTGTTTTTAGTTGGAATAAAAAGCTTGAGTGCAGTCATTAGGTATTGGATTTTTAATGACCAGAATTGGAAATGGGCACCTTGTGTTTGGTTCCTGCTAATGTCCTTTAAAAAAATCAGAGTTTCACACTATGGCACTGGTTGCTAGCCACCCCTGCCAAAGGCAGCGCCTCTGTGACGCCTTCTCAAACCCTAACCCTACCCCTTACTCTAAGCAGAATAACAGATTTTTGCATCCATCTGATTTTTCATACTACTTTGTAATTGCCCCATTCTTCCATTCTAGTGTAACTAAAATCTATGTTCCTCAAGGGCAAGGATTATCATTATATCCCATGTTTCTTGAATAAATGAAGGCAGATTTTAAGAATACTATTAAGGCACCTAACTCCAGGTAATATGTATATCTCAAACACAAATCATTTAGTAAAGAATATTCCTGCAGTATTTCTATTGTCTGCAAATCTTAATATACTAGAAAGTGATCACCTATGGTCAAGGATGTCCATGAACACCTTTTGAGTAAATCCTAGGGACATCCTCATTTCTTACAGTTCACAGTATCTACCAGGTGTGCAGGTGATGGCAGTTCCAGAAAGATATGTGCAGAGAGTAGGCAAAGCTAGCATTTTCTTGGATCCTCCATTGATACTTGAGAATGTCGTGGGATTAGTAAGGCATCTTTTATTAAGCATGTCTCTTTTTCAACTGTTAGAAAATAGTTTGTTCTTCAAGGCAACACTTTCTTAGGTTTTCATTAGAAAAAGGTAGAATGGAGCATTAAGGCTGTTCCTGGAAAAGAGCTGATGTACTGATATTTTGAAATTTTTATATCTCTAAACCCTCTGGGACCCCAAAACCAAACCTCTGAATGAATGTATTTTTGGAATATAGAATTCCCCAATTTATGAATGATAGATTATCAGAGGAGTCCTGGAAGTTTGGTCAGACATTCCTGGGGAGATTATTTGGGTCCTCTCCCTGTATCCCATTCACATCATTCTCGCAAGGCACCAGCAAACAGAAGAGAGCAGCAGCTTCATATGAATTTGTTTCTGACGATCACAAAGAAAATGCCAAACAGTAGCAGTTTTCCCTTATGTCTGCTAAGCATCCGCAGTGGCTGACGCCTGACTGACAGCTTTTTAAAGACATCTTTCCAGATTGGTTCTTATTTGAGAGGAGAGTAGATATCCATTCCTTTGCTGTGTGATTTACTGCAGATAGATCAAAACACACATGGCACTTTTCTGATTAAAGCAGAGATAAGACAATTTCAGGAGCCAAGAACCCTTAACTGTTCTATCATATCCTGTTCTGCTTAAGGACCATGGTATAATGCAAGTTCTGAAAATGAAGAATTCGAATAGAAGGCAAGAAAATGTCTTTGAGTTGTATTTTTAGGATCCAATCGGGGATCTATATTTTCACATTCTTCACAATTGTCCAGAAATCATAGCATGGAGAACATCACTTCTTTTAACCAAACCTGATGGACATTGGCCTGAGTGGTTTCCACTGGCCCAGTTCTTGAAAACATTTTGTTCTTCTCATCTAGCTCAAGAATGTAATTTAGCAGGCATCTCGTTTAGTAGAACAGACACATTTTGCATCATTCATTGCTCTTTAAAAGTAGGGCGAGGTCATAAGTGATCATCTGGAAGCTGCTGCTTCTTTTCTTTTAACCTCTGCGTGCTTGCCACACTTTGATTGCCTTCTTTCCCACATTTTGGCATCTGTATCATCTCTTCAGTGAGACTGCCCCTGTGCGCCACACCTAAAGCCTCCCCGATGCCACCCCACCCACCCTGACTCCTAGCACACTCAGCTGCTTGCTCTCTACTGTGCCACCCTCTTTTATTTCCTTCATTGAACTTGCTACCAGCTATGTTATTTTAATTTACTTGTTCACTGATACATTGCCTGCCTTCCCCCACTTTTGCACCCATTCAGCTAGAATGAAAACTGCAAGAGGGCATTGTCCTTGCCTTGTTTGCCACCAAGTCTCCAATGCCTAATTCCATGCTGGTCATGAACTTGGGGGCCAAAAAACATTTGTTCAATGAATAAATAAACCGGTTTTCAAATTCTATCACCGTGTGTAAAGTTTTCTTGTGAAACACGTTTTACTAATGCTAACCCACTATATCTGATACCCTTGCTCTTTTAAAAGGCGACGAAGCCTAACATTTCCTGGTTGCAATGACAATCCAGTTCCTGGTCTGAGCTGGCGACTCCCATTGCAGCCTGCTGCTTCTGGCTGTCTCTCTCATGTAGGAGGGAATGACAAGCATAAGTGGTACCTCTCACCCATGCTCAGTCATCTGTGAAGTTTTGAGTGGAAGGAATTGGTATGAATAGAACATTTTTCCTACCCATATACAAAATCTTAGAGATCTGTGTTGACAATTGGTATCATTTAGGGGTTTAAATTAGACACGGAGCCCTGCAATTCTAAACAACCACTTCAACCCCTCACTGCCTCTAAAAGTTTCTGTTTCTTCGACAGACCCAGCGAACTCAGCCCCATCCATCCTGGACGGGTTTGACCATCGCAAAGCCATGGCGGGGCAGCGCGTGGAGCTGCCTTGCAAAGCGCTTGGGCACCCTGAGCCAGATTACCGCTGGCTGAAGGACAACCTGCCCCTGGAACTCTCTGGAAGGTTCCAGAAGACGGTGACGGGCCTGGTCATTGAGAATACTCGTCCTTCAGACTCAGGCAGCTATGTGTGCGAAGTTTCCAACAGATACGGAACTGCTAAGGTGATAGGCCGCCTGTACGTGAAACGTAAGTTGGACAGGTAACTTGTAGTGGTGATGGTGGCTGCCATGTATGGTGTTTCTGTCCTAAGCTAATCTCTGGACTTTCCCTACAGCCTTCCATTACTCCTCACAACAGTCCTGCTAAAATCAATATTGGCCCCACTTTGCAGATGAGGAAATGAATGCCCGACACCACACAACTGGAAATTATCGTGCATTGGATTTGAATTCAGCTCTGTCTGTTCCATTAAGCCAAAATCCGACACACTGTGTTCCATGCTGCACTTACACATTTTTGAGATAAAATTGTCTGACTGTTGATGCTGGAATGGCCAGTCTTTCTGAATGTAGATAGAGGGAGAAGGGCAGGATCGTTCTTTCATCCGAGGTGATTATGTCAGATCTAAGTGGTTGTCCTCGGCCTTTTTCAAGATGATCCTTCCAATTCCTAAATGGGGTTGTTATCAGAAGAATTATAGGGCTCTAAATTATCCAGATACTGGATGTGGACCCAGTATTATAGGGCATTTAGGTCCAGGTAAGAAGAATATGCTTCATCTCCAATTGACGTGTAGTGGCCGCCCTGAGAGAGGTGCTCAGTAGAGTGCCGTGGGCAGGCTTGGGGGATGGAGTGGACCTGCAGTGGGGGCAGAGGGCCCTTCACTCGTCTACTAACTTGTCCACGCTGAGCTAGTCAAACACCTCATTTCACTCACACGAAAACCAAATCAAAATAATTTCCCTGAGAACACATGGCAGGACTTTGGCCTGACAGGCTGTCTTGTGGCTGCTTGTATAATATTCTTTTTAATTTATTTTAATGTAATGTTCTTTATTGGATGGATGAAACTGAATCACAAGGGCCTCCCACTGAGAAGGGAGAATCTTCCCCCGGCTTCGTTCCCGCCTCTTGCCTGGAGTGGGGCTACCTCTCAGCTGCCGGCCTGAGCACAGATGCCTTAGTAGACCACGGGCCTCAGAGCAGGCATCTAGAGGAAATAGCCCAGTGACCTGCTGCCCAGCCTGAGTCCTGCAATTATCATTCGAACATGCTGGCTGGCCTTAGAAAGGATTATAGGGAAGGTCTGCACAGTTACGTTCTCAGAGCTGAAGAACTTTGTAGATGAAATAAAGGGAGCATTGGCTAGTCAATAAGAATTAATCCCACTAATTCAAAATATCCTGTGTTAAAACATCTTTCATGGCACTCCATTTCCTGTTGAAGGACGCTTTTGTTTTAGGATCATATCCAAGATGCCTCAAGCAAACTCATCCAGTTGCATTTCCCATTGCTTTCTTTAAAAAAGCCTATTCCAGCTAAATCTAACTTTTTTCCATTTCCCTATGCACACCCTTTTCTGATGGAAAGCTGCTTTATTCATATTGCTCCCTTCTTGCTGAATAGCCCTTTATAATACTTGAATGCCTAAAACTTTCTAAGCCCAATGTAATGCCCCATCCGTGTAGACAGCTGCCGCATTCCCCTCCATCTTCTCAAATCCCTGAATATTTCGTTGCTGGTTCCCTAAAGGCATCTATCACAATCAATTTTTAAAAAGTTATATGTGGACAAGTTTTATTTCTGATTGTGTTTACTTTTGTTATTTTAATCTTCTGCCACTTCTAAATGAATCTCAAATACCTCTCAAATGCCCTCTCCCTCCTTTGTGATGACATTTCTTCTCTTTCTTCCCTAGTCAGAAAGCATTCCACTGGCTTCCAGATTCAGAGCCCTCTTCTGTTTGATCTCTTCTCATTTTTGGGGGGGTGCTCTCTTTTTTATTCTCATGACTTAAAATTCCTGCCCCCTGAAAATAAGCCCTGAATCTCTAGGCTTAACCTCCACTTCTCCCTGAGTGTCAGATGAATGTATCTCCCAATTTTATGTCTTCATTCAGATATTCAGCTGACACCTCCAAAATATTATCTCAAACTGAGCCTACCTCCATCTCCATATTCCATATGGCTCTTCTGGTTACTGGAATTCTCTTCCCACTTCTCCCATCCCAAATGCAAACTTTAAGTCTTAAAACATTTTTTTTTTTTCCTTCTCCCCCTGAGATGGCTCCCTTGTCTCTTTGCTTGTTGTACTTGTTCATTGTTTTGAGCTCATTGTCTGCTCTTTGTTTGTTTTTTCTTCAGGAGGCACCAGGAACCAAACCTGGGACCTCCCATGTGGGAGGTGGGTACCTACTTCTTGGAGCCTCATCCGCTCCCTGCTTGTTTTTGTTTTTGTTCATTGTCTGCTCATTGTTTGCCCATAGTCTTGCTCAGTTTTTTTTTTTTTCGCTCTTTGGTCATTATTTTTACTTTTCGTCTGCTCTTTTTTTTTTTTGCTTGTTGTCTGCTTGGTTTTGCTTGATATCTGCTTGTTGTCTGCTCAAAGCAGGTGCTCAACTGCTTGAGCCATGTCAATTCTCTCAGATCCTTTTAAGACTTTCCTCTGTGCATTCAAGTCTCACCTAGTCCTAGAAAGTTTGGACCTTACAGTGTTTCTCAACAATGCTCCCCACCTTGGCCTTGTCCAAACTGAGTCTTAACTGCATCTCAGCCAGACATTTGTAAGGCCTCTTGACTGGCCAATTTCCTGCATCTCCAATTTGTCCAACACAATATGATCCATTGACTCTTCTAAAAACATGTTTGATTTAGGCATTCACTAGCTAAAAACTCTGGAATCCTTCTTTTAGTTCCCTGTAATTCAATTGGAGCATCTTAAGCCCCTTGCAAACTTATTTCCCACTCTTTTTCAAAATTTTGCCTTTACTGTTCTCCCTGAGAGACCCTCTGCTGTTGACAGACTGAATGAGAAACTCTTCCCCAGGCCTGGTTGGGCTTCCTGTCTTTGTTCATGCAGTTCCCTCTCTCAGCAATGTCCTCTTCCCATTCCTTCTCTCCTCCTTGATATCTGAGGACTTCATCCCATCCCCACCCTCCACATATTTTATGTCTCTAGAGAGCCTTACATCACTCTGCTTGGTTATTATCATTATTCTTATATTTGAGCTATCCAGTTATTCAGTGTTGAAACCAAACACTTCACAATGTGGTGGAAGTCAAGAACAATAGGGATAAAAAACTGGCTTTTGCCACATAACTTTTAGTAGATGTGGTCAAGTTATAATCTCTCCAAGTACCAAACTTACAGGATGATGGGAAAACTGAATCCATTAATGTGTGAAAGGTGTTTGGTAGCTTTATGGCACCTGCTAGTTGTACCACAGAGGTTAGTTCACCTATAACTCTCTCATCTTTATCTTGCCTGTAGGTTTAACCAAGTCCTTGGCATATAACAGATGCACAATAATAGTTTGCTGGATTGTATTTAATTGGTTGAATAAAATATAGGAAGTCAAGGATGGAAATTTTATCTGAGTTAGGCTTGTTTTAAAGACAAACTCTATTTCAGCCTGTTTTGTTTGCTTTTGTAATTTGTTTTAACAGCTGGTTGTCATTGGTCGTGGTTAAGCCTGAATAGGGAGTGTGAGTGCATTTATGTGTATGCATGAGAATGGACAAGGACAAATCCATCAGTGCTACCTTGGAAGAAGGAAAATAAGATTTAAATATTAACATATTTAGATCCCAATCATTAACCCACACATTGCATTTCATATAGTGAGTATGTGATTTGCAGTTTCCAGGGTTGCTATGGCAAATACCACACACTTGTTGGCTTAAACAACAGCAATTCATTGGCTCACAATTTGGAGGCTGGAAGTCCATAATCAGCTCTTGGCACGCCTTCTCCAGAGTGTAGTGTCCTGGGTGGCTTGCTGGCAATCACACAGCTATCTGTCTCTTTCCATCTCCTCCTGTGGCCTCTGCTTCCACGTCCAAATTTCCTTTGCTTATGACGACTTCTCTAATTAAGTCCTTCCCTGTTGCAGTTTGACCTCATTGAAATAGGATCTTTGAAGATCCCATTTACAAGTCAGTTCACACTCACAGGACTGACTTCATAAAAATGAGGTCATTTATGACCTTAAAAATGAGGTCATACCCACAGGAAGGACCAGGAATTAAGACTTGAGCGTGTCTTTGCAGGGGACACAGTTCAGTCTCCTGCAATGGATTAATACCATCATCCTCGCTTTTCTTCAGTGCGAACGCAATTTAGCCAACATTGGTCTACTTGCTCCAAAGAGAAAGCAGGCCAGAAAAACAAAGAGCAAAGAGGCTGTTCACAAGCAAAATGGTGCATCATAAAATAATGCTGAAGTACACCTGCAGTGATGCATTTGCCTTGTCAAAAGTCCAGCATGCTGTTGGCATAATAGATGGTCACCAGAATAGCTAGATATGCGATGTTTATAACGTCTTTTTTTATTCTCTTACCCAAATCTCCAGAGCCTCTGAAAGCCACCATCAGCCCCAGGAGAGTAAAAAGCAGCGTGGGTAGCCAGGTCTCGCTGTCCTGCAGTGTGACAGGAACTGAGGACCAGGAACTCTCCTGGTACCGAAATGGTGAAATACTCAACCCTGGAAAAAATGTGAGGATCACAGGGATCAACCACGAGAATCTTATAATGGATCACATGGTCAAAAGTGACGGGGGCGCGTACCAGTGCTTTGTTCGCAAGGACAAGCTGTCTGCTCAAGACTATGTGCAGGTGGTCCTTGAAGGTCAGTGGGCCTCCTTGTTGGGCATGGCTGGAAAAGAGCCCAAACCCAGAGCACTCACACCCCAGGAGCACACAGGAAGCAGTACTGACTGCCTGGAGTTTAAAGCTTTTGGTTTATCTCATCAGCTGAAAGTCTACTCTATTTTCTGGCTAAGTCAGGCCAATGAAAGTTCTGATGAGAATAAAATTATACATGTTTTGTACATTGTACATGTACTTACAGGGAAGCGAATGGAGCTCAAGCAGTTAAGAGCTCACTCATGAATTAAAAGTTATATGTCAAGATATAAACTCCAAAAACTTGACATGTATAGTGTTGTTAACAATTCATTATCCTCTAGACCAGGGTTTCTCAATGAGGCTTTGCTAGGGGTGGGGTGGGGAGAGAGCGCTGTGTTTTGCATTATAAGATTTTTAGCAGAACCTCTGGCCTGTACTCACTGGACACTAGTAATTCTCTCCCCCAGTTGTGACAACAAAAAATATCTCCAGACATTGGCACATATCCCCTATGGGTGCAAAACAGCCCCCTGTTGAAAACTACTGCTTACCAGGCAGAGTATAGTGAGAGATTTTCCTATAGTGTCTGGTGGGATGAAAATATATCATCTGGTTAGTACAGCTGTGGTTGGGTACAGAATTTTACAGATTTAGGTGAGTGGAGTTTGTAGTGGAATCCTTTTAGGACTTGGTCACTGGCACATGGGAATGTTATATTCTTTGCCTTTCTTAAATGGCTACTGCAGACTTACATCTTCAAGTGTCTAAGTCAACGGGGGCAGAAGCTATCACAACATGCGAGCAAGACATATTTATCTTTAGACAATTGGGCTACCTTTATCTGTATGCTGTGTGTCTTACTGGAAATTGTGTCTTTATACATAATTTAAAATAAGTTTGTTACTGACTAAATAAAATAATTAAAAGACTTTTTCATAGCCTAAAGGGAAAAAGTAAAATCCGTTTTCATGTGAAGATAAGTTTAACTATGTCTTGATGCTAAGAGGAGGATATTCTGCTATTGCTTCTCTAACCTTGGCTAGATTTTAGGAAGAATCAGATTTAGCAATAAGATTCTAATTTTTGATTCAAGCATTTCACTGCAGACAGATTTTAAAGCCAAAGTAGAATTAGCTGCAGGCATGGTACTCATACTGAATGCCTGACACTGTGTTCCACATAATAATTAAGTGCAGAAAATAATCAATTTGTACAGAAAAAGTTTGCTAATGATGTTGCACTGGAGTACTTACATAGTCATTATTTTTAGATTCTTTGTAGAAAAAGAAAGGGCTATGTGTCTAAATCTAGTTGCCTCAGCAACCATCTCATGTGACTAAGGAAACCTAAGGAGCATATTGATAATCCATAATGATGTCGAGAGATTTCAGGTTATCAGAGAATGACAGCAGGAAAGATTTCAAAGACTCTCAGGTCTCCCTAGGAAAACAATGTCTGCTTTCATCCCCCAAAAAGCCTGTCACTTAAATGAAAAGCAGGGGGTGGGCACAGGTGCATACTGAGCACACTCACGGATTTATTTGTTGCATGTCACTTTCCATTCGGGATAAGAAGCATCACTTTGTGTGTTTTTTTCTCTTCTAAGAAATGACAGTGCTAATATAACAAACATATAATGTAGCAAAATGGAGTAGAGATGAAATTACAAATACCTATCTAGTATCTGCTTTAAAATGATGTCTAACTAGTATCCACTCATTAAACCTCCCATTGTCCCCCACTGAACTAGCTATGGCTTAACATCAAATTATAAAACCTCACAGTAATGTCAACTAGGAGTGACTATTGACATAGCGCAGAATCTGGAAGTATTTCTATAAGGCTAAAAGGATGGGACCAGAAGTCTAAAGGGATTTAGATTAACTGCTTAGGATCAAACAGGAACAACTGGAAAAAAAAATGAAATAGGAATAATAACAAAATAACATATTCCAGTTCTGGAAATAGTGAAATTGCATTTCCAGACTAACCTTTGAGCCAATAAAAATTATGAACTTTGGGAAGAGCAAAACTATATGCAGACACTGGAGAAACACCAAATGCTGGGAGAAAAGGATTTGAGCCTTGAAGGAAGGGAAAGGATTAGGTGATGACTACAAGGAGACCACCTTTCCCCTGAGACCCTCCCCCATCCATGTGGTGTGTAGAGGACAAAAAAAAAAAGAAAAGATCACTGGAGGAAAAACGGAAAGTTGAAGTCTTATACAATTGAGGTGTCATAGGACAGAGGTCTGAGCTACCAAATCAACTGCAAATTGAAAGGGAGAATTCCAGGAGGGAGCTGAATAGCAGTAAGGAATCTCAAAGCCTGCAAGTAAACCTCCTTTAAAAAACTTGGTTGAAAATGTCCCCATATCACACCTCCTTTTCCCTCTCCCTGCCTTCAGCAGCACCTGTGGCCACTCTCTCCACATCAATGATATAATTTCTTCCATTGCTAGAGTCACAACAGTTCTGTAGTAGAATACCAGTAAGTCCACTCTAATCTACATTTTCTTCCTCTATCCTGAGGACCCTGGGATGGCAATGCCCACTCCACTACTATCTGAACTGCAAAATGTGGGGGAGAATCCAAAGAGCCAAATGGAAAGTAACATTAGGAAGGCTGAAAAGCTGAGCAGAAATTTAAATTACTGCTCACTGAATGGAACATACTTTGCAGTTGAAGTCTGAAAGTCAGAATGCTGATAAACCTTGAGGTTTTCCATTAAACCTCAGAAGAGGCAACCCTTAGGGGAAAAAAAGGGAAATATTAAGGAATTTGGGCGGTGGACTTGGCCCAGTGGTTAGGGCATCTGTCTACCACATGGGAGGTCTGTGGTTCAAACCCCAGGCCTACTTGACCCGTGTGGAGCTGGCCCATGTGCAGTGCTGATGCGCGCAAGGAGTGCCCTGCCACGCAGGGGTGTCCCCCGCAAAGGGGAGCCCCACGCGCAAGGAGTGTGCCCCGTAAGGAGAGCCGTCCAGCGCGAAAGAAAGTGTAGCCTGCCCAGGAATGGTGCTGCACACACGGAGAACTGACAAAACAAGATGATGCAACAAAAAGAAACACAGATTCCTGTGCCGCTGACAACAACAGAAGCGGACAGAGAAGACACAGCAAATAGACACAGAGAAGAGACAACTGGGGTGGGGGGGGGAAGGGGAGAGAAATAAATAAATAAATAAATCTTCAAAAAAAAAAAAAGGAATTCTTCCTGAAAAATGCAAAGTTGAAACAAGCCCATTGTAACAAACTAGAGAACCAATCCTCCATAAGTTTATATAATCAACCAGTGATTTTACCTGTCTGTTAGAACAAGGAAAAAAGAAAGTCACTTTTTTCATAAAGGTGACAGAATCCAGAACTTCTGGAATGTGCTGTTCATTATATCTAGTATACAATAAAGAATAACTAGACACACAGAAAAACAGAAAACTTTCACCAAAGGGCAAAAGACAAGGTAGGCAGCCGAAACAGACCTTCAGATGCTAGATCTAGAAGATGATGACTTTAAAACTGCTATTTAAAATATGTTTAATAACTTAAAGGAGAAGTTAACCATAATGAGTGAACATATGGAAAAGACCAACAGTGAATTGAAACTATTAAAAGGAACCTAATAGAGTTAAAAACTCACTTTGTTAGCTTTAACAGAAGCTAAGAAGAAAAGAGCAGTAAACTGAAAGATATGCTAATACACGTTACCCAATCTGAATCACAGAAAGAAAAAAAGTCCTGCAAAATAAAGTGAACAGAGCCTCAGTAACATGTGGGCCATTTGTCAGATGCCCTGATACATATATAATTAGAAGCCCAAAATAGGACAGAGAGAATGGACAGAAAAACCTTTGAAGAAATAATGGCTAAACTTTCCAAAATTTGGCAAAAACAAAATCCAAAAAACTGTCAATTTACAGATCTAAGAAATTCAGCAAACCTTAAACAGAATAAATACAAAGAAAATCACTAGCAGGCACATCAGAGTCAAACTGATGAAAACCAAAGATGATATCTTGTTAGCCTGAGGGGGAAAAATATAACATAAAGGGGAGCATCAATGCAAATGAAGGATGACTTCTCATCAGAAAGTTTGAATGCCAGAAACTAATATAACAACATCTTTAAAACACTGAAAAGACAAACACAACTGTCAACCCAAACTTCTATATATAACAAAATTATTCTTTAAAAATCAAAGCAATATAATGGTATTTTTAATTTAAAAATACAGGAAAGAAGTGATGCCAAAAGACCTGCACAGTAAGAAATGTTAAATGAAGATCCATAGAAGGAATAAACAACACAAGAAATGTGTAAGGAAATATGCAACTAAACATTGAAAATGATTTTCTTTTTTCCTTATTTTAAACAACAATCAGCTAATTAATCAAAACATTATAACACTGTATTATAGAATTTATAGCATGAGTATATGTAATAACACAGAGGACAGAGTATTAATGAAATCATTTGTTTCAAGATTCTTACATTTCACCTGAAATAATACAATTTCCACTCTAAGTGAAGGTGATCCAAACTACACACACCAATTCAGGTTTAGCTCATGAATTCAAGATTGGCAGAATATTAAAAACTAACAAATATATGTCAGTTACCATATAACAAAATGAGAGAAAAAGTGATTATCAGTGTATGCAGAAAAATCATTTGACAAAATTCAACTTCTATTCATGATTAAAACAACAGCTCCCAGCAAACTAAGAATATAGGTAACTTCCTTGGCCTGATAAGTGGCATCTATGAACAATCTGCAGTTTCCATCATACAATGTTTAAACACTGAATGTTTTCTGTTTAAGATTGGACCAAAGTAAGGATGTTCACACCCACCACACTTCCACTCAACGTTGTACTGAAAATTCTTGCCAGGCATGAATAAAATGCATAATGAGATAAAATGAGATAAAATGCATAATGTTTGGGAAGGAAGAACTGTAGATCTCTTTAATTGCAGACATTATCCCTTACATAGAAAAGCTTAAGAAATCATTGACACAATCCCAGAACTAATAAATGGGTAAAGTTATGGGGCACAAGAACAATATAAAAAATTCAGGGAAATGGACTTAGCCCATTGGTTAGGGTGTCCGTCTACCACATGGGAGGTCCGCGGTTCAAACCCCGGGCCTCCTTGACCCGTGTGGAGCTGGCCCATGCGCAGTGCTGATGCGCGCAAGCAGTGCCCTGCCACGCAGGGGTGTCCCCCGCGTAGGGGAGCCCCACGTGCAAGGAGTGCGCCCATAAGGAGAGCCGCCCAGCGCAAAAGAAAGAGCAGCCTGCCCAGGAATGGCGCCGCCCACACTTCCCATGCTGCTGACAACAACAGAAGCGGACAAAGAAACAAGACGCAGCAAATAAACACAGAGAACAGACAACCGGGGGGGGGGGGGGGGGGAGGGTGAATTAAATAAATAAATAAATCTTTTTTAAAAAATTTAATTGTATTTTTATATAGTAGGAGAAAACAATTGGAAAATGATTTTTTAAGTTCCATTTACAATAGCATAAAATATAAGACACGTAGGAACATATTTAAAACAGATGTGAAAGAGCTCTACAAATAAAGGTATGAAACATTGCTAATATAAAATTGAAACAGTCTATCAAAAATGGAAAGCCATACCATATTCATGCTTTGGAAAATTAGATATTCTTATGATAATAGTTCTCTCTAAAATAATCAATATAATCCCAATTAAAATTTCAACAACCCTTAAATACTGTTGATTCTAAAATATACATGGAAAGCAAAATACCTAAATTCTAAGTTGATTTAAACATGATATGAGGACATTTTCAGGACTTGGAGTTGCCCTAGGTGGTACTGCAGGGACAGTTGCTGGACATTGTATATCCTGCCATGGCCCACTGAATGGACTGGGGGGAAAGCGTAAACTGTAATGTAAACAATTATCCATGTGGTGCAGCAGTGCTCAAAAATGTATTCACCAAATGCAATGCATATCCCATGATGATGAAAGAGGTTGTTGATATGGGAGGAGTGGGGTGAGGGGGGTGAGGGATATATGGGGACCTCATATTTTTTAATGTAACATTAAAAATAAATAAAAAGAAAAAAAAACATGAATGAAAATGTAAAGG
The DNA here is from genome assembly GCF_030445035.2 of Dasypus novemcinctus. Classification (NCBI taxonomy): domain Eukaryota; kingdom Metazoa; phylum Chordata; class Mammalia; order Cingulata; family Dasypodidae; genus Dasypus; species Dasypus novemcinctus. Next base: position 161,715,827 of record NC_080676.1, on the reverse strand, counting down.
ATTATAAATAATTCAGTTCTTCCTAAAAATAAGAACAATTTGGAGGACTCATACTAGTAGGTGTCGAGACTTAACTATAAACTACCCTAAACAAGTAAACAAGATAGATATCTAGATCTTTAGAACAAAATAGATGGCCTAGAAATATACCCATATGTATATAATGAACTGATTTTCAGAAGGACACCAAAATAAATAAAAGAAAGTCTTTTCAACAACCAGTGATGGAACAACTGGATAAATGTATAGGAAAAATTGAATATTAATCCCTACTTCATACATTAACTATTACACAGAATTAATTAATTTGATATGTATTATACATCAGAATGCAGATACTAAAACTATAAAGCTTCTGAAAGGAAACATAAAATAATTCTTTCTGATGTGGGGATAAGCAAAAATTTCACAGTATGGGGAAAATATTATGTGTATGTATGTGTGTGTATGCACACGTATATAAAACACATATATATTATATGATAGAATAATAACATATTTAAGATACCTAAAAAAAATTGTATATGTAACATACAGATCAGTTAAATGGATAGACAGGTGGATAGATGGATAGATAGATAGATAGATAGATAGATAGATAGATAGATAGATAGATAGACTGATAGATAGATAGATGGATGGATGATAGATACTTGTATTCAGGATCCATTCCTAGAGATCAATAACAAAAAGGCAAGCAATCTAATAAAAAAAAAATGGGCAAAAGCCTGAAGAGACAAATGGTCAATAAGCACATGAAAAACATCATTTCCATGGTATTTCTGCCAAAATTGCACAAACTGCATCTAATCATGAGGAAATATTAGACAAATCCAATCTGAGCAACTGGCAATAAAAAATAAATAAATTTTAAAACTTATGTGTACTTTTCAAAAATGTCAAAGTTAAGAAGCACAAAGAAAGACTGAAGAATGTTCCACATTATAAAACGACTGAAGAGACTAGGGTATAGAGAACCAGGAGCCTGGACTGAGAGCGGAACTGGGAACTTAGTTAGATGCCTCAGACAGGCTGTAACCCCTAAAGTACCCAATCAGTGGGGCGCAGGGGAGGGACCTGCGTGTTAGGATTAGGGTATAAATGTCAGGGTTTCTTGCTGTCTGGTGCTGGCCATTTTATCCAGGTCGTGTGTCCCTTCTTACAAGATCGTTAATACAATTCCTTTCTCCTCCAAAACAAACAAACAAACAAAAAAACAACTGAAGAGACATGACAAATAAATGTAAAGTGTGATCCTGGATTGCACTTTGAACTGGAAAAAAAATAGTTATAAAGGACATTTTTTGTTCAGTTGATGTAATTCCAAAATGGACTGTGGATTAGATAATAACTGTTCCAACGTTAAATTTTCTAATTTTGCTAACTGTACTGTGATTATGTTAGAATATGTGCATTTATAAAAGACTACATACCCCATGATTTCTTTTACTAGATGTTCAAGAGCAGGCAAAGCTTATATATCGTTGTAGAAATCAAAGCAGTGATTGCTGTGGTGGGTGGAGGTTGGTTGTAATGAGCTTTTGGGGATTTTCTGGGGTGACAGAAATGTTTTATATCTTTACTGTCTGGGCAGTTGCACAGATGTATATATTTAACAAAATGCATCTGTATACTTAAGACCTATGCATTTCACTGTATATGAATGTTACCTTCAAAAAAAGTATAACTGAAGAACTTTCCTAAATCGAAAAATACTTGCATTCTTAGTTCTTAGTGTAAAAAGCAGTGCAAATAAGCTTACATCAAAATACGTTTTGAAAAAAAAAAAATACGTTTTGAATTAAAATTGTATTCCTTCATTCAAATAACCTCAACACTCCCAAGCAGCGGTGACTGCTTAGACACAGAGAATAATAACCAGGATGACGTCTTAATTTCTCTATATGATGAAGCAATGTCTGCAAAGTTTTAAAGGAGAAAGCACATGTCTTTCATTTTATATTATAAAATATTTTTTTCATCTTTGATAGTAAAAAGAAAAAGTTGACAGTCCAAAGACACTGAAATATGCTACTGATGGATGCATCTGGGAAAAGTTGAGGGCATTCTCCCTCAAATGAAACAGGAGTCAGAAAGAAATTAAGTTCCAGAAATTTGGAAATGAAAAGTTGGTAGAGGGCTGGAGGGAGTACTGCAGCCATGCATCCCACCATAAGAGAGCTGTCTCCACTGGTCTTACTGGCCACAGAACTCTGCCTCAGGATTTGGGGGACCTCAGGATTTGGGAGGCCATGGGCAGCTTTCCTCAGGGGTATTTGGAAATGTTAACAATTACCTTTCAGTGATGAAATTGTGGACCAGCCTCAGTTTTATTTTCTCTCCCTTACTTTCACCTATCTGTACTTTCCAATTGTTCAACAATAAAGGTGAATTGATTTAGGAATAATTAAAATCTGTTTTGGCTGTTGGTGCTGGGGTTGGTGTATGTTCAGGAGGCTTGAATCTCTGACTGTCCTTGTGCCAGCTGGGCCCTGAGCTTCAGCAGAGTTGCAACACCTATTCTCCAGTTCGTTGGACTTATCCAGGTCACTAACAGGGAGGTGAGGATGGTCAACCCCCACACCAGGGAACTGAGAGTGCCTGCAACTGCAAGCAAGAGAATCCCATCCATCAGCCATGTGGGATCTAAGCCCCCTGTCAATTTAGAGGTGGAGTGGACATCACCAACCCAAGGTCCACAGGATAGAGGAATAAAATTTGGGTTAGAGTGGACTTGTATTCTACTATAGAACTATTGTGACTCTAGCAATGGAAGAAATTTTATCATGGATGTGGAGACAGTGGCCACAGGAGTTGCTGAGGGCAGGGAGAGGGAAGAAGGGGTGTGATATGGGGGTATTTTGGGGACTTGGAGTTGTCCTGAATGATATTACAGGGACAGATGCTGGACATTATATATGCTGCCATAACCCACTGAACAGACTGGAAGAGAGTGTAAATTACAACGTAAACTATACTCTATGCTGTGCAGCAGTACTCCAATATGTATTCATCAAATGCAATGAATGTGCCACAATGATGAAAGAAGTTGTTGATGTGGGAGGAGTGGGGGTGGGGGAATGGGAAGTGGGGTATATGGGAACCTCATATTTTTTAATGTAACATTTTGTGTGATCTCTTTATCTTTAAAAAAACAAAAAATATTTTTAAAATAATAATAAAATCTATTCATTATTACCCTTCTTCATGGGAAATATCCTTTAATGGAGGATAATAATTCTTAAAAAAAAAAATTCCCCCTCCAGACAAGGTTTAATATGAAACTCAGAAATCCTGTTACCTATTCAATTATGTCAAAATGACCCACTTATGCCTAGAAAAAAACTAGCAATGTTGATTTATAGGCCAGAGGCTGGTAGGTCTATGGTAACTTTTTATTCTCAACTCTCGTATTTTTTTAATAGGCATGTATGTCTTTTTTCAACAGAAAAACATTTATAAAGAAATATATGGGTGATTCCTAGCATTTAATAGGAAGGAAATAATACATATAAATGACAGAAAAAAATAATGGAATATGGACATTTGACCTTTGTTGAAGATACTGGAAATTGTTACGTAAAATTCTCTAAGATTAACATCCTAATTCTCTGGGGATAGTCCTGGGTTGTTCGTTTTCTCCTGGCATAATTATTAGTGGTACTCTTTTCAATCTCAAAGTTTTCCTGGTTTGGATGATAAATTTTATGGCCCTGCATCTTAATATACTTGTGAAGATATTCCGAACATGCTGGAAGAGTCAGAGTTTGTTTTGCTTTTTCCTGTTCTCAGAGACTTCATGGAAATTTTCATGCACTTACCATGTGTCATTAAAACTGTAAGAGATTATTTCTTATGAGAAAATTATGATGAGAGAGACGGTCTTCCAAAGGCTTTGCTTTAGCCATCTAAATAATTCCCTGGGGAGCAATCACAACTATACTTGGGGAGAGTAGGAAGCTAAAGTGCAGTTTGGGGAAGTATGGTTTTCCTCTGTTAGAAGTTTGTGGGCTGGCAGGGGAAGGACAGACCTGTTTTAGTTTGAAGACTTCTTGGTAGCTGGCCTCAACAGGAACATCTGGGTTGCACTATGATTCCTCTTATTGGGAAATATATGTGATTTATTAAAGTTTGTCAATACTCTTTATCTATCCATTTTGAAAATAGTGGAGTCTCATTATGCTCATGGGATTTAGTTTCACCAAAAAAGAAGACACAACATTTTTTGTAGTGTTTTGTAACCATGATGTCTGCCCCCAATCATTAAATAAGTGTACTTGAAAGTTGTTCAGTGACCTATATGTGCCACTTCTTTCCAAAATTTGTCTTCCTGCAGATGGGACTCCCAAAATTATTTCTGCCTTTAGTGAAAAAGTGGTGAGTCCAGCCGAGCCGGTGTCCCTCATGTGCAATGTGAAAGGAACCCCACTGCCCACCATCACATGGACCCTGGACGATGACCCCATCCTCAAGGGTGCCGGGCACCGCCTCAGCCAGATGATCACGTCGGAGGGAAACGTGGTCAGCTACCTGAACATCTCCAGCTCTCAGGTCCGCGATGGGGGCGTCTACCGCTGCACGGCCAACAATTCCGCGGGAGTCGTCCTGTACCAGGCTCGAATAAACGTAAGAGGTGCTTGTCAAATCAGCTCCTCGAAAAAACACACATGGCCCATTGTAGTGGAGAAGAAGGTCTCTGCATGCCCCGAGCTGGGTCTTGGAATGCCGAAACGGGCTGACCGCTGCTTCCCATTTCCTACCCTTTCCTTCCTACTCAAGGATGGCACTGATTGGGTTAATGTTGGAAATGGCATTTTGGTTTCTTCAGTCAGCTTGTTGGCTTTTTTGTACTCTTGGAGTTGTCCACTTTAAATTTCCTTTCCCCGGTTTGTGCTCTGCATGCTCCTTCCTTTTTCCTCCTCTTTTGTCCTATTATTCATTGTAGACTTTCATGGACATGGTATTTTAACTTACATTCACAGTGCAATGTGGCATAACCTCCATCTCCATTACAAGTCTTACAGAGAGAGAAGCAACCACTGATTGATTGCTACCCGTGCCTTCACATAAAGAGCAAGTTTGTTCAGGGTGGACTAGTTATTTTTTATTAAGTTGCCTTTTATCAAGTAACTCAAAACCTTTTCTTAGTAATTGATAAAGTATTTAGCACTCTTTCGATTAATCTGAAAGTAATCCAATTTTAGAATTCTTGATGGAAAATGCTAAATGTAGAAGGAAAAAAATTCAATTGAAAAGATATGCTTACATGACAATAATCTGCATTCTTAACTCAAGGATAAGTGTACGCATTTCCCCACATGAAATGTACCCTTAAATTATTTTTAAGAGTTTCTTTGTGTCCCTCCAGGGCCTGCAAGCATTCGACCAATGAAAAATATCACAGCAATAGCGGGACGAGATACATACATTCACTGTCGTGTGATTGGCTACCCATATTATTCCATCAAGTGGTACAAGAACTCTAATCTGCTTCCTTTTAACCACCGCCAAGTGGCATTTGAGAACAATGGAACTCTGAAACTCTCGGATGTGCAGAAAGAGGTGGACGAGGGGGAGTACACGTGCAACGTGCTAGTTCAGCCGCAGCTCTCCACCAGCCAGAGTGTCCATGTGACAGTGAAAGGTAATGACCGCTGTCCTGCCCATCCCCACACAACTCCACACCACTCAGCCAAATGTCTCCACCAGGCTGAGGTTAGGAGTGATGTACTTACTAAGAACCCACAGGTTTACAGTAGGATGGTTATAAAGACTGAAAAACAAGAGTGCATTGCATCTTCTGCCCTTTGCTACTGGATCCTCACAAGGCCAGTGGTTACCATAACTTTCTTCTCATGTTAATTTTTTGTTTGATTTTTGCAAAAAATGAGTGATTTTAACATTAGCATAGAGAAAAGAAACATTTCATTGGCTTGGTTGCTTACGTATCTCCCAGATAATTCAAAAATGCATGTCTTTCTTTTTCTCAAAACTCCTAAAACCAGTTCTTTTAGAACCCAAGTGGAAGAGATAGTCTGTAAAAGATGAAGACCTCAAACACACGTCTCATTTGGGCAGATGAGTGGGTCAAAACAACAAAATAGGAATTATATATTTAATGAACCCCACAGAAAATTGTCCTGATCCTTAAATTATTCTTTACATCTTGTCCTGGCCTGTTGCGGATCTAAACATCAGAATGAGCCCTGGAGATTATGTGACTTGACCCAATCTCCGTGCAGTAAAGACCAATAAAATGGAAATACCCATTCCAGGATACACAGCTTTGTAAGGAAGACCCTGAGGGGAGCCCATTTTTTCTGTTTCCCACATCAATTTCCACAGCTGAATATGAAATTATGTTTTCCAATATGTAAATAATTTACACAAGGTAGGTCATGAAAATAGCTCTAACATGTTTTAAAATAAACATGCTGAAGAGAGCGGATGTGGCTTAAGTGGTTGAACACCTGCTTCCCACATGGGAGGTCCCAGGTTTGGCTCAAAAGAAATTAAATAACTAAATAAAATTTTAAAAAATAAACATGCTGAGCTGCCTGCCTGGACTGTCCAAATTATTTCCAAATACCAATCATTGACTCTAGGTTGTCAGATTATAACGTTGCATAGGTTTCCAGTGGTCTACTCCAAATATTTTCCCCACACACTGTGTTTTGCTTTGTAAAAACTGTCTACACACACCCACACACTACTATATTATACTATACTATACTATACTACCAAATGCATAGTATATAATATATTTTGTATTATACATTATGTGCTACTTTGAATCTTTTTTAATATAACCACATATCTTAAATTTTTCAAATTATTAGAAATTCTTGGTAAATCAGACTGGGACTAGTTGTATATCTCATCTTGTGATTGTATTTATATCTTCAATGAACATCTACTCCACACCATGCACTACCCTAGGCTCCAAGGAATATAATGATAAAGATGAGAACGGTCCTTTCCCTCATGGATCTCTCATCCCTGTCAGGAAAAACAAACAATAAACAGATGAAACAATGAATAATTAAAACACAGCAATATTTTAAAGGTTTGTTTCAGTCGAGAATCAGAAACTCTATTAGTAATCTTTTTGTACTCCACTATATTAAAATTAATTTGCCCATTGAATGGATGTTTTACCCAAGCGTGATTGTGTCACCTGATACAGTGATCATTTGAGAAGTATTGGCTCATTGACTTATACAGATCTTCCAAATGTTGGCAAAATTCATGGTGCAATATCAAATATCACATTTTTAATATCACTCTTCATCTCAATGACCTCAATTTGATGATAAAGTCTTTGGAAGTGGCAAGCTCATGGTGGAAGATGTAAGTTTTCCATATTTTTTGCATGAAAGCTTGAATTTTATCATTGGCAACAAATACTTTCAGTTGTTATCCTGAGAATGACAGTCTGATTTCTCTCCCTTTCAAGAAAATATCTGCCAAATACACAAGCCTGAATAACTATAGATTGTAGGTAGCCATTTTTTCAAGTGAATGTGAAATTGCACAAAAAAGTGGCTAGTTCAGCTTGCAACTCAGATAAGAGCGAAAGTACTTTTCTTTGTGTCAACCATCATGCTCACTAAGCAATAGAAGTGCTTCATGTGTTCTTCCCATTTTGTTACACAGAAGGTAGGATATTAATAAGACATGAACTCAAGAATCAAGATTTAATGAAGTTATTATTTTCTTTGCTTTCTCAAGGATATGCTGAAATTCAACTGGCTGTTGTCTGTTAACTGTGAGTTTGTGGTGGTTAATAGCACCATGACTTCTAGTACATTTCAGTGCCACTGTGGTGATTCACGTTAAGACACCAGCAGTCTTATTCACCATTGAATTTGCACCATTGCAATAACATGAAAAAGGCAAAAAGCAACTTAGTATTATAATGAAAATAGTTTTCTCATTTCAAACTCCCTGAACTTGTATTAGGGATTCCCAGGGACCTGGGAACTATATTTTGAAAATCCCTGTTCTAGCTCTAAATATTTAGTCTAATTCTGGAGTTTAACCATTGTGAACGATGAGTCAATGAACTTCATCATGCATTTTACCTTTGCAAAGTTCCTTCAAGCAAAACTATTGGAAGTATAACTATTGGATATTTAGGTATGGATATTTTAATACCAATTTTAGCAGACCTAAATTCAAAGAAAGAATGTTTGAATTATTAACATTTATTACAGAATTTTGCCAGACCAGCATAAATCAATGTATTATTTAAATTTTTTTAAAGATTTATTTATTTATTTATTTATTTATTTATTTATGTCCCCCCCCTCCCCGACGCCCCGGTTGTCTGTTCTCTGTGTTTATTTGCTGCGTCGTCTTCTTAGTCCACTTCTCTTGTTGTCAGCAGCACGGGAATCTGTGTTTCTTTTTGTTGTGTCATCTTGTTGTGTCAGCTCTCCGTGAGTATGGTACCATTCTTAGGCAGGCTGCACTTTCTTTCGCGCTGGGCGGCTCTCCTTACGGGGCGCACTCCTTGCATGTGGGGCTCCCTACACGGAGGACACCCCTGCGTGGCACAGCACTCCTTTGCGCATCAGCACTGTGCATGGGCCAGCTCCACACAGGTCAAGGAGGCCCTGGGTTTGAACCGCAGACCTCCCATGTGGTAGGCGGACGCCCTAACCATTGGGCCAAGTCTGCCGTCAAATCAATGTATTATTAATCTTAATCCTTTTGATTGTTAAGTGACAGAAACTAATCAAATTAGCTTATATCCAAAAGGAGAATTTATTGTTTCTTATAACCAATTTATGATTTTCAGAAAGAATTGAAGCAAATAGTTTTGTTTTCTGTAGCTTTTGTTCTTTTAAACACATATTATATAGTATAAAATCTTTAGCTCCTTTGCAAGGACTTAAAACCAAAGAAGAAAAATACTGTTACATAATTTTTCATTATAGTTACTTGGTACATCACCAGCAATTTCTGAGTCAAATGATTGAAACCTGGCCTTATTTTTGAAAAACTTACAGAATTCGAGTGTCAGTGTTTGACTTCTTCCAGGTTGATAACACACATCACCTTCACTCCTGCTCCTCAGCCTTAGGCTTCCCATCACCTCTGCAAGAGGACACTTGCAGCTCCAAAGCACTGGCCGTGGAGAAACATACTATACGTCTGATATTTATGCTGGGTGAAATTACATTCATTATAGAGAAACATTTTTTTTAAACTGACACAGAAATAATCTCCATAAATAGATAAAAAAGAATGCCAGGTGTAATAATAATTGCAAATATTTTTTTAATATATGAAGTTCACAAAATGCTTTGAGGTTTATCTGAATTTCTTCATAAAACAAGCAGATGAAATGGGTATTGTTATTACTCACATTTTATGTTTAAGGCTATTGAAACTTAGAAGGAATAACTACCTTTTCCAATATGAGGAATTTAGTACAGATGAGAATCTTTCAATCCAAAACCTGTATTTTTACCATATCCCAGTAGGGTTAAAGGTGACTTATCTATTTTTTTTTTTTTTTTAAACTTCAAAGTTAGAATCTTATGATCTGGAACATATGAATTTTAACTGAAGTCTGGGGCACTGGTTGGCTTCTGACCTTCAGAGGCACTGGGGCCACCGTCCCTTGGTGGAGGCTTCACCATTGTGCTGTTGCATCAAACTGAGTGCAGGGGCCAGGTGGGCTCCCCACAGCCCAACGTTCTGAGACTGTTTAAAGTAGCCATTATTGTTCTCTTTACCCATAGAATCAACACCAAGCCACCAAAATTGCCTTTGTGAAAATGTCCCTGAGCATTGTCAGCTGATTCTTTAGAGGAACATTTTGGTCATTTTTTTTTCCCATGGAATGACTTGTACAAAAGTTCTAGAGATTAAATTCTGTGAAATTAAAAAAAAATAAATAAGGAGCTTTAGTTTGCCAGAGTTGCTATCCCAAATACCAAAATCTAGTATTGCCTTTAATAACAGGAACTTACTGGCTTAGGGTTCTGAGGCTAGAAGAATTCCAAAACCAAGTTATTGGCAAGCCTTGCTTTCTCCCTGGAGACTAGCATTCTGGTACTGGCTGCAGACAATCCGAGGGGCCCCTTGGCTTGTATGTCTGCCTCTCACCACATGGCGATGCCTCTCCTCTCTTGCTTCTGGGACTTTGGGGTCCTCTTTATAAGGCCTCAGTAATATGAATTAAGCTGGACCACACCTTAGGTAAAAATAACATCTCCAAGAGGCTGTATGTACACTGGGCTTGTTCCCACAGGAATGTGGATTAAGATTAAAGCCATGTCTACTTTGGCATACATGGGAGATGAGAAGTGGCTGGTGGTGAGTCAGGCAGTTGTTGGGACAGTTTGCAGAGTGGTGAGGGAAGGCTTCTTTGAGAAGGTAAGGTTTGATCAAAGAAGTAGAGAGGTGGAAGGTAGCCAAACAGGTATCTGGGGGAGAACAGTTTACAAAGGGAGCAACTGGGCCAAGGTGAGTGCCTGGCAAGCTTGAGGAAGAACTGAGAGGCAGGCATGGACAGAGCAGAGGGACCAAAGGGGAAGCAGTGGGGCATGAGGTCGGAAGTCACAGGGCATGTCATGTGGGGCCTGGTGGACCAGAATTTCCTTCATATGTTCCTGGGCTTTTCCTCTGAGTGAGATGGATTTACAGGATGACTTTTAAACAGAGAGGTGACCTGGTATGACTTAGATTTTCAAAGACACTTCCCATTATGGCGCTGAGAAGTGGGAAGAGGGAGCAAGCAAGGCGGCCTGTTAAAAACTAATCCAGGTGTGATGGTGGCCGGGATCAGGTGACAGCAGTGGAGGTGGTAAGCAGAGGATGCCCATTATGGATATGTTCTGAGGGTCTAGTCAGTAAGATTCCCTGATGGATTAGATGTAGGTGTGAGCAAAATGAAGACATCAAGGACGGACCCAAGGTTCTGATCTGGGCTCCTTGAAGAGTGGCAGTGTCCTCAGCAGAGTCAGGAAAGGGAGCAGTGGAGCAACTTGAGCAGGAAATCAGGAGTCTCATTTTGATGTGTGGAGGTTGAAATGCATTAGATAAACAAGTGGATCTATTAAGTAGTAAGGTTGGATATGTAAGAGTGGAGTTCAGGAATCTGGGTTGGAGATTTGGGAGGCATCAGCCTATAGACAGTGGGAGCCCTGGGCCTGTGAGCCCCCAGGGACTTTGTGAGCCACTATTCTGGGCGTGAGGCCCCGGGGACTTTGTGAGCCACACTCCTGGGTGTGAGCCCCCAGAGGATGAGAGCAGGTATGGGCCATGGGAGGGCTGATCTAGAGGCTTGTTTGTCCTCTGAACCCTCTCTTGGCTGCCTTCTCTACACATCCACCCTGGTTAGCTCTGACTCACATGCCCATTGTCCTACAGCCGAAAAACAAAACGAGCTCTTCCCTAACGACCTCACTTAGAAAAAAACCCATGGTGGGACTCACTTGGCTGTGTCTAAGTCACAAGCCCCTTCCTGGACCAGTTGCTGGGACCAGAACAGTGGAGTGCCTCTATGAGCTGCATGCCTCCCCCCTCATGCCTGGAGGAAAGGAGAGGATTCCTGAGTAGGAGGAGGAGCTGTACAGCACAACAGACCCCACAAGTGATCCTGAATGAGGGTGTTCACTTCACTTATTAGACTGTGCCCAATAAAGAAAAGCCCCCCAGGCAGGCGTAGAAAATGAGCAATACCTTAGAAAAGAAATTAAATCCAAATACTAAGAAATCTCCCAAAGAGAAAGCAAATTCTAAGATAAAAGAAATCACGTTTGGAAATGGAAGCCAAGCAAAGGTCCTGATGCGCGTGGGGAGCAGGGGTGAACATCAGGTCAGACAATGAAATCTTGGTGTCAAGGTAAGCCTTCCAGAAGCAGCGCTTTGTCGAAACTAATGTGATCTCTGTGACATTTATGAAACAGAAGACAAGCCTGGCAGTCTCTAATAAAGCTAGGAAGTCTAAGAGCTGGCTAGATGGCAGATTAGATCAAATCCACAAATCCACAATGTGGGTGTATCAACCACTAACACAAATTTAACAAAGTGTTTGCAAAATGCTGGGATTATGGAACTTGTACAAAAAACATGTGTTCAGTTGTTGCTCATTAGATATAAACTAAATATTTGTGCCTGTGTCTGGCAGAGGGGATAGTGTATACATTCTGTTAATCCTTACTGCAAAAAATGTTTTCTTCTATTTTAAGTAGGGTTTGCTAAAATAAAATGTAATCTTTGCCTTCCATGCTGCTTGATATTTCACCCTATAAGTATCTGATATCATATTTTCTACATAGACAAATTAAACTTTAGATACTAAATTGAAAATTGTAGGCTGGGAGGACAGGGTGATACTACTTAAGCCTGCTTAAGACTTCTTTGATGAAAAAATAATACATTCTGAATTTCTATATGCTAGCATAGGGTTTTTTCCCTAAGCCATGTTCAAACGCATTACACTCTAGGAAGGTATCTGTAGTGATTTACCTTAAGATTCCACTTACATTTCTTGTTTAGTATACGCTAGCAATTATATGCCATTAACAAATTTGGCTCTACTCAAATATTAGAAATGTCTTAACCAAATTCACTTCCTCCCATTCAAATTCAAATTTAAAATGTTTAGAAAAGAAACATACAAATTAAATTACATCCCGGGGCTGATATTAAGGCCCATTAAAGCCTTTTAAAACTTAAAAACCTTTACTATTTTTGATTATGGGATATTGGAGGAAGGGTATAAGGAACTAGCTAAAGTACAGAAAAAGACAGAATTTCAACTCTCCCTGTGGGTCACTACTGAAAAGCAGTCTTTCTGATTTTATCATGTGAACAAGTCTCCTTTATTTTTCTGTTAGACTACTCAATGACAATTTTGTTCCAATAATTTCAGAAATATTAATATAAGGCCTCAAAGGTTGATCTGCTTTGGAAGAGGACCAACTGATCCCATCAGTAATGCTGCAAGCTGTGAAACCAAACCATCTTTTATTTTGTTTTCAGGAGGTTCTTCTCTAACATTGAATTTAGTGGTTTGGGTGAGTGTGTGTGTATGTTTAGATGGTATGAGCAAACGATACTATTTTTCATTCATATCCCTTTTGGTAATAGTCTTGGCCTCTGTTTATTCACCACATGACTTGAAAATTTTGAAAAAACCTCCAAGATTGATATAAATAAGTTATGTGTTAGTCATTGTGGCTGAAGCCTAAGCACTTCTGATATTGCACTGTTCCAAAGCACAATTTTGCTACCTTAAAACATATAAAGAGAAATGAAAGTTGAAATCCTTTACTTTTACTTTATGTCAATTTAACAAGCAGTTTTATATTAAATACATTTCAAAGCTTTTACGTTTCCATTTTAGGTGTCACATTGAACTTGAACAATGCCTAATTGAGTGTCCGAACTGCTGAGAGCCAACACTGGCAAGAGAGTTAATTGGCTGCTAGATAAAATAATGTCACCTTCTATTAATATTTATTTAAAATTTTATAGTTTACAAAGCACTTTCATATGTGTCACCATAATTAATACTCACAGTGCCTCTGTAATGTGAATAAAGCATAGTCAGAGAGTCAAAAAAAAAAGGGAGAGCAGGAGACTTGCACAAAGTTATCCAGTAATGTATTCAAGACTCAACTGTAAATCTTTTGATCCATTTCAAACCCATGGTGAGTTTTAGAAAAGTACTTTGTGTTGCAGTGGAAAGCCTGGCCTAGAATAAGTAGAAATTAAGACATAGAACCCAGGAAGAAAGCGATTTAAAAAGTCAAGGACAGAGTCTATATTAAACAGATGGGTAAAAAATAACGAGGGCCTAATTTAAGATAAAGAGAAAATTAGCTGAACCAAAGAAATGAAACAAAGGTAATAGATTTGGTGAATGAGAGCAGGCAAGGAATGAAGCTGATCCCAGCAGTTCTGGCCTGGGTAATGGAGAAGCTGAGATACAGCACCTATGATGACCAGTGACCTGAAACTCATAGGAAGATTTAGATTTGGGAAAGATTATATTTAAAGTGTCTACAGCACCATTCCAGACTCAGCCACTAGGACATTTGATTTATGAAAGGAGTGAGCCAAAATTACCTGAAGGAGAGAGACAGTCTCAGCTCTAAGTAAGTAACAGTCTAGGAATCATCAAGCTTACAGAATTCTATTTTGTGGGTTTTTTAAAATAAGTATGTATCAATGAGATAAGATGGTCATGGGCATTGCTTATTCATACCTCATTCCATTTGTCATATTTTATGACACCATCCTATTCCAATTTAAGCGGGTTAAATTGTGCCCTGCTTCAAACTGAGGAAGAATTTGGTGTCATCGACAGGGCCTCTGACTCTGATGGTGGTGGCGCCTTTGCTTGGTCCAGCCCCACGGGGACACTCTTCTGTGCTCAAGTTCCTCACAAGCACCCTGCTTCCATGGCAGCTTTTTAATCACGAGTGGCCTCTCATCTGCCATCATAACAGCCTTGCAGCATTGCTGCTGGTGCAGTTGGAGAAATGAAGGCTAAATTCAAAACTGCCGAGAGTGGGATCTGCTCCCCCCCGCCAAGGGCATGGCCAGGAACGTCTCCTTCTGGTGACATGGTTCCTCAGGGGCTCGTGTAGGCTAACGTCAGGTCCAGGCGGAGGTCCAGCCAGGTGTGCAGAAGCAGCCTTGGCAGGACTGCCTGCTCCCACTGTCCCAAGTCTCAGGATGCTGTCCATCTCCACCAGTTCCAACCTTACTCTCTCAGGAACTAAGAGTCCTTCTCTCTCTCTCACCTCCACATGCGCCCACCTTCTCTTGCTGCCTCTCTACATAAAGACATCTTTTACAATGGTTTTAGTAGACAGGCCAGTACCTCGAGGTTCTTTTTCTCTTTTAGATGCCTCATTAATATTGAACAGTGCATGCCTTTGGCTTCTATTTGCTGGGGACTTGTGTGGCCATAAATTTTAATCATTCACAAAAATTCCATATTGGTTGTCAGCAACTATCAGGGAATTAGTCTCTGTTATGAATTATACAGGAGAAAAATAGATCTAGCGTGGGCTCACATTGTTCTAGGGGGGAAAAAAAACATTGAATATATAATCCTTTCATGGTTATTTATGATTTTAAAGGGAATTTAAATTCTTTTTGTTAATTGGATGCCCTAATGTGATGAAGGAAGACCAATGAAATCGGGAATGCTGGCTAACCTTCCTTTCTAAACTACCAAAGGCAGTACTCATGTGTAAACGTGTTTAGGTGGCTGCATTCATTTACATTCCCGAGCTTCTAAGAAGAGAAGTTCACTTCTCTTGGTCAGGGTATGTCAACGTTGAGCTCTGAGCTCTGCTTGCACGCTCCCAGGGAGCAAGTTGGCCTGGAGATAGAATGCCTGAGTAGCCAGTTGAATTCTCTACCCCCAAACAATATATGCACCTGGAACTGCAGAATCCGGTCTTATTTGGAATAAGGGCCTTTGCAGATGTAATTAAGGCAAATCCTTCAGGGGATCATTCTAGATTGGGATGGATCCTCCATTCAATGATGAGCATCCTTCTAAGCAGACACAAAGACATGCAAATGTGTAGGTCACGTAAAAAGGGAGACGACAACTGGGGAGATGCAGCGCAAGTCAAGGACTGCCAAGGACTGCCGGCAGCCTCGAACCTGGGACCCATTCTCCCTCCGAGCCTCAGAAGGAAATGGCCTTGCCGCCACCTTGGTTTCAGATGTCTGACTCTAGAGCTGGTAGAGAATAAGCTGGAGTGATTCTAATCACCAATTTTCCGATCATTTGTTACAACGGGCCTAAGAACTTCTTACCCCTTGTGATTCTGCTTCCGTTTATTTGTTAAGAAAAAAGAAACTGGTACCTTTCTTCACAGAAAGGCTTTATTAATTTTTTGTAAATAATAACTGAAACCACTTACACCTAAGTAGAGAAACAGAAAGGGAGCTTGTATTAGATTTGTTGCAATGTTAAAGAATAGTTACTTTATTCCATTAATGTTAAAAAAAAAGTTGTAGAATAAGTGATGTTTTGAAGTACTTGTTATGCTTGCTCAAATTGGGAAATTTAGAGAAGAGAAAATTAAGTAGAGAGGAGAAAGGAAAAAAGGATGCCAGAGAAATTGCTCTTTCCCTTTCTAACCCGTATTTAATCTCTGCAAAAATACACATTTGTAGGTACCCACACCAAAATTCCTTCTGATAACGCTTAAGCAATAATGTTCTGCTAATATTTTAAACCAAAAAAAAAATCTCTCAATTACTCAAATCGTGTATTACACTTTGATATGGAATGGAACAAAACACAACTGATTATCAAAAAATACAAGTTCAATAGAATTTTCTAGCTTATGTAATTATATGTATTCCTATAAAGAGACATAGATAAGTATATAAAAGATGTCTACAGATGTATAAATGGATGACAGGATTTTAGGGATATAAATGAATCTGGAGCTTGTACAGATTTACTCTGTACTCAGCCCTTTCCTCGCCCGTACCCCACCTTCTCTCAGACTGAATGTTCCTGGCCCGCGTGGTGCCTCGCTAAGCGTGAAGGCTTTTTGCTTCAGCAGGACTGTGGTCATCAGATAGCGCCTCCTCCTATGAACCCACACCCACCTTCTCTAGCTCTGCCCTGTCCTGCTGGGCTCTTCCTGCTCAGGCAACCCTGAACAACCCTCCCCCTCTCTGCGTAAAACTACCAGATATGAAGGCAGGAGTCACTGTCCTCTGGGCTACAGATTCACCTGTTTTGTAGGCAACAGAACTTAGCGGCTCGTTTCCTCTGTAGAACACCCTGGCGAGTTTGTTTAGCTCTCTAAGAATCTTCTACCTGGTGAAGAGAGGAATGAAGCTCCCCTCCATCCTGAAGGCCACCCTTCCTTGTTGTCCCCCATGTGTATTGTCACTCAGGCCTTTGCACTCATGAACCACAGCTCTAAGGCTGTTGTCGATAGGCTTTGAATTCATTTGGTTTTGTCAATATTTGGTTCATTCCACACTGTGATTGTTAAGCCTCAAGTCAGGGCCTTTATGGATAACCAGAGATGGCATGAAGAAAACTTCAACACGAGAGTTAGGCCAACTCACATTTATTACGGCTGAAGAGGTAAGGAGCCAAGGTCGGTCCAAAGTGATTCAGACCCGGCTCCCTGTGCTGCGGTTTCACTCCTGCTTAAATATGCACGTGGAGGAACACACATAACTGGGTATATAATTGTATGATTAGTATGTTTAGGAAATCACACTTGCACATACATTGCATGATCAAGAAAGGGGCGAATAACTCCACCCCTGGGTGGGAATTTTACTATGTTAATTAAGCAAGGTGAAGTGAGGACAGCAAGAGGCTGCTTCTGCGCAGGTCCAGCCAACCAGTGGAAGCTGGTTTTCATACTTCATTGCTTCAACAGGATGGTCTTGATCATAAAAACAGAATTTGGCACCAAGAGAGGGTTACATCTCAGAGCCTTCTAATTTATATATAATTCTTTCCTTTGTATCCTAGCAACAGGTTGAGAAACAAGTTACTTTCAGGTATTTGGTCATCCTACATCCATCATTATCATCTATCCATGCAGGGTCCCTACTTTTGTTTTATTTTGATTTATCTTAGTTTTTGTTGTTTTTGTTTACTATCAATCAATTCTGACATCATTCTATGATGTTAAATCATAGAATTTTTCTCAGTTTAACTAATGATTGCAGGGCCATGCTCCCAAATTCCAGTACAGTTTATGCTGACACCAATAGTGCATGAAGAGTCCTGTTCACCATATCCTTGCCAGTAATTGAAATGTTACAGATGCAATAAGGAAATGTTTTTCTTCCATTACTACTGAGGTAGAGCATCTCTTCATGTACTCACTGGACATTTGGGTTTCACATCTCTGACTTTCCTTTGCCAATTTTGCCATCAGGCCTCTTGCTATTTCTTCTTGCATTGCTGTAGTTTCTTTAATGTTAATATGAATCTCTTCTTAGTTAGAAATGCTGTGAGCATCTTTTCCAAGACTGCCTTTTAACTTTGTCTTTGATTTTCTTTTCTGGGATTTTGGTTAAGAATTCTCTGAGGTCATGAAGATACATCTGACATTTTCTTCTGTATTCCTTCTGTGTTTGTATTTTCATGTCCATATTTAGGTCTTCCATCTATATGGATTGTTATTTTTGTATATGGTATGAGGTAAGGATTCAATTTCTTCTTTCTTTAGTAAGACAGTTGTGGTAGTTAAGTTCCTGTGTCACTTGACTGGATTATGGTGTTTGGTCAAGCAAGTACTGACTTGATTGTTTCTGTGAGGCTATTTAGTCCAGTTAAGTCATAGATAAGTTGATTGCATCTATGTCTGATTGTATCTACAATCAACTGAAGAGACTGCCTTCAATGAGGGAAGTCTCATCCAGTTAGCTGAAGGCTTTAAAAGGAGAATCGATTCTTTCAGGAGTCAGAAGGAAGAATTTCAATCTCTACTTCACCAGCCAGCTTCTCCTGGGCCATTCATCCAAAACTTTCATCAGAGTTTGTGGCTTGCCGACTACCATACAGAATTTGGACTTACTTATTCCCACAGTCAGATGAGCCAATTACTATAATTAATCTCATAATATATATATTATATATTGTTTTAGTTTCCTCCTTGCTAACCAAATACCATGCAATGAGTTGGCTTAAACAATGAGAACTTACTGGCTTATGGTTTTGATGCTAAGAGAAGTCCAAAATCAAGGCATCATCAAGATTATGCTTTTTCCCAAAAAACTGGAGATCTGGGTCTGGCTGCTGGTGACTGTTGGCCTTTGTCACATGGCAGGGCACATGGTGGCCTCTCCTGGCTTCTCCTATCTCTTCCAGGTTCCATTGACTTTCAACTTCTGACTTATCTCTCCATCTTTCTCTCTGTGACCTTTTCTCTAAAGCATTCAGTAATAGGATTAAGATCCATCCCCACTCAGATGGGCCACATCTTAACCAGAGTAGCCTCATCAAAAGGACCCATTTACAAGATTCCACAATAACAGGAATGGACCAGGCCTAAGAACATGTTGTTTTCTGGGGCATAGAGCTCCAAACCACTATTTATATACATACATGTTCCATCAGTCATGTTTCTCTGGAGAACCTTGACTAAAACAGATTTGGTGGTACTGGAAAGTGAGGTGCTACTATTTCAAATACCTAAAATATGGAAACAGCTTTAGAATTGGATAATGTGTATAAGCTTGAAGAATTGTGAGGTGCTGGATAGAAAAAGCTTAGATTGCTTTGAATGGACCGTTGGTAGAAATATGGACGCTAAAGGAACTTCCAATGAGGACTTAGAGAGAAATAATGAATTTGTTATTGGAAACTGGAGGAAAGATGATCCTTGTTTTAAAGAGATGTCTGATGGAAGGCAGAACTCAAAAGTAATGAACTTAGATATTTTGCTGAGAAGATTTCTAAGCTAAGTGTGGAAACAACCTGGTTTCTCCTTGCAGCTTACAGTGAGATGAGAGAGGAAAGGGATACATTGAGAAATGAACCCTTAAGCACAAAGAAATGAGAAATGTGATGGTCTAGAAAGTTCTTAGCCTATCTTGATAGTGTGCTCAGGGACTAGCACCAGCAGCTGTTTTATTGGGGAACTCCCTGAGCTTCCAGAAAGTGAGTTCCTAGAGAATAGCGCTCCATGTGAGGGTTTAACTGAACAAGGAGTCAGTCGTTTCAGTGGAAGTCAAGAGTGGAAATGCAGTTATGCAGGAAGGATCTGTGGAAAGTTCTGTCGTCAAAGGACAAATTGAAGAAAGAACCATGAAAGCTCAGGTCTAGAAGACAAAGCTCTTGGACCAAGACAGCAGTCCCCCACATGTGTGGAAAGGGCAATTTCACCCTTGCATTTGGAGGGAGCAAGGCCTTCTGCCCTGTACTGGAGAGAGTGCTATCACCCCAATGCTCGGATATGGTGGGTCCTGTTTCCTGGCACTTGGGCAGAGACTGTCCACCATCCTGGTGCTTGGAGGGAGTGGAGCCATCACCCCATTGTTTGTAGGCAGTATGGCTGCTGCACAGTGCTTGGAAGGGTTAGGGCTTCAGACCTAGAGGAGAAAACATGGATCCGTAAATAACTCTCAGAGCTTGAAATCTAGGAGTTTGCCCTGCTGGGTTTCAATATTGTATGGGTCCCCATGACCTGTTTCTTTCCAATTTCTCCCTTCTGGAATGGGAATGTCTATCCTATGCAAGTACAGCCATTCATATTGGAAGCTGTTAACATGTTTTCTAGGTTTCATAGGTCCACAGACATAGGTGAATTGTGACCCAGGACGGACCATACCAAGAATCCATTCAAATGAGACTTTCTGCTTAGCATTTATACTGAAATGATGTAAGGCTTTTGGGATGTTGTGATGAAATGAATGTATTTTGCATAAAGGAGAAAACCATCTTTTTGGGGTCCAGAGGGTGGATTGTTGTAGGTTGAATTATGTACCCCCCCATACATAATAAGCATGTTCCTAATCATAATTCATTCCTCTGGGAGTGAACCTACTGTAAATGGTACTTTTGAATATACTGTTATTAGTTAAGAAATTGAGACTCAGTTAAGTGAAGAGATTTGTGCAGGGACTCACAGCTGGTTTGCAAGAGTAAAGAGCAGGTCCACATAGTTATTTTTACATAAACTTATGTGCATTTTGTGTAGATGGAATATAGAGTGGCAAAGTTTTTACTGATTTATTTTTAGACATTTAACAATGTTGCTCCTTCATTATACCTCTAATTCAAAGTTCTGATATTTGTCAAAGTAATTTATTGATATATTGTTTTATCTAAATATTCTAACTACCTTTTTATACCTTTGTCTTTACTATGATGTATTGTAGCATTTTACTCTAAAAATCCATAGTTAGAATCACTTATGATTTATAACCCAGCTTCTAAAGAGTGATCACCATTTGTAGGTGATCAAGGTCATGGAAAATACTTCATAAATAAATAATCAGCCATCACTAACAATCCTTGTAAAGAAGCTAATTGGAAAAAGATGCTGCTAAGTTTTAAAATTAATGCCAGTGATTTCATGAATCTTATTTATCACTATCATTTAGCCCAGCTGTCATTATTTTTCATTGACATCGCATGATTTTGCTTCAGTCAAAAGTCAATATAAACAAAAATAAAGTAATTACACCCCATCTAGATGAGTCTCTTCTCTACCTGGATAAGTAAAACTTGAGCTGTGGTTCATTAGCTTGATGTGATGATTCAGATGACTTTTCTTTCAATATTGGAGATACAGGTGAGCTTGGGTTAATCAGAAAAGCTATTCTGTTTTATTCCAAAGCCTTCTGTGTAAATATTTTTGCCCTCAAATGGGGGAAAATAACCTGTCCATAGAGACATTTCCGTTAGTCCATGGCCACTGTAATTGTTTAAATAGAAGAATTCTGAAGAATTTGAAGGTGTTCATCATTTTTAAATGGTAAAGAAACCGTCCTTAAGCTTTAATGTAATGAATGTGACTATGAAACATCTTCCGTGAAAAGTCTAAAAGAAACATCACATTTAGCTGAAGCCTAGAATCACCTCAGGACATCATCCAGTTCTTTTTACCATATCCCACTTCAGGCTTCCCCAGTGTCAATAAAATAAAATAGGGGATCTTTTTTTTTTTTTTCCTAGAAAGGGCTTTAGAAGTAGATGCTGTCATATTTCACAGAGGTCATTTTTCATGTGTTTTACATTCCAAAATTCCAAGAAGTTTGTTTCTTCTCTTTTTAATGTCTAAGTTGTATCTTTTCTACTGAGGAAAACAACAGTTCCTGTCTCTCATTATTATAATTCTCCTTTATGCCTTAAGGGTGGTGTTTTTTATTTTCTGCCTAAAATGTTTTGTTTTTTTCTTCCATAGATTTAATTGGTAATTTTAAATAACTTCAGAGAAAAGAGTTCTTTTTCTTACCCTTCTACTTGTGATGTCATATTTATCGCTCTACAGCTCTTCACACTATCTGGTAGTCCCGAACAGATATTCTACCTACTAAGGACCTTGTTTAAAAGTCATTGTAAAAGAGTAAGCAACTTGCTACCCCAAAATCAATACAAAGTTGCACTATTTTTTCTTCAACTGTGCAAGTCTGTCGGCTGGTCTAATGCTTATGCACTCCCTGCTTCAGACCCCTCTGCTGGGAACCCTCTTTTCCATGTATGTTGCTTTCACATATGCCTGGGGTACTTGTGTGTGTGTGTATGTGTGTGTTTGCCATGCATTCTTGTATTTCCAAGTAGTCTTTTTGTGTTTCTTGAGTTCTCATGCAGGTAACAGCTTTGAATTCTTCTTCAGTTCAGTTCTGCTCAACATATATTTACCAAACTTGTGAAAATACACAACCCCATGTTAGAGATAAAATTCCAATCCTACAAACTGGCTGAGGTTGAAGCATTTATATGAGGAAAGAACAGAGACATTTACTCTTTTGGTAGGTTCTGAGTAGCACAGCAATCTTAAAATTATACTTTCAAACTATTTTTCCCTCGCTTCTATCTTCCCCTTTCTTTCTGCTGGAGAAAAGCAAGATAGCACTAACCCTGTATAGAGAAGAAAATCCAGTACGCATGATAATTCTCCTTTGTTCACAGTCTAAAATGAGTAATAGCAACATGGATTGATGGGTGGGTGGGGTGCACAGAGGCAGTGGCACAAGCAGAGCTGGCTTTGTTTTAAGCAGTGCATCCATTTTCTACACTGTGTGAAACAAACTGTTGCAGGTTGGATTTTCCAGGAAGCGGACGGCATAGAGTTCAGTGTGTGCAGGATGTGCCTTTACAATCGACACCCATGGGAGGAAAGGATGATGGACAGGGTCGAGAGAGACTTGCTGCAAAGCAGGCCAGTAGCCTCAGCCAGTCCCTCAGGGTTCAGAACGGTCCTGCGGAGTTGTCCTGAGTTGGGAATCGGGGGCATAGGCGTGGCGTTCCTGACCTTTACACCCATCCTCATTCGGTCACTGGATGGAGACCACCCCAGCAAGGGTCTTTCCTTGGATGCGGTGGTTCTCTGCAACTGGGCAGTCTCTGAGTTGACTGATTACTGGAGGGTTCCAGCTGATATCACTCCCAGCATCTGGGACAAGAAGAACTTTCTTAAAAAGGAATCTGGACAATACATCTCCCTGTATGTAACCTAGTATATCTTCAACCACGTACACGGCTGCTGAATAGCTAGGGATGTGCATCCAACAACATTTTCCCTGAAAATACCTTTTCATTAATTTCCCCCCACTATGTATAATGTCATTAGTCTGATATTTCAAATAAGATATGAGAAAATATCACGGTGTATGATAGCAGTATAATTAATCGAAGCCTTTTTTCATCAAAACAATGCTTAACCCAAAGAATCTCTTTAGTTCCATGGTTGCTATTATTTATTTCTTTAGATAATATTGGTGTATCCACTCTTTGTGAGATGAAGTAGAAATAGGATGGTTACTGCTAGCAAGTGGTTGAAGGTCAGCAGGGGGATCTGCAGGTGAAGAACTATAATGCATTGCAAGACATAGGATGTGTCTTAAGGAAGGAGGAACATGGGATCAGAACCAGAATCATGCCCCTGGCCGTGGGCTAATGGTCAGTAGAATGATGAGAAAAACACGAATTTTAACACAACCCCATCAAAGAAATATACATGGGATGTTTCAGAACACGGGAAGATTGGTATCTGGCCAATTCTGGTGCGAAGGGAAGTCTGAAGTCAAGAAAGGGGGTTTTTAAGAGCATCCCAAAGGGGTCTGGAACCTGACTGGATCTCCAAAAGTAGGTAACAACTAAGGTGGATTTTGACATTTTAAGATGATGGGGCTGAGAGTGGGAGGCAGAGTGAGGACAGACATGGGGACAGAGTGCAGGCCCTCACATTCAATAGTTATTACAACTGAGACAAAAGATGCTCATTACTCAGCACACGGTATGGAATGCACAGATGCTGGCATCAGACTGGTAGAGTAGATGACTCCTGCTAGACCCTAAAGGCAATGATGTAATGGAAGCAGAGGGACACGGTCACAACAGCACTTTATGAAAATTAATCATGTCAAGGTATATGAGATGGATGGCAGTGCAGCAAGGTAAAAATTAGGGAGACCATTTGGATTGGAAACATGCATCTGGAAAAGGTATAACAGAAGGTGATGGCAGTGTGATTGGAAAAGAAGAGCCAGATACAGAGAAATTGAGAGGAAGAGTAGACGAGGCATGGTGACCCAGTGAATGTGGCTGGCAATAAAGAAAAAGTGGAACGGGGCGAACTGGTATTACTCACAGCTGCTTGCAGCTGGGAGACTTTGCTCTCACCAACAGGAGTTGAGACGACAATGAAGCTCGGGCTATGGGGCAGCATGACACTTTTGGTTTGGGATTTTAGATGCTTCTGGGACATCCTGGTGAAAATACTAGCAGAAAAGTGAAGGAAACATTCTGAAGCTTCTTAAGGTGTTTCTGGAGGAAATTTTAGATTAGGAAATCAATGGCAATCAGCTGACAGCTAGAGCCAGGAGGCCATTGAGTTCATCAGGGAAATAGCAAAAGGAAGCAAGGGCAGGGATAATGTTTCAATTAGTATATGATTAGTAAGAGGCACACATTTTCCATCTGAATGTAGCTACTTAGTTAAGGTTTTCAATCTTTCTAATAATTTGTTGAATGCATTTACAGGACACCTTCCCTCAATATCCCTTTGCCGTGGGATTTATGAACTCTTTCTGAGCTCTTGCAAAAAAACTATAACACTTGTCTCTGTTGTAGACAGTTAAAATAAATAGCCATAAGCAAGTGGAGATGAAGTCAAAATTTCTTAACTTGAGAATATTTACTGGTTCATTTATTTAACAAAGAAATAATTTTGAATCATGTTTATCTTATAAATGTTGTGTATTTTGGTTCTATTGATTGAGAAAAATTAACAGCTCATTGACCATATTTGAATCTTTGTTGAGTAAAATAAAGACAAGAATTCTATGTAGAAAAAATAACATACAATAAGAAATAACACCAGACAATGAAACAGTCCCAACTCCATTGCTAGAGATAGAATAAAATCTGAAGTATTTTCAAAGAGCTATTGTACAGTTAACAACAAGACGTTATTCCACTAGTTGAGAGAAACAAAAAGATCAACTCAATACAACTCCAGTCCTCTTCACTCGCTCTGCTTAAGAAAATAGACATGGGCAGAGAGCACTATGAGACGTCACCTAAGGCATACTGGGATATATTCTATCAGGGAGTTTTGAGCCACGGACCTTTGGAGTGGATGGAGGAAAAGCTTGATTGTATTGTGTGTACAGAGTAGAGAACTGCGTCAAACTGGGGCCCGTAATCTTCAATTCTAGAAATCAAAAGCACTTTTCAAAAGCACTTTGCCAAGTTGAAGAACTGGACAAGTCTTATGGGTGGGAGGCCACTAGGTGACTTGCTTGGCTCACAAGTCACATGTGCTCATCAAGCTCATTGCTTGAGAGTCCCAGCCTATATTTGAAAAGACAGTGCTGAACTCTAAGCCTAAGCAGGTCCCAGGCATGCCACATGAGTTCAGGTGCCTAGGAGGGGAGTATAGACTCTCGGAGACTACCCATGGGATTTTTTTTTCTCCTCTTCTCCCTCCCCCCCATTGTCTGCTCTTTGTGTCCATTCACTGTGTGTTCTTTTGTGTCTGCTTGTATTCTCATTCCATGGCTCCAGGAACTGATCCTGGGACCTTCCAGAGTGGGAGAGAGGTGATCATTATCTTGTGCCAGCTCTCTGCTCTGCTACATCTCTTACTGTTTCTTCTCTGTGCCTCCTTCTATGTCATCTTGCTGCACCAGCTCTCTGTGTTGGCCAGCACTCCTGCGCAGGGCTACACTCCTGTGTCGGGGGTGGGGGCACTCCCATATGGACTGGCATCCTGCATGGGCCAGCTCGCTGTGAGGGCCAACTTGTCTTCACCGGAGGCCCCAGGCATCGAATCCCGGGCCTCCCACATGGTAGATGGGCACCCAACTGCTTGAGCCACTTCCGTTTCCCCACCCATGGGATTTGCATTCCTGTAATGGACAGGGTGAGAGAATGCAATGTTTGGAAACTCCATGAAGCAGGGGAACCTCTTATGTTTTTTGTTTTTTTATGTTTTTTAATGTAGCGTTCCTTGTGATCTATTAACTTTAATTTAAAAAATTAAATATCAAAAAAGAAAAAAAAGACAAAGAAAACTTGAGAGAAATGACCTTGCTAGAGAGAATGGAGAGAAGGAGGCAGGTGAATACAAAAGGGACTGTGGAAATGAAAACATCTGTTGCCATTTCTTAGAAAAATTGGCTTTAGGGAAGGCCTCTTGAGCATCTGAGACCAAGAACAGTTGTCCTGAGGGTTGTATGGAGACTCTGTCATGGGGTTAGACTAAAACTGGGAATGAGATGATAAAATGTGGAATTGATGATCTTACATATGGCAAGAAAATAAAGCCTCAGTACTTCACAACATAGATGTAATGTTTTCAGTTTTCCTGGTGGACTATAGGGCTTGGGACAAAAAGGGATGAAGGAGAGAAGATAGAATGATGGTAGTCAAGCACTTTCCAGGAATTACCTGAGCTCTGGGTTGGGCATGTGGTATAATGCTCTCCTCCAACACTCTCATGGACTGCATTTCATTGTCACCATTTACATGTGAAGGAATAGAATTAGAGAGTAGAAGAAACTGCATCAAGATAACACTGCTAATTACCCGGTATTGACTGAAACCAAGCTTCTTTTTCAATGTCATACTGCTTCTCTCTCGTGGAAAAAATTTTTTTTGCCCTCTACCATGACATCTTTATTTCCTTATGAAGAGGAATATACAATTAATCGATGTTGGATGTGGAAATATATTAGCGTGATTTAACTTTCTTGCTAGGTTTTAGAAAGTTAATAGTCTACATTGGCATTTGGCATCATTTGATGGCTTTCAACTGCTTCAGAGAAAGGATTCCCACTATTCTGCAGAATAAAATATACAAACCACATGATAAGTGGGATTTTGCAGATATGTGCATACTTTTTGTAGAAAGGTTATATTAAACCTGTTGCATATAACATTTGGAATGTTTGCTCCTGTACTATTACAAACTTTCACTGTCAACAAGATTCAGAAAATTTACCTTCTGCATTAGTCAGCCAAAAGGGTGCTGATGCAAAATACCAGAAATCAGTTGGTTTTTATAAAGCGTATTTATTTGGGGCCATAAAGCATAAGTAACTTCCCTCACCAAAGTCTTTTTTCACATGTTGGAGCAAGATGGCTGCCAATGGCTGCCAGGGTTCAGGTTTCCTGGGTTCTTCTTGCTCCTCTCCAGGCTCAGGGTTTCTCTCTTCCTGGGGCTTGCTTCTCTTTCCTCTGTGTGCTTACTTCCTGGGGCTCCAGCTTAAGACTTCAGCATCAAATTCCAGCATCAAAACTCCAACATCAAAAACACTCCAACTCTGTCCTTTGCCATGCCTTTAATCTGTGAGCCCCCACCCACCAAGGGGTGAGGACTCAACACCCTACTGAGGTGGCCCAATCAAAGCTCTGATCATAATTTAATCATGCCCAAGTACAGACCAGTTTACAAACATAATCCAATATCCAATTTTTGGAATTCTTAACTATGTCAAACTGCTACACCTTCATTTAGATGACATAATGAACCAGGTAAAATAATCAGTATGTCAAAGGGATCATTTGGCTTTATCAGTTGACACCTGCTTCCTACTTGGGAGGTCCCAGGTTCAGTTCCCAGTGCCTCCTAAAAACAAAAGCGAAATGAGCAATAAGCAAACAAACAAACAAAAAACAACTTGGAAAGCCAGTGTGGCTTAGTGGTTGAGCATTGACTTCCCACATACAAGGTCCTGGGTTCAATCCCTAGCCAAGGTACACTGCCCCCCAAAAAAATTCATTATAAGAGTTTATGAATCCCTTGTTTTATCTTTGCCTCTCATATTATATCTTATAGTGTAAAATATAACACTTTTGACCTTTTAAGCAATTTAGACAGCAGATGGTATGACTCATGGCTGAAATAAGAGATGCAACATATGTGTGGCCAGGAGAGAATTGAGATGGTTGACATGTACGGCTGATGACTTAATTTTGGCTTAAAAATGACCTATATTTTAATGTAATGGGTTAAACAAAACAACAAATAATACGAATGATTTCAACATTCTGCTGGGAAAATGACTTTTTCCTCTAACTTTACCCTTCATTTAATCATGAAAAAAATTTTTCATTTAGCTGTTTGTGACTAGTTTTATTTTTGTAAAATTGCTTTTAAAATATTTTAAAATGTGAAAAATCCCTTTTTTAAAAGTAAAGTTTTTTTAAAAAGTTTCGTTGAACTAAATTAGGTTAAGCTTATCTGCTGAAGTACAAATCAAGCAATACTTTTAATTTAGAAAGCTGAGAAATTCAAATAACAGCAGTACAATTTCAAACTTTCTACTGGTTCTTTCATTTATGTTCTCTATCAGTGATGGCAGTACTCTCAGTGGAATTCACGGGGGTTAAAGAAAGAGAAAAACGAGAGGTGTATTGTTTGTTATTATCTTTCCTCCATTATTTGTTTTTCCATTTCTTCCAGTTCCACCTTTTATCCAACCTTTTGAGTTTCCAAGATTCTCCATCGGGCAGAGGGTCTTTATCCCCTGTGTGGTGGTCTCAGGGGACTTACCGATCACCATCACCTGGCAGAAGGACGGCCGGCCCATCCCAGCGAGCCTCGGGGTAACCATCGACAACATTGACTTCACCAGCTCCCTCAGGATTTCCAACCTCTCCCTTATGCACAATGGGAATTACACCTGCATAGCCCGGAATGAGGCAGCAGCTGTGGAGCACCAAAGCCAGCTCATTGTGAGAGGTAAGACAGGGACAGAGAGGACAGGGCATCCAGGGAGTTGGAGCTGACATATTCTCAGAGATCTTTGTTTAAAAACTTGTGAAAATAACTGGAAGTCGTAAATTAACTCATATCACGGTAAAAGCATAACAAGACAATGGCTATATAAACCAAACATGGACTCCCCTGAAATCCATGCCAAGGTTTTGTTTACCTAAAATATGATGTTTCAACGTAGCTAGCAGGAATAAATGCATCGATGAAGACGTGGAGCCATAGGATTTAATTCAGGAAAAAGGGGGTCCAGGTACTTCCTACTGAGTTTTAAGGACCAAAGTCCATAAAATCTTGTTAATTGTTTTAATTTTATATAACACTTTTATAATACTTCGATTTATCACTTACATAAATGGCTTTTTTTGTCAAAGCCATGTATCTCAGCTTTTCCAAATAGCCATAAAATAGTAGTTTCCTTTTTTCATATTTTTGTTTTCTTTTTTTTTTTTAATAGTTTTCTTTGCTCTTCTCTTACATTTAGCATGATCTTACTTTACTTTAAAAGTGAAGCAGAGTATTGTAGTATTTATGGAAAATTGAAAATAAAGTCATCAAACTTGTAGAATGCATTGGCAGTCATTTCAGTAAGTCTAAATTGTGAGCATCAAACTTTTTTCAAATAGTTATTTAAGTCACCAAATTCCCATTCAGTTTCACACTTATTTATAAAACAAACAACTAGGTTTCTCTAAAGTCTGTTCAACACATACATTCTGTGACATCATGATTCTACAAGAGTAAATATGCATTCATCTCTCAGTACAATATCCACCCATGTTGCAAAAGTAACTGTGTGAAATTAAAGATTATAGGAGTGTCAGTTATTTGCATCTTAAAGTCCCTAGACATTGGGCTGTCAGTGTAATTGTTGAAAAGAGGCATGATTTGAGATATCCACAGGAACGCTGCTAGACCTGAGTGGATTCTTACTTGAGCGGTAGACCCTCATATCCTCCCTCAGTCCTTAAACCTCGTCCTCATGACACTTCTCCTCCTTGCTTGCTGAAAAGGACTGCACTTTCCATCTTGTTGCCTACAAAAGAAAGTGAAGTATACTTAGAAGTCAAACAAAGAAACCAACTTTGCAAAAAACATTTTCCCCGAATGGATGAATAGGAAAATATATCTACAGTTAGGTATACCCTGAAGATGCAAATGACATCTTCCCCTTTCTTCTGTGTGCTTTTGAGAGTAGGAATTGGGATGCATGAAAAATTTCCCCCACTGTTTGAAGATAAATAAAAATGGGAGTCAAGGTGGTATCTGTTTTCCAAATGTTTTCTCACATGTAGAATGAACTCACACTCACCATCGCTTGGGAAGGATCAGGCCTTCTCCTTTAGAATCTTCTCTGAAGGATGCAGGACAGGGATGTTAGTTAAAAATCTACATGGGGTGCTCTTTGTACCGCTTACCCTTGCAGAAAAGGCAACTAGATATTTTCTCACCAAGACAAATGGTCAGATGTACTAAAATTAAGCCTAGCCATTCAGCATAGCTGTTCCTGATAATATCATTGATAGCAGTCTGATTCATGGGTCCATGTGGTAGTTCTTCAATATGTTAAATAAAATTCTGTGAAATTGGCATTGAATCAAAATTATAATGTAAAAAACATCCTAAACTTTAAAAAACTGAAACCTGTGAATAAATTACCTTACATGTTAAAAGCGATTTCACCAACGTGATTAAGTTAAGGGTCTTAAGATAGGGAGATTACCCTGGAGTAACCTGATGAGCCCAATGGAATCCCAAGGTTCCTTATAAGAATGAAAGAGAAGAACAGGAGATGTGACAATGGAAGTGAAGGCCAGAGAAAGAGAATGATACTTGAAGGTGATAACACTGCTGGCTTTGAAAATAGAGAAAGGTACCATAAGCCCCGAGAAATGCTTTCCCTAGAAGCTGAAAAAGTCAAGGAAATGGATTCTCCCCTAGAGCTTCCAGAAGGGGTGAAACTCTGCTGACCTTAGTCTTCTGACCACATGGGTTATAAAAGAATATCTCTGTGTTGGTTTAAGCCACCAGTTTGTGGTATATGGTCCCAGCAGCAATGGGAAACATGTAATACAATGACAAACAACATTATAATTCCTACAGACCCTGAAGGACAATAAAGGAATATTAGGAGCTGTATCTTTGTTAACCTATTTATTCTGTAATTCCATTTATAAGAAGGTATAAGAAACTAATCCATGAGGATAGTCGGAAGAGTAGTTGCCATGGCAATGGAGGGTTAGCAATTGATGAGGGAAGTTTCTGGGGTGATGGAAATAGTGTAAATCTTGAGAGCGGTGTGGGTTTTATAGGTTTATGTACTTGCCAAACCCTATTAAACTATAGACTTAAATCTATGAATGTTATTTTATATAAATGGTACTTGAATCTTTGAAACATCAAAATATAAACTTTGTCATGTTCAGGACTCTTAAAAAATGAAATAATGAGGTAAACTTGCTTTCCAAAATAGTGGCTTTCCAGCCAAGGGATGTGACATCCTCTGTCAAAAACTGTATGATGTTTTGGAAGAGATCATGTAGAGGAAATGGATGTGATGGGTTAGCTGCTAGCCTGCATAAACTTCAGGTTCCCTTCTGAATGTGACACTCAATTATTTAAAATTGCACTCTCTCTTCCAAATAAGCTGTATCATATTTTATAATGTATCTAAAAATATCCTAATTTCATCATAAATTTAGTAAATCTATTGATTTTTAACTGTATAAATAAAACAAATAAGTTATACAAGATTCTTCAATTCATGGAACCCCTGGACACAAGAATGAATTTCTCTGAACCTCAGTTTCCTCATCTGTAAAATAGAAATTGTGAGCCCTACCTCTTTAAGTAGCCTAGGGAATTTTATAGATAGTCAGGCCATCAAATTACTCTCCATGTAATGAATGAGGAAAGAAGCCCTCAATCATATTTTCTGATAACAACAAGGGAAACCCTGGAAAAGGCTGGGGCACACTTGAAGGGTGGAGCCAAGAGAGTCATCATTCTGCCCCTTCAAAGATTCCCCATGTCTGTGATGGTCATGAACCCTGAAACATATGATAACTCCCTCAAGATTGTCAGCAATGCTTCCTGTACCACCAATTACCTGTTCCCCCATCCCCTGGCCAAGGTCACCCATGAAACTTTGACCTTGTGGAGGGATGCATGATCACTTTCCTTGCCATCACTGCCACCCAGAAGACTGTGGATAACCGCTCTTGGTAAATG
This sequence comes from Dasypus novemcinctus, assembly GCF_030445035.2. Classification (NCBI taxonomy): domain Eukaryota; kingdom Metazoa; phylum Chordata; class Mammalia; order Cingulata; family Dasypodidae; genus Dasypus; species Dasypus novemcinctus. The sequence goes on along the minus strand of NC_080676.1, from coordinate 161,683,668 downwards.
TGAAGGCCCTGGGGCTGTTGAGAGTATCATCCCTGCATCTACTGACACAGCCAAGGTGGTGGGCAAGGTCATCCTGGAGCTGAATAGGAAGCTCACTGGCATGGCCTTCCACATCCCCATCCCCAGTGTGCCCATAGTGCCTCTGACCTGTGGTCTGGAGAAAGTGGCCAACTACTGTGACATCAAGAAGGTGGGGAAGCAGGCATTCTCTGGCCCCCTGAAGAGCATCCCGGGCTACACTGAGCAACAGGTTGCCTCCTGAGACATTAACAGTGACACCCTCTCTTCCACTTTTGATGCTGTGTCTGGCATTGCCCTCAATGACCACTTTGCCAAGCTCATTTCCTGGTGTGACAATAAATTTGGCTACAGGAAGAGGGTGGTGGATCTTATGGCCCACATGACCCCCAAGGAGTAAGAGCCCAGCAACAGCATGAGAAGAAGAGAGAGGCAGTCATCTTCTGGGGAATCCTAGCCCCAACTCAATTCCCCAACACTGAGAATCACCCATCTCCACAGCTTCCATCCCAGATCCCCTGAAGAAGGGGAAGGGCTTAGAGGGCCCTATCTTGTCATGTACCATCAATAAAGTACACTGTACCTAGCCTACCCAAAAAGGCTAAGACATAGATATGGGAAAAGGCTGGGCCATTGTATTAGATAGAGTTCTCTAGGGAAACAGTATCAAAAGGAGAGATCTGTAAATAGTTCCCAATTTTTAGAAAATTGTCTCAGGCCACCACAGGAATTCACAAGTCCAAATTGTGTAGGGCAGCTTGCAAGCCAGGGACTCAGATGGAGGTCCTTGTTGAATTCCCAGGAGATGCTGGCTGTCTGAAGTAGAGATGGGGAATTCTCTCTCTGAATGCTGAAATCATTTATCCTTTTAAGGTCTTCATCTGATTGGATGATACATCAGTCATTGCTGACGGCAATCTCCTCAGGTGATTATAGAAATAATCAGTCATATATGCAATCAATTCACTGATGATTAAAGTCTGTGAAGTACTATTGTATTACAGTTAGCCCAGTGCTTGCTTGACCAAACAACTGGGTATTATTACCTGGCTGATTTAACACATTAGCCTAACCATCACAATCACGGTCGGAGCAAGCAAGTCACGGTCAGAGCAAGCCAGGTATGCACTTGATGTAGGAAGTGGTTGGGAACCATAACTGTTCTTGAACCCAACATCTTGTGGATGCCCCTGCCATGAGGAAGGCAAGCCTGGTGGCAGGTAGTGAGCTGTAGGTCTGCAGATAAGAGAACCAAGTAAGGACCATTTGCCTGCAAGCCTGAGCCCTTACCACCTACCTTAGTTTACCAGAGCTGCTCTCACAAATATCACAAACTTGTTTGAGCTTAAACAAAAAGAATTTATTAGTTCAAGGTTTCAGAAGCCAGAAGTTCCAAATTAAGGCAAAGGCAAACCAATACGTTGTCCCAGGGTGGGTAGCATTCTATTGAGGGCACTCCTCTGTCACATGGCCATGTTCTCTCTTCTCTGGCTTTGGAGACTTCCTGGTCCTTTTTATAAGGTCTCCAGTAACCCAGATTAAGACCCACCCTCATTTAGCTGGGCCACAACTTAACTAAAAATAACATCTTCAAGCAGTCCTATTTACAGTGGGTTCACACCCACAAGAATGTGGATTAAGATTAAGAGCACATCTCAGCTGGGGTACATAATTTAATCTACTACACCTCCTTCCCTGCTACCCTCATTTCCTCCTCCCTGTCATCCCTATCATGAGTTGGACACTTATTAGTTCTGTGATGTTAGATAGTCTTTAATCTATCTTTACCTCTTCTTTTTTATGGGAAGGGTTAATACCTGACTGGATTTTCTGAGGGTTGAATATAATAAAATATTTATCACAATACCCAGCAGAAGTCCACCCTCAGTAAGTCTTAATTACCTTTCCACTTCCCTCCATCTAGTTCTTTCTTCCTTCTGCTCACATTGGTATGACTTGGGGAACATGATCGAGCACATATCATATTGAAGAGACCATGTGAGTAATCGAAGCATGAAGCAATTAAATAAAGTGGTGAACTTGGGAAAAGAGTTAAAGTACAGTTTATTTTGAAGAAATTATAGGAGTTGATGATAAAATGCATGTGGGAGATGGAAGTGATAACTTAGAACAGATATAGAATGAATGGATATGATGGAAATGGAATTAGGGGTCTAATTTCTAATTGTTTCTTTTAACAGTCACAGTTCTAGGTTGGTGTAAAGCTTAAGACACTTTTGATAGCCTGGGTCACTGGGAAGACTTATAAGGACTTAATTTAAAATAAATTAACTCTTGTCATAGGAAAATGTATAACAACCTTGGCACTTCCAAATGTGCCCCATGGCCTGTGCTGACAGTGGACCAATCATCTCCCTCATGTCAGGCTCAGTTGGGTGACCTTTGTAGTAATGAAACCATTTGGAGGAAAAGTTTTGGATTTAATGATAGAACATATCTGCCCTTTGGTTCCTAAAATTAGCTCTGCACCGCTGATAGAAAAGCTGCCAACACAATGGTTGCCTATCAAGAGATTCCAGTGAGATAAGTTTTCTCAAACTTCTCCATGTCTTGTGAAGGACCTGTTGTGTTTGTCTTTTAATGATTAGCTGCCACAAAGAGAAACAAACATATTATCTAAAAGGCATGTAGATGACCTTTGTTTGACTGGAAAAAGAGTAGTACACAAGGAACTGTTTTATGGCTTTGTTAATTGACCCAGTTTCTGATACCATGTATCCATGCTATAATTTCACTTCATTCTTTCAACAAGTATTTATTAAGCATCTATTTTTATAGACCCTATTCTAGGTACAGGGGATAAGTGTTAATTAAAAGAGAAAGACTAAGTCCCTATATCCCTGCTCCATAGAGCTCACATTCTAGTGGAGGAGGGAGACAATTAAAAACACTCAAAGAAATAGATAAAGTCAGGCATCTGCATGTTCTATGAAAATAAGAGCTTGCTAAGCAGTTGAGAATGACAGACATGGGGATGGTATTTAGATAGGATGAACAGAGTAAGCTATTCTGAAGGAATGCATTTTGAGCAGATACATGAATCAAGAAAGTGAGTCAAATGGCTCTGTAGAGCAAGAGAATTCCAGGCAGAGAGCCAAAAATACAAAGGCCATAAGTCAGGAGCAAGTTTGGGGTGTCCAAACCAGCATGCCCACTGTTGAATAAAGGAGATGGAGGAGGGAAAGTTTTGAAGTCAGACAGCTGGGTGGGAGTGAGGTCATCTATTCTTGGTGTGATAGATTTCAGTGTGATAAATGACATCTTACCAAGACTTTGACCAATGATCAACTCAACAAAATGCCATCCACCAGAGAATGGTAATATTTAGCTATCCCCTAAAGCAGTTTGATATGGTTATGAATTCCAAAAATAGATATTGGATTATACTTGTAATCTGATCCATACTTGGGCATGATTGAGTTATGATTAGGGTGTTGAGTCCCACCACCAAGGGGTGGAGACTCAGAGATAAAAGGCATGGCAAAGAAAAGAATTGAGGGGTTCTGATGTTGGAGTTTTGATATTGGAGTTTGATGCTGAAGACTTAAGCTGGAGCCCCAGGAAGTCAGCAGACAATGGAAAGAGAAGCCAGCTCCAGGAAGAAAGGAACTTTGAACCCAGAGAAAAGCAAACCCTGGGAATGTAGGAACCCAGGAAGCCTGAACCCTTGCAGACATCGGCAGCCATCTTGCTCCAAATAGACTTTGGTGAGGGAAGTAACTTATGCTTTATGGCCTAGTATCTGTAAGCTCCTACCCCAAATAGACACCCTTTATAAAAACCAAGCAATTTCTGGTATTTTGCATCAGCACCCCTTTGGCTGACTAATATACCCCCCATAACAAATAACTTCCAATTGTTTTACCTTCAGTAAAACTGAATCACTGTTCCTGTTTGCAGCTAGGGAACCAAACTCCATTTGTCAAAAATATATAGCAACTTAAGGATCATGAATTGCAAACATAAAGCATTTGACTACATCTAAGATTAGAAAAATGCCTTTCCTATTATGAACATATTATTCCTTCCTGAAAAACAACAAAAATAATTTCCCCCTTTAATAAATCAAACCAAAGACTGCTATATGTTAGACAATGCTAGTTTCAGTAAGGAAACTTTCTCAGTTACCTTTTAAGATTTCAGATGCTGTCAATTATTTGGATCCCATGATGGGAATTTGGTATTTTAGAATATACATCTTATTACTTCTTAGGAGGATAGGGGTGCTAGATAATATTCATGTAGTTGTGTTCCAGAGAAATGTATAGTAAAAATGACCTACATTGCCTATTAGAAATGTGATATAATTATTTGGTTGAACTCATCCCTTCCCCCTCTTTAATGCCTTCTCACCTCCATTGGAAAATTCTCTCTATTGGAAAGCCAGGTAAATTGGTAAACATGCTCATTACAATGTAACAAATAAAGTGGTATACAAATAAAAAGAAACCAAAACATATTTATAAAAAATGAACATCTAGACACAGCAGGCAGGGCAGACAATCTCAGGAGTTTGGCACCCTGTCAGCGGGCCTTACTTTGGAATATATATGCTCCCCAATGTATCAGAGTTAGACTCATTTATAATTTCCCTACACATGGCTCTTCTGACCTTTAATTGGAACCTATAATTAACACTATACTCACCTAATATATGTCCCAAAGACCTAAATCTTTGGTCTCTTTGTATGCCAGTTGAGCCCTGAATCTCATCAGAGCTGCAACACTCTAGTTCATTGGACTCACCCAAGACAACTAACAAAGGGATGACGATGGACAACGCCCATCCCAAAAAACAGAGCATATCCTCAACTGCAAGCAAAACAGTTCCATCCATCTGCCCCATGGGATCTAAGCCCACTCTCAACCAGAAAGAGAATGAGCATCACCATCCCCAAATCCTCAAGACTGAGGAACAAACAAACATAAGGGGGGAATGCAACTATGGACTAAAGTAGACTTATTATTATTCTAGCAATGGAAGAACTTATATCATTGATGTAAAGGCAGTGGCCACCAGAGTTTCTGAGGGATGGGAAAGGGAAGAATAGGTGTAACGAGGGCATTTTTGGAACATTGGCATTGTTCTGCATGACAATGTAATGACCGATACAAGCTATTACACATTTTGTCAAAACCTATAAAATTGTGAGGTGCAAAGCGTAAACCATAATGTAAACTACAGACCATGGTTACTGTCAATGCTTCAATATGTGTTCATTAATTGTAACCATTGTACCACACTAATGAAAGATTTATTAATAAGGGAAAAGGTGAGGGGGGAGAGGAGATGATATATTGGAATCTCCTATATTTTTATCTAACTTTCATGTAATCTAAAGCTGCTTTAAAAAGAAAAATAGAGAAACCAGCATCTTTGGGGGAATTATACAATTAGACAGTACAGAATTTTCAGAGTCTTTGGGTTCTGTCGTAAATATTGGCCCAAATTGCAATAGTCCTGGAAGTTCTGCATCCTTCCCCTTCAGGTTCTACATCTTGTTGACCAGAGTCCCACCATGGTATACTCTGATGTACCCCTTGGAGTGGTCCTTCTTTCCTTAGAGACTTTGGGTTTTGGCATCACTCTAACCCAAGTTATTAACTTACTCATGCTATTGTTAGACAAAGTCCATATCCCTATTCTATAAAATTGAAATAATAATATCCATTAATTTGCTTGCCTAGTTAGAAAATATTTGCAGAGTACTTTCTTTGTTCTGATACTTTGCTTCATGCTAGGTATACAACGGCTTGCGAGAAAAGCATGGTTTTTGCTCTTGCAGGGTTTGCAACCATTCAACAAGCAATACCAAGCAAATATGATAGAGATTATGGTAAGGTAATTCTGGGTTCTGTGAAGTCCTTCAACTCATCCACAGCTTTGGAAAAGATGCCCCAGACTAAGTAACCTTTACATTGAGACGTAAATAATAAGTAAGAATTGTTAAACAAAGAGATGCAGCAGTATGCGTGCAGACCAAGCAGCAAGAGTGGTCGCGGGGACTGGACGAAAGGATTTTAGAATGGCTGAGGAAAAGCCAGAAAGAAGAGAAGTGTCAATAGATGAAGCTGAAGACTGAGGGACAATTCATAAAAAGCCTTCAAATTATGAGGGGGATATGAAAGATAATTCTGTTTCCTTTCTTGGGGAGTTAACGGATGGTGGTCTCACTCACTGTACATCAAAGGGCAATGAAAATACAATGACGATATTAAACAGGGAAGTCAAATCATCAGATTTGTGTTTTAGAAGGATTCTTTAGGCCATTGTATAGGAGTAGATTAGTCTGGGATAGTAGGTGGCAGGTAGACCAGTGAACTGAAACTGCTTTGGAAACCCAGGTGAGAAACAATACTGACATTGTCTTAGGTTGAGTTCCCCAGAAAGCACTGTAGCATGTACCAACTTGACTGCAGGTAGTTTATATGGAATATAATTCCTGGGTCCAGAAATGAGAGAATGGGGAAAATTAGATCCAGAAGGGAGAAAAAAGAGTCATTAAAAGTGCTTTAATGAGTTAGTTGCTATTGTGGGTTACCAGAATTCATGCCTACTAAGGACCTTCTAAGGAATCATATAAAACAGTGGTGCTCAAATTGTAAGTTGGCAGCCTTAGCTCCACCTGGGAGCTTCCTAGAAATGCAGAATCTTGGGCCCCATCCCAGATCTACTGAGTCCACATCTCTGAGCATGAATTCAGCAATATGATTTCATTGCCTTTTTTTAAAGATACATAGATCACACAAAATGTTACATAAAAAATGAGGTTCCCATATACCCCACTGCCCATCCCCACCCCACTCCTCCCACATCAACAATGTCTTTCATCATTGTGACACATTCATTGCATTTGATGAATATTTTAGAGCACTACTACAGACCATGGATTATGGTTTACATTGTAATTTACACTCTACCCTAATCCACTCAATGGGTTATGGCAAGATATATAATATCCTGCGTCTGTCCCTGCAGTATCACTCAGGACATCTCCACGTCCCGAAAACGCCCCATATCACACTTCTTCTTCCCTCTCCCTGCCCTCAGGAGCTCCCGAGGCCACTGTCTCCACGTTAATGATACAATTTCTTCCATTGCTAGAGTCACAATAATTCTGTAGTAGAATTTCAGTAAGTACATTCTAATCCATATTTTATTCCTCTAACCTGAGGACCCTGGGATGGTGATGTCCACTCCACCTGTAAATTGACAGGGGGCTTAGATAATTCCACATGGCTGATGGATGCAATTCTCCTGCTTGCAGTTGTAGACTCTTTTGGTTCCCATCCTCACTTCCTTGTTAGCTAACCTGAGTGACCATCCTCACTTCCTTGTTAGCTAACCTGAGTAAGTCCAACAAACAAAAGAATAGGTTTTGCAACTCTGTTGAGGCTCAGGACCCAGCTTGCACATGGACATCTCAGAGATTCAAGTCTCCTGAGCACACACCAACCCCAGCACTAACCACAGGTTGAATAAAAGTGATGGAAGAGGCATGTGTAAAGATGTCACATCTGAGTCCAACTCCATCACACTCAGGAGCACAAATTCAAAAGTAGGGCACACTGGAAGGCATTAAACTCCAGAGCCATCTGCCATGACCATAGGACCTGGGTTTCTCCGTAGCCCTCAGGAGCACCTCTACATGGAGTTGTATCTACTTTGGCTGTCTCTGGGATCTTGCTGAGACGTGCATAAGCATGACCTCTCTAATGACCTCTCAACTCATTTTGAAGTCTCTTAGTCATATAAACTAATTTGTCTTTACCATTTCCCCCTTTCATTCAAGGACTTTTTCTAGTTGCATCACCAGCTGCTGCTTGGTAGTAATCCCTTGGCACCAGGGAGGCTCATACCTGGGAGTCATGTCCCATGCTGGGGGGATGGTAATGCATTTACATTCTGAGTTTGGCTTAGAGAGTGGCCACATCTGAGCAACATGGAGGTTCTCAGGAGGTAACTTTTAGGCACCCTGCAGCTCTAGGCCCAAGCACACAGGCTCATAAGCATAGTCATCAGTATCAAGGGCCCATCATTGGACCATCCTTCTTTACTGGTCTTTGCCCTTGCTCTGGGAGGATTGTTACTCTTCCATTGGGGAATGTGACAGAGCTCCCCAGGATGAGACCTCAACACTCCCTCACTTGTCATGTATAACTCTACCCACTATGACAGTACCCAATGAGCAACTGA